>NC_142876.1:23182500-24416666 GCF_051225735.1 Oryctolagus cuniculus
TGCTCCTTTAATGTCTGAACTGCCACTTTTAGTTTAAGGCTTGGACATTTTAACTCCCTTTTAGCCAAAAGGAATTTTTAAAAATATGTGTTCCATTCCCACAGCTTGCCAGTTGCCTCCACCATAAGAAAACGCTGAATATGACATCATATCACTAATATGCCCTCTCAGTTGCCAAATATTTTGGTTGTTAGATTTTTTTTTAAGAGGATGGTACTCATAAAATCAAGATCGCTCTGTCACAGGAAATGTATTTATAGGAACTGTTTTAAGGCGTTTATTAAAAACAAATCTGGTGATGTATATCTCTATTGATTCAAACGCTAGAAAGAGACAAATTGTATATACATCATAGGTAGAAAAAAATAGCCACTTGGAACACCAACAGAAAGCTTTTGAAAGCATGGATGGCTACCAGTTCTTCATTTGAGCTTTGTGAAGCACACAGTGAGGTCCAGTTATGGGTGTTCCATGTAAGGGGCCAATTCTATACCATTTTCAAAAATGTCTTCGTGCATACGCTGGGGAAGCAGATTTTTTTGTTTATTCTACAGTGTGTATTATACTGGCTGTAATTCTGCGTTCAGCGGCGTTTGATTTGGTGCCAGGCGTCTTGTGGAGATTGTGTATGCCATGCGTTAATTGTTCAAAATGCCTATCGAAGAAGACTTCACGTTTCTTGAGTTTTGTTGGTTGTTTGGGGTTTGACCTTCTGGGCGATTTTGTGCGTGACCGTGGATGACCACTTTGCGTTTTAACGTGAATTGTTAAGTGTGGCCAGCTATTTGTTGCACAAATTTTCCTCTGAAGACAACACAGCCCTGAATTCCTTCTTCTTTCCCAGTGACAAGTCAATTACTTGTTTAAATTCAGTCTGAACTCTCTGAACTGAGAGAGGCCAGAGGAAGCAGGTTTTCCCAGTGAATAAACAAAAGAAGAAAAATGGAAAATCATTCCTAAACACTGTGATTTTAGGTTGTGGGAAGAATACAATTAAGCATTACAACAATTAAGATTTCTTCTCTTTGAACTTGAAGATACAGTGTTTGTAAAATCAGTTTTCCTCTAACTTCCTAGCAAGAGAAATATTGTAATCAATAATACTTTAAGGCAATCAAAAGAAAGCGTGAATTTTCTATTACCTTAAGCAATGGTATGTGTCCATGACCATATCCCAAAACAATTTGGAGGACTGTACCTGTCTTGAAGTAGGGACCCCTTGAAACAAAACTTAACAAAAATATCACAACAAGGGAGTTGTCAAGGGAGGAATCTTGAATATAAACTAAAATATGCCTTAAAAAATCAGCACTCCTCAGGTGAGAGCTTAATGAACTTGACCAAATAACGATTGTGATTTCTGTTTCTCCATGCATTAGAGGTTTAATACAGATGAATTCCAATATCTGCTAAATAAAAATTTGAAAGCATCCCTTCTTAACTATCGGAGAGAGAGGGTTTTTTGGCAGCAAAAATCCGTACAGTTTTTTTAAGTGTCGTGAACACAAGCTAGTATCAAATTGTGCGGCTGAGTCTGTCCTCTTGCAGGCACCAAGAAGTGTCTGGCATTCCCTGATCAACAGTGAGGGTAGCTCTAACCCTAAATTTTGATTTTTATATCTGCTTACATGTTCGTTGAACAAGAATTTTAATAAGTAATTATTTGGTCAAATTCCACAAACCTAAAAATATAGCAGCACAAAGATAAAATTATGGCAAATGAAATTGAAAACAAAAGTGGCGAAATTTCCTCCTAATGGTAATTTAAGATCACATCATCAGCTCTCACCAGCATGTGCATGTGTTAAACCGTATAGAGAAACCTATAATTATTGTAATTGCTCTTTTTGCTTTATACTAACAAGCTTCAAACCATGTTTCAAACTAGTTGTTTTGAAATAGTTATTTGTCAAGTCATCAAATCTCAGAAAGTAAATGATAATGAGCTTTCCGTGTTTATATTCTGACTGTTGGTCATATTATACCGCTTTTCAATTCACTAAGTTCAGAGATGAAAAGGATATCAATTATTTGTTATTGAAGATAGAAAAATAAAATGATTGTGTGATTCCTGTTGAAGGTGGAAAAAAATAGGTATGTTGAAATAGCAAAGTCTCCTCAGCTGGGAATACATTCATGCAAGAAAGTTGTTCTATAGATAAGTAAGTCTCAGCAACCTGAATCTTTTATAGCTTGAAATTGAACAATGAAGTGTTTAGCTTTGCTTCATTTACCACAAGAAGTGCTAATGTAAAAAGATTAGTATTTAAATGCACCAATAACAACATTTTTAGGACCTTTTAGGACCTCCTCACCCACCCCCACCCGCCTTTTTTTTTTTTTTTTTTTTTTTTTTTGCAAACCTCACGGTTGGTTGGGGGCAACCACATATAGGTAGCTGCTAGGTTTTAAAGTTTTCAATAGTGTATCAACCATGCAAATTACAGCTGGCCTTTTAAAAATATGTTTCATATACTTAGTATTTTCAGACCCTGGATTATAAATGAAAGTAGCCAGTTTAAGTGCATGGCTATTAAAGATTACTGGCTAGTTGTTAGTACAGAACAAAAATCTGTTTAGGTCACAGACTAATGATTATTTCAACTCCCCACTGATTTGACAAAATAAAGCGAATCCAAGAAAAAGTATGTAGGACAAACTTCCTTTTTGTGAGTTTACTTTTTGGTATTGACATATAAAACAGTTTAATTTACTTATTTTCAAATAACAAAAAAAAATGTGATTTTTTGCTTCTGTGCTGGATTTCTAGAAACAAAATTATGTTGATTTTGTTCTTTACGTTAGAGCTGGTGAAAAATCACCAGACGCTTAATCTTCATATTATGGCTACATCTTGCTCTCCTGCCTCTGATTAAATTTCCAAAATCCTTGTGTGAGATTCACAGATGTCAGTTTGAACAATTTTTTGTGCAGCAAAGGTTTTTTTTTTTTTTTTTTTGGAAGAAATTATAGATCAGTTCCATATTTGGTTAATTTTATTTAATCTTTAGTTTCAAGCAAGGCTGAACCCACTGAGAATCTGGGGTTGATAATCGATAACCATCGTGGTGGTGCTAGGGGTTGGCATTGTTCAAGGAGCATTAGGGAGGAAGGACACTAGTACAGGAGAAGGAAGGCTGGGGAGAGCAGTGGTCAGGAGGGAGGGTCTTCAGGCTGGGGCAGTCCTTAAATACCTTTCCAACTGATCTGCAGGATATTGTGTGGAAGAATCGTTTGTTTCCTGTTCCATCACAAATGTGGTTTGCATTACACTCCCTACTGGCTTTTTTATTGTTGTTTGGTTTTGTTGTTTTCTTGCCTTTTTTTTTTTTTTTTTTTTTTTTTTTTTTTTTTTTGGCTAAAATTGCAGTTCCACCATGGAAGCTTGAGAGTGATTTCTTCCTTATAACTTCTTTTTAAATGGCTTCATCATAGTTTATATGTAGGCATTGTCATATTTCCTTATAATGAATGGTGTGTATGTGTTTATTCAAACCTACTTGAAACTTCTATCACTGCTTTGCCGCTAAGAACAGAAATATGTTCCATTATCTTTTTTTTTTTTTTTTTTTTTTTAATAATCATGGAGGCCAGTACACATGGGCAGCAGCCTGCCATTAAGAAATCTCTTCCCCTCACTGCTGCCAAAACAAAACAAAACAAAACAAAAAACCTGATTTCTGACCTAGTGAAAATATATAGATTTTGGATATGGTTGTGGCTATTGTACAAGTTGTTTGAATACAGATTTACTTTTGCCTTAAGAAGAAAATGCAGTGGAAACATGTATTTGTTCCACATAACAAACCTAAATGCATGTCTCATACCTGGGACAGTTCCAGAACACACACGCAAAAAGATTACTGAGCTTTCTGTTCCCTTCATTATTATCAGAATCCCAGGAAAGCTCTCTCTTCAGCAGCCAGTATAATTTAAAGATAATTTAAGATTTACGTCTTTTTGAGTTTTTTTTATATGAATGTGCCTGGATTTTAAAAAAATTGCACCAAAAGAAACTTACCTTCTAATTCTATTTTCCACAAACTTCTTGGACCCTTGTATTTGGGTTTTTATCTGTTTCTTAGCACTTAATACTTCAGACTTAACTGTGAGGTGACACTAGGTAAGGTTATATGGGCTATACACATTATTGTCTACTAAAAAATAATGGAACTCTTTGTATTCATAAAATACTTAATCTATTCAGGAAATCATCATAGTTCTATTTTAAAAAGCCAGTGTCTGTATATCAGGGAAAACAGATGAACACTGACAAAACTGATGGGAATATTTCTATAAATAGTTGTATTTTGTAGTGTGAAGTGATCTGCCATAAACATCGATGGGATTTTCAGAAGATCTCCCTCATGCAGGCCTTTAACGTATTAAACCTGTAGTAAGCTACTTAGTACAAGATCACATCGTTTTAGGTATATTGTATACATATGATTGCATTTCATTAAACACTGCAGGTGTACTCGTCTGAACAGTTTTGAAGGTGGGATTTCTGGGTTTGGAGCTTGAAGGCGGTTTGGGAATTATCAATGCCTCCTTCTGAACTTTGGGAGACGTTCCCTTTTGCAGTGCTAAGGACTCGTGACTTAGTTTCCACATCACCACTTTTTTGTTCACAGATGTATTTATGTCACATTACTATAGTCTGCGTAAAATGTATAAGTTCCCATTTCGGATATTTTCGTCTTTAAATTCCACATTTGCTTTGATTCTGAGCCTAGTTTTCATCAAATTCTTCTTCCTGATTTCTTAAAGAAATCTGCACATACTCACCAAGGCGTTTCATTCAGAATTGACTCAAAAGGGGCACTATCCCAGTAAAATTCCGTCTGGGAATGTAGGCTGTGTTCAGCTCTGGCCTTCGGCGCTCCCCCTTGTTGGGATGCTAGGTGGGGTGAAGCACCTCAGGGGTCGAGGAGGGAGCAGTGGGGATGGTCTAATTTCAGGCTCCACGGAAAAAAATGTGGGATTTGGCTGGCATCCCCCAGCGACCCAGCACTGAGCTCTTCGAGAGACCAAATTACACTCATCTTGAGAGAGGGCACATTGAGGTAATTGGTGGGACAGAGTGGGGAGAGTTGAATTCCAGCTGCTTCCATTGTAGCTGACCTGAAAATGAATAGGGGATGTTAACAGTGGAGGCTAACATTGGACTTGGCTTTTTCACCTCCACAAACCTAAGGGTGAGAATTATAGAGTACTGAATGACTACACCAATAATGATCCTGTTCAAGTGGGAATTGCTATGTTGGGGAAAGCTCTCACACCATTTTAAAAGTAGTTGATGCGTTTACCAACCACAGTCCTATTACTGTAGCCCTATAAAGTTTATCCACAGTATGGAAACACTCCTTGTTTTTATGGTCAGCCATCTAGTGAGTGTGCTTTGGATTCTCACCTCCTTGTTACCATTTTAAAATGTACATAATGAAAGACATTTGGAAGGCACTGGAATCCCATCTCCAAGAAGTAGAAGGTTCTACACTCCCTTTCCCCTAGAGAGAGTGCTTGCTCCCTTTCTTTTTTTTTTTTTTTTTTTTTTTTTAAGGAGAATAATGCTGTATTACCCAATAGCTTTTCTAACGAATAAAACAAATTAAATTGATGTTACATGCATATTTAAACCCCATCCAGTTAAGTACTGACGTGATTAAAATAATCAAATGTATTACTTAAAAAATTAAAAAGGATAAATTCTGTACCCCATTATTTTATTGACTTTTAAATATAAATTGCAGAAATGTTTACATTCCTAATGGCATTATTAAGCTAAACTGACAAATCAGAGGAAAAAAGTTGATTGGCCAGCACATTATTATTTCTGCACCTGTTATTACAATTCAGAAGTGGAGGCTCAGCATTCCAGGAGCAGGGGATGCTGTTTTCTTAGGCTTCCTTTGTGTGTTGTGGGGGTTGGGATAGATGTTTAACAAGTGCAGTTTCACTTTGTAGTGCCTTTTTGTGTGTTGATGTGATTAAAAGACTACAATGTTTTTCATGTAGCTTTGAAATTAATATGCAAATACTAGGGGATGGTGGGGCTCCCCTGGATCTGCTGCACTGAACCTCCCTAAGCAGAATGGGGAGCAGCTTTTTTACTTACTGGCAGTTGTTAGCTACAAATATCACCAACTTTTTGTCTCCACCCTGAGAATCTATAAGGGAGAAGAAGGGAGGAAGAGGGAAGTGTCAAAGATGTGGAATAAAGATACTTTGCATTTTTATTTTCTAGTTTTAGATTGGCCAGGGGGTTAGGAGACTTTCAGAATAAATTTCCAAAAGATAATGTAAGTTGCGTCACATGGGTAATGCAATGGGATTTAATATTGTGCCTTGCCTTTAGTTTATTTCCTCCTTGTCTTAATCATGCAATATCGTTTTTCAAACATTTGAGCCTTATTCTTCCCCATAGCTTAGGTGGCAATACTTGTTTTTTAAGCATAATCCTTGAATTTCTTGGGTGATCATTGTACACCACTCATTTCACACATACTAACCTAAACTTTCTGTAACCAAATAAATATTATTCTGTTCCTGCCTCTCTTATTTTTAAGGTTCCCTAAGAATGTCATTTTGTTCTTCAGAATATAATGGTGCTAGATTTGGATTGAGAGGCAAGCATGTGTTTTTATTTCATCCTGTAAAATAGTTTGAGTCTGCAACAAAGTGGATAAAATGCCATTATTTTCTGAAGATACTAGTTAACACTATCCATGAGTTTAGACTTAGTCTTGTGTAATAATTTAAATTCCCAGGCTTTAATCACATTTAATGTGTAGCATGGATCCCACTTAATCTCCCCCCTGGCTTCACAGCAAAATGTTTACATAAATGAACTCTCAATTTTGATATCAACTATTTAACTCAGTCCTTCCAGAGTTAATACTATTTCTGTAATTAAACATGTTTCACAGTTACCATAGGACTATATGTTAAAAATGATGTTCCTCTCCATTCTTTTAAGCCATCTGTTGGCTAGGTCAGCAAAGAAATGGGAGCTTGACTTTATTTTAAAGCAAATAAGTTATTACTTCACCATTGTATTAGACATTCAGCTTCAGAGGGACTAAAAGATAAAATTCCATCATATTTTCATTTTTGTTACATGTGCAGCAGAAACTTGTGTGCTCAAATTGGTTATTTTCAACTCATGACAGCTGTGATATTTAAAATGATCACAGCTGTTGTGACTTAGAATTGATTTTTCTATTAACACCTGAGAAAAAGACCTGTGCTGTATTAAAAACTTAAATAAGGTAACTGTAAAATTAGATATGTTGATGTGAATCCGGTAATCCTTCTTCCCAGAGGTTGCAGAGTGCAGCAGGCCTCTTTGATGCTTCCAGGGAATGAGCTAAAACTGCTAGAAATAGATGTATGGCTATTAAATGTGTTTACCTTTCAAAGGTAAAGGTGGTAGTAGAACCTCTTGGCCCATTTCACCATGTCACCTTTGCTAATAAAACCTTTTAGGATTCAGTTTACTTACTTAACCCTAAGAAAGACAGCTTATATGAGTCATTATGAGATCCTGACCTCTAAACTATGGAAGCTGTTTTACCTTTCAGATATGACATTGAGAAATGCAGAACCACACTAACTTGTTCCTTATGGAGGAAGTTTTCATTTTATGGCTGTTCTCCATCAGTTTTAGATGATGAAAAAAAAGGAAAAAAAAGATGAAAAAGGAGAAATAAATTATGTCTAAGTAGGTTTAGGCTAGCACTTGTTTTTGGAATCTTTAATACCTTTTTAATGTTCTCCTCGCATGTTCTTTTAACCTGTTGTGAACTCTCAAGTTGATCTCAGGATAGTCAATATTGGAACTTTGAATCTGACGGGAGACTATGTATCTAACAATACAAACAATGTCACAAAATGTAGGCACATTTAGATATTGAAAGATTTTTCGTAGTTTGAAGTAGATGATGCAGTATGTAAAGTGCACAACTGGCCTGATGTGGAATTATTTATAGATGATAGTGTCTGCACAGATGCATTGCCAATAGGGAGCTGTGTAGATTAAACTCTTTTGCTGGTCCTACACTTCTTACCTGTGTAACTCAATCAGAATGGAAAGCATGACAGGTTTTATGATGATAAATGTATGGCTGGATCAGAGGAAGTATGGATGATTGGGTGGATAGATGGATGGATTACATAACTAGACGGTAATAGATAATGCTGATTATTTATTACTCAAACTTGCTTATGCATCAAAAATTTATTTACAGTGTGTTATTGTGATGATTGCACATAGTTCAGAATGAGTTAGCTAAAAATAATAGACATTTTCGATCACATAATGAAAATGGCTATGGAATTGTTCTAAAATGAACTTTTGAAATTACCTACCTATTTCAAAATTCTGAGCTAGGAATGTTGAGCACCATTACATCACAAGGTCAAAATTTCACATACCAGGTGATCTGGGGTGCAAATGGCTATTTACTTGTTCAGCTGAAGGAGGATACTCTTGGAGATGCCCATTGTTTATATATAAAGACTTAAAATCAAAGTGCTGACAGACTCAGGTTACAAAGATGTCTCTTTAGAACAGGGATGCCCTCCAGGGGAAATGTGACAATAACTGGAAATGGCTTTGATTGACACAACCTTGGAGCCCAGCAGGAGTTTGCTACTGAAATGTGGTTCTAGAGGCCAGAGATGCTGCTGTACACCCTACACTGCACAGGACAGCCTTGACCTAGAAGTGATATATTCGGCCTTAATAAATCATTCCTAGTGGGTTGTGAGCCACTTATGGATACTGTCAGTTTTCTTTTAATATTCTTGTCTTTTGGTTTATAACGGTTTTTGTCCTTCCTGACCCCCAACCTTTACTTCCTCTTCTTTCTCTCTCTCTCCCCCCTACACAGTATACTACCGAATTATCCAACTATTTCTACCATCTACCATGAAAATGTGAGACTTTGTAGTGTTACAAATATAGTACATTATTTGTAAACCAACTGGAATGACTTCAAAGCAGCTGTTAGAATATGTTATATCAATAATGTACGTTTCTCCATAACCTAAATATATATTTACATCTTACCTTTTAAAATACTTTGAACTATCAGTATATCTATTAGTTTATCTGAATCATCTTGAAAGAAGTTATTTTTTTCTATAGGACATAAAACATGAAAAAATCATTAGCAAGAAAAAAGTAATGAATAATTAGCTTTAAGTATTTTTGGCATAAAGGACATTGCATGATCACTAAATATGGTCTACTGGAGGAAAATATTAAAAATTGAAATCAGTATTAGAGACTCTCTCTTCAGATTTCCATGTTCACAACTGGGGATTTCTCTTCCTGCTACTGCTGTGCTTCCCATCGTTGTTGGATTACCCTTGGCTGTGATTTGGAAGTGATTTTGAAACCTTGATTGACTTCCCTAGCACCCTGTGGAGGAAGGTGGCAGGATCTGGTAGTAGATTCTTACACCTGCCAACTCCTAGAACCCAGAAGCACACCTCACTCCATAGATGCCAAGTTTTGGAGAGAGTTGCCAAGGTTGACGGTAACTTGTGCCACACTTCAGCTTCCTCCCCAGGCTAAACAAGGTTCTCCCAGGTTTGATCAGAGTGGAGGTGGCGGCCGGGCACAGGAGTGGCAGCTCGGATTTGCAGGATATCTTTGGTGTACAGATATGCTGTCACTGGTTGCCTAGCCCACTAGCTCGTGGAATTTCAACTCCATGCCACAGGCATCCTGAGACTGCGCTGAGTTTCCCTGTCCAGCACGGTGCAGCACAGTTGTAGTAAAACCACACTGAGGCTCTGATGTTTACTTCGGGCATCACTTCTGTAGCCATCTTAGAAGTTTGCCCTATTCTGGCATTTCTTTCGGCCTGTTTTTCCCATTTTATTATTGTACAGAGTTTTCTGCATTAAAAATGAGCAACTGAAAGGGAAACTTAGACATTTTTGTGTGTGTGACAGGCAGACAATAAAGAGTGCCGTTTCTCATGATAATTTCTGTAATTTGAGTGTTTTGTTCTGGAACGTGGTCATTTTTAAAAATTGCAAATTTAAGTAAAAGCCCTTTGAAGGAATATCAACCCTGTTTGCATTTTTGATCAGTCCTTGGCTATCTATCTACTGTCTATGTAGCATCCCAGTATTTCTTACATCCTTTGGGTCCCAGTATGATCCACTGAACAGTTTAGAAGAGTAATTTGCTGTGTAGTCACATGATGGGCGCCTGGACAGCATAGATGCAGAACATTTGCAGAAAGGTCTCCTGAGAGGTGCTGGCATAGGGGCTGGAAGCAGTATGGATTAAGGTACTCACTCCAGTTCTTCCAGATCATGACAGACCTTGGGTCACTTGTTCTGTATACTTCTGATGTGATCTTTTTTGCATTTTTCTTAGCTTTATAGTCAGCAAACATCTGAGGTAAGACTCAAGATTTCCATGCTACGTTGTAGCATTTTAGTAAATGCTTACCTCAATTGTGTTTGTGTCCTTTTACCTTCAGCTGAGAGCTTGATTTAGACAAACTTTCCAGCTCTTAGTCTGTCTGGGGACCCTGGATATCCCTCCTGTGCATCAGCCAGGGAGCTCCTCCAGGAGAAGGGACTGCATCCCAGTGCCTCTCCGTACACCTGTCAGCATACGACAGACAACCAAGACACATTCATGCAGCCACCATGCGTGCCTACATCTATGCCACACTTAGGCAAGACCCTTGGGTGCTCTCAGAGAGCTGGCCTCTGCAGAATTTAGAGCTCCTGTGTCTGCTCCAGCTGTCCCAGTAACAAGAGGTATTTATTTTATTTTTTTATTATTTATTTGACAGAGTTAGACAGTGAGAAAGAGAGAGAGAGAGAGAGAGAGAGAGAGAAAGGTCTTCCTTCTCTTGGTTCACCCCCCAAATGGCGACCATGGCCGGAGCTGCGGCGATCCGAAACCAGGAGCCAGGTGGTTCTTCCTGGTCTCCCATGCGGGTGCAGGGCCCAAGCACTTGGGCCATCCTCCACTGCCCTCCCGGGCCACAGCAGAGAGCTGGACTGGAAGAGGAGCAACCAGGACTAGAACCCGGCGCCCATATGGGATGTTGGCACCACAGGTAGAGGATTAGCCAAGTGAGCCCCAACACCAGCCCCGAGATTATTTATTTAAAAAATGCATTTATGCAAATAATCCAAATATTTCATCATCAATGAAAATGTCTTACTAACATTTACTTAAAGTCCCCAGCTATACTTCGCCTTGTTCTGGAATTCTAACACATCTTCCCAATAAGCTTTAAAGCATTTTGAGAACAATCTTCTACCTTTTATCTTCCCCTTAAAGATTTGCACACCATTGTGCATGTAGGGGTGTTCAGATGATATGTGTTGAATGAGCCAGCAAGTATAGAAACATTTTTAAGTGACATGTTTCTCAAAGTTCCTATCGGAAGGAACTTGTGGAGCCTTATTGCTAATCTACTTAAATAAGTGCATCCCTGCATACACCCTTGTCATTCCCAGTAGCACTGAGTTGGTAAGTGTGTCTGGTAAAGATGGGCAATGCTGCAAACCACTTTTCACTCACTCAGAATTGTATTTATTTTTTCAGTGACAACTGTAGGTGGTAGCGGATGGCCTAGTCCTGGGTTATCGGTAGGCATGGGGAATGAGTTTGTGCTTTGTCTCTGTGCTGCTTTGAGCAAGTGTCGAGCTTTTGCCATCCCGCTCTTGTTGGTGCCGACCAGACCTTGGGGAGCACCGGGAGCCTACCGTGGCACGTCCTGGCAGATGCTTTCTCCTTGGGCTGCTAATGTTGTACACGGCCATCATTTCTCTCAGCAATAATTATGGTGTGAAGAGGCATTTGTGTTCTGTGTACTTTTCCAGCTTGTGCCATGTTTAGTTCCTGTTATGCAAATACCATTTTAAACTTAGAAATGCCAATTTGCATTAATATTTTGGTTTCATATAGCTAGCTATTGCATTTCACAAACAAGTGCATTTTAATGAGTACTGGCAGAATGATAAAAAATAGTTATTCATTAAATACTATTGTAGAAAATACGGTAGATTGTTGCCAAAAAACGGTTAATGCAAAATATAATGTGTTGAGGCACAAGCAGCATTCAGTGCTGTAATTCGTGCAGGCATGGAGGGTGGGAGATGCTAATGTAAAATGGAAGCCAGCATACCACGGTCCTTTTGGTATATTTTCCTAATTTAAAGATATTTTAGTTTTTTTGGTGTTTGCCGTAAAACCATAAGGCATTCACCCCTGAGTTGATGTGAAGGACTTTAACGGTCAGAAAAACAACTTTCAAAAGAGGTGTGTCGTTCTTGTTTCCTACGTTTTAATGATAGGAATATTTTTTTCTGTTCTGTGATTTGTTTTTTCCCTCTTGAAATTTTTTTTTAATCAGAATTGTGGGTTAAAAAAAATTTTTTTGATAGTATGTGGGAAAATTAAAGTTTTGCAACTGGATTTTCAGAAATGAATGATTTTAGCGTGTGGCCTTCTAATGCTGCTGTCATGGTTGTCATAGCTTGTGGTTCCTAATTATAATGAGCTTTTTTGGTGGTGTTATTGCAGTCGTTCTCTCTGTCCCTCCCCCCTCCCCCAACTCACTTTTCCCAGAAGGAGAGTTCCAAGCCTTTGAAAATTCTCATGATTTTGCAAATCCACTCTATTTTTGTCTAGAATACAGGAAAGTTAAAACTGGCTGGTGTGATGCCATGTTTTGAATCCAATTTTAAAGCAACCCTTTGCAACCCAGGGAGTAAAGCTGACATCTTTGTATCTGTAATGAAGATAATTATACCTGCAAGGTGACATCACTAGTGAAGTAACAAATGCACTTGAAAACGGAGTCCCTGGTCGCCTCTGAATTCTGTAGACCACTTTTGGCATTTACCACTAGGCACCTCTTTCATGCCTGTCGTTTGAGAAGTTGCTTTCAGATGCATTTACTAAAGCTGACTGACACAGGGTTAAATTAATTCTTTTCTTTATTACTCAAAGTGATACAGACCTTTCTTGGACTAATGTAGCTTAATTAGTGGTCAATTAAAACTGAACATTGCTGAATTGAAGTTCTTTGATCAAACTCTCTGGCATGGGTTCTCTTTCTTTAACTAGCCACCATCTTGAATTCATTTGGAATCAGTAGTATAAACAAGTTTAAAACTGGTTCTTTTATAAGAAAGTCAGCAGGCTTGTATAGCTGTGGTTTCTTTTTTTACTTCTGTAGGCGGCAATTCAAAGGCAAGCTAAATGAAAACAGTACTACACCCTGAAAAAAATACATTTTTGAAAGGAACACTAAGTAGTTGAAAACAGTCAATACCCCTACCTATTTTTCTAGACAGAAGATAAATTTGTCTTCTGTCTAGAATAAATAATTAATAATTAATGCCCCAATTTCTGTGGTTGATTTTGTTATTACCGCAAAGGCTTCCAAACCCCTGCATTCTCCCTCCTCAGGTCCGCAGTTATCATAAAATGCGAAACAGACACAAACACACCTGGGTATTGGAGAGAGAGGGGCACCATTAGAGAGATGCACCCGAGTGCCATAAATTCATTCTTGGGGTAGATGCGAGACACTGCTTAATTTTGTGTCTGTGTCATAGTTTGTTTTGGAGGGCCTTATCAGTATGGTAACTGGTATCTTGCCATATCTTGCATTCATATCAGTTGGTTAAAATACACATTGCTTTTTCTGGAAGGTGGGTACATTTGCCCCCCAACCCCCCGCAGTAAAAGGAAGAAAGAAAAAATGGAGCAGGGGAGCTGAGAAGTGAGGCAGAGGAAGTCACTGGGTGGCTGTGAGTGGATTAGCCTCCTCCTTTTATCCAGTTGCCAGTCTCAGTAGCTAAAGCTTATACTCTGTTCTTGCCTAAACATCAATTGATACCATTCTGTAATCTCAGTATTTGAAAGCTTGGTGACCTAAAAATACCATAGCTGGCATTCAGTTAGTGCTATGTATTTTAAAATATAAATCAAAACAAGCACTTTTATACTGGAAAAAAAAAAAGTATTAGATTCCATTAAAGAGTTAATTAGCATAGTTTGTAATGGTGGCTTCTGACTTCTGAAATTTTCTGAGAAAGCCTGAAAGGGAATTTTGGTAGCACCCATGTTTCATTTTCTCCCTGTTAAGTGACAAAATTTTTGTAGTTTTCATTAGTTATTTCCAAAAATTATAGTTAAACACAATAATTAAAATTAAAAATTTCATCCCTTGCCAGAGACAGAAACTGTTTATAGTCAATGTGCCTTTCAGCACTCTCTCTTGCCTTCTCCCGAAAGGGCTGATTAGGATGTAATAATTGGGGATGATAGCGAGAGGAAGACGACAATTCCATTTAATTAAAGATAATTTATTTTACTTTAAATTGGTGATGTCCCACATGAATAAGAGTAGATTTAGCAGATAGATTTATTAATGGGTACTGACATCTCAGTTGACAGAAAAAGCAAACATTTTCTTTCTTCATTGTTTTTATTGTGTCCCAGCACCTGAAACTGCTGTCACTCTGCTTCCTTTGCTGCTTGATGGAGCTGTAGACTTTTCCACCAAATATGCAATTACTGCTTTATCACTGGAACCAACTTGATACTCTCCTGAGTTAAGCCAGGGCCGGGGCTTGGAAGCCGTACAGGCTCCTAGGACCCACACTGGAAACATTGTCTTCTCAGAGGGCATCTAGCTCATGGATTCCTGGGTAGTTTCAGCATTTTGAACAAGAGTTTCTTTGGTCAGCGGCAAAGTGCTCAATGAGAATTTTTGTAAGAACAGTTACACCTTGAATGTCATGGATCCTGAAAAGTGCCTCAGAAATAGTCTTTGTACTTCTTAGGTTCATTCCTACCAAGGAATGTGTGTGGAAATTCAGGCTCTTGTGTGATATCTTCATTGTTGTCTCTTGCAATTGTAAACAAACCTAGAAGTTAAAAAGTGGCTTCAAAAAATGCGTGAAATTGTTTTCATAGAGTCTCCTCAGCGTGTAATGCCTTTTAAAACAGCATACCGTTAGCAAAATTGTATTTATAAGTCTATAAATCCCAAGGCACCTTCTTTATGTTTCTTTCAAAGTGCATTCTGATTTTCCTGGCTCCCCTTTGATCCCTGTCGCATGACGTGCACCCCTGCATTCTTACTCACGCTCTGTTATTCAGTTGTTCCTGATCTCAGCTGCACGTCATCTTCACTGAGAGACATAGCCCTCGGAGCCCTGTGCCTTCCCGGGCCTCACCTGCCCACAGCTTTCCTCATACCTGTCTCTCTCCCTGCTCTGCTGCTCTCCTTTCCCACACAGTCTCCTTACGTTGATTCATTTTCCTGGCCTCTGTGGATTTTCAGTGGTTTTAGTGTTTACACAGTGAAGAGGGGCAGTGAGGTGGACATGATGGTGAAGTTTTTGTTTTTGTTTTATTTTAAACCAGATGGTTTTTATTTCATCCTGTTCTGTCATTTCACTGTTCTAAATTGATGTTAGATCAGTGATGAGGTTTTTTAAGGATTAGTTTTTATTAAATCTTGATTTTCATGTTGTGTTAACCTTCCCCTCAGACAGAGCACCTTAGTCCTTTTCTTTCTGTCCATTTGACTGGTTAGTTTTAATAACCCGGTCTCTCAGGGCCTTAATTTATCCTCTGCTTCCTGCCCCTTTTATCCATCGCTTATTTATTGCTCGGTTATCCTCACGTCACCTTATATCTTTTCTTCTTCTGTAATTCTTGAGTTCACAAGATCTTCCCCTAAATGCTGCTAACATAATGCTGAGAAAGCAAAAATTGGGCAAGAGGAAATTTGTGATTAATGCTGTCTGCTGAGGACTTGGGAAAGTCTGCTTAAATATTTAAATTCTACCAGTTTTCCCCTGGACTTGTGGCGGTCATGATTTTAGGTTGTAGGGACATAAAGGCAAGAGTACAGATAACCTAAAATTACTACTTATTTGGAGGCGAAAACCTTTCATAGAAATTTCCAAGAGGGAAAGTGTCCATTTTTAGCAGACAAACTCAGTTGAACCCACTGACCAGCAGGCTGGGTCACAGGGTGTGTGTGTGTTTGTGTGTGTGTGTGTCTGTCCGTCCTGGGAGTAGGATTGGAGGTGGTTAATGAGAGGGTATTCCATGGCCAGCCACCGTTGCTTTCAGTGAGTTTCAGGTGGCTCCTGCTGGCCTGCAAAGAAATAGGCACTTGGGTCAGAGTAACGACAGATCCGAAACTCAGCAGAGATGGTTCATCTCTCTCTGCCCCCACTTTCAAGCCATCTTCTTTCTTCTCTGCCTTTTTCACCATTTCTACCTCAATTCCACGTGTCCTTTCCAAACCCCTTCAACTTTTTTTGTCTTTTCCTTTACTTTCTTTGCCTTCCTGCTACCAAACAGTTAAAGAATTGCAGTACATTGGAGCCTTTCCTCTCCACAGCGCAAGTCCGCACGAGATGCTTTTATCAACTGGGCTCTCTTTAGTAGCATTGGAATTCCAGGAAAAATGCCAGACATTTTGAAAAATAAATATGTAAAGGACAACTACATAATCCCACACCGGAAAGACCACCACGTCTACTCTGTGCAAACGGCAGTTAGGGAGAAAAGCCTCCCCCAGCCCCAGGAGGTGACAGGAGCTGGGAGTGGCAAGAGGCAAGCTTCTAATCGTGGACCAGATGCTGCTGGATCCGGGGGGATGCCTGGCGCTTGGTCATTTGGGTGGCTGGGCCTGTCCCACCTCCCAGTCTCCATGCCCTCCCCCAGCCTCATCCTGGGCCCTCCCACCCTGAGGCCAGCCCCAGGCCTTGCGGCACACATCTGCCGGTCTGAGTTGCATGGATCCAGCATGCAGTTGCTGCTCTCCCTCCCCCGATGAATTCTGTGCTGTGGTCCTGCTTGCTCCTTGTCTGTCAGATTGCACTTCTGATGCTGTCAGCCATGTCTGACCAATCAGCAAACAACACCACAGGATGAAATTTAAACAATGCAGATGCTCAGATACAGGGTTATGTTGCCTGGACCACGAAGGGAAAGCAGAGGTAAGGTCAGAGTCTCCCCAGAGTGGGTTAACCCGAGCCTGCCTGGCTTGACAGCCCTCGCGCGGCACTGCGCTGCCCTCTGCTTTGCCTGTTTCTCTCGTCCCCTGCCAGTCACCAGAACTTTCCTCTCCATTCGCTGCCCTGCGATCTTTCCTCCCTGCCTTTATCCACTGCCTTTTCTCTTGGATCAGTGCTGTCATCACGAATGTGCCTGACTTGCCGGGAGGCTGAGGGTACTTGTAAATGCCACCTGGTTCAGGTCGGAGGAGGAGAGCACTGCTGTGGCCAGGGTGAACGGGTGGGGTGAATAGGCCTTCTGGATTGTCCCTGTGTGGGACAGTTGAACATGTTGTTAGGGTACCACCATGGTTTTCTTTCTTACCGCTGAATGCATTGGGTTGTCAGTGGGGTTTCAATCATCTTTTGGGGGGGAAATGGGTTACTGTGAAGAAACATAAATAGATGCGTCCTAAAATGAAGATGAATCAGCCTGTCCTTGAGGGTTTTGGGAGAGGAGAACAAGAGCTGATGTCTGTCCCCCTTTCTGCAGTCCACGGTGGAGCTGCCTGGCTGACTACTTGCAGAGGGAGGAATGGGAGCGCCATGCTCTTCTGTTTTAAGTATTGAGTTGGTCCTTTTACAACTTCTAGTGTTTACAGGGTTCTGCGCTCCCTACCCTCGTCCCATCTGGAAAATATTTAAACTTCATAAGATCTATAAGACTAAAATATCACATATAATGGGATAGGCAGAAGGAAGAAAAATTAGACCCATTGCGTGTGTTTAGAATAAGTCAGTTGTTTGTTCAGAAGCGGCTGCTAGAGGAATTGGAACAAATAGCTGTGTGTGGTGAAGGGTTTGGTCCAGAGCTGCACATTTCACCACAGAATGAGCCTTGGTTTGTAAAACTGACATTCTGTTGTGACTTCCAAATCCAAACAAATCTCTGCAAATTTCTGCCCGATCGAGTTAATAAGAAAATATATACATGCAGAGGCGAGAGCCGTATGCTACTTGTAGTTCTGTCAGTGCCGGTGGAAATAAGAGACGGATTTTACCTACTGTGTTACATGCCCCCAGCATTTGTCGGGACCTCCAGCTCTGCGGCTTTGCATGATTTTTTTCCCACTTCTATAAGAACAATGCGATGCAAAAAGAGCCTCAGGAAAGGAGGCAGCAAGGATTGGGGTCACTTTTCTTCTAATTGCCTCATAATTGGGGACTGGTTTCCACTTTCCCACTATCTCCCTGGCAGGGAGAGAGGAAGACAGATGTGGTTTAGCTGGAAAGAGCTTTCTCCAGGCCGGATGTGCTGCGGGACCAGGGGGGTCGTTCCCTGCTCCAGGCCTGTGATCTGCTTCACACCTGCGCTCATTTTCCCCCATGATCGATGACCTTGTATTAACCCAGAGTGACCTTTTGCCTTTGCCTGTTCCCCGGGACGAGCTCTTGGCTAGTGGGCTCTCCTTTCGCTCTGATTTACAGGTGGTTACTGGAGCCGCATACACTTGTTTTTCATGGTGCACAGTGCACTTAGCAGCCCGGCAAGACCTGCAATTTCATCCCTCTCAAGGGGCAGAGAAGGGGGCTGGAAGGTGGGGGTGCAGCCAGAGAGGTTGCTGTTTGCATGTGCGTTTCTATTTTGTGGCTCATATGGTATCAATTACCATTTGATGGCAACGCCAGGCCTGAGGCCCTTTGCATGTTTGTCCTGTGAGAAAGATCTGGAAGAACCGACATATGGTTTTGATTGCAGCAATTGCAGGTTGATAGAATGAACGCAGGGGTGAGGTGGGTGGGTTTTCCTTCCGGCCCTTTCCACTCTGGGTTGCTAATGTGCTTTGCTTGTGGAACTGGTCTTTTCATCATCCAGCCCCTCCCCACTTTCCCCCTGTCTCCCCCTCTCCAGCTCCCTACCACTTCACATTCCCTGCCCCTGCCTCCTCGGGACTTCCAAATCCCCGCCAGGAACATGTGGCCCACATCAGGGACCTTCAATTAAAAAAAAAAAAATTGTCCACTCTTTTGTTAAAATCCCAGAGCAGGTCCGTCCATCACAATGACCAGAAGTGTACCAAAGCTGAAAACCAAATGGGGTTGGGGGCTGTGTAGCCTGCAGAAGCTCAGGACATGTTTCTAAATGGCTATTAGTTCAGGTTGTTAAGCATTGAAATGATGCTGAAAAATAGCAGTGATAGAGAGTAGAGTGTGTGTGTGTGTGTGTGTGTGTGTGTGTGTTGCCTTTACTAGAACTCTTGGGATTTATTTGAGTGGGTGCTGCATTGCTGCATAGGGGCAGGAGGACTGTGTCGAGGAGTTGTTTGAGGTTCTGTCTTCCTACACATTGCAAGCACTAAAATGGAAACGCAGGGATGACGTCTCTGACTCCATGAGCATTGCTGTGCAGAAGGGACTTGTTGGAGGCCCATCTCCCACAAACAGTGACTGCTCTCTCACTAAGTTAGCAACAGTAGGGGTTACCCAGGAAGCCTCCTCAGTACTGTGGCCCACCAGGTTGGCATCTGAGCGTGCCAAGGGAAGGTCCTGTTTTGGGGGACAGAAGCAAAGCGGAGAGAACATTATAGACAACTTTCATGCGACCCATGACTTGTTTGTTTGTATCCAAGTATCATTTTTCTATGATGCTTTCAAATTCAGGTTCCATAATCAGATCTACAAAAGGGGGACTTCTTTTCTGAGGTGGTGACATTTTCACTTTGGCTATTGTGTTTCAAGGTATTACAATCAGGAATCATTGTAGTTTGAAAAGATAGTGTGGTGTCTTGTGAGTTAATGTTGCCATTCACATCTTCCAGCTTTTAAATTGGAAGCCTGCAAACTTGGTGGGATCCCTTCCCTCACAAAATAAAACACGCCCCCTAAAAGTTTTGGAAAAAAAAAAAAAGATGAATTATTAGTTCTGAAGGCTGGCTTTTGAAACCTAACCATCATACTTGACACACTTGTTCCCATTTATTTCCATATTGGAGCTGATCTTTAGAGAAAGGTAGTAAAAACTGAAACCTTTAATTGGTGACTTAAATTGTAGGGAGATGTCTTATGTGATAGACCCTGGAAAAAACCCACCATATTTTTACAATGGTTACTAACTGCTTCATAAGACATTTGTCTAACACTGTTTTTTTCTTTCTCTTTACATTGTACACATTGGTCTGCTAAATGATTATCATTTTTTTAAATAATCTCGATAATGATTAAATTTTGCCATTTTATATTTCTTCTACAAGTGAATAAAAGCTGTCCTTTGAAATATGTTTGAATGCAGAGCAACTAACGACTGATTTGCTGCAGCCCAGTGTTTTAAGAGTAACTACTTAATTATTTGATATTTCACACACAAACATATCTAACTTAAAGTCATAATTCAGTTTGATAACTTAACACTTGACATTTCTTCTTCTGGCTTGTGCCACTATTAGTTACTTTCAAAGAGTGATGTATTCAGAAGCCCAATTTGGTGATTTTTTTTTTTTTAACATCTTGCAGTCCTGTAATGTGTAGTATCAGTGGTTCATTGCAGAAAACACGTGGTGTATGGGTTGTAAGCTTGTCTTGGAACACATTGGGTCACTTAACAGCAGCTGTGCTGGAGAGATATTTGATTTGAGAAGACTTTGAATCTTCTCAGCCCTAACGTTATTCAGGTTTTGAAACAGGAAAATGGAAAAGAATTTTAGGGAAGAGAGAGATATCTCACCTTCAAAGAGGGCATAGGTAGAGATCTTTCCAGTGCTCGCTGAAATTAACCAGCATTCCTTAACGGCCTCGCCTCCCAGGACCGGGAGTCTGGTGGGAAATGTGGGTTTGTATTTGTAGAGACGAACTACAGAGGCAAGAGATAGTGTTCGATACTGGCTAGAGGCTTCTTGCCTGACATTAATTCAGTTTTCAGATTGAAATTTAGAAAAGCTTACAGAGGAGGCAGCCTTTTAAATAGACATTTTCTTAAAAGAACAAAAAAGAAAAAGAAAAAACAAAATAGCCAGCCATTGCTATTAAAATCTGATTCAGTCTTCTTAGATATTACTCCATTCCATGTGTCCTTTTAAAATGATAAAATTTGTGTAGCCACCAATGATGCTAAAGGGTTCAAAGCTCCTCCATGTGTTTTTTTTGTTTGTTTGTTTTAGTTTGTAGTTATTCACTAAGGGAGAAATATTTATAAAATTACGGATTTTTAAAGTATGTAAACATCTATCAGGCAGACCACCTTGAATTAGAAAATTCTTTCTATAAATTGATAAAAGAGAATGCCTGTAGGATTCCTCAGAGTGGGGACTTTTGCTTTTTTGTGCAGTTCTATCCTGCACAGGTGCCAAGGACTTCTTTGTCTTAATCTCAGACCCCCAGCCTTAGACTCGGATGCCTTGGCAGGGGATGCATCACGTCCACAGAGGATCACTCCTTGGTATCCATTTGTGGCAAATACCCACTTTCCTGTCCACAAGGAAGACATTGCTAACTTCCAGAAGGGCAGTGTCATTGAGGATCAGGAAAGTACACAGTCTGCCAGCTCTAAGATTGTACTCAGACTTTATGAAATCTCACTTTTGAACAGAATTTGAACCTTAGAGGAAGAAATATTAGACGTGCTGGTTGTCTTTTCTTTTCTTTCTTTCCTATTTGCAAATCATGGCTTCCTGGTCCTGAGGGGAGAGGAAAAAATCCTCAAAGGATAGGCTCAACAGGCTTCCTGGACATCAAATAGTTTGTACAAAACAACATTCTGATGACTTGCATGTAAATAAATCAGAAACATATGAATTAAACGTCTCTCGAAATACATATGGGTTGAAAAATAGAGAGAAGTGCTGAGAAAATGTGTTTTGGGTTTTGCTGAGCCCATGACATTTGAAAAATAGTATGAGACGTTGAACAAACACAAAGCATCCCCCTGCTTACCCATTCCTAATATTAGCCTCCCAGCTCCACTGCAAATCAGTTTACCATGTGCCTAAGAACGAGCCACCTTCATGTGCCCCCCCCCCCACTTAATTACTTGCAGTTTAAATTTTTTCAATTAGAAGCATAAAAATAGCATCACATTTCAAGGAAATGCAAATCTTAGCATTTTCTCACCCGGGTGGTTCACGTCAGACTATTTTAAAAAATAGCACAGATCATTTCACCTTAGGAACAGTCATCCTGATATGGCCTTCTTTGGTGTGTCTGGCACATAACAGAGAAAAAGCATCGTTATTAAGAAACTGGACCCGAAGTTAGTGCTGCCTACTAAATCGAAGCCAAGACCCAGCACAGACTTGTATGACTGACCTTGTGTGACAAGCTCAGGCCCTGACCTTGGAGCCTCTGCTCTTCACTCCTGAGCTCTGTCAGCTTGTGAGCGGTGCGAGCTTTCCTTCTCTTCCCACATTGCACTCAGGAGAGCTAACATTAGGGATTCTAAATTCTGGGACAATGGCAGAGTCTTCAGAGCCTTCATATCCTCTCCGCTTGATATCTTGCTCCTCAGCGTCTCGCTTTAAGTGCAGGAGCAGAATACAAGGAATTTAGGGAACAAAAATAGCCAGAGCTTCAGGCTTCTTCCTCTGCCGGTAAGTCATCGACATGCACTTGGATGAAATCCGGTGTCTGCTCTTCGGACTAGCACTGTCTGAGATTATCAGTATGAAGTTACAAAGAGGCAGTAGATTTCGTCTTCGCTATTTAGTGCGGAGTTATTTTGATTGCTTTAAAACACACTTTAATGTATTCCTAAGTCCTTCACTGACAAGAAGCTTGACCAGATAGTGAGTTAACTCAACGATTAGTTAATAAATGCCTACTATGAGCCAACTCATAGATTATAACTGAACAAGACAAGTCAACAGACAGTTGTAATGTAGGCATTAATGCATTGGCCAAGAAGTACAGGCTGCCAAAAGTAGACCTATGAAGGGCACCATCCCACATTCGGCCTTTGGGGCGGTGGGGTCCTGGGATTCAAGCCGGCGAAATGCAGAGGTCATAACTGGAAGCAAGAGAGAGCATGGCATATCCAGTGAACTGAAAGTGGTTGAGGATGGCTGGAGTTCATGGCGCAAGAGTGTAATAGTAAAAGAAGAGACGGGTAAGATAAACAGTAACTAGATCAAAACATGCCTTGTGTGCACCATTAAGGAGTTTAGATGTTATCATGAATGTAATGAGAAGCCCTTCAAATGGGCATGGCCCAAAGTAATTGAATTTAAAAGTCCAGAGGGAGAGGAGAGCCCGGAAAACTTGAGAGTCACAGATGCCAAGGAAAGCAGATTCAGCGAGGAGGAGGGAATAGCCAAGAGTGTCAGATGCTGCAGAGAGATAAATGTGACATTTGGCTGCAGCTCCTAGGAGCTCTGGAGCAGTTTTTTGAAGTAGTTGGTGTGGAAGGGAGGTACAGGCGATTTTCTATTGTCATAGTCATTATCAGCATTGTCATTATCTCTAGAAAATAAACTTCCAGCATCTTATGTACCAGATATGGAGAGTGATGTACAGAAGAGTGAGACATCCCCCTCCCCCCACAGAGGATAGTGATATATATTTAAGAAAACAGATCATAAGTATAAAACAAAAGACAACGACACCCGTAGAACACGTGTACAGGGCAGATGAGCAGTACAGCCCACCAGAAGAAATAGCTCTCGCACAGAGCCATGAGTGCATGGGCGGAATGAGACAGGCAAATGCAAGGGGTCTCAAGGGGTGGGAGCTGCTTGACGTTTGTGTTCCAG
Organism: Oryctolagus cuniculus; assembly: GCF_051225735.1. NCBI lineage: Eukaryota > Metazoa > Chordata > Mammalia > Lagomorpha > Leporidae > Oryctolagus > Oryctolagus cuniculus. Next base: position 23,206,257 of record NC_142876.1, read on the forward strand.
GTGGTGCCTCATCAGTCAGCGGGGCAAGTGTCTGTCAAAGGGGATGTGTGGTCTTCTCTTGCCTGGGACTTCTGGCTAAGTTTCTGAATTGAGAGGAGGAGGCACTTAATTCTTAGACTGACTCTTGATTTGTTTTAGTTTCCTGTGACCTTTATTTTCAAAATCTGGACACAGAATCCAGGTCTAGATCACCACAAAAATAGTGAGTCAAATCTTTGTAAAGTTTGCAGGGACGACTCTGGGAATTTGTGTACATCCAGTGCTGGATAGTTGTAGAATTGTTAGCAGAATAGCTATCACATTTCTCCCTCTCTCCAAAAGATTTATTTATTCATTTGAGAGTTACAGAAAGAGTGAGAGACAGACACACATAGAGAGATCTTCCGTCCATGGATTCACTCCCCAAATGGCCACAATGGCTGGGGTTGGGCCAGGCTGAAGCCAAGAGCCAGTAGCCTCTTCCAGGTCTCTCACACGGGTAGCAGGGGGCCAAGCACTTGAGATATCTTCTACTGCCTTCCCAGGCCATTAGTCAGGAACTGGATTAGAAGTGGTGCAGCCAGAACAGAAACTGGTGCTCTTATGGGATGCTGTCATCTCGGTTGGTGGCTTTACTGGCTCTGCCGCAATGGCAGCCTTGCACATCTCTTATCTCATGGGAATCTTCTTGGTATGAGACTAGATACGTACTCCATGTACAGGACCCTAAGGAAACCATTCTTGACTCAGTGAATGGCTTTTTTTTTTTTTTTTTTTTTTGACAGTCAGAGTTAGACAGTAAGAGAGAGAGAAGAGAGACAGAGAGAACGGTCTTCTTTTCCATTGGCTCACCCCGCAAATGGCCGCTATGGCCGGCGCGCTATGCCGATCTGAAGCCAGGAGCCAGGTGCTTCATTGCTCCTGGTCTCCCATGAAGGTGCAGGGCCCAAGCACTTAGGCCATTCTCCACTGCACTCCTGGGCCACAGCAGAGAGCTGGACTGGAAGAGGAGCAACTGGGACAGAATCTGGCGCCCCAACTGGGACTAGAACCCAGGATGCCAGTGCCGCAGGCGGAGGATTAGCCTACTGAGTTTCGGCACTGGCCCAGTGAATGGCTTTTCTAAAGAAAGATACATGAAGTATGTTTCCTCAAGCCTCCTCAGCTCTGGGAAATCTCCCACGTGAACTTTGTAAATGAAAGAAAGGATTGCTTCTCTTTCACTATGGTTTCCTCCCTTGCTTGTTTAATAATTGTTTGTTAAGTACTGGGAAAGTTGAGAATGTGAACTATATTCAGTGGAAACTTATTCAAGTCGTTTTTCTCCAAGAAGGTATTTGGTCATAGTGCACATTGCTCTTTGGACTTGGCAGAGAAATGAGCTGAGTAGGTTACTCTCATATCAGAATGTTTTCAGTTAAAGAAAACTGAGACTCATCACCATCAAGAAATGTGTTCAGCATCATAAGGGGGCTGGACGACTGGACATGGCATACAACTTGGATACCTGGAGGCCCACACTTGTTCAAGGTGTTTCTTACTGACTTATTTTGCAGGGGCAAATATTATGATATAGACAAGGGAGTGTCATGGACAGAGAGAGGTTAACTGAGCTGCCTGTGTGTGGTCAGCTCCTTAGTGATGGAGCAAAATCTAGAGAGATACTGTCCTCTCTTGAGTCCACTTTAGGGACCATTACCTCATTGGCTCCCTTAAGACAGTGAGGGACAGCCATGGGTTTATTTTCTTGGTAGAATGAGGAGCAGGGGGTTGCTGACAAAGACATTGGGAGTGACTTTGGGAGGGAGTAGCTTTCCTTTCATGCAGAAGACAGCCTCCTGTCCTGATAAAAGCTCCATTAGTTACCTAAACTTTCCTTGAAGGGGCTGATGATCGGACTTACTGCTTAGAAAACACAGCCATCACATGTGCTTCTGACTCCTGGACTCCCATCTCCCTGCAATGGGTACTCTCTAGGGTCTTAAGGACAAGTAAATTAGGGGCCTGCTACTACGTGTTATTTTGTTTTCTAACTGAGTTGGAATTTGTGTAATATAAAGTTAACCATTTTTAAGTACACAATGCAGTGGTATTTTGATACATTCAGAACAGGAGCACACCTTCCAAGTTCCACACCATTTTCATCACCCAAAAAAAGAAACAGGATACCCATTAAATAATTGTTTCCTATCCCCTTGCTGCTGCTTGGTTTTATATGCCTCTAGCTTTAATGTTATCCTACATACAAACATGCAAACGCATGCATGTGCTGTGTACTCACATTGCACCCACTTGTTTTTCTCTATCTTTCTATGTCTGTCTGTCTGTCTGGATGTTTCAGACAGAGGGCCTAATGCTTTCTAGTTTTGTAAGCAATTAAAAAAAAAACAAGAAATATCTCTTTTATTTTTTTAACATTTCTGTATTTTTTCTTACATTCTTATTAGATAATAATCCAGCAAGGAATAAAAAAGACAAAATTGGTTCTTAGCCTTTTATTATGTAAAAATGTCTTCTTATAAAAATATTTTCTAATTAATTTATCAACACAGAATTTTAAACAGATTCTCTTATCTTAATATTAAGTAATCACCTGGATTTTGTTTCTGTTTTTAAAATTCAAAATTACTGAACCAAGTAATTTAGTTATCAACGTTTACATTTCTTAGGAAATAACCAAAGAGGCATTCTTACTATAATTTTTATGTTAATAAAATTACCATTGTTTACATTTTTTATGCCTTCCTTATTCCTGGTAATTATTTGAAGTAGACAGTAGCAGATGTTTAAACTATCTATCTTTAAAATTGAGAAAAATAAAAATCAAATGAAAGAATGCCTGAAATATAAATATTAAAAGAAAGCCAATTTAATTATATTGTACCTATTCTTTTTTTTAAAAAATGTAGTTTTTAAAATTTATTTTTAAAGATTTATTTATGTATGTATGTATTTATTTGAAAGGCAGAATTACAGAGAGGCAGAGGCAGAGAGAGAGAGAGAGAGAGAGAAAGAGAGATCTTCCATCCACTGGTTCACTCCCCCAAATGTCTACAACAGCCGGGGCTAGGCCGATCCAAAGCCAGGAGCCAAGAGCTTCCTCCAAGTCTCCCGTGTGGGTGCAGGGGCCCAAGCACTTGGGCCGTCCTCCACTGCTTTCCCAGGCCATAGCACAGAGCTGGATCAGAAGTGAAGCAGCCAGGACTTGAACCAGTGCCCATATGGGATGCTGACACCGCAGGCAGAGACTTAACCCACTGTGCCACAGCACTGGCTCCTGTACATATTCTTGAGACAGGAACTACTTTTTATTGATCAGTTGTCCTATTGTGTAGGCTTATTTCTGAAATGTTATTGCCCCTCTTTCAAGTTTTCTTTTGATTTGTTTTTGGGTAACTGTCCTAATGAGACAGTTTCCTTTACATTTCTTTTGCACATACAGTTTGTACAAAATAGGACTCTGATACAGTTTTGCATTTTAAATCCCTGAGCTAGCTCCTCATAAAAATTCTGTCCTTCTGAATATTTTTTTTTCTTTTCTGTTTTTGTTAGTATACCAAAGCACCTAGCTTTGTGCTTTGTTAAATCAGTAAAATATTGCTGGTAGGTTTTACCTAAATGCTTGCTGTGGGCATGGGGGAGAGTTGGGCATTTGAATGGGTAACAGATAGGCAGCTGATTGGACAGAGATGTTGACAATTTGCATACTTTTTTTTTTTTTCATTTCAATCTGTGCCCACAGAGTCATACATTTGGTAATTATTTCATGCTTTTGTTTTCAGTTGAAAGTAGTTATGGCCATATGTTTTGACAGGAAAAAAAAAAGATAGTTCATACTTTTTTGTGCCTTATGAAAGGGAGGATGGGGTAATGATTTTATAGTGTGCTATGGCATGGATTCCTGTTCAGAGCTTCACCAGATTGGAGACTCACTGTTCATAACAACTCTCATGGTAAGCATGTGTCTGAAGCACCCACAGCAAAGTTGGATGCTTCGCATGCAGCAGAGAGTTCATCTGTAACTCTGCTTAGCATTGGTGGACATCGTTTTCTAGTAAGAACACCTGACCTCCAGAGCCCTTAAACTGTTGGTGATTTGGAAGGCTGATCAAGCGTTATATCTTCTGAGCTGGGATTGGAGTGAAAAGCCCTAAGGTGTAGCCCTGCTCCTGCCAGACATTGGTGGGACCACTACAACAGCCATACCTCACCCTCCCCAGCTGAAGTTTCCTAACATAAAAGATGAATGGGATGTGTGACCACTGAGACAGAGAATCCATCTCAAAATAATTATTAAATAAGATAATGGACACAAAAGCTCTTTGTGTTTTCAAATACTAGGAAGATTCAGACATTTATAATGATGAATCCTAAACTTTTACCAAATTTCCTTTTTGTGCAGTTAATTTCAAGGTCAAACAGTATATCTAGATAAGTACTCATGCATTTCCTGTTTGGTGAATTGTTTCAGTGTTCTTTTCCTTTTACTATCTGGTAGAATCTCAGTCTCACTATTCTTTCATTCTTACTTTGTTCTCTGTGTTTGAAAGTGTGACTTCCTACTTGTATGTGACACAGCTTCCTCTGTGATCCTTCTTGCTTCCTGGGAAGGAATGGGTACCTAGAAATGAGGGCTCCCTGACCCTCTGTGCTGCTTGTACGGACAGACACAGCACTGAAGACACTTGGGATTTGAGAAATAGGAACAGTATTCGTAGTGTGGCATGAAGTCCAAGTGTAAAGTCATGAGCATTTTTAGTGTGTGCTGCTTTCCTTTCTGCATTGTCCTTTCATAACCTGTACCTTCTCTATTTCCTCTAATTCTTTCTTATTCTTTCTTTTTTTTAAAGAGATATTTTATTTCTTTGAAAGAGTTATAAAGAGAGGTAGAGCCAGAGAGAGAGAGGTCTTCCATTCTGCTGGTTCACTCCCCAAATGACTGCAACAGCCAGAGCTGAGCTGATCTGAAGCCAGGAGCCAGGAGCTTCTTCCAGGTCTCCTACGTGGGTGCAGGGACCCATGGACTTGGGCCATCTTCTACTGCTTTCCCAGCCCATAGCAGAGAGCTGGGTGGGAAGAGGAACAGCCAGGACTCGAACCAGCGCCCATATGGGATGCTGGCACTGCAGGCTGGGGCTTTAACCCACTGTGCCACAGTGCCTGTCCCAACCCTCTAGTTCTTTCTAAAAAATAATTTGTGGGAAAAGATTGCACTGTTTATCAAATTGAAGTATAGAAATGGCTAACAAACATCATTGTATTTTCCAAAGCTTGGGTGAGGAGTGATTAGAGATGTGTTGAAAATTTGGTTTGTGACCCTGAGAGAATTACCAGGGATATGCAGTTTTTTTTACCCCTCATAGTAATGTGACTTGACCAAAGCCGGAAGCAAAGAAATTGATTTGTTTTCCCTAGTGTTGCCCAAACTGAGGAACTTGCATTGCTTAAAAAAAATAAATAAATAAAATGGTACACCTGTTAACATCCAGGGAAGGATATCAGCCCTTGTCTTCAACCATCAACCTCTACGCTGAGATGCAAAAGGACAAGGGTGGTGATCAGTGCACTTAGAATCCTTAAAAGTGGACAGGTCATTGTTTCTACCTTGTAAAGAAAGCTCACCCCTAAACACATCGAGAAGTGAAGTGCACTAAAACGTGTGTTGGCGGAACCAATAAGTGTTTAGCTTTCTCTATTTTAAATTTTTAGTTTGACATGCATCTCAAGTGTGGTGTGTTTGTTCATTCATGCATGCATGCACATGGTAACTGTTTACCAGGTGCTACACACACACACACACATGCATGCACCCTCACACACTTGCACATTTTTTCCATGATACTTTTTTCAACTTTGTCTCTGTGATTAGTTATTGTTAGCAGACCCTCTTTGTGAAGTATAGAAGAAACAACAATAATCAATGTTGGAGTAAGCCCGAATTTCTGTCTTTATTGTAGAGTCATAGGATTTCTTTTCATCTGGAAGACTTGCTGTTCTCATTTAATTGACAAAACAATGCTTTAGAAGTCACAAAGCTTTTCTGGGGAATATCAATTAACAATGTTTTGATGTTCAGATACCTCTGTATGAAATAGTAGTTGTCATCCAAAAAGAAAGCCAACAGTTTGTTGCGAAGGGAGGAAAAGTGTTGAGGTAGGAGGTGATCTATTAGACATAACTGACAATCATGAATTTGATATTACAGGTATAAAGAGATGTAAATAATGTGGTCGTATCTGTTTACGTTTTGAGGGAATGGGCACTTAGCCCAATGGTTAAGATACCAGTTAAGCCATCTGATTCCCATGTTGAATTGTCTGGGTTTGATTCCTGGTTCTGGTTACTGCTTCCTGCTAATATGTACCCTAGGAGTCAGTGGTGATTGCTCAAGTGAATGGGTTTCTGCCACCCATATTCAGTTCTCAGCCACTGACTTCAGTCAAACCCAGTCCTGGCCATTGTGGAGATTTGGGGACGAACTAGTAGATGAGAGAACTCTTTCTCTCTATCTCTCCGTCCCTGCCCTCAAAAAAAAAAAAAAAAAAAAAGCCAAAAGTAATAATGGAAATAATACATCAGTTTCTTCTTAGCATTACCCTTACTTTCTGCTGAGAAGTCAACAAATGAAAGTCTGGAAACAACTTAGTGAAGTATTTAGAACATATTAAAAAGTTGCAATGTGCTAGCATCCACAGTCTTTTATCTGTGCCAGTCCTGAGCCTCTTGATGGAACCAACCCCCACATGAATAAGTAACATAAGAAATGTAACTAGAAAGAAGTCAGGTTTCACCTGGGCCACATTTTATGCAATTAAATGTTTCAAGCGATCTTTAGCCAGGTGTAACTTAATCAGTTTAAGGCACTTTAAGCAAGGGCCAAGGTATGCATAATGTTGGCATGGGCATTCCCATGATATACCACGTTGAAAGTAATAGCAAACATGCAGTGTCTGCTCAGTTAGTGCCAAGAGCAAGAGAAATGCAGGTGTAAAAATAAAAAGAAGTCTTTGGAGCCAGAGGCTAGTATACACAGACGAGATCATGTTCACACTTCACTTTAATGCTTTAGGTAAGAATATGATGGGTTTTTGGTTTGTTTTTTGTTTGTTTGTGTTTTGTGGTTTTTTTTTTTTCTTTTTTCTTTTTCAGTTTAGTGTCCTGTCTTTTGGTCATGGGTTGTTTCACCATGAAACCCCTGTGTCACTCTCCACTGATTACTTACCCTCTCCCTGTCTCTAGTATTATTACACAAATGTGTTTATTCAGACCTACCGCTCTTTGGCTCAGCGTCTCAGCGTCGTCTCTAGAAGACACATGAATGGTCTTTCTTTGTAGCACTGCACAGGAGCCTCCTTTGTGCACTCTGACCTAGATCATCTTGTGCACCTCTTTTTGGGCAAAACAGCATCTTCAGTCCCTTGGCTACCAAATAACCTTGTGGTACAGGGGACCCAGAACTCTACAAAGCTGGATTTTGGGAGGAGTCCATGAGTACCCTGCAGAGAATTCTTAGCTATCAAGAGATAACTCTTCACTTGGAAGCTCATACTCTGAAGCAAGACACACTGATTTTGAATCTCAGGTTTGCCATTTACTTAGCAGTGTGACTTTGAGCCAATCACTTAACCTCTGTGTGCCTCAAATTCCTTAACTGTAAAATTAGACTGATAGTGAACCAAAAAGTTCATTTAAAGACAGAATGAATACACGTACAACTTGGCTAGAAAAATACCTGGCGTGTCGTAAGTGAGTAAAGCATGAGCTGTTCTCTCATTGCCGTCATTTTGTCTTGCCAACTGTGATGAGAACTTTGGGTGCGTCAGGCTTTTCGGGACCAGTGCCGTTTCCAGTTGTGGAGAGTGCCATGGTAAATTGCTTCTTTCCTTTGTTTCCCCTTTGGTAATCCCTTGTACACCTCACTTGGATGGCTGTAGCAATGCAGTGTAAAATCTCAAGTGTTCTCTATCTCTGCTATCTTATCTGTAGTGTTGTTGAGTTATAAGCGCACTCACATCTCTCCTGGCGGTTTTTCTTCCTCAGGCCTTGCAAGATGAACACAGGATAATACTTGCCAAATAACAGATTTAAATTAACTGTGCAGATTTAAATTATAGTGTTATTTACAGGATTATTAGTGGTTCTGTCTTGTTTTGTTTTTTAACTGAAATAGGGTATATCCCTCCCTTTTACATTTCTAAAAGCTGTTGAAGCTTGTAAAGGCTCACTTTTATTTAGAATTTGAAATCTGATTGAGAGATTTGAAAAGCAGACAACAGCTAGCTGTAGGAACAGCATCAGAACAATATCCTTGCCTTTTTATTTGAGGAGAAGAAAGAATGGCCAAAAACAAGGCCATCTTTTTTTGTAGTTCCTGTTGTTTTGCACAGGAGGCCCACACCTCTGATTCGACCCAGTGCACTCTTTGCTGTGGCCTTGCTGAACTTGAGCCCACTGAGTGCGATGAGAGGAGAGTCCCTGGACTGCTGTCTGTCCTTCTGTACTCTCATGCAACTCTGCATATAGGTTGTGTGGATGGCTCAGGTCCGTGCCTATCATTCTTGTTGTCTTTTTGATCCTCTAGGTAGTTTGCAGTTCTGTACTTTGATTGATAAAAGACACAAGAAAGGGGATGCAAAGTCTTACAATTTTGTTACTTCTTAACACAGAAAAAGAAGTTTGGTAGGTGAGAAGGAAAAAAACTTCTGGCTAAAAACTTACAGGATTTAGCTTCAGGTTTAATTTACTCATGAATGAATGGATAATCAAGACTGTGGATCTTTAGAGGGGCGGGGACGTTTTATGTGAAATTTCTGATGGGATACATGGATGTCTGTTCACAGTGATTTGTGTTCAGGGAATTTCTTTTGGGGGAAATGTATACATATTCTCTTTCATATATTTTTGCATTGCCACCTGGAGCTCAGATGGCTCATTGCTTGATTAGTAGAAATAAAATATGACTGTCATACAGATGAGTGGTACATTTTACACATTTGGATAGTTACAAAATTTTCTGTGTTTTTTTTTTTTTCCCAACTACCAATAAGGGTAGTTGGGGAGTAAAATTCTTCAGACTGTCAGTTGTTTTAGGGCAGTTAGATCTACTTGGTTAATTCCTTTAAAAACCTCAAGTACTTTAGATGAAAATAAAACTTTCACAATTTCAACAGCTTACACATGTGCAGTTTTTCCACGTACAGTAAATACCCCTCTATTGGTCAGTGTGCTGCCAACATTTCTGTTACTTCTGAACACATTTCCTGTTTATGTGATAACAACACAGATGGGTCTTTACCCATCACTTGGAAGTGAAGGAGAGATCTTCCACTAGTTAATAGGCCTTGTCCTGATAATATAGACTGAGAATACATCAGGCAAATGATCTTTACTGCTGCAGTTTGGTTTTGGTTTTGAATTTTGTACTCTTGGATGATCTGTATGGACCATCATCTGCCTTTGGGCATGATTTACTGCCTTTATGCCTTAGAATAGGTCATTTATCTATGTTACCAGAATCTGTTGATTAACCCTCTGTTTCATTTTACTGCCCAAGTTAGGGAGTTAGAAAAGACTTTAGAAAGGAGAAAGCCAAGAGGACAGGTTGAAAAGTCAGGATCTCAAGCTATGTTCAGGCCCCTGGTAAGTCCTTTAACCTCTTCCTTTTGCTTGTTTACACATGAGGTTGAACTCATGTAGATTTTTTTTTTTTTTTTTTTTGACAGGTAGAGTAGACATTGAGAGAGAGAGAGACAGAGAGAAAGGTCTTCCTTTTGCCGTTGTGGCCGCCGTGGCCGGCGCACCACGCTGATCCAATGGCAGGAGCCAGCTACTTCTCCTGGTCTCCCATGGGGTGCAGGACCCAAGGACTTGGGCCATCCTTCACTGCACTCCCAGGCCACAGCAGAGAGCTGGCCTGGAAGAGGGGCAACCGGGACAGAATCCGGCGCCCCGACCGGGACTAGAACCCGGTGTGCCGGCGCCACAAGGTGGAGGATTAGCCTATTGAGTCGCAGTGCCAGCCTGAACTCATGTAGATTTTAAAACATGATGACCAGAGGCAGGAAAAGAGAAAGGAGCATCTCTAGTAAAGTTATAAGAGAAGATTTTTTCAAGGAAACAACCAGGAAAACAAAGAGCATAGAATAGAGACCCAATTACCACTGCCGTGAAGCACATCAGAAAAGTTCAAGTCTATTCAGTTGTATTACCCAAAAAAAGTGGCCACACTCTACTGAAATCTCTTTTTCAGAAACATGGCCGAGGACTAAAATGTAGTTTAAGAATCTCGTTTACTTCCTGCATAGGTTACAGATAATTCTTCCATGTTATATTGGTTGGCATGGTTTGCAAGCATTTTACCAGATAGTTGTACAAAAGGATGTTTAGAAGATAACTAAATGTGTATGGGACTCTAAAAATAATAAATGAAACTTAAGCCTCAAATATCCTACCATCCAATAAAGTCATTTATTGAACACCAGTTGTATACCAGGTACTAGAGATACCTAGAATTTGTCTCTAGTACTGGCCCATCTGAAATGTTCTGCTTCCCTTGCCTGAACAGAAAAGCAAGTCTTAACCTTGTTGTAACAGCAGTGCCAACAGTGGGTGGCAAACATGGCCCAGGAGGACAAGGACTAGCTCAACTCTGCCCTAGTGCTGTGCAGCTGAGCTTTCTGCAGGGAAGGTGTAGATGGGCTGTGTCTAGAGTAGCAGCCGGGGGCTGCGTGTTTAACTGATAACTGCTGCTGCTTGCTAGCAGCTGCTGTATTGGACAGTACCTTTCTAGACACCCTGTTAAAAACAATTATGTGATGAGTAATTCTTATGAGATATAAATAATAGTACTGTTAACTGAGTGTCTAATAGATTAGGAATGATGCTTGACCCCTGTTATCTGTAGTCCTTGCAACAAGAGGAGCCCTGTTTGACAAATGAGGAAACTGAGGCTCTGAGAAATGAATAGCTTTGTTCCATCCTCACAGGGAGTCAGACCCGGTCGGTTTGACTCCAGAGCTGAGTAATTTCTCCAGTCCTGCCAAAGCTGTTTACATTCTACCTGGAGGTTGTCTTTTCTCAGCACATCTTCACCTGGCTTTATGGATCAGCTAGCAAAATTGGTCATGTGGTACAATTACAGGGTCCATTTAACTCTTACGAAAGTGGAGGCATCCCTGCCCCTGAGCCATTCTTTTTTTTTTTTTTTTTAATATGTCTTCAGAACATATTAACAGTTGAGAATCCAGCCAAGTCACCTGGGAAATGAGCGAAGCACTTACACGTATGTTTCCCTACTTGTTTCTTGGGAGAATCAAAGCCTGGCCTGGATTTGTAAGACCGCAGCCACACACGATAAGCTCTTGGCATTTGGGCGTTGAACTGTCACCCTTGAGACTGTTTGTGAGATCTCTCGGAGTTCTGAGCAACTGAGTGAGCCAGGCCAGCACTTGGGCATCTGCCGCACAATTCTGCTTTGCTGTTTTTTTGCTCAGCATAGGACGTACAGTAACACTCAGTGAGGGTCGGAACAAACCTCAGTTGCAAGGTTTCAATGAATCTGAACTGAGTACTTTGGAAAGTACATCTTCAGATGGTAGTTGTGAGTCATGAAGGGGCAGGAACATTAAGGAGTTATAAACGGCTGCCATCATCCATCCCCACATAGTGACACTTCTCCTGATGCGTGATCCAAAGCCACATCTTATTCTTTAGAGTTAGGTTCCCACTTCAGCGGCTCACTTAATATGCCATGGATCAACCATAAACATACCTTGTGAAATTTCATTTTCTTAAGAGGTAATTATCAATTAATTGTACTTTGGTTATGACTGAAGTATAGCCTCATGTTGATAGTTTAGAGTATCTTTTTTACCATTTAAAAACAAGGAATTGTGTTTTTAATGGAAAGAAAGTAGAGCTTGATGACAAGTTTAAATCCTTGCTTTACTACTTTTGAAACATTTTTAACATGGAAAAGTGACGTAATGTTCTTGATTCACATTTGTCCATATAATGAAAGTGATAGCACCACGACATTAACCCTGATGTCTGATGTCTTCATTTGCATGCCTCAGAGTGTGCATAATACCATTCCAGTTACTTTCCATACATTATACCATTTAATTCTCACACGAACATTTCACAGCGTGCATTGTTATTTCCATTTTACAGATAGTAATCTCAAGACCAGGGAGACTCAAAAGACTTACCTGGCTTAGAAATGCTGGGATTGGGGCCAGCGCTGTGGCAGGTAAAGCTGCCACCTGCAGTACCAGAATCCCATTTGGGTGCCAGTTAGAGTCCTGGCTGCTCCACTTCTGATCCAGCTCTGTGCGATAGCCTGGGAAAGTATTGGAGAATGGCCTGAGTTCTTGGGCTCCTGCCCCTGCATGGGAGACCTGGAGAAAGCTCCTGGCTCCTGGCTTTGGATCAGCTCAGCTCCAAATGTTGGTGGCCACTTGGGGAGTGAACCAACAGGTGGGGGACTTCTGTCTCTCTGCCCCGCCTCTCTGTAACTCTGCCTTTCAAATAAATAAATAAATAAATCTTAAAAAAAAAAAAAGAAGAAGAAGAAGAAAGAAAGAAATGCTGGGACTTACAGTCAAAGCAAGGCTGGTTTGAGCCAATACGTACCCTGTGATACTTCGACCCTATGCATTAACAATGATACTATCAATCATAGCCATGTTGTGTGATCATTATGAAGATTAGAAATAATGTTTATGGTACTCCAACAAAAGATGTCTCATAAGAAGCCCCAAACAAACAACAGTTGTTGTCATGTTAATATCTCCATAGGTGAAAGTGAGGTGCTAAGACAGTGAGGATGAAGGCCTGACAATGTAGGAGGCATCCTCCCTTCATTGTGTTGGCTGGTTTGTGTGCTTGCTTCGTTCCCCACTTCACCAATAGGCAGATGTTCTGTTTAAAAGAACTTACATTGTATCTTTGATACCTGCAGAAAGGGTAGTTGGGAGCATTGAATGGAACAGCTAATGCACCGTAGTAGTACTTCTCAGATGACAACAAAATTGAATCTGGAAAATGAAAGCTTTTTTGCTTTTATCAGTTCAAGGTTTAGTGTTATCTGGAGATCTTTGTTAAACTCGGGATTTCTGTGTTTTGTTTTGTTTCAGTTCAGGCTTGGAAGAGAAAAGATACTGTTGCTGACTTTGAGTATTAAATATACCTTGCTATTAGTTTTCTGTGAAGCTTTTCCTCAACAAATGATTCAGTAAAAGAGCTGTGACCTGTGAGTTTTGGACAAGAGTCCCCATTTCCGATTTGGCAACACAAATTTCACACTTCTTCAGCGACTCTTGTAGAAAGAATGAGAATGCCAACAGTCACCTTGATCCGAGCCACCTTACTAGAGAAAAGTGGAGTGTGAATTTTTGTTTGATCTAGATTTCCCTTACGTCTCAGTGTTGGGAACACTTACATGCATTATACTCGAGTGTGGGACTTTTATTTCACTTTAGACTGAATCAGTTTTCTGGTACCAGGCGTTAAACTATTCCAACAACATGAAGAGATATGGGATGTTTGCTGTTCTTCTACTCATTGAATAAAAAACTGTTTTATTTAACGATTATGTTAGTAATCTTTTCTTATACCTAGAATGATAATAATGAAAACCAAATGGATGTGGCCTTTTCCTGTTGAATCACTCACTATTAAATGCCTTATTGAAACCTGGACTTTGAAATCTTCTGATTGAGAAATTGGCAATCTGCTGGACAGAAATAAAAATGACGTTTCTTATTGGTCATTCAGGTCCTTAAAGATTAAAACATGAAGCTGAGGAACAATGATTATGATCACTGTTTTTGTAAATACCATTTTATAACTTCTACCATTGTAAAAGAAACTACCTATCAAGTGATAAAAATAAAAGTAACAGTTGTATGTCTTTAGAAATTTTCTGTCTTGAGCAATTTGCCTTACCCTTTCCATTATTGAATTTTTTTATGCTGAAAATGAACTAAATAAATTTGTTGATTCCTTCTATTAAAAAGTATAGTTCTATTCAGTGTTTACTTATGTAAACAAATACAGAGAGGGCTTACCCTAAAAAATAATTTCGGAGATGAAACTGGTGAAATATAGAAATAGAAATGGAATAATAGTGTACCTGGTCTGTGAATTAATATGTAAGGAATTTATCAGATGTGCCTAAAATTGCCTTTTTAAGAAACCATAAACAGTTGTCCCTTCCCTGTTAACAAAGACTTTCATCTTACCTGAAGAGTCATCAATTGGCTATAGCCAGAAAAGTAAAAAATACATAGTGTAATTAGCCTAAGAACTTTTTAGCCGCATAAATACCCCTTTCTAGGCAAGCAATATTTATAAATTTGGGGTAAATGATCTTATCGTTAGACAGTTGAGCTTGATCATTAATTCATATTTAAAGTAGCATCCTCATAAATAACCAAAAAATGCCAAATTTTTCCTTATCTCCCAAAAGAAATGCCAAGTAATTCTTCCAAAATTGGAAAAGTAGATGAACCTTGTTAGGTATCATACAGTAGTGTTGTAGTAATAATGTATATGTTTAAGGATAAGGTAGTAAAAGATGTCATTAAAATTAAGCTATGAATTATTTTAAGAGAATGGATTTCAGTTGTTGTAAAGTGTAAGATGACTTAATAATAGAGGCCAGAGTTTATTTTCAGTTTTATAGTAAATTTACTTGCATATACTGATTCTTAAACTGGAGGATAATGCCTCGCTTGTGTTTACACTGTCCAAATGCCTGGCAGGCTACCAGCATGTCAATACGTGACAGTCATACAAGTATTGTGCTCATTCTGTCATTAGAATGACATGATCTCATTTTCAGTTTCTCCTGTTCTAGAATAGGATGTCTCCTTCTTCTTTTTAGTCTTCTCTCCAGACCTCTAAGTGTATCCCAAACTGTTTGCTACTCATAAAGTTCTCTTGAAAGTACTGAAATTAGTTGACAGATTTAAGACCTTGATTTGTTTTTGGAGTCTTGACCCATGTTTTATTCCCTGTTCCTTCAAGATGCTTGAATAATGTTTAATTCCTTATTATAAGCCCATGTGGACATAAAAGCAAGTTGCTGTTTATACATTTAAATGTGAATAAAATTACAGAATAAAATTGTGTGAAATATGGAATGCATGCTCCTCCATGACTTAGGAATCCTTCACGTTTTCTACAACGTCAGTGGGTTTCTTTGGTTTGTTTTTGTTGTGTTTAATCTCCTGGACTTGCCACTTCTCAAGGGCATTGTGGGGCATATGCAGCATGTATCTGATGTATAGATGTGTGTGCATGTTTTTCCACATCTGTCGCTGTGGACATTTCCTTTGTGAAATCCTAAACCTTGTATTAATGCTTAGTGTGTGATTTCTGGTGTTCTGAGAGCAATTATATAATTTTTCTGAGGGTGTTTGTTCAGTGTGTTGCACAGTAAAAACAAAATGGGAGCTATTTTTTGGTAACCCTACAGTTGCCTTTTTATTGGTGAATTTCTTTTCCTTTTACTGTGACCTGTGAATATCACTGTAGGCTCACTGCCAATTTTGTGAGCCGCTGCTTCAAAATGGAGGCAGGAAGGTATCCATTTTCATCAAGAGGATAACAGTGTTTCAGTCTTTCCGACCATCTGGAGAGAGGAACTTTTACAGCAAAAGAAAATGGGGATTAAAAAAAATTATATTTAGCAGAAGAGGCAAGGGGGAAAACCAATTAAAGTTAAACTATACCTTATGAATTTATGCTTTTCGACTATGCTGTCCTGTTTAAAGGAAACATAAACAAGAAAATACACAGGCTATTTTTATAAAGAACTAGTTCTCCAAGTCTCTTGAGCATTAGTAAACGAATGTAAGTAAATTAGGTTTTTGGCACACTTTTTCTGTTTATTGTACACACAAATATAATAGGCACTAAAGAGGAGCCTCCCCTGCTTCCTGTGCTCACACTGATTGTTGGTGGTCTCACGGAGGTCCAGCTTTCAGGGGCCTTTTCATGCATCTCTGAAAAAAGCTGACACTGTGGGAATTTAATATTCTAAGAAGTCTGGGTCCTCCTTCTCCTTCTCTCTCTCTCTCTCTCTCTCTCTCTCTCTCTCTCTCTTAGTGAAATCTTTCATTGAAAAGTAGAGTTTTTACTCTACCATTTGGGAGAGGCTTGATGTCTTTCTGTTTCACTTTTCATATGCTCTTGGGCCAGCTGTGTGTTTTGTTTCAGTTTTAAAAGGAATGATTGAGCACATAGAACTACTCTATGGGTATTATGCAGTGTATTTACAAGTAGACATGGTTTGCAGAATTCTTGCCTATGACTGGAAAGTATCATACCTGTTTATTCCGTTCACTGAAATACACCGAGCAATTTTGTTCGTTCTGCTCTCTCCTGAAAGGGACAGTGTTTCTAGATTTTGGTCAGAGTACCTGCTCCTTAGAAAACAATGGACCTTGAGGTGCTTTGGTCAGTGCAGGAAGCAAAACTCACTTGGCTCTCCCTCTTCAGGTCTACGCTCCGTCAGCAAGCACTGCCGACTACAATAGGGACTCGCCAGGCTACCCCTCCTCAAAACCAGCAGCCAGCACTTTCCCTAGCTCCTTCTTCATGCAAGGTAAGATGCCACTTCTTCTTCTCAAGGCAGATCTACTGGGCAGACTCTTCCTGGCCCTTTTAATGTCATATGTGGGGCAAAAGAAATAGAAGAGTCAGCAAGTGTAGAATCTTGGAGGTCACGCTCTTCTCAGGAATTGAATTCCTTGACCATAAATTAATGAACTGAAACTGTCCTTAGACCTTCTTGCTTTAAGTTAGAGCCTGTGGAGCAATAGGGAGTAAAGGTGAGATGGGTCAGCTTCACTGAGAGCTGATGGTGCTGGTGGTCTCCCTTGGCCAACCTTACCCACATCCTCACCATCCCCAAAAAGGAGGTGGGTGCATGATCAGATGTTTTGTGGCTCTAGGCTGTTTTGAGCATCCTGAATTTAGCCAGCAGGTAACAAGTTGCTCTTCTGTATCTGAAACATGATGTAAAATTTCCCATCATTTATTATTTTATAGGTAAGAACAAGGGTTTCACTTAAGATGAGATGACCTGACTACAGACTGGAATATTGCACAGTGAAAGCTCTTTCCCAACATGCTAACAGATTAAGGGTGAAAGACCCAACGTTTTTTCAGGATAGGTGCAGTGTATTTTTTTCTTTTAATTGTATATTTAGGTAAGCACAGATGGGTGCATACTCCCAGAGTTGCTAGTCTTGCCTCTGGAAATATAACTTCTTTGTGCTTCTTAGAAACAACCGAGTTGGTTAAAATGATGACAGCTACTTCGAGAATTTCCCTCCTGGAGGGTGCAGCTAAGGGCTGTACCCCTGAGATGCCTGTGACACTGTTGCTAAGTTAATACCCTGAGTTTAGGTATGGAATTTTCTAAGAACCCTATGTGCACTCTTTTTCGCCTGGGCATGGAAACCTTATTTGAGTGTACCTTGGCAAAGTGCCATGGCATTTTCTTCATTGTACCACTCTAGGGAGGGCCATGTCACAGGAAGTTGCGTGCGCTTGGGGCAGAGAGTGCGGGGGGAACAGCCTGGTGCCTCCCTTAGATTACAGTGGACCATGCAAAATCATTCTGGTTCAGAAGGGTTCATCTTTCCCTTCAGAATGTGAGCTCTTTTTGGTTGTGAGCTCCCTGAAATTCCATGGGAAATCTATAAAATTGAAGCAAATGGATTCCTCGAATACAGAGTTTGTTCCACACATACCGGAGGTCCCCATCACAGAGATACTTGATCTTTGTGACCTGCCCTGGCTTTACCTCCCAAAGGGACACAGTGGTTTGTGCTACCTGGAGGCACTGTGTGCTGTGACAAAGACTTAGTACCTTTAGCTGCAAGCAGTAAACTTCCCTGGCATCAGCCCCCTCTTCAGTGAGGAGTGAGAGAAGTTGTGCTGCACGTGCTCACAGAGGCCAGCAACTCAAGGATTCATCACTCAAAGCAGATTCTCACTGAGTAAAGTAACTGAAGGATAGGTTTTTCTCTTTGCCTAGGAAAGTAATTTGTTTGAATGGTGCTCAATGCCAGATAGACCAAGTGGATTAAAATAGTAGACTCCTTTTTATAGCAGACCACACAAAAGGGGGGCCAAATTTTCTTGTCTGCACATGAATATCCAAAAAGCAAAAAAAAAAAAAAAAAAAAAAAAAAGAGAGAGAGAGAGAAAGTACAGTTGATGTTTATAAGCACAATTAATTTGTGCAAGTCTAATTCTATTCTTTTTTTAAGATTTTTATTTATTTATTTGAGAGTCAGAGTTACAGACAGAGGGAGAGACAGAGAGAAAGGTCTTTCATCTGCTGTCCACTCCCCAAATGGCACCAATGGCCAAAGCTTCCAATCTGAAGCCAGGAGCCAGGTTCTTACAGGTCTCCCATGGGAATACAGGGGCCCAAGGACTTGGGCCACCTTCTACTGCTTTCCCAGGCCATAGCAGAGAACTGACTTGGAAGAAGAGCAGCCGGTACACAGACTGGCACCCATATAGGCTGCTAGCATTGCAGTTGGAGACTTAGCCTGCTATGCCACAGAGCTGGCCACTAATTCTTTTTTCTTTCAAAAACAACATTATGCGAAGATCATGGGATGTGATAAATATTTACTGTGAAAAGAATAATTTATGTAAAATACATATTTTTAAAAGTCTACAGTGAGTACAGTGTTCTATTAACCATTCTAAGCATATTGCTGCCCAACATATCATATTACCAGATGTTTTAGAAGACTCTTGTCCAATGATACAAATTCTCATTTATTTGTTGTATGTGCCACCTATCTTGGACTTCATGTTTGAATTTAAAGTGACACTTACATTTCTGTAATTTAAGAGCTAAATCTAAAATACATGGATAATAACTTTGTAAAGAGCTGTGTTTTCACATGATGTGCACAGAAAGAGTTGCATCATGATCCTGTCTCACATCAGCTTCCATTGTAGGCAGGACTTAAAAGAATATGCAGTTAGGTGGAAGACACTCAAGAAACTGTCTGGGAGATATTTTAAGCTCACTACTGTGGCCTCATGTTTTTAAGTTCAATGCCCATTTAATCTGTCAATCTCTCCAGAGCCATCAAAATCACAGACATAATTTTGTTCACATAATTCTTTTTTTTTTTTTTTTTACAGGCAGAGTTAGTGAGAGAGAGAAACAGAGAGAAAGGTCCTCCTTTTTCCATTGGTTCACCCCCAAAATGGCCACTAGGGCCAGCGCGCTGCACCGATCTGAAGCCAGGAGCCAGGTGCTTCCTCCTGGTCTCCCATGCAGGTGCAGGGCCCAAGCACTTGGGCCATCCTCCACTGCCTTCCCGGGCCACAGCAGAGAGCTGGACTGGAAGAGGAGCAACTGGGACAGAATCTGGCTCCCCAACTGGGACTAGAACCCGGGGTGCCGGTGCTGCAGGCGGAGGATTAGCCAAGTAAGCCGCAGCGCCGGCCCATTGTTTGCATGATTCTGTAGACTCTTTCTCTTTGTTCTGAAGCTATTCCAGTTGAGAAACTCTAAATTCTGGGTGTATACATTCAGTGGGAGGGGCCAGAGCTATGGCGTAGTGGGTAAAGCCACTGCCTGGAGTGCCTACATCCCAAATGGCTGCCAGTTTGAGTCCCAGCTGCTCCTCTTCCAATCCAGCTCTCTGCTATGACCTGGGAAAGCAGTAGAAGATGGCCCAAGTCCTTGGGCCCCTGCACTCGCATGGGAGACCATTGCAGCCATCTGAAGAATGAACCAACAGATGGAAGGCTTCTCTCTCTCTCTCTGCCTCTGCCTCTATGTAGCGCTGCCTTTCAAATAAATAAAAAACTCTTTAATACATACATACATACATAAATAAATTCAGTGGGGGGAAAAAGCTTTATGAAATACAGTATTAGATTTAATTTGCCCATTGCCTACATTTTCAAAAGGCTTTTATTAAATAAAAACTTCTGGTGAAAATAATCTTATTTTCAAGGAAACAGTACCTGCTGTACATTTAACACTCAGCAAGTTTTGTTAAAATTTTGAAAGAAGTGGGGAAAAGAATGACATCAACAGTAATATAGATCGTCTTCCCTGCCTAAGTTTGAGAAATTAAGACCAAACATGGTCATTTCTTTTACTAACTTCTTGATCAGCAGGCCCAGAGAATGGAAGTCTGTAGGAGTATTTTTTAATGTTAACATTAATGTTAACAAAAGGTTAACTTCATATTAGAACATATTCCATATATTTTTCATACAGTTTTAAGCCTCTTTTTAACTCTAGTAGTTTTATAAAATCCAGAGGCTCTCAAAATCATCTGTAATGTAATATTTACCTTATGATAGTGTATACACTTTGAATTCCTACCGAAGTTTATAGTTACATACTGGAACACCAAAAAATAAAAATAAATCACCTAAGAACTATGTTGTCTGAGATTCTGCTTCCCTAATTCCATAGCACAATTATATAATTCCAACTTTACTTGTATCTATTAAACATGTTACAAAAATTAAATCTGATCTTTAAGTCTGAGACGGTCTTTTTTACTACTACATATTTCTTTATATGCTTTTAAAGCTTGTAAACTTGCCAACTCTTTAACGTTTAGATCACTTAATTTTTATCTGAACATTTAGGAGAATTTTAATTTTCTAGTTGGTTTTCAAAGAAAAAAAGTCAGGAAAATTCTAAGAAATGTTCCCTTACACATTAATTGCCTTGTTCACGTGACCAATATTCTATGTGGGAATGTGCTGTATTCTTTTAACAGATGAGTTTTTACTGAGAACACTAACTTGGCTAAATGTTTATGTTTGTTTGACAAAATACAACGACTTGGGGTGAAATAATGACGACTGTCTTCTGATGTCATCAGCTAACCGATGCAGGGATGAATACACAACAGGCAGTCATTTTCAAGTACATGAAAAACCCCTATTCTATAAGGCAAGGCTGACTGCCTGGGAGAAGTCATGCTTTTCTTTGTCCTTTACAGATGGCCATCACAGCAGTGACCCTTGGAGCTCCTCCAGTGGGATGAATCAGCCTGGCTACGGAGGAATGTTGGGCAATTCTTCTCATATTCCACAGTCTAGCAGCTACTGTAGCCTGCACCCACACGAACGTTTGGTAAGACAGCCTTACATGGGAGAGTGAGAACACAGCTAGTTTATGAAATCTCATGCCTGTCCTCCCATGCATGTGCACGAGGTCACTCACCGCAAGTAAATGCAAACAGGGTGCACGCCCATTGTCCTTAGAGTTGCATTGTTTCGTGATCAAACAGAATCAGATCACCTTCGCAGACCCTCCCAGATTCTCTGTCATTGTTCTTTTGTTTATTGTGTTTTGTTCTGTGCTTTCTAGATCACAGCATTGGCTTACTGCAGGACGTAAATACACACTGCATTTGAGTTGCAGGATTTCAGCTGTGGCAGGTCCTTGTTGTTTCTTTGCTCTAGGTTTGGAAGCCTGTGCTGCAGAGGTCAGAGTGTAGTTGGTGGACATTGCAAGGAGGTTACATGCCTCCCAGATGGGCCTTTCCATTTCCTCTTGGCCAGCTTGTGTCAGCTTTGACCTGCTGTGACACATCTGAAGGAACGAGTTCATGTTTTCTGTACACTCCTGTCAGTAACAGCAATCATGAGGTTTCTGCATAAACCTGCTGCCCAGTTTTCAGTTTGGAGCTTTGATTCCACACAGCTCAGCCTGGCACCGATCCTCTGATTTGCCTCATTCCAATTGAAAACTCTTGGGCTGTAGAAGCTAGGTCTTTCATCCGAAAGTTTCTTTGTCCATCACCTACGCTTATCCTTCCTGGTGTGGGTCTGTCCTGGAAGAAGGAGCTCATCTGACTGACTTTCTTAGCTTCAAAAATTATATCCCAGGATCCACATATGGATTAAAATCCATGATTAATTGGAGGAAAGAGCCTGCATTGTGGGTTTGGGGTACAGATACGATGGCCAAGCTCCAGCTGTTGCAGCCATTTGGGAGTGAACCAGTAGATGGAAGATAGATTTCTCTCTCTGTGTATCTATCTATCTATCTATCTACCTATCATAGATATCATATCTAGATAGATAGATAGATAGATACAAAATAAATTCATTATTTTTAAAGGATGGGAATAGCATAAAAATGTATGACTCTCAAATCCTACAAATGCAAAGGGTCTCGGAAAATCCAGGATCCTGGGTGGTGCGCACATCACTGCTGTTCATTTGATGGTTTTCCCCTTTGTTCTTGCATATCTATGTTTGTGATTCTTCATCTGTTTTGATAAAGCAAATAATGCTTTCTACATTTCTGTGTTCTTTCCTCTCTTTTGATCAACTACTGCAAATTTAGAAAAGGTATCTTATACTCGGAAAAATTCCTGACATTAAGATTCCTGAGCAGGGACTGGCGCTGTGGCATAATTTGCTGAGCCTCCGTCCATGGTGCCGGAATCTCATATGGGTGCCAGTTCATGTCTCGGCTGCTCCTTTTCCAATCCAGCTCTCAGTTTATGGCCTGGGAAGACAGTAGAAGATGGCTCAAGTGTTTGGTCCCCTGCACCCACATGGGAGACCCAGAAGAAGCTCCTGGCTTCAGATCTGCCCAGCCCCAGCTGTTGCGGCCATTTGGGGAGTGAACCAGCTTATGATGGTTCATTTTGGCTCTCCTTCTCTCTGTCTGTAACTCTGCCTTTCAAATAAATAAAGAAAATTAAAAACAAACAACTGAAACAAAAGAAAGCCAGATTTTTGAGGAGGCATTTGCCCAGCAGCTAAGATGCTGGTTGAGATACCTGCATCCCACATTGGAGAGCCTGGCTTTGATACTGGCTCAGGTTCCTGACTCCAGCTTCCTATAAATGCAGACCTTGAGCAGCAGTGGAGATGTAGGATGCAACTGAGTTTCTGTGACCCATGTGGGAGACCTGAATTGAGGTCCCTTCCTGTCGTCGGCACAGCCCAGTCCCTGCCATGGCAAGCATTGGCGGTAGGACTAACATATGGAAATTCTATTTCTCTCTCTCTCTCTCTCTCTCTCTCTCTCTCTCTTTCTCTGTTTCTCATAAATAAACAAAAGATTTCTGATATCATTGAACTTTGAGAAGATATCTTTATTTGATCCTAGTGACATAGATATCACATAGTGTTACTCTGTACAGTCCTGACAGGCAGAGGTGACGATGGAGTTAGCCTTTTTGTATCATCTCCTGAGTTCATAGCTATAAATCACAAAATGTCTCAAATTTCAGCACATTTGCAGTAAGTAGTGAATGACTTACTTCCTTATTTCCTCTTCCTCTACCTCCTACTTGAAGGGATTAGAATGAAAGCTTTGAGAAATGTTAACTATTATTAATCTAGAATTTCTTTGGACTAACATTTTGACTTCCCCAGCATCATTTTTTACTTCTTTGAGGACTGATGATCAAAACTATATGTGCTGTATGAGCATAGAAAGTTTTGATTGAAAATAAAAAAGTTTTTTGAAAAAAAAATTTTTTTTTGGACAGGCAGAGTTAAACAGTGAAAGAGAGAGAGACAGAGAGAAAGGTCTTCCTTTTCCATTGGTTCACCCCTGCAATGGCTGCCATGGCCAACGCACTGCAGCCGTCGCATTGTGCCAATCCAAAGCCAGGAGCCAGGTGCTTCCTTCTGGTTTCCCATGTGGGTGCAAGGCCCAAGGACCTGGGCCATCCTCCACTGCACTCCTGGGCCACAGCAGAGAGCTGGACTGGAAGAGGAGCAACCAGGACAGAATTCAGCTTCCCAACCAGGACTAGAACCCGGGGTGCCAGCGCTGCAGGCGGAGGATTAGCCAAGTGAGCCGTGGTGCCAGCCTGGAATTTTGTTTTTTTTTTAAGTCAGTCATTTGACTTTTATTTGTAGGGGGATCAGGGGAAATTCTTTTACTTGGTTTTATTTGCAATACAGAGACAGAGAGCTCCTGTCTGCTGGTTTACTACTCAAATGTTTGCAATAGCCAGAGCTGGCCTGGGCCAAAGCCAGAAGCCAGGAACTCAATCCAAGTCTTCCCTAATGGGCAGCAGGGACACAACCACTTGATCCATCATCACCTGCTGCCCTCCAGAGTCTGCATTAGCAAGAAGCTGGAATTAGGAGCCAGAGCCAGGACTGAGATTCAGACACTGTGAAATTGAGATGGGATGCAGATATCCCAACAGACATCTTAACTGCTAGGCCTGCCCCTGTTTTACTTTTTAACATTCTTCTCTCCCTATGTTTCTTTCTTTTTCTATCTTACTTTAGAATTTCGAATGAGGTGATTTGACTTTATCGCAATCAGGGTCACTGGATGGGGAGTATCTTTAAATTGTACTCAAATGCACAGAGAGGCAAAGCTGAAACTAACTACATGCCTTTTAGGAGTTTAGCTAAACCAAAACATATTATCAACCAGGGAGAAAGATTATTTTGAAAAATTAACCTGTTTGGCTGCATCAGAAGCTGTATTTGTAATTGTCATTTACCCATCAGAAAGCATGGAGTTTTCATGGTTAATATCATCAGTTAACAAATTTTAGAGAATTTTAAGGTGTAAATGAGTGGAGTGCCTGCTTATGTATCCTAATGAATTTTCCCATCAAGAGTGAAACTATTGAATTATTGCATGTAGTTTTCATTGTAATTTCAGGATTTAATCATGTGAAAATCTCACTGAAGTAACTGAGGAACCTGACGCTGATGGAGAATAATGTCGAATTACAGTAGCTGTTGGTGTCCTTTCACTGAAAAATAATGGTAGCTTGTTACAATTTTAGTCCCTCAGCGTCTGGCTACTCCCATCCTGAACAAAGGGGTAATTCACGAAAAGAGAGCTTTCCCTAGATTATTTTGGTTATACTTTGGCCAAGTTAGTATTATCTGTCAAGGTAGAACATTTTAGAAACATGATTGCCCTCTCCACTTCAGACCATGTTATCATAGAATGGGTAATTATGAAGCTTAAAGTCCACGTAGTTCAGTACTGACTATCAAGTCATCAATCTTAAGTCTTTTAAGATTCCATGTTCAGCCTGTACAAGTAATCGCGACTACATTACAGAAACACACACAAAATCACACAGATGAGTAGAGTTTCAATAAGGCTTTCTGATGGGTTGTTGCAGAATATTGAAGTTTGGACAGACTTGGCAAAGCTCTATTTAAAAATAAGATGGAGTCCTCCCTGTCTGGTGTGATTTAGGCCTGGTCTTTGAAGTACAGAATGAAATAATCTTAGGAATTGATAATTTTAGTACAAACAGAAGTTCTGCTATCTTTTATTTTTGTAGCAGAAACCTTAGCCAAGCAGTTCTCAACAAGGAGTGATTTTGCCCTTGAGGGACCATTTATTAGTGTCTGAAAATGCTTTGCTGTTGTTGTGCTTACATCCTGTGGGTAGGTGCTCCTGGAATCCAGTGGGTAGAGGCCCACGCCAGCGGTAAACTTGCTGTGATGCACAGGGGAGTTCCCACAGCGAAGAATTGAGCACAAAAGATTCATGTGGTCAAGGGTGTGAATGCCCAAGGCATCATTCTGTTCTTAGTATTTGGTCCCAGATATTTTTCTAAATTTAAATGATCAACTCAAATAGAGATTTTTAAAAAGTCATTATTGGAAACATTTTCAACACTTATGTTATCAATAGACTCTAAAAACACTCTTGAAGGCCGGTGCCGTGGCTCACTTGGCTAATCCTCTGTCTGCAGTGCTGGCTCCCTGGGTTCTAGTCCCGGTTGGGGTGCCAGATTCTGTCCCAGTTGCTCCTCTTCCAGTCCAGCTCTCTGCTGTGGAGGATGGCCCAAGCGCTTGGGCCCTGCACCCGCATGGGAGACCGGGAGGAAGGACCTGGTTCCTGGCTTTGAATCAGCTCAGCGTGCCGGCCATAGCGGCCATTTGAGGGGTGAACCAACGGAAGGAAGACCTTTCTCTCTGTCTCTTTCTCTCTCTCTCACTAACTCTGCCTGTCAAAAAAACAAAACAAAACAAAACAAAAAAAACAACTCTCTGCTTTTGTACCAACCAGAGCATACTTTAATAACTAGAGTGATGGAGCTGACACTGTGGCTTAGCAGGTAGGGCTGCTGCCTGCAGTGCTGGCAACCCATATAGTCGCCGGTTCAAGTCCCAGCTGCTCCACTTCCAATCCAGTTCTTTGCTATGGCCTGGGAAAGCAGTAGAAGGTGGCCCAAATCCTTGGGCCCCTGCACCCATGTGGGAGACCTGGAAGAGGCTCCTGGCTCCTGGCTTTGAATAGGCACAGCTCCAGCAATTGCAACCAAGTGGGAGTGAACCAGCGGATGGAAGACCTCTCTCTCTCTGCCCCTCCTTCTCTCTCTGTTACTCTGACTTTCAAATAAATAAATTAATTTAAAAAAAAAAAAGACTTAAGAGGACTTTCTTGTTTTTTTTTTTTTAATTTTTGACAGGCAGAGTGGACAGTGAGAGAGAGAGACAGAGAGAGAAAGGTCTTCCTTTGCCGTTGGTTCACCCTCCAATGG
Organism: Oryctolagus cuniculus; assembly: GCF_051225735.1. NCBI lineage: Eukaryota > Metazoa > Chordata > Mammalia > Lagomorpha > Leporidae > Oryctolagus > Oryctolagus cuniculus. Next base: position 23,232,758 of record NC_142876.1, read on the forward strand.
CCGCCGCTGCAGCCAGCGCACCGCGCTGATCCGATGGCAGGAGCCAGGAGCCAGGTGCTTTTCCTGGTCTCCCATGGGGTGCAGGGCCCAAGCACCTGGGCCATCCTCCACTGCACTCCCTGGCCATAGCAGAGAGCTGGCCTGGAAGAGGGGCAACCGGGACAGAATCCGGCGCCCCGACTGGGACTAGAACCCGGTGTGCCAGCGCCGCAAGGTGGAGGATTAGCCTAGTGAGCCCCGGCGCCGGCCGGGAGATACTGTTCTTAGCCTGGTGCCTAAAGTTCATCATAAAATCCTCCAAAAGAGACATTATTTACATATCACTGATGTTATCTCTAGTGTATTTATTATCTTTCTAAGTGGCAGCAGTTTTGAAAATAGTTTCATTGTAAAATAATCTAGTTCTAAATGTCAGTTCTTTGAGCCTTTAATTTTTGATTAGTCTCTAAAAATAACTGACTTACATGGATTACATTGGTTTCCACATTAAGATCTGCAGGAATTAATTTTTACTTCTCTTCTCTGAACTCAATATTAACCCAAAGTCAGTCGAATCCAAAAGTTTTCACTGACAATTCTTTTAACTGTCTCATTTTGTGATTATTATAGTTACTCAATTTTTTGTAACCCCTTTCCTCTTTTTTTAAAATGTTTACATACTGGTTTATACTTGTTCTTCAGAAATTCAGCAAAGAATAGAGCTGTAGAAGAAGAATCAAACCTTCTCTTTCATTTTGCCTTTCCATATTCTGTTGTTTTTTGTTGTTGTTGTTTTTTTTTTTTTTTTTTTTTTTCTGTTCCACTTTATTAGTCTTTAGCTCCAGAGCAGAAATAGCTCTGTCTGGTCATCTGCATTTACTGGTAAGTGGTTTATCCAGTCTTTCAAGTTATCTGTACTTCAGGATGGGCCCACTCTATTATCTTTCAGAGAAAATTTCATGGGCTACTTGGGATATATTTTGTGTGACAAGTAGAAATGAATTTAACAGGTGGCCTGAGGAATGTTTTGGTCAAGGAAGGAGGTCCATGAAATTGAAAAGTTTGGAATGCATTCTCGGGAACTTGGGGAGGTTTAAAGGGATCATGTCAGTTTTTTCACTGAAGTCTTTCAAGTTGGACTATTTTGGGTGCAGAGGTAATATCTTCATAGACATCCATGTGTCATTGACAGACTTAGGTCTGAAATGTAGATTCATTGTTGGGACTGTTATCTCTCAAATAAGCCATATTTCAGTCCACATTTACCAAGTTCTAACTGATAACCAGCTGTTCTGAGCATGTAGTGTGATTATGTGTTCAGTACTCAGCCATAAGTGGTGAGCAGTGCACAGTGTGGGCTCTGTCCCTCCCCTTGAAGAGCTCACCATGTATGAGTAAAGGCAGAAATGGACTTGACGGATGAAAGGTGGCAAATCGTTAAGTGTTAACTGGCATGGTACAAAATGAAAGTGCCTTCAGATTGTGGACAAGCTGGAAGTGGGAGTGGAATCTTTAAGCAAGCAGTTGAACCTACAGTGGGTCTTGCAAAACTAAACGGGACAATAGCAAGAAAATGGTTTTTTTCTCCTTGTGGAAAAATGCTGGGGCTTGAAGTACCCCTGTCAGCCTCATATTCAATTTCTAATTTGAAATTAAACAATTACAGCAGCATCTCTAGTAATATATTAAAGATCCTAGTCCTTTTATATGTTACATATGAGAAAAAAGTTTATTTAGCTTAAATATTTTCTTTTCATAGCCATAATACAATTACATAATGTCTATGAGAATAACTTTTTAAGCTACTTTTTATTTTAAAAAGTAAAAAAGCTCCAGGTGCCCATCTAAATGAGCATGCCTCTTATGGGGATTTTCTCATTCCCAAGCAGATGAGTGGATAGTAACTAATTGCCCACCCTAGGGGCACTGTGATAGGCCCAGGAAAAAGTAGTTTCTTTGACTAACTAGGATAGTAATGGAACTTAAAAGCCACACCTTCAAGCAGGTGATTTATTGAACACGTGGTTCTTCTTTCCTAGCCAGCTATAAGGTGGAGCTAATGGGAAGAGTATTTAAAAAAAAAAAAAAAAAAACAACACAAAGTGAAATATGTCATTCTTGGTTCTAGTTTAATTCAGTATAATCATTGGTTTAAGGCTTCACTTATTGATGCTTTAAACAGATATTTAATCATTCATGCGCTTTTTTTTTTAATTTACCTTTTCATTCTTGCTGCTAGAGTTTAGGTACATGATCCAATTTGTCAGGAAGATTTGACATTGACTCCTTTTTTGCCATTTAGTGTCCAGCACGTCAGGATGAACTGTGATGTGAATGTATGGGTCCTGATGTTGTTTTATTCATTCTTTAGTGGAATTTTTGTCATATCAATAGCCAATTCCCCCATCATCCCCCAAATAATAACAGAGATGGTCTTTTATGTAGCTGCTATCTCAAAGATGATTTTAAGCAGTAATATGTAGATTTAGAGATTGTGATCATTTCTTCATGTCCTACATTACCATTTTATTCCTCTTCATTTGATGCAAACCCAAACCAACTAACTATGTCTGTGTTTTATAATTTGAAAAATGAAAGCTGTCAGATCTAAGCAAGATGTTGTCTTGACTATTTTGAAATTCTAGAATCTGTCTTCATTGCAAAGTGGAGAGTGCTGAGAGAACTATTAGAAAGCTAACTTGCTAAATATGCTGTGATTGAATGGCCTACTTTTTCTGTGTCTCACTACAGAGCTATCCATCACACTCCTCAGCAGACATCAATTCCAGTCTTCCTCCGATGTCCACTTTCCATCGTAGTGGTACAAACCATTACAGCACCTCTTCCTGTACACCTCCTGCCAACGGGACAGACAGTATAATGGGTGAGTCACAGAAATGCCAATTCCAACGTTCAGTCAATGTCAGGGTTGAATACTGAAGGGCCTCTATCCCCTCTCATAACTGAACAGCATTTAGGCAATAAATATTTGTCACACAATTGAATGAACAAACAAATGAGCCAAACAGAAATAATCACTGGCCTGACCAAAATCCCTTCTTTTTCCTTCACAAGAAACTAAAACTTGACTACTTTGTCCATTGTGAGTCAGTATATTGAATAAGGCTTAAATAGACCCACGTTCCCTTGCTTCTCACACTCTCAAACAGTAATGTGAACTTTCCATGACAGGAGCCATGGAAGACTAGTGACCCACGGACACACTGGCTCTTAATAGTAGTCACTGGCCTCTTCCCAATAGCATTCACCACGCTGAGCTCTTAACCATGGCGTGCCACTGTCTTCTGAAGACAAGCATATGTGAAATTCTCAGGTGACTATTAATAACTAGATGAGCCTGACCTTCTAAAGAATGTGGCATTGCACAGCCCTTCCCAAGAGCAGTGTTTGCTCGTTTACAAGAGAGGAGATGTCTGAGCATCAGTGGGCCAGAAGTTCGGTGCTTTCCTTCAGGCAAATTCGCTAATGAGTTAAGACCAAGAGGAATGCCGCTGCCAGTGAACAGAGTCATCACCCTCTCATTCCTCATGGTGTGCACTGTGGTTCTGTCCCTGGGAAGGATGATTTCCCCACCAGCACCTGGTCCGCAAGGGAAGAGCTCGACAGGAGGGCACGTTGGGCTGGTGGGAAGACAGCTCCCTGCCACTGAGTCTGCCTTGGTAACCTTGGCATTCAGTTGAGCCTTATCCTGGTGCTCCTGGGTCTTACTGTAGCCTCAGATTTCACTGGTTGCCTCTCATGCTGATTCTAGCTCTAGCCCATACCTGACCTGAGCCAAATTCCATTCGCAGAGGGTTACTGATGACAGCATTCAGGGTGTTTTCTAAGAGAAGATCATGCTACTGTTCATTGCTCTTAGTTCTTCAGTGTCTCCCTTTTCTATAGGTGGTCTGTCTGTAGGACTTTGGGAAGTGGTGTGAATCACTTATGTGGGAGAGATTTTGATGAAGGAGAAAAGATGTGTTTTGAAATGTTACAAATATAATTTCGGCCTGAGTGATACCCTCTCTGCTTATTCAGTAATATATTTCACATTTGAGCTGAGCCATCGGGCGGCCCTCTGCTGTCATGTCTCACTAAGAAGCAGATTTAACAAGAGTTTCCATTTTTGTAACTTTCCATAACAAAGCTCCTTACAAATGGGCTGCATCCATTTGACCTTGGAGAATTCTGGACAGAGGTTACATGGAGAAATGTTTGTTAACTATCAATGCAGTTTGGACAAACTTGAAAAACAAGAAGAAAGAAAGAAAAGTGCAGAACTGAAAGAGTGAGAAAAGCATATTTCACTTCAATGCGGTTTGACAGATGGAAAGCCCCTTTCTGCAGTCATGAGGTCTTGATATAAAGGAGGATGACCGGTCATTCATTCTCTTGCATGACAGATTTCCTGTCTGCTCGTGGTTTGAGTAATTTTCTTTTTTAGGAAGGTATGAAGGTGGAGCAAAACCATGAGTTGAGGAAAACATACTCATGCAGTGTTTGAAAAAAAGTTCAGTCGATTGATTTGCCATTTTTTCTGGCATAGAGTCACCATGACTGTGAACAAAGAGATGTTATGAGATGGTGTTAAGCACTCAATGTAAATTGGGGGTAGCTGACTCTCAGTGGGAACAAGATCTGCTTGGTTGTGGCTGGCTGTCCCAACGTTAGCTTGAGGATGAACAGGAGCATCTCCTCAGGGGGCCTGGGCAGAGTGGAACAGAAATGCCTGGCACATGCCTAGGACTCTGCTGCATACTAAGGATGGACTTCACTTGGTACAGACCACGGACTGTGCTTACGGGTTTAGACAATATTAGGGAAGCTATAATTTCAAAAGAGAAAAGCAGAAGATTTTTGAAACCCCAAAAAGAGCTTTGAGGGGATTTTGTTACATAAATTGTTTCATTGGAATGGGTGTGCTTATCAAAATCCACATTCAGAATGGGAAAAGATCTCATCAGAAATCATACATAAAGGAGTAGACCCTTGTTACTTTGCATAAATACAGATGTTAATTTATTACAGATTATTTCTTTCATGTTCTCCAATGCCTAGAGTGAAAATAAAGAGGAAAACTTAAGGATATTAGTGAGGGTTTATATTGCAAGGTGTCTGGGTGGCTCATGTTTCTATAGCACTTTCATTCTCCTAGCCTTCGCTTTGGTTATCAGAGCGTGGTTGAAGTCGGCGATGGCGGCATGTCGGTATAACGAGAAGAGAAGTTTTCTCTTCTGATGTTAGTAATACTTCCCTAACAGACTGTATGGATTAATAGGATACAGCTGTAGACTTTTGAAAATATTTGGCATATCCTCACTCATTCTGAAATACAGGAAATAAAGAAATATTACGTTGCCTGTTTCTCAAAGGACAAACAGAGCTAATTAAATAATTGGTAAATGGGGAACACATAGCCTGCCACATGTTTGAGATTACACACATGATTCTGTCGAAAATGACTGCAAGCAACACTAATGCCATAAGAATGGGGTTCAAGCGCTGACGCATGGACATCACATTTTTCACATTTTCTTGGTGAAAAGCTGCAGGGCGGGGTGCACGCTTAGGGAGTTGCTTTTATTCCTGTGTGGAAGAAGACCCATGCCCTGTGTCTTGGTTTCCTGTGATAATATGTCTTCCTGGCGGTGACTAGTTGTGCAGAGCTGAGGGTAGAAGAGGGAGATGCAAGCTCTCAGATCACTAGAAGGTGCCTTCTTGGAACCACAGTCCCAACCCTCTAGTTCTGCCTCTGTGTCTCCAGGAGAGAAGACGATGAGTGGGGTGTGTTACTTGTTTGACTGGGAGGAGAGATTGCTTTGTTTTCATTTGTTCTTTAATGCCCAAAATCTTTTTTTGGAGACACCCTTAAGAATGATAGTGCTTGGGTCAAGTGCATTAATGAGGCTGTTCTTTCTTTAAAGGACATGTTTGCCCCTGGATCTTTAAGAGAACTGTCGAGTCAGACGTTCTCCATGTGGCATATGCTCCGCAGCCTTTCTCTCGAGCTGTACTAGAGAGTCTGGAGATTCACAAACATTTCTGAGGAGAAGGGTCTCTTAACACCAGACAGTTGTAGGAAGTTGGTACCTAGGGTCTAGCTGGGATTTGCAGTAGTACTGTGTGGGTAACACACAGTTAAGGAGAGAAACTGTCAGGGGGCTCTAGGAATTACTGGAATCACACCCCTTCCACTGGTTTCCTAAAACCTTTTCCGTGTTCTGCTGCTGGCGTGTGTCTCAGAAGGAGCACAGTCCAGTTCTACATCCGAGCATGTGCGCAGAGAAGCATGGGTAGGGCGTTAGATAACAGAGCTGCCTGCAGGATAATAACCATTCACATTTTGCTATCCATGTATTTCCTTCCTACCTGCAGTGCTAGCCAGTAGCCCTTCCTGATCCAAAGGAGTGAAAGGACCCCCTGCTTCTCAAGGATGAGAATACTGTAGCCCCCCACTGAGAGATACCATCTGTATACATTGCAGGGTGTGACCCCTTGTGGTTTGAGTCTACACATCCTCTCCTCCCCTCAAAGGGAATTCTGCATGTAACTAACATAGTGGTTATAATAGCTATTGTTGTTTTATTAGTCTTTAACTGGTCTCTTTTCTCATGCTTGGTATTTCCCATGTTTTTAAACCTCAAACCAAATAGTGTTGAAGGAACCGACTACCAAGATTGATTTAAAACACCATATGCTAAACATTACCCTGGAATATCTATCCGGTCCATGAATTAATCTGCCTTACAACTTTCACTTCTAATGACATGTTTGTACGACACGATGCATTTTAGGATGTGGCTTTCCTAGTAGAAACATGACGTCCTTTTCCCCTTGAGGACTTGGTTTCACAGTAATTTTATTATTAGAGTAGTCACATAATAGTCACTTTGTATTTTACAAGAATCTTGAGCCCTCAAATACACTTGGGTGATGAACAGGCACAGTGCATCAGAGTAATAGGAATTTTATCCAGAAGGTCAGGGCATCATAATTACAGGACCACCAGTGGAGAACAATAAACTCATTTGATTTAAGTCTTCTCCTCCATTTCCTGCTCACGAACTTGAGCCCTCACCCCCATCCCCTTTTCTCCTGAATTCCCAGGAGTCCATCCCAGCAAACATTAGTGCACTGTAGCCTGTATTTGAGTTTTTATTCTGAAAGTACAGTTGTAGTAGGAGTGCTGGAATTGTTCCCTTCTTTATCATCTTCAGAGACAAGTTCATGGCATTGTTATGCTGCTTCTAATGGTTTATAACAAGAGGGTCATTCAGACAGAGTTCTGAGATACCTCGTTGTGAAGCAGCCTGCGTCTCTCAGACAAACTCTGGAATTGTGAGTCCTGTTCCTTTGATGTCTTCCTGAGTTCCCAGGCTGAGGTGAGGGGTGTGATTTGGGGGAACGCCTTTTCCAAATTCTGACTTTCGGGAGCTGATCCCCAGACACCTCTCGTCCTGGTGTATTGTGTAGGGTGTGTTCTGATGGGAGCTACCATTTCCCCAGAGCTGGGATTGAGACACAGGGTGGTCCAATTTGTAGCCCAAGATACAAAACCCCTCTTTCTGCTTCATCTTGTAGCCAACAATAGCACCTGTTTGCAAGCTCTCCAAACACTGCTTGGGTAGCTTGGAAGTGTTGACTATTCCTACAGAATTACAGTTCCTCCTAATAACTGTTAGTCTTCATTTGATATTTGTGTTACGGCTCTACTTAGAGACGATTATATTTTCTCTTAAGCAAGTCGAATTGATTAGAAGAAAAATTGCCTAAGAAATCCACATGGCCTTTACTAAGTTAAGGCAACAGTTTTCATCTTTACTTTGGACATTTTGGCAATCTCCAACAATGTAAGTTGACAAAAACTTGGGCCTAAAATGGTAATTAAGTCCTAGGACATTGAAGCCAAAAAGATGGCTTTGATCTGTGTTTTGCTAAACATGACCCATTTCTCCGTGCAAAACAAATTATACCATTTGAGAATTAAAAATATATTTACTTTCTGATTATTTATGCCCTTTGATAGATCAGCCACATACAGAAAGAGAGAAATCTATTAGAGAGGACCCATGTAGTGTTAATGTGTTCAGGGAATCTGGAAAATGTGTCTTCTCCAGTGTTTCCTGGGACAGAACAAAAGGCATTCCAAGTGAAAGGGAAAACTGGCCCCAATAAACTGCTTTGAAATTTAAGCCCGTGGGTTTGGCTGTCCAGCTGTTACAAGGTAAAATGGCTTCATGTTAAAAAATAGTCCGTTCTTATCAGTGGCTTCCATGAGTAGCCTTTGTAGTTTTCTGAAACATTTTCATGACAAGATGAAGTAAGGAGTTGATTTGCTTTTTATTGCACTTCCTGAGTTTTCCTACCTCCCTGGATAAAATGGATACTAATAGGTTTTCTTAGAAAGGTGTAGTATTAAAAAAAATCATAATGATATTATCTTTTCTCTCCTAAACTTTAATCATGTCATATATATCATTTATGTTTTAAATATTCCTAAAGTATTCTTCTTGGTTTTCAATTTTGTTTTGTCTCATAAAAATACCAGAAAATACTTTTCTAAATGTATTATCTTCATTTTAAAATTGTTAAAAAAAAAATGAGTGTTTTGAAAGCCACTACTGTAGCAAAGTTTATCTGTAAATGAAACAATAGCTTGTTCTCTTTTGGTGTAGGCTCTTTGTTAGATAACTAGATTGTTTTTTCCAGTTTGGCTCTGAAATTCATGAAGATCTATATTCAAATCAAGCAGATACCACAAACCATTTTGGCTGCTAAATCTAATTTGTAGGTGTATTATAATGAAGAGATAATATTTCTTTTAGGAAAAAAAAAAGATCGTTACCCCCAAATATCATGGTGATGGAGTCCAAAAAATAAAATGTTGATGCCATCTACATTTTCAGATTTTTGCTATTTTCTCTTTAGGTTTTAAAGAACTCCTTAATACATAAATACTTCTTATTTTTCACACTAGATATAATTTGTTACCATTTATTGTATTAAATATTTTTAATACTCTTGATATCTGACTTACTTCCATGAACTCAATTGTATATCAGATCTTTATTTCAAATAATGTGCTTATCCTTATACATATAATCTTTAATACTAAGTAGCTCATTATCTTTTAAATATAAATTTATGGTAAAGAAGAGATTTGTTTTGTCAGAAGGTAATTATGCTTTTTAATCATATTCCAGTTTTCTCTCAGTATTTCAGTAATTAAAAAATAAAAGTGAGTGTAGATGTCTTAACCCAAGTAAAGCATAAATCAAAAGATTAAGTGACATGGCCAACAGGTAAATATGTAAAAATAACAAGCATAGTTTAATTATGCTAAGTAGAGGTCAGGAGAATGAAATTATGACCTAGAAAAGCAGAGAACTTGACTACTGGACATCTGGCCCCACCACTGAGATTTACAAATTATGTTGGTGTGTTTGTCGGAAAGGGGTCTCTTGGTTCAAGAGCAGAGATGGAAATCTTTAACTGTGTTGCATGCACTGAAATTGCACTTGGGTTCTTCAGTTGACTTCAGATTTCCTGTATCTTGTTTTATAAAACAGTGATACATATCTTCCCCTGGAACTTTAATAGCTTTTGTTTAAGTACTGTGGCTATTTGCTCATTTGGAAACCTTAATAAATGCAACCTTCCCTAAGTTACAGTCATTGTGGTAACACTGACAAGCTCTGAAGAACACTAGCCAGCCCAATATGCCTCTTCATTGTACATATGTGTCGAATAGAGCTAACTTTGAATGAAGATGGTAGAGCAGGTGGGCATTATTGGCACAGTGGTCTAAGCCACCACTTAGGATGCTGACATCCCACATTGGATTGCCTGGTTTGAGCTTCAACTACTCTGCTTCAGATCTAGCTTTCTGCTGATACTTCGGGGAGGCAGCAGTTGATGATGGCTTAAGTACTTGAACTCCTGACACCCATGTGGGAGACATGGATGGAGTTCCAGGAACCTGTCTTCAGCATGGCCCAGCCCTGGCTGTTTTAGGCATTTGGGAAGTTAACCAACAGTTAAATGATCTCTCTCTGTCTCTCTCCTTTTCTGCCTTTCAATTAAATAAACATTAAACATAAAAGATGGTAGAGATAAGCTTCATAAATATGTACTTACTATATTTCTGGAATTTAAGGCCATATTACCTTTTAGTTGCCTAATAGTTCAAATATTTTTAGTGTGAACACAAACTTAAATACATAGAGAATATGTTACTTAAGATATTGAAAATGGAGAGAGCATGTAGCCTGATTGTTAAGGCGCCTGCATTCCACATCAAAGTGCCTGACTTCAGTTCCTAGTTGGGTTCCTGACTCCAGGCTTCCTGCAGTACAGACCCTGGGAGGCAGCCATGATGGCTCAAGTAGTTTAGTCCCTGTCACCCATGGAGGAGACACAGGTTGAGTTCTGAGATCCTGGCTGCAGTCCCGAGAGTGGTGGGGCATATGGGGAGTGACTTGGTAGATGGGAGGTCTTGTTCTCTCCAGTCTCTCCGTCTCTTTGTTTCTCTGCCTCTCAATTTAAGTATACATATATACATACACATACACACACACACCACACACACACACATATATATATATAAATTTTCTGTTAGCCAGACTTGTTATAGATGTTTTTTCGCCTTATTTCTCATTTATTCTGGAATTTTAAAAAGAATGCCCATTTTGCTGTGTATTAAATTTTTATTGATTTCAAAACAGACATAAATTATTTGTGACAATAATTCCAATTGTGACATAAAAATATAAAGGAGAGCTGAATCTTGGGGGCTGCAGAGACCTGAAGGTACTGCACGCTTCTGAGTGATAAATGTCAATGGCAGCTTGCTACCATTCCTCATTACAATACTCATGAGCTACAAGGGGTAAAGTAACAGCAACTAAAATACTTTGTCTTTAAACCAAGGTGTCAAGTTTATATTGTATCTGTAAAAAAATGTAACATGAATATATTTGACATCTACCTCAGCAAACAAATTAATGCTAATTAAAGATTAATGTGTTGTAATTAGCATTAAAAATGCAATTAAATTGTGAGTAAATGGACCAGGAATAGAAGATTGTTAGACGTCTCACCGCCTGGTTTTCATATTCTGCCTTTTGTTTTTGCAGCAAATAGAGGAAGCGGGGCAGCAGGCAGCTCGCAGACTGGAGATGCCCTGGGGAAAGCACTTGCTTCGGTGAGGAAATATTGACTTTGGACTCCACAGGCACCATTGTAGAAGGGTGAACTTTAATCAGAAGTGGACATTTGGAAATTTTAGGAAATGAAGGGCAGATAACTTTGGTTTTGGGAAAATGCTGGCTGTATTACATGAAGGTTGTTGGAAAATTGATGGAGAGAGCCCGGAAGCTCCCAGTGCATGGCTGGTGCTTCTATTTTGTCTTCTCAGATCTGGGGATATTCTCCAGGCCTGCGGATTTGTACGTTTTTCTGGCAGGTTTCTTTGCTCCAGAGTACTGTGGGTTCTCAATGGCCATCCAAGCCTGACTTTGCAAGGGGCGGTTCTAGAACACTTTGAGAAAAGCATTTGAATAAAGAAAATGGCAATAGCCAAGGTGCGTGAGGAGCTGGCATCGGCATCTCAGAGCCTCAGTTTCTCTGCTTTGCTCACCAGCTGCTCGAAAGCCGGACCCCAACATGTCTTGCCCATTCCCTACTGACAAAATGGGATGCCTCATTTGTCTGAGGGCACGTAATGGTGTTTTCTTCCAAAGCTAACCCTGGAATTAGCAAATATAAGTGAAGCTTTGTTCCAAGATGCTGTCTCTCTGATTGGCTCTCCCTTGCTATTGAGAGCATAAAATAAATTTGACTCAGACTAGCTGTGTGCCCTAAGTGAAAGGCACAAAGCTAGTATTCAAAAAAGATTTTATTTAATCTAGGCCTTCTAATGAGAGGCAAATGGCTTCATCATAGTTAAAGGGTTGGGGAAACCTTGGAGATGACACTATCTGACCGAATTTTGTGGATGAGGAGAGGGAAGTTGAAAGTGTAAGTTTTCCATTGTAGAATATTGTGTACCACAGGTGACAGTTATATGCATTTTCTAACCAGGAAGTTTTAAATGAATTGCACTGACAACTTTGTGGTTTAAAAAACTGCAAATTGTTTATTCCTGATGAGTGATGGCATTTTTTCCCCACTGTTTTCAGATCTATTCTCCAGATCACACTAACAACAGCTTTTCATCAAACCCTTCGACTCCTGTTGGCTCTCCACCTTCACTCTCAGGTACTGTATTTTAAATCCCATTTCATCACAGTAATAGTTTATGATAAGAATATTCCTTTTGTACTTACTCCTCTAAGGGATACAAACAGTCCTCCCCAAACCTCAAAGCCTCGCATTCCCATATAAATGAGATAGGAGAGACAGATCACCTATCTAAAATTGTTTTTAAAAATTAGCTGATTTTTGTGGACTACCTAAGCATATAGGAAAACATTTCTTAAACTTTTCATAGCTCTGCAAGATACGCAATGGCAGAGTAATGTATTCCAATAAAATAAAATTTCCAATGAAGAAAATTAGTTAATATAGTCATGCGTATGAATATAGATTGTAAAGTCATTGGATATAGACAATTTAAATGCATCATTTCCTGCAGAAATTGTAGGCTTTCCAAATTCTTTCTTTTTAAAGTTCAGTCATTGGAATTTTAGGGAGAAAACTGCGATTTTGTAAATCAGTTGAGAAGTAATTGTGTGATGGTAAGTGAATGCTTACCTCCATAGTATAACAGATCAGCCTGACCTAAGGATTCAAATTGAATAATTATAACTTGTCAAATTATATCAGTAAATCATTTCACTTTTCAGAGGTACGTTTAAGAGACTCCCTGCCCTTCCTTATATAAATGCTTCCAGAAAGCCTTGCCTGGCACATGTCTCTGCTCTTTGGAAAGAGGACAGGTGGCTTCTAAAAAAATCTGAATCACATCTGTATCTGATTGAAACCTGACCTTCCTATGATTTCTAGTGAAGTCCCTTGCCTAAATGTTGCTTCTTCAAGCCCTGTTTCATTTTCTGTATATGATACTCTCAGGGCCTATTATAAACTGGGTTCCCTAGAAGAGAATGGGAGGGTTCAGATTGCTACAAAACTCGTAAGAAGTGATGACTGTGGCTTGGCGGACTTAATAGCAGCATTTTCCAAGGCCCCATCCCAGAGAAGGGTCACAGGAGAAGAGGAGGGATGCCAGATGTCAAAGTCTTTTTGTCCAGGGCGACCAAGTTAAAACTGACTAGAAGAGGATGACTAGAAGAGTATAGCAAAGCGTCCCCCATGGTGGGAAAGAAAAGGAAAGTTCAGTATTCTGTTCCTCCCGTTCGGTACCAGATTCCTAGACTCTGAAAATGACCTAAGGTGTCGATCTCCAAAACCAGAGAAGGTTGGGTGCAAAGGACCTGAGACATCCAAGCACGTGGAAATCCATATCCCCCATTTCAGTCAAAGCAGCTCTCATGTCATCTGTTTTCTAATGTGGAAAAAGCAAAAAAATAAGACAGTTCTGTGATCTATAAAAAGTTTGAGAACAACCCATGTAGACTAATGCCTTGATTCTATGGATGAGTGTACTTGGGTCCAGAAAGGGTACGTGACTTGGGGAACACCGTAAATGCGCTCAACCTGAGGAGCCTGCTTTAGGTGGAAGGCACAGAAATAAGGCTAGAGATGGCACTTTTTGGCTCCTGGTAATGCCTCATGGAAGACCACATGTTAGGAAGAAAGAAGTTTTATGAAGATATAAATATGGGGACAGATTGCTATTTTCACACCGACAACTCTGTCCAAATTCTATCAAGAAAACTAATTGAACAAAATATCCTATTTTTATTTAGCATAAAAATACACAGGCACACCCAGACGAGACAGGAAGAATGGATTTGAAAAGTGTCAGGGTATGAGATTTCAATGAGACCGGAGCTACTATGTTTTTCCTTTGTGAATTAGGTATTTTCTAAGTTCTCTTCCCTGAATATGTACTCATTTAAATGTAAAAGTCGTTTATATTTCGTAGGTTAGACATGGAAAGTGCAGGCATCTTTCTTTTAGTGAATCATAAAATATTTATCTTCTTCAGAAAAAAAACGCCTCAGTTGTTACTGATGTATGGAGGTTTTAAATTCTGGTTTAGTGAATGCTGCTGCCTGATCTTACTCTCGTGAAAGGTTACTAAAGGTTTATCTCATTTTAAAGGTCATTCTTTAAACACATAGCAAAGTTGTTTTCCACTGGGGAGAGAAATTTGGTTCAGCATCAACTCTCCCTGGGTAAAGGGACGACAGCCCTCCACCTCACATTCTTGGAAGTCCACAGACCTCATAGCTACAGGTCTCCTCTGCAGGAGCTGTCCTAGCTAGAATTCAGAATCAGGCACGTGTTCCCTTAGAGGAGGCAGCCTGGGGGGACAGGAAGTCTTACAGTAGTCTACAGTTTACATTAAAAATGTTTTCGTTGCCCACCAGTTCTTGCATGTAAATCGGCATTGCTGTTTCTAAAGGGACTGATGAGTTTCTTTGTAAGTTTGTGTCACTCTAATTGTCATTCCCTTTTTGCTATCAGCAGGCACTGCTGTTTGGTCTAGAAACGGAGGACAGGCCTCCTCGTCTCCTAACTACGAAGGACCCTTACACTCTTTGGTATGGTTCACCTGCCAGTTTCTACTCTCACCATTTTCACACCTTGTTTTCCTTTGTGTGTCCACATCACTCTCAGGGATTCTTAACTTTCAGGCATCATGACTTCAGGTCACCCTTAGGCACACAAGCGTGGCCGAAGTGCGAGTTGTGAGACTGCTTGTTCCTGTTTGTAGATGGTAACCCAGATACCACTGCAGGGGAAGCCCCAGGACTCAAAATATCTAGAACGACATAAGATATTAGAAGTCTTGGGAGAATAAGCCTCCTCATGTTTGGGAAAGATCCCTGCTATTGATTAAATAGTTCTCCTGGCATCCAGATGCTGGAGCTGCAGCTGGAACACTTGAAACAGAGTATAGGAGGCGTCCTCTTAAACCCCTGCCTGAGAGGTGTCCTGGTTATCCCCTCACTCAGTGTGGTTCTCATGGAAATCCAGTAATACCAGGAATAGGAAAGAAATCTTCCTCCGCCAGAAGGGAGTAGCTGACAATCTCCTTGGGCATAAAATATTATAGATTCTCACTTGATGATTCAGTGTCTGACACTTTCCTTAGTGTTTCTCAACTCATGGTGATTGCGACTTGAAACCCACACTGATCTGTGCAGAGATGATCTGGTCTGCAAGTGCACTGGATGGGAAGAAGGAACAGCACGTGGAAAGACCCTTTTTTTCCTACAGGGTTGATTTTCTTGTTTGTTTCCTTTCTTCCTCCATATTTGGAGAAAAACATGAAGGAAGCATATTTTTTTAACCTAAAGTAATGTTGTCTTGCCAGTGGTTCTTCCCTTCTGGCTCACTCTTTAAATGAAGGAAAATGTAAAAATAAAAATGCAAAGGTGAGCAGCCCTCTGTTGGGGTCTTCCATGCTGAAGTGTGCAGCACATTCAGCTCTGCATTTTAGCCAGTAACGACCAGCACTCGGGGAGCTAGCGTGTGCACTGCCTAGCCCAGCAATCTGCAGACCACATCCAAATAATCCATTGCTCTGTTTAGTGTTTCCCTCCCTTGAGTATTCCCTAGGGCCCGACCGTCAAAACAGGCTTTGTCCATCTTGCGAATAGAACCACAGCTTCAGTCCCTTAAGAAGGGGTTCACCACATCACTGTCTTGTCAGGAAGCTGAATCAGCCAGTGTGATAGGCACATGCACAGTTTCTTTCCATGCTTCCCTTGACACTTAGAAGGGTATGCCTCATTCCTCTATTTATAAATTAAAAACTGTGGAAGCAAGGATGTGTAGCAGTCTTTCCAAAGTCAAGTAAGTAGTAGAGCTAGCAGCCTCGGAAGGTCGTTTCAACTTCCAGACCCACCAAATCAAAATGCTCTATACCATACACTAACTATATTAGACACACATTCTTCTGTTTGGTATAGAATAATTAGACATTGTGTTTCTCATGCTTTGGAGCTGCTCCATCTGTTTGCACAGCATGTTAGCACCCAGAGAGTGTAGGTTGATCCAGTACAGAAACGCACTAGATTTAAAGTCAAAAAACTTCGATTCCAACCCTGACTTTACTGTTTGCTGCAGCGTGACACTGATGAGTTGTCATGTCTATATAGAAAGAATAACGTCTTCTGCCTGCTTGCTTGCCATGTACTTGTGTGGAATGAGGACCCAGTAAGATGGTATATCGCAGTGCTCACCAGAGATTGGTATTTGATATTGTTGTTGATCTCAGTTCCTTAAAGAAAGAATACGTAGCTACATGTCACTTTTATTCATGTAATATAGGCCTTATTTAGTTGGATAAAACTAGAATACTAATGGCTAGCATGTAAAAAGATCATGCGGTTTTTAATTACACGAGGTAGCAGAAAATTACACCCTTATATCTTATGAGTTTTGAAATCAGTTGGAAGCTTCTGATGACAATTGATTCAAGTCTTCATGACCCTTCAGTGTTAAAATCTATACCACTTTGGTTGACGGAATTTTCATAGATTTTTTTCAGTAAAGTAGCACACAGAAATAAACACACAAGTTGCTATTAGTAAAGGATGAAAAGCAAGAAACACAGGTAAAAACTCAACAAGAAATTACCATCCATGTGCTTTTTATGTGCATCTTTCTTGATACTTAGTTTTTCAGCATATGCCACAGGGGAGGCCTTCAGAGAGGATGCTGGGAAACTCTAAATAGGTCATCTTTCCATTGATAATTTTTAAACTTTATAATGAATGCCTGCCAAAATGTTCCTTAAATTCAATGTATGTTTTTCTCTACTAAAGTAAATTGAAATTCTCTTTTAAACTAATGCAGTGCAGTGTAGCATGTGTACATAATAATCTCCTGGAAGACTTACTGAATTTACTTTGTTCAGGAAAAATAACACTATAATTTTAACATTAATGTTTTCCACCAGTTTTCTAGGAAAGACACTATTTTTATTATTGTCTTAAGGAAATAAACTTGATTGGAAACATATAGTCAGAAACCTAAAGTGTGGTTTGTGTCAACTAAAGTTTTACTTCCTTAACTTGCGCATGCGTTTTGCACTAAATCACATTTCACATTTCTTACCCAACAGCAAAGCCGAATTGAAGACCGTTTGGAAAGACTGGATGATGCTATTCACGTTCTCCGGAATCATGCGGTGGGCCCGTCCACAGCTATGCCCGGTGGTCACGGGGACATGCATGGGATCATTGGACCTTCTCACAATGGAGCTATGGGCGGTTTGGGCTCAGGGTATGGAACCGGCCTTCTTTCAGCCAACAGACATTCACTCATGGTGAGTGCGTAGCCTGTGTGGTTGGGCAGAGTTACAATTTCAGGAAGAATTGCTACTGCTGCTGCTTGGTTTTTGTAAACAGCTTTACTGAGATATACAGTTCACTTCATATACAGATCCCCTGTCTACAGGTTCAGTTCAGCTTGCTTGTTTTCATGTATTCACAGGGTTCTATAACCACCACCACAGTCTAATTTTAGGACAATTTCCCCCCTATGAAAACAGAGAACCCGCCGGTACCCATTAAGCAGTCATCACCCATCCCTCCAGGCCCCAGCCCCTGACAAGCACTTCGGCTTCTGTAGATTTATGCAATTGTGGTGGTCTTTCTCACTTAGCCCAATCTTTTCAAGGTTTAGCCATCTTGTACCAGCTATGAGAGCTTCATTTGTTTTTAGTGCCTAATAGTATTCCACTGCGTGGATGTGCCACATGATATTGATAGATTGATGGTTCCTCAGGTGAGGGATATCTAGGCTGTTTTCACTCATGGACTCTTCTACATAAAGCTCGTATGAACGGTTGTATGCCAGTGTGTGGGTGTGGTGGTGGGGGGAGGCCCATGTGTCTGCTTCACTAAAATAGATAGCTAGGAGGGAATTGCCAGGCCTTTGCTGCTGTAACTTATGTATCTCAGTGACTTTGATCAAAGGACACAACTTGGGTTCATGTTTTGATGCTGGTATTTCAGTATGAATGGGTTGTATTTTTATTAAAGATGCCCAGATGATGCCTTTGAGTCACAAGGATGGGAGGTCAAAATAGACGGTGCACTCGCCTGAATAAATGCATGGCGTAGGACCATGAGATTGAGTGTGAGCATGAGTTTTCCCACTACCTTTCTGTCCGTGTCTTTATTTGAATAATATTTAAGCAGATGCATCCATATAACAATTGGAATTTCAGTTTTGCCCATTACTTTTGAAGGGATTTTGGAGAGCATCTTTTTTTTTTTTGGATGATTATCAAGAGTCAGAGAATCTTCTTAACAACATATTACGAGAGGACAATTAATGAGGTGACCAAACAGGTGGAGAATTTGGCTTTACGAGTGATTCTGTGTGACTCTGCTCCTCTGAAACTGCTGCTCAGTGAAGCCCTCGTGTCCTGCCCAGTCCTTGACAGGCGCTTTACAGGTAGCTTGGGTGAGGCCTATTTTCCGTGATTGTAGGGGCGTCTCCTGCTTAAACATAGTTTTAAAAGGAAATGCAAAATAAGTACGAATTTTTTGAGATCCTTCTAGTTCTTGATCAGTAGTAGTCTTTTTTTTTTTCTTAATAAAAGAGTAACATTAAGGGTGCCATCCTGAGTGGTGTAATATTGAAACCTGCAACCAATTTGAAGCCAAAAATACTAGTTTATAAATAGAAGCAATGAACTCACTCACTTCTAAAATGTGGAAAGATATTTTTGAATGCCAAACCTAAATTTTTTTTTCCTTTTTACTTTTCTTTGACCTCTACCCTAAAAATTCATCATTGACTAAAAATTGTTTGTCTTTTCATGGCAGTTTCTGGGAGTTTACAAAAGGAAAGCCTAGATTTTAATTTAGCTTGGCCTCAGGTAACATGTTAAATACACTTGGGATATACATAATATGAGGTTTTCGTTTGTACAGCTTCTTTTTAAAAAAACTACAATGTTTAAACAATACTGCTTTTAATTAAGAAATCCGGCTTTATTAAAAGCCAGATCTGTGACTTATAACCATTTCTGTATATCTGCTCTCAATCACGAGAAAAATAGTTTAATTTCTGTAGCCGCGTTCACTTTGCATATGTTAAACGGATGCAACCCTGCACTCTAGGCGAGGGTCTTTTCCATAAATGTGTCATTAGTTCTTCATACCAATGTAGGGTAAATGCTGCTTGAAGATATTAAACTCTACCTGGATGCCTTTCCGAACCATGTGACCTATGAGTTACCTCTCCTTTGAGTTTGATTCAGAAATGAAGTGAGGGGAAAAGACTAGAATTGTTTTTGGACCTGGGAAGTTGGAGTGTCCCCCATTTAGGGGGGAGGGGGAGAATGGAACGGAACAGTTGGAAAAGGGAAGTCGCTGGGTTTGTAGTGCTTCATAGAAACCTCTTTGATTCTGAAGCAACAAATAAGCCCCACGGAAGGGGTAAATCATCAGGTTTGCTGATAAAGAAAAGGTTCTGTTCACTCCTCTGAAGATGGCTACTATCCAGTCCAGGATGGCGCAGGACCAGTTAGGGGACAGGATGCCTCCAGAGATGCCACTGTCTCCTGCCACCCTTTGAACCAAGCTGGGGCTTCGTCCAGCCTGCAGCGCTCCTGTGTGTGAGAGACCCTGGCTTGGCATATCTCTCCTTGAGCGAACTGGTAGGAAATGTAAAACAAAAACGTAAGCGCAGAGGAAATAGTTCTTGAATTCAGTCAGTCTGAAGCGAGCCTTTGACCAGTGGATGCATTCCACACTAAAAAGGAAGTCCAAGGGGAGGAAAAAGAAAACCCGCCCCCTTCCCCCCCAACAACAACAACAAAAATGCAAGGAGGATACTGGTAATGTTTTCCACATTTGAATTTTAATACATGAAACAGGCTGTAAAACGCTGGCCAGCTGCAGTGAATAAAGTAGCAGTGGGAGGTATGCGCCGGAAACCTGGGCTGAAAGCACTGGCCAGCCGCTCCCGCCCAGCTACACACCTTGCTCTGTGGTTCTGGAGCTGGGGCGTCCCCGTAACTTGAGACCCATCCCAGAGCTGGTTTGGCTTTGTGCAAGGCTCCTCTCTAACTCTCCTTAATAATTCCCTCTGATTAAAGAATAGACAGCTTTGAATCCTCCTGACCTCCCTACTCTTCTCATTTCCTCTCTCCCCGCCTTCTGAAAATCAAAACAAAATGCCTTGATCACTTGGAAGATGATAGAAGCGTTTCTTTGTGCAGCAGTCTGAGATCGTGGTGGGGAGAACTCTGGTTCTGCCTCAGCTATTATGTTATCTCATTTAATTGCTAACATATTGTACTTAGCTTTTGATTCATAAAATGTTTTCCTTGGAGTTCTGAAGTAGGTCTTCAGTGATTGACTAAGTATTAGTATAATGAAAGGGATTTTTTTCACAACGGCAAGGCTCCTAACCCCAGAGTGAACGTTGTATACTTGGGAGCTTTCTAGATGGTATTCTTTCACTGTGCTCCCTTCTGCTTCAAACCTTCCCTGGCTTCCCATGATGTGCAAGATAAAGGCCACTTCCGTAGCCCAGCATTTAAGACCCATCACCACTTACCAAAAACCTTAGGTTTAGCTATTCCATTATGTAGCATTTCCTAGCAAGACCAGTGTGAAGACATTACCAGAACTTGCCCGCTGTGTTCTCATCAGCTTCTTCTTTTGTGTGTGGCCCACTTGGTCTGCCCTATCCATTTGTTTCTGTCTAATTCCCACCCATTCTCAAAGCTCTGACTCAAATTCTGCCGCTTCCAGGAAGCCTTCCCTCACTGCCTCCACCCATGATAGTCATTTTCGGCACTACTCTATGAGTCACACCATTTCTAGATATTTATCTCAGTGAGCTATGCATAGTGGTGCATCTTTAAGAGGTATAACTTTGCCTTACCACTTGTTGTGAATTCCTTGAGTACTACATATTAACATGTAGTTTCTCTCCCAGTAAATAGATCCTTAGTCAAAAGGGAAGAAAAGAAAGATAACGTTTTCTGAGTGTCGGACGGGTCCCCAGGCGCTCACTGACGGAGATCATAGTGGCCATTTCAGGTGCTGGCAAAATGAGCTTTGGAAATTTTGAGCGGTCAGTTTCAAGGCATGGGCATAGATTCAAACTCATCTGCCTCCAAATTCAAAGGTCTTTTTTTTTTTTACGCCCCTGAGTACTCCCCAGAGATTGTCTGTGAGTATACCTTTTCACAATGAGTTTTAGGCTCTGGGAGCTTGTGATTTTCAAATGTTGATAAATGTCAGTTGGCAAAAGTAGTTTCCAGGTAGTTTATGGCCGAGTTCCCGGAACAGCTCTTTAGTGCAGTGCAGACAGAGGTGAGAACTTCTCCAGTGTACTGGCGGGCCCAAGTAGAACCACGATGGTCTGAGCATTTATCCTTAAATCAGTGTGTTCATGCTGAGTGGTTGAGAGGTGGGAACTCTCCCTACTAGGGACCTTGAAGTAATACATTTTAATTTTGAAGTGTTTTTCATACCATAACCACCGACTTTTCTGATAGAATCAGAGTAGAAATCTGTGAATGTAGGAAAATAATGAAACAGCCAAGTAGGCCACTAACCTAGTCATAAACTCTTATCAGATATAATCCCCTCTGCACCCCAGTTACCTCCATCTTTAATCCTGATATTAAATCTGGAGATTTCTTATACATTATTGACATGGCAATTTTTCGAATACAGCTCTCTCCATTATTCATTCAGTATTCATATCCACAGATGAGACCTGAAAGCAAGCCTTTCAAGTGACCTCACCTCTTCTTTTAACTGAGTAGGAGCAAAACTCCCATCACAGATCCCTCCCTGCCACCCTGGCTGCTTCCTGGTTAGCTGTAAGTAGTGTCATGACTTAAAAACCCTCCTGTACTATTAATACATTAGTATGGCTCCCAGACCTTTCTGTTTAAAGCTAATATAGTCATCTCAGAAACATTTAGTGATGGTTACCAAATGAGAGGCTTTATGCCTAGACGTGGTCGGTGCTCTTAAGAGGTTCACGGATTAGTCAGAAAGGACCTGTGTTTAAACAGATCGCTGCGTACTAGTCCGGTAGGCCCAGGGAAGACAGGGGCCCATTGCCTTGACCGGGAGCGAAAGAGCCCATGGTTTCTTGGGTGAGGAATCGTGGTCTCATACGAACGCCTGCTCTGGTTGACTTAGGCATAGAGGAGCCCAGCGGAACTCATCCCTGACACTTACCCTCCCCAGCATACCCCAAGACTCCTTGCTGCATCCCCCATTTCAGAGACCACCAGTATCAAGACAGGCTTAGCCCAGTCTCTCTCTTTTCAGCAGCTTTTTAATGAAATAAAATTTACCAAAAGAATATTCATGGGTGAGGAGACACCTTTCTATTTAACTGACATGAAGCTTGTGAAAGCTTTTCCCATTTAGGGCTTCATGAATCCAACTAATATTGTTTGCCTCGCTAAGAGTTGAGACCATTGAATTTTAGCTTCCAGAAATACCCCAGAAGTCAGTTAACCCATTGCCTTTGTTTTGCTTCTGAGGAACTGAGGCCTAGAAAGGGGAAGTGACCCAACCCTGGGGAGTCACCAGTTAATGACAAGCTGGGATTTGAAAGCAGATCAGCCATCAACTAGAACCACATGCTTTGTACCGTGTCCCACAGTGCTGCAACAGACATCATCCCTAGCAACTTCAAAACCGTAACAGGTATTGCAAGCCATTCTGCTACTGTGGCTTAGCTAATAGAACCCCAGAGAACTCAGTTTCCCTTGGCTCCCTGCAACAAGATGCAGTTAGCTCTGCCAATGGGCTAATGAGAAGAGCGTCGTGGAGACTGATGTGGTATTCTGGTGGCATTTACTGGTAGGCAGTCACAAGAACAGCAGACCTCCTTGCTCCTTCTTGTAGACCTCCAACAAAGGGATGATCAGTCTAGGCATCGTCTTCCATGTCACTCCTCGGATTTCCACAGATTCGCAATGCCATCCTAGAGTGCCAAGTGCATTTGAGCACATATATCTAAGCAGTTATTGCTATAACATCTCAGGGACCTCCGAGATCATCTCCATCCCAATCCGCTACAAATTGCCTGCCAAGCAGTCAATAAGCTTCTGTCAGCCTCCTTCCTGCAGGTGTGAGTCCCTCCAAACACCCAGAAAGTCTGTTTCTATCAGGTATTTGACAATTCTTCATATGTCCAGCTCCAGTTTGCTTCTCTGCTTAGTCCTTATTGTTCTCCCCCAAACCCAACCCAGCAGACACTGGCAAAACGTTGAGCTACTGAAGATGGTATATTCAGGGGCACTTTTTTTTTTTTTTTGGGCTAAATATCTGTTTCTTCAATTACTGACCCTAGAAAATGTTTTGACTCTCCATGATGAGCCTTGTGACTTTTTGGTACATTCTGCATAATTTATCAAAGTTTTCCCCACTCCAAAGGACCTTTATTGTGTTTAGCCTAAAACTGAACACAGTGCTCTAGAAATCTCCAGGGTGAATAAGGGTGGGTATACTACTTCCTCCATTCATTACATTATATCTTCACTAAGGGCACCCAACAAAATCTTATTTGCTGTTGTTAAAGCCTCATCATTCTGCTGACATACTGACCTTGTAATCAGCTAAAATCTATAAACCACAAGTCTCTCAGCTATCCTTGTACACTTTTTATTGTACCTGTGCGAAATTCCCCATAACCCCCTTGAACTTCATGGTACAGATTTCAATCTGTTAGTCTAAAGGTCTACACTGGGTCCCCATTCCGTCACATCCTCTGTCAGCTGTGTTGTTAACGAATGTGCTGGGTGCCAGTCATGTCCACATCAAAGCCAGTAATGAAAATGTTGAGCCATGATGCTCAGCACCACAGACATTCCACTGCTTCATACCCCAAATGGCCACAACAGCTGAAGCTGGGCCGAACCGAAGCCAGGAGCCAGGAGCTTCTTCCGGGTCCCCCACATTGGTGCAGGTGCCTAAGCACTAGGCATTCCCAGGTGCATTAGCAGGGAGCTGGGTGGGAAGTGGGGCAGCCAGGAATCTAGCCAGCACCAGTATGGGATGTCAGCACTGCAGGCAGCGGCTTTACCTACTAAGCCACTGTGCTGGACTCCAGAACTCTTAAATAGCCTGAAGGGTAGAATTTCACTCCAGATCTTAGTCCTCAGCATCATATTACAATGCCTACTATATTGGTGGGATTTTTTTTTTTTAAATTAGGATAGTTGCCTATTTCTTGTCCACCATCTCTTCAATTATCCTAATTGCTAATCTCCTCAATTATCAGATATTTTTCTCTTTTAAAGATCTATTTATTTATTTGAAAGAGTTACAGAGAGAGGAGAGAGACAGGGAGAAAGAGAGTGAGCGTTCACTTCCCAGATGGCCGTAGCAGCCAGAGCTGCACCAGGCTGAAGCCAGGAGCTCCTTCTTGGTCTCCCAGGTGGGTGGCCGTGGCCCAAAAATTTGGGCTGACTCCCGCTGCTTTTCCCAGGTCATTAGCAGGGAGCTGGATCAAACATGGAACAGCTAGGATTCGAACTAACACCCATATGGGATGCAGGCATCAAGGGCAGCAGCTTCACCTGCTATGTCGCAATGCCAGCCCCTATCAAATATTTATAAGAGCATTAGCAACCTCAACTCAAAGTTTTTCATTCATACTAATATTGTACCTTTTTTTAAAAAAACAGAAAACTTAAAGAAAAAAATAGAGGGAAACTGTTTTAGCCAATTTGATACTTTAGCATTATTTTAAAGAAAAAATCAAAATGTTTTGAAGACAGTGGTAGTAGTGACGCTCAGCACAGCCCCTGAGTTAAGTGGTTAGGACACCATGCACACCCAGATCTCACATCAGTGGGCCTCAGCTGGATGTATCCCCATCTCCTTCCCCACCCCCTCTACCTATTGGCTCTACATTCTGGCCATGTGACAGAGAAACAGTCAATCTGCCTTGGGTGTCTACCCCCAAGCCTTAGTCTCTGTATGCCAGTTTTCTCATTTTCCCCACTAAAGTACGTATTCAGTATCCTGGAGCCATGAACTTTAAATGAATGAATAAGAAAAACCTTGTTTTCCTAATTTTAAAATATATACATAGAGGGGCTGGCACTGTGGCATAGCAGGTAAAGCTGCTGCCTGCAGTGCCAGCATCCCATATGGACTCTGGTTCGAGTCCCAGCTGCTCCACTGCTAATCCAGCTCTCTAGTGTAGCCTGGGAAAGCAGAAGAGGATGATTGGAGTACTTGGGTCCCCATCCACATGGGAGACCTGGAAGAAGCTCCTGGCTCCCGGCTTTGGATAGCCCAGCTCCAGCCGTTGCAGTCATCTGGGGAGTGAACCAGCAGATGGAAGACGTCTCTGCCTCTCTGTAACTCTGCCTTTCAAATAAATAAATAAATCTTTAAAAAATAAAAATAAAATATATGCATAAAATACATATTTGAAACAGACCCCTCCAAGAATAACTACATAATATTTCTGTATTGTTTTCTTCCTACATTGAGGGAGGGATAAGCAGATACATTTGTAATACCCTGGTAATCATTTTTTTAACTGAATTTTTATTGGATGCAAAGACCCAATAATAAACTTCTCATGGCTTGGAATAGGCATAACCCTTGCATTTAAAAAATGTAATATTCCCTTTGTTTTCTCTGTATAATAGATTTGTTTTCTCAATATAGTAGATTTTCGAGGGAGAAGAGTATTGTATGTATTAGAAAATGCACATGTGTTCAGTCACTCATTCTGCATCTGCTATACTTCCGAGACCATCACAGATGCATAAATGTGCAAGAAAAAGTCTCTCATCTTATAGGCCTTTTATCCTGGTCGGGTAATAGTACAGTATATGTCTAATTATAATGCAAGAGAATTACTCAGTGACCTAACCAGTGATTCAGACAGCTAGGAAAAGCTTCTTAGAGAATGTGTCATTGTATCATTGACCTTCTATTAGTGTCTATGTAGAATTTCAGCAGTAAGAGATACATAGAAAAGGCATTGCAGAGCCATAGAATAAACATGATTTAAAAAAAAAATGAAAATAAAGGCTGTAATGTGCCCAAATAGAAGTAAGAGATGTGCCTGATGAGTCTGTCTGTCGCAGCTCCCAGCTAAGGCTGCACTGGGAGAAAGCCACTCCTCCACAGCACCGCAGTTCCAGCAATTGGCTCGGATATTGCACATGAGAGTCCACAGGAAGAGCGAGTCTTCGTGTGTATTTTTTATGTCCAAATTAAATTAACTCATGGAATTTTCCACCCTTAGGAATTAAAGTAGCAGCTCATGAAGTAATTCAGTTATGTCATTCATACCAAAACAGAAAATACTGGAGCAACTTGGCACTGTTTAAAAGCCAAGATTAGGCCTTGGCCATTTTGTATTTTTTTCAGATTCTGTGGCCGTTGTGTTATTTTAACTTTTATTGTGGCTGTAAATTCTTCAAATCAAAAATATCTTAATTGCTTAGAAAGCACGAGTGTAAACTGGACTCGTCCTAAAAAGAGGATTCAGGCGGGGCAGCCTCAGAAGTGAGGGTTGAAAGATAGAGTATCACATTTTCTGTAGCACGAGGGCTTTCTGTATCTAACTGGTTGACATTCACAGTTGTACGTAATTATAGCTTCCTCTGTCTCCATAAATCATTGCAGAACTGCAAAGTTGAGTTTAACCAAAAGATCTGGCCGGTATTAGTTAAGTGACATCTTGGGGGAAGCATTGTCCTGATACAATAGCCACATTCGTTTCAAAGCACTTAATTGGACATATTGTCAAAAACTACAGTATTGAATTTCCACATTTTAATTTTGCATTTGCCTTCTCCCCAGCTTCTGCACATGGACGGGTCTCGTTTGGAACTGAAAGTGTGTGAAAGTTATTGGAGAATGGTAGTCTCTGGGTAATGTTTCTGTAAGCTGCCCAAATTTTCCCCCTGTAGTCTAGATGGGAAACAGCTGGGTTTTGTTTAAAAAGCTGTTTTGTGAAATATCTGAATCTTGAGATGCAGAACTGAGGTCACTGTTAAAGCAGGTGCTCTTGAACAAGTGAGAAAGGACTCAAGGGGCCCATCAGCCCTGTAGTCTTCTACAGGGTACTTCCTTTTAGAAAAAAAGGTATTGACGCTTGCACCTTTATTTAGGACAGACACCGATATAAGTAATTGCATTAGCAATGCTGTTAGAAATTGGTATCTTTGATCATTGTCAGCCCTTGAATGCGAGCTTAGCCACATACAAAACAAAGCAAAATGGTCATTCCCCTCACAAAGCTTCCAGCTGAGGGTCCACGCACTGGTCTTCTTGGGAGATTAGAATTGCTTGCATTTCCTCTTTAGACATAACAACAGGAAGAGAACGAGAGCTACCCTTTCAACTAAATAGGGCCTCAGCTGACCGTGTCTTCCGAGCTCTTCAATGCAGTCTAAGGAAAAGGGAGAAAAGAACTGTGACTTGGCAAGACCGGTCCCCAAGCAGTTCTGAGAAAAGCAGTGCAAGAAACATGTGGAAGCACTAAAGTGCAGTGCACGTCAGGTATCCACTCGTCTGAAGATGAAAGGAGGTTAGCCTCCTCCCCCGGGAGCTGGAGGTTATTAGCAGCTGTTTATCCAGTCGGGAATCGAGATTAACATTGCAATTTTTTTTTTAAGAACCAGAAGAAAATTTGTTTGGGAAGTTGGCTCTTCATATCAAGTAACTGTGCACTGCCAAAAAAAACTTCCTTTCTCAGAACTCATGTCCTAGAGTTGAGCAATGTTATGATTCTCTGAGAAACCCTGGATTACCCAAAAGTCTATCTCCATTAAGTAAAACAGAGGGGAGTGAAGAAAGGGATGGATGCTTGCCATTGACACACTCCACTCTGTTCTTCCCAAGGTGGACCTTGCTGTTCGGTGTGTTACCTGTCCTTCAGCCTGAGCCTTGGGGGGACGTTCTGCCCCTACTCCTCCATCCTGCTTGGTCTCTGCCACTCTGAGGCTTACTCACATGGGCTTGGTCTGTGCCTATTGCTGTGAATGTCTGCAGGAGATGCAGGAGCTGCTTCCTACTCTATAATATTTTATTGCACCTTGCCGTATCCCCCCCCCCAAAAGAAAAGTTGGATATTGGGGGTTTTCCCCCTGATTTAATGATACTCTTAATGTCATTTTCTTTTATTAAATCCTTTCTTTTGCTTTTGATCTTATTTATAGCAGAGCCACTGGTCATATGGAAGCTATTATTGTATAGCAGGGAGATGAAAGACTTCACTGCAGTTAAATAAGAGTGAATCATTGGGGCCAGTAATGCACACATACAGTGAGGTACCATTTGTGTCCACAGCGCCCTGTGTTGTTCACTTTGTAGGAAAGCCATTGAGATTTATAAAGGGCTTTTCCAAAATCTACATTTGGTCAGAAATATGTATTCTGACAACATGGAAACACATGTTAGTACATAGTCCTTAGCTGCTTGTGTCTTCATACACACACAGTTACTTAAAGAATGCTACTTATTGATGGAAAAACAAATTTTCATTTGCAATTGAGATGTTTATTAGTGTTATATGTCAATTTTTAAAATATGCATCTAGGAGTGCATATTTGGTGAAGTGGTCGGGATGCTGCTTGGAATATTCATATTCCCATACCCGAGTGTCTAGGTTCAACTTCTAGCTCTGCTTCCAATCTAGCTTCCTGTTAATTTGCACCCTGGGAGGCAGCAAGTCATGGCCCAAGTACTTGTCCCTGTGACCCACATGTGAAGCCTGGATTGAAGGCTTGCATCCTGATGTTGGCCCAGCCTGGCTCCAGATGTTGCAAATGAAAAGTCTCTCTGCTTCTTTATGTAAAAATGCCACCTTCTTCCTGTAGCAGTCTCTGGCTTCCCAATCAAATATAATTTCATCACCCTTTCATAACCTACATAACCTTGTATTCTTTGTGGCATTCATCTTATTTTATCCTCTGTAGAAATTATATCATCCATCATTAAATGTAAGTACCTGTAGAATATTAGGTGTCTCTCTTCTTTAGTTTTTCCTTGAAAATGCCTAAATAGTGCCTTGTATATTGAGACATTCAAGCAGCATTTGTTGAATTAAATGAAATGTTTATTATTGGATGGAAACACACCCAAGGTGTGTTTGACAATATCACATTTTAGATTTCAGATGTCATCTCACAGATGCATGTCATGTGATATGTGCCATTCTTTGCTATTTAGGAAGCATCTGGTTGCTCACTTCGGTATCACTGTACTAGCCTGTGACCCACAGCCAGTCCCTGCCCTTGGGATGCTCACTGCTCACATGTAGGCTTTTAGGAATGGCAACAGAGCCACGATAATTAAGATTTATGCCCTGCACGACTAAGTGATGCTCTTGAATGTGTTTTGAGGGTGATGTCTCAAAGAATAGTCAGGAAGAGCCCCATCTGGGCAAAGCAAGGTGGTAAGAAAGTAGAGCTCTGGAGAGCCACATAGTCTGGAAAGGCACAGCAAGGGGATCTGTGGGATTAGTAAGAGAGAAGCAGTCAGGGAGCCATGAG
Organism: Oryctolagus cuniculus; assembly: GCF_051225735.1. Classification (NCBI taxonomy): domain Eukaryota; kingdom Metazoa; phylum Chordata; class Mammalia; order Lagomorpha; family Leporidae; genus Oryctolagus; species Oryctolagus cuniculus. The sequence goes on from NC_142876.1 coordinate 23,262,342, forward strand.
AAGATGGGGCAGGAAGGGCTTGGCTCAAGCTCTACTGATATGAGTGTGAACCCAGCAGAATAGGGGCCATGAGTAGATACCTGAGAGTCCAGGCGGTTAAGAATAGGAGGGGCCTGGGGGATGGCCCCAGGGTATCTAAGTGAAGGACACAGCAGCACAAGGCAGAAGTCTTGGATTCATTGAACAATAGGGAATTTAATGAACAGGCTGGAAACTTAGTCTGTGAGGGACCAGGGGCTGGGGAGAGAGTATTGCATTCAAAGGGTGAGGATTTAGAAGGAGATGGGGAAGAGTTTAGGCAAATGTCTTTACACCTACAGTCCCTTTCCAAGTACATTATAACGTCCACGAGCTATTCAAATAATAAGAAAAACTTCTGGAAAATAAAGGCCAGTTGGTCATGGTAAATCTCCAGTGCAGAATCATCTGGGATGTGACTTTGTGAGTGTGTGTGCCCACTCAGTAGCATGACTCAGGGATCCACAATTCCACCTCACGTGTCCCATTGTCTTTTGCTTGGCTCTGAACAAAAGCAGCTGCTTGGAAGTACCCCCACAGTTTATCCTAGAGGGGCTTGGTTCATGGGGGTGACGGGATTGAGTTCCGTACAGTCTGCTACTTGGAGCAGGGAAGGGATGGAATGGGCTCATTCGGCCTCCTCCTACTTCTGTGCCCACTGGGTGCACTGCATCTGCTTATGGTTTCCACTGTAGGAAAGTGGTGCAGAGAATGGGGGGTGGGGGAGTGGAGATGCAGAAGGGAGAAATGAAACAGCTCTAATAGATGGAATTTATGAGTTAGAAAACGAAAGATGAACTGAATTTAGCTTGCAGCCATTTGCATCGCTAACTAGATCACAAAATCATTCATTTTAACCATTTTGGTGGACAGTTCAGGGAAGTTCCGGCACACAGGGTCACATGACAGATAAGGGCTGTCAAGGTCAGGATCATTTAGATGGTGTTTAAATCCTCTTGAAAATTATTTTATTTTCTGGAGAATAAGCATTAAATAAATCTCCAAGGATTGCACAATAAGGAATTACCTTAAAATTCAGACAAAGCATAAGTGAAACTGTAAACACTGGGGGGAAAAAAAGGAAATTGTGTGTCTTTAAGACAGGAAGTCTTCTCCCAATAAACATAGTAAAAATCAAGTCAAAGCCCAAGCAAAAAAACCATTTCAATCCATATCTGAATTCAGTGAGAAGTCCTTTAAATGTTTACTTGCATGAGGATAAAAAGGTGAGATAATGCTCTAAACAAAAGAAAATGGAAATTACCATTTGTGGTTGAAGAATGTCCAGTCCTTTTTTTTTTTTTTTTTTTTTTTTTTTTTTTTGACAAGCACAGTTAGACTGAGAGAAAGGTCTTTCTTCCATTGGTTAACTCCCCCAAATGGCCACTATGGCCAGCACTACACCGATCCAAAACCAGGAGCCGGGTACTTGCTCCCAGTCTCCCATGCGGGTGCAGGGACCCAAGCACTTGGACTATCCTCCACTGCCCTCCCAGGCCACAGCAGAGAGTTGGACTGGAAGAGGAGCAACCGGGACCGAATCCGGCACCCTAACCAGGACTAGAACCCAGGGTGCCAGCGCCGCAAGTGGAAGATTAGCCAAGTGAGCCACAGCGCCGGCCAGAATGTCCAGTCTTTAGGTCTTTCCCCAACACCTTAGAGGGTCTTAGAGGTAGCTCTGTTGTCTCTAGACTCTCTGGGCCCCTGCTGTCTTTCCTGGCTGCTGCCATTTCGTGAACGTTCAGTTCCACCTGTGAGTCACTGAAAAAAGTTCACATGGCTACTTCTGCATCTTTAAAAGATGCACTTTGGGGATCAGTGGTGTTTTGCACATTTGAGAAAGTAAGTTTACTTTTCTCTCATGTGATAGAGATCTGAAATCCAGTACTCCACAACTGTCATGTATAATTGGTATTTTATGGAGAGATTACAGTTTAGACACCAGCACTGCCTTTTGTGTCAAGGAGTTTTTAATTACTTTGAATTCCCATCGACTTTTCTTAGGTGTTTGTGAAGAAACAAGAGTGTAAAATTAAAGTTCCCAGGGACTTTTTTCTTTGCCTGAATATCTTATTACTATTTTTTTAAAGATTCAAATATTTATTTGAAGGGCAGAGTTACAGAGAGCGAGAGAGGTCTTCCATCTGCTCTTTCACTCTCCAAATGACCACAACGGCCAGAGTTGGGCCATCTGAAGCCAGGAGTCAGGAGCTTCTTCTGGGTCTCCCACATGGGTGCAGAGGCCCAAGCACTTGGGCCATCTTCCACTGCTTTCCCAGGCCATTAGTAGGGAGCTGGGAGGGAAGTGGAGCAGCCGGGATTTAAACCAGTACCCACTTAGGGTGCCAGTACCTGCTATGTCACAGAGCCAGCCCCTGTCTTGCTAATTTTTTTAAAACTTTTTTTCGATTTATTTATTTATTTATTTATTTGAAAGGTAGAGTTACAGAGAGCCAGAGGTTGGGTGGGGGGCTGGGAGGAGGTCCACTGGTTCAATCCCCAAATGGTTGCAATGGCTGGGCCAATCTGAAAACAGGAGGCAGGAGCTTCTTCTGGGTCTCCCGTGCAGGTGCAGGGGCCCAAGGACTTGGGCCATCTTCTACTGCTTTCCCAGGCCATAGTAGAGAGCTGGATCGGAAGTGGAGCATATGGGATGCCATAGCACTGGCCCCAAAGTCTTGTTGTTTTTCACCTTTCTAAAAAGCACCTATGTCAAAAGAAGTATTTTGAGCCAGATAACATTGGTAACAAAGTTTAATTTTGATGCACCCAAATATTGATATCTGGTTTTCTGTCATTATCACTTGAGCTAGAAATTGATGCCACGTTCTCTATAGTTTTTGCCCTACACCCTTTAGAGGACTATGGTAGAATACAAGGAACTGAGGTCTGGAAGCCCATTTTGAAGCAGTTATCTCTGGAGATAACATTAACTAGGATTGAATAACTGCCAAATGAAATTTGATACATTTTCCCATCCATGAAATAGGCCTCTTAAATACAACAGAATAATTACTTTTCACAATACTCCCTGGAAACAAAGAGAGCAAAAACACTGAATGTCTTTTTTGTTTGTGGTGTTTGTTGTTAGCTTGAGGATAAGGACAAGGATATTTACCAAGATGCTCTACGCATCCCCGTATAAAACCACCTGGCCAACAGCCACCTAATTTGAAACTGCATGTCTTTTAAATCTGTTTATGTTGGAGGAGTTGTGGCAAATATTAAATTCTGTAATTTAGTTAGACATCTTGGCCTTGGCCTGAGGTGGTGAACTATGATTTTTTTTCTCCTATGATAAAGAAACTACAAATGATTTTCAAATCTATATACATGTGTACTTATGTGTGTAATATGCTTGTCTGCGAGTGTGTGTTATAAGACAAAAGCTCCAAAAAGTAATCCCTTTTTGTCCCTTAACTCTACCCACCTCTCTCTCTGTCTTCATGTATCCATCTACATTTATATATACCCAATGTAATATATAAAATTGTATATATGCATATATCCAATCAAATTGTTCAGTGCTTCTGGATTCAAATCTGTTTTAGTCTTCTAACTAGACATTGGCTGAGTTACTAAACCATTTCCAGCCTTAGCTTTCTTCTTTGGAAAATGAAGAGTTTACAGCTCATTGCCAAATCCCTCCAAATCCTTAAAATCTAAGTTCTGTGATATAAACATGCTTCCAGCATACCAATCTTTTCTTCACAAAATAAGGATATTGAAAATTATATGGTGCTTATATGATTCAAAAGAAGTAGTGGAGTATTACTTTCTGATGCAGTGGGTTAAGCTGCCTCTTGGGATGCCCACATCTCTTTGAGAGTGCACAGGATCGAGTGCTGCCTCTATTTCCTATCAGACTTCCTGCTGATGCACACCATGCGAGGCAGCAGATAATGGGCCAGGTGTTTGGGTCCCTCCCACCTATATGGAAAACCTGAAGGGAGTCCCTGGCTCCTAGCTTTGGCCTAGCCCAATCCTGGCTTTTGTGAAATCTGGGGACTGAGCCCAAGGATGAAGACTCCCCTCCTGCCCACTGTTTCTCTCTGCCTTTCAAATAAATTTTTAAAAAAATTATTGGTCTTGGCTGGCACTGTGGCACAGTGGGTTCAAGCCGCAGCCTGGAGCACTGGCAACCGATATGGGTGCTGGTTCAAGTCCTGGCTCCTCCACTTCCTATCCAGCCCGCTGCTAATGCACCTGGGAAAGCAGTGGAAGATGGCCCAAGTGCTTGGGCTCCTGCACCCACATGGGCTCAGCTCTGACTAAGCTGGTTGAGGCCACTGGGGAGTGAACCAGAGGATAGAAGACCTCTCTCTGTCTCTCTAACTCAGTTATTTCAAAATAAATAAAATAAATCTTTTTTAAAAAATTGGTGGCCTTTGTAGAGAAATTTAAATACCTGCCCTGAGAAATAATGTAACTTCAATACTTGCTTGTACCAGTACCCCAGCCATGAAGGTCTGGGGAAGTGGCAGGCTAAGCCTACCATGTGTGAACCCCATAATCTTGTCTCACTGGACCAGGAAAACACCCAATCCTAGAATGGCCCAAGGATGCCATGGGTTCTCACAGGATCACCCATGTCTGCTTAAAATGATGAGTGGGGTCATCAGATGGCCTTGGTCAGAGCTTGGAAATGCTAGGACAGAGAGGGACTTAGCCCAAGGTGCAGACTTGAAAGAATGTTCCAGGAGGTACCATGGAGGTTGTAGTCATGAGAGTGTGGAAGCCAGACAGAAGCAAAGGTACCTACCAGAGGAGAGAGAAAAGCTAAATAATGGGGCAGAGGAAGCAAGGAGTGGCCTCAGTTTCCAAAACTTTCTAGGTCTAAAACATAAGTTATAGAAATCATCATAAGTCTTTCATTTGAGCAAGCTTGAGTAGCCATGTTTCCTACTATTGAACTTGCCACAGTGAATTCTCACAAAGGAGCGTTAGAAGTGCCATGAGGGCAGGGGCCAAAGCTGAGTTACTCATCACTTTTCCCCCAACACCTCACAAAGGGACAGTTAGATTAGAAAATATAGGTTGAATTGATAAATGCACTCTTTGGTCAGTCAGTTAATAGTTATCAAGTAATGCTTAAGTTTTATCTTTACTTTTAACATAAATATATCTAAAGCTACATTATATGGGGCTATGAGAAGACTGTCCTTAAAGATTGTAAAAAAAAATTTAGTATTAATAAAATCAGTTATTTTCATAAGCTGGCTTTTAACTTTAGACTACTGTTATCTAGATAAAAAGGTTATCAGAATATGGCTATAAAGAAGCATGGATTTTTCTGAAACTGGGCACCATGCTTCATCCTTAGAATCTGTCTGTAGGTTGACAGAATCAGCTACATTTTTATGTATTTTTTATATGGTGGTAGACAAGTTACTGACCCTTGTGCATACAGATGGCAGTATTAGTTGCTCTGCCTGTTTCTAAGTTATTCTGGTAAAAGATTCGGGCTGACCATCCCCGGTTTCTCTTTCCTTATCTCTTACATGACCAGAAATAATGTTTCTGAAAGCTAAATAAATAGGGTTAGAATGTGCTGTCTGTGGCTAAGGAAACAAGCAAAGCAAAACTAATTCTTCAAATTGGAATACTGCTCCATAGCCCTAGGCAATGGAATTCATCCGGAAGAATCAAGCTCATTGCCACATGGATGTGGCCTGGTCAGAGGTCTTGCGTGTGACCTGGAACACACGTAGTTTACAAGGGAGGCCTTAAAACACAAAGGACAACTTTGTCTCTGACTTCCTTTGTGGCAACCAACTGATGTTATTTGAGATGATGTAATATGATCTACTGAAAGTGGATCAAGTTAGATAAAGTACATACATGTAATCCTCCCAAAAACATAGTTGGAACAACAGTAGTCCCAAGTATATTTCTAATACTTATTATTATTACTGTTATACAAAACAAAGATTTGAAATCAAATAGATGTGAACAAAATACAAAGAATGCTAAGGTGAAGGTAGCTCAGGTTCTGAACACTCCTGAACCACATGGGCTATTACTATTTAGTAATATGCTAGTTTTCAAAATTAAAGCCCATGATGCTAATTCTTGTGTCCTTATTCTATACCAGTTTTTCTTTCTTCACATGTATCCAATAAGCTTGGGGTTTATTCTATATAACTTATAGTGTCATTTTCTTCATTTTGCATCTGTGTAACTCATGTTGCTTACACAGCAAAAAAACCAGTAAGAATTAGAATCTAGACACAGTTGACTGTCATTATTATTTATCTCTTGGTCGCATTGTCTTTCATAATAGTTGGGGCAAAGAAAATAAAAAGGTGATTGGTTGTTAGCTTTTTTTTTTTTTTCCTCTTGTGAAAACTAAGCTAAATGGAAGCTGGAGGGACAAACATTTCAGGATCAGTAGCTGCAGGTGCTTTAAGTGTTATCCTTAGTGCCTACAAAGGCTTGAGGGTGTTGCTAGCGTAGACACTGAAATAGAGGAAATACACCTCTCTCCTGCACTCCAGCCTGCCTCCCCGCCAGCTTTCTGGCTTGGAGTCATCCTTTGTGGAAATTCAAAAAAACAGGCCCATTGGGAATGCCAATCACAGTGAATCGGCCCTAAGGTCATTATGGAGGCTTATAGTGATTGGCAGACATAAAGAGCTACCTTGACCAAGGCCTGTAAAATTCACATGTAGGCGTTGACATATTAGACCAAAAGGATCACCAGTTGATTCCGTGTTCTGAGTGCACAAGTCTAAAACTGGCACATCAGAAGCAACTTTGCTGCTTCTGTTCAGAAGGAAAAACAAAAATGCATCGGAAGAGTGAGTGAGCAGTGATCAAAGGCGCGGGCTGGGCGTGGCCTGCTGAGAGCGCAGACTCCAGGTGTGGAGGAAAGCCCCGGGTGGTGCAGCAGCAGAGGCAAATACTATTAGAAAAGGGCTTGCACTTAATCCGTGAACATCACAGGTGGAAACTGAGACTGGTGAGTGGAATTAACAAAGAGTTCAGTTCGTGGTAAAAGTGGAACGGGCTGCTTTGGGAAATATTTAGGGTCTCAATGCACGAGAAGCAGCCATGGAGAGAGGCTAAATGACACCCACCCAGAAAAGCCTGTGTCTTGACACAGGAACCCATGATAGCACGGAACTCCCCAGATCTCTCAGCTAAAACACCCATTTATTCTTCCTGATACTCAAAAGCTTTTAGTCCTTCACTCTTCTTACTGTATTTTGAACTTGAATAATTAGAATGATTTATGTGATCCCACGCCCAAAGTATTTTCTTTTGTGTTCTTTTAGGATGTGCTGATATAGAGAAAGGTGATCATTAATAGTTGGCTGCTTTTAAATAGCATGAAATTCTGGCCTGTGAATTTCATTGTTGTTGGTTCAAATGCTTATTGTCATATTCTTTGGTCATATTCTTTAAAAACATTTTGGAAGCAAACAAAAGAGTGAAGATTCAGCTTTGTGGTTTTATATTTTTGAACTGGAGAAACTAAATTTGACTCATAGCAGTGTAAGTGCACAGATAAATATGTTTTGGTGTTAGGACCACTGTCTTAGTAAATGCTCACTTAACAGTAGGCTACCAAAACGACTACATGAAAATACGAAGGAGAATGTGAACTGGTCATATTCCTCATGGTTTACAAATGCTTAATGGTTTTGCCTGGAGGCATATGCTATCAAGTCAGTAAGTGCTGTCTCACGGCCACAAGCACAATGTCTCTGGACCCCAGAGTAGGCAGTAGTAGTTAATAAAAAGCTCAGCAGTGTTTTTTTTTCCAAATCAAGTAATCATGCTGTACTCTATAATTTTATTCTTGGAAGCATAAAGAGTATTTACAATATGGTGTCTTTCTAGGATCAGAATAGTGAAAAAAAAAATGGAAAAATGTCCAAACATCCTCACACAGCAATGATGGCATTACTGGTGTGTTTAATAAAACCTTTATTGGTACATTTTCCGGTGTGGTGGCATTGGCAGAAACTGTCCCCCTTTGGATTTGGAACTCAGCAGCTGATGAAATACAGTAAACATTAATTTGGAATGGGCTGCCAGTTTTGGAAAGCCAGGTGACATTTTATTATATTTGTACCGAGCAGGGGCTATGTCCCATACTGCTGTAGCTTCCGCTGTCAGAGGCTTAGCTGGCATTATGGAAAAAAAAAAATGGCAGGCCTGAGAATCTTATCCCCTGAAATGAAAGTCGAATGCCAAATTGAAATTCCTGTAGGATTTCCGATAGCAATGGGGGAATTGAGAAGCCCACAATTAAGCATATGGGCATTAAGATAATTGTCAGATCTGTTGGCGGACATGATGGAAGACAGATGGGTACGAATCAGTGCGCTCCACTGCAGCACCCTGGGAGACAATTTGACGTTTTACCTGCCTGAGCTCCTCTGCCATATTTGTCACTGGATGTACAGCTCGGCATCTTACCGAGCGTTAAGTGTTTCTGCAGGGAGCGCTAGGTGCATGTGCGGTCCTTCAGCGCCCTCTAGTGAATGTGCTTGGGAGTACTGTTTTTCAGAGGCCACCTCCTTGGTTCCGTCCCTGGCCTGGCAGCCGCTGACCCTGTGCTTCCTGTCACCCTTTCAGGTTGGTGCCCATCGTGAGGATGGTGTGGCCCTGAGAGGCAGCCATTCCCTTCTGCCAAATCAGGTTCCGGTTCCACAGCTTCCTGTCCAGTCTGCAACTTCCCCTGACTTGAACCCACCCCAGGACCCTTACAGAGGTGAGTGGGCCCCAGAAGGGCACAGCTGACCTCATTTTACACAAGAGTAGACCTCATGTGGATACCAAGCTTCCTTGGCGTCAGCCTCCAGGAAGCACTGGCAGGAAACCAAGAAACAAATGTGGTACAAAAATGGTAAGTAAATGGGAAAGTAGTCAGGACAGAACTTAGCCTGCTAATTGCATTTCTTCAGTAACTGTTTTCTTCAAACATCCTCTGAAATCCTGGTCTTATTTCAGCAGGGAATGGGGCAACGGGCTGATGAGAGGAAATTTTATTTTAGCTATTTCCACATTGTACTCATTCGGGTCCTCTAATGTGGTTAGTTGTGGTCTGAAAATGATATTTCCAAATGAATAGGAAGGAAGGAAATTGTTTTTGTTGTTTAAGATGGAAGGAAATGTAGGTACATTTAAAAAGTGGAATTGGTTGGATAGCGTGTGCTCTTGAGTCATGTAGCCCTGTAACCATGGCCTTGTACCACTGACTATAAGGGACTCTCTGTGACCCCTGGAAGTTGTGCTACAAGGGACAAAACCTGGATTCCAGGCTCCTTATGCCGCTGGCTGGCTAGCCGAGGAGGAGTTACTGAAATAACATCTCCTTAAAACTCCTTCTTGTGTTTAAAAAAAAAAAATTGTACCACTGCCACAGGGACAGAGATAAGCATCTATTCAGTGGTTAAACATGGAATGAATCTGAGTGTGCTTTTTATATATGGGTGTGTCTGCCCATTTTTATCTGGACACTAATAGAAGAGTACTTCAAAAAATTCATGGGAAATGGAATGAAAGGATTTCTTTTGGTGCAAAAAAAATTGAAATCCATGCGCGATATTTTTGTAATAGGCATTTTGCATGAAGTTCTGAATTCCTCTCATATGCATGGATTTCAGTTTTGTTTCTTTTTGCACCAAAAGGATCTTATTCTTTGATTTCCATTTTCCATGAACTTCTTAAAGTACCTTGATAATTAGTGGGCCTCTATTTTCAAGAGCCTTTGTTTTTGTTCTAGATCTGTGCATCTCAAGCTGTAATGTGGTGAGTGTGACCCGAGGGTCTTGTTAAAGTGCAGACTCTGATTCAGTGTGCCTGGGGTTCTGATTTCCAGTGGGCTCCCAGGTCATAAGGATGCTCCTGGCCCATGCGCTGAATTTTCAGTGGCAAGGTTCTAGACTGCACAGATTGTCAATAGAGAGACATGCTTCCCCTCTTAGAGTCACATTTTAAAATGTGGTGTGATCTTGGAAAGTTGAGCATTGATAAAGCCAGAAATTTCTTCAGTGAGCAGTGAACTACCTTCCATATGTACCATTTTTAAATGCTGATTACTCCTTAAGAGAAGCCTAATTTCAGAATATCATTAGGGGATCTATTGAAGCCTTGACTGCACATATTTAGCGTACTCCCTGGGAATTATATTTTAAGGACATTTTTCTATTAAATCATTGCATATGGAAGAAACTCAATATAATAGCTGATATTTACTTGGGTTCTTAATCAGAACATTGAGGTGTGTGATTTTCATGATTATGATTTTCATTGCAATTAAGTTGATGTTTTGTAGACAGTGAAATTACCATCTACTCCAAAAGATTGCAAAATAGGATTTAACCTCAGAGCCAATGCAGGGAAAACTTGTTTCTGCAGGTGCATCTTTGAAACTTCACCAGGTATCAGGGAACAAGTGACAGGAGGATCACAGTAGAGCAATCTGAATTGTCTCTGGCGTCCCCGCGTCTGCATTTGTGTGTGTGTGTGTGTGTGTGTGCAGTGAGCTTTTGGTGCACGTGTGTCACCCAGATTCCTTGGTCTGCAGGCATGCCACCAGGACTCCAGGGGCAGAGCGTCTCCTCGGGCAGCTCTGAGATCAAGTCCGACGACGAGGGTGATGAGAACCTGCAAGACACCAAGTCTGCTGAGGACAAGAAACTGGATGACGACAAGAAGGATATCAAATCAATTACTAGGTCAAGATCTAGGTAACAGTATATAATACTGTCGCTTCATTTAATTCCTTTATTGGACTTTGATGAAGTGAACAGAACAGGAAGAAACTATTCAGTTTTTTCCTGGCAGGTAAATCTACAGCTCAAAACAAAAGGAAAGGCCCACTCTAGAAGCGCGAGAAGTGTCGATTCAGATACCCGTGCTCTAGGGAAGGCTGAAATGACTTTGCATTTATGAATTTGGACCCAACACGGATTACACACCGTAAAAACAATTTGTAACTGATTCAAATACAAACCATTTCATTTGCAAATGATACGTATTCTACCAATTTGGTCAGAAATGTTCTTTCCAAACATTTCTAAAAAGAGATCTCAGCCACGTTAAAAATTCGATTAATGTATATGCAACTGTTAACTTCTCTAAAATGAGAAAATACTGAAATTTCCAGCTTTATCTTAAATATGTTGGTGTAAAAGGGTATTGCCTAAATTGCTGATTATTTTTTTCCCCATCCTGGGTTCTTCTTTCCACAGAAAATGCAACTGCGAGAAAATAGCTTCTGGTTGATTTCTTAAGTATCTGGTATCTTTAAATTAGAATCTGTGTCCTTGAACTTTAATTCTAATCTGGTAGTCAGATGGGTTTTGAAACCATGACACCCTGTACTTTGCCTTAATTCCTTTGGGTTGTTTTTATTTGCAAATTAAAGCAGTTGGTCCTAAGACTACGTATTTTCTCTTAAGGCCTTGCTTCTCAGGTTGTATCCAGTATGAATTTGTATCTTTATGAATTAAGAACATGCTGCATTCTCATGTTGCCCATGGAATTATGGACATAGATTGCATGCCTTGCCACAGTCCCCTAAATGCTAAACACTTCAAGCACGCCCCTTCCCACCATCCTTGCTGTCTCCTGATGCTTGGCCACCTTGGCAAGAAATCCCAAGAAGGGAATTTGACATCCTGAACAGCTTCTCTGTAAGTGTGGTCTCTGTTAGTGCCACCTCTCTGTTAAGCCTTGGTAACTTAGCTAGTGGCCGTACCTTATGCATAGTAATGGCTTCCTTGAAGGTTCACAGCATTTTAACTGGTTGTTGAGAACCTTCTTGTGTTGGAAGGTCACTTTTGTGGCATTTCCTGCTGTATACTTGCAAAACAGTGTTGTAAAGCAATGCTTTGCAAATCCAGGCAGTTTTGTTTGCATAATCAATTAATTTCTAAGTGAAAGGCACATTCTAAATAGTAGTCTTCCTATTTCCAAGTCCCCTTTGTGCAAGGTGTGCAGTTCTCAAGGTTGTAAAAATACTGCCCAAGGAGCTTGAGTGGTGGAGCAGTGGGTTAAGCTGCTGCCTGTGAGGACAGCATCCCATGTGATCACAGCTTCAAGTCCTGGCTGCTCTACTTCCGATCCAGCTCCCTGGTCATGCACCTTGGGAAAGCAGTGGAAAATGGCCCAAATGCTTGGGCCCCTGCTACCCATGTGGGAAACCTGGAGCTGGCACTGTGGAATATCAATCAGTCTCTCTCTCTCTTTCAAATAAGTAATATGTCTTTAAAAAAAAAAAAAAAAAGCACACTGCTCAAAATTTTAGCTTCAGGACAAGCTCAGCATAAGTTCCATTCTGTTCCCTTTCACTTATTGCAGCCTATTTGCCTAGTGGGATATAGGAATGAATTAATAGTAACCTTGGTTTCCTTGGCACCTGCAGAGGTCTTGGAGGAGTGAAGCATTGGGAGTGTCAGAAGACAGAGAAAGAGGGCCTTCTGTGATGGCTCAGGGGAGTTGAGTGTTGACCCACACACTCCTGGGGCAGACTTGTCATCTGGAAAGGCGGTTAATTTAACCTATGGGACAGGAGCCGTCTTACAGCATCTCTCCTCCTCTTCCTCCACTTTCCTTATCCACCTAAATGTTCCTGGCGTAGATACCTCATCTTTATGTGCAACAGTTTCTTGCAATCCAAGAATACTCTGATTTCTCATTGATTGGTGCTTCTTCATGTGGTTGGTGCTCTTGTCATTCTGGAAGTTACCCAGAAATTCTTCGTAGTGGAAGATGATCAGAATCTTCCAGTCTAAGCCAGCATTCATTCAGTGTACATGGAGACATCAAATTGACTAGATAAGCTCTCCCACTTGTCCTGCAGCTCTGAGATGATATGACCTATCAGCTCCATTCTGGGAATATTGCAGATTTGTAGAGTGTTAAATCAGAAGTTGACCCTCCTGGCTGATAAGACTGTGCTTGATTCTCTAGGCTAACACTGTTGTAGAAGATCACTTCCACAGAGGTTCTTGTCATGGAGAGTTGATTGCTTTTCAGTGATGTTTACTTTGTTTTTGGTATTTCACACACAAAAAAAGTTTCTCACTGAATTTAACTGTGGATAGTCATTCAGACTTCTTGGTTGTGTTCTGCCTTCTTAAGACATCTCCCCCAAGGCCTGCTCCCATGACACCTCCTGCAGGCGATGGGCTTTCCAGATGTCTCATCATCCAAATTCCCATCTATGTGAAGTTCATATGGGTCACCGTGATACCCAGAAATGGACTGAACCGGTATCATCTTTCCAGACTACACTGTATCCAACTATGCCTTTGTTAGGAATTATAGGATTCACAATCAGAGATTCACTTTTGCTTAGTTTTTGGCTCATGGTGAGGTCGTGGTCATTTTTAAGTAGAAGTTGGGTTTTTATGTTGTTTACATAGCCAATACCAATTTGGAGTTCCCCAACTTGTTTGGGGGCTCATAGACATTCATTATGTTAAAAGCCATGGAAATCATGTTTCTTCTGACTTTTGATTTAATACATGGAGTACATGAGATGCAAATAGGCCAAGTGGATGGCCAGACCTGGACAAGACATCTGGACAAGAGCTGTGCTGTCCTCACCTCCGTAGCTCTAGTATCTTCAATGTAGGGCTTTCTTCTTACTCTTATTAAACTGACTTATGTTTATTTTGACTCACTGAAATCTTTATTCAGTCACTTGTTACATAGGTTCCAGATGTCATACTGTGCAAGTTAAAGAAAACAAAAAGGATTATTTGGAAACTCTGGTTCTTATGTGTGGTTACACAGGGCAGGCTAAGCCTGTATTGATGGTGGCTTGCTTTGCAGGGTGTAATTTCATCAATGAAAGCTTCATTTTTCCATTTCCACCCCTGCACTTCTCGCCCACCTGACATGAGTATGGCCACACCATGGGCCCTCACCTTAACCTAGGTCATGCTGCCCGATTTGGTTTGGGTACAGTGTCTAAAGAAACCCAGGATCCTGTATATGGACTGTCACAGCTGTCTAAGCCAGTCCCAAGGTCAAGTGGATATACAATTCTACAAGGACCTGGCTTGAAGCGCAAAAGTTCCCTAAATACTCTGTAAGAAGAAAAAATAATTACGACGCCTTATTTTTCCCCACACCATTAGAAAATGTTGCATATCTTTTGTCTCACAGCAATAATGATGATGAGGACCTGACCCCAGAGCAGAAGGCAGAGCGCGAGAAGGAGCGGAGGATGGCCAACAACGCCCGTGAGCGCCTGCGGGTGCGTGACATCAATGAGGCTTTCAAGGAGCTAGGCCGCATGGTGCAGCTCCACCTCAAGAGTGACAAGCCCCAGACCAAGCTCCTGATCCTGCACCAGGCCGTGGCCGTCATCCTCAGCCTGGAGCAGCAAGTCCGAGGTCAGTGCCCGTGGTCCGCATGAACGGTCTTTGAGCAGTAGCAGACAGGTAGACTGAAGCATCACTCAGCGTAATCGTATCCAGGCCTAAGTCTATAAGGCAATGTTCTTTCTCTCATACTGAAGTTCTAGAATTTTCTTCTGAGATTTCCGTAAGCACTATCAGTAACTAGAACTTAATTTAGTTGCTTCGCCAGCCATTTTTATACCTACATGAGGCAGCTATGCAGATTGACTATCCAGTTCAGCTTTTACTCTTGACTGACCAGGTGACCCTTTCCTTCTATGACGTGGAAACGAAGAGAAAGGGTCAGATGTGCACATGCGACCTCACTGTCCATCTCCAAAAGTCAGCCTTGACTGAATGCCCTGTGCTTTCTTCCTGCACAGAAAGGAATCTAAATCCGAAAGCAGCCTGTCTGAAAAGAAGGGAGGAAGAGAAGGTGTCCTCGGAGCCGCCCCCTCTCTCCTTGGCCGGCCCCCACCCTGGAATGGGAGACGCATCGAATCACATGGGACAGATGTAAAAGGGCAAGTTTGTTTTCAGCCATTTATGAAATCATTCGTTTGTTAATCCACCTGCACATCAGCTACAACAGTCTAATTTTGCCCAAAATCAGATGTTTTTTTTCTTGGAAAAAGTTTTAAAGAAAACATATTAATGAATTTTCTCTCTTCTTTTCCTTTCTCAGGTCCAAGTTGCCACATTGCTTCATTAAAACAAGAGACCACTTCCTTAACAGCTGTATTATCTTAAACCCACATAAACACTTCTCCTTAACCCCTTTTTTTGTAACATAAGACAAGTCTGAGTAGTTATGAATCGCAGACGCAAGAGGTTTCACCATTCCCAATTATCAAAAAACAGAAAAACAAAAAAAAAGAAAGAAAAAGTGCAACTTGAGGGACGACTTTCTATAACATATCATTCAGAATGTGCAAAGCAGTATGTACAGGCTGAGACGCAGCCCAGAGACTGAATGGCAATCCTTCCACACTGTGGAACAATGCATTTGTGCCTAAACTTCTTTTGGAAAAAAAAAATATAATTAATTTGTAAGTCTGAAAAAAATATTTAATTTAAAAAAATTGTAAACTTGCAATAATGAAAAAGTGTACTTCTGAAGAAAACGACATGAACGTTTTTGTTGGTATCAAGTCAGCTAGTGTTTATAATTCCTGGATATCGATAGGGGAAGCGCGGCTGCCCTGCTAACAAAACCAGCAAACGTCCTGACAGCGAAGTGATGACATTAGCCATTCCTTAGGGTAGGAGGAACAGATGGATCTTATAGACCTATGACAAATATATATATAAATATATATATAAATATATATTAAAAATTTAGTGACTATGGTAAGCTTTTGTTCATTTGTTTCAGACTTTTTTCTCCTGTAAAAAAAATAGTACTGATTAACTTTTTTAAAAGAAAGATTTTACTGTAAATATGGAATTTTTTTTTTTTTTTGGTCTTATTTCTGTCCCTTCCCCTGGTTTGTTATCGTAACCTGTAGTGCCAACTCTGCTTCTGGAGGGGTAGTGCAGGAGGAAACGCTGACCCTGATGTTGCTTCTCATTCATAAATAAGTAGAAAGTTGTTTCTCTAGTCTTTTGGGAACACAGGACTTAAAAGTCACATCACGTGTAGATATTACAAGCAGCATTACCAAGACATGGCAAAAAGAGTTTGTCTGAATTGTAATGTTGCGTTTGTGACCCTATTCTGGGATTTTCAGAGGTACAAGGTTAGAATGCTACAATGTTACCACTGTGCCTTCCAATGTTTATATCATCGGAAACATAACATAATCAAAGTGGCTGTGATTTAACAAACGATTCAAGTGTTACCTACCTGTGTAGCCGAAGTAGTGTGCAGTGAGGCGTTTCTGAATACATGGTCAGATTTTTGGAAAAAAAACAAAAACAAAAACAAAAACAAAAAAACCACAAAGTTCAAAAACTGTCAAATGAGAAAATTGCAAGTAGTGTGACAGAGCTGATTGATTTTGTTGCTTTCTTTTTTTTTTGTTTTTCTTTTCAAAATGGGTTTACTAAAAAGTAGATGACTTAACTGCCTCCTCCTTCGTCTGAAAAATGCCAATATCCAATCATCATGCAGCATTATAACAAGCCTTATCAGTCCTAAAGCATTAAGTTGCACTTTTTTTGAGGAGGGGTAGTGCAGTATTTCTCTGGCCAGTATGAATGAAGTTTATACTTAACATATTTGATAGAAACATAGATCAAGCTATGGCACAGCAACTCATCAGATAGCTAGCTTTGACGTCTGGGCACAATTGAACCAATTTCCATCGTGAATCTTTATAATGATTGACTTTGGTGTATAGTGCAGTAAACAAATAGTGCTCCTAGTTAAGTATTTGTCAGCATCCTTTTGTCTCTAACTCGTTTCTATTTTGACAGCCACACAATCTTGGCATGTATTAAGAAAAAAAAATCCCTGTTCAAGTAGTTTTTCCACCTATCAGCACTGAGTAAATGCCATAAATCCATCAAAATGGTCTAAATGTTCCATCTGTTCTCCTGTTTTGCCAGTTATATAGTAATGAAATACATTTGTAAATTTTATGCAACAAATGGCAAACGTATCATTATTTTGAAATTGTGTATGTAAAAGTTATATTTTTACATGTAGACTCTTGTTATTATGTGTTTTAATACATTGTATCAGTTTTTGTTTTTTTTTAAACTGTGGTTTAAAAAAAGTCTCATTTAAATGAAATAGTGAGCTACAAGAATCTGAATTTTATGTTCATTTCTGAAAATGTAAGAACAAATAAGATAGTTACCCATGTGGTCATCTTTTACAAACCCATAAACATTTTGATTAGCTGTGTGTGTGTTGAAAACTGTAAATATGTTCAGTAGCGATAAAACTAAAATATGCTTTGATTTGTGGATAAGTTCCTAAAATGTGGAGGTGGATTAAAACCTTAGGAGAATAGCAGAAATCAAACTTCATGAAAAATGATTTGGGGGCTTTCCTGTGAAATGTACGAACAAAGGGGCTCAAAGAAGGTCACGGAAGACAGAAATGCATACCCTCCCCTCCTCTTGAGTAACGGAAACCATGTGTACTTGTTCCTTCAGTATGTTAACGATTTCCTTTAGTGGTACATTCTGCACTCACTCTGTATAGTCTACTAAGGCGGGTATCCCTAGGAACAATATTCTATAGGAAGCAGGTCTACTCTGATCACTTTCAGATAAGTGTACAGAAGAAAATACGGTGTTTACTCTAGGGAACTGGAAACACTCCCTGCATTGATGTACATTTTGAGAATGGCACTTTTGATACATGTTATCATAAAGGTGCTTACTAGAGTTGAATTAAAGTCTTTCAAATCTGTAAACAAAGCAAAAAATTAAATTGTAGTCCTTTGATTATTTTTAAATCGGTGCTTTATATTTTGTTCTCACTCAAACAGTAAAAGCTGCAATCTATTGTTCACCAGCTTTGATGTATTCATTACTCAGTAATGTAATACCTCTATTGTTGAATTCCCTTTGGAAATGAGCAAAAAAAAAAAAAAGCTTCTCACCACCAGAAAAGCTGCTCACTACTTTTGCTCGATGGGAACTGTGATCAACACCCATCCATATTCATTGGGTTGTATCCCCATTAAAAAAGAAAAAAGGGAATGTGGCCTTTTAGTGTGTTTTTTCTTGTCGTTGTTTTGTAATTATCAGACCCAGGTAAGATATTGGTATCCTGCACTGGATTTTCAAATGAAATTTAGCAGAAGACAGTTAGGATTAAAGTACTATACAAACATTTCATAAGGGTCCATATTATGCTATATAGATTTATATATATATATATATTGATGATGATGATGATGATGATGATGATACTTGGGCTGGGTATCTGTAAGAAACTTGGACTTTCAAAGCAACTTGGAACAGTTGATCCACCTCCACATTCAAGTAATTTATGAATATGCAGAATATAGGGATCTGTTCATCTAGAAATTTCTACCATTTGTCTTCTGTGTAGCTGCAAGGAACACTAATGTTTATACAATTGTCAGTCCACCCAGTGGTGCACTGGTTCTGATTCAGTCTTCCGATTCCTTTTTGTTTTTTGCTTTTTCCTATCTTATTTTTTTAACTATTATTTGTGATCTTTATTTTGATGAGGGGTTGGGGAGTGGGGAGGGGATTGATCCGAGAGTTGGGATTAAGAAGATTTTCGTCTTTGCATCCAACACAGAATGTGGTCTGTGTCCAAAAGTGAACTTGAGTCAGGAATGAAACAATTTCAGCATAAACAAGCACAAAAATTTAGTCTGCTGGCTGACTGGAAGCAAAAAAAAAAAAGTCAAGATGGAATATGAGGAATTCCAACACAATGGGGCACCAAGGCCTTTAGGCCTCTCTTTTTATTTTGCTTTGGTTTTGTTTGTTTTTCTTTAGAGACATGCTCTTTCTCATGGGACTTGAAGTGGACTCATCTTTGTGCAGTGCTGGTTTTGCCATACTCATTTCAAGTATTATAGACATATGTAATGGTGAAAATATATGAACTGTGGCCTTTTTCATTCTTGTTACTTGTGATGCAATTAAGTGAAGATAAGAAAAAAAAAGCAGAGATTTACCATGTATCAGTGCCTGGCTTTTTGTTATAAAGCTTTGTTTGTCTAGTGCTCTTTTGCTATAAAATAGACTGTAGTACACCCTAGTAGGAAAAAATACTAAATTTAAAAATAAAAAATATATTTGGCTTATTTTTCGCAGGAGCAATCCTTTTATACCATGAATATTACAAAAAAATTGTCAGATTCTGAATATTTCTTCTTTGTAGATTTTTGGAATCATTATGAGTAAAAGTTTGTTACTTTATTTTACTATTTAAAAGATGTTATTTCACCATGTGTTACCAAGATTAAATTGTATGGTAGCTTTTTTGTTTTTTTTTTGTTTGTTTTTTTTGTTTTTGTTTTTGTTTTTGTTTTAGTTGTAGGTCGCAGCGGGGAAATTTTTTGCGACTGTACACATAGCTGCAGCATTAAAAACTAAAAAAAAATTGTTAAAAAAAGAAAAAAAGGGAAAACATTTTAAAAAAAGATAAACAGTTACACCTTGTTTTCAATGTGTGGCTGAGTGCCTCGATTTTTTCATGTTTTTGGTGTATATCTGATTTGTAGAAGTGTCCAAACAGGTTGTGTGCTGGAGTTCCTTCAAGACAAAACAACCCAGCTTGGTCTAGGCCATTACCTGTTTCCCATCTGTAGTTACTCGATGGAGTCATGTACATGACCGTTCTGTAGCAATAAATGTGCCATTTTTATAAACTGTTTCTGATACTTGTTTCATTTCATTTTGCATTGTCCATATAGATATGATTCTCTTCTGTAAGTAAAACCACATCTTTCTTTCATTTTCCAAGTGTTGGAGGTATTGACAGCTTAACAAACAAAACATACAAAAAAAATCACAAAAACAAATTGAAAAGCAAACCACATGATTGATCAAGGAAGAGATGCCCTTAATGAAAATGGAACGGGATGCATGCAAAACAAAAAGGAAACTGTCTAGAGGATTAACTAATTGAAGGAATATAATTAATGTGCATGTAGCACTGAAGCTATGCATTTGAAGAGCTCTGAACTGCGCCAGTGTTCTGGGTTGTGCTGCAGGTTGCTAAATCAAGTCAGCCTTAACCTTTTGGATCGATTGGTCGACTGTTTGGCAGAACACTCTCAGCTAGATCTTTGCAGTCAAAATCTAAGATGATTTATTTTGTATCATTTTGTTAAAAGCTGAATATTGTTAACCCCAATTAATATTACACTGTATTTATCATTTCTCAAACCACATCCTCCCACCACCACTTTCTGGTTGATTCTGTTGACTGTTGCTCCAGATGTAAACAACCAGATGAGAGGGTTTTTTTCCCCCTAACTTGTACAGACTGACCTGTGTCACCTATTATGGAAGGAAAAAAATGTACAGATTAAAATTATTCAGTGTTATGTACTGTAAGTTAATATTTTTGTAGAATGGACATCAATCTACTTTGAAGAACTTGGAGGCTGTTTCAACATTGCACTGTAGACATGTAACGTATGCAATGTAAAGAAAGCCCGCGACATGAGCACTTCACACTGGAATGTTCTCAGCCAGTACATGGTGTTTTGGGATATCTCCGATATTGCTCTTGTAATTCTTTCTCATGGGGTTTAGTGATTAGTTTGCCAGAAGGAAAATGTTACTTGGTTCACATGTGAAGTGCCCTCCATAGCCAAATGTTTTTTTTTTTTCTTTTTGTTTGGATTGTTTGCAGATATTTAAATTTTATGAAATTTCCAAAGATTTTGGTTGATACCCCTTTTATCTTCTAAATGATTTGAGATGTTCTTATGTTCTTACTGTGTGTTTTAAATATATATAAAAGAGCCACAAGCATTTAGTCTTTTAGTATTATATTTGACCACATGATTACCACTAAAAAGGGGGAAGTGAGTCTGGGTACCCCTATAGTGTCTCCTATTTAAGTCTAGTTAACATTTTATTTAAAAAAAAAAAAAACATTTTTATAAGGTAACATCGAATTTATGATTGTTTCATTTTCAAAGGGAAGTTAAATTTTTGGAGAAACCAAAATAGTATCCAACATTTAAGATCCCAGTAATGTTAGAAATGAAGAGGAAAGATTATTCAAAAGAGTTCAAATGGGGAATCACTTTTAGTCTTGTCATGGGGACCATTCATATAAAACCAAGTTAAATGTGTGTTCTAGACTTCAACTGTAGACCACCTTTGTCCTGGCAAACAGCCCGAGAAATTTCCCGAATTAGCTTCTATTGGAGAAATGCAAACATCAAAGTGTGCTGCTTATGTTCAGACCACCCCAGGATCAGACATTTAAATTGCCCTGGGCCCTTCACACTCTGCCATCAGAAGATCTTGTGTTCAATAAACCTGCTCTGCTTCCAACAAGTTTACACGTCCACAGTCTGGTCACATCCTGAATGACAAAGAAATGAGCAGCCAGTTTTCAAAGGACTTGGAGGGCAAGACAGGTCAGAGGTACCTTAGTTTCCTAAGAGATTGTTTAAATTGAGAAGATTTGAGGGACAAATATGCCTCAAGTGACAATCTACGGGTCCTCAGGAAAGGAACGCTCAAATCCATGCCTATGAGAAAGCACTCATTACAAGCAAGTGGGCACTGGGATGCACCCCAGATAGGTGCTGGGTGCTGTGCAGTAAAAAAAAAAAAAAACAGCCAGACAGCCAGCCAACCACTATCTGGGAATTTGCTTGAAGGTAATGACATCCCTATACCTAAATACAGCAAGTAACTTAGCTATAGCAAAGTATATATCTAAAAGCAGCGGTTTTGTTGGGACTTGTGGACCCTTTGAAAATCAATGAAATGACTATAGAAAAACATGCATACACGTGAAATATCAGGTTCAGTTATTAAGGAGTTGTGTAAGTGTGGACATTCCTTCATGGATCAAGTTCAGAAAATCTGGTACAGGCTAATGGAAGCTTCAGTGCTTGAAAAAGGAATAGAGCCAGTTCCAGGCACCTTGATTGAGATGGCTGAGCCTAGCCAGAACTATACTGATGTCTGACTTTCTGGTAAAAGAAAGACCCTTTGTATAACAGAGAAAATAATACAATCCTCATTCACATCTGCTGCACTATATTTAGAAGTCAAATGGTTTTGGCCTTGGCATGAACATTCTTCAAAGAGGAAGCAAAAACTTGCCAAGTGCAAAGTGAAAATGCTCATGCAGGATCAGACCCACTAGCTTGAGGGATTTAAAAAAATTTTTAAAGGTTTATTTATTTATTTATTTCGACAGAGTTGCAGACACAGAGAAGGAAAGACAGAAAGGTCTTGAATCGGCTGCTTCACTCTTCAAATGGCCATGGTGGCCAGAGCTGGGCTGATCCAAAGCCAGGAGCCATGCAGGTGCAGGGGCCCCATGACTTGGGCCATCTTCCACTGATTTCCCAAGCCATCAGCAGAGAGCTGAATCAGAATAGGCGCAGCTGGCACTAGAACCAGTGCCCATATGGGATGTTGGCGCCGTAGGTGGAGGCTTTACCCGCTATGCAACAGTGCTGGCCCCAAGGATGGAGGTTTTTGATCATAAGCAGACCCTGGTTCTTAAGCAAAACTGATAAATTTTGAAAAACAGGAAAATTTGGTTTCTATAAAGAGTTATGTACAAGTATTTCTGAGTCCAAAATGAAACCATTTTATTTTTTTAAGATTACTTATTTACTTGAATGGTGGAATTATAGAGAGAAAGAAGGAGAGACAAAGAGAGATCTTCCATCCATTGGCATTGGTTCACTGCCCAAATGGATGTAATGACCAGGTCTGAGCTAGGCAGAAGCCAAGATCATCCAGGCCTCCCACGAGGGTGGCGGGGGCCCAAGTACTTGGACCATCTTCCATGGCTTTTCCCAGGCCACTAGCAGGGTGCTGGATGGAAAGTGGTGCAGCCAGGACTTGAACTGGTGCCCATATGGGATGCCGGTGCTGCAGGTGGTGGCTTAACTTGCTGTGCCACAGTGCCAGTCCTTAAATGAGGCCATTTTAAAGGTGGAGAAATTAAGTAGCATGATGTGCTCAGGTCCTTGAAGCTAAAACCAGGAGCCAGGGTCTTGATTTTGAGCCCAGTGCTCACGGCCCCCCACCACCTCCTGAAGCCCCAGTCTGGCTGTTCATTTTAACTCGATGCCTTTTCCATACTGGCTGCATACAGGTCCATTTTATGTTTGTTTAACTTTTCTGCTTTTGCACTGCCTTTTCATGAATTTCCTACAGGAAAGTTTATAGATTTCCCTGCAGTTCTCATTTTCCACCTTATTCTACAATTTGTTGAGATATAACTGGAAGTGAGAATGTTCATGCAAGAGACTGCTAGCCAAACTCAAATTTGCACTCTGGCCCACTTTTTTAAAAATAAACTTTATCTTTTGGAATAATTTTAGATTCACAGAACACTTGCAATTATATTCCATTACCGTGTGCCTTTTAGTTTCCCCACAGGTTAAAATGTCATATAACCATGGGACATTTGTCAAAGCTAAGACACTAGCATTTGTGCTCTATTTGAATTTCACCAATGTTCTAATAGCCTTTTTTTTTTTTTTTTTTTTTTTTTTTTTGACAGGCAGAGTGGACAGTGAGAGAGAGATAGAGAGAAAGGTCTTCCTTTTTGCCATTGGTTCACCTTCCAATGGCCGCCGCGGCCGGTGTGCTGCGGCCGGCGCACCACGCTGATCCGATGGCAGGAGCCAGGTACTTATCCTGGTCTCCCATGGGGTGCAGGGCCCAAGCACTTGGGCCATCCTCCACTGCACTCCCGGGCCACAGCAGAGAGCTGGCCTGGAAGAGGGGCAACCGGGACAGAATCCGGCGCCCCGACCGGGACTAGAACCCGGTGTGCCGGCGCCGCAAGGTGGAGGATTAGCCTAGTGAGCCGTGGCGCCAGCCCTAATAGTCTTTTTCTGTCCCAGTATCCAGTCCAGGATCCCACATTGCTGTAGTCCAGCCCAGTTAGATTTAGAGTGCTGACACAGTGAGTGTAGTTGAAATCTACGTATCACCCAGTGGTCTCAAGCTCTTAATCAAAGCATATCTACACACCACTCCCCACTGAATAATGGAAATTAATGCATTTGCCTTTTATGTTTTATCCGTCTTGTTGCTATCTCTCAAAAATCCACCCGCTTTGATGAAAGGCATTAGAGTGGTAAGGAGAAGACAGGAGGGGTGGGACCCATGTGGGAGATCAGAACAGCATTCCTGGCTTCTGAGCTTTGTGGGCATGTAAGGAGTGAAAAGGTAAAAATAGTAATTTGTTTCTCTCTCTCTCTCTTTCCTCCCTTCATCCATCTGCCTTTCAAGTAAATAAAATCCATTAGGCCGGCGCCGGGGCTCACTAGGCTAATCCTCTGCCTTGCGGCGCCGGCACACCAGGTTCTAGTCCCGGTCGGGGCGCCGGATTCTGTCCCGGTTGCCCCTCTTCCAGGCCAGCTCTCTGCTGTGGCCAGGGAGTGCAGTGGAGGATGGCCCAAGACCTTGGGCCCTGCACCCCATGGGAGACCAGGAGAAGCACCTGGCTCCTGCCATCGGATCAGCGCGGTGCACCAGCCGCAGCGCGCCGGCCGCAGCGGCCATTGGAGGGTGAACCAACGGCAAAGGAAGACCTTTCTCTCTATCTCTCTCTCTCACTGTCCACTCTGCCTGTCAAAAAAAAAAAAATCCATTAAAATTTCTTAATGGAAAGACAGGAACATAAAAGGAATGGAATTGGGGGGTACCTGCAGCCCCCATAAACTGAATACATACAAAATCACATCATTCCTCCATCAATGAATATATTAGCATGTTGATTAGGTCAAAGGAACTGGGATGTTGAGAGGTAACTGCCCCTACTTGTAAGAAGTCCAGATGGGAGACTGTAGTGGTCATAAGCAAGAGCAAACTCTGTGGGGCAGGCACTGTGAGGAAAGGCACTGAGGTGGGTTCTAGAAAAGACAAGACCTTGTACAGGTGACCTGAAGGTATGCAGTGCATTTTTACAGGGAGAGCAGCTCATGGGCTCAAAACACGGACAAATCCTTCTGCAATGAAAGGCTTGCAGTAGGACCTCCATGGTAGCTGATCGCATGGCAATGCCTCCTTCACATTTCTATCCCCTTCCCATTGCCATCACTCTAACAATAACTGGAAGCCCTTAGCCAACCATTGTGTTCTGCAGAATTATTTCGGTCTTGTGTGTGCAGAGCCCCATAGGTGAGGAAGAATGGAATTGTCCATATCCTTCCATGTGACTCTCCAAGGATCTGAAGGAGAATCTAGACCAACTCACTCATTTCACAGAGAAGCCCAATGAGGCTCAGAGCCCTTAGCTGCATATGCAGTTTCCCCACTCATGGCCAGGTTGTGAAAGAACCTCTGGTTGGCTGCTCTCCTGCATGAGAGCCCTTTGTCGTTATTTATTTTCTCAATAAAACGACACTTTTACTCTCTGGAAGCCTGCACCCAAAAGGCACCTGTGATCAACCAGCACAGAGTAAATATAACTAATGAGGCCTGCATAGGTGGAAAATGAAGAAGGTGGGGGTGCAACAGGTGACTGCTGGGTGTGAAATGGCAGTTGGAAGCCAGTGGGAAGGTGGGAAACCATTCATCATGAGAAATCTCCAGGAGGGAGGGGAGAAGCTGCAGGGGATGGATAAGAGGCAACTGGATAGAGAGAGCATTCTAGTTGGTGAAAGATCCGAGACTCCAGTTAAGTATGTATTCATTGTGGTTATACAACGTGAGCAGGGCAAAGGATGCCTGGAGGAAAAGATCTTGTGGGATGAGGCAATGCCATCATTATTATTAGTTTTTATCAGGCTTTGTTCTAAAAAGCATTGAAGGTCATAATAGCAATCATTATTAGCAATAAGGCAAGAAAAGTTTTCCATCCCATATCATAAGTACAAGTTTACACTTAATCCAGGATGTAACTGACTCATATCATAGATTAGATGCATACTATTGGACAAGCTGTTGAACCTTAGCAATTGTCCTCATCTGTTGACTAGGGATAATAATAGCTACATCCAGGATTAAATATTATGAGATATATGCTGTGCTCCCTCCATGTCGGCACATTGGAAGTGTCAGTGCATTACACAGAGCTTGTGTGCCCGGGTGGATACTTACATATCCATGCCTAATCTTAGGACTGTAGCACTGGCCTCTGATCACAACATCTCGCTCCCCTACCCCCTACTTCTTCCCTTGTAGGTAGGAGGCACAATTCGGGTCATGTTGTACCTCCTCCCAGAATCTCCTGTGATCTCTCATTTTCTCTCTTGTTTTAAAACTTTTATTTAATAAATATAAATTTCGAAAGTACAACTTCTGGATTATATCAGTTTTTCCCCCCATAACCACCCTCCCAGCTGCAACATCCCATTTCCTACTCCCTCTCCCATCCCATTCTTCATTAAGATTCATTTTTAATTATCTTTATATACAGAAGATCAACTTAGATTATACTAAGTAAAGATTTCAACAGTTTGCACCCACACAGACACACAAAGTATAAAGTACTGTTTGAATACTAGTTTTACCGTTAATTCACATAGTACAACACATTAAGGACAGCGATCCTACATGGGGAGTAAGTGCACAGTGATTCCCATCCCATTTTCTCTTTGAAGGAACTCCCACCCACTAGCATCAGAAAATCTGAACCCAGACGGAGTTATGTTTTGAGCAATGTTCAAGCCAGGACTCAGCCTCATGAAAGCTCTGTTTCCACAATGATAATACTGCCACAAACACTTCATTAGCCTCACTGCAAACCTGAGCAATCAGTGTGTTCCCCCACATCTTAGAAAGGAGGCAAGCAAGGATCTGAGGGCTGTGGCCAGTGTGGGAACTCAGGGCAGCGTCACTGAGAGGCAAGTCCAGGTCTGTTTGATGTTAAGATCAATGGGTATTTCATGATTCCAAAGCTGATGGAATTACCTGGAATTCAGAAGATGGATTCACTGGCTTGGATTAAAAAATATGTCTAATGTTCTCTCTAGTTTGGAACACGGCTCCACGTGTGGGTTAGCAGGCCCACCACGCCCTCTCTAATGATGTCCTTCTGCAAGAGTGGCTTCTGCATACTTCTTTCTACCAGGAAGTCAAGCACCCCTATAGCCTACCACCCACCCCTGAGCCTTTATTCAAACCCAGGTCCCTTGTCTTCCTCTTTAATTCCAACACATCTTTTCCCATCATCCGGATTCTGCCTGAGATCTTCCTACCCAGGAAAAACAAAAACTAAAGCCAGTGCCTTACCATGTGGGATCATAGATCAAAACAACTGTGTCCCATGGAAACAAACTTGTTACCAAAAGCAGCTTAGAATCTCTTGCAGAGATAAAATGTGCAAGCAAGCACAAATGAAAAGGGAAACTCTTGGAATTCTAGGCCACTTATTTTAGACAGCAACATGAAGCAAAAAAATATACCTCTTGCATGAACCAAATCATAAAAATAATAAAAGATAATATTTCTTTCTCAAACTTGGTGTTTGTACATTTTTATTTAAGCCTCATAATCCTATTTACTGGGGTTTATTATTATTATTATTCCCATATTACAGATGAAGAAAGTGGTTTTAGAGAGGTTATTAGGTAAGCAGCAGTTGAGGGTAAAAAGGGAATCCAAACCATCTGACTCCCCTTCCCGAAATTAGTGGAAATGGGATCAAAATTTTGCTATGTGATGTGGATGCTAGAAGTAATAGCAGCTTATTTCCACAACAATTCGATGAGACATCAAAACCGAAGGAACTGACCTAGAGGAGATTTAAACAGAGAACAACCTGCCCCAGAATTCTCCAGTTAGCACCCTAAGCCCTGCTGTCTTTCAAAAGGGAAGAATGAAACAGATAATTAAATACCAGAGTGCAGAGGTTGCAGGCCCTGGCCCAAGGAGGCCATCACCTTCGAGACAAGCTGTTGGGCAGTTAAGCCTCTGAAGCACTCTCACATGGAAACTATTCTGTAAGGATGTGTCCACGCATCCCCTCTGCCAGCACTTACAGCAATATGGACGTTTCTCTTTCTGAACTGTGTTGAGGCCACACAGCTAATGGCCAAGCCTGGGGGAAGGTGGGTCTTCTCTCAACTGGCCCAGGGAAGTTTCCCAGAGAAGTACTTGATTTGGTGTTCTGTTACTGTCCAGTCTCAAAGGCCTGAAACTGGACAGGGCAAGTATTCATTCTTCAAACCGCTGCTGAGCACTTGGCTGGTAAGTGTGCCTTGGAAACGAAGGTATTGTCCTCTCTTAGGAAGCTGGCAGTCATGGGAGAAGAGAGCAGAGGGGACATGAGTTAAGGTTGGGTGGGAGGTTCACAGTGTGAGAGGAAGGAGGTGGGTGGACACAATCTTAAAGGTGGGGCTGGGGTTGGGAGGACAGAGTGCTTGGGAGAAAGGCCCAGGAGGATGAGGGGAAACCGTCTAGGAGAGACTCAGGTGAAATGTGTGGCCAGGCAGATGTGCCCAGAGCTCCTGTGGAATACAGAAAAGCACCATAGATGGGCTGGGCACTGGGGCAAGCTGCAGAGCTGTTGGAAAGACTCCACAGAGGAAACCGCAGTTGGCATTGAAGTTAATCTTAGAGAAGGAGCATGAAATTCCTACCCAGGCAAAGCTAGGAGGAAAATTGGAGCTATCATATGACACCAATGCCCCCATTCTTGGAACACCAATGAATTCCAAGTGGCTTTTAACAGCTGGAAGCAAGGTAGGAGTGGAAGGAGCAGTGGTAGGTGGGTGAGGGTCTGGATATGTAAGAGGAATCTAAATTGTCCTGTGGGCAAGTGTGGAGACCCTGAAGAGTTACAAGGAGACGTGATTTGATCAGATTTCCATTTTGAAGCCCCCTCAGCCCACCCTGTGTGCACTGCGCACTGACCAGTGGCTTCATGGAGAAGATCCACATCATCAAGGTGGGAACAAGAGTGGACATGGGCTGTCAGTCTTGGTATCCAGGTGCTGATTGTGGATGCCAGCTATTGTCTGTCTGACCTGTGGACTAGCAGCTCAGGTTCAAGTACAATAGCCTTGCAGAGAATGGAGCAGCCAGCTCTCCAAGGATGCTCCTGAAAAACTGAATATTAATGATGAGTTCTCTGAATTGGTTCTAGGTCTTGTTAGATTTAAAATCATTAGTGATCCTGTTTCCAAAGGAGGGAGGTACTCCACGGCATGCAATGACAAAACCAATTCTTTTAAGACACTTGTAATTAAGTGCTAATGGAAGGCAAGGTTCTGGGTGACCAAGTAATTACTGGCAGAGAACATTGTTGTTGAAATAAGGAATAAAAATGAGTTGACTGGTTGGTTGTTGCCTAATGTGCTGGAGAACTTGAGAAAAAAGAAAAGGAACCCAAGCCTTTAAATTCCCAGCTCAGTGTCTGCATAAGGGAGCTGGAAGCTTCTTGTCACCCTGAAAGAAATCTTTTCTGCTGTAGCAAAACAAAGGAGAGTATAATCCTAAAGGTAACTGTATTGCAAAGCAAACTGAATTTCCAAATATCAGTCAAGGGTCTGTTTTGTTAAAGCTGGGAGATACTTGGGATGAAATGGGATCCTCAACATTGAGATGGGGATATTATAGTGAAGCCAGGTATGTGGAACTCCTAAATTCTACCAGACTTCCCTGGCAACAGAATTAATACTTCATTGCCTAACTAAGGAGGTTAGTCTATCTTTGCTTGAAGACAGTAATGGCCCACCCTGGAGAATCTGCTTTACAAGATACAACTGGTCCTCAAAACCTATACACATACACATACACACACAAACACACACAAACACGCACCACCTTCCTGTTTCTGGATGTACCATCAGATTCAAGTCCCAGGAGATCCCAAAAAGTGACATGCAAATTGTGATCCTTGAGGATGTGTATTATACACAAAAGAATGAAATGAGTTTGCCAAATTATATTAGCACATCTGGGGAAAACGTGTAGGAATGGATCTTAGGTGGGCTCATGGAAGAAGGAATATATAATTGGGGTTGTGCCAAATTAATTGATATGGGCTCATCACACAGAAAATCTAAATTGGATGCTTTAGCTCAAGGGGCAAGGAATAGTTCAAACACTCTGCTTGCTTGTTTGACAGAAATGTGGACCCAAAGTTAGTCTACACCAAATGAAATCGAATGCCAGGACTTCCTTGGAATAATGCAGAATGGGCTTGGGGAAACTGAGATGCTAGAGTAGAATTATTACGTAAATCTGTTCACCCATTCAGAAGGAGTCCAGAGAAGGTGACTTGCACCACAGTGGTGAGAAATAAATTCCTGGCAAGAGCCCCCATTTTTTAGTCAGTTTTGCACTACCATAATATTTGAGACAGGCTAACTTTATAAAGAGAAAATATTTTCATTGGCTCATGTTCCTAGAGCTGTGAAGTCCAGAGGCCTCACCTAGGGATGAGGTTTCTTGCTGGTGATGTTCAGAGGAAGCACAGGACATCAAATGGCAGAAGACAGAGAGCACACTTGTCTGTCTATATCTGTGTGGTGTCTCTCCCCTTTGTAAAGCCATCAGGACCCCATCATGAAGTCTACTCTAATGACCTCATCTCAAAGACCTCGCCTCTAAATACTACAATTGTACTAAGTTTCCAACCTCTTAATATAGTTAATATAGCACTTAAGGGATTAAACTCCTGCATGATTCTGGGAGTACAAGTCATACTCAAACCATGGTATCCAGAATCCCCAGTACAATGGGGCTGATGGGATCCAGGGATGGAATGAGTCAGGTGAGGGCAAGGTAGGCATGGTTACCATAATGGAAGGGGAGTCCAAGTAGTTATCACATGGTCTGATTGGTAGAGGGCTGTGGAATTGATTAGTAGGTCATGGTGTCCTAGAAGAGAAATAGATTGGAAGCTGCTGGATAAATTTGACATGTTTAAGTGGAAATGCTCAAGATCCAAAGAATGAAAGGCTGAGCTGAATCACTAAAACAGTCACAGTTTTGAGCCAGTCCATAGACCACAGCTCTCTGAATGAAGGGAAGGCTGGAGGAAGGACCTTGTTTCCTTGTCAAAATTTACACTCTTAATCCCCATTCCAGACCTCCCCTGAAAGAACTGTTACTATTTTCCAGAGTGGCCAGGCATTTGAGCAAGGAGAAATGATCAAACATTTCGGTGATTACTGCCCACTGTCTATGACTGATACCAGTTCCCAGAGATCCAAAATGACATTGTGAAATAACACTCTGAAAGAAAACGCGTGTCTATAGTGGTTAGGTGACAACTTTCCAATGCTTAATAGCTTCTCTGATGAATTTAGGGTGATCCTAAGAGATGTGATTTTTCAGAGGTACGTAATGAAAGGTGTCAATATTTGGAAGATCAGCATAGCTCAGCAAACCAATATTTCACATGACCAATACGTGATGCTTCTCCGTATTTATGCATAGTTAAAAGATATGTTCAAAGTGCAAGGTAGACTGGACCTGTGAATTTCAATGTAACAGAGTATAAAGTTCTTTGATATGGTTTCAGAATATACTTAAAAATTAAGCTTCAAGAAACAAGAACTTGTCAAATTTTAGAGTAGTATAAAAAAGATATCTTCAATGATCCGAAAGGATTATGAAATACTCTTCCCTTTTCAACTATATATTTGTGTGAGACTGAATTTTTTTTCAAATTTTTAACCAAAGGAATGCTTTGCAACAGACTGAAGTCAGAAGCAGTCATGAGAACTCAGCTGCCTTCTATTAAGTACATTATTAAAGAGATTCACAAAAATGTAAGCTAGTACCACTCTTCTTATTAATTTGTTTTGGAAAATTTATTTCATACTAAAAATGTGTCTCACTTTCCAAGAAGAAATGGGTTTGTTATTTTTTAGATGAATAAATAATGATTTTTAAAATTTCTCAGTTTTAATTTCAAATACAATACATACAAAGGTTATAATCCTTTCTATGAATGAATGTGTTCTATAAATGAATGCTTTACATGAACAAAAGCTGTTTGGGGTCCTTGATAATCTTTAAGCATATAAAGCAATTCTGAAAACAAAACATGAGGGATGATGCTATAATCCTGTAACAGCTGCTCTCAGCAAGTACGTAAAATAAGCAAAGAAGATCCAAGGCAAACTGGTTAACTCCTAAATTTAAGGGGTGCAATTTCTTTCTGGTCCTAAGTATGAGTCTTCTCAGGTTGCTCATAGTGATGGCTTAACAGAAATTCATTCTCACAGTTCTGAAAGCTGCAAGTGCAAGATCAAGTTGTCATCAAGGATGGTTTCTAGTGAGCGTTCTCTTCCTAGCTTGCAGATGGGGCTTTCCTGCTATAGCATTTCCTCCATGTGCCTGGAAAGAGACACTCTCGGTGTTTTTCTCTCCTCTAAAAAGTATACTAGTCCCATTCAATGATGGCTTCATCCTCATGACTTCCACTGACCTTTCTTATTTCCCTAAAAACCCTGTCTCCAAATACCATCATGCTGTGGGTTAGAGCCTCCACATCCGTATTGAGGCAGAGACACAATTCAGTTCATAATCGTTCCCCCTGCTGCTCTGCCCCAGGATTTTCCATCTCTTCCCCAGGACAGCATCTCCTCATTCTTCAAACTGCAGCGTAGAGACCCATCTCCTTCTGGAAGGAGTGTTTGCCTACCCACCTGCGTGGAGTCCCCTTGACTCATACTTGCACCTTCATATAGTACTTGTCACAGTTCTAATGCTGACGCTTCTGGTGCCAATTGTTTCATGTTTCCCTCACTCAGATTCCTCTCTCTGAGGACAGGGGACCTTCCACCTTGTTCACCAGTGCCCAGCCCAAGGCCTAGACCCCATCAGACTCTTGAAATGTGTTAGATAAGGAAAAGACTGTGGAAGACAAGAGAGAATGCAGGTAAAGAAACCTTGAGGTACATGTTGCACCACACCATTTATAGAGACATAATACATTTTTTATTCCCTCCCTTTGCCTCTCTTTTAAAATGATATTCTAAAGCATGCTGAGTAGTATAGAAAAATAACATGATAGATAAATGGTTTTCTAAGATATCTGTAGAATACTGTAAATGCTTTTGTCTGGGTGCTGAGTAGGGAGAAACAGAATGAGAGGAAAGATAGGAAAAAC
This sequence comes from Oryctolagus cuniculus, assembly GCF_051225735.1. NCBI lineage: Eukaryota > Metazoa > Chordata > Mammalia > Lagomorpha > Leporidae > Oryctolagus > Oryctolagus cuniculus. The sequence goes on from NC_142876.1 coordinate 23,295,405, forward strand.
CAGATTAGCTGATAATGGACAGTCTAAGTAAGTCCTCTCATCCATTTAATAATAAAAAATAAGGATGCATGACAAGTAGCATCACAAGATCAATGGGAACCAGAAAACAATGTCACAAAACCTGGAGGAAGATAGCTTTGAGGAAAGAGTCCTCCACATGGTCCAGTACGGTGAGTAGAGCTGCTGGCCCCAAGACAGTAAGTGACCTTCGGGTGTCATGTGTGTTGTTACAGCGCAGGGGCCACAAAGGCCCCAGCCGCTCCTCTGCTGGTGAAACTACACCCTGCATGGGTGTTGGGTCTCTAACATTTTCCACCTCTGCACTAGACTTGACTGCCATCACCAGCAGATCAACCCCTGAAATGCCTGAAACAGAGAGGATTTGCACCAGTCAGTATTTGCATGCCTTCTGAACAAGAGACCCATAGATGCCAATTCAGACTCGCGGTATGAGCTAGCCTTTTGCTTTGTTCTAGGGAAAAGTATTGACTGGCTGGTATATCAGTTCAGATGCTCCTGTCTATGGGTTACAAACAAAGGACAATGGTATTCTATATCTATTGATAGGTTCGTCTGGATGTTTGGATTGTCACTCCTACTGAAAACATCTAACAATCCTGGATAAATGTTTTTCTAAAGTTTTAAATGGAATGATTAGCTGAAAAGAAAGTTAACGCTTCACATACCAAAATTCTACGCAAATTTGGAATCACTGTGAGAAACCACCACATCCACTCCAGGTTAACAGACTAAAAGGTATAATGATATAGCATGTTGGTTAGAACAGGGGCAAGATAAATTCCACAACATTGCTGATGGATGCATAAACAGATACCACCCCACCTTCTGATAAACAATGTGATAGTAGCCATAGATGCCATAGATGTTGAATGTGTTCTTTTTGAGGATACTTCAAGAAGTTCCTGGAAATGGAATTAAAAGATAAGTTTAATTGGGTGCGAAATTTTTCTTAATCCAGGCGTTGTTTCTTATAATGCACATTTTCCATGAACTTTTAAACTTGGTCTTAGCCAAAAGGCTGAGAAGTGACTTTCCACGAACTTTTTGAAGACCCTTTGTGTGTGTCAGTCCCTAGAAGTGTGCCAGAGAGAGACTCACCCATGCACATTGGAAGACATAAGCAAGAATGACCACAGCTATACCAGAGTCCAAATTTGAAATGTTCTAAATGCTGATCACGGGTAAAATATAAGTGAGTTGTGGTTGTGGTCAAAGATGGAGGGGTAGGCCAAATTTGTCTCTAAAGATTTATTTACGAGCGGCGCCAGCACCCCGGGTTCTAGTCCCAGTTGGGGCACCAGATTCTGTCCCAGTTGCCCTTCTTCCAGGCCAGCTCTCTGCTGTGGCCAGGGAGTGCAGTGGAGGATGGCCCAAGTCCTTGGGCCCTGCACCCCATGGGAGACCAGGAGAAGCACCTGGCTCCTGCCATTGGATCAGCCCAGTGCACCGGCCGCAGTGCGCCGGCCGCGGCGGCCATTGGAGGGTGAACCAATGGCAAAGGAAGACCTTTCTCTCTGTCTCTCTCTCTCTCACTGTCCACTCTGCCTGTCAAAAAAAAAAAAAAAAAAAGATTTATTTACTTATTTGAAAAAACAGCAGATAGAGATAGAGAGAGACGAAACAGAGAGTACCTGCTGATTCACTCCTCAAACGCCTGTGACAGCCAGGGCTGGGTCAGGTTGAAACCGCAGCCAGGAACACCAGCCAGGTCCCCTCTGTGGGTGGCAGGGGCCCAAGCACTTGGATTTCAGACTCCTGAACTTTGAAAAGTTTGTATTCTGGAAGCTCCCCAGCCTGCAGTATTTCACTGTGCCGGTCAGAGCAGAGGAGCACAAAGGGAGAGCAAGGGAATGGGACGACTTGAGCACCCCTCTGCTTCTGAAAGTGACAAATTGGAGCCAAGCTTTTTACCTAAGGTGGCACTTTAAATTCTAAGAAGGTAATTAGTTTGAATTATTAAAATGGCCAGAGGTGTGGACCTAGTTGCTGGACTTCTTTGGTTCCAATCGCTTATCTTCCTGTCACTTTCTAGGTTCTGACATTAGTAAAGTTAATTTTCTGTACCTTGGTTTTCTCATTTATATAATAAGGCAACAACAGATTATTTGGGGCAGGGGTGCCTGAATTCCTTCCAAAACTTTGCTTCTCCTTTAATAATACAGAGTTGCTGTTTGGAAAGATACCTCCCACTTCAGAAACTGTATTTTCTAAATATTGGTATTTGACTGGCTTGGCTATTTGACTTGGCTTGGCCTATGTGATGGGAGCAGAATTTGTGTAAACTCTGAGCTACAACACTGAGGTTTCTGGACACTCTCCTTCCCCTTCTGCAGTCTGGAAAGGCACAGCCATAGATAGAATGAATTATAGGCCTCAGAGCACCATGAGGGTAATAGTTCTCATTGAACTCCAATATTGGACTGTTCTACATACAAGAAGGAAATGTCTTTACTGGATTAGGCTCAACTATTTTGGAGTTACACTGGTTTCAAATAATCTATCTGTTATCTGAGATGAAGGATGTTATTTGTCCTTGTCTTTTACTAGACCAGAAATTAAAATGGAAATCAAAGGAGGCATTCATTGCCCTTAAGAAGCCTTTGTGAGTGGGCAGAAGGTTGCCTAGAATTAGGTTGAGCATAATAATCATATTGATGATAGTGATAGTAGCTAAGATTTCTTGAGCTTTTACCTTATGGCACTGTCGTAAGCATTTTGCTTGTACTAATCCATTGATTGCCCCATTAACCCAATTAGATAGGTTCTAGTATTAGCCCTATTTGATGGATGAAGAAATTGAATCCCAAGATCACAAAGTTAGTAGGTCATTGACATAGTACCTGAAAAATCATTGGCCTTTGGAAGTACAAATATGACTAATAAATTTTGTTCATAGACCCCCCGAAGAAAAAGCTTAGAAGACAATGTTCCTGAGGCAGACTGTTTTCAAAGATGGCCAAATCAGAGGTGGGCAATTGGCGTTGCAGTTGAATCTCCAATAGGGACCCCCACATCCCGTATGGGAATACATGGTTTGAGGCCCTTGTCTTCCCATCCAGCTATCTGCCAATGCAGACCCCAGGAGGCCCCAGATGATGGCTAAGGACTTGGATCCCTGTCACCCTTCTAGGAAATCTGGATTAAGTTCCAGGCTCCTAGATTTGACCAGCTCTGGTGGTTGTAAGCATTTGATGAGTGGATCAGAAGATGGAAGATCTCTCTATCTCTCTACCTCCCAAATAAAATGAAAATAAACAATTCTCTTTTTAAAAAGGCCAAAATAACTCCTCCCATTCTTGTACTCTCAATATTTGACCATGTGACTTTGGTGCCTCCTTTCCTGAGGGGGACTCTATTTTGTCATCTTGACTGGCTTTGTAACAGGACTTTACTCTCAGAGTAAAGCAGAGGTAAAAATGGGAAACATTGAAACTGGGGTCCAGGTGGTCTTTCAGCTCTCTTTAACCCCTTAAAGATATGTCATTTAAGCTACCAAATGATGCCAGGCCATGAGGAGCAGCCATTAGCTAGTATCAACTTCCAGAAATGAATGGAAGCCCGGCCATTTTAGACTATGTAGCTGTGTAGAGATAATTGCACTGCATGGGTGATCCCAGGTGAGATCAGTTGAACAATCTCTGAGCTGAGCCCAGCCCTAATTACTGACCAACAGAGTTAGAAGCATATCCAGAGATTGCTGTGTTAAGTTGCAAAGGCTGGAGATGGTGTGTTTTGCAGGAATTAATAACTCAGACAGTCCCCTTGTCAGTTTTTAAAGTGCTATTAATAATTTTGCATCATAAATTTAAAATAATTCTGTCATGTTAGAAATACAGGCATATTGAAATAAAGCAATTTCTTCATTCTTTTAAGTGTATTAAATGGAACTTAAATGTGAGAGCAATTTAGTATCCATCACCAACCATTGCGATTTATTACACAATAAGCTCTTATCAAACAGAAGGTAATTCTACATCATACTTTTTCTCCTTTTTCATATGAAGGGACTTCAAAGCATTCATAGAAAAATGGAATTGAAAGTCTGGCTCAGGAATGAGCATTGTGGCACAGCAGATTAAGCCAGTGCATGGAAATCTCACATCTCATATCAGAACACTCATTTAAGTTCCAGATACTCTGCTTCTGATCCAGCTTCTTGCTAAAGTGCCTGGGAGGCAGAAAAAGACAGCCCAAGTTCTAGGGTTCCTGCTATCCACGTGGGAGACCTGGGTGGAGTTCCTGAGCTCTGGTTTGGCCTGGCCCAGTTCTGGCTGTTGTGGCCATTTGGGGAGTGAACGAGAGGATGGAAGATACCTTTCTCTCTGCCTCTCTTCTTCTCTCTGTCACTCTGCCTTTCAAATAAAATAAATAAACCCTTTTATTTATGAAGCTAGGTTTATTTTGGAGCAAAAAATTTGAAACTTCTGCAGAGCTTTGTTCACAATATGTATTTTTCTTTTTTTCTTTTTTTTATTTAGTAAATATAAATTTTTTTTTGCCAGAGTTTCTTGTCTTTCCATGCCTAAAATTCTCTCATGGGCTCTTCAGCCAGATCCGAATGCCTTAAGGGCTGATTCTGAAGTCAGAGTGCTGTTTAGGACATCTGCCATTCTATGAGTCTGCTGTGTATCCCGCTTCCCATTATGGATCGTTCTCCCCTTTTTTGATTCTATCAGTTAGTATTAGCAGCCACTAGTCTTGTTTGTATGATCCCTTTGACTCTTAGACCTATCAATGTGATCAATTGTGAACAGAAATTGATCACTGGGACTAGTGAGATGGCATTGGTACATGCCACCTTAATGGAATTGTATTGGAATCCCCTGGCTCATTTCTAACTCCACCATTTGGGGCAAGTCCAATTGAGCATGTCCCAAATTGTACATCTCCTCCCTCTCTTATCCCATAATATGTATTTTTCATAAATATTTTGAAGATTTTTTGTATATATAGTTACAAAGATTTTTGAACCAAAATAAACATAATTCCATTTTATACATATTTTAAAATGTCTCTCGTATTTTCCTTTAACCTCTGCTACATAATAGTTTCCTAATATAATTTTATATTTAAATGCCTTTATTGATCATCCTATCAAACATACATGCATAAAAACATATATAAAACTGGATTATTTTATTTCATGTTCCATAATCTATGAATAATTCAATAAAATCTTTCTGGATTGAGTTGTTATAATTATTACTAGTATAAAACTATGCAAAGTATCATAATTACAGTATAAATATTGACAAGTAATTTTTAGATATAATGGCTGAAAAATAAAATCCATGGGAAAAGCATTTCTAATGAAATAGGTAGAAGTAACTTTTCTCCAACTTTTCTCATAACGATGGATGAATATTGCTTATTAATAATTGAATATTCCACATCAATTAAACTCTTAGTTTTCTTTCTATATCACAGGCACTGATAAATTTGTTCAGATAAATACAAAGGAGGGAACATACGGATTTTTGTCACAGTAGCATCCTTCATTTCTCCAAATTCTTTGAAGTTGTGTGGGGATCCATCATCAAAAAATTACATGTAATGATCTCTTAGCTGACAATTCGGTTAGTTTTCCTTCAACGGTAATGAAAGCACAGACTTGGGGACCACCTGACTTGTTTCTTACCTAGACATTAGAGTCATTCATTTTTCTAGGGTCTGGGCAGTATGTCAAGTTGATTTTGTCAAATCTTATCTAACACCTGTTACTCTGCCATGTGGGCAGCTTGTTTATTCTCAGAGCAAGTTGAGAAAATGGAAGTATTGCTAAGTTCAATACACCTTAACCAATACTGCCTTGATTAAAAATACTTAGTTTTTAAAGTGCTCTGAGTATCTTTTCAGCAAGACTTCAGATATAGCTCAAAATGGACAGAAAAAACTCACCAGCTAATGAAGCTTGTCTTTCTTGTAAAAATTTCACCATACAAATTAAACCTACCTTCAGGAAAAAAAAAAATCAGATTCAGTGTGCAATTAAAACAAGTATCCCGACAAACTCTCCCTCTTGAAGTTTAATTCTGAACAAAAAAGACGAGGCACAGAACCATCAACATTTGTTTCCAACACTCCCTCCTTGTCTCTGGGCCTCTGCACCAAGGTGAGACTTGGCATGAGTGAGTGGCTCAGTTTTCCTTGGTGAGTGGGGAGAAGTGGCTTTAATGAATGAGAGCCAGCTTGGGTAAGATGGGGATGACGGAAAGTTGAGGATTTGGGAGTCCCCTCTGTTAACCATCCCCGCATGCGTGCCTCCTCGAATGTTTCCCTGCCCCTTCCTAGACTTGCAAAGTGACTGCAGCAAATCTGATTGATGTGTCTGTTGAGTGACTCTCCACCGGGGTCAGTGCTCTAAAGGCCAACATGGGAAGATAGACAAGTGGCCTTGCCTTTGAGTTTCCTGGGATAGTACAATAGCACAAAGTCCCTGCCTCAAAAATCATGCAAGGCTGCCTTGAAGAGACAGCTGCTGCGCTGTAACTGGGTAGCTTTTAACAAGCTCCCAGGTGATTGTTATGCTCGCTGAAATTTGAAGCATCCACCTTCCATGTGGCACTGAGCACAGGTACTTGTAAGTGGTTCCCAGGCAGAGGTCAGTCCAATTTAACATTAATGTGTCTGTCCCACTGGTTTAAATGGGGACAATGCCAGTATGTTGGTGGGGTCACACCGTTGCACAATCGCTGGGTGCTGTGACGGATGGCAGCATTTATAGTCCCTACACCTGGCCGCCTACTACTTATAGTAACGAGTGGGCTGATCACCTGGAATTCTTGTCTTTCTTCCTGAACAGGTTCCAAAAACCTGGATCTCTGAAAAATCGAAAGCAAATTCTGAGCCTGTAGAGAGGGATATGAAAATGCCACCTTGCCTCCAATCCACCTTGCCCTCCTTCCCACCCATCCCTGTCCACCTGGCTGCCATTTCCCTTTTGTCCTGGCTAGAAAGCCTGGAAATGAGACTTTGGCTTCTCGGGGAAGATAGTTGCAAAGTCCCAGACCAAGCTAGCATGTGCTTACCCAATTAAAAGCTGTCCCCAGGAGCACCTTGCCAGCACCCCCTAAGATAACGAGCCCCTGTCTCGCAGCTCACACCCTCTCCTACACCAGGGAGATAAGGAGATGTGTTGCTTGAACCATATTTTTGGAAATTGCTAGTTAGTTGCAAAATGTTTCCTGAGGTAGAAAAAAAGCACCAAGGACTGTAATTATTGGATTGTTTCTCGTTGGAGGCCAAGAAGCAGATGCTCAACTTTCAAGGCTTGGGCAAGTATTATCACAAGCTAACTCCTCTGCTTACCACCCTGGCGTCCTGGCTCACAAGCTTCCTCCACGAGGCCCCCCGAGGCGATCAGTTGAACCACAGCCGAGGATTTGGTTTGCAAGGCTCTTAAAAAAGCTGGCCCATCCTGTAATCTGGTGCTAATCAGATTTCAGTGTGATGTCGCCAGGAAAAATCGAAATGTATAATGCTAGACTAGAAAGGTTTGGGACCAAATTCCAAAGATGAAAATCATTCTCCAAATTATATGTCTTTAAAAAAAAGCCAGTTTGGAAGAAATAGAGAAATTGTTTCTTGTCTCTGTTTGCCTGCCCCTCCTCCAGGTTTTATCCAAGAACTGCAAAATGAATTCGCTGAGATGAAATCTAGGCCATGTGTTGTAGGTAGACACAGGTTGTATATGACAGGTTAGATGCCCACCATAGCTAGAAGAATTTAATTAAAAATAACTCATTGAGTGCTTTTCCCTCCTTCCTTTAAAATATATGCATACAAGTGCCCAGTATGTGCTAGGATCTAGGGATGAAATTTTTCAAGGGCCCATTTGATTGTTGCTTTCAGGAAGTTTATGAACCTTGGTTGTAGCCTAATACTTCACACTCCACGAAGCGTGGTAGATGCTGCCATGGGTGGCGGGGGTGGCCACGGCATCACTTCCCGTAGTCTGGATGAAGGTGACACTCAAGGAGGGCTTCCTGGAAGAAGTAAGACTTAATGTAGAATCTGTAGCTGGCAGCAAGCTTGGTTAGGTGGATGGGCCTGGGGTCGAATTTGGGGAAGGTAGGCTGGGCATCTGGCAGGGGAGAAGGCCCAGGCAGAGGGGACAACACTGCAGGACTTGCAAAGTCAGACAGTGACAGAACACTGGCTCGGGGACCTGAAATAAGGATGACAATCACGGCAATCCACTCAGCTAAAGAAATACTTTCATGCTCACTCCATGCCAGACTTGGTGCTAATTCAGGGAATAAAATCAGGAAGAAGAAGGACTTGCATTGTTGTAGTAACTATTATTTATACAGCATTTGCTGTGTTGCCGGCATTTGAAGTGCTTCCCCACTGTTATTTCATTCTCACAGCCACCGCACGATACGGATACTCTTCCTAGCATCACTTTACGTAAGGGCACAGGTGAGTCCAGTGTGACATGCCCAAGGCCACCCTGCCAACAAGAGTGAGAGCCTGAACGCGGGCTGTTGGAATCTAAAAGTCCCTCTTAGTCACAACCATGCTGCATTTCAAATGAAGTTCCAGACATCAGTATACATCTCACCTAAACACTTTTTTATACTTCATGCTTTACATGTGTAACCTTTTTGTTCGAGAGACTATGCTGGCTTTACTGACAAGTGGCGTTAAGAGCATCTCAAAGTCTAATGCTCTCTGAAGCTGCCCCTTGCACCTTTGCTTTCAGAGGTAATTTCTCCTTTTCCCATGCATTCATTAATTCAGCAAACACATCAAATTTTTCCAAATACAACTCTTAAATAGGAGTCAGAAGGGAAGGCAGGCTTGTGTTATGTAGTGAGGAAAGGGACACGCAAATAAACAAATATGATCGTCCCCCAGGATTGTTGGGGATTGCTTCCAGGATTCCCAAAAGATACCAAAATCCACAGATGCTCAAGTTGTTTATATAAAATGGTTTATTATTTGTTTATACCTTGTGCACATTTTTCCATATATTTTAAATGATCTATAGATTACTTCTAATACATTTTTAAAATGATTTTATTTATTTTTATCTTTTTTAAAGATTTATTTTTATTTTTTTGAAAGAATTACAGAGAGGTAGAGACAGAGAGAGAGGTGTTCCATCTGTTGGTTCACTCCACAGATGGACGCAATGACCGATACTGCACCGATCTGAAGCCAGGAGCCAGGAGCCTCCTCCAGGTCTCCCATGTGGGTGCAGGGGCCCAAGGACTTGGGCCATCCTCCACTGCTGTCCCAGGCCACAGCAGAGAGCTAAATCAGAAGAAGAGCAGCCAGGACCAGAACCAGTACCCACGTGGGATGCCGGCGCTTCAGGCTAGGGCATTAACCTGCTGAGCCACAGTGTCGGCCCCTATTTTATTTATTTTAAAGAATGATGGAGAGAAAGAGATTTCCCAGTGGCTGGTTCACTTCCCAAAGGGCCACAACAGCTAAGTCTGGGCCAGGCTGAAGTCAGGAGCCAGGAACTTCATCAAGGCCCCCAGGAGGGTGGCAGGGACCCAAGGACTTGGGCTATTTACCTTCTGCCTTCCCAAGTGCATTAGTAGGAAGCTGGATAGGAAGCAGAACAACCCAGTACTTGAACTGGTGCTCTGATATGGGATGTTGGCTTTGCAAGTGACTGCTTAACCAGCTGTGCAACAATGCCAGCCCCTACTTGCAATACTTAATACAGTGTAAATAGTTGTCGTGTTGTATTGCTTTTGGAATAATGACAAGAACAAGTCTGCACATGTTCAATACAGATACACACTTTACAAAATAGTTTGATATTTAGTTGAATTTGCAGATGGAAACTCCACAGATGAAAAGGCCAATTGTAGAAGGCCAACTGAAGAAATTGGATCAAGTAATTTTTAAAAGATTTTTATTTGTCTGAGAGACACAGAGAGAGAGAGAGAGAGAGACAGAGAGAGAGATCGTCCATCTTCTGGTTCACTCCCCAAATGTCCACAACAGCCAGGGCTGGGCCAGGCCAAAGTTGAGAAGCAAGAAAACAATTCAGGTCTTCCAGGTGGGTAAAATGGACCAGTCACGTGGATCATCACTGACTGCCTCCTAGGAAGCTGGGATTGGTAGTAGAGCTGGGACTCAGGATGCTGGCATCCCAAGAGTGGTTTCTTAACCTCTGTGCTAAGTGCCTGCCCTGAGGACAAAGACTTAGGGTAGAGAGCAAGGATGTAAACTACCATGGGGTAATTTGGCGGGAGGCTCTTCTCGCGCTCAAGACCAAATGAAAGCATGAGTAGGGTTTCCCCATGATGCTAGATCCCACATTGCGCTGGTGCATGGCTAGACCCTAACTTGAGATTTGTTCTGCATTAAGAACCCTCCCTCTCACCACCACTCCACCACCCAGGTCACTGCTGGGGTTGGTACTTATTTCCCACTCCTTCATCTGCATGAGAACATATCTACCAGGATATTCAGATCTATTCCACTTCTTTAAACCAGTTATTCACAGATTTGAACACATACAGGAGAAGTTGTTAAAATACAGGTTACCAAGTCCAGTTCCAGGTATTCTGATGGTTCAGTAGGTGCGGAGGTAGGAATCAAGCGTTGGCATTCCGACAAGTACTCAGTGGAGCTCAATGCTGTGAATCCCTGGTCCCTACACTTTGAAAGTCACTACCATAAGCAATGTCATTCATCCTAGCTTCTTCTTTTGTAATGTTTAAGCATCTTTGTAAGATGCTGTCTCTAAGCTTTGTACCAGTTTATGTCCTTGTCATGAATGTTTCCATGTTTTGACACTAATGCTACAATTGAATATTAACATAAAATCATTTCTGAAAGATACTGTAACTTTTTAAAGAAGACTGTTTACATTACTTCTGAGATCAAAGATTTTTAAAGACTATATGTCATTTTATTGTTGTTACTTTGTTTTGTGAATTGCCTATTCATGTACTTAGCTCATATTTCAATGAGGGGATGGGAATGGGATTTTCCATCTGGTTTATAGGGGCTTGTTTTTAGGCTAAAGATTTTGTCTGTATTTATAACAAGTATTTTTCCTAGTTCATTCTTCCTTTTGCTATTTATAGAGTTGTCTACATAAAATTTTCAACTTAATTTTTTATTTTTGTAAAAGTGATAAACTCGGCTGGTGCCGCGGCTCACTAGGCTAATCCTCCACCTTGCAGCGCCGGCATACCGGGTTCTAGTCCCGGTTGGGGCGCCAGATTCTGTCCAGGTTGCTCCTCTTCCAGTCCAGCTCTGTTCTGTGGCCCGGGAGTGCAGAGGAGGATGGCCCAGGTCCTTGGGCCTTGCACCCCCATGGGAGACCAGGAGGAAGCACTTGGCTTCGCATTGGTGCAGCGTGCTGGCCGTGGCAGCCATTTTGGGGGTGAACCAACGGAAAAAGGAAGACCTTTCTCTCTGTCTCTCTCTAACTCTGCCTGTCAAAAAAAAAGTGATAAACTCATGGGAAGTTCCAAAGGCCTATGTACAGGAGCCCCTGGTGCCCTTGCTAGCCTCCCCAGCTGGCAACTTCCTGAACACCTATTGTTCAGTGTCGAAGCCAAGAAACTGACATTGGCACAGTGTCTTCTGGGATCAGATTTCACCAGTTTTACTGTGGGTGTGTATAGCTCTATGCAACTTGATTATGTGTGTAATGTCATGAAACTACCCTCCAACTCCAGGTTCAGAATTATTTCATCCCCACAGGGGTCTTCTTGCTACCACTTTTGGTCATACCCACCATCCCCTGGCAATTGCTCATCTGTTTTCCATCTCTGTAACTTTCACATTTCAGGAAGGTCATATAATGGAAAAGTAAGGAATCCAAGCTTCTGAGGTTGGCTCTTTTTTCTCTCAGCCTGCGTCCTCTCAGTTCCATTCAAGTTTCTGTGTGTGTGTGTGTGTGTGTGTGTGTGTGTGGTTCACTTCTTCCTGCTGCTGAATAGCATCCCATGTCTTACAGCGTGTTTAACCATTTACCTGTTGAAGGACATATGACTTCTTTTCTTTCTTTCTTTTTTTGTTAATTCTGACAAGAGCTGCTGTGAAAATTCATGTGCAGGCTTTGGTGTGAATGTGAGTTTTTATTTCCCCATCCTAATTTATAATATTGATGAAAGTGAGAGTTTTAGTTTGATCTGTCCAATCCCTACCTCTCTTTCTCCATGGATTCAGACTCGGGCTTAGAAGAAAACAGTATAATGTACTGAATTTCAAAACATTTACAATCATAAACACAAATTGCCTAAATATCTTGATCCCTTATTATAAATTCTGATTTTTTCCCAGTTGCTGGAAAAATCAACTGAACTCTTCCGACAGTGTGACATCATGTTGACTTTTATTTATTTATTCATTCATTTATTTATTTATTTAATGACTTGAAAGGCAGAGAAGGGGTATATGAGGAGAGAGAATGAGAGCAAGAGTGAGAGTGAGAGAGAGAGAAGAGAGGGAGAGCGATCTCCCATCCAGTGGTTTACTTGCCAAATGCCTGCAACAGCCTAGGTTGGACCAGGCTGAAGCCAGGAACTCAGAACTCAGTCTGCCAGGTGGGTGGCAGGGAGCCAAGTACCTGAGCCATCACATGCTTCTGCCCAGGGTGCACATTAACAAGAAGCAGGAAACAGAAGCAGACCTGAGACTTGAAACCAAGGACTCTGATCAATAAAAATAAAAATATCACAAATTAAAAGTGAAAAATACATAGTTCGCTGAAGAAATGAAAAAATTAGCATACAAAATGACGTTTGACTTCAGTAGAAATCCAGGAAATCCACATCAAAAGCAGAACAAAATTCCAAAGCACATGCATAAAATAAGAATGTATTAGAATACAGAATAATTGAAGCTGTTATACTGTGTGGTGATGGTAGCCATCATTACTTTGATAGGGAATTTGTCAATATTAATGAAACTGAAAATGATCTAGAGAAATTCTTGTACATGATAGCAAAAATGTACACTCAAGAATGTTTGTTGTAACATTGTTTGCAGTAGCACTAAGGAGACAGTTAATTGATTGTCATCAATAAAAATGGATAAATTGTATCACAGTATAATAAAATTCTATATAGCCTTCAAAACAAAAGCACTACTGACATGCATGGTGGGTGACATTTCAAGAGTATAGTACTGAATTAATAAGTTAAATTGGGGGCTGGCTCTGTGGCATAATAGACTAAGCCTCTCCTGTGGCTCTGGCATACCGTATGGGTGCTGATTTGTGTCCCGGCTCTCTGCTGTGGCCTGGGAAAGCAATGGAGGATGGCTCAAGTGCTTGGGACCCTACACCTAACTTGGGAACCTGGCTCCGGCTTTTGATTGTTCCAGCTCTGGCTGTTGCAGCCATTTGGGAAGTGAACCAGCAGATGGAAGACCTTTCTCTCTATCTTTCCCTCCCTCTGTCCGCAGCTCTCAAATAAATAAAATCTAAAAAAAACCAGTTAAATTAATCAATGCTATATATATATATATTGATCAATTTATATATATATCAATTTATATATATGTATATCATTATACAAAATTTGAAAAGCATAAAACAACATTGCATATACTTAACATGCATACATTTTATATATATTAACATACACACATATATATTAGCTCTTCCTTTTTTCTTTTTTTAAAAAGATTTATTTATTTATTTGAAAGGCAGAGGCAAAGAGAGAGAGAAAGTCTTCCATTTGTTGGTTCACTCCCCAAATGGCTGCAATGGCTGGAGCTGGGCAGATCCGAAGCCAGGAGCCAGGTGCTTCTTGATGGTCTCCTATGTGGGTTTGGAGGCCCAAGGACTTGGGCCATCTTCTACTGCTTTCCCAGGCCAAAGCAGAGAGCTGGATCGGAAGTGGAGCAGCAGGGATTCCACCCATATGGGATGCCGGCACTGCAGGCGGCAGCTTTACCCACTACACCACGGTGCCGGCCCCATTGCTTTTTTATTTGTAACCCCAGTGTCCTAGCTTTTTTGGAATTTCTCTCTTTCAGTCACTCGCAGATTTTCAGGTGCCATTAACCCACAGGTGCATGTCCACTCTTGTCTTACTTGGCTTGCCTGGTATTTCACCTAGATGTATCATTCCTTTCCTTTTGAAAGACTCCTGCTCCTTTCCTAGATTGTTGAGTTGTCTTCCTGACTGCCTCTGTCTTGTCAGTGTCCCTTGCAGGTGTTCAACTTCTTTTTGTCTTTTCAAATACTGGTGTCTACCAGGACTCTGACCTCCACCCTGCAAGATCCACGTGTAACCTCATACATACCAGGAGCTTCAACCACACTTCATGCCTATCAATTAGGAATTCTCATCTCCAGGAATAAACTCCATTCAGAAACTTAGGTCCACATTCCATCACCGGCTGGACATTTGCACATCACCTTCAATACAATCCAAGCTGAAATTCCCTCCCCTTCCCTCCATGCCTCCATCCAAATTCTACTATGATAGGCAAAATAATGGCCCCTCAAAGATGCCCATGTCCTAGTCCCCAGATGTGTGACTATATTACTCCACCTGGCAAAAGAGCCTTTGCGAATATGACTAAGAATGTTGAGACAGGAAGATTATTTGTATTGTCCAGGTGGATCCAATGCAATTACAAGAGTCTTAAAAGGAAAAAAGGGAAGCAGGAGGGTCCGCGCCAGAGAGAGATGTGACAATGGGGACAGTGGTGGGAGTGAAGTGGAGGCGGTGCGCCAACAATGGGAGGGTAGCCTCTGAAACTGTAGGTAAGGACAGGGGTTTTCTCTGAGAGCCTCAGAAAGAACAAGGCTATGGAGACCCACTTTGGATTTTTGACTTCCAGAACCACAAGACAGTAAATTTGTGGTTCTCTTAGGCTAGTAAGTTTGTTATAGTAGCAAACGGAAAACCATATAGCCACCTAAATGGTTTCTTTTCTGTTGCACCCCGTTATTAAAGCTCTGCCAACTTGTACTCTCCCCATTTACATGGAACCAGGGGCAGGTGTCTGTCCATGCTCTGCTCTCTGGTTCTCTTTCTACCTCCCACCGGCTTCCTGAAATCCTGCTCTACTGACTGCCAGTGACCTCTTTCCTTTGTCTCTGGGCAACCCCCACGCCCTCTACTATTCTTCCCGAGTCTGCCAGAACAATCTTTTTGAACTGTGTATCTGATCATGTAACTCTGTAATTAAAACCCTTTCATGCTGCGTCAGTACTTCCAGGATCAAGTGACACCCCTTAGGGGAGCTCACAAACCATTGCTCTCTCCTCCGACCACTTCTGCAGCCACTTTCTTGCTCCAGCCAAAACTGCAGCTTGCAAAGGCAAAGTTTTTAGCAAGAGGTTTGTATGGGAGTCCCCTGCTAAGCCCTTTTGAAGCTATAAAAGCATTGCCCTCATTTTAGGAGATTAAGGGTGGTAGCTGACAAGGATCACAGGCCATTCCGGTGAAAACCCATTGCCTGAATGCACTGAGCTGCTTCGTGACACCACACTTTCCCTCAAGCTGTGCTGTCTGCCTGGTGTCTCTTCCTCCCTTGTGGTCTCGGTACTCATCTCTGAGCACAGCATTTCTTCCTCCTTTGAGCCTGCTGACTGGGTTTGTGCTCTTCTAAGTGCCCCCTTGGACATCTGAGCAAACTGTCTGATTGACTGTTGTGGCCTCATCCCCACCATTCCTCCTTTTCAGCATCTTGAAGGTGGGCACTAGGCGGTTCCTAGCACTTAGGCCAGAAGCTGCATAGAATGAATCCACCAACTACTTTCTTCTCCTCCGCCCTCTGCCTGAAGCCCTCCCCCAGGATCTCACATCAGGATCCCAGTTCTAGCCCCTCCTGTTTTCTTTGCACCCATGCCTCCCACCCCAAGGTGGGACTTCTGGTTCTTTCCATTACAGAATCAGGAAGCCCAAGCCTGAGGTTCAAAGATGGCCAAAGATCTAGTCACACAAAATCAGTCAGAAAAACTCGGTTCTTGCTAATTTGCATCATCAGCCAGTCATGACCAGTAAGCTGAGCTGATTTTCTGGCGTGGGGCACTGGGTAAGTGTATTACAAATAGCCTTAGTGGCTGGCCTTTAGGAATCTGCCAGGGGGTTGCACTGAGCAGTTTTCTATCAAGGGCAAGCTAAAGAGAGGGAAAGGCTTGAGAGAGGGGATAATCTATAGGATTCTAAGTAAACGTTTCTTGCCATTTGTCAAGTCCCCTCCACACCAATGCGCAGGTTGTTAATGCTATTATACTTCACTCTCGCTTTCACAGACATGGTACTAAGGCTGCACAATTAAAACCCACACAGAGTACTTAATATGGTTTTATGATATTGAGTTAATTCACTAGAGCTTTCTCTTAAAAAACTTTTAGCAAGTAACACAGAATTCCTTTTAATAGTATTTATTGAATGTGTAAAACACAGGTCTCCATTCAACCTTGTAAGTCTGGACAGAGAAAGAATACTCTAAGGTGATTTGATTGGGAAATCCAGACCCTGCGGCTATTGTGATCACACTTATAAGCAAACCTTCAGTAACAAAACAGTAAGGTATTTGAGGAGGATAACACACCGCCATGTGGAATAGTTTCCATTGCAAGCTGCCAATTTGAAATGATCTTTCTCTGACGCGATTTAATTTGAAAACTACTGAGGTCATTTCCTTTTAACTTAGTTCTATGTAAGCAAAACTGCATTAACCAGTTAATACAATTAAACAAATGGTTGAATTGATTTTTTTTAATGCCATTGACCATTTATTGACTGGACTGCTTTATTCAGAGTGGCATGCAGGTGTGTGGCCCAAAGCATGGCGCTCTCTGTGGTAGATATGGAGCACACTCAAAAAGGACCTAGGAAGTCCTTTCTGCAGCTCCTAAGGACACTGGGCCCTGCACACTCAGCCTGTTCTTTCAAGGGTGCTACTGGCTGTCCCTGGCCCTAGAATCTGTGTATGCTTCCTGCTGCCTTGACATCTCCAGCTGTAGTGCGGCCCCACGCCCCGAATTTTCACTTCCCCATGCTTTCAATGTCCAGCTGTGCAGGAACATTCTCAGTGTGTTCACATCTTCGGCCAGTTTCAGAGATCTGTGTGTCCTGGATCACACAGCATCATATACATGAGAGTCTAAGTATCCTTATGTTTTGTAACCCCATAAACCTATTTTCTAAATTTAACTATACCCTCCAGTACTCCTGATGCTGATACACACTGTAGGCCTCATCTGGCTTTGTATGATATCTCTCTATTTATCTATCTTTCTCTGTATTTCTATCCCTATTTATCTATTCATCTGTCTATATATATCTAGATAGATAGGTATATATTGCTTCTCAGCCTTTTGGCTAAGGTCAAGTGATAGATAGGTATATACAGACAAGTAGATACAGATTTCTATACCTGAGATCTCATTCACAGTTATCCAAGGAGAATTTAGCTTTGGGCTCATTATGTTCTTCTTTACCACTTCTTCTGCCATCATTTTGACATCTTCCGAATCCATGTAAGTGTTGGGATGTAATTCTCTATGAGTATCTCACGTGAGCATCTCCAAAAATATCTGCATGGTCTGGGGGATCTGATTGAAGCTATTTACAGAGGAATTGAGGATGTATATAGAATGAGACATTCCAGGGGATTAAAGTTTGAAGACATTTCCTTCCCCAGAGCCATTCTAGGGTAGAAAAGATTAAGAGCTCTCCTTATCCTTCTCTCCATGCAGAAGGTTTGCTTACATTCCAGAGTAAAGATAAGATTTCTTTCTCTCAGCAGGATAAAATAGGCAGGACCCCTCAGCCCTATATAAGACCAGAGTTTCCTGATTTAAGGGTCCTCTCCCCCAGTGCACCTGCATAATGAGGAGGTGTCATTAGACATTGGCTGTGAGGTTTGGGGAACCGAAGGAAAGCATTGTTCTGACTGATGGTTTTTTGCCATGAGTGAACAGTCTTTGTCTGTGACCCAGAGACCTTGTGTTTTCTGTCAGTATATTTTTAAGAGACTGCCCAGTTACTCTATGAGCTTGCACGTCGGGTAAAATCCCAGATTCTCTGCTGGGTCTGACTTAACAGTAGTCATATGCTTTATGCCACTTAGCATTCTTGACTTCTTCCTTCATTCCAACGACCTTCTTCCACATTAATTCAGCAGCTCTGAGAATGACTATGCCACAGTCATTATCAATAACTGCATTGCCTTTAAAATCTCAGTTTCAAACATACCTCATAACACTCCCTTTTTATCTTTCCAGCACAATTAACCTGATACTCTAACTCCAACACTTTTCTGATCTTATGAAGACTTTCATCCCTGAAACTTACAGCCCTTCCACTATCTAGCAACTCTCATATGCCCCAGTTTCTTCTGGTGCGACTTTGGTTCCATAATCCACCATTACAAGGACTCCCGACAATCACCCTTTTCTCATAGCAAAGCCCCAGCTCTGCTTTAAACCACCTACCCTATTTTTCTGCAGTGTCTCTGAGTCACTAAATATTCCTGCACAGAATTAAAACCCTTGTTATCTGAAATCACTTTTTCATTTATGATAGCAAATCTAAGATGGGTCTCAACCATTCACAGGAACTTGACCATGCTTACCTAGTAAATTAATTTTTAATTTTCCAATATATTTTCATTTAATATCCTCAATCACTTCTCAATTCATGATTCTGCCTCATCCTGGATAGAGAAAAATGCAATCAGGCAAGAATTACCTTGTCCACTCAAATCCTATCCATCAACTTACATTGTACTCCCATATCCTCCCTTCCTCCCTACTACAGTGAAAGAAACAGCCTTCTGTTTCTAAGGACAGTACCACCACCCAAACTGTCTTCCCAGGATTTGTTTTTGGCAATTATTCCATACCTCTCTTATGTTATCAATGTTTCTCTCTGTTGCTTTATTCTCACCAGCAAATAAACATTCTTTAATAATATGTATATTTTTAAAGAAAAAAAAGCCTTCTCCTTACACCAACTCTGTTCTACTTCTTCACCTCTCTTTCATTAAGTAATTTAGGATGGGCTTTTTGTTTTTGTCTCTGTCATTCCTCCCAATCCCCTCTGCCCTCATTGATGCCACTTGTTAAGGTCACCTGCATCTTTTTTGTCATCTATATCTTGCAAAGATGAAAGTCAACTCTCCACCCTCGCATGGCTTGACTGCTCAGTGATATTTGACACGAATAGACACTGCTTCCTTCCTGGGGTATTGTTTTCTCTGGGCTTCTGCGACAATCTGTTTTCTTTTTGTTTCACAAGTTCCTCATTCTCAGTCCTATTGCGTGTTCTTCTACCCCTTGCCCCCTCCCCAAGACTTCAAATGCTGGAAGCCTCAGAGCTTCGCCATCACACTTCCCTCCTTACTCAGAAGTCTGTCTTCAAGTAGCTTCAACTTGTCCCATGACTCCAACTTGCTTATGCCTAAAGTCTGGGTCTCTCCCTGGAGCTTCATATACTTTTCAACATCTCAACTTGATGTCCATCTCTCTCACTCTTCCTTCTGTTTGAAATAAAGTTCTTGTAAACAGAGACATGATTGTCACTTTCTCATCAGTTAAATCTCAATACAAATTTCATTTCCTTAGTAAGATTTTTCCTGGTTGCCCTAACCAAATTATCTCATTACAGCCCCTACCAATCATTCTCCATAACTCAATTTTATTAACGCCATTTCTCTGTTTTCTCCTTGTGTTTGTCTTCTGGAATATACATTATTTATTAATTTACCTACACATTGACATTTGTTTCCACCTTGCACCAGTTAGCTACTGCTATGTAACAATCACTCCAGTACTCAATGGCTTATAGTAGCATACAATTAGCAAGATGCATTTCTTTTTGTTTTAAAGATTTTTTATTTATTTTGAGAGGTAGAGTTACAGACAGAGAGAGGAAGAGACAGAGAGACAGGTCTTCCCTCCATTTGTTCACTCCCCAAATGGCCACAACGGCCAGAACTGTGCTGATCCGAAGCCAGGAGCCAGGAACTTTCACCCGGTCTCCCATGTGGGTGCAGGGGCCCAAGGACTTGGATCATCTTCTACTGCTTTCCCAGGCCATAAAAGTGAGCTGGATGGGAAGAGGAGCAGCCGGGACTAGAACTGGCCCCAAATGGGACGCTGGCACCACAGGTGGAGGATTAACTTACCTACTGCGCCACAGCACTGGCCCCAGCATGATGCATTTCTTATTGCTCCTGGCCTTGGCTGAGTTCATTCATCTAGTATCTTCTAGGGCTGTCAGCTGGGGCACAATCAAATCTCTCTCATCATCCATTAGGCTAGCCTGAGCTTATTCAAATGACAGTGACAGAATTAGAGAGGGAAAAGGGAAGTGTGGAAGGTCTTGACAGACTCAGAACTGACATACTGTCTAGAACTTCTCCCCCCATCTGGTAGCCAAAACAGAACGCAAGGCCAAACCCAAAGTTATTGTGGGAGGGCATTACCAAAGAGCATGGATACAAGGAAAGGGAAAATGTGAAGCCATAACCAATGCAATATACACTTTATTACAAGAATTAATAGGGTAAGTACCTTATCTTCTCAACTGCGTATCCTCATCCCTTTAACTAATGCCTGACTCTGTATATAATAATTTCTGACTGATTACAATCATGAGTTCATTGCTGGAAATCTATTCTGTCAGTCCTGTGCATTGTTTATGAACTTATTCAAATGATTATATTTTATACCATGCACATAATAACTCAATGAATATAGTCCTTTCTTTTTTTAAGGGTAGATATCCAGCTAAGCAGAATTTGATAGAATTTTCAGATTTCCCTCCAAAATGTGAGCCACCTAACTAGAGAGAAGCAAATGAAGGAGACTTGTTTGGAGATGCAGTGTTTGGAAAGGTTTGGAAAAGGTGAGACAACACAGCATTGCTAGAAAGTAAGTCACAGAAAACCAGAGGTGGACACCTCCATGTTTCACCATGTCCAATACCAAGTCCAGTGCCTTGCACACTAGGTGACCAGTAATCTAACGTTAATAGAATGAGTAAATGGAATCAGGAAGCCAAGGTAAGTTACATACATCGGAGGAATGACTTTGGGAAAAGAAGACTTGAATTAGAAATACAGGAATTGTGAACTCAGACGGGTATATGAAACTGGAGACTTCGTTTCCTTGAGGCTTAGAGTAGAAAGTAGAGTTTCAGAAGCATAAGAAAATGGTTGGGAGTGGAGGGAGATATTTGAAGCTTAGGGTGAGTTTGACTGATGGAGCAGGGGCAGAGAGTTGCTTATCGAGGAGAGACTACTTACACTGGGATCTCAGGGAGAGTTGAGAATCCAAGTTAGCAAAGTTTTGTTGAGATCCATGTCATTCCATCAGGAACCACATCAATACGAGCCTCTCTGGTTCTCTTTCCTCAACTCTTCCAAATGTCTTAATGTCCTCCACCATCCTGAAACACTCTGAAATGAATTTGATGTACTCTAATTTAAGACCTCTGCACGCAAATGCTAGTTCCAGGCTGGGTTTGGCATTTGGGGCCACCCAAAACTTGGGGTGGGGCCAGGGATATTTTGAACATCTTCATCCTTCGAGTTTACCATATGTACTTCATCAGGTTGCTGGTGTGGCCTTGATGCCATCCCTCATATGCCCTGGGTGAGGCTAAAGCTCTGATTGGTGCTTTTAAGCCCCAAGAGGCCTGTGGGTAGCACCACGCTGAGGTCCGTGAAGGTGAAATGAAGCCGACTTTGGAACTGAAGATTATTATTCCCAGCTTCTTCCTCTTCCATATTAAGCAATTAATATCTGTGCCATCATGGGAAGACACAGAAAAGCACGCACATCTCCACACATGGGCACCAGATGACTTGGACACAGAACTGTCTCGGCTGGTTTTAACTTCCCTTTAAAACTCCAGTGAAAGCAAGCATATAATATGTTCAGAACATTTGCCTCATTCTATGAATTTAATAGAGAAGATACTCAGGTTTTTTTTCCACCACAGAACTAGACTTCCTTTCTTAAGTAGAGATTCAAATTTTGGAAGAAAATAGAAAGAACATAGTATGACCCTCTTTAGACTCAGTGTCTATACTGCAGAAACAGGAATGATTAAATCTAGTTTATATATATTCTGTGATTATTAGAAGTCATATAGACAAAGATTTCTAGTCAAGTAGTGGGCATTCAACAAAGAGTGGATACTCTTTCTATTAACATCATCTGTTCAGAGAAATTTGACTCAGAGAAGCTGGATGATGTGTTATATATGATGGAGATATTAAAATTCGCAAAAGTGCATGAGTCCCTTGGATTGCTTCCCTTCTCAGAGGCTTGCTGAAGCCTACCTTTTGTTATAACAATGCCTTACATTTTTGCATCACTTTGTTGCTTCCCTGAGCATTTCCAATCTTCCTTGGTGCTTCCGTCAGAAGAGCCTATATTATGTTGCAGTAATGGAAAATCCCATTAATCTCTATGACTGAGATGAACAAATGTTTGTTTCTCATTCATGCTCCACGTCTGTTGCAGATTAGCAGAGGCCATTGATCACCAAATTTCTTTAGGCATCCAGAATGAAGGAGCCAGTACTATCTCAATTGTTGGGTACGGGACCAGTGGGAAAGAGAGCATTGAGAAGTTTAAATCTGGTTATTAAACATTTTGACTTAGAAGTGGCATGTTAGCTCTAATAACAAGTCATTAGTTATAACAAATCATGTGACCCTACTCAGCCGCAAAGGGACAGGAGTATCGTCTCACCATGTGCATGGAAGGTAGAGCTAGAAATTATCATGAAGAGTATCAGTGACAGCATGTTACACTATGACAACCATCTTTCAAGGAGAGGACAATCAATATATCACTCAGATCTTCTAGAAAAGGAAAATTAGGCTGAAAGTGGAATGCAAATTACATGGAGGTAAGGGATATATGGGTATTTTCGACAATCAGAAATATGGTTTCATATTCTCAGAAAGTAACATGAGAATCTTAATCTTTGGTGCCTCTTTATTTCCCACAGACACTTCCAATTACTTCTGGCACAAACAACCCCTATATTCAAACCAATTTGTTGTCTTTTACTTGCCTACTCCTTTAACAAAGCATTTGTAAAATTTTTTTCCACTTGTGGAATTTTATAAAGGCAAATAAGTATGACTTGTATAGGGATACCAGAAACTCACTTTTTGGTTGCCTATTTCTAGGTGGCCGATTACCCCAAAGCTTTAAAATAATTTCTTTTTAGCTCACACATCTCAGGTAGGAATTGAGGTTGGATCTGGACTGGTGGTTGATCATCAAACCACACGGCCTCAGTTGGGGCAGCTGGAGCTTCCAAGATGGCCGCTTCACTCACATGTCTAGTGCCTTGGTGTTCCTTGATACTTCCCTCCTCTCTGCCTGCAATATTTCTTATCCTCCCAGACTTCTCAATGGGGCTCGAGTTTCTCACAGTATGGGTGCCTCTGGGAAGTAAGACATTTTACATAGCAGTTAAGGATTCTAAGGAAGACTGTTTTCAATGACCAGCTTCAGAAGTCTTACCATATAATTCCCATTGCATCCAATTGGTCAAGAAAGTCACTAAGGGAGCCCAGATTCAAAGAAAGAGAATCAGATACCATGTCCTGATGGAAGAGAGCCCATCTGCCACAATCCAACGGTTTAGAAATCCTTAATGGTTTGCTAAAGTAGAACAAAATAGGTCTTTGTTCCAATCCAGTTTCCTGACTTTGATGAAATCTCCCCTCTCTCTTGTGTATACTATAGTCTTTCCTTGGACTGAGGTTTTTCTTTCTTTCTTTTTTAAATATTTATTTTATTTTATTTGAAAGCATTACAGAGAGAGGTAGAGCCAGAGAGAGAGAGATAGGGAGAGAGAGAGGTCTTCTATCCACTGGTTCACTCTCCAGATGATCACAAGGTCTGGAGCTGCACTGATCCGAAGCCAGGAGCCAGGAACTTCTTCTGGGTCTCCCACACAGCTGCAGGGGCCCAAGGACTTGGGCCATCTTCCACTGCTTTCCCAGGCCATAGCAGAAAGCTGGATTGGAAGCGGAGCTGCTGGAACTCGAACTGGCACCCAGAAGGGATGCTGGTGCTGCAGACTGGGGCTTTAACCTGCCCCACCACAGTGCCATCCCCTCTTTCTTTTTTATAAACTCATACAAATATGGAAGTGGAAAGATGACCTCTGAGGTTGCTTCTTCTTTAACATTTATTTATTTATTCTTACAATATTCATCTCTCCCTCAAATGTTGCTCAAAATTCTCCTTCCATGAAAGCGCTTCCGAGTAATCAATCCTGGCCTTAATCACACACTCTCCTTAGTGAATTTCCTCAGCATACATGTGGGTCACTCTTACGCTAAGATCAAATTCTGTACTTGTTTTAATGTGTCACAAGCCCCAATTTCCAGCAACTTCATCTGACATTGATCTCTTTCTTCCAAGAATTCTTATTACATTTTTAGTTCAAACCACAGAATTTGGCATTTCAGAACATGCTGTGTTTCATAGCTTTTAAATTGTTTCAAGTGTACAAGTTATGTTTTGCCAACTGGACTTTAAACTCTTCATGGTCACAACCCATGCTTTATAACTTAAAGAATTTAGCACAGTAATGGATGCAAGAAATACGTAGTAAATGCTTGTGTTTCCTCCTATGTTCTTACATATAATCATTTGGCATGTCACCTCATTTGCGGTTGGTTTATCAAGAGCAGAAACTTTATTTCAGTGGTATCTGTCCAGAGATTTAGCTGCTCTGTGGTGTATCATTCATACATACTTAATCAATTTCTTGGGTAGCTTCTTCCTTCTGATTTACTAATCCAATAGTCATACCTACATCAAGGAATTTCTCCCCAAATTCTGATTCTTCACCTCTAAAAGTTTCAGTATTTTCTTATAAGATAACATTATCATAGGCCGGCATTGTGGCTTAGCAGGTATGTCTCTGCCTGCAATGCAGGCATCCCATATGGGTGCTGTTTGAGGCCCAGCTGCTCCACTTCCGATTCAGCTTCCTGCTAATGTGCCTGGAAAAGCAGTGGAAAATGGCCCAAGTGTTTGGGCCCCTGCACCCATGTGGGAGACCCAGAAGGCTCTCCTGACTCCTAATTTTTTCGTGGCCCAGCCCTGGCCATTTTAGCCATTTGGGGAGTGAACCGGCTGATGGACGATCTCTCTGTCTCTTCCTCTCTCTGCGTTAACTCTGATTTTAAATAAATAAACAAATCTAAAAAAATTATCATTGTCAAACTAAGGATTATATTGGTTCAATAATATTATTTAATACAATTCAAAACCAAGCCTTCATTCTTCTCAGTAGTGTTCTTAACATGATTTTATTTTTGATTCACTCTAGAATCATATGTTAGATTTAGAGGTTGTGTATTTTTAAAATCTTATAACTTTTGTGAAACTGATATATTTGAAAATTCCAGGCCATTTGTCTTGCAGAGCATCTTCAAACTCTTATGACTAGACACAGGCCAAACCCTGGACAAGTGTACCAATTAAGAGTTGTTGGGAAGTCATCTCTTTTACAGAGACATAGAATCCTAGTTTGTCCCGTTATTGTTTATGCTAATTTTGATACTTTGCTATGCTGGTATTCACTTGTTTTCTCCATTATAACTCAGCTTTGGGGTAATCCACTGATTAGCCTTGACAGAATCAATTATCCCATTTATGGCATTGCATTTGGGAGGGGGGGGGTTGGCATTTCAGCTGCCTATGTTTAGTAACAACGTAAATCTACAAAATCTTTCTTTATCAAAAGTATTATAATTCTTTCGGTGTCCAGGCTGTTCCCATTCAGGCCAATGAGAGCCTCTTCATGGTGGATCCTGAACGTCTTTCATGTGTCTCCTCCATTTTTGAGATATTGCATGATTTATGACATCAGATTTCTGGACTTCCCTTGAACTTTTCCTGCCTTAGTCTGTTTTCAGCCATTTTTTCACTGATGCATAATTCCTTTTCATAGAAAGTGGTCATGATAAACCAAGATTTGGGTTTCAGTTATCCTTGTTCTTACTGAGTTTCCATTTGTTCCTGGTGTTTTTGATAGTCATAAATTGGACATGCACACATGTGCATACGTGTGTGCGCATGTCTCTCTGTGTGTGTGTGTGTGTGCATCTTACACTAAAGTTTACGGTCATGGTATGATGTTCCAAATTACTTCATTTTTTTCTATGTGCTTTTGTTATCAGTTTGATGTACAATTATGTCCATTTGTTTAATTGTAGAAATTGCTTTTGACAGCTTTTTAAAGTTAGTGTTATTGAACCTGTAAATATGTATATAGTTTAAGAGTTGAAGCAAATAGACTACATGACATTTTTTTTTAATTTGAGAGGCAGAGAAAGACAGAGACTGAGAGACAGACAGGCAGAGAGCTCCCATCTGCTTCCGCATGAGTGACAGGGACCTAACTACTTGAACCATCACCTGGTGCTTTGCAAGGTGTGCATTAGCAAGAATCTGGAGTCGGGAGCAGAGTGAGGACCCAAACCCAGGCATTCCAACAGAGGATGCTGGCATCCCAAGTGGCATCTTAACTGCCAAGTCAAATTCCCACCCTGCACTATATATTAAAAGTACATTCAGGGGTCTCACTTGTGTTACCACAACTTCCAACCCATTGACTCTGTTAGCTATTTCCGTTAGCTTGTGCTTTATTTTCCTTGTAACTCTTTCTATAACACTTGATACATTTACATATAGTTTTTTCTCCTTTCTCATGTGAATATTAGCACAGCTAATATCATCTTGGCACCTTTTTTCATAAAGCAATGTATCCAGGAAATAATTTTTGTATCAATTCATAGAGATCTTATTCATTTTAATAGTATAGAGAGCTGTACTGTGTGGTTACGTACAGTTGCTGCATAGATTCAAAGATGTTTTCTTTTACTTTATGTAGTATCAATTTGGCCTTTAAGATTTACTCTTCCAAAAATATTTTAAAAAGTTCCTAGTTTCATCCAGCATAAGTACAACTTAAATGATAAAAATTATAGTCAAGAAAAGGGGAAACTGTTTCGATTTTATGGCTCCTTGAATTATATTTCTCAACTGCAGGATCACATTCTAAGAGGAAGTTATTCCCAATCAGTCCAGGAGTTACAGCTGGCAGAGTTGACTGTTCTGAGAGCAAATGGGTCATCAAACTCAATCACGACGCAGGAGATGTGCCAGGGATGTGCCATCCACTCTAACTGATGAGAGGGCCATGGTCTTCCAAAAAATGCAAAAGATATGCAAGGCCTTGGCTTACATGGCTGTTTCCAAAAATATTAGGTGAGATATATTTCTGAAAATGTGTAAATTTGTATGAAATGTATATTATGGTACACAATAATTTTATTTTTTTCCTCAACTGTATTTTCAATCATGTAAGCAAATGTGATGAGTTTTGACAAGAATGTAAACCCATGTAACCTCCCTCATGATCAAGATATATTGGATTTCCATCACCATAAAATATTTTTAGTGCCTCTTGTAGTCAACTTCTCTGTGTAACCCAGGCCCCAGGTGGCCACTGCTCTGCTTTCTGTCACTATAGATTAGATTTGCTATTTTTAGACTTTTACATCAGTGGAATCATATGGTATGGGCTCTTTTTGTCTGGCTTCTTTCACTCAGTAAAATGTTTCTGAGTTTGTTCCTTTTAGTTCTTGAGTAGGATTCCATTGTGTAGACATATCTCAGCATTTTGTATCTATGTAGTTTTGATGAATTTGGGCTGTTTCTAGATTGGGATAATTATGAATAAAACTTATATAAACATTCTTGAACAAGTCTTTGTGTGATGTATGTTTTTGTTTCTCTTGAGTAAATATCTAGTGTGAATTGATGAATTATAAAAAGCCCCTGTTTAACTTTATTTTTTTTAAGAAAGCAATTCCTTTTTGTTAAGACTGTGGTTTAGTGTCCACTTTTGCTGGTACAGTATGCACTGTGTTTACTCTACATTTAGTTTTTTTTAAATATACCACTATTTTTTAATTTTTAAATTTATGTAATGATTTTATTTTTTGTTTTACCCAATTTGTATTATTTTTTTTTATCCAGAAACCTTTTATTTAAGGTATACAAACTTCAAGTATCTCAGAAATACAACTTTAGGAACATAGTTATTCTTCCCACCCACACTCCTACCCTTCTTCCTCCTCTCTCTCCTATTCCCATTCTTATTTTTTTTTACTAAGACCTATTTTCAAATAACTTTATACACATAAGATTATTTTAAGTAAAGCGTTCAACAAATAGTAAGAATATCTGAGAGCTTCTAGATCTTTGGCTTGCCTTTGCCCTTTCTTGATGGTGACTTTTGGAGAGTAGAAGCTTTTACTTTTGGTGATATCTAATTTATCAGGTTTTTCTTCTTCTAAGGTTCACTGTGTGTGTGTGTGTGTGTGTGTCCAAACTAAAAAATGTTTGGTATTCACCTGTGGTAAGAGTTTCTCCTACGTATGTATTCACCTAGAAGTTTTACAATTTTAGTTTCTTACATGCAGGTTTATGATCCACTTCAAGTTAATCTTTTGTGTATCATGTGAAATAAAGGCTAAGGACATCGACTTCCATGGAAATCCACTTGCTCTTGTTGGTACCTTAACTACATGATCTAGGTTCACATCACCAGTAACAAATGAAGATTATATCATGTATCTTTGATATGATATGATGAAAATGCACATCATCTTAGTGACATTTTTCAAACCCACAATCCAGTCTAATCAAGAGACCCAAATCAAACAATATTCTGAAAAATACCTAGAGTATATTCTTCAAAAGGTCATGGAAAATAAGGAAATGCTGAGAAAACTTGGAGGAAACACAGGAGAGATGACAACTAAATGTTATGTGGTATCCTTAATTAGCTTCTGGAACAGGAGAAGGTACTGATAGGAGAAGTGGTGAAACCCAAGTGGCATCTATAATTTAGTTACTGGTATTCATTCAATGATAGCTCATTTAATTTTGATAAATACACTATAGTTATATAAGAAATTAATATTGGGTAGCTAGTAGAGGACATATGAGAATTCTCTGTACTACCATTTTTTTGCAAAAATAAAATTATTTCAAAATAAAGTCTAATGATAGAGTCTTTCAATCCACGAACATGGTACATCTCCATTTATTCAGGTCTTTTTAAAAAAAATCTCGGCCATGTCTTGTAATTTTGAGTATAGTTTTGCAAATGTTTAATTAAATAAAATCCTAAACATTTTATGTTTTTGGATGTAAGTAGTAAATTTAAAATTTTTATTTCCCAATTTTTTTGTTGTTAGTATTATATAGAAACAGAACTTATTTATATTGATCATGTGTCCTGAATACTTTCCAATTTCATCTATTTATACTAGTAGTTTTTTAAAGATTTATTTATTTATTATTTGAAAAGCAGAGTTACAGGCCGGCGCCGCGGCTCACTAGGCTAATCCTCCGCCTAGCGGCGCCGGCACACCGGGTTCTAGTCCCGGTCGGGGCGCCGGATTCTGTCCCGGTTGCCCCTCTTCCAGGCCAGCCCTCTGCTGTGGCCAGGGAGTGCAGTGGAGGATGGCCCAGGTGCTTGGGCCCTGCACCCCATGGGAGACCAGGAAAAGCACCTGGCTCCTGGCTCCTGCCATCGGATCAGCGCGGTGCGCCGGCCGCAGCGTGCCGGCCGCGGCGGCCATTGGAGGGTGAACCAATGGCAAAAGGAAGACCTTTCTCCCTGTCTCTCTCTCTCACTGTCCACTCTGCCTGTCAAAAAAAAAAAAAAAAAAAAAAAGAAAGAAAGAAAAGCAGAGTTACAGAGAGGCAGAGGCAGAGAGAAAGGTGATGGGGAGGTCATCCATCCCCTGGTTCACTCCCAAAATGGCTGCAATGGCCAGAGCTGGGCCAATCCAAAGCCAGAAGTCTGGAGCGCCTTCTGGGTCTCCCATGCAGATGCAGGTGCCCAAGGACTTTGGCCATTTTATACTGCTTTTCCAGGCCACAGCAGAGAGCTGGATTGGAAGTGGAGCAGCCGGAACTTGAACCAGCGCCCATTTGGGATGCTGGCACTGCAGGCAGCAGCTGTACCCACTATGCCACAGTGGTGGCTCTGCTGGTAGTTTTTTAAAAAATAGATTTCTAGGTATTTTCTCAGTGTGTTTTTTTTTATCATCAGCAAACAAATTTTTTTTAAAGTTTATTTATATGTTTGGGACCAGTTATGTGGCGCAGGGGTTAACGCCCTGGCCTGAAGCTCCAGCATCCCATATGGGCGCCGATTCGAGACCTGGCTGCTCCACTTCCTATCCAGCTCTCTGCTATGGCCTGGGAAAGCAGTAGAAGATGGCAGCCCCTGCACCCACGTGGGAAACCCGGAAGAAGTTCCTGGCTCCTGGCTTCGGATTGGTGCAGCTCCGGCCATTGCAGCCAATTGGGGAGTGAACCATCGGATGGAAGACCGACCTCTCTCTCTCTCTCTCTCTCTGCCTCTCTTCTCTCCATGTAACTCTTTCAAATAAATAAATCTTAAAAAAGATTTTTTTTTTTGATAATCAAAGTTACACAGAGAGAAAGAGGGGTTAGAGAGAGAGAGAGAGAGAGAGAGAGAGATAGGTCTTCCATCCACTGGTTCACTCCCCAATTGGCCACAATGTTTAGAGTTGTGCTGAACCAAAGCCAGGAGCTGGGAGCTTCTTCTGGGTCTCCCAGGCAGGTGCAGAGGCCCAAGCACTGGACCATCTTCTACTGTTTTCCCAGGCCATAGCAGAAAGCTGGATTGGAAGTGGAGCAGCTGGCACTCGAACTGTTGCCCATATGGGATGCCGGCACTGCAGGCGGCGGCTTTACCCTCCATGTCACAGTGCTGGCCTCCAAATAAAATTGTATGTACTGAAATAAAAAATTTATTTTGAAGAAAAATTCATGCATTGTTTTTTTTTTTTTTCAAAGGTTTTCTGGAGGCCAGCACTGTGGCATAGTGAGTTAAACTTTCTTGGGTAATTTTCTTATATTTTATCTATGAATATATCTTATTTTAAAATTATTGCTTTTGTGCTTTGTTAATTATTTTATTATATGTTCATTTGTACTTTTGTAATACAATATCTTAAATCTTATCCATTTTTCTTAGTCTGTATTTACTTGATGATCTGAATCCTCTTTTTTTTTTTTTTTTTTGACAGGCAGAGTGAACAGTGAGAGAGAGAGACAGAGAGAAAGGTCTTCCTTTTCCGTTGGTTCACCCCCAATGGCTGCTACGGCCAGTGCGCTGCGGCCAGCGCGCTGCGGCTGGTGCACTGCGCTAATCCGAAGCCAGGAACCAGGTGCTTCTCCTGGTCTCCCATGGGGTGCAGGGCCCAAGCACTTGGGCCATCCTCCACTGCACTCCCTGGCCACAGCAGAGAGCTGGCCTGGAAGAAGGGCAACCGGGACAGAATCCGGCGCCCCGACTGGGACTAGAACCCAGTGTGCTGGCGCTGCAGGCAGAGGATTAGCCTATTGAGCCACAGCACTGGCCTATCCTTTTTTACAATTGATAATTTTCTCTGTGATACTTTGTTTCTTCCTGTTTCCTATTTCCTGTAATTGTTATGGTGTTCTTTTATCTTTAATTTATTATTTCCTTAGTTCTATTGTTTCTCTTGTCATTGCAACTTTCTGTCTATCATCTTATCTTTAATATCTTGGGTGTTTTTTTTTAAATTTGTGCTACTAATAAATTCCCTTAATTATTCTTAAGTAGTTTTGAAGATATCACTTATTTTTCTCTTCTTCTAGGTTTTGATATTTATATGTAGCTTACCTCTTGCATCCATCTGTAATTTTAATGCTGGTGACAGTGATATTATTCCCTTGCCATTTCTGTCTGTATTGATCATGCTGGGGCAACTCTCTCTTCTATCGATTCTACTATGGTGGGAGTAACTTAGCTCTGTTCCACTATTCTCCGGTCCTTCCTTCTCTCCTAAGTCACAGGCTGAGGGCTGAGTTGTTTTTTACTTCCCATGTTTGTGTGGCTGTAGCAAACGGCATGCCTGGATTTACTCTCATCTTTGAGAAACTTTAAAATATCATCCACAGGTTCATTCTACCCAAATTTGTTGTTCATTCCCATTTACACATGGAGGATTCTCAGGTTTTCAGGTTTTTTTTTTTGTTCCATTTGTGATGAGTGCCGGGCATTTCACTTCCCATGGTGAAAGACAGGTACTGGGTCCTTTAATCTTCTTTAGTTGTTCAGTTCTTCCCTTCCACCTCCAACCAGTCAGAAATGGAGAAAGATTAGGTTGTAATCCAACACCCTTCTTTATGATTATTTTAAAATTCATGTGACTACTAGCAAAAATTGTCAGGATTTTCATCTTCAAATAATACAACTTTGGGAACCCCAAATTTCTGCACTTTTGCTCTCAAATATGCTATTTCCAAGTCCACTCATTTTTGAAGTTCAAGATATTAGTCTTTCCCTTACTTAATTGCAGTTGGTATTAAGAAAGGTCAATCACAATTATAGTATTTTGAGATGGTATTATAATTTTGACATACTCTTGATTTCTCCATAGATATCTATATTTTAAATCAAATAACAGATTATAGATTTGCTGGATTTTTCAACTATTATATAAATATTAGTCATTTTACCAGATTGTTATCTCTATCTTTTTTTTCCTAGTATTTTAAACGATGCTACAATGAGCTTTTCTCTTTATATATCTGTCCTCAGTTGATTTGTTTCTGTGGGATACATTCCTAAGATTGAAGTCCTTCAATACAAAATTTAAAACTTTAAAAATATCCTAATGCACTTGGCAGTTTCTTTTCCAAAAATGTTTACCTCATCTAAACCTTACTAAGCAAAAATGTCTGCCTTCCCTTACCTCCTTCACCTCACTTTGCCTCCCTCCTTAAGAATTTGGTTTAGCTTGTCTTTTGGCCTTGAACAGGGATTTGCACACAGCAGGTGCTCAAAAAGAGCTTTCAGAATGAATGAGCTTTCAGGTTCCTCTTAGTATTGGAATTTAGTGCCTCAGTCTAGATGTCAGTAGATGGTTGTTGAAAGCAACTCTTTTGGGTGAAATCTGGGCAGCCTGAGAAGTGCTCCTCCACATTGCTACATTGCTAAACCTCATTATCTTTTTTTTACAATTTTATTTATTTATTTTTTTATTTGACAGAGTTACATAGTGAGAGAGAGAGAGACAGAGAGAAAAGTCTTCCTTCTGTTGGTTCACCCCCACAAATGGCCACTACGGCCGGAGCTATGCCCGTCTGAAGCCAGGAGCCAGGTGCTTCCTCCCAGTCTCCCATGAGGGTGCAGGGAGGAGCCAGGTGCTTCCTCCCAGTCTCCCATGCGGGTGCAGGAGCCCAAGCACTTGAGCCATCCTCTACTGCCTTCCTGGGCCACAGTAGAGAGCTGGACTGGAAGAAAAGCAACCAGGACTAGAACCTGGTGCCCATATGGGATGCCAGCGCCGCAGGCAGAGGATTAACCAAGTGAGCCATGGTGCTGGCCCCAAACATCTGCAGGCATCTGCTGTCCAGGTACAGTGTGGAGAGGTGAGCCAGGAGGCTGAGAGCCTGGGGCCACTGCAGAGTGCAGTCCTACTCATGCTGGTTGCTGGTAGTAGCCTGAGAAACCAGAACATAGCCTTCAACTGGGCAGGGTTAGTACATAGCTATAGACCTGATCTGTCCTGGCTTATCCCTGATGCACAGGTATTTTCCACTGTTTTCTCTTGATTCTCTTAGTCCCAGAGCACGTGCCTTTAATGCCAATTGCAGCAGTCTCTTTGGAAGCACCAGGTGGCCGCTGCCATTATCAGAGGCCAGATCTCAAACTTCTGAAAAACAGTTTACAATTAAGCTACAGGATCTCCAATCTCATTTACATGCTGCAAATGCCGTTTCATTCCGTATTTATTTCCTGAAACTGTATTGTAATTGCATGTGTAGTTGTGTGCAAAACAATCTACTAGCTCCTGTAGTCCCAGCAATGAGTGAGGCACAGTCTCTCGTCTCAGCTGGCAGAAATTACCTATTTCTTCAAGGGTATTGCAGACAAAATAGTAGGACACTATGACAGCTTGTGCAAAGCAAAGAAAAATTGATACAGTGCATGGGCGAGGGACCAGTAACCAGGCAGCCTGGAAGCAGAGGGTGGGGGATATCCTGGAAGAGCAAGGAGCACCGAATACTTACTACCCTCCTGCCTCCTTGAGGTTCTTGAGTACCCAGTTGATGAAACCTTGTGGGTGAAAAGCTGTCATGCAGGGGCAGGTGGGGAGGATGCTGATGAGGCGGTGTGTGTGGTGGACTCACTCCTGCTTCCTCTTGAGTCCAGGTTTTAGCATCACCAACTTCCCCTTTCCAGAAACAGCAGCTGAGGATGCGTTGCACATCTGAAACTTCCTTTGTGTTTCTTTGCTTTTCATTTTCTTTCTTTCTAATTTATTCTTTCACTCTTTTTCATGTGTGACTGTTGCTTAGCCATCTTATTTCTGAATTTTTCTGATCTGATATCTTTTTCTTATGGTTTGTCTATTATTTCTTAATGTATGTTAGTTTGGACTGAAATCCCAGGTTGCAGTTTTTCCTGAGGTTTATGGCCATTCGTTTTTTTGCACATCTCCAATTTCTGCAGGTTTGTAACTCTGAATTATCCTCTTTTCTCCTGTGGGTGGCAGGAAGAATAACATTCCCCACACTCCCTCAAGATGTCCATGGTCCAACCCCAGGAATGTATGAATAGGTTATGGTGCATGAGAAAAGATGAATAAGTGTGTGGCTAAAGCTAAGTTTCCTTATCAGTGGGCTTGAAACAGGGCTGTTACAGAATCTCAGGGTCCTTTAAAGGAGACGAGGTGGGTTGAAGAGGAGCTCAGGGTCAGGGAGAGCTCTGAAGCTGCTGCTCACTTGGAAGATGAAGGTAGAGGCCACAACCCGAGGAATGCAGGTCGCCTCCGGGACGAACAAGGCAAGCCAGCAGATCCTCCCCTAGAGCCTCTGGCAAGAATGTTGCCCCTCTGTCACCTCAGTTTTACCCAGGGAGCCCCCTTTTGGAATTCTGGCCTCTATCACGGAAAGCCAGTCGATGAGAGTGGTTTTCAGCCACTGTTTCTAGTTGCAGCAGCCAGAGGAAATCCGTAACCCCCTTACACATCATTGCGTGGGATTCCAGGTCTTCTCTCTTGCCTATCTGAGGCAAGATGCACTTTCCAATTCTGGTGAGAAAAAACTGCAGGGCTTAGTGTGGCATTTGCAGCCCTTCACGGGCTGAGTCCCGCAGGTCATGGACTCACCCCTGCAGATGCATGGAGTGAGGGGAGAAGCCCCTGCAGCGGGGTTGAAATAGCAGAGTCCTGGCCGGCGCCGTGGCTCAACAGGCTAATCCTCCGCATAGTGGCACCGGCACACCAGGTTCTAGTCCCAGTTGGGGCACTGGATTCTGTCCCGGTTGCCCCTCTTCCAGGCCAGCTCTCTGCTGTGGCCTGGGAGTGCAGTGGAGGATGGCCCAAGTGCTTGGGCCCTGCACCCCATGGGAGACCAGGAGAAGCACCTGGCTCCTGCCATCGGATCAGCGCGGTGCGCCGGCTGCGGTGGCCATTGGAGAGTGAACCAACGGCAAAGGAAGACCTTTCTCTGTCTCTCTCTGTTTCACTGTCCACTCTGCCTGTCAAATATATATATATATATATATATATATATATATAAGAAATAGCAGAGTCCTGTTATTTTTATCCTGAAATTTACAGAGAGTGGCTTAACTAGCAACAGAATAGAAATGAGGGAATCTTGACCTTCTGTCTCAATTTCTTTTTAATCCTCTTCCATCTTCATCAATTGGGCTTACCACTTCTCATTTCCTTGGGATAAAAGGAAAGGGAGAAAAGCAGAGGAAATAAGCTTGGTGAGAAAGGCAAGAAGGAAGAAACGTGGAAGAGAGTAAGTGTGAAGCTCACAGCAACTGTGGCTGGGAGCTTCTCCTGCACCCTCTTGACTTTCACTTTCTTAATCTGTGTGTGGCCCCAGAGTTCTGGAAATCATTCAGGCTCCTGCACTTTGACAGAGTTTTCAAACAAGCAGTTCTCATGTTAAAGAACCAAAATCAGAGCATTGATACCATATGTACCGCCTCCAATGAGTGCCTTGCAGATGCTGCACACACACACACACACACATACACACACATCTCTGAGCTCCTTGGACTAGCTGAAGGCAAAATTCCTGTCATAGACTGATGAGCCTGGTGGAATATATAAAGAACATTTCGTTATGTACATCTTATGCTGAAGAAATGCAAATGAATTCAAGTGAAAAGACGAGTTCCAAGGAGCAGCACCAAGACGTGGGCATGCAGCTTGCTTATTACATTCAGTTGCCGGTTACTCGTGCCATCACCGATTTGCACCTGCAATTACCTTCTCACACCTGGGAGTGCACAGGTTTTGTTGATTCCATTTCAGGAACGCTCAGCCTACGTGTTTCCCAGAATAAAGAGCCTTCTAGATCTCACAATTCAGATACCAAGGTGGCAATTACTTGTGTTCTTGATTGTTTAAAAAAGAAATTGCAGCCAGAAGAAACCAAAGACACGAAAGAAAAAAAAAATAGGGAAAGTCTCTTACCCACTTTCGAAGGCACTGAATTTTCAAATCTGGGAAGTTTGAGCCGTGTTGCTTTCAAGCATCTAGCGAACTCAGCTTCTAAGAACAAGATCCAGTAATTCCATGAACAGCCCTCAGGATAGACTCCATCATTTTCTTAGGAAGGCGGCTGGAAATCATTTACACTGCAAGATTCTCTGCAGTGATAACAAGGTATTCAAAATGAGAATGAGTCTGAGATAATCGTCAAAAGGTTCCCCCGTGCAATCTGGCCCCACTCTCCACAAGTTTCCTCTGGAAGAAAGCAGGTGCAAACACGTCAGTTTAGGTTGTGGGGACTGAGATGATTCTCTGCACCTGCGCTTGAGGTTGTCTGTCATTCTAGATGAGGGAAATTACATGAGATGGAGCTGAAATTCTGCAGACGTCGCAGGTCAAACAGCCCTACCATGCACTGGCCAAGTGCAAACGAACCACACCTTTTGGTAGGTCAGGGAGTATTGCTTTGGTCTGGGTTTCTTCACATTGGTTGAGAGTAGTGCAGCCCTGGGGGGCCCAACGGTAGCTCCAAGGTGCAAAGATAAATGATAAACATGAAGTGTTTTCCTCTGGCCTTTGAGTATATATCACAAATCTAAGAAATCTAAGTGGCATGGCTACAAGTCAAAAATGCTAGCTGAAGACAACCATTATTCATGAGCCTCTGCAAACACTAAAAAATCAAATGTAGATAATTTAAGTTGAGAATGTTTTTATTTTGAAAAATGGTGGTTAAGCGGCACAGGCATAATCATACTGAATATGTACTAAGTCCTTAACATGTAATTTTCTAGCATGATTGTCTCAAAAACTAATATGTGGGGACTATTATGATTTGCATTTCACAGACTAGGAGATTGAAACTTGAAGAACTTAAGTACCCTTCCCAAAGGCTCACTAATAGCACTTTGTTGAAAAGCTGTGTGAATTCAGAGGGCTTGGTCTGGAGAACAAGCTCTATAGAGAATTCACAAATGTACATTCATAGAAGAAGGGTAGTCTGAGTAAATTTTTCATCTTAGATCTACTACTTGACATTGACCTAATACTGACTTAATCAGGATGTTATAACTGGAAAAGTTAATTGAGAGAGATTCATTTATCAAACATGATATTATTTTCAAAATGCACTTTCTGAGCACTTTATATGCATACAAGCATCCTTGATATTCCCTAAACAGTCCATAGACTAGCTAATAATGTAATAAATTTATGCATGGAAAACTTAGTGGCTTTTTCCAGAACCGTGGAATGAACAGCTGAGAATGAACCTGAATTTCCGCCGCTTCACTCAGCTGCAAGATCAAGGGATGTGACGTGACTCCAGGAAACCAAAGATCTGTAGAAAACTATGTTTTCATTTGCATTTCTTTCAGAAGGGGGGCATCAGGGTGAAATAAGGTATACCTGGAACTATTCCACTCCAGACTGGGCAAATCAATGGAAAGTATTTCTTTAGAGCACATTTGTGCTGTGTCAGTTTTTCAGAAACTTTGGAGAAATTTCGTTTCTTCATTCCCTATTTACTGTCCCTATTTGCTGAAAGAGACTGTAAATTCACAGGAGTAGATGGCACCTTCTCAGAAACACAGTGATGCAGACCTGTAGAGCAGAGAGGAACAGACTTAGGAAGGCAAAACAAAAATGGGTGCCATGCTATAGTTTTCTGCTGGGGCAGAGTGAATTGAAAGATAGGGAAGAGAAGTTAGTTCTGCCTACAAGAAACTTAACATTTTCTTGTGTAGAATGGAAGTGCTGACCACTAGCTATCACACAAATATAAATGCCAGAAAGAGGTGCAACTATTGGCTGTTTAAGAGGTAAGAGCATGTAATCTTGTATGGTGTTCACTGAAAATAGCAATACTAGAAGGAAAAGCGTGGCGTTGCACAGGAGAGACATTTATCTGGTAAAATCACAAGACGTTGTGAGTGATTAAAGTTGAGGAATTAGCCCAGTTAGGTTGAGTACAGTGTGAATCAGGCTGTAGTTGATGTGAAACAGCCATGTTCCAAATGCAAATGCTTGGCCTCAAGGGAAAACAGAATTGCTGAAGAGGTATGCAGGATACTTAGCAAACTTAAGATAAATGTGATGGGGCTATGAGTACTATTCCCCTGTGAAGCTTGGCCTTAGTGTTGTTCCATCCCAATGTGATTTCTGCTTAGAGTCTTCAGTTCATAAATCTAAGCATGAGGTGAAGTGACTTATTGGAGTCCAAAGAATGATGGGGCTAGTAGTCCTATTCTTCATCCAATCATTCATTATTTACTGAATGACCATGGCCAGATATTGCAGTTGGCACAGAGAAAAATCAGATCCATATCATGTTTCTTGACTTCCTGTTACAAAATAAGAGATAAGCAAATGTCTCCCACTAAAGACATGCTGGGATGTGGAGTAATGGAGTTTTGCTGGCCCTTGATGTCCAAGGTCCTCAGGACTGAAGTAGATAGAGCTTGCTGTATTAGTCAGCATTGCATTACTACAATGAAATATGCAAGATAGGCTACTTGCAAAGGAAAGAGAGGTTTATTTACTTTGGTTTCAGAGGTCCATAGGCATGTTGGCTGCATTGGCTCTGTTCTAGTGAGGACCACATGCTGAATAGTGGATACA
The DNA here is from genome assembly GCF_051225735.1 of Oryctolagus cuniculus. Taxonomy (NCBI): domain Eukaryota; kingdom Metazoa; phylum Chordata; class Mammalia; order Lagomorpha; family Leporidae; genus Oryctolagus; species Oryctolagus cuniculus. Next base: position 23,334,588 of record NC_142876.1, read on the forward strand.
CATGCCATAACATGAAGTCACAAGTCCAACTGGAGCAGAGAGACAGTGATGGGGCCAACTTTTATACCAGGCTTTTATACCAACTCTCTCATGAGAACTTGAGAAGTTGAATGAGAGCCATCAAAGGGTCACACAGGAAATACCTCATGGCCCAGTGACCTCAGGACCTCCCACCGGGTTACATCTCCAAAGGTGCACCACCTCCAGGTAACATCACTCTAGGGGCCAAGCCTTCCACACATTGATCTTTGAAAGGACTCTAATATCCAAACCATGGCACTGGCCTTGGTACTTAGCACTTGCTCTATTTCTTGTACAATCTCCTCAGTCTAGAAGCCAACTTGGGTCTCACAGATGGTTTCTTTTATAACTTTGTGAAGTTCTGTTTTCCTACCTTCCTTCCAAACATTCTATCTATAATGTGTATTTGGACTTTTCTCAACCAGCTGGACCAGCTGAGTAGTTCCTAGCCTGACTGGCTTTATAAATAAATTTGTCCAAAAAGAAGGGCCATCAGAACATAAACATGCCATGACAAATAGAGTACATGAAAATATATGCATGAAGGAGTCAAACCAAAAATGTTGTGAGATGTGCCTGATTAAGACTTGGTTTTCACATCCTCTGTGAAACGCAACATCTCCAAGTTCTCGCTCAGCATTGTCTTCTATTGTTCATCACAGCAGCTCTGTTTTCCATTTGGTGCATATTGACTTTTTCAATAATCAGCAGAGTTACTGGTTTAGTGACTTCCTGTGTCTCCAGGCTCCACGAAGCTATGTGGAGAGTGTGCCTAGCTGTACAAAGTGTTTCTCAAAGGCCTAGGGTCTGACCACAATACTCATTGTATATGATCAAAGGAGGAGAGACAATGACTTGTGCTTCACAAAGGGTGGTAGTATACATAATCTCCAACTCCGCAGGATCAGGGGAGAACCAGTGGAATGTCCTGGGGAGATCAGCTTTGGCAAGCTCCATGCCTGATGACAGCAAAGGCATTTATGGCAGAACATCTTAGAAAGTTGGAATGTTGTGACAAATGACTTCAGGAAGTCATTTCAAGGAAATAGAAAGTCTTTGCTGACTCAAGTTAGTAAATCCCAGATGTAACACATCTCTTAAGCCAAAACACCAAGTATCTGGTAGCTGGTAGTTTGAGCATGTCCCTTTATCTCCAACACAATAGGAGCAGGACAACATTGTCTTTCCTCAAGCCTGTTTGGAGATTTCTTGTTTAGTTAGTAACCACAATTGATTAATATACTGTAACATCCTTATATTGTATGAACAGAGAGGATATGGGATGGTAGAAATTAGGAGGTAAAAGGGAGCAGAGATAATGTAGCCCAAATTCCTTATCTTATAGATGGATAGATAAGGCCAGGGTACTGAATAACTTTCTGAAGGGCATAATTTGTCAAGGACAGTGGTAGGATAAAATTAATTTCACAAGTCTCAGTCAAGAGATCTTTCATTTGCAACATGCTGACATACCATAGAGCAAGGTGATATGAAATTCTTCTCAAACCTAAGGTACTTCACAGCTACTAAAGCACTGCTCAGTAAAACATGGCTTCAGGATCCTACACTGAGCATCATTTCCCCAAATCAGTGAAACTTTCAGATTAGAATTCTCTAATATCAGATTACACTATTGGAATTATTGGAATTCTCCAGAATAGTGCTATCCAAGAGAAACATAATGGGAGCCAAGAATATAATTTTAAAAAAGTAGTTGCCTCTAATAAAAGTAAAAAGACATTAAGTTAAATTAATAAATTTTATTTAACTCACTATATACTAAACATGATTAGTAATATAATCAATATAAATTATTATTGGTACGATGTTTTACTTTACTACTACAGCTTCATACTAAATGTGTGTTTTATTTCCATAGCTGCATATGGCCAGTAGTTCACTCAGATTCAATCCAGTCTAGTCTTCTTTCATGATTTCACTGAATAAAACTTACAGAGACACTTCCAGTGATTTAATCCCCAAAAAGGATATTTTCTAAATGTGCTATTTCCCCAAATGGAAAACAGCCTTGAACATGCAATTTTGAGATACACAATTTCAAGATTTTTGGGTACATTTTAAGTGGATTTTGGGAATGAAGAGATGGCAGACTGAAATAGGTACTTGAACTGTCTAAGGTGAATGGAACTTCTAAATAGGCTACGCTGTGGCATTCGTAGTTGTTAGGGAACATGCTCTTCCAGGAATTCCTGGATCGATGGCAAAGGCTCATTCCTTTTGCCAAAAGTCTTTCATGTTTTCCATCTTCCACTATTAGCCACTGGTATGGTTCCAACAATCCTATTAGACTCCTTTAAAACCCTAGGGGTATAGATTCTTTGACAGCAGTGTTGGTAATATGTATTCTTCTTTCATGAATGATATCCTACTTTCCTCCAAAATCATGTGTATTTTAAAGTTGAATTTTCTGAAGTTGAACAATGGATTCATAAGTTATTTTTAAGATAATGAGGGAAAGTTTATTCTTATTATAGAATTCACAAAAATAGGTCCTGGGGCTGCCAGATTATGACCCTGAGAATATTTAAGGCTGGTGGAAGAGGGGCCAGCTGTGGAAGCACAGCTGTTAGCCCAGAACATCAGTTGCCCTTGGCCAACCAGAGACTCTAAGTTCTTAGGGAGGCAGAAATGACTCTGTTGGTTCATGTCTGCAACTGTGGGACAGGTGCAGTATTTGGTCTCAAGAGGTGGTTCATTAGACGAACTAAAGATTAAAGACACCATACTCCCCCTTTTCCTTTTTGTCCCTTTCACATCCCATTTCCTTGTCTTCACCTTCTTACAGGGGTCATGGAAGACAGTTGGGCTGCACCTAACCTGTCAAGAGCTCTTCAGGGACTGGTGAGAAGGGTCTCTTTTCACTGTCACATGAGAATAAAAAATGGCCTTGGTTGCTACCTCTGACTACTTAGATCAGGACCCCTGCTCAGCTGCCTTCTTCAACCTAGTGCTTCCTGTTCTCCTGCCTCTTCCAAGAGGGGGTAGGAGAACACTGGGGTGAGCTTCTGATTGGGATGCATATTCAAGCCTCTTGGCATTGCTTCACATGCTCTTGGCCTCACCTCTGATTCCAGCCTTGGCCAAGAGTTCCTTGGAGGCTGTGACGTTCTTTGCGCTCTGAGAACCTCATGTCAAAGGTGCTGCATGCCTGTCTGATGTAAGTCCCGGTCTTCCTCTAACTCCATGGTGTAAGGGATGCCAGAGCACTTAGCACTCACATGAAAATAATCTGCAAATGTCAGGGAGCTGAAATCTCATGGCGCAAATGGAGATAGAACCTTCAAGATAAATGCTTGTCATTTCCATCTATCATGGGAGTTAGTTTTGAGACACACTCCGCAGGTTTCTTCAGGAGTCGCACATAAAATGACCACATGTTCAGTATATCACCTTCCCATGCATGTGTCATTCCTTCCCCCATGCCCAACTGCTGCTGGGAACACATCTCAAATAAACCACTTTATAAACTTTGTCTCAGGTACTGCTTTATAGGGGGCATCTCAGATAAAGAGGGTTCCAGTCCTGTGACTCAAAGTTGATGGACTTCAGATTCCAATCAAACCAGTGCTTCAGTGAAGATCTACAGAGGGGACTGTGGAGATGAATGTGTGTGTGTGTGTGTGTGTGCTGGGGGGTATTGGAATATATAGGATGAGTTGCTGTCAGATTCTCTGCAGTCCCAAACACCTGCTGACAGTTAAACACTTTGCCTCAGTGGAAATCTTTCTCCCTCCCACAACTCCCCTACTTCCTGTAGTCAGAGGGGCTCTCAGAGCAGCACAATGGTGAGCCCAAACCTTCCTTTGCCAACCAACATTGGAGGCAAAATTTGGCTGGAGAAAACTCAGGTTTAGCAGTGCAAGACAGTCGAGGGCCACCTGTAATCCCATAATGTTAGCCTGGAGAACAGACTATACCCAACCTGGCATTGCTCTGTCCTAGAGGAGGAAGGGAGACTCCTCTCTGTCCATGTGCATCTCGTGGCTTTAGCTTTCATAACAGGCACGGGGTGATTCACCAAGTTTCAACAGCTCCTTCAGAGCCAGGGTGAGGTCCTTTTGAGGAATGACTCAGGGAGAGGGAGAGATCAGGTGAACAAAGATACTTGGAATTACCACGGACCACCCACTTAGTGACCCTGCCCTCCTCATACAAACACACTGGACAATAGGGCTAGAGGGAGTTCCAGAGGGAAGGGGAGTGGTTTTTCTCTGAACAAGACAACGAAGTTCTCTCTTTTGTATGCTTCTTAGGTGGGTCTTGCTTATATTGTGGTGGTAAGAAGGACATATTCAGCCAAAGCAGCTTCTAACTGCAAATACTTTTCTAACTGCAAACAAATAAAACTCAACTTCCTTCTAATGCTCATCTCTTGAGAAAGAGGCAAACTGTCTGCCAGGGTTTTTAAGCTGTTCCAGCCTAGTAAGCATAAGACATCTTTCATCCTCATCTTAGACTTTTCATCCTTCCAGAAACAGAAAACCCAGCTCAGGATAGCCTGACCATCAGCTACACTGTGAGGTAGAACTCTAGGTCCAGCTACAAAGGATATATAATCCCAATACTTTGACAGCATTATTTCCAGACTCACTGGTACTGGGTTGCTTTTATCCACCTCTATTCAGGGGTGCTGGGAGGGTTACGGAAAGCCTAGACCAGGAAACTCCAATGCCAAGAGCTACTGCAGGTACATCACAGCCTCTTGAACAAGCAAGATGTAGTAGGATCTTCCCTAATGAGTTCTTTGCCTTTGAGGTAGTCCTATGTGCTTCTCCCTAGAAGTTATTTCTGTATCATTTCTTCTCCCTTTTTAAAAAAATATTTTATTTATTTATTTGAGAGGTAGAGTTACAGACTGAGAGAGAGACACACAGAAAGATCTTTCATCCACTGGTTCACTCCTCAAATAACCGCAATGGCCAGAGCTGGGTTAATCTGAAGCCAGGAGCTTCCTCTGTGTCTTCCACACAGGTTCAAGGGTCCAAGCACTTGAGACATCCTCTGCTTCCCTCTCCAGCCACAAGCAGAGAGCTAGATCCAAAGAGGAGCAGCCGGGACACGAACCTGCAATCCATATAGGATGTGGGCACCATAGGCAGAGCCTACTATGCCACAGTGCCGATCCCTCCTTTTTTTTTTCCCTTGTGTGATGGTCAGTTTCCAAAAGATTTTATTAAGCAGGACAATTAGTTCTTTCTCAGGAGCCCTTTCTTCTAGATTTCTTTCTTTCCTACATGTTGGGTAGCCTTTTCCTGACTATGCAGTGGCTGGGATATCATTGATTCTAGCCTTGCTGTCTAGCGTTGCTGGGAAGAGCACTCCTTAGCTTTCCTCTGGGTTGTCAAGTCTCCCAATCTGGGCCTCAGTTCATTCCCAGGAGACCTTAGGACACCTTCAACAAGCAAACACAATACAGTTGCTATAAGAAACAGAGAATGGGCTCAAGTATACCAGGTGAGAGCCCCAGCTCATTTTATTTTACTCAAATGAGTGAATCAAGACTGTCAAACATCTGTGTGGCTGGAAAACACTGCTATTGAAAATTGTAAGGTAGGTAGGAGGAGTTTATTACCAACCCACAGACCACTCAAAAGACCAAGTAATAGTCACCCTATTAATCCACAATGATTAATGAATATGTGACCTGTCATTTATGGCAAAAGACATGACTGTCATACAGTTGAGCACACCCTGTGTCTGCTCTATCTCTCATTTTATTAAGTAATTTTTTGGCAATTAAATAAAGTAATATTCAGTAAAAAGATAAATGCTGACCAGGAAATTTAAGCAAATCTTTTTTAATCTTAAGAATTGCTTAAGCATTCCCTTTTAGAGAACTCTTGGAAAGAGAAATGCATACATTAGAGTAAGTTTGGAATTGACTTCAGCCTGTAAGTCAGGCTAAAAACATAGATATTTGCTACTGTTCCCTCTTCTCAACAGAAATTTCACTTGTCAAAACAAGAAAAAGACATGATTTTATCACTGTAAAATGTAAAATGAATTGGGAGCCATAACTCAGCATATATCCATTGCTCTTATAAACTAGTTATGGATTCTCAAGGCAAAATGGTTGTTTACTTTAGAAAAAGTAGATGCATAGGCTGATTAACAAATGAGACCTAATTAGTTCCAGGTGACAGGCTTATTTCCCACAACGGCCAGTGGGAACATCTCTCTTCCACAACTGTAGATGGTTTTCCTGACTCCAGCTACCATGTTGCAATGCACATGGCTCCACCCAGCTTCAGCAGGATTCCAAAGTAAACCCATTTCCTCTTCTAACTACAACCTCATAGCTGAATCCTGCTAATGACATCACCTTCACATTGCAAAGATGGCATCTTTATTTTCTAGAAAATAATCAGGCATTCGACTTGCCCTTAAATTTCCAGTGATCTCATTCAAAAGTTTATTGGAAGGGAAATTTTGCTGAGAAAATAGTGCGTCTCATATTTCATGTGATTGTCAAGTGTTCGTGTTTGCCATTGCCAAGCAAGAAACAACTTTGACGGGCCAATGCTGTATAAAGGTCTTGGAGATGACAACACCACAGCTTGAAGGCTACAAAGCATGTCTGCTCTGTATGTCTCATTTCAGGTGGAGCTTGAGTTTGAGAAATACTGTTTACCATACTGGCTGTGGCCATTGCAGCATTATCAATGTCAAAAACTTCAGCTGAGCATCTCCCTTTTGAGGAATTTTTCCTAGGTTTAAAGTCAGACATTTTCTTTCAAATTAGGCTGTTTCTAGAACCTTTGCAACCTGGATAGCCTTGACAGTTTTAATCCCCAGATTCACTCCTTTGGAGAGGCCCATCTAGTCTTGGACTTTCTGAAGAGGAAAAATACTGCCTGCGTGCTGGAACAACTGAGAACTTCCTACCCTATCCCCACCCTGTCTCCAAAACAGAACAAGTTTGCATCTCTATGACTTCTTCTCCCTGATAGGCATGAAACCCTTTAACTAAATCCTGGAGAGGTGTGAAACCCGAGTTTCACCATTTGTTCATCTGCATTGGAGAGAATTATTTAGAGGGCATTGAGAGGGAGAAAAGGAACCTTGACCTGTTTTTTTTTTTTTCCCCTGATTTAATAAAGTCTCTCAGCCTCCTGAGCCAGTGTGGTTTTCTTGAATTGCACAGCTGTTGCACAGCTGGCAAACCTAGATCAATGCTGATCTTTGGCCAAAATGAAACAAAGGACTTGGTAGAATGGAAAGTTAGTGCCCAGTCAGTGGGACTGTCTCTGGTATATTCCTCCCCATGAAAGGCAAGAAGCCCAAGAAGATGTACTGGACCTTAAAAGGAAAAAACAAAACAAAACAAACTTCAAACAATTGGCTAGGGAACAGACACATAAGAAAATTCACCAGAAAGCTACTGTGTTTCTCATCTTCCATCCATCAGCATGGAATCAGATTCCCTTTGGAGGATTTGGGCCTGGAGCACATGCCAGGGTCCTAATGGGTACAGTTGGAGCTGCGTAATGTTGTTGGCTCTCTCCTCACCCCACCTAGACTGAAACTATATATTGGAGGAAAAGGGAAGGATCTCATTTTCCTCTTGGCATGTTCATTGCTTTTGCTCCTTTGGAATTGCAGTATTTTCTCCAAGCCCTTGAGTTCTTGATCTTCCCCTGCTCTCCTGGCAGGGACTGAGGGGTCGTTAATCAAAGTTGATAGGAAGTAAATACCTGTTAGACTGACCTCAGTAGCAGAGTTGGTGAAGGGAGCACTTCTTTATATTTCTTATTTATTTATTTGAAAGGCAAAGTTACAGAGAGTCAGAGGTAGAGAAAGAGAGAGAGGTCTTTCTTCTGCTGGTTCACTCCCCAAATAGCTGCAACAGCTGGAGCTAGGCTGATCCAAAACCAGGAGCGAGGAGCTTCCTCTAGGTCTCTCACATGGGCACAGGAGTCCAAGGTTTTGGGCCACCTTCTGCTGCTTTCCCAGGCCATAGCAGAGAACTGGATCGGAAGTGGAACAACCAATAGCTGCAGGTGGTGGCTTTATTCTCTAAGCCACAGAGCCTGCCTGATGAAGCACTTCTTTCTTTTTTTAAAAAAGATTTTATTTATTTATTTGACAGGTAGAGTTTCAGACAGTGAGAGAGAGAAAGAGAGAGAGAAAGGTCTTCCTTCCATTGGTTCACTCCCCAAATGGCCGCAACAGCTGGAGCTGCACTGATCTGAAGCCAGGAGCCAGGTGCTTCTCCTTGGTCTCCCATGCGGGTGCAGGGGCCCAAGCACTTGGGCCATCTTCTAATGCTTTCCCAGGCCATAGTAGAGAGCTGGACTGGAAGAGGAGCAACCGGGACTAGAACCGGCACCCATATGGGATGCCAGCACCGCATGCAGAGGATTAACCTAGTGCGCCACGGCGCCAGCCCCGGAGCACTTCTTCCAATCTCCCTTCCACCTTGGAGTTCCCTAGTCTTTTTGTTTTAATATAATACAGGACCCCATCTAGCAAAAGAGGAAATAAGTAACAAATGATCTTATTAAACACCTTGGTTTCTCAGTAAAAGTTTCAGTCCAGCACTCATTCACTTAGAAACTGCACATGTGAAAAGCTTCAGATGGACTGAACTGGTGTCTCTGGTACAGGACCAATAAATCTGAGTGAAACTGAAAACCTCCCCTGGGTTATTCTAAACATTAACCAGCTTACGTAACTATTACTTCAAGTGGATTTTATGAGCTTGACTTATTTCATGCTTTGGTTAATAGACTCTGACTGCTTTTTTTTACCTTTACTAACTTCTGTGGCTGTAACTTCTGGTCTTTTCCCTTTTATCTGCTCTTACACCCTGCTGTCAGTTCTGTCCTGTTGACTCCTGCATTAGAAAATTGTGGTTACGTTCCAAGTATCCCTCCTCCTTCTCCCACCAATACTCCTTTTCTTCTCTTTGAGGAATTTACCCATGCCCTCATCTCTGCCTTTGAGTTTAGTGGCTGATGTCCCCACATCTAGTTTTACAGGATGATGCTGGATTGGCTTCTACCAATAAGTATATTCTGTCCTTGTTGGGCACAGTGATGAATACAAGGATGGACAGTACAGAAATGGAGGCAAAAAGAGATACATGACAGAATACCTGTGAGAGGAAGCAAGCTGTGTGTATTTTACTGGAGATACTAGAAGGGGTGTTTTCTTTTTCTGCTAGATATGACAAGGAACGCGGCACCCCGGAGATCTGCTGGCAGCCACCTTGTGACTATAAGGAAAGAGTCTGCCAAGATCGTATGCAACACCAAAAAGCAGGGCTGAGAAAGACAGTGAATGAAACTGGATCCTGCTTCCATTCTTGGAGCTGCTGTTCAGTCAGGAGAGTATCCAAATAGTTCAAACTGACAGATGAAACCCCGAGACAAGGCAGTGACAGTGAGAAAGACGAAAGGGGGTAGACATCGGAAAGTGTGAGTCTGAGAAAGGGGTCACTGGCGAGCAGGGGGAGAACAGCTGAGTAAGATTTCTGACCTGGTGCGAGTGGATAGGGCCCAAATTCTTATCAGAGAGTTACATAGTGGGGGCCTGCACTGAGGCATACTAGGCTAAGCCTCTACCTGCAGTGCCGGCATCCCATATGGGCTCTAGTTCAAGCCCTGGCTACTCCTCTTCCGATCCAGCTCACTGGTCTGGGAAAGCAGTGAAAAATGGCCCAAGTGCTTGGGCCACTGCAGCTGCATGGGAGACCCTGAAGAAGCTCCTGGCTCCTGGTTTCAGATTGGCTCAGCTCCAGCTGTTGCAGACATTTGGGGAGTGAATCAGCAGATGGAAGACCTCTCTCTCTCTCTCTCTCTCTCTCTCTTTCTCTGTTACACTACCTTTCAAATAAATAAATAAATAAAATCTTAAAAAGTTTTCATAATGAGAGATATACTACTGCTCCAAATAAGAAAGGAAAGGAAGAAAAAAACATGGATATGTAAAAAATTCATGATGAGTTTTATTTTGTTTGAACTCAAGAAATCTTGGCTCATTTATTCATTCACTCAGTCACTACTTATTGCCATGTATTGAGCCTTGTGCTTGAGCTATGACATGGATCCTTCCAGACCCACCCTTCTTTCCACAATTAACAATGTCTAGGTGAAGTTTCTATGAGGATTTGGAACCTACCAGGAGATGTACTTGCACACTATATCCCATTTCCCAAATTCTAAGTCAGCTCTGAGCTAGTTATACTAGAATTTCATACATTTCCCCAGAGGCACATTTAAATTCCTTCAAAGCCTTAGAGCCTCTGTGAATCCAATGCTTTAAGGATAGATTTTTGGACCACAGCTCTACTGTGTCTTTTTCTAATGTAACGTGAGACCAACGTCTTAGCAAAGGGGCTCCACGTTTTTCTTCCCTAAGAGTAGCAAAGCTCCAATTCTTCTGACTCTATACTAGTCGGCTTCCACAAGAGTTCTCAGGGTGTACAGCTAGCCAACTCCTTCTGGAAATCACATTGTTTTTAGACAATGTCGAGCCCTAATGGGTGGAGAACCAAGAATGTTTTCAGTGGTCTCGTTTGCAAGCCTTTGATGTTCCTTCTAAGTCGTATTGTGTCCAGTGGAAATGGTCTGAGGAGACTGGCAACTTTTTCAAAATGCACAAATGTTGAGTGTGTGTTTTTAATGGCTTCAAACAATTAAAATAATTGAAAAATAATTAGAAGTAGCAGCTCATTAAGCTGAGGAGGCTGAAGGCCTGGATGGCCACTGGCATGTGGCTGTGCCTGGGATAGTGTTGTGAAAGGGATGCTTAGGTCAACGGTGGTTCCTGCTGAGAAAATTCAGGCATAATCTGAGTCAGCTGCTGCCTCTGTGGTGCAGATGCCCCTGAAAACGGGTCATTAGAAATTAATTGGGGAGAAACTTGGTCCCCTAGGAAAATGACAATTAAACACACATGCAGGAATGAGCATATTAAATGTTAAAAAAGTAAAAACTTAAATCTCCCCCCCACCCCAAATAACATGATTTCTTCAAACTAGAACCCAATGGGCTGAAGCAAGCATCCAAAAGGTTTTGCCCAAGCAAACTCTCTAAGGCAGTGTTGAGTGGGTTTTCAGTCGATGGAGATGAGCAGGGGTTCTCAGAAGACCTGTAGACAATGGTCAGCCAAGGATAGAGATGGGTGGATTAGGGAGGCCATAAGCACATTGAAATTATAAGGAATTCCAGGCTCAGAAGGAATAAAGCAGTAGAAAGATCATTAACTTGAATCAGAGATTAATCATAATAAAACTTAAGAAGGCTGAGCCCGTTGATCTGCTATCAATGGGTCTTGTTTTAGCAGAGAATTTCGGAGGATTTATCATGAGATAATATGGATAAAGAGTTGCTCTTAAGTCTTTAAAGGGATATAGCCAAGTGAAGTAATCCTGCAAGATGATTTTTCTTTTACAGCAGCCCATACTCAAGATAAAACACACACACATGTATATAAGCATAAGGATTTTATATCATTTGCAAGTAGATATGCAAAATATATCATCTTTATGCTTCATTTTTTTCTCACTCTGAAAAATCAATTTTGGCCTCTTTCTTGAAGAAAACTAAGTCTAAATTTGAGCAGCACTTCTGGCCAGATGAACTCATCCCTTCAATGATGTTAAAAGTGAGAAGGACACACAGAGAGAAGAACAAGTTTCAACCCTTTCTCTGCTGGCTCCAAGCTGTTCAGATACTTTCCATTTTAAGAGAGCAGCAAAAATTTGTAATTCAGAAACTCAACTTCACCAGAAGCTTGAGCTTGTGAATTCATCATGATGATTACAGGCAATTATAGCTTTTATCTTCATTTCTTTAATGGCACAGAATGACCAGTTGATAAGATTTAAAAAAATATCATGCCACTTTCCTGTTTCCACTTTATGGATTTGTTTACCACTTCCCCCCCCTTTATTTTTTAAAGATTTATTTATTTATTTGAAAGACAGAGTTACAGAGAGGAAGAGGCAGAGAGAGAGGTCTCCCATCTGCTGGTTCACTCCCCAGATGGCAGCAATGGCTGGAGCTGGGCTAATCTGAAGCCAGGAGCTTCTTCTGGGTCTCCCACGTGGGTGCAGTGGGAGACGGCTTTCTACTTCTTTTTACTGCTTTCCCAGGCCATATAATGGGGAGTGAAGCAGCCGGGACTTGTACCAGTGCCCATAGGAGATGCCAGCACTGCAGGCAGCAGCTTTACCTCCTATGCCACTGTGCTGACCCCATGGGCTTAGGTGTTTTAAGAGATGACAGTCCTCTCCAGGTCCCTTGCAGCCCTTCCAGAGGGGAGTGCTGCAAAGAGACAGGAAAGCTCTTCAAATCAGAGAGCTGGGCGGGGGAAGGTGTTCTGAGGGCTCTAACATGAGGCTACTGTCAGAGTTGGTAGAGGAGGAGCTATGGAGAGAGAAAAGACTGCTTCAATGTGGCTTGTAACCAGAGAAGGGCTGCAACTCCTTGTCCACTATCCTGGGATGGGAGTGAGGGGCTGGACGATGGAAGCCGCAGACAAAGCAGTGGTGACTTATTGACTGCGTGCTGAAGGGACACTGGACCCTGTGTGACATATTGGGGGTGTGGACTTACTGGATGGCTGACTGTGGCCAGTTCCACAAAGCAATGGCACAGAAAAGGAGTGTGGAAGTAACTGAGAACAGATGGTACAAGATGGTCTTAATAGGACTATGTACAATAGAGGGCCCTATAGGTTGGCTGTCATGTGAGTCTGCCCTAATTGGGAAGAAGGGCATAGGGAGGACAACCCTGCAGGTGCTGATGTCAAACCAGAAAGGATGGGGAAACCATCACAGTGTCTGAATGTACCTGAATTTAACTAGGTTATGGATTTTTCTGGTAGGCTAAGGGGGGTTTAAAAGGTAATTTAAATTCTTTAATAGAAAAGCCATTACATTTCTAGTTCTTATGTACTCAAGTTTGTGGACTACACATTTTGTAACTGATAAGGAATTTGATAAGACTTTTTGTTTGGGTAATAGAGAGCCATGAAGTCTTTGAAAATATTTGATCATTAGAACAAAGGTGTGGGAGAAGGGCAGAGAGCTGGGGTAGGGGGTAGGGCTCTTTGTTAATGCTGAAGGAAATTTTCAGGGAGAAATGAGGCTTTGAACTTGAGAGGCAGCTGTGAAGAAGGAAAGAAAGTACGGATGCCAGCTACATTCCCAGTGTTGAAAGGGTGCAACGTTGAAGGTAGGGTGCGAAGTGAAGAGACAATTCTAACATGGAGGAATCCTGAGCACCTGGAACTAAGGTGATTTCATCAGCCAAGGACAGAAAAGAAGGGGATAATGTGGAAGATGATGAGTTTGGCTTCTAAGTAATTTGTCAGCTGTTTTTACACAAATCAATGAATCGACACGTGAAGAAAGCTGCCGAATCTCGTGGATGCAAACACGGATGTGCAGACTTGTAATGCCTGCCCACAGCAGCAGTATTCATAATAGCCAAACAGTGGGGACTACCCCAACAGCCATCAACTGATGATGAAATGCAAGAAATATTTTGAGTTGACATTTAGTCATATAAAGGAATGAAATATTGGTGCATGCTACAACATAGATCAAAAAGACAAATACCACATGGTCTCTCTGGTCTGTGGTAACTAATGGAGTACTTAGAATGTAATCTGTAGGCATGAAACAGACACCTTGAGATGCAATGATTTTGAATAGCCCTTGCCTTGACGGTTGAAGAACAATGTTTTTCTTGTTTGTTTGTTTTCTTTTTTCTTCATACTATTCAATGAGCTCTCTACTTAGTGTACGGTTAATCTTATGAGTATAAAATTAACTGAAAATTGATCTCTGTAAAAAATAAGAATGAGAAAGGGAGAGGGAGGAGGAAGAAGGGTATGAGTATGGGGGGGAGATAGAGGGGGAAGAATTACCATGTTCCCAAATTCGTATATATCAAATACAAGAAGTTTGTATTCCTTAAATAAAATAAAATTTAAAAAAAGCCAAGTGAAAGAATTTAGTCACAACAGGTCACATGTTGTATGACTCCATTTATAGGAAATGTGAATGGGGAAATCTATAGAGACAGAAAATAGATGAGTGGTTTCCAGGGACTGGGAGAATGATTTGTGAAAAGGGTGAATGAGAACTCGTGTGCACCGCATCTATTTTAGGGGTGGCAAAAGTGCTCTAAAATTAACTGTGGCGATGTCTGCACAACCCATGGATGTACTAGAAACATGGAATTTATAAGTAGTAGTTGAATCTTATCCTAATAAGCTGCTTTTTGTTTGTTCGTTTGTTTTTAACAAAATAGATGTGCAGATAACTTAAGCAGCTTGTTCAAGCTGGTTCAGCCCAGTGTGAGGCTTGTGTACAGTTGAACACTTGGGGAGTCACAAACCATTTCAGGTGATTTATTTATTTGAAAATCAGAGTTACGAAGAAAGAGACAGTGAGACAGAGGTCTTTTAACCACTAGTTCACTTCCCAAATGACTGCAAAGGTCAGGGCTGGGCCAGACTGAAGCCAAGAGCCGGGAGCTTCTTCTGGGTCTTCCACAAGGGTGCAGCAGCCCAAGCACTTGGGTTATCTTCCACTGCTTTCCAAGGCATCACTAGGGAGCTGGATCAGAAGTGGAGCAGCTGGAATTTGAACCAGAGCCCAAATAGGATGCCAGCACCTCAGGCTGAGGCTTAGCCCACTACATCACAGCGTTGGCCCCAACTTTGGCCCATTTTCAATGCAAGTTGGCCAAAGTTGATATCCAATTTTAAAATCAAATCTACAGCAGCATGAGCTTTTTTTCTTGGGATGATTAAAATGTCATAAAATCAGTCTCCATGGAGAAAGACAGATAAAATATTAGATTAAGAATGCATCTATAAAATGTTAAATAATTAGATTTTTAATGATCAGAAAAAAAGAAGTCACAAACTTTTGTTGTCTTGTGACGAACATGTCATGGAGAGTAGGATGTCAATAATAGTTTGGATGTGGTAGACAGAGCCCAGAATCTATTTTATTGCAGACAATCTAAGGCAGAATGTGTTTCAGTGACTTATCCAAAGCCAACAAGGCTATGAGGTGATTTTAGAAGCAAGGACTAGAGGTGGTTTAGTGTCTGGTGCTTTGACTCTATGCTTTGACTGTCATTTTAAAGCTTTGCAGAATTGCTGACAGCAGGTTTTTCATTTACCACCAGAAAAAATATTCTGATTCAGAATCTGCAAAGAAAATGTGATTAAAACAGTTGTATTCTATGGCCGGTGCCGCGGCTCACTAGGCTAATCCTCTGCCTGTGGTGCCAGCACCCCGGATTCTGTCCCGGTTGCTCCTCTTCCAGTCCAGCTCTCTTCTGTGGCCCAGGAGTACAGTGGAGGATGGCCCAGGTCTTTGGGCCCTGCACCTGCATGGGAGACCAGGAGGAAGCACCTGGCTCCTGGCTTCGGATTAACGCAGCACGCCTGCCATAGCAGCCACTTGGGGGGGTGAACCAACAGAAAAAGGAAGACCTTTCTCTCTGTCTCTCTCTCACTGTCTAACTCTGCCTGTCAAAAAATTGTATTCTTAGAAAGGTGGAGGAAATTCAGCCCTACAGGGGCAAAAGATCAATAGAGTCTCCATATTCCATACTTGCTTTTATTTCCCTACGCAGAAAAAACCATCTTGAAGCACTAAACCCTAAACATAGCCTGAACATGACAGCAAAGAAACTTTCAGAAAAAGAATAAATTGCTGAATGCAAGTGTGGACTGTATTTTCTTGACGTGGAATGGAAGCAGATGCGCCCAACTCAACATGTCATTATTAAATTCACTTCCAACTGGAATATTCTTCTCCTATTGTGGGAGGGAGAGATTGTAGCAAAAAGCTCTCTTTTACATTAATTGAGTGACCTTGCTTTTGTATATGCCATGAGAAGTTCATCTTGGATCATGGGACAATTATGAAAAAGATTTATGTTCTGAACATAAGTTCTGAGTCTTGTCTTTCTTCTATCTGGGTTTAAGACAGAGTGATAAAGAAGTCCAGCCATCCCTAAAATCAGCAGGATTTAAAAGCTTGCTGTATCTTTTGCTTCCTCTAGCACTATTTGTTAAAGTATAGCATTAATTCTCAAAAGGCAAGCATCTGTCTCTTTGTGTGTCTGTTATGGACTGAATACAGGCCTGGGCACATTGGCTACATTGTCAGTCATCTAAGAGCAATGCAAGTTAGGCATTTTCCCAGTGGTGATATAGCCCAGGAAATGCAGATTTGAGAGGCTAAGAAACTGCCGGTTAGCCACGGTTTGCAAGTGTTGAGTGTGGATTTGCAAAGTTCTGGATATGAAGCTACAGTGTTCTACATCATGAGTGAAACCTTGCAGATCACCTCATGATCCCTCCCAGTGGACCAAAGGAGACACTGGAGTAGGGAGATTAAGGGGCCACCCACAATCACACAGGCTGCTCAGGAGAGGAACTGAGGATGGCAGTAAGACCTCCTTTTCATCTCACCTGGGAAAGAAAAATGTAGAAACAGCTAAGAAATGTCATTTTTCAAACAAATGAAGAAGTTTGAAGTTCATTTCCGTGGCTGTGTTTTGAGGCTTACAAGCAGGAGAAGTGGAGGAGCATTCTGAGGTGCCCACCAGGGAGAGAAGCAGGGCCTTCAGCATGCAGGGACCTCACTGCAGGGAGCTGGGGTTGTTCACTCCTCCTCATTCATCCATCAGTCTTACCCTTATTTTAGCTCGAGCCTTTTGCAGGAGTGGTGAGAACTTTGGACACATCCTTAGAGTGCCTGGTCTGTAGACTTGGGGCTGGTTGCACATCGCCTCTCTGCCTCTTTAGAAGTGCCCTTAGTTCTCTGTGACTCAGTTTCATCATCTGCAAAGACTTTTCCTCATCTGCTTCTTAGAGACGTCCTTGCATATCAGGCATGGCGTTGACTTGCTTCTAGAGCAGAGGGAGTTTTGAAGGTTCTCTGTTGAGTCGCTCCTGTGTTTGCGAGCATGCATTTGGGAGGCTGGTAGCTATGATGACGACTATGGCGGGAGAACTGTGAACAAAGCAGAGGTCAACACACCAGGTCTGCTTTTATACAGATCCTTTGAAGACCATACTCATATTCTGAGCTGCATGTGAAATACGGGCCAATGGAACTTGGGTCTAAAACGGTGATATATGAACACTTAAAAATATACAAGTCACTAAAAGGAATGGTTCAAATGGCTAATAAATTTGGAATGAATACAAAGAAATACTTTTCCATTCAGAGTGTGGTCGACCTGTGGAATTCGCAGCTGCAGGAGGTAATTGAGTCAAATGCCGTGGGTGGATTTCATAAAGAGTTGGTGTGGCAGACAGCTGCCTCGGCAATGCAAATTGCACTGTTAAAATTATGCACTGGTTAGGCATTCACCATTGTAGCAAGGGGACAGAACCTGCAGGACTGGAGGCACAGTGGGGGTAGCAGTTATTTTTACCAAAGAGTGCTTTGTTTTTCCAAAGTACTTTCTCACATCGCTCCTTCAAAGTTAAGAAAACACACACACAAAGGCCAATGGTGCTGGTATGGGTACATTTGTAGTTTTTCCTTGACAAGAAAAATTATGCAGATTTCCTTTGCCTCTCAGGTGGATCCAGCTCTCTTGTGGCTTTTTTTTTTTTTTTTTCAAATGGAAGTTTCTCAGAGAAGCCTACCTCCTACCCACACCCGGTCAAGATAAATCTGTAAAGACAAGAGCGCAGATTTCTTTTTGCCTTTTAGTAATTCGGATGGATCACTCCACCATGAACTGGATGTCTGAAATGGACTTCAGATGATCCTGGAAATCCATCTGGTAGTTTCCAGAATCTTCTGGGAGTTCTCTGGGATTGTTCCAATTTTGGGGCTATGTATATGTGGACAAGAGAAAGAACAAGTGCCTAGAGTTTTTAAACGTTTTCTTTTAGGACAGAACAGAGGTATCTAAGTGAGAGGTCCCAACATTTTGCTTTGCAGCTGAGACCGTCGCGTGTAAGGACACAACCACCTTCCCAGCCTGATCTTCATGTGCCTGTTTGCTTTTTCTGGAAGCCTGGCATTGGCAACCCTTCAGGGGCAGTGGCCCAGGTGGTTGACCCTCATGTTTTCAGTGTGGTTGGGTTAGAAGATGAAGGAAGTGAAAGGAGGACACAGGACACTCTGGAGAACACAGAAAAGCAAGGAGCAGAGCTTTAGTGTGGCACCAGCCTGATGTCACAGAAAGGCAGCCTGGATGCTGACACTGGCACCTGCGCCCAGGCTGTACAGCCCTAGATAGATGAGTGTTTTACAAAATGAACAGGGATCTCTCTGGTCCAAGCCTATGAAATACTAGGATCCTTAGCTCAGAGGAGAGGCAGAGCCCGCGATGCCTGGTTCTGGTCTATCTTCATGTGGCTGCACTCACAGAAACCCTCTCTCTGGGTGCAGAAGCAGGGAGGGTTTGTGAAAGGCTACAGAATCGCACAGGTGATGGACAAACCTGCCATCATTTCAGGTCTGTCAAAAGCTTCAGCCTACTCGCATGTTTCTGAGTCAGTAAAACCAAAAACATATTTTTCCAAACACATTTCCACCCTCCCATCATTTTAAAAATCCTGTGTAATTTAAGGGAAATTCAATCCATATGCTTTTGATTTGTTTACACTTGTATCATCAAAATATGTTTTTAAAGAGCTTGCGGAGATCCCAAAAGGCTCCTCAGCCTTTTAAATGAGCCTTTTAAAGCTTTTTTTTCCCTCTTAGTAACAGGAGGTTGCATGTTGCCAAGGGTAAATGAACTTGAAAATGAAGAGGTTTGTGCTGGGCTCAGAATTTTAAATCCACCACTTCTGCTTGGGGTTTAAAATACTACAATCGGCTCCCGGAGACTCGCCTTGCCTTTACACTGCTACCCGCCCCGGGACTAACGTGGGATCGTGGGGTAATAACTGTGGGATTGTGGGGTAATAACGGAGGGATTGTAGTGTAATAACAGTAATCGCCAGAACAAGGGGCCAGAGAATTTTCACCAAAAACAACCAAAGAGAAAAGACGAGGCTAATTTACCCACCTCCCTTTTCCCTTCCAAAGGGGGAAGAAAGACAGAGAAAGAAAGGAAAAGAAGAAAAGAACAGAGAACTAAAGACTGAAGAAATGAAAAGGAGAAAGAAGAAAGACAGATGAGAGAAGAAGTAAAGGAACTCCCATCTCCAACAACTCAAAATGTCCCACTCTGCCCCGGCAAACCAACATTGTAAAGTCATCACCGGAAAATAACTGATATTGGCCATAGTGTCCTATACCTTGGGAACTTTAGATTGTCCGCAAAACCCCCTGCATAACAGGGAATCCTTGACTCTCAGCATTGAGAGGGAGATTTTGTAGACTTTTACCCATGCGGAAAGTGAGGACCTATCTGCACAGTTACTAAAGTGCAGCACCGGGCATAAAGACGTTTCCGGATTCCTGTTCGTTCTGCCTGCTTCCCGAGGAACTCACATCCCAGGCCCATTTTACTGAGGAGGAAATGACGTGATGAATAGAGTACCACCTTCTTCTGGACAGGGGCTACCTCCTTCTCCCATGTCCTTGGGACCCTCACGTTTGCTGTTGTGCTCACTGTAGAAGTGAAGGAAGTCAGTGATTATCTCATGGGAGGAGGAACAATTGGATCCATGTAAACCAGAAGAAGAAACACTGGATGACTAAGAATTCACACAAGCACACAAATACATGCACACACACATGCACACAGATGCATAGAGGCACCTACCTGCATGCGCACACATGCTCTACGGGATTAGGAATTAGATTCTTGCTTGGATTATTGGACTCTCTTGTTGATTTCTGGTTTTCTTTATTTTTTTAAAGACTTATTTATTTATTTGAAAGCCAGAGTTACACAGAGAGAGAAGGAGAGGCAGAGAGAGAGAGAGAGAGAGAGAGAGAGAGGTCTTCCATTCGCTGGTTCACTCCCCAGATGGCCGCAACAGCTGGAGCTGCGCTGATCTGAAGCCAAGAGCTTCGTCTGGGTCTCCCACGTGGATGCAGGGGACCAAGGACTTGGACCATCTTCCACTGCTTTCCCAGGCCACAGCAGAGAGCTGGATCGGAAGTGAAGCTTCCAGGACTCAAACTAGCACCGTATGGGATGCTGGCACTGCAGGTGGTGGCTTTACCTGCTACACCACAGCGCCAGCCCCTCTTTCTGGTTTTCTTGACTCATCACCTGACCTTTTCAAGTATTTCAGGTTAAGGCATTTCAGCAACAATGTCATCAGTCAGTTCTTTCATCTCAGAAATCAATGTCTTGGGGCTGCTATTACGGAGTAGTGGGTAAAGCCGTCACCTGCAATGAGAGCATCCTATTGGGTGCCGGTTCATGTCCCAGCTCCATTTCTGATCCAGCTCCATTTCTGATCCAGCTCCCTGCTAATGGCCTGGGAAAAGCAGCAAAAGATCTCTCTGTCTCTCCCTCTCTCTGTAGCTCTGGTTTTAAAATAAATAAATCTTAAAAAAAAGAAATCAATGTCTTTAATTCCATAACTCAAAAACACAGAGAGGAAGACAAAACAAAGAATTCTTTTGATTCTTTGCAACCCATCATTATCAAATGTGCCCCATCTGTGTGTCCACAGCTCCAACTTCTCACAGTGGGAAATGGTGGGACTGAACACACAATGAAGCCTTCCACCTGTGATTTCTCCATTGACAAAATTAAAATTATTCAGTTTGTCAAAAGCCTGTGAATAATGTGTTCAATGATTTATGCCTATGTTGAAATTTATGATTTTAACCCAATACTTTTTAAAAGATTTATTTATTTGAAAGTCAGAGTTAGAGAGAGAGAGAGAGGGAGGCAGGGAGAGAGAGGGATCTTTTCATCTGCTGGTTCACTCACTAGATGGCTGCAATAGCCAGTACTGGACCAGGATGGCACCAAGAGCCAGGAGCTTCTTCCAGGTCTCCCACATGGGTGCAGGGGCCCAAACACTTGGGCCATCTTCTGCTGATTTCCCTAGGCTATTACCAGGGAGTTGGATTGGAAATGGATGAGCTGGGACCCAAACCAGCACCCATAAGGGAGCTGGCATTGCAGGCAGCAGCTTAACTCACTATATCACTACGCTGGTCCCTCCAAGAGTTTTTTTTTAACTAAATATTTGTATTCATTTTTGTCAGGACTATTCATCCTGTCAAAATAATGTACGAAAACACTCGCAATTCACCTCAGAAATGAAGAAAAAATATTAGTATAATTTTTGTTTTTCTAGGTTCAATAACAGTAACAACAACATCTCCTGAAACCTATATAGTATGCTAGGTGAGATATTGGTGGTCATTTATATCTGTCTCTCTGGTGAGATATAAAGAAGAAAATACATTTTCTTTCCTGTGCTCATACATACTTGGAGCAAAATCCTTCCATAATAGACTGTGGTCTGCAGATAGCTGGAAGTTTCTATGTATTTTGGGAGTCCCTCCCTGTACATAATTGTGATGGGCTTCCCTCAGAGGGTCAGAAGAAGTTGATCAGGTCGGTAGACAAAGAACATTGATCACAGAACGAGCTCGATGAGAGCTTTCATCCTTTGTAAGCAAGAGCCCAGGTATACATAGTTGTGCATCTGGCCACATCTTCTTTGATTTTGCTGTATTTTGCAATACTCCTACAATTGGAAGATTAGAGCACATCTGGGGCAGTGTGTCTGCAAGTTTTCTAAAGATAAGACCCACTGGAGGGCTGGGCCTCGATCCAGATCTACTAAATTAGTGTTTCCAGGGAAAGGAGCTGACTGAGCGTATGCAAAAGTCACTAGGTGATCCATATTATTGGGGAGGATGACTAATGCATGCACACGGCTCATCAGCCGCTGGGCTGGGTGGGCACTGAAGGCCCCTCGTTCTAGTCTGTGTTCTCTCCACCTGACCCACTTGTGTGGTTGGTGAGCCCAATGGAAGTTTCTAGGTCGATCCATGAGTTGAAAGTAGGAGGCTGAGTTTTTGGACCTGTGTGTCCTTGTGTAAGTGTCTTACACTTTCTTGGTATTTATTTCTCCACCTGTAACATTCAGAACTGATATGAGACTTTGCAAGGTGGTTCCAGGTTTTTTAAGACACAGTTGCAACCTTTACTGTCCGCCCCATAAATGCAGAGGTTGCTTCTTGTTGACTTTTGAATCCCCAGATCTCAGCACATAAAAAAATCTCAGTAAATGTTTGCAGAAGAAGAAAAAACAGAACAAAACATAAGAATGTAGCATACACAAGGTCTTCAAAAAGTTCATGGAAAATATGTATGATGAAAAATCTTTGCATGGATTTATAAAAATCTTTGCATCAAAATAAACTTATCTTTTCATTTCATTTGCCATGAACTTTTTTGAATTGCCCACACAGTGAACTGGTTCCCAGTACAAGACTTTTGCCATGGCTTTGTCTTTTCTAGGTTTTATGTGTGACAGTGATTGTTATGAAAGTAAATCTGTTATTCCAGGGCTATTCCATTACAAATGTTCATTATGTACTAGGGCATTTTGTTTCTCTGACATATCCATGGAAATCTGTTATGTCTTTGGGTTTGAGTCATTTAAAACAAGTCACTATCTTTAAAGATCCCCTAGGAAAGAAACATCTTACCTTTGCTTGAATATCCAACTTCAAATAATTAAACCTTTAAGTCACATCCTCTGTTTTCTTTAACAACGAAAACCAGATAAAACTGTTGTTTTCCATTGAGCATTTTCACATGTCCTCGGGAACAGACCATGGTGAGCGAAATATGTTACGATTTAAAGCCCTACGACTTCAAAATTCATTTAAAAAACCCGGGAGGTCAGCCCATCCTCTGCAAGGCTGTTATTAATTTAAACCTCCTGTGTGGACAGAACACAGGTGCAAGGCTTTGAAGGAGTCAGGAAATGAAGCAATGGAAGACATCAGGCGCTGGCCTGAAACATGACTTCATGGTTCCCAAGATGGCTGAAGCAGGAGCCGAACCAAAGGAGAATCAGATGTGGATGCGATTCTTCAGGTAAAGCCAGCAGGTCGGTAAGAATTCTCTTCTCCATCTGGTCGACATTTGAGGGCTTCACAGGCAGATAGAGGGAGTGGGGAGGAGGAGGGAAGGGCTGAGGAGAGAGAACGAGAGACAAAGTGGCATGGAAAGCTTGTGAAGTTCCACTGCGAGCTCTCCACGGGCTTAGTCTTGATTGTTTTAAGAGGACAGGAAACTCCCCATGTTGGAGCCTCTGGCACATTCATGACCCACATTTTGGGAAAGGAAGGCAGGGAATGCCAGCGCGTGATACTGCACAAACCCTGGGGGAGGGCTGTTTTATTTTAGTGTGCAGTTAAGCTGTGTGATCACTTGGTCCATCGTTTGTTCTTTTTGTGAGATTTTAAGTAAATCATTAGAAATGAAATCGTTAGCACCAAGGTGGTGTCAGAGAACTGAAATTCATGACTTGTGACTGGGTTTGTGAAGTGGGCTGTGACTTGTGAATGGACATTGTCAAGGACAGTCCCTGGACAGATCAGCACACGTGAGATTTGGCAGGGACCACCTGCTGTTCGGAAATAACCTCTCACAGGCAGCAAGGCAAATAAAGGTTCAGCTAACTTGGTGACTCACGTTCCCAGAGAAGCTGGAGTCAGGTCTTGGAAAAACACCTGAAGGGCAGCACCAGCCACTGAACACAGCCATCTTATCTCCATTTCCAACTCTCTCCTGCTTCCCCACACAGCATGAACCCCTCTCCAAATCCTCTCGCATTTCCAAAGACAGGGATTAATGTGTTTGCCTGTACACATTCCCTGTGATTGCATTATATTGATAATTCTGTTCTAGCAGAATACAAGTCCCTAAAGGGAAAAAAAGATGCCTATCTTTTTGTTTGTACCCAAGCGTCTGGTACCATATAAAATGTCTCATAGTTGCTAACTTGACTGATAAGAAAACTTTGTCTGATCAGAGAGACTTCCTGACTTAGTCATCCCTTTGAGAATTTATGACATCATTAAACTTGTACAAATGCCCTGAATGGGCTCATGAGTTGCAGATATGTTGACAAATCTTCCAGTGAGAGAGAGAGAGAGAGAGAGAGAGAGAGAGAAGTCTTAAAACCGAGAATCGGCTTAGATTGTAGACACCTACCTATAGAGGAGTTATTCTAGTTATTTGCATGCTTTCTCCATAAAACTGAGGTAAGGATTGGAAATAGCTGTTGTAACTCTGTATGAAGGGAACAATCTGTTAACAACTGTAGAATAGAATTGTTAAAATATTTGAATCACTTCAATTCTTTTGTAGCCAACCTCTCATTCATTCTCTGTGACAGAGAGATAGACCAAGATTAAACCAAAGCTTGCTTTTTTTTTTTTTTGGACAGGCAGAGTGGACAGTGAGAGAGAGAGAGAGAGAGAGAGAGAGAGAGAAAGGTCCTCCTTTTCCATTGGTTCACCCCCCAAATGGCCACTGCGGCCTGCACACTGGGCTGATCCGAAGCCAGGAGCCAGGTGCTTCTCCTAGTCTCCCATAGTGGTGCAGGGCCCAAGGACTTGGCCATCCTCCACTGCACTCCTGGGCCACAGTAGAGAGCTAGACTGGAAGAGGAGCAACCAGGACAGAATCCGGCACCCCGACCGGGGCTAGAACCCGGTGTGCCGGCGCTGCAGGCAGAGGATTAGCCTATTGAGCCGCAGTGCCAGCCCAAAGCTTTCAAAACCTGTGCCTGCACAAAGACTGAACATGAAGGTATGGAATAAAATCGTCCATGCCAATGGAACCCAAAGAAAGCAGTAGCCAAATTTATATCAAATAAAATGAAATTTAAATAAAAATCAGTAAAAGAGAATAGGAAGGTCATTATATGGTGATAATGAGTCAATTTAATAACAGGAAATAACAATTGTAAATATTGGTATGTGTGCACCAAAATTGGAGCATCCAAATGTATAAAGCAAGTAATAATAGACCTACAGGCAGAGATAGAGTCCAGTACAATCACAGTAGAGGATTTCAGCACCTCATTTTCAACAATAGACAGGCTATCCAGACAGAAGATCAACAAAAGAGTTAAACCATACCCAGATCAATTGAACCTACAGGAATCTACAGAATATTCAATTTGACAGCTACAGAATACTCATTTTTCTTAACACTCTTAACAGTTCTATAGGATAGAACATATGATAGGTCACAAAACAAGTCTCCACAAATTAAAAAAAAAAATTTGAAATCATATTGAGTGTCTTTTCCAACCGCAGTGCAATAAAACTGGAAATCCACAATAACAAAAACACTGGGAACTAAATATACAA
Organism: Oryctolagus cuniculus; assembly: GCF_051225735.1. Taxonomy (NCBI): domain Eukaryota; kingdom Metazoa; phylum Chordata; class Mammalia; order Lagomorpha; family Leporidae; genus Oryctolagus; species Oryctolagus cuniculus. The sequence continues at coordinate 23,359,897 of NC_142876.1, forward strand.
GGACATTAAACAACCTACCCCTTAACACAAGTGGATCACAAAATAAATAAGAAGGAATTTAAAAAAAATTCTTAAAACAAATGGAAATGGAAACGGAAACACAACTTACCAAAATATTTGTGATACAGCAAAAGGAGAACTAAGAGGGAAGTTTATAGCAATCAACACCTACATCAAAAAAGCAGAGAGATTTCAAATAAACAACCTATTGCTACACATAAAGGAAATAGAAAAAACAAGATCAAACCAATATCCAAAAATATTAGAAGCAAATAAATCATAAAAATCAGAACAGAAATAGATGATAGAAAAAAATTAATGAAATAAAGGGTTGGTTCTTTGAAAAGATAAACAAAATTGACTAACCCTCAGAAAAACAAAGGAAAAAAGAGGGAAGTTTCAAACAAATAAAAGCAGGGATGAAAAAGGAGACATTACTACTAAGACTGTAAAGTATGAAGGATCAATGCAAGTTATAATGAACAATGATACACCCACAGTGATAGCCTTTAAGAAATGGACAAATCCCTGGACATCCATGTTGTACCAAGATTGAATCATGAAGAAATATCACTCCTAACCAGGCCAGTAATGATAAAGGGATTGGGTCTGTAGCAAAGTATCCCGGTAATGAAAAGCTCAGGATCTCAGATGACTTCACTGCTGAAGTCTGCCAAACACTTAAAGAAGGACGAATGGCGATTCTTTTTTTTTTTTTTTTTTTTTTTTTTTTTTTTTTTTTTTTTTTTTTTTTTTTTGACAGGCAGAGTGGACAGTGAGGAGAGAGACAGAGAGAAAGGTCTTCCTTTGCCGTTGGTTCACCCTCCAAAGGCCGACACGGCCAGCGTGCTGCGGCCGGCGCACCACACTGATCCGATGGCAGGAGCCAGGTGCTTCTCCTGGTCTCCCATGGGGTGCAGGGCCCAAGCACCTGGGCCATCCTCCACTGCACTCCCTGGCCACAGCAGAGAGCTGGCCTGGAAGAGGGGCAACCGGGACAGAATCTGGCGCCCCAACCAGGACTAGAACCCCGTGTGCCGGTGCCGCAAGGCGGAGGATTAGCCTAGTGAGCTGCGGCACCAGCCACGAATGGCGATTCTTAAAGTACTCCAAAATATAAAAAGAGAAGTAAGTTCTTCTAAATTCACTCTATAAGGTTATCATTATCTTGATACTAAAACCAGACAAGGACACATACACAAACACACACTCACTCACACACACACACATACACACACACACACCCTGAGTCAGATGTCATCCCCAAATGAGAAAATCTGTAGACCTTCTTGAAACTGATGCCTGGGAATCTGAGTGTGCTCACCTCATCCACTAATTTTGCTAATATTCCCTCACTTTCCTCCTAGAAGGTAGAATTGGTGATGGAATTCACCAATAACATATTTAAATGAGTGAACTGAAAAGCAGAGGGCAATAAAAATGCATAGTACTCCCAGTCTGACAGACTGGGAGAACAACTGTAGCCAACAGGAAAAAATTCCTGTTCTAACTCTAAGCTTCCTCAGACTCCCAAGCCTTCAAAAAGTCAGAAGGCTGGCGCCAGGGCTCAATAGGCTAATCCTCTGCCTGTAGCGCTGGCACCCCGGGTTCTAGTCCCGGTCAGGGCGCCGGTTGCTCCTCTTCCAGTCTAGCTCTCTGCTGTGGCCCAGGAGTGCAGTGGAGGATGGCCCAAGTCCTTGGGCCCTGCACCCTCAGGGGAGACCAGGAGAAGCACCTGGCTCCTGGCTTCAGAGCAGCACAGTGTGCAGGCTGCAGCGGCCATTTGGCGGGTGAACCAATGGAAAAGGAAGACCTTTCTCTCTCTCTCTCTCTCTCTCACTGTCCACTCTGCCTGTCCAAAAAAAAAAAAAAAAAAAAGTCAGAAGAAAATTCCTCAAGGAGGAAAGAGAGTGTATCAGGCTGCTCAACAATCTCGGACAGTCATCAAGCTTACAAAACAACAGACTTTCAGAAAGTTTGTGGGAAATGGAATTACAAGATAAGATTATTTTGGTGCAAAGAATTCTTGAAATCTATGCATAGCTTTTCATAACATGCAAATTCCATGAGCATTTTGAAAACCTTTCAGATGTATTTGTGAGGTAGCTGTGCCAAGGAAACACCTTTTGCACACACAGAAGTACTGTATCATAGGTTACTTCTATTTTCTGGGTCTAGAATTTTCTTCTTTTGGGAGCTTCAGTATCGGAAACACGTAATTTACCTGCTTACTAGTAAATACTAGTGTGTCTCAAAAAACTAATGAAAAATAGAAGTAAAAGATGTTTACTTGGGTGCAAAAAATTTTGAGATCTATGCATATGAGAAAATCTTCAAAAAGTTTATGGAAAATATGTATTATGAAAACACTATGCATGCTTTTTGAAGTACCCTTGTAGCAGATGGTGGTGTCAAAGGGGGATGCCGCTCTTAGCAGAGGTCATCTGAGGAGATGCAGATGTATACACAACTCGCTGCACCTCCTCACTTGCCACCCTGATCACGCCCATCTTTCATGTGGTGGCTGCAGGAGCTCCCGCGTGGGCCTCTCTGTCTCTTCAGCTAGAGTGATCCACTTGCACCAAAATTCAGGGTGTGTCAAACTTCTGAATCTCCACCATATAGATGCCAGATAAAATCAGGGATTCCCAGTTAGATATGAAACTTCAGATAAATAATCAATTCCTTTTTTTTTCTTTATCATAAACATGTCTTGTTGGTCTAGAATCAAGGTGTTGGCAAGATTATGTTTCTTCTGGAGGCTCCAGGAAAATATTGGCTCTTTGCTTTTTTCAGTTCACGGAGGCCACTTGAGTTTCTCAGTTGGTAACATCTCAAATCATTCTGACCTCTGCTTGGGCCCATGCATTGCTTCCTCTACCTCTTCTATATCTCTCTTCTATCTCTCAAAAACTCTTACCATGACAAGGAGACCACTTGTTTAATCCAGTGTCACATTCTCATTTTTAGACTTTTAACATAAGAACATTTGCAAAGTATTTTTGCAAAATAATAGGTTCCAGAAATTAGGAAGTCTTTGTGAGGGAGGGGGCATTATTCCACCTATCTCATTGTTTATCTGAAATTCAAGGGCTGTGTTTTACTTCTAACACTGGCAACCCTAGCCCATGGATTATGTTTCATGCAGAAGAGAAGCCTAGGCCTGCTCTGCAGGGTCTCATTATATTCTAGCCACGCTGGCCTCAGTTCTATTCCTTGAACCCTACCAAGCCTGCTCCCTTTTCAGAACTTTGGCTGGGTGCTGTCCCCTCCTCTCCCATCCCTGAATATTTCACTCCCTCACCGCTGCCTTCAGATCCTCTGCATCCTCCGAGAAACTTTTCTTGAGTCCACTCTCTCCATTAACTCCTGGCACTCCCTAATCTCCCTCCCTTTCTTTTTCTCTGTAGCACTAACCTTCATCTGAAGGACTATGAAGCTTGCTTTGTATATTTTGCTGACTGAGTCTGTTTCCATCGACTCTGTGGCTACACCAGAATATGCATTTGAAGAGGACTTTATCCCATTATGTCTCTCGTACCTGAGGAATTCCTAGCACATCACAGGGGATCAATGAACCTGTTGGCTGAAAGAGTGAATGAACGAACCAGTGAACAAATACATGCTGTTTCTAGAGTGGATGAAATTATGTCCTGCCTTTGTCTTGCCAGATCAAAGAAGTACATGGTTGTCTTTATTTTCTACATTAAAGTGAAGTCAAGCAAACTCCATTTTAGTAAGCATATCTAAAAATAGGAGCACTTCCTGCCTTGTGATTTACAGCCACCTATTACTGATTATATAAAATTGGGGGACAGGCAGGTATTGCTTTTGCAGCAGCTGCTCCTCCCCTTCTATGCCGTGGTGCAGTTCTGAGATGTACCTGGCACACTTCTCAGTGTAATGCTCGATTCTAGAAAATTAAAACTTCCATATGGTTTTGTGTAATACTGACAATAAACAAGTCATAAGAAGCAACTTTTCAAAATCTTCTAATTCTTGTCTTCTAACATTTGATATGCACCTTTACTACATCTGCTGACTATGGCATTTGTATAGTTTTGAATGGCACTATTCTAGGGAATTTAAATGGAATTTTAGCTTAGGATCACTGGACCTTAAAGAGAATCCATCAAGAATAAGAAGAGTGAGGATGAGGCTCCCCTTCAATACACATTCTTCTGAAAAAGAAAAACTCTGTGAGTCTGGCTTCCATATTTGTAGACCGCATCAGAGTCATGTAGCAATCTAGACAGTGTATGTTGAACTAGTATTTTGAATAATATGACAATAGGGCTCCCAAGAAAAACAGCAGATATCAAAATACTTCCAAAGAAAGAACATAATGACAAAATATATAATCAACATCTCTGAAATACTTAGTTTCTTATTATATATTTGAATGAGTGAATGAATGACTAAATGAAGACACCTACGAATAAAAAACCTGAACAGCGACATTAAGGGTTCCCCTAGAAAGTACAGCATTTGTGACTCCACACGTGAATTGTGTCTTGCCTTTTTTCGATTTTTTAAAATTAAATTAAAAACGTGTATTTGAGAGACAGAAAGAGTCAATCAGTGAACTGCTGGTTCACTCCCCAGATGCCCACATGGCCAGAAGACCAAACCTGGGAGCCGGGAACTCAATCCAAGTCTTCCATATGGGTGGCAGGAACACAACTGGAGTCATCACCACTGCCTCCCAGGGTCCGCAGTGGCAGGAAGCTGGAATCAGGAGCCGGAGCTGGGAATTGAACCCAAAGTATCTGCTTTGATGTGGGACTTGAGCATTCTAACCAGCAGTTCAACCATGAGGGCAAGCACCACTACCGTTATAACTTTAAACACAGACATTATCTTTTATCTCAGAATGTAAACAAATTGAAGCCCTCTGACTCAGACATTTTTAGAATACAGACAGTAAATATTTTTGTAGACAAGGTTGCTCCATTACCCCATGGGTTTTCTTAGAATTTTAAGTATTTTAAAAGAATACTTTATTTTTCATCCTGCAGACTGTGTGTGTGTGTGTCTGTGTGTGCGTGTGAGCATGTGTGTGTTTGGGGGGGAGTATGTGATTGATTTGCTGTCTGATATTAGACAACGAAACACCCTATTCTACTAAACTTGTATGCTTTTTCCACCTCCTCTGGCCAACACACAGCTCTCCCTTCTCTGAATCCACTAGCATTTAATAGGTGGAATCTACCATTTTGAATTTTAGTTGCATTTTATTTTATATTTTCTCTCATAAAGCAGAAGTTTTGGATACCCAACAAGACTGGGAAGTATACAGTTGTGGGAAGAGCTAGGACTTTGGAAAGTAAAACCCCTTAGACAAACCTTGCATCTGCTCTTCAGTGTACCTTATGTAAGTTAATGATTTCAATACATTCTATTTCCACCTGTAAAATGAGGATGATAGTACACACTTTATGCCTCGTTGAGAGAATTGTGCCAGATAATGGACATGGAAAAGATTAACAGTCCAATATAGTAAGTGCTGAATACATATTTATTTTCCTCTGATAAAACACACAAGCCACGAATCACCTTACCCACAGCTGAGGGCCAGGCAGGGAGTAAATGCTCAATAAATAGTGATTAATTGCTTGACCCTAACTAGTTGAGCTTGGGAAGCACTTCAGATTTTTCACTTTGTGTCCTTAGTGAAAAGTCAGTTAGGGTTCTGCCCTGTTATGTGCTAGCCTGTGAACTATAACAGGATGGTGCTCTTCTGTTACCAGTAAGTCCCTCTCCTGCTTGAGTTAGAAGGTTTTTAAGAGGAAATTCATCGAACACACTTTCCCTGCTGAGCAGCCCTACAAGCATGCATTCTTTAGTGTTAGAGTACTGATTTCTTCCTAAGGAAGAAATTTCTTCAAAGCACCTGTACAAACTCAGTCATGAATATAAAAATATCCAGGTTTTTCATTGATTGAAACCTTCATAAAGGAACTTGCCAAAATTAAAATAATGCTGCTCCTCTAGAAAGCAACATTTGTGCTTAGAGCAATATTTTCCATTTTTTGCTAACAGCATATCTAAACCTGCCTTCCTCTAAGAGCTCCAGGGGCACCTGCTGTAGAGGGTGAGCACCGTTTGTAAGGAATATGGGCATGGGCAGTGAGCAAGCACCCCTAGAGGTCAGCCTTCGTTCTCTTCACAGGTGGGAAGATGCAGTTTGCCCTTCTGCAGATTCCCAAGTAGGATTGCAGTGGGCATTTGGCGCCGCTGGGGACACTTGCTTCCCATATCAGAGTGCCTGGCTTGAGTCCTAGCTCTGCTGCCAATTCCAACCTCCAGAAAATACACACTCTGCGAGGCAGCAGGTGATGGCTCAAGTACTTGGGTTCCTGCCATCCACGTGGAAGATTCTTAGTTCCATATTCCCAACATTGACCTGGCCCAGTCCTTCCTGTTGCAGGCATTTGGAGAGTGAACCAGTAGATGGGAGATTGCTGTCTAATGTTTTTCTACATCTCTCTGGCTGTCAAATAAATCAAATAAGTAAATAAAAGTTTAAAAAGCGGGGCTAATATATGGATACCCCACGCACAGAAACAAATTCCTTCAGGACATCTGCCTCTCTTTTTAAATCAGAAATTTGATGATAGCCCATTTTGATTTATATTTCTTGGAACCTTAGGCTTTCAAATGCCTTCACACTTACACACCCACTCTTACTATTTAAAAATCAGATCATATTTTTGTTTTAAAACAATATAATTCTCCCTTATTGCCACCTTATTCACATAAGCAGCTTCAAATGACTTATTGATTCATAAAGGCAAGATGAATTATTTATGACCTTTGAAAGGTACAAAGTAGACTTGTCATTATCATCACAACCTACATATGAGCTGTTATGGTATTGTGACTGCAGTATATGTATTGAATGTAAGTATTGAATTAGTCAACTAAATTTATTTAATTTCCATGACCACTTTATGAAGCAGGTGCGACCAATAATTATTTCCATTGTACAGATGAGGCTACTGAACCCCAGAGAGGTTGAGGAACTTGTCCAGAGGTCACACAGCTGTATTTGGTAAATTGAAGAATAAATTATTAATTGTCCAGGGGTTGCAATGACACCGTCTCACAGTTCTGGAGGTCAGCAGTCTGAAACCAGGGTGGCAGCAGGCAGGGCTGTGCTCCCTGTGAGCTTCTAAAGAGGAGCTTCCTTGTCTCTGCCAGCTCCGGCAGCCCCAGGCACCCATGGTCCTGTGCCAGCATCGCACTCGTCTGCACCTTGGTCTTCACACATCTGGGTCTGCACCTTGTGTGTCTTGCCTTCCCATGCCGTATTCCCTGTGTCTGTACCTGAATTTTCCTCTTCTAAGGAAACCAGTCATCTTGGATTAAGGCCCACTCTAATGACCTCATCTAAATTTGATCACATCTGCAAAGACTCCCTTTCCCAACAAGATGACATCACATTCACAGGTGCTGGGGTTAGGACAGCAACATCACCCTCTCACTCCAGGGGGACATCCTTTGACCCCTAACAAGAACTTAATCCATCGGGTTAGAGAATCCATTTTTTTTAATGCATTCTTTCCTTGAGGCAAATTCTACAAGTTTTGCTCCGTGCACAATGGACAGATTCTGAGCACAGTACCCATTCTGCAGACAATGGTGCTTATGTGGACTCCTGCTTCCTGAGCTCTGTACAAGGCCCTGGCTTTGCAGACACCCACAGACCGGGATTCCACAAAACAAAGAAAACAAATAAATCCCTTCCAAACTCTTCCTTGGGGTTGCTTTCCTCCTGAATTTTCACAAAAGCTGCCTGGCTCCTCATGGTCCGGGAACAAGAGAGAGTAAAGGACTTCCTCCAGGTCCTTGTGGCTCACAGACCCCAGGGAGCTGGGGGCAGTTCCCAGGCAGTGGGGGAAGCTTGCTGAATCTTCCGTGCCTGGGCCCCATAGCCTGGGAGTTCCTCACCTGCCTCTACTCCTCTGGGCACAGATCCCTGCCACTAGACTGCTGGGGTAGCCAGACTGGAATCTTTTTAAAGGTTAGCAAGTTTGTCTGTTGCCATCTGTCTTTCTCTGTGTGTGCTCACTCATGATTCTGTACAACGTGCAAATTTAGAACTTCCTTGGAACAATGCTGAGGGAACAAATCAGCTCGGGCTTTCAATCACCCTGGAATCCAGGGGCACAGGAATTCCTTTGATGCATATTCCTTTAAGGCAGGAGGGGATTGTCAGTGAACACAGGGTAGGAGTAATTTTACAGCTGTGTGGGACCACTTTGCTCAAATTCTTAGTTTTTCTATTGATGAAATTGAGGACTACAAAATGTAAATGCATGACCCAAGGTCACACAGCTAGTTTGAGTCAAAGCTGACACGAGGACTTAGGTCTTTCTGATTCCCAATCCAGGGCTCTCTTCAATAAACGAATGAATCAGTACACATTATAGAGCTTTTTCCTTTTCAAAGAGCTTTCAAAGAGCATTTCATCTTTCCCTCCCAACAGCGTAGTAATAAGAGAATTGATTTGGCTCCATTAAGATTAGCTCAGCATACAGCATATGTCCTTTTTTCAAACCAATCTGGATTTAATTCTACAAATGTTCTCTCTCCATTCTTAAGTGTTTGTGTTTATTCCTCTGTACCTTCATATTCTGGTCAGGGTTCACAAAGTTCACCGTTTGTTTGTTTTCCATTCAATTGATGGTTTGGTTTCTGATGAGAATTCCATGCTCTCTAATGTTTCCTGAAGTTATGAACGCCCCACATACTCCAAGGCTGCTGCCCATGTGCTGTGAATTCTAGTGGCTGTCTTTATCACTCCAGAATCTTCTACCTCCACCTTTGTTTCTATTCTCACCTGTCTACTCCTGGTGACTGTTGCTATTCCTTAACCCAAGGGGTACGAAAAGCTTTGGACCACACATGCGTGGGTTTGAACCTGATTCTGTCCCGTACTGACCTTGTGACCACTGTGTGTTCACAGGTACAAAACAGAACACAACAAGATATGAAACCTCTCATAAAAAAGATGTTATGATGCTTATCTAGGATGACAAATATTGAATATCTGGCACATACTAGGTATCCAATAAATGCTTGCCCCCTGTGAGAACGATACATGAAGGCACACATTGTTTCAGCATTTGGATTCGTAGCTACCACGCTCCTTGTACGAAGTGTGTGGATATGGGGTAACTGCATAGGGGTAGGACCAGATTACATGCTCTCTGAGGGTTCTTTTCTAGCTCTGATACTGGAGGATCCTAGTGATGCTGATTGTGAATCTTTTCTAGAAAAGCATGAAGATGCCACTGAGGGAAAGTTGGATAGTTGGAGAATTTCTAATCACTGTTAACATTTCTCACACATCTGTCATATGCCAGCTATGTCCTACTTTGCAAAACTTTATCATAAACACTATCCCGTTTGATCTTTAGAAGAAGATCCCTATGAGGTGAGAATTATTATCCTATTTTTCAGGTGACGTGCTTGAGGCTCAGCTTGTTATTGTAGCTTGCACCATTTGTGCAGATTGCTAGTGATGGAGAGAAATGTGAATCCAGGTTTTACTTTTTAACATGTCCTTGTATGAAGACTGCACCTTGCAATGGGTAGGCCACTCAAAATGCAGATGACAGTTTGGATTAAAGGGTTCAGGGAAGATTTGGGGGTCCCAGTCACTACTTCCTTCCACCAAATGTATTAGCAGATGGCTTCCAGGAGTCTCCAGATGAGGGTCACTTGAACCCTACTTTGGGCATTATTTGGCATGATGTTGTAGACTAAATGTTTGAGGCCTCTTCCCTTGTGCATGTTGAAGTCTTAACCTTGAAGGTGATAATATTTATTTATTTTATGTATTAATTGAAAGACACACACACACACACACACACACAGAGTGAGGGAGAGGGAGACGGACAGGGAGAGGGAGAGGGAGAAATCGTCCATCTGCTGATTCACTCCCCAAAGGACTGCAAGATCTGTGCTTGGGCCACACCAAAACCAGGAGACTGGAACTCAATCTGGGTCTTCTACATGGGTGGCAGGAAACCAAGTACTTAAGTCTGCACCTGCTGCCTCTCAGAGTATGAATTAGCAGGAAGCAGGAAGCAGGAATCAGAAACAGGGCTGAGACTTGAGCCCAGGCCCTGTGAAAAGCTATACTGGCATCCCAAGTGGCAGCCTAACTGCTGCACACACACCCACCTCAAGTGTGATGATATTTAGAGGTGGGGTCGTTGGGAGGAGATTTAGCCTTCAGGGTAGAGCCCTCATGAATAGGATTAGTGCTCTTCAATGTAAAAGAAACTAGGAAGCTCTGTTGCCCTGTTTTTACATGTAAGCATGCAGCAAGACAGTGTAGCCTAAATCTAGGAGTGCAGATGCCCGTATCCCACATTGGAGTGCCTGGGTTGGATTCCTGCCTCTGGCTTCCTATTTCAGTTTTCTGGTAATGCAGACCCTGGGAGGCAGCAGTGATGGTTCAAGAATGGAGTTCTAGCCATCCATATGGGAGACCAGGAATGGGTTCCAGGTTTCTGCTGTGGGCTCCAGCCCAGCCTTGGCTGTTGTGGGTATTTGGAGCAAGAACCAGTGGAAGCTTTCTCTCTCTCTCTCACTCTCTCTCTCTCTCAGTCTCTCTCTATCTCTGCCTCTCAAATAAAAGAAGAAAAAATTTAAAATTAAATAAAATGTTTTTTAGATACATGAGATTGGTAATTTAAGTCTTAAAAGTCTTAGGGTCTATGAATGCTGACTTTAAACAAATCTGAATTTGCTGTAACTGAATATTTTTTCCCCATGAGCTTGGTGATCAGTGTGGGGACAAGTGTGCTGGGATGAGTCTAATTATATCCTAACCATTCACCTACCATTGCTGATTTCCACACAGGCCAAGCCCTTAATAGCTTACACCTGAGTTGGGGAACTCTCCCTCGGTTTGCAGAGCTTGCCTCAGGACCAAAGAGTAGCCGGAACCTATGGATCTCCTGGACATCTTTTCAAAATGAACCATAGCCCTTGAGGTTCTTCATTAGCCCTGTAGAGGTTCACATCTTTCTTTACTAAATGGGAAGTTGTTTCAAGAACAAAAGTAGAAACGCTTCTGTTTTTGTTTGGTATGCCTTTCTTTCTGTTTCCATTACCCATTGCCATAAAGATGACGTGGAAAGATATATGCTTCCCGTGATATCTGAATTTGCTCACAGATGAAGAGAGAATTTAAAGCAGAGTAAAGGGAAAATTATACGATGAGTTGGTGGATTTGAATAGGCTATTGATAAGTTAGGACCATCAGCCAGTGCACATTGTTCTCTAAAACTGCATGTGAATTTAGCTGTTCTTGTTTTATTAGTTGTTGGCTTTTAGGATATATGTTTTTGAAAATATACAAGTCTAACATAGTGATTAAAGTCAGGCCAGATTTATTATTCCTATAAAATGCATACAGCAAGTGATTCTGTGGGTATTATAGATAATTGGCCTAGGGATTAACTTATCCTAACTCTATAACTTACATGTGAGTTCTTCCAAGTTCATATTATTTCAACCTTAGGGATAGGAAGGAGAACAAATGGCTGTTTCTGTATTATTGTAGCATTTACCTTCAGTAAGATATTTTCCTTTCCAGGTGTGCCTTGAATAGGTTTGATAATAAAAGCGAACCAATTTCTTAGAAATTGTCTGTTTTCTAATGGTGACAGTTTGGGAATTCCAGTACAAAAAGCAATGTTTAGTTGTCCTTGTGCCATACCTCCACTTAGAAGGGGCTGCATCTTCTGAATCACTGTGAAGGATCACATCCTTGGGTGTTTGGCGTTTATGTGTGAGGAGTGGCGGCTTTGGGGTCAACCCTGGACAGCGTTCATGGTTATTAGTTCACAGCGTTCTTGGGAGGCGTTGGGAGTCAGCTGGCGCCCTGCTGACGGAGCTGCTGCGTTCAGCATTGCATCAACATAATTTCATGATGCGTGTGCACCAAGGGCTTTGGTGCTGTTTCTGGGTGAGGTAAGCACTTTTGGATCAAGTGTTGACAAAGTTATCTGCTTGTTACCTGCTTTGTAAAGTGCTTTGTGTGCTTCTGCTTCCCGGGTATTCGCTCCTGTTACCTTCTCCACCAGTGATGTCTTCTGATGGGTATTATTGGTGCTTGTCATGTGGATGTTTAAAAAATGACATACAGCCAAAGAGGGCTTCCTTTGATATGCCACTAATAATGTAAAGCAAAGGGCTTCCTTGCACAAAACTACAATGTATTTATTAATAGAATAGTGGAATCTATTAGGTTCCTTAGGCTAGTTTATCACTTTCATCCCTCTAGGACACTATACATTTAAGTGACTTCCCAACATTTGTCAGTAGGGATTCAGTAGTCCCCTTCACCTGTCATTTTACTTTCTGTAAATTCAGTTACTCATGACCAACTGCGGTCCAAAAAATTGTATGAAAAGTTCCAGAAATAATGTTTTAAGTAACATGTACTATAGTACTCATACATTGTTATAGTTGTTTTATTTTATTATGACTTATTGTTAGCATGTTACTGTGCCTAATTTATAAATTAAGGTTTACCATAGATATGTACGTATAGGAAACATAGTATAAGGTTCAGTACTGTTTGTGGTTTCAGGTATCCTCTGAGGGTCTTGGAACATATCTCTAGTAGATAAAGGAAGATTCCTATTATATAGCTTTCCCTACTTTTATTTGAAGAACTTCTTCCTCATTAAAATTCTGAAAATTGCTACTTACCATGGGGAACCAGTTTCACTTTGATGGTAAGAATCACATTGGACTGAGACTGATCACTGCTCCATTGCTAGAGGCAAGTTGTGCATGGGGACCATGGGAGGTCGATGAAAGAATCTATGGCTCCACTTGTTACATAAAAGAGGAGAGTCTTCTCTTCAGCCCTCTATTTTCTTTTCTTTTATTCTTTGTTTAAGATTTATTGGGGATGACATGGCATAATAGGTAAAGCCACTGCCTGCAGTATTGGCATCCCTTATGGGCATTGGTTTGAGTCCTGGCTGCTCTACCTCCAATCAAGCTCCCTGTTGATGCACCTGGGAAAGCATCTAAAGATGGCCCAGGTCCTTGGACCCCTGGACCCACATGGGAGACCCAAAAGAAGCTCCAGGCCCCTGGCTTCAGATCGGCCCAGCTTCAGCCATTGTAACCATTTGGGAGTGAGCCAGCAGATGGAAGACTTCTCTCTTTCTCTCTCTGCCTCTTCTCCCTCTCTGTAACTCTGCTTTCCAAATAAATAAATCCTTATTGTTTTTAAAAGGTTTATTTATTTATTTGAAAGGCAGAGTTACAGAAAAAGAGAGACAAAGAGAGAAAGAGAGAAAGAAAAAGAGAGAAAGAAAGAGAGAGAAAAGAAAGAAAGAGAGAGAGAAATAAAGAAAGAGAGAGAGATATGCAGGGAGAGAGATCTATTTGCTGGTTCACTCCTCATATGGCCGCAATGGCTGGAGTGGGCTGATCTGAAGCTAGGAGCCAGGAACTTCTGGGTTCCCCACATGGTTCAAGGGCCCAAGTACTTGGGCCATATTCTGCTGCTTTCCTAGCACATTAACAGGGAGCTGGATCAGAAGTGGAGCAGCTGGGACTTGAACTGGTGCCCATGTGGGATGCCTGCATTACTCACTGCACCACAGGGTTGGTCCCCAGCCCTGTATTTTCCTGGGGACAGATCTACAGGGACGTGATAGAGTGCTTTGAGCCGGAACATCTTTGTCTGCACAAAATTAGTTCCTTTCTCCCCTGCATAAGTTTACTGTGAAGATTAAGTGAAAGTGTAAATGGTCCATTCAATCAGTATGTATTTCCCCTTTCCTCTAGGAAATGGTCCCTACGACAATGTGTGAGCACCAATAGGAGGCAGCTTCCCCCAGAGAACCTCCCTCCATCCTGGATCCACTCAACCCCACACATATGCACACAAATGGGCACACATGTACACACACAAATGCAACTGTGCATGCACATAAATATACATACATGTGCACATGGACACACAGAAGGAATTCCACATTGGTGCCCCAGCCCTTTGGAAGATGGAGTAAGGCTGCGTTAGTGTTCAGCAATTGAGGCTTCTCCTGAGTGGAGGATTAAACCTTAGTGCCCCACGGAGGTCAGGCACAGTCACATTAGCTGCTGTGGGAAGAGATGTGTTCTGCTCAGGCGCTTGACAGCTGGTCTGTGCCTTGCCACACTCTTACTCTCTTGGTCACGTTCACAGGCAGGATCTGAATTGGTGTGAGGCTCACCAGGGTGAACAGTGCTGTCCTTGCCCCACAGATTCACACTGGACGTGTGGGGTGAGTGATACTCACATTTGTGGTTTTCAACCACTGAAATTTGGGGGTGGCTTGTGAGCACAGGATAACCTAGCCACCCAGTCTGTTACAAAGGCTAATCAGGGCTTTAATGTCATTAGAGGTAGGGCAGGTCCTTGACCTTCGAGTAGTCATGGAAGGGGTAGATATTTTAAGCGTTTCTCCCTTATATCTGACAGTGAGATAGGCTTCAAAGATCAAGAGAGCAACAATTTGTATGACTGCAACACAGGAAAGGAATGTAAAGGATAGAAGCTCTCAAAGAAATCCAGGACGATGCTGAAGCAGACTTTGCCTGCTTCTTACAATGGGCTCTTTCCAATACTACCTGTGCCCCTAGGAAGGCAGAGGTTGTCCAGAGCACCTGAAACAGAGCAACCTAATAGGGTTGAATAGGATCTCTAAAGCTCAGATTTCAAAAAGGCTCTGGTGAAGCCAAAGAAATTATTTGTGGGCGTAACTCTTAGTTTTTATTGTTGTTTTTGGAGAGAGATAGAGAACTTCCCATCCACTCTACAAATGCCTGCAGCTGCCAGGACTGAAACCAGGTCCCAAAGAATTGATCCAGATCTCCTACACGAGTGCCAGGGATTCATGTGCTTGAGCCATCACCTGCAGCCTGCTAGGGTGTGTGTAAGCAGGATGCTAGAATCAGCAACCAGGGCTAGGAATTGAATGCAGGGATTCCAATATGGGACTAGCTGGTTTGTGTCGAAACTGTTATACTAACAGCTAGGCAAAATGCCTGCCCCAATTTTAAATTATAAAGAACAAATTCTTAGTTCATGACTCATTTTTTGGTCACGTTGGAGGGCTTGTTGAAACACATATCGCTGGACTGCACTTGTAGAGTTTCCAGTTCAGAAAGTCTGGAGTGGGACCCAATACTTTGCATTTCTTGCAAGCTCTCAGGTGATGCTGCTGGCCCAGGGTTGCCTTTTCAGAAGCCCTATCTTAGTTACATCAGGTGAAATAGGGATCCTTTTCTTAAAAACAGCAAATCAGACAGCCGACAGAAAGTGGTTACTTTGCCTAAGGGTCGATGCTACAGAGTGCACACTCGGATGTTCAGAAGTAACTCTGATATTGGAAGGTGTGTCTCAGTATCATATTCAGAAATCTGATGAGGGGTGATCAGGTGACTGGCTCAAGCTTAGGAAATTTTAGGCATGGCCAGTTGGAGGAGGAAGACAGATGTTTTCTCCAATTCACTTGCCACAAGACACAAGGGACCTCCCAAGATGGAGTGAAACGGTGTATTCTAATGGAGCCCACAGAAGTAGCAGGACCACTGGGTATCTACAGATATGTGTACAGAGATGAGAATAACTCTGCATTTCAGAGGGGTAAAAATGCAATGAACTTCTCTCCCCAGGTTCAACACAGAAAGAAATCACAGATCACAGATTCTGTGGAAATATTCCAGAGGCTTTTGTGACCACTGCAGAAGTGCAGATTTTCCCATTTGTGGTTTGAGAACCAGAGAGGAGAAGTAATCCAAGCTTTCAGAGAGTCATCAAGAGGTACATGGAAACAAGAAATGAACTTCCTATTAAAAAAGATGATTACATCATAATAATCTAAAAATTATAAAGCTAATTTTGAGTTTCACAAGGTAAAATTTACAGTATATACTGTGTGAAGGAAGCTAAAAAATTTACACAGTTTCTCTTTAAAAAGAATCCATCTACCCATCCATGAATCCATGCACCCACCCATCCATCTACCCATCTAGGCTTTGAGCTCATTTGTTCTTGTGGGAATGACAAAACTATGCCAGATAAAGAAAGTTCTTCCTTTTGAAATGAAATGAATTGTTTCTACACATGCAGGGTTGTCCTTCCTCTTGTCTTCAAATAATAATTTCTATTTTGTGTCCCCTCAGGTTCTGGCGATGTTTGATCAGTGTCAGATTTCTATAACTTAATATAATTTTTGATCATGTCAATAGAATTTCTATGTAAATAAGATGTAAAAGGGGCTTCTGCATAAGTAAAACAAGCAAGTGTTCTTCCTGGAAAATAGCCTTCAAGGCTCTCCCCTTGTTTGCATAGGACTGAAACAACTCCACATTGTTACTTTCTATTGACAGCCTTGGTGGTAATCACTGACAAATTGTGGGACAATAGTATTTTAAAATTGTCTGTGTGTCTCCTTGAATAAGGGGAAACCACCTAGAGTAACAGGGAAGGAGACTAAGCAGTTGGCTCCCTGTCCTTTCAGAGGGGAAACTGCAGTTTCGTGTGTTACTTAAGCAAAGGAATGGGGAAGTGATAATCAGTTTTCTAGGCTGAGAAATGACAGATTAGAATTCTTCAAGGCCACATCATGGGTTGTGTGGTCCGGGGCATTTTCAACTTCAAAGTCACTTCTTCCATAAAAATAATTAGAACTTATATTTTATGACTACAGTGGTATAACATTAATTTGCTAATGGACTTATTATTTCATAGTCATTATTACTACATTCATTTCATTTTCATTTTAAAATAAATTAAGATTAATATGCTTAAGTGGACTCCTAAAAGTTATGTTTACCATGCTTCATGGGTAGAGCCAGTCACAGATTGTGAATGGCTACGAATTAAAAAAAAAAAAAATCCTCACCAACAGACCAGCTTATGAGCACTTGGTCTGCACATAGGAGAGTGAAGTAGAACCCCAGCCAACACACAGACCCATGCATGAGTGCAGCCATGTCTTGCCTATCTCACAAAACTCCATAGGTGTATTAGAAAAAAATGGTTTAGACCACTGAGGTTTCAGTTGATTTGTTATGCAACATGAGCTAAATGACATAAGAGTCTCAGTTTGGATTTTGTTTTTCAGAGTGCAGCCTAAAGCCGCTGGTAGATTTTAAGCAGAGGAACGAATGTTCCGATTGTCTTCTCACAAAGTTCAGTCTGGCTGTGTAGAAGAGATTAGAGGGAATCTGGGGTAGAGAACAGGAAACCAGTAGGAGGGTGACGCAATAACCCAGATGGGGAAAGCTGGCCCATGGATGCTTGCCCTGGGGCGAGGAGTGGCAGTGGAGATGGACAGAAAGGGTTGGAGGTGCATGATCCTTTCAAATTCTGTGCCAGATCTTGTGAAGAAGGCGAAGAGCTAAATGGACTTTAGGACCACGCTATGCCTTAACGGAAAGTGGTTAATTGTGTCTGGAGACGGGAACGGAGAGCGAATTGGTGAATTTTCTCATCCCATCCAGAGATCCTGCTGAATGTTCCTAAACTCACTGATGGCCAGATTCAACTTGTGAAATCTGTTTGTGGGAATCAAAGATGATGGCAGAAGCAGATGGCGTGAGGAATGCTATGGGGTAACATTTTGCGGGTTGAGCTTGAATAGGATGCCTACGGAGCTTTTTGAGCTTGTCTGGTCTACGCCCCTCAGAATTCTCCATCCATCTCTCCGCCTTCTCTTCATTTCTATCATATGCAACAATTAGGAACCTCCCTAAGGAAATCTGCCTTCAGAAAAAAGCGAGACATTGAAGGGGTTTCCTGTTTACCTTGATGTTAGCCAAAGAAATGTTGCCACATAACTGACCCTGATTTCACGTTGCCATACCTTACGATTGTAACATGCCATTTTAAAAATGAAATTTCAAGACACACGTCACAAATGCATTTTTAATTCCTAGAAGCATGCAAGGTTTGCTGTATTTATCAATGACTTTCTTGTTATGAAGAGTGAACTGAGGTACAATACAGAAAAATATCTCTTTATTTTTTTAAAAGATTTATTTATTTATTTGACAGAGTTACACAGAGAGAGGAGAGGCAGAGAGAGAGAGGGAGAGAGGTCTTCCATCCACTGGTTCACTCCCCAATTGGCCGCAACAGCTGGAGCTGCGCCGATCCAAAGCCAGGAGCCAGGAGCCTCCTGCGGGTCTCCCACGCGGGTGCAGGGGCCCATCTTCCACTGCTCTCCACAGCAGAGAGCTGGATCGGAAGTGGAACAGCTGGAACACCAACCGGAGCCTACATGGGATGCTGGCACTGCAGGAGGCAGACTTACCTGCTATGCCACAGCACCGGCCCCAAAATATCTCTTTACAACATCTGACAAAATTGAAGATTCCCTAGTTCCTAGTGTAACAGCCCCCTCATTAATCATACCAATATGATAGAAATATTTTAAATGCTTTTAAAATCTATATGCTGTCAAGTCATCTGGAAAATAGATTCATCTTTCATGGTGATTGCCCTCATTTTCCTTGAGTGTTAACATTGATATAAAATACTCAAAACAAAGACAAATGACAATGAATTTAGTATTTACCGAATCACTTGTAAAAATTATTTTCTTACAAAATGATTTCACTTTATTAGACATTATTCAGTATTGGTTAAAAAAAAAAGTAAACTTTGTCAAGAACAGCATGTAAGAGGAAAATGTGTCTAAGTATGGTTGAGGCGGAAAAACACAGTTTCTGAGAAATCAGTTTGACCTTATTTTAGCTTAGTTTATTTGAGAAGCAGGGGCGGGGCTCTCCCTTTCACTGGTTCTCTCACCAAATACCTGCAAAACCCAGGACTGGGCCAAGGCCAAAAAAGGAGCCAGAAACTCAATCCAGGTCTCTCATGTGGGTGGCAGGGACTCAACAACTTGAGCTTCCTCACTGCCTTTGAGGGTCTGCATTAGCAGGAATGTGAACCATGAGTCAGAACCGGCTCAATAGGCTAATCCTTCACCTGGGGCGCCAGCACACCGTGTTCTAGTCCTGGTTGGGGCGCCGGATTCTGTCCCGGTTGCCCCTCTTCCAGGCCAGCTCTCTGCTGTGGCCAGGGAGTGCAGTGGAGGATGGCCCAAGTCCTTGGGCCCTACACCCACATGAGAGACCAGGAGAAGCACCTGGCTCCTGGCTTTGGATCAGCGTGGTGCGCCAGCCAGCACCAACGGCAAAGGAAGACCTCTCTCTCTCTCTCTCTCTCTCTCTCTCTCTCTCACTGTCCACTCTGCCTGTCAAGAAAAAAAAAAAAAGAGTCAGAACCAGGAATCAAGCCGACTGCTCCCATATGGGACTCGGGCATCTTAACTACCGAAACAAACCTGCTCCCCATGATAGTTCTTAAAAACAGGTGTAATGTAGGGCCGGTGTTGGGCTGCTGCTGGCAATACTGGCCTCCCATGTTGGAGTGCCAGTTTGAATTGTGACTGTTCCTCTTCTGAACCAGCTTCCTGCTAGTGCACCTCAGAAAGTAGCAGAGGATGTCGCAAGTGCATGGGGGCCCTGTCATCCACCTGGGAGACCAGGATGAAGTTCTGTGTTCCTGGCTTGGCGTAGCCCTGGCTGTTCACAGAGTATTTGGGGAGTGAACCAGCAGATGAAAGATCTCTCTCTGTGTCTGTCTCTCCCTTTTTCACTCTCCTTTCACTTTGACTTTCAAATATTCAAATAACTAAATAACCAAATAAAGCTTTATTAAAAAGTGCAATGCAATGTTTTTTCAACTTTTATAATAGTTATATTTTGGAATATTTTATACTTGGTCTTTCTATTCAGAATTATTTGTATTTCATTCTCATGTCCATGTTAAGTGGAGAATATTGAGTGATGTTGATCCAAGTAGGAATAGGTATATTTATTTGGGAATAGTATCTGAAAATTTGGCCAAGTCACTTTTTGTTTTTTCTCTCTCTCACAATCTACCTTAGTCTTTGAAACTGTCCTGTGTTCTGGCATCCTTCAACTCTCCACAGTGCCTGTCTGCTTATTAAGAGACTCTGCCTTTAATTAGCTTCCTGTCCCTTGGTTTGAAACTTGTTACATTTGATAACTCTTTGTTGCTTCTAGAACGTTTGGTACAGGTTTGTGTGGGCTTCCATAACACAAAAGCCAGATGGATTTTTAAAAACAGATAAATTTAGTCTTGAATAGAGAACTGTGAAAAAAAAGGAATCATTTAAAAAAAAAAACACAAAATAAAACAAAACAAAACAAAAAATTCTTGGTGCTGATAAAACCAGTGAGAAATCACAGACTCGCAAATTAGGGGCAAAGCAAAACTTCTTTTCCTTCCTCTCCTCCCCCTTCTACTTTTTAATTTGTTTTGGGCTCAAGAATTGAAAAGTTCTGTTCCCAATTAAAACACAGATCGCATTTGGGTCTGAGGGGGAGTGAGCGGCCTCTTGATATGAGAAGACAGAAGGCTGTGAAGCGGTTGAGAGTCCCTCTGATAACCAATACCACTCTCTCCATGTGCTCATTTGCAGAACGGGGAACATATTTGCCTGTTGCTTTCAGATTCCCTTGGAAGAAAAGCATTAGAAATATAACAACATTAAAATTCTGTTCCCAAGTACTCCCCTTATGTAAGAAATTTATTAGGAAGTCTCAACATGTTGTAGGAATAAAAATGGAACAGTTCAGACTTATCCAACAATCTCTAACCAGGATGTGTTGACCCACCTTTCCTGCTGGGAAGTAACTCCCTCAACAGCAACTGCCAGCTCTCTAGCTTCCTTGTCACTTTTGCTTATGAGAAGAGCTCATTTTGATGAGACTAAGTTGTATTTATTTTGATCCTTAAGTTGCAAATCAGAGTTGAAATGCATGTTCTCTCTCCAAGCGTTGACTCTTCAGTCTGTGGCTCCAGTGGCTGGGAGGTTGGCAGTCTGTTCTTGACGTCTTTCCCTCTTTCCTCCTCTCCATGAACTCTTCTCTTTAGACCTCAGAAGCTTCCTGGATTCTCATGGCATAGCCAGCAGGGAAAGAACAGATGGGCTGGAGTGTGTGGTGGTCAGAAGCTATCCTGGTAGAACTCTCCTTTAGCCTGCTCCTTTCTCAGGTAGGTGTTCCCCATTCATGTGGCAGTTGGAGTGTGTGTGTGTGTGTGTGTGTGTGTAAAGAGGACAGCATTCAGCTTCATCCTGGTCCTCTCTATCACTGGGAACTCACACCCCTATTCCAGAGGACAGTTGCATCTTAGCTTTGATCAGTGAGCCTTTCCCATTGTGTGTTCCAGTCCTATCCTGAACGATTCTATGGCACCCATTCATCTACACCTTCAGTGTTCTTTCTTGCAACTAGGAACTATTGGAGTCCTCTCCTGTGTTTCCTGGTCCAGGTATATTGCATGGTAAGCACAGCCAACTTGAGCTACTGACCTAGGACATCCAGTCTTTCAGAATCTCCGATCTCCAGGGATGGTTATTTGTAGTGGTTAAGATATCACCTAGTATTCCATATCACCTGTATTCCATATCAGAGTGCCTAGGTTTGAGTCCCAACTCCACTCCTGATTCCAGTTCCCTGCTAAGGCATATGCTGAGAAGCAGTAGGTGGTGGCTTAAGTACTTGGATCTCTACCACCAACATGGAAGACCCAGACAAGTTCCATTTTGACTCCTGTGAGCATTTGGGGAGTGAACTAGTGGATGAAAGATCTGTCTTCAAACTAAAGAAAAATAAGGTATATAAAAATGTTTAAAAAGGAAATCTCTGAGTTCTAAGTGAATACTATTCTCTGAACTCAAATATACATCTTCCCAAAGATTTTTCAGAGATGTCTACTAAGTATGGAGCCTTCTTTCCTCTAATCCTTGCAGGCATCGGGGACTGGAAAGGAGAGCATGCCGTAGTTCTTGTTCCTTGGAATGCTCTCTCAATGCCCCGTGTCTCTGGCTGCACCAGACATGTCCTTGAAGGATTCCAGTCAGCATACATCCAGCCAGGCTACTTTCTCAGGGCCACTTGCAGTGTTTATTTATGCTTCATTTGGAAACGGCCTTCCTTGGCTTGGAGGAGGGAGAGGTGCCATCCAAATGACAGAGGAATGAGGGAGAAACGTTCTGCACTAACATGGGCTTCACTCAATGCTGGTTACCCTCGTCTCATCCCTGCCTCAGTTGTAAGGAGACAATTCAGAGATGAAGCTTCTGCTGAGCACTATGGGAAGGTGCTTCTCACCAAGATTCAAGCTCACCTTTGGACACTGGCCATGGTTCCTGCACAACAGGAAACATCTCACTCTCCATCCCCATTACATTGGTGTCATTCTTTGTAATTTATTTTCTTCATTTGACCTCATCAAACTCTTCCTAGTGATCTCCTCCCTATCCTATAGTGACTCACACTGCAGTTGTGAGTAAGCTGGCAGCTTCCCATGCTTATTTGCTGGGTTCTTCACCCTGGCTGGTCACCCAGAGAATGTGCCACACAGGCCACAGGTGGGACAGCATGATAGAAGGATATCCAGTCATAATTTGGATATGGACCTCAGCCATGGGTCCGTGGTTGACCACCTGTGAGCATAATCTCTGTGGTCCTCTAGAAATTTGTTCCTCATTTCTAAAACAAAGCTTTGGACTAGATCAGTGATTTTCAGCTTCTTCTTAGTAGCAGAACCCTTTTTTCCAAATTGACTGTTTAAGCCCAGGTCTTCTTTCATTTTCAGCTCTAGACTTCAAGACAACTATTTCATTCTGACATGAAGTATGGGGGTTCTGTGTAAAATTTGAGAACCACTAAAGTAGAAATCAGGTTGTTCTTCCAACTGTAAGATGTTTCCAAGTGTGATTGGTTCCACAAAAACTGAGCCTGCTATTAAGCAACTTCATATTTACATTTCTGTGATGGTCCAAATGTCATTTGCGTATTGAGTTCTTGAGCAGTGAGGCCATCTCCTTGTGTGTTTTCAAATATTGTGGATACTTTTTAACAGTCAAAAATGGGAGGTGCTTATGTCTGCTGCATATTTTGCAAAGTTAATACTTTGAAAACTGCTGCTCTCGTAGCTCTAGATTAGCATTTCCTCATGAGGTGGACACTAGTCCCTTGAGATGCTTTCTGAAACAAAGAGCTTCATGATTTAAAAAAAAAAAACACCTGTAGAAAAACTGCAGTGTTTTCCTCTCGGAGATTTATTAAGGGCTCAGAAATTTCTATAGCAAAGCAACTTGTTTAACTTTGTTTAACCCAGTGTTTCCCAAACATTTGACCACAGAACCTATTGTTTCCCCATGCACATTTATTAACAACCCATAGAAACACAATTCCTTTAAATACAATTTTCAAATCATTGTCATAGAGTGAGAGCCAATACACTTTTTCTGTAAAGGACTAAATGATAAAAATTTTAGTTTTGTGGATTTCACTCACTCTGTTGTAACTACTTAACTCTGCCCTTGCAGAGAAAGCAGCTATAAATATATCTGAACAAAGGATTGTGGTTGTGTTTATGAAAATAGGTGATAGCATAGATTTGACTTGTGGGCTGTAGTTTGCCTAGCCCTCTCCATTAAACAAGTGAGATTTCTCTTGATGAGAGGTTTAGCCTCAAATAATGGAATAATAGCGTGGTTCTTTCATGAGAAATTGCTAGAATTTTGCTGAATTGTGGAGACTAACCCACTGTGGATACTAGTCTTCCTTGATTATCTTAAGAACTGGGGAAGCTAAGTACCTCATTTTGTGTTTATTATTTATCATTTATTTATCTAGCTATGAAATCTTTGCTTAGCTCATGATTTGCTGTTAACCACCAGCCAATTTCACTGTAATGAAAGACAGACAAAAAATAAGAGGTGGAGAAGCAGAAGCAACCACTCAGTATCAACTCAAATATTGTATCTGAAATGAACCATCCATATTTCTCAATTCACAGAAGGAACATGTAATCAGAGACATTCAGATGATCCTGGTCATTTTCTGAGTGGTTTACCCTGATTAAATACTGTATTAGTTATCTATCGCTGCATAACAAATTATGCTAAACACTTGGTGGATTAAAACAGCAAATGCTTATCATCTCACAGCTACGGTGGGTCAGGAATCTTAGTGGCTTAGCTCAAGTCTTCAAGTGCTCATGGACACTGTGAAGGCTCAAGTGAGGGAGGACCTGCTTCCAAGCTCTATACACAGATAACCTCAAGTCTGGGAAGCAAGAGTTTTTTGACATGTGGGCCTCTCGGTAGGGCTGTTCACAACTTACTAGCTAGCTTCCCTAAGAGGGAAAAACCAGAGAAAGGGGTTGGGGTGGGCAGGCAAGACAGACACCAAAGTTTTCTGCAGACTGATCTTGGAAGTGACATACCATCATTTTTGCTGTATTATTTTTTGTTAAAAACATGTCAGTAGTTTCAACCCACATTCAAGAGAGGGGACAACACAAGGGTGTGAAGAGTAAGAGCTCTGGGCCCTTGAGCATCATCTTAGAGGCTGCTACTGTGTACCCTAAATTCATAAAGGTATTTTTAATACTTCTCTGTGCAATGACATTCAGAGTCCCTGACCTCGCATAGCAGAAGATGCCACTGCCCTAGGGAAAGCTATACATGATGTATTTGTGAGGACTTGAAAGGGAGACAGAAGAAATACAGCAAGCATGTATGCTGTAAGGTGGTGGAAATGGGGAACACGGAGAGAGAGAAAAGAACGACAAGGGCAAGTGATAGAGGATTTCTCTGCAGCCACATGTCCTCATTTGGAAGGGCAGGGCAAGAGAGAGGTGTCAAGAACACCTTTGGTCAGTAGACCCCTTTGAGAACCCCTTCCCATCTCTGTCTGCAGCACAAGCACAGCTCTTCTTTAGTGCTCATTCCTCAGTTCTCCGGGTTCAAACAAACCTTACCTTCTCCACTGTCCCACACATGTTTATCACTCAGGAAATAGTACCTATTATTATTGAAGTTATTGTATGATTTTTTTTTTTTTTTGACAGGCAGAGTGGACAGTGAGAGAGAGAGAGACAGAGAGAAAGGTTTTCCTTTTGCCGTTGGTTCACCCTCCGTTGGCCGCTGCGGCCTGGCCGGCGTACCACGCTGATCCGATGGCAGGAGCCAGGTACTTCTCCTGGTCTCCCATGGGGTGCAGGGCCCAAGCACTTGGGCCATCCTCCACTGCACTCCCGGGCCACAGCAGAGAGCTGGCCTGGAAGAGGGGCAACCGGGACAGAATCTGGTGCCCCAACTGGGACTAGAACCCGGTGTGCCGGTGCCGCAAGGCGGAGGATTAGCCTAGTGAGCCGCGGCGTCGGCCCTGTATGAAGTTTTATTATTTTTATTGTTCAAGTGACCAAAAAGAAAAAGAAGAAAGAAATCAGCCAACCAGCCCTATACTAATTACTGAAGGGATAAAACTATATACCATAGCTCCTGCTTTGAAGATCTTAGATTCCAATTAAGGAAACAAGACAAACATATGGAAACAGTTATGTTAAAATTAAAGATTTAAATAACAGTTCAAGGTAACAATAGAAAGAAAATCATAAGGCGGCACATGATTAATTACCAGCTGAAGTATATAGAATTCACTCCTATTGGAATTCAGGAAGAGACCATCATTGTGAGCGAGGTGACTGGGGAACATATTGTGAAGCAAATGAGAAGGATTTGGAGAGGAGAGGAAAGCAAGGGCGTTCCAGGTGGATGGAATGGCATGAGTAAAAATAAGAAGGCGAGACAGGTGTTTTGGGGGAACAATGAGTTAACCAGTTTGGAGAGTGGGTTTTTGGAGGCGAGTAGTCTGAGACGAGGTAAATGGTAAGTCAGACAGCCATGTGAGAACAGGTTGAGTTTAATTATCTAACCTGTGCTCAGTCCCTGAGGCAGATGGCTTGCCAACCAACTTGCATGAATTACCCTCTATTAGAATTTTTAAAAAGGGGTAAGTTCCAGGTTGATTCACTGAACATCTTGGGCTCACATTCGGTGCGTGTCTTTTAATAGCAAGTGGTGGCAAATGGCAGCGGTACCTGTGCTTTGTCTCCATAGCAGCCAACTCCGAAAAGCCTTGATGGCATCCAGCTGAAAGACACTGAACTGTTGTCACCACCCGCTCTCCCCACCTGAAAATGAAGAGGCAGGAATGAGAAGAAAACACGGCTGTTGCCTCAGGAATCTGTTGGACTAGGGAGATGAGTATCCCAGGCACCGAGAGACCCCTGCCCCCCTAGAGTTGCAAGGAGGAGTTAGCGCATCGAATCCTCAAGCACCCAGGGAGGACACTGAGCCCATTTTCTTCATTCTGTTGACTCAGATCAGCAGAGGAACTGGAACCAGGGAGAAGGGTTATAGAACCTTCAGAGAAGGCTTAAAGAAATCCCTCAGCAGATGTCTTTTTTCCTGTTACTTAATCTCTCTAAAATACTGTCTGCACATCTATTAAATAGGGATAAATGTATTACTGTACCCAGAGTGTTGTTCTGAAAGGTCAATGAGTCCATTAATGTAAAAAGGTTTGCAAAGTGACTTGGAGAGTTCTCAGTAACTGTTAGGACCTGCCATTGTTGCTGCTGTTCTATTCCTCCCAGCCTGTCTATATCCTTGATTACCACAAGGCACAAGAAAAGGAAGTGGATGGTAAGATCATTGCTTTCCCTTGGATTGTGATCATTTTGAAAGGCTTAGAATGACCCAAGGAAGAAGATGAATATACTCGTGGGCAATGTGGATGTAAATTCACTTATGCCTTTGGAGTGACAAGGGGCAACTGTGGTACCCAGAGTGGTTGGCCAGCAAGCAGGAGGCCCAGGCCCTTGAAATGGACCAAGACTTCTTGGAGTAGGGAAGGCATGCAGTGGCCAACAGCACCCCCATTCCACAGAATTGGGCCTCACTTCTGCACTGGACTGGCATCCCAGCCTTGTCGGCAGCCTAAATCACGGACAGGAGAGTACCATGAAGACAATAGGGACATCTTCTTCTAATTATTATTCTTTGGAGTATGGTCATGACTCCTGTTTAATATATTCTGACTGACAACAATGTGCTAAGTGCTCTGTCGACCACAGAATTAAACATGACTGTTGGCTATTTGTGCAAGGGGCTGAAATCTTCATTTTACAGACACAGGAAAGGAAGGCTCTGAAGTCACGAGGGGGAAAGAACAAGATGGCAGCTCCTCCATCTAGGACTTGATGTCCTTACCTCAGGCTCCATCCAGAAGGTCCTAACTGCATTGATGCCAAAGACATTGATTTCTGACACCTCAAGGAAGTCTTTTCAAAATGAGTAGGCACTGAGAAAGTATCTGAAAGAGCTAAAGAATTCATTTGTTTCGGACATCCAGGAGAGTCAGGTAGGCTGCAGGGATAAGGGAGCTTACAAAGTAAGACCACTAACGGCTGGGACTATGGCATTGCCGTTTTGCCAATTAGCCAGTGGCTTAGAAGGTCATTGGTAGACCTGAGGCAGCCTGGGCTTTGGCCAGCATTTTTGGCACCCCAAATTAGCAACAAGTGTCATCAAATAAACGAACTGGGAGGAATTCCAGGGGAACAAAATCATTGCTCTCCAAATAGATGGAGAGAGGATGTAGTAAGGGGTCAGAAGTGGAGAGGACAGGCACAGGAAACCTTTGTGGTGTCATTTCTGTCCCAGAACAGGATACCGGAAGGAGAGAGGTCAAAGCAACGGGAAGTCTAGCAACACAGTACAAAACGTTATCAAGCCTGATTGGATTTTAATTGTCTCATGCTTTAGGGCAAGTACTGTGTGATCACTTAGCCACGGAGTCTCTATTGTGTTATGTTTTCAAAAGTTTATTTTTAATTTAAAGTCAATCAATGAAAGGTTGAACAAACAAAGGTAGAAGTCTGGGGGAGGGAAGTTGAGGAAGAGCGTGTCAATGATCCAAAAAACTACAAAAATGCTGGCTGACTTTTGTGTAGGTCTCTCACAAGCTATATTTTCCACTGGACATCTGGGTTATAATTCAGAACACCAGTTTCTGGCTTTAGGCCCTACTCAGATCTCTGTCTCCAGTCATTACCAAGTCATTTTCCCTACAGAGAGTAATCTGATAAACTCTATCTGCCACTGTGGTGGTCCATACACAGTCATGTACCACAGAGTGACATTTCGGTCAGTGACAGAGCTCATATATGACAACGGTTCCATATGATTACATTATCTAGTGACATCATAGTTGTCTTAGTTGGTATAAGTACACGCTGATGTTTGCATAATAACAAAATTGCCCAAAGACCCATTTCTCAGAACATATCCTTGTGTTTAGTGATATGTCCAAAAAGAGTAGGAACACCTATATCTCCTGGGCTGCCTGCAGTTCCACGCCTCCCTACAATTCCTGATGCTTTGGCTGCTGATTAGCATTATGAAAATAACTCTTCAATTAGGCCACTCTCTTCTAGAGCCTGAAGGAAAATTGGTGGCATTACTCCCTCAAATCCAGTAAGAAATTATGGAATGACATATCCCTTCAGAAAATGAATTTCCCATGGAGAAGTTCAGTCTATATCCACTAAGAGAAGGAGCATATATAATGACACACAGAGTCACATGTTTCCAAATGTGACAGAGTAAGGTGTTGGATGTTATAGTTCATGAATCTGCCTTAGGCTAGGAGAGCTCTCAGCGTCTAAAAGCATTCTCTTAGGGTGAATCAGCATTGGGTCCAAATTCCTCCAAGTAGCTCCCAAATGCAACCAGAAGTCTGTAGCAACCTACATAGGGCCCAGGGTATATTCCTCTATTGGCCTGATATGGATTTTCCTGTCCTCACATTTTTCCATCACTTAAGCACTATATTAAGACTGGGATAACATATTGCTGAGAGCTGGCATGAAGCAAGATGGGAAATGATGGGCTATCTCAAGTAGATGATACTCCTACACCCTCCTACAGGAAAACAGGTCTAGCCACTCATCCCCATACATATAACTTGGTCATTTTCTGAGTATAAGGAGTGTAAGGGTGGCCAGACTACCTGTGGAAAACACAGCCATTGTAGCCCTAACTCTCAGATTGGAGTGATGACAAAGATTTGAAATGGGAAGATATTACGCATTCATTCATACAATAAATACCTCTTGGGTACACATGTGGGCAAGGCACTCTGCTAGATGCTGGGGAAACAAGAGTAAACAAGGCAGACATTTCTCAGCCCCCATTCATAAAATGCAACAAGTCAATAGAACAAGTTCAGATTGTGATGACTGCTTTGTAGATAATCAGTGAGGACTAAGATAGAGGGAAGGGATCCTTTGATCGATGGTTGAGACTCTTTGAGAAGGTCATATTGAACCTGCAAAGGATGAGGAAATTGGAGGGAGGGACTACCACAAGAGAGCGAACAATACTCACATGGCCTTGAGGTGCAAAAGTGCTTGTGTCCCTGGAGTGAGTGAATGAAACCCCTTGGGACTGTAAAGTTGTGGCCCAGGGGAAGACAAGGTAAGACTGGAGAGAACCAGGTGTCGAATAGAACATGATCCTGAAAGTCAGAATGGGAAGTTAGGGTTTTATTCTGAACGTGGTGGAAAACTCTTGAAGACTTGTGATAAATGCTGATTAAATGAATAGAGGGAATGACACGAGACAATTAATGGCTCTTCATTTGTGCTTCTTTCTTGAGAATGGCTCATACAGGTAAGAAGAGAAGCAGAGATGAGCTGGGAGCTGTTATAGAAATACAGGTGAGGGGGATGTGGCCTGGACCATCTCTTGGCAGAGGCAGTGGAGAGAAGAGACAGAACTGATTTAAATCAATCAGGGGTTTCATCCAAATATGGCCAGTTTTATTACCATCTCTTCATGATAATTTCTTCATGTTAATATCTCTTTAGATAATTTGTACATGAAGCTACATGGAAAAAATAAGGGCGAAAAACAATTTAGGAGTAAAGTGTTAATGTGAAAATAATAAAGCTCTCCATCAGTAGATTTTAAAATATTTTCTCAAAATCCACCAAATTTTTTTAAATTTCTATGTCAGGAACAACTTCTGTGGACTGAAATGACCAGTATTTGTCTTTGAAGAGGTTCCCCTGGAGTCAAAATGACCAATGGACTATGCAGGAAACAATGGTCTAAGTCAAACAAATGTGCAGAAAATCTCAGAACCATGATGTGAGTATCTTCCCCAAAATGCTTCTAGTGTTGCCTACAAATTGATGTACAAAAGATGCTATCTGAAATGATAGTTTGAAAGACTCATTATTTTGAAAATTCTGCCAAGATTTAAATGGTACTTTTTGTAAAAGTACAAAGAACATTTGATCTATAATCATGAAATTTTCAAGCTCACGCATCCTGATGAAGACAAAGACTTTGTATCGACATCTACTAGAACAATTTGACCTTGGATCCTGTGCCACTGCCTTTCCCAGTCTCATCCTCTGGTGGGGTTTGTTTCCCCTAGTTTCATTAAGAAGATATCAGATTATTATTATTATGCTGTCTCAGGTCCTTCGTTGCTAACATTACTGGTGATTTTAAAGACTTTCAGAGGCATCCATCATGATTTGTGCTTTTCCTGTAGAGAGAAGATATCTTTGATTAAAGCTTAAAATCCTTGATAATGTGGAACACTACACTTTTAAAAATTAGAAATTTGAAGGCCAGAGGGTTTCTACAATCTGAAGTACTTTTGAGCTGTTCTTTCTAAGTTAATCTAAGTTTATGTAAGTTAAAGCTCCAAGGTAATATTCCAGTTTCATGGCTTCATGTTTTTTTGTGTTCACTCACATTGGTACTATCATGGAAAATGACTAATGACTCATTTTTTTCAGTTATTCCACAAAATTTTCCGTTCTGAATTGTGCATCAGAATACTTCTTAGCAACCAGGTGACTTCTTCTCTTCCCTCCCCTCATGAATCAATAATTCTCACATCTTTATCCTTATTGGCTATAGTTTTCATTTCAGATTACCTCATAGTCAGTTACCTAATCTGATCTAATTTATTGAGGCAACAATATAGTAGAGAACCATGACCAAAGAATGGATAAGAAATCTCAGACAATCTTGCTTTCACATATTTTGGTAAGAAATCCCTAGAAGCGATTGTGGTTATGATAGATATTCCAAGGCTTGGCCCATGCTATGTATGATCTAAGAATTGTTTATCACTGAAGTGGCCAAAGCACTTATTGTGAACGACTGCTGATATTTCATTGGTGTGTAACCTAAAAAATAGTAGTACCATGTAGCTCCAGGAACTGAAAGGATCATGAAGTGATCACTTAGAAAATAAAATTAGAGATTTATATAAGTATCTTTTGAACAATTTTAGGCAAAGTAGGCTTGAAATAAGTTCTGCTAATTAAGTGAAGAGACAGCTAAATAGTAATTAATGGCAAGAGTTTTGGTTTAGGATCAGAAATCAGAGGCAGTTCTGGTGGAGATTTTCCATGTGATCTTGGGGGAAATCCTTTAACTTTATTGTTCCATGTCTCCTCTATCCTCTAAAATGAATGTTGGAATAGATAAATGATACCTCGAAACCATCCTTGGTCTGAAATTTAAAAATCAGAATTGAGAATTATTTGTGGAGCATTTACCATGGTATTCTCTACGTTTTACCAAGATAGGCACTTCAAATTTTCATAGGAAAATGGAATCAAAAGTTTATTTTGGTTCAAAAACTTTATTGTCATTCATGCATAGATTTTATGTAGTATGCAGTTTTCGTTAACATTTTGAAGATCCCTCATATATTTATTTTATATGCCTCACAAAACAACTCAGAGGATATCTCTATTTTGCAGCAGAAAAAAAGGCAAGATACTTCTCCCCTATACATATAAATTGTAAACATTGGAGGCAACACAAATTTGTTTAGCCAAAAAATGTGCTCTCTCTTATACCAAACGCTTCCTTAAATTCAGAGAGAAATTAATGCTTAGGGAAAAGATGGAGGCAGGTAAAGGCATGACTGTTTTATGGTTAAAGTTAGCCTTTTCACCATAATGATAGGGTGGGATTTCTGAACTGTGACTCAGAATTTGAACCTTTCTCACTGATTGTTTTCACTTCGATTTCCTGAAAGCTGTAGGTGTGTGAGTTAACGGTGAACGCTTCAGCACTTCCTTGGCCATGCATAAACATCTACATGCAAAACAGCAAGGAGCCCTCTGTTTATCACAGCTGCAGTCAAGCCAACAAAACTGTTTCTACCGCTGAGGATGAAATTTGTAAAATTCTCTCCTGAAAATAAAACAAATAGACCCCTTGTTTGGTTGCCATTTCTTTGGATTACCTGCTCAAGTGCTGTGTTTCTATTCAGTCTATTTGGAAGGCTCTCAAAGGACTGGGATGCTAAAGGAGAGTTGGGTTCAAGGTTTAAGTGTGAAAGTTACTT
The DNA here is from genome assembly GCF_051225735.1 of Oryctolagus cuniculus. Classification (NCBI taxonomy): domain Eukaryota; kingdom Metazoa; phylum Chordata; class Mammalia; order Lagomorpha; family Leporidae; genus Oryctolagus; species Oryctolagus cuniculus. The sequence goes on from NC_142876.1 coordinate 23,392,276, forward strand.
TAAGCAACCAATCAAACAACCACACAAAAGCACCAGATTTAAAGCTGCTTCAGAAATCTTTGCCTCTTGTTTATAACATGCACCTTTGTTAACACAGCCGAATAATGGTAGTTGTAATGAAAATCAAGGCATTCAGATTTTTGTCTTTATGTAGGCTAGCCACTGTGCAAATTTTTAAAAACTCTATTCCTTTTGTAAATAGTTTTCTTTAACAAAAACATTTATTGATTGATTTGAAAGGGAGGGAGAGAGAAAGAGAGAGACAGTGCTTCTGTCTGCTGGTTCACATCCCAAATACTTGCAACAGCTGGGGCTGGGCCAGGGCCAAAGCCAGGAGTCTTCCCATGTGGGTGGCTGGAACACAACTATTTGAAACCATCACCCACGGCTTCTCTGGGTGCTCCTGAACAGGAAGTTAGATTGTAAGCTGAGACTGGACTCAAACCTGAGGACTCTGATATGGGATGTGCAGGCCCCAAGATGTGACTTAACCACATTGCCAAATACTGGCCCCAAACATAGTTTTCACTGTCCTTTCTGCAAATGAGGGGCCACCACTAGGTGAGAATCCATGGAAAGTATTGTTGTGCTTTGCTTTCCAAATAAAAATGTAATTTCAATCCTTTTTTAAACTGGCCATACATGTTTAAACTTTTTTAAACTGGCCATATCTTTTCTAGGAGAGATAGTCCCTCTGCATGGATAACTGTGGGCATATGAAGTTCTCTAACCAATTTGTCACGTTGATTTTCTCAACCATCCTGCAAAGTTGGTAAGTTTAGAGCAGACTTGGTTAAATTCATTTGAACACAAGGAAATTGAGGCTCACAAATTATAGTTACTTTACCCCAGTGAACCAAAGACTAAGGTAGTAAAACCAGAACTTACTCACAGGTAAGTTCTTTCCATTAAATTCTAACCATTATGGTTTACTGCATGGTCAACAAAAGTAAAATTACATGTGAAGTTGGCATTTATTTGGTGAATGGGAATTTGCACATGATTGCCATTAAGCTGGGTAAATTCCTCTGAGGTCACTTTGTTAGAATCTTTTGAAGAACAAGAGTCCACCTTTGTTTCCTCTCACTCTTGTAAAGTGTTAAAATCCACTTCAAAAAGTGATTGGGTGTGTCTTTGATGTGCTTTTGGAATAGTCTATTTAGAGTCTATCTCTGTGTTATTCTGAGACCTGATCTATGTGATTTTTAAAGTTTTCACAATGACCTAGAATAGAGCTGGTAGATTATAAATTTTTTTTTTTTTTTTGCAATGTTACAAACACAATCTGAATTTTTTTTAAGGGATACTGAGACTTGCTTGTTTTTGCTGACCTGATCATTCTTAGTTCCCCTGGACTAATGAGTTGCACCTGTAAACCAAAAGTTATCTCTATCTGGAGTTATTACTGCCAGAAAGGAAAAAAACCCTGGTCTTCTAATGGTAGGGATTGGAACTGGCACACAAGGAGTTAAATCAGGACCTTTCAGGAATAGTGTGGAAAAAATAAAGCTTCTTGGATGATTCAAAGACCCAGGCATGGATATGAGTCACTGATCGAGATTTTGCCTGGAAAGAATCTAAGGTTGGTGATTTACCCAAGACACTGGGCACAAGAGTAGCACCGGCACAAAACTCTCATTTTCCTAGTCCCCATTTAGGGTTGTCTACTTTGTAAATATTTAGCATGAAACTTGAAAAACCGTCTCTAACACTCCACAGACTGTACCTGACAGCACATGGCCACTTTTCACAGTATCAGGTAAACCCTGACCCAAGAACATAGGGAGGGATACAGCATTAGAAGGCAGGACTTCTGCAGAGTATAGGAAGAACTGCATGGCAAGACAGATTACAAAGAAGCTGGTCATGAAGCTGTGGGATTCACACAATGACATGTCACTCTAAGACCTGGAGTAATCTAATAGGTGCTCATGGACTATTAGCAGAGACATTAACAACTTGACAAGGAAAATCTCTTTAGTTCTTTTTAGAAAAACTTTAATTTTTGATCCAATTTTAGGCTTACAGAAAGTTGCAAATATAGTACACAGTTGCTGTATACCTCTTGCAAATCTCCTGATGTTAACATTTTATGTAACTGTAGCATAGTAACAAAAACCAGGTCAATAGCATGGGTATTATACTAAGAATACTGTAGACATTTTTAGATTTTACCAGTTTTTATACTAATGTGTTTTTTTCTATCCCAGGATTCAATCCAAGATTTCACATTGCATCTAATTTTTCTCTCACTTTCTACAAGTCAGTGACAATTCCTCAGTCTTTCTTTGTCTTTCAGGACCTAGATGCTTTTGAGGAGTACTGGATAATTTTGTAGAAATGCTCCTCAGTTTGGGTTTTGTGATATTTTTTCATGATTTGAATGAGATTATGCATTTTAGCTAAGAATATCACAGAACGGACTTGGATCCTTCTCAGTACACACTTAGTGAGTCTAGGTTAACTCAAGGCTATATTAACATTGATCACTTGGTCACAGAGAAATCTCTTTATTTCTAAAGGTTCCACTGACCAATTTAGTCAGAAAATTTGGCCTAAGAGAAACCCACAAAAATACCTTTATGCTCTGGTGGAAAAAAATGACCATGCGGTGTGCTTTCAATGGGACTAAGGTTGCTCTTAACCTCCTCCCCTCCAATAACAAAATTTTCCTTGCATGGCTGTTGCCTAAAATTCCACCATTGGAACTGGGCCCGTTTGGCTGAGGCTTTGATCCCTGTCAAAACAGAACTGCGTGAGGGGGGCCTCCATGAGCTCCCCAGCTGTCCCTGGAGCATCTTTGGGTGGACTTGGGGGGAGGGAAGTAAAGCGTTTTCTGCTTCTGGTTGCATCTGGAAGCTGTGAGGTCCCTGGAGAGATTCTGAAAAGGTTGCTATTTAACTGCCAACGGATCTCCTTGAAAGCACATGTTGACCAGTGACCATCTTCTTCCTGGCTTCCCCTCTCCCTAGGGCTCAGCCTCCTTACCTCACCTTGCCTCCTCTGCTTCCTCCAGTCCGGTGATCCAGAACTATTTTCACTTCCCTAACTGTGGTCTCAGCTGAATTCTAACACAGGCCGTTCCCTGTCCTTCAAATGCTCTTCCCCAGCCCTCTTCACTGGATAGACTTTCAGCGGCACATCAGGTCTGAAATGAGTTGTCACTTGCCCCCGAAGGCCTTCCATGACCTCTCCAATGGGGTATTTTGCCCTTCTCTGACCTCAAATAGCTCTTTGTACTTCTTCTTCATGGCAGTTCTCCCTCTGTTTTGTAATTTTATCTAAACCAGAAGGTGCTTCCCTCCAGACCAAGGGTTGGCAAAGAACAGCTCATGGGCCGAATCTGGCTCACTTCCTGTGCTTTAAATAAAGTTTTATTGGATCACAGTTATGTTCAATTCTTTTTTTAAAGATTTATTTATTTATTCAAAAGTCGGAGTTACACAGAGAGAGGAGAGGCAGAGAGAGAGAGAGAGAGAGGTCTTCCATCCGATGGTTCATTCCCCAGTTGGTTGCAATGGATGGAGCTGCACTGATTCAAAGCCAGGAGCCAGGAGCCAGGAGCCAGGAGCTTCTTCCAGGTCTCCCACGTGGGTGCAGGGGCCCAAGGACTTGGGCCATCTTCTACTGCTTTCCCAGGCCATAGCAGAGAGCTGAATCAGAAGTGGAGCAGCTGGGACTAGAACCGGTGCCCATATGGGATGCCAGTGCTTCAGGCCAGGGCATTAACCCGCTGCGCCACAGCGCCGGCCCCAAGTTATGTTCAATTCTTTGTGTACTTTTTCTAATGGCTATTTTCTTGTCATAAATGCAGGGTTGTGAAGTCATAATAGAGGCTTGTACTTATGCAAAACCTAAAATATTTACCATCTGAACTTTTATAGGAAAAGTGTTGCAGTCGGGGTCTAGGCTATTAGCACCATGTGAAACAGGATTGTACACTTGTGTCAGCTATCAAATTCACAACTGTCTTTACCCAGGTTTGGGCCCGAGTAGGTTTTCAATAAATATTTGTTTAATAAAGATAAACCCACAGTTTTTCTCTTATCTGCTCTTCTCTATATGTTACAACCAATCAGAATGGATATCATGAAATTAAATGAAAAAAAGTCTGTCATTTTATATTTGCTTCTGAGGAAGAATTTTCAAGTAAAAGATGTCTATAACCTATATCTTTTACAAAGCATTTCTCACCTAGACATCAAAAGAGAGAACGGTGGGGCCGGCACTGTGGCATAGTGGGGAAAGCATCTCGAAATGGGGTGCTGATTTCCGTTCCGGTTGCTCCACTTCCGGTCCACCTCCCTGCTAGTAGCCTGGGAAAGCAGAGGAAGATGGTTCAAATGTTTGCGGCCCTGCCACCCACACGGGGGACCTGGGTGAAGCTCTTGTCCCTGGCTTCATCCTGGCCCAGCTCTGGCCATTGCAGCTATTTGTGGAGTGAACCAGTGACTAGAAGATCTCTCTCTCTCTCTTTCTCTCTCTCTCTCTGTGTGTGTGTGTGTGTCACTGTTACTCTGAATTTCAAACAAAGAAATCTTTTAAAAAAATGGTTTCCAATTCAATTCAGTTAGGTGGACAAACTTCATTAGCAATATGGCGTTGAATTCACATTGCCTATCCACAGGTTGGACCAATAGTAACTCGTTTTACTGATACTATGGAGATTTTCCACAAATTCAATAGCATTTCCTGGCCCAGGCCACATTTAAAAATAATTTGGGATTCCCAGAGAGTTTCCCAGTGAAAATGCCAAACCTAACCAGATTAGCTACCATTCAATGAGGTCACGGAAGAATTAAGAAGATTTCTCATGCAAGTGTGTAGTTAAAATTAAATTAACGACATTAAGAGGTGGACAGCGAGAAGCGTGTTGATGCTGTTGGCTCTGAGGACTTGGAAATGCACTTGGTATTCACTGGAGGCCCTGCTTACACCTGCCTCTAGCGGGGGCTTGTGGATTTCATTACCTCTCTAAATATGAAAAAATACAGACTTCGTTTTCAGACTCTTGACTTCCTCTGGGAGAGGGTTCAACATCAAAGCAACTATTTCTACAAACATTTAAAACATCTTTTCTCTTCCTGCCTTCCTCCCCCTACTGCTTTGCTTTTGGAAACACTAAACACACCCAGTTTTCCAGGCTTCGAAGGCTCAACAATGCTCCTTTTCCCCAGCAAGGACCACATTACTGCCATGATTTATGGCTGGTGAATAATTAGGAGTCTGTTGCTATGGTCTGGGGTTGAGATCAAAAGCACCATGTGTCAAAGTGAAGGGAGGGGCGGCTGGAGTCAGAGCAAGAGGGTGGTGGTGTTTGTAATCCTAACCAGGGAGAAGCCAAGCCATCGCTTAATTGGGAAAAGGCTGCGTGCGTCTGAGGAAAGTCATGAGAGCAGAGCCTGTTCTAGGAAAAGAATACGTGTGTTTTGCAAATCAACAATATTTAGTGATAGGTGAAGCCCTAGGGGGCCTGGAGGCGGGCCGGTTTAAATTAGTACTCAAAGGTTTGGAGAAAAATGTGAAATATATGAATACTGAGTATAAAAAAACTGCCCAAATGGGCTCGCTTATGAGATTTCTGGTATTTCCTTCGCTGGTCAAGAGGAAATGCCAAGGGAAGCACTGCAATATTTCAATACTTCTGTATCTTTCATCCAATTTCCCAATGAATATCGATTCTCTTGTTCCTCTTTGTCCCTTCCCCTTCCTGGCCATAGAGGAGGAGGAGGACACTGGCTGCAGAGCTGGGGAATAGTTGGGTGCTAGGGAACAGAGGTGCACGGAGCTGCAGGGGCATGGGGTGGGCAGCCACGGGGAGGGAGGGGAGCCTGCTCAGCTCAGAGGGCTCTGGGGTTTCATCTGCTGTGTATTTATGACTTTCTATAAATCACATGTGGAGCACGAGAAAAACCCTGGCACACAGAAACCGGTTTTCCAGGTGGCTTGGTTTTGAGAAAGCTGTGTGGCCTTAGGCAAGTCAAGATTTCTGGGTCTCAGTTTCCTTCTCCGTCCAATGAAATCAACTGACTTTGATGAACTCTAAGCCCAGTTCAGCTCCAACATGCGATGGTCGGCTTCCTCTTGCCCCACCTTTGACACTCTTGTGTCTATCCCTTTCTAGTAGGGTCCCATTCATGTCTGAGTTTCCTTTTACGATAGGAGAGTCGAATAAGGATGAAACTAGAAATTCTGAAAGCAACATATTTTGCAAGCTGAACATTTGGATTCAAAGATGCGCGAAGTGCAGATTGGCGGCCTGAACCCACAGGACGTTTTTGGTGTTCGCAGAGTAAACACAAAGCAACTGCGGGCCTCATTCACCTTGGAAAACCACAGATATCCAGACGCTGAGATTAGAAACAGGACTGCACAAAGCAAAAGTCCTTTCACGGGGTTTGCAGAAACCCACAGTGCAGGGCAGACGATGGCTGCGATCCTAGGAGGAATTTTCCAGCCCTGAGATCCACGTTGCCAGATAAAGTCGAGCAAGACACTTGAGAAGCTGGGACCCTTTGGGAGTGTGTGCGTGTGTGTGTGTGTGTGTGTGTGTCTGTGTGGTGTCTTGTGCACCATGTGGGCTCCTGCTGCTGGGCCTCTGCTCTTCCCACATGACCAGTATACCATGCTGCCATCTAGTGTGGGCTCAGGGACTTCTTGGCATGCTTCAGAGATGCTGATGGAGGTCGAGAAGGGAAGATACCAGCTCCTAAAGGCTCTCAGGCTCTGGGAGGACCACAGTGGAGTGCTTTCTCCCTCTGTTTACCCCGCTTTCAGCCAAGCACACATTTGCATTTCTAAGTGGCCTTCTTCCCATTTCTGAAGGAATCCTGAATCGCACAGGAAGGCTCTAGCCATGGATGTCGGTGCATTCTCCCTCTGAAAAGTGAAAAGTTGAAGTGGAAGGTGACAAAAAGAGGAAAGAGTAGACAGATCATCCCTTGCTGTGTGTTTCATTAGGGGCAAGTGTAAACCTTGAGAAGTTTACTTTGCAAATTATACGACTGGATTTTATTTTCAAGTTGGTGAAAGGTGGGTATCTCGGGATTGACATGACACCACAAACACATTGCCCTGAATGTCTCTTGGAACGCGTGCCCAACAAAGGAAACGTATTCTTGATAAGGCAAGTAATGGACGGAATTATGCTAATCAAGGAAAACCGTACAGGGTGAGTAATTTAGTAACCTCTTTCTGAGTAGAAGAGCCTATTTTAAAGTTCTAAATGGCACCATAAATGTAGTCAGGCATATATTTCCATACTGATACTGGATAATAAACACAGTCGGAGTCCAAAGTACCTTGAGGAACACCCTACTGTGCTTATTATCCTGTACTTCCCTACTAATCACTAGAGCCTAAGCTTTAATACTCATGGCTGTGTTTACCTAACACTTTGTCAAGTCCGACTCATTTTGGCTCCTTTACCTTTCCTGGAAAGGCAGCTGCAAACCAGGAACTGCTGTCAGTTTTTGTTCTCAGCATGGACCTGAGACCCTTTGTTATGGTCCAAGTTCATATTTCAAAAATTGAGGTGGTGCTTCAAAACTTAAAAATACATTGTTAGCTGGAAGTCTGGAGCTTGAAGCCTGCAAATCTAAAGGGTCGATAAGGTGATAGAAGCGTTGATAACCCCAATTTGAACAGTACATGTGATATAGTGTATATTAAAATATCACACTATATGTATAGAAATATGCACAATTGTTCTGTACTAATCAAAATTATTCTTAAACACTTAAGGAGATAGAAATACCAACTACTCTGATTTGATAATTATACGCTGTATACATGCATTGAAATGTCACATTGTATCCCACAAAAATGTACAATTAAAATAAATAAAAAATATGTGATTAGAATTCTATGGATGCTAAGGCTGAAATGTCTTAAGTTTCCTTCCAAGAACTTCATTAAAACACTAGAAATATCCATGTTTCTAGAAACCCTCTCATTGTCCCTTTGACTGACTTCATAAAGAGCAAATGTTATAGTTGTAAAATTTTGAACTAATACATTTATATTACTAAAATACTGCCTTATCTTCTCATATATTTGGGCTTTTGCCCAGATTCATTTCCTCAAAAGCATCCAGTGATAAGAAAAGTTCAAAGTCCACTCTTCCATCTCCATTCCTTTGTATCTACAGTGATTTTTTTCAAAGAGATACCGATAGACTGTATCTTAGCAGACCTCATTCTGCAAATCTTAATGGTGATCTCTCTCACTTTAAATCTCTGAGGGAATGGGAGAGCTGGGAGAGAGAAATCACTGTGTACCTCTCTGTGAACAGTGGCCAAATGCTCAACGAGAAAGGCAGGGAATGGGCTAAATCCAGGCTCCTCAGTCTTTCTGGAAGAGAACTGAAAGTCCCGGTGATACTCTGACTGTGAGTTAGGGAGAGGGAGTGGGGAGAGGGACAAAGGTCATGGGGTGAGGACCATGCTCATTCCATGCCTGTGTCACAATGGTTGTACCAATTCCCACCTGAGAGAGATGTGTGTTGATGCATGACATTTAGTTTTTAAATATTTATTTATTTGTGATGCAGAAATAATTATTTGTACCACAAATAAATAGACAGAGAAAGAGAGAGAGAGAGGAGAGAGATGCCATCTACTGGTTCACTCCATGTGTATCCACAATGTTTAGAGTTGGGCTAGGCCCAAAACAGAAGCTGGGAAGTCAACTAAGATCTCCCACGAGGGTAACAGGGACTCGAATATTTGAGTCATCACTTGTTGCTCTCTGGTATGGGATGCAAGTGTCTAAGCAGCATCTTAACTGCTAGGCCAAACACTTGCCCTGATTGTGACATTTGAGTAAGTTATGGAACCCTAATCCCACGCACAGGACGTCTTTGACAATTCATGTGGAGAAGGATGTTTTCCTCCTGTGGCACTGTAGCAACTCTCTGTTGCAGGTGTAGACTGAATGCTAGCTTTGGGGTATCATGGTAAGAAAAATAGTCAAGACCACGAGGGAATGGAGAAGACTGAATAATTTGGTTGAAAGCACAGATTTTGCACTTAGATGTCAGCTTTACCCCTTACTAACAGTGTGACCTTGTATAACTTGTTTAGCCATGTTCTGTGTCTATTTCCATATCTTAAATGAGTAAGTGCTATGATCACAATGTTAATCACTACTACTATCATAGTGATAATAACAACTATACATGGTATTGTAAAGATTTAAAGAAGCAGGCTGGCACCGTGGCTCACTAGGCTAATCCTCCACCTGCGGCGCCAGCACCCTGGGTTCTAGTCCCGGTTGGGGCGCTGGATTCTGTTCCGGTTGCTCCTCTTCCAGGCCAGCTCTCTGCTGTGGCCCAGGAAGGCAGTGGAGGATGGCCCAAGTGCTTGGGCCCTGCACCCACGTGGGAGACCAGGAGAAGCACCTGGCTCCTGGCTTTGGATCAGCGTGGTACGCCGGCTGCAGCGGCCATTTGGGGGTGAACCAATGGCAAAGGAAGACCTTTCTCTCTGTCTCTCTCTCTCTCACTGTCCACTCTGCCTGTCCAAAAAAAGAAAAGAAAAAAAAAGATTTAAATAACTAATTAGTATAAAGTATATTGGACAATGTTTTATACATCATAATTTGTCAGGACATATTAGCAGTTAGTATGCCAATATTAAAATTAATGGGAAAATGTGGTCGGATACTCTTGGGGTAACAGAAATGAAGATAGTGAGCTCAAGTTTTGAACATGTTTATAGCTAGAGACCATCAGATCACCTCTGTTATACCACAACCAGGAGTTTTCTTTGGTCCAAGCAGGAGATACAAATCTCAGGACTGGCTGTGTACCTTGTAGAGCCCAGGACAAAATAAAAATATGGATGCCTTGTTCAAGAACCATTAGTAATTTCAAGAAGGTGACTGACAGCAGAACATTAAATAAGCATAGAGTCTCCCTGAGCATATGGCCCTGATAACTGCACAGGTTGCATGCCCTTGGGGCTGGCCTTTCAGAGGCTTCCTAGCACCTTGTCTCAGTGCCTACAAAGCTTGCCCTCAGCTTCCATGTGCTCCTTTTCTTTTAACAGGATCCCTATTGTTTGGCCCTTTGTGATCGTGGTCTTGGTATTTGAATTTATGGTTCAAATCACATGTTTCCCGGAACCATGTAAGGTCATTCTTACCCTAGGTCTCTATTTCTTTATGTTTCTTGCATTCTTCAATTCATTGCAATCTGGCTTTTATCCTCCATGTCCATCCCTTGCCCTCCTCCAACATCAGTACATTATGCTCTGAATTTCGGGGTATGACAGCAAGGGCTTCCTAATTTTCTCTTTCCAGTAACTGTCGCCCTTACTCTGCATGTATGATTTCTAGCTTAGCAATGACAACATTATCTTAAAACTTGCCTCTCTGATTTGAGTAAATGCCACTCCAGAGTGCTCTGCGTCTTTGCTTTCCTTTTCTGCTCCTCCCTCCACCACCTTCTGCACATCTTTGGTCTACTTTTCAGTATTTTGTGAGCCTCATGGATTCATATTACCAGTGAATTCTTAGAAATCAGTATATATATATATATATACACATATATACACATATATTCATGCATATATTTGATATAGTAATATTCTTTTTCATATCCTCAGCACCTAGCATAGTCCCTGGCTCAGAATAGAACTGAAGTAATGCTGCATGAACAAGTATGATTGGATGGTAGGTACCCACGTATTTAGGCTATTACACACTGTCTTCCAGGTGCATTAGCAGAAAGCTGGATAGGAAGCCAAATGGGACTTGATCCCAGACCCTCTGATTTGGGATATGGGTATCCCAGTAGTGGTTTAGCCCATTTCACTGCAATGCCTGCCCCTGGACCCCACTTTTTAGGGACCCACCACTTTTCAATAGTGTCACATTGGAGACCAAACTTCTACTATTTGAATGTTTGTGGAATAAACCATATCAAGATAAAGCAGTCACAGTAGCCAATGTTACAGAATGAATCCTCATATAGAAAAGTTATGTTCCCAAACAGAACTACCACCTCTAACAGTGAAAGAAAGCATGCTTTCTCTCACTAGGTGAGAGAAAGCAAGTACCTGCTATGACTCGAATAGAATATAACCCCAAACTCATGCAAATGTTTAATCCTCAGTTATAAATTAATGTTACTATCGGAAAAGAACTTAATCCAATTATGGTGTTTAAGAGATAGTAGTAGTTTTCATGAGAGGATTGGTTATTTTTTTAAAAAAAGATTTATCTATTTATTTGAAAGTAAGTTTACACAGAGAGAAGAGAGGCAGAGAGAGAGAGAGAGACGTTTTCTATCTGCTGGTTCACTCCAAAAATGACCACAATGGCCAGAGCTGCGCCAAACCAAATCCAGGAGCCAGGAGCTTATTCCAGGCCTCCCACATGGGTGCAGGGGCCCAAGGACTTGGACCATCCTCTATTGCTTTCCCAGGCCATACCAGACAGCTGGGTCAGAAGTGAAGCAGCCAGGTTGAACCAGCGCCCATATGGGATGCCGGCGATTCAGGCCAGGGCATTAACCCGCTGCACCACAGCACCGGCCATGAGAGGATTGGTTATAAAAGCTGAGTTGAGCCTAACCACTCTTTCTGCTTCCTGGATCACCATATGATGCTCCCTCTGCATGTGCTCTGTCATTGCTATCCTCCAGCCTCATCCGAAGCCAGACCAATGGAGCTCACCTGATCTTGGACTGTGAACCTCCAAAACAGTGGGCCAAAATAAGCTTTCTTCCTTCATAAGTAGCTTCTTCAAGGCATTTGTTTCAGTAATGGCAAGTTGACTAATACAGTGCCTTTGAAGAACATTTCCCTAATTGAAATACAATAAGAGCTGTAGGGCGAGTTGGTGCTATTTATCTGACTATATATTTTCACTAATATTTTTGAAATTTCAAGTATATCCCCAGCTCCAAAGAAAATTTCGTAAGGACAAAAACTCAACAATGTTGGATTCTTATATACATACATAAGTACATAAGTTGTTTCTTATATACATACATAATTTTCCCATCATGACAGACTAGGCTAACAATGACAATGAACAATGCAAAGCTTCAGCTGCAATGTTTTAAACAAACTTTTGGCTGTTTTTCCTTATCAAGTTTGAAGCTTATATGATTTGTGCTTTTTTACAAAGTAATATATAATAACAGAGACTACCAACTTTACTTGTAAAGAGTGTGATACAGCTTCCAACTGAAGTTTCTCAATTTAACAACTGGAAATAAGGTCCACAGATTTGTGTACACCATTATTCTATAAACTTCTATAAAAGACCTGCATACAATTTTGAGGCATGAGTTCAAATGTGTAAACAACTCAAATGAAAATGTTTTTGGTAGGCTAACTTTGGGGGTCAGTAAAAAGATTCATGGTGAAGAGTTGTTCACAACAGAAAGTAAAAGTAAATCTGGGCTGCTCCATATAAATAGTGCAACAAAGAAAGGACCTAGTCTCTGACCTTCAACACTTTCCAATTTATCACTACAAATGCCCTAAACATTCCACGCAATGCAGCACAGACTAAGGGTGTATTAACTACCAGTCATTGTCGTTGAAATCTTTCATCCAGACAAACTTTCCCAGAGGGCTTTAGAGGTTTCAAAGGGAGGAATTTTGGCTGATGTTAAATTGGCAGACAAATTAAGGTTGAAAAATGGACTGTAGGAACAAATACAACATGACCGTAGAACGAACAGGAAGACAAGGAGAACTAGGATGAACATGCAAAGAAAGTTGGGGACACTGGTGAGGTCAAGGATTTTGGTTAGATGAAAAGTGAAATGCTTGAGAAAATTAAGCACTGCCAGCGTTTATTGCAAAGGGAAGACAGTGAACATAGATTTAAAAGTATAGAACAGGGCCAGCAAACTTCTTCTGCAAAGGACCAGATGGTAAATATTTTTGGCTTTGCAGGCCATACAGTCTCTGTCGCAACCACTCAACTCTGCTGTTGTTGTGGGAATGCAGCCATAGACAATCCATAAAGAATGAGCATGGCTGTGTTCCAATAAAACTTTATTGACTAAAACAGGAAATGGATTGCTTTGGCCAATGAACTAAGGTATAGGAGAATAGAGAGGAAATAATCAAGCCAAATTAATTGACCAGTGCTCTAGCACCATTGGCCATGGTATCATGGGTTATTATGTTTGATTTTGTAATTTTGACTGCCATAAAAATTAACTTGCACAAAATTGAGAATGACTTTCTAAACATGATAGTAACTAGAATATGGTGTTTGGCAAAAAAATTACTTTAACCTTAAAACTGTCATTATAAGGACTTTAGGGATCTTTACTTCAAAGCTGGATCCTCAGTGGTTAGAGGCTTAATTGTAGAAATTGTGTATACTTAGGGGCAGGGAAGTATGGAACCCAGGTCAAGAGGTTGCTAAATTACAGAATTACAGCTCATCTACCACATCTGATGCTATTTTATTTATGTTGCTACTTTTCAAAGCCGTTAAGTTCATGGGCCAGCATTGTGGAACAGTGGGTTAAGCCACCTCCTGCCACTCTGGCATCCCACATGAGTATGTTTGTGCCCCAGCTGTTCTACTTCCAATCCGGCCCCCTGCGAAAGCAGCTAGAAAGGCAGCAGAAGATAATTCAAGTGTTTGGGCTGCCGCTACCACTGTAGGAAACCTGGATAGATTCTAAGATCCTAGCTTTGGCATGACCTATCCCTAGCCCAAGCTATTATAGCCGTGCAGGGGAGTGAATCAGCAGATGGAAGATCTCTCTCTCTCTCTCTCTCTCTCTTTGCAACTCTGCCTTTCAAATAAATATACTGATAGAAGCCATAAGTGCAAGCAGATTAATGATCCCATAAATTGTGGAACTCAATCTCCCTCCTTTCCATATTGGGGATGAGAAATAGGACAGATTCAGTCTTGTTTCATATCAGGAACATGGACTGATCACTCTTTTCTTCCATTCAAATATTATACTATCCTTGTGAAAAATGGAATGCACCTTGGCTTAGGAGCTTTCCCCTTGTGAAGATAAGCATGCACCACCTCACCCACCACCCCTCACTCCCTTGTCATCAGTGACTACATTTATGAAGTGACTGGTCAGGCTGGGAGTGCAGAGCATCTCAGTGAAAGACAACCCTCCCAAGTGGCTTCAACCTCTTTATCACCACCTGTGCTTGCTAGCCAGAAACATGAAAAGGTAGAGCAACATGTGTATTTTTAAGATGAAAATCACTCTGTTCACAAGTGGCCAGCACTGCAGGGATTGCTTTCACTAACATCATTTCGTCAAACACTAACACTGCTGGGTTAGCTGATGAAATTGAAAGCATTGGAGTCAAATAAATTGGATTACCACCCTTGGATTAAGATAAATCATTTTCCAAATTTTTGGTCTGTTTGCTTTGGCTGAGCTTGAATCCTGCAAACTCTGTTTTTGATAACCACACTAAAGCGGCAGGGAGTGAGCTAGGAGGAGGAGATGTGAGAAGATTGAAATAGAAAATACATAATCAACAAATGACTCTTTAGAATTTTTTCCCCGGGATGCTTTAGAATTGGAACCCTTCTGTAATTGCATTCATTACCCTTGAACCAGGAACTCCATCCCAAAGAAAACAGAATTGTAGATTAATGATGGATTTGTAAGGAGAAGAAAGAAATAACCAGTAATTCCTTCGTCTGTCCTTCAGACATTCAGGAAGGTTTGCCATGAGGTAGACAGGATCAGAAGACATACATGCTTCTAACGTGGCCAAGTGTTGATGCCCTCTGCTCTCATTCAACTTCCCTGCCTAGGGGAGATGCCAGTGTAGCACTGCACTTGACTTTGGGTTCTGTGACTTGTAGAATTTGTGATGTTGCAGGGTACATGAATATTTGCAAATTGGCCAGAAAATAGAACATTACTTCTTTGGTAGCTTGCAAACTCTGCAATGATCGTCACTGAAATTGTAGCGTCATGCAGATTTCTTGTTAGTTAAGGAAAAATACTGATGAACTTGTTCTGGGGACCTCAAGTTGTGCAATAAGTTAATTACTTTCTCCTTATTGGTGCTTCTCCTTTGGTAAGTGCCTTTCACCATCCCCTGTTCTGAACACCACTTAAATGCATCTTTCCAGAAACCTGTAGCCTACTCCCCACCATTGCTGGAGCAATGCCTAACGGGTGACCCCTCTCTTTTTCTTTGCTGTGCCCAATTTTTTCCATTGCCTTCAACTCATTCATAACAAGTTATTAATAACTGAAAATGGTTTAATCCCTCCTGGGGGAGTCGCATTCACAAAAATCTTTTATGCAAAAAAATAAACCTTCATTCATACATTTTAGGGCTGACTTGTAAAAGAAATACTTTGGGGCATGGAAGAAACTTCCATTATTTTTCTAATCATGTCACTTAAATACTCTCTACTCGGCATTTAATTGCCTCCTGGAACACATAGCCAATCCCAAGGTTACTGAGGTCAGTAAACCATTTGGAGAGCATATTGCCATATTGACTTTTATGGGGTTCTTGTTTAAATTGGGTAAAATAACGTATTCTTTGACTCTGGGAACATAGGCAAGGCTATCCTTGGAAAGTTTAATGGAGCAGGTTCCAAAAGAAATCAAAGCCAATAAGGTACTCAAAGCTATTATAGATAACAGACTGATCTGGGGGCTTTCAACTCCTCTTCATAGTCTAAACCAGAAAACCTGGGCACAGAATCATGTATAGTCAGGACAACAATTAGAATTATTTTTTGGAAATAAAACACTTGAACATCTTTTTTTTCTCCTAGAAAAAAAATGGCCATAGGCTAAAGAATTTAATAAGATGGAGCCTTTATTTGGAAACAACATGCCTCTCCTGTGAACACACAGCTCACTCGAAGAGAAGCTAAGAATGGACCTGCACAATTATTTTCTGGCAAGAAACCAATCACATTTGGAGACCTCAGCAGCTGAACACAGAGTGACAGCTGAAAACTAAAACATGTTACAAAGATCAGAGACATTGCTGAATGCTCCATTTTGAAGTTTGATCCAAAGACCCAATTTATGTCATGTTGATTTTATTGAAGAGAGGAGGTTAATGCCAAAGGCTCTTTTAAGACCTCAACTCTTCTTTTGCTCTTTGGACCTTCCAGCCCCATAGGATTTTCAATATCCCTGGAAAGTATTTGCCCTTCAGAAATGAATCCAAGGAAAGCATTAGGTACTTCTTCAAGCCTGCCTTCCCTCCCCCTACCCCACTAGGACTGTGGTTAAGAGCAAGCAGTTCCCCACATTCTAATAACCAAATATATTTCTTACTCTGCCTGAGGGTTGTTTGTGTCCACACTGGGTTCTTTTGAAACATCTATGGATTGTCTATCATGAAAAAGGACAAGGACGAAGTAGATAAAAATGTTTTTTATTACTATCTAAATTAAAAAGGAAAGAATAAATACAAGGATAATAAGAGGCAATACAATCAGGGGAAGTTTGGGACTGGGCTCCTGGGCACTGGCAGCTGAAGGCAGAGTCTGACGAGTACCCGTTTGGGACTGTGTCCTAGACTTCTATTGTGTAGAAATCTCTGTTGCTCATCTATTTAAACAGAGTAATCCATATCCCATGCTGCTGCTATCAGGATTAACTAAGCTTAAAATGCCCTGTACAGGAAAGCACTCAATATGCCTGAGGTAATAATAGAAAACATAAACTGCCGTGACAGAATATATAAACAAGGAGAATGGGCGCTCAGAGGTGTTTGGAGAACACAGAATTTGAGTGACATGGCTGAGGATGGAACAAGCTGAGTTGCAGAATTGGTGTCTTTTTCATAGCCCTGTCTTCAATGAAATGTGTAACTTCCTTGCCATCCCTCAGGAATGAGTATCTTTCTATTCCCTTTCTGCATTCTGGGGTTAATTATTTTATATATGTCTCCTTTCAGAGCCTCTTGGAACCACTAAGGAATATTTTGGTGAAACAGGCCTGACCCCATTCCCCTTGTTCCCTACTTCCTCAAAGTTGGCTGAGTCCATTCCCCATCGAGCAGCGACTGCTGGCCAAGTTTCTGCTTCTGTGGCTGGCCTCCATCCCACCCAATTCAGTCCAATTCTTGAAATCACATTTTAGGAAAACACTTTACTTTCGGGTGTTTTATTAAATCCAGATGCATTGTGTTTACTGGGCTTACTGTTGTCCTTCTAGGATTCAGTTGAAAAGATCAAACTAGTATACCATGACACGTTCTCATATTTTCAAAATAGCCCACAGAATTTAGTAGAGACCCCGCATTAGCAGGACTGCACTCCAACAATCGACACCTTTCTTCCCATACTGTCACACTGCCTCTGTAGTGTTGTGTTCCACAGCTTGTAGTTCACACTTCCAGGAATTTGCATTTGGTGAATATTCGGATATATTTGGTGAATATTTCTTTCCTTTGCTATGATCCTGAACCTAAAGGTCATAGCTATGGTCTGTCTCCTAGAGAGGACACAAGCTCAGCTCCCACTCAGTAATGACACTGGAAGGCATGGAGGTTCCATCTGAACTAGCTGACCTCATGGATAATGATTGTATCTGATGACTTGGCTAAGGAGAGCCTGAAAATCTCTATCAACTGCTTCATTGTTGTTGATATAGATTAATCACCAATATGGTCCCTTATTTAACTTCCTGAATTCACAACTCACTTTCTCTGCTTCAATTTTCCCTGGTTTCCCCAAGCAGTGGTTATAAAGGTTGATCAAGTTATACGGAAATCATGCACTCTTTGGAATGCCTGTCCTACAGCTTCAGTCTACAACATTCCAATTCTTTGGCAAAGTTTTGAGGTTCTTGTATCTTTGTTTCAACAGATTTGTTCCTTATAGTAGAGAAATGTTGATAAGATACAGAATTTACCCCAGTGGGATTCCTAGTTCATGAATAGGGTGGCAAACCAAATTTGCAAACAAGCCGTGGTCATACACATGTTTTGTTAACACCCGTACTTTTGTTAGTATTAGTAGTTATTTGCAAAAGAGCCTGGTACAATTTCTTTTTTTGTAAGATTGTTTTACCGGATTCTATCAGCTGTTTTGAGAACAAAACTGAGCTGTAAAAGGGATTTAAGTTGTATCTTATTGCCATTTGTTAGGCAGAGTTTTAAATTCGGTTAAAAACCAGTAACTCCTTTAGACATTATATTGCAGACAGACAGATGCCAAATGCGGCAGTGGAGTTGAAATAGAGATATCATTTGAGTCAATGAAAAGTCCATTCTGACTTAGTATTCTTGTCCCATTAAATGTTATTTGCTTTTATTTTTTCCCCACTTAACTGAATTTTGCTGTCTCATGAAATATAAAAAGTCATAATATACTTTAATCTTATTTTAAAAGTTATTTTATATAGATCTACCCTAGATTCTTATAGCCTCTATCATAGCAAGTGTTCTTGAGTGATTGATTGCCATGGTACCACCAGTCCTAGGACATAATGAAGATACAGAACAGGTCACTTGTCATTTGAATTAATTCCACTTTTTATTTATATAATGCCATATATAAGAAACTGATCATTCCTTTGCAATGTTCCTAGCTTGCGTCTCTCCTCTCTAAGACCAATGAGATGCTCCAGTGATTGTGTTAAGCTAAATAATACTTCATTATTTTGCCGTTATAGAAATCATAAGGCAAAGATAGTAACATATCAATTAGCTGCCTCTCTCAGTAGCTGAGCTATTCCTTATAACTGGTTTAGTCAAGAAATGAAGTGTATCTTATTATGAGGTAAAAACATTAATATTAATCATTTGACATGGATATAGCCTTTTAAAAAACAACCTCACTGTATTTTTCCAGGGCAATCTAGCAGGAGACTACCGCTTAACAATTCTGTTCCCAAGCTGGCCCCAGGCTGGTGAGAGAACACCAGGTGACCTAGGAGGAAAGAGTTGCCTGAGTGCTGATCCTGCCTGTGGCTGGGCACCTCTCTGTCCCCACGTGCTCCCATTTGGGACACCCTCTTATGTGCTTCACCCTGTGTGTAGGCTGTTCCCCTTAATGCTTTGGGTTGCCTTGGTCCCATACGTCTGAAGTAAAACTTTATTTGACTTATGCCCTCGTTCTCAATCTGTTTTTCCATTGCTGTAATAGAATACTTGAACCTGGGTCATGTATGAAGGAAAGAGGTTTATTTAGATTCACCTGGTAAAGGCCTTGTGCTGCTTCATGACATGGTGGAAATTAGATAGGCAAGTGGGTGCCTGAGGAAGAGAAAGTGAGAGAGGTTAGGCTTGTTTGTAATAACTTACAATTTTGTTAAGGGGATTAACCCTTCTTAATGAGCTAATCACTTCTTAATATCCTAGCTTCCCAACACTGCCACAATGGTTATCAAATTTCAACATGAATTTCAGAGAGGACAAACCACATTCAAACCAGGCCATCTCCCTTCTCGCAGGTTGGTGATGTTGATACCTCTAGGAGGTTACTATGACATTTTGGCTTAATGATGTTCTGTCATGAATTATCCTTTGCAAACCTAGCTCTACAGGAGCATAAAAGAGTTAATGTCAGCCTGAAACACACACACACTCACAGAGAAGTATACTGGGTTTTTCGCCCCAAAATAAAATTTCATGCCAAAAAACACACAACTGCTGTTGATTTAGTATGTTCATCAGCAACATGTCTTCGCTGTGCTGGAACACAGGGATGACCACAGGAGTGTGGAGATAGGTGGGGCTGTGATGTGACAGAATCATGAGAGCCCCAGACTGCCATGGCAAACTGTTCCCTCCTTAAGCCTCTTAGGGATCCACAACCACTGGGAATGACAGGGATCAAGTTTCTCTATGCAGGACCAGCGCTGTGGAGCACTAGGTTAATTCTTTGCCTGTGGCGCCAGCATCCACTATGGGCACCGGTTCTAGTCCAGGTTGCTCCTCTTTCAGTCCAGCTTTCTGCTATGGCTTGGGAA
Source organism: Oryctolagus cuniculus (assembly GCF_051225735.1). Lineage (NCBI taxonomy): Eukaryota > Metazoa > Chordata > Mammalia > Lagomorpha > Leporidae > Oryctolagus > Oryctolagus cuniculus. The sequence continues at coordinate 23,412,194 of NC_142876.1, forward strand.
AGCAGCTGAAGATGGCCCAAGTGCTTGGGCCCCTGCACCTGCATGGGAGACCAGGAGGAAGGACCTGGCTCCTGGCTTTGGATCGGCCATTGTGGCCATTTGGGGAGTGAACCAATGGAAGGAAGACCTTTCTCTCTGTCTCTCTCTCTCTCACTGTCTGTAACTCTACCTGTCAAATAAATAAATAAAAATCTTTAAAAAAAGTTTCTCCATGCCATTTTCTATAATTTATTAAAACAACATAAACTAAATAAATATTTTGGAGGCAAGTCTATTCATTTTAATTTAGGTATAGACTTGGGTAATGACCACCATAATCAGGATACTGAAATGTTTCATTACTGCAAAAAAAAAAAAAAATTATATCCTTTGTGCTGTACCTTTGTAATCACACCTTCCTCCTAATCCCTGGGAAAGAATTCTGTTCTCTACCACCCTAGTTTTGTCTTTCTGAGAATGTCATATAATTGGAATCATATAATGTGTAATCTTTTGGGACTGGCTCCTTATGCCTGGCAGGGTGCCTTTGAAATTCATACAAACCATTGTCTACAGTAAGAAGTCATCTTTCTTACTGGGAAGTGTTCCATTACAGGGATCCACAGAGTGTATCTGTCCCTCCAGTGAAGGAATCTGAGTTATTTCTGAGTTAAGGTAGTTATCAATAGAGCTGATTTAGACCTTCATGTATATGTTTTTACGTGATAAAGTTTACATCTATCTAGGCTAATCCAGCAGTGGGATTTCTGGGTCCTATGGTAAGTATATGCATGTTTTATCATTTTAAGGAACTCTTTTACACAGTCTCTATCCCATTTCACATTTCCACCAGCAAAATATCAGAGATCTGACTACTATGTATCTTTGCCATGACTTGGTCCTATTGCCATTCTAATGGTGTGAAGGATATCATAGTAGCTTTAATGTGCCTTTCTACAATGACAGATTTAGTTTTCATTTTATATAAGTCTAGGTTAACATTTTCCTCTTTTATAGATTATAACTTTGATATTGATTTAAAAACTATTTGCCTAAACCAATGTTGTAAGCTTTTTAATGCTTTCTCCTAAAATGTTTATAATTTTTGTGCTTAGATGTATGATCTATTTTGAATTAATGGAATTATTTTTTGTATAAAATGTGAGATTTTAGTCTGAGATTCTTTTTTGTTTTGTATATAAATGTTCATTTGTTCCAGTGTGTCACCATGACATTTTAAATTTAATTTTTTCGAGCAGGTGCTATGGAAAAGTGGGTAAAGCTGCCGCCTGCAGTACTGGCATCCCATATGGGCGCTAGTTCTAGTCCCGCTGCTCCACTTCTGATCCAGCTCTCTTCTATGGACTGAGAAAGCAGTAGAAGATTTCTGTAGACTGATAGAAAATTATAGATCTATTTGCATCTCCTATACACCTATGTGGTAGTTTATGTGGCTAATGTTATTGGTTGTTCATTAAGTTACCTAACAAATAGTTATTGAAACCTACTCTTCCTGGTACAGTACAGTGGAAGGAATTGCTTCATTGACTAAACTTTTTCTTCCTCCATGATTTCAGTAGCTTGTTTTTAGCACTGGAGTTGTTTCATGTGATCACCACGCAATAAAGGGTGCCTTGAAGTAAGAGTTTGTGCTTTTCATCAGTTTCCATTCTTCATAGCATATTAAACATGTTCAATATAGTGAGCAATCAGACAAGATCTTACAGGAGATATTTATTTGGATGAGGTCTTAAAAGACACTTGTGTGTGGGAAAAGCACTCAGGATAAGATCTTACAGTATCTAGAAGATGTCAGCAGAAAGGTGGCTTGAATCCACAGCTTAGATGCTGGTATTTTTACACAATGTAGGTGCTAGGGAGCCACGGATGTTTTCTAAGACAAGCTGTTTTCAGCGTGGCTATTGTCAATATTTAAAAATGTGTTTTAGAAGTAGTTGAACATAATCTTACTGCTAAGTAATGCTATGGGTTGAATTGTGTCCTTCCAAAAGATAAGTCTTAACCACCAGTATCCATGAATTGCCTTTATTTAGAAATTATAGGATCTTTAAAGGTGAATCAAACTAAGATGAGAACTTACAATGAAATTAGTCATGTTCCTTATATGAAGAGGGAAAGAGGGGAATACAATCTGACAACAAAAGCAGAGTCTGGAGTGGTAGAGCTACAAGCTAAGGAATGCAAAGATTTCTGGCCACCTCCAGAAGCTAGGCAGAGGAAGGAAACTATGAAAAGACTTTACAAAGTTATGCTTAGTGAAATAAACCAAATCCCAAAAAGACAAATATCAAGTTTTCTCTTACTTATGGCAGTTAATACAGAGACATGATGTTAAAAAAAAAAGTATACCTGTTATTCTACACATTTTATGGCTTTTTTGGTAACAGTTTTAACTTGTCTTGTTGATTATTAGGTATTTTATACAACATCCTAAAATTCCTTTAGAATTTTTTTCGTATTTTTGAACCTTATATCATATGTAAAATCATACTGTATGTATTCTTCCATCATTTCATTTTGCTTAATTTCATCTATGTTGATGTGCAAAAGAAAAAGTTCATGGAAAAATGGGATTAGAAGATTTGTTTATTTTAATGCAAAGTGTTGAAATCCATACGTTTTCATAGTATGTATTTCCAAGAACTTTTTGAAGATCCTTTCTATTCTCCTCTTCAGGTTTGAGGGGGCTTATGGTACTGCTATGACTTTGATTTCAGGGTCTTCTGCCTTGAGAATATGAGGGAATAATTTTTTTTGGAAAATCTTCATTTATTTTAGTTGAGAGACAGAGAGACAGCACTCATTCATTGCCTAATTCTCCAGGAGCCAGGCACTCAATCCTGGTCTCCCATGTGGATGACAGGGACCCGGTTACTTGAATTATCATTTGCTACTTCCTAGGGTCTTTATTATCAGTGAGCTGGAATCCAGAGTGGAGACGTGACTCAAATCCTTGTATTCCAATACAGAAGGACAGTGTCCCAAGCCTAACCCTTAAACACTGTGCCAAAAGTCCACCCCGAGAATAAATTTCTGTGGTATTCAGCCACCCAACTGAGGTACTTTGTTACAGCAACATTAAGAAACAAACAATCTGAGAGTTCTTTCTGGAACTTTCTTTCTGGCATTATCAATTTGCATGCATAACCATGGTTAGGCAAAATCTAAAGATGAACATTAGTCTCATTCCTACAGGATGTTCTCAAACTCAAAATAAAGAGAGCCTGGCCTAGAAATGTCAATGGAAAGCCTTGAACTAGATTTACATGGCCCACACTCCCTACCCTGGGCAGAGCTATAGACATGTGTGTGGCAGGAAACCTACACTCCCTATCCCGAGCAGACCTATGCACCTGTAGTATGAGACCTGCACTCAACAAAAATATTAATCCATCCAAACAAAACATGGAAATGTTCCTATGGGTTCCTCTGGCTACCACAGGTCCTCTGACTTCACAAAGGCGGTCTACAAGCTGTACTTCTGAGTGAGTGGTGAGCTGTATTTGTGTTGCGACAGCAGGCTGGGGATGATTTTGGAAGCGTATTGTGATAACTCAGAAAGCAGGAGGGTGGGGAGGGAGTGCTGCCGGGGGCTTGGAGCCCATCCAGGACCCTCTGTCTCACTGCCCAGGTGCCGCCTCAGCTCTGCTTGGCAGCAGCTGAGAGCAGCGCTCCGGAAGGAATCGGAGAATGCAGGCGGGGCCCAGACAGTTTCCGACTTCTTAGGGGCATCTGACAGAGAACAGAGTCCACTTCCGAATAGCTAAAAATAAATACATAATGATGAGACAAATCTGTGGCCCTAGAAAAGATCTCAGACACACCCCTAAGATAAAGAGCTAGAAGGTAGACGAGTGTGGAGAGTTGGCAGCAATAAGTAACAGGTAGTTACTTCTTTCTAGCTCACTACCATGTGGAATAAGACAGGGTCACAGCAGCTCAGAAGAGGAGCACTTGACCACTTCATGAAATTTCTCTGGGAAAGGAGCTGTCTATCTGGTTCTTTGTTGGGTGAAGGTGGGGAGGATGAGGGAGCCAGAGCACTTGGCGACCAAGGACAGTTCTGGAGGTGCCTGCCGAGGTGGCTCTCAGTTTTTCCAATGTCCCTGGACTGTGTAGGAGCTCTGGGGAGCTTTGGAATTGTCATTGACTCCCAGATACACCTGCATTTTTATCCTCAAACAACATAGAATAGGAGTGGACCCCAAGTCTACATGAAGATAAAGGCAGAGGTTGGGTGATGAGTTCATGAGTCCCGGAATGCCAGTGACTATCAGTAAACCCCAGAAGATGAAGAGTGGACAGGGGTGGGAGGGCTGGAACAGATGTCCCTCATAGGCCCGAGAAGTCACCTACCCTGCCAACACCCTGATCTCAGGCTTTTCATCTTGAAGTCAAGACAAAAAAAATCTTCGTGGAGTTGAAGTCCCCCAGTTTTTGGTACTTTGTTATAGTAGCCCAAGAAAACGAATGTGCTTTGTATTCCGAAGTGTGAAATCAGGCATGGTGTAACATGGTCTGGTGAGCAATGGATCCTGTCTGGGGAGTGGCCCCTCAGCAGTGAGGTTCAGAGGGTGGGTTTGGTCCCACTCCTCTGTGCACGGGACCCCATCAACCAGCCCCCTCCCTGCTGCATGCTGGGAGAGTTCTACAGGGCAGCAGTGAAGGGTGGGAAAGGACAGGACTCGAGGTCGTATACATGCAAGCCAGACATGACAAACAACTCCTTTTAAATTTAATCAGAGACTTGAAGACAGGAAGCTGCAGACTTTAATTCCCTAAGGGACGATATATTGGGATTCCAAGTATATCAGTTACTCTAAAAATAAAAGTAAACATGTGAAGGAAATAAATTAATAAACAAACGAGCCAAGTTTTCATTAGAAGACTGATGCTTTTCCTGCCCTAGAAATCTCGCTTCCTCAGTAAAGCCTATGATTCTCCCATAGACTGACCCCTGAGGTGATGAATGTGACATTCCAGAACTTTCTATGAGAGCTTCTTTCTTGTTTTCCATTCCTCCCTCTTTTATTTTCTTCCCACCCTAATATTTAATAGCTTCTTTCTTTAAGTGATTGCAATGATTAGCAAATATGTGCTGAAGAAAGGAAAATTTCTTTCATCCAGTTTCCTGACTCCTAATGATCTTTTTCTTCTATTTTTTAAAAATAGATATGTCTCAAACCTTAAGATTACCAGCCTATCCAAAGTTATAGGTGTATTTTTGTTTATAGGCACAAATATTTGTTTTAATAAATATTGGCTAGTTGCTAACATTTTGAAAGAGTGACACAGACACAAATATGTGTATATCTGTGCCAAGCAACTCATTTTAAATTTAATCAGAGACTTGAAGACTACACTTTTATTTATTTTTTTTGAAAGGCAGCATGACAGGGAGGGAGAGATAGAGATAGAGAGATACGGAGATAGGGAGATAGATAGATAGATAGATAGATAGATAGATAGATAGATAGATCTTCCATCTGTTGATTCACTCCCTAAATGGCTACTACCTCTGGGACTGTACCAGGCTAAAGCTAGGAGCCAGGAGCTTCATAGATCTCCCATGCGTGTGGCAGAGGCCCAAGCACTTGGGCCATCTGCTGATGCTTTCCCAAGCACATTAACAGTGAGCTGGATTAGAAATGGAGCAGCCAGGACTTGAATTGGTACCTATATGTGATGCCAGCATAACAGTGGGCAGCTTAATCCACTGCACCACAATGCTGGCCCCAACATTTTAAAAGTGGATTTCCAACTTCTCTGGAACATTGAAAAGTCTGGTCACACTGGACCCACCTTCTACTTGGCCACTTTCCTGGTGGAGCTCAGTACTCTTTCTACAGACCAGAGACAGAGGTGCCCTCTTCCATCTTGTGTCTATGCTGTGTGTTCCCCTCCGGACATTCCAGCTATGTCATGGCCTGGGACAGCAGTCTTAGGGGCAGCAGTTTTGGGTCAGCAGGTCTGACTCCCTCCTGTGAATTTGTCTTTCTTCCACCTCCATTGCTCTTCCCCATCTTCACATTATTTCCCACCTACTTTACAATCACCAGTTTCAGGCTATAACTATCACTGTTGAAGAGGAACGATGGCTCATGTTTACATAAGCTGGATATTAGTAGCATTAGCCAGAAATGGCTGCTAATGTTAAATTTGGCAGAGTAAACAGAAATCTGCTGTCTTAGTATAGCTTAATTAGAATCACCAGACCCACACCTATTAATACTTTGAGCTTGCGGTTGATGCTTTCCTAACACTAATTAATAAGTAAATATTTCCCTTTAAATTACATTTTATGAGCTGAGTCTCTAGAGACAAAATTGGACAACAGTTGGTGCAAAAAAAAAAAAAAATAAGGGAATTCATTTTTATTAGCACTTTGCAAAGTTACAAACTTCCTTCGCATGAGTATTGTATTTGTCATCAACTTGACATTCACGGTGATGTACATTTGAACCTCAGCAGTAGCAACAGGGAATGGGCAAGTGTGGAAGGATATGCTTCTTCTTTTTTTTAAAATTTATTTGACAGGTAGAGTTATAGATAGTGAGAGAGAGAGAGACAGAGAGAAAGGTCTTCCTTCCTTTGGTTTACTCCCCAAATGGCCGCCACAGCCGGCACTGCACTGATCCGAAGCCAGGAGCCAGGTGCTTCTTCCTGGTCTCCCATGTGGATGCAAGGGCTCAAGCACTTGGGCCATCCTCCACTGCCCTCCTGGGCCACAGCAGAGAGCTGGATTGGAAGAGGTGCAACTGGGACTAGAACCAGCGCCCATAGGGGATGCTGGCGCCGCAGGCGGAGGATTAACCAAGTGAGCCACGGTGCCAGCCCAAGGATATGCTTCTAATACTATCTTTGATGAGGGGCAGGAGAATCACAGTGTCCAAAAGAGCTGAGAATCCATTTCCTTGTCAGTACAGTCTGCTATGGAGACTTGCAGAAGGTGGACATTGCAAGTTCTCCTTTCCTCTTTCCCCAAGCGAATATTACTCATGGCTCATGGATGAAGGCATAATTAAATATTTATAATTTTTTATTAGATGCATATTTGTTTTTGGATCTCATTGCTCTTTGTAACATTTGTGGTTTGTGGATAGTAACAAATAGAAAGGTACTTCTTTAGCTAAATCGTCAAAATAATAACCACATTGAATGAAACTGAGTCTTAAGGAATGAAAGCTCAACAACTGGATGCAAACACATGAATCAGAAACAACTTTGATGATACAAGGGCTTAGTATCATAGAACTTTGAGTGTCCAGAGAGTCTTGAAGGGGCCAGAGGCCAAAAAAGGAACCTGGGAAATTTCATGTAAAACAAGGATCAAGTCAGAGGCCAGGTGGACAGAGGAGATCCAGGACACAAACACCAGGTTTTAAGGTAGACACAAAAACTCAGTGCTCTGTGCTCTGTAGTCTGCAGGCGGCCGTGAGAATTTGGTGGGTGGTGGGGCAGGCAACACAGGTTCAGGGCAAGGTGAGCAGAGAAACACACAGACAGTGAGTGTTGTCCCCTGGGCAAAGTTAGTCCCCGTGTGTGACTCAATCAAGGCTACCAGAGGCGGCAGGCTGGGATTGAAGAGGCCAACCGGATGCCTGTGAGTTAGCCCTGGCATGAACTTCTGTACAGGGAGCCAAGAGGAAAAAGACATTTCGAGGCTAACATCTTACTTTTAAAAGACTATAATAGATTTTTTTTTGGAGGAGAAGAAAAAAGTAGCGTATCTTTCTCAGTGGGTCTTCACTAATACTGACATTTGTACTTTTCATTCCCAGCATTTTGCCAGCACATCAGATCTTGATGATCATAAAAAAAAAAAAAAAAAAAAAAAAAAAAGGAAAGAAAAAATGGGATGCTGCCAGTGAGATTCTGAATGTTGAACTGTGGTTCTTGATACCCATGTCCCACCTCCAGATACACAGAGCTGTTTCTGAAATGTGAACCAGCTTATGGAATTAGAATGATGTTTATAATTCAAAATGTGAGATAATGGCTTCAGAGAAGCTGACAATGTAGAAATTAGCTTCTAAAAAAGGTGCAGCCTGGAAATAGACACATGCTCTCTCTGTCCCCTCTGTCCTGGCACACATAACCCAAAATTTGGACCCTCACATTTGTAACTCATTTGCATATGCAAGTGCCAGTTGGCAGTATTTTGAACACTTCAGCAGTTCTCTCTGCATCCGTTTAAGTTGGGGCTGATACAGAAGCCCCGTTTCAATGTGTTTTGTTTTTCCTGCCATTTCAAAATGAAGTCATGCGCTTGGGATCTCTTCCAAGAAGGTCCAGAAAGTAACTTTATTTTTACCCTTTTTCTGTCCTATATTCCATATCATTCAATATTTCTATAAAATGCTACCTAGAGGTCTTGTGATCATTTCAGCGAATCTCCAAATGCTTAGCCATGATTTGGGGCAGCATTTGGGGAGCTATCCAAGGAAGATGAGGTTCGGGTGACTGTAGACATTTTGGCTTCTGTTAGCATCATTCAGTGGTTTTTGGAAGAAAATGAACACAGGTTATAGGAGGGCAAGTAGAGAAGCTTAGCTCACAAATTCCATTTTGTAGAAACCTCTACCTCTTTTTAGGTTAAATCTTTGTGCTGAGATAGATGCTATTTCCTTTTTATCCATCTTTCCTCCTTTACCATCCTCAAATTAATTTTCTTTCCACCTCCAAGAATGCATCTGTTCATCTATACACAAAGGTTGGTTCCGCCCCCGGGGCTGAGTGACACACTGCAAGCACGGTTGGTTTACCAACAAAAACGCTCACAACCATGGAACAGGGAGGGGAGCTGGCAAATCTCTTTGAATAGGATAATGAAGAGATGGGATAATTTTTCAGTTAGATTTTTACTTTAAATTGATCTTGTTCTTTGTAAAGGTTCACACCTCAAAGGTTACAAATGGGAATACAGGGAGACATCTCATTCACCCTTATTTCCAAAGCCTCTCATTCTTTCTCCCTCTGAAGCCATCAGTTTCTCTTCACCACTTCATAGGCATTTGATGCATGTACAAATGTTTCTCTGGAAGGTTAATGTGAGGCCACAAGAAACGATATTAGCCACATTCGAAAGGAGGTGCTAGACCATATGTGAGCAGATGCAGCTGGGTCTCTTGTTCCATGCAATGATTCTATTTGTGTTCTGATAAGTGATGCTTTGTGCTTCAAAAATGAGGAAATGGGAAGTCCAAAGGCGATTTTAGGATGGGGATGGGGAGATATGAGGCTGACAATTCAGAGGCTAGAGAACCTTTTGTGTAATCTATTTGTTATTTTTACCCAGATGAAATTAGATAGGAATCAAGGCCAGCTGGCCAAAATACTTCTTGAGTCATTGATCCTGAGACCAAGCTCTGGGTCTGGAGGGCCACCTGGGAATGGATCCTTGAGGATTAATTAATAGATGCTTTTGTGATTCCTGGGGATAAAGGTCGAGGTAGGAGGAAGGATCTTGCTAAAATATAAATGGCTGACTGAATGGGTCCAGGGTACAGTGCAGACTTCCTAATGAAGTCTGCTGCTGGTCCTTGGATCATGGTACTTTGAGTACCATGGACCTAAATAGACGCTACCTCTGGAGAGGGATAGGAAGAAAGAGAGGCTATATAAAGCTACAGAAGGATGCCCACCTAGTTGGAGAAAATAAGGGACAAGTGCATATGCTGTGATTCAAATTGGTGATTTAATTTTTACTCATGAGTTGACTTTCTCCATTTCTTGATGTCAGTGTTGGGATAACAGCCCCAGAGTATGGCAGCTGAAGTACCATTCCTTGAGATTTCGCCTTCTCCTTGAGCTGTGGCTCCAGTCATCTCATCTTCAATTTATCCCAATGAAGCTGGAGGGAAACTCCACGGAAAGCCTCAGGGCCCGGAATTCTGATGAATCTCCTTGGAAGAGCGCAAGCCAGGGCAGCCAGATGTTCTTATGCAGGCTGATTTCATCGATGGACTCAGATTTTCTGATTTTCAGACATCTAGGTGGTGCACACGTCCTGAAAGGGAACTGGGCCCAGGTTTTCAGCACGGATCTGAGCTCTGTTTGGGCTGTCAGTGGGCACTGGCTCAGAAGCAGCTTGGCTTCAGTAAAATGAAAAAGTCATGCCTATCTGTGTTCTTGTAGTGGGGTTTTCCCTGCAAATTCAGGCCCCTCTGGAAAGGCTTCATAAACACCTCTTCCCTGGCAGTCACAGATATACTCTTAGTTTGTGCACCTGCTGCTGGGGCTGTGGGGGTTATGTGTCCACTGGACAAGGGATGAGGCAGAATGGAAATAGTTGCAGGTGATGAATTCCAGCAGTCACCTCTGTCTCCTGATCTCTGGGACCCCTGCCTTAGGATCCCCGAAGGTAAAGACACGACTGTTCCTGAGCCTGCCAAGCCCCAGCAGAACAGGCTGAGGGAGAAACCTGGATTGAGTTTTTTGCTGCTGTGTGCCCCCTTGTGTTCAACACATAACTTTTCTTCAGTACCACTTGACCACACACAAAACCCCAAGGCACACAAAGAGGGATGAAGTTCTCCATAATGGTGCACCTGCCATTGCTAATGTAGGAAGTGAAAATAACATAAATGCACTCCATCCCACGCAGCACAGAAACACCAGCCAAAAAAATCCCCTCACAAAATGCCACTGAGACTCCCATTCAGCCCACACCCTTGCGCAGGCACAGCATCTGAGCCCCTGGCATGTGGACCATCATTCCTCGCACCTTGTATGCTGCACTGCTTGGGGTGGGAGCAAGGACACTCATGCACTGACACCCAACACAGTCTTTTCCAGTGTGCCTACATTATGTAACTCTCATATCATCTTTCGGAAGTGATAGTGAGGGTGCTATTGCTAATTTTCATAGTAGAACGTGGTTACACAGCCCACGGTATGGGTGGAATTGTGTCCTTGTAGCTGCAATTTGTATGTTGAAATTCTAATCCCTAGTACTTAAGAAGGTGACCTTATCTGGAAATAGGGTTACTGCCATTGTAATTTGCTATTACCGTGAAGTCATCAGGGTGGGATTTAATTCAAGATGGCTGGTGCTTTTGTTAAAGGAGAGGTTTGGACATATACTTGTGCATGGGGAGAACACCAAAAGAAGATGAAGGGGGGTTTGGGATGATGCTTGTGCAGGCCCAGAAACACCACAGAATACCAGCAACCCCCAGAAGCCATGGAAGAGGCCAAGTGCAGAGTCTCCCTCACTGTCCTAAGAAAGAACCAATGCCTCTGACACCTTGACCTAGACTTCCAGGTCCCAGGACGGCGAGACCGTGGTTTTCTACAGTTGAAGCCTCTCATTTGGTTGTACTCTGTTATGGCAACCTTACAAACTAATACAGTCTTGAAACAACAGAGTAGAGACACAAAACAGGATTTCTGAGATCTTTTCCTGCTACTTCTGTAGGATCACTGAACATGAGAGTGTAAGGGGGTGTGACACTACTGCTTCTTTCTTTCTTTCTTTCTTTCTTTCTTTCTTTCTTTCTTTCTTTCTTTCTTTTGACAGGCAGAGTGGACAGTGAGAGAGAGACAGAGAGAAAGGTCTTCCTTTGCCGTTGGTTCACCCTCCAATGGCCGCCGCGGCCGGCGCTCTGTGGCCGGCGCACCACGCTGATCCAATGGCAGGAGCCAGGTGTTTCTCCTGGTCTCCTATGTGGGTGCAGGGCGCAAGGACTTGGGCCATCCTCCACTGGACTCCTGGGCCACAGCAGAGAGCTGGCCTGGTAAAGGAGCAACCGGGACAGAATCCAGCACCCCAACTGGGACTAGAACCCGGAGTGCTGGCGCTGCAGGCAGAGGATTAGCCTATTGAGCCGTGGCGCCGGCCAACTACTGCTATTTCAAAAGCCAGCGGAGTAAAGCCCACTCAGCAACGTCAACTTGTGAACCTCTCTGCCCCAGATCACCCCAATGGGGCCTTTGCATGTATTCTCAGGCTGTATGTCCTTCTCTTCTGGTTACTATTCCCTCATAGCAAACTACCCCCAAACTTAGAGGCCATATGACACCTATATTTTCATATTGCTTGGATTCTTTAGTTCGGGAATTCAGGCAAAGCTCATTTGAGTGTTTCTTTGTCCTTTGGTCTCTACCAATGTCAGTTGTTGGTTCTTAGATGACTGAAGGGACCAGGAAAATCGCACTCATACAGTGGATGACTTTGGGATGGCTGGAAAGTGGGGTCAGCCAGGGCTGTTGACCAAAGCCCTTCCATGTAGTCTCCTTAGCACAAAGGTTACAGGTTGCTCAACTATTCCTTACGTGATCACTGGTTTTCCCCATACTGAGCATCCCAACGGAGCCAGGTAGGAGTTGTTTGGCTTTTTATGACTAACCCTGGAAGTCACAAGTTTTATTTCCATCAGACTCTATGGATCAATGTGGTCACAAAGCTCTCCTGCCCCCAGATTCAAGGGGAGTGTTCAAAGACCTCAACTGTTAATTGGAAGATAATTAAGAGGTGGACGGTAGTTAAAGCACAATGACACTACTATGCCTTGCCAGCTCTTGAGTGGCAAAGGAAATAAAGGAAACATACATTTCTTCAACTCCTGACTCTTCTGTTTCCAGGGCTCACTGATGGTGTGTGTGAGGCATTCCCTGGAGCATATTCATAGTTACCTCTTTGCGTGTTTTGTGGCTGAAACTCTATTGAGAGGCACCAAAGTCTGAGCTCTTGCAGAGTGTCCCGCTGTGGTCTAGGAGTCTCTCAGGAGGCCTAAATGGAAATATAAGCTTAGTAGTCTAGAAGGGCAAAGAATCCATCAGAAGTTAAGCCATACCACCACTCTCTGCCATTTGAGTATACCTCTCCTAAAATATTGGCTCTAGAATAAAATGTTGGACAACTGGGGATCAGATTTGGTGCTTCCCTCCTCTGGTGCTTCTATTTGTTGTTTTGTTTCTCTACGTGTCTATCATGCTTCACCTTGCTTGGAGTCTTCCGAACTGTCTGGATTTCCTGGGAAGATAGCTCTACATGCAGAAACCTAAAGCTAGTGAGGCCCATTAGGTTCAAAACAGTCCACAGCCTATTTGACCTTATAATACCCACATAAGGCACAATTGGAAAAGAGACAAGAAGCAATTGATATTTAATCCCAAAATTAAAGACTTGGATGTTTGGGGGGGCGGGCAGAGAGAAAGAGTTTAGAGAATCTTCAACCGCTATCTACAGAGTAAGTTCTGTGAAGATAAGCAATATATAATGTTTATTTTTCCTTTCACAAAAGTGCATGGTAATGTGTTTAACATAGAGTAGATGCTGTATGTCTTCAGGAAGCTGGATGAAAGAAAGACAGGATCAGTGAAGGCAGCTATATCTTTCTCGTTCCTTGCAGAATTCCCAATAGACTCCCTGCTTGGATCTATGGTGGGATGTGCATCAGGAATGGAAAAGGGGAGAAGTGCCAGGGTTGAATCAGGAGATCTGAACCAAGTGGAGACTGACAGGGAGCGAGTGTATTTGTGGTTGGATTAGCTGGATCGGCTTTGGACATAAGCCGTAGAGACAGACAGGGAGTGCCTATTTTAATCCTGGAGAAATTTGGTTAAATACTCAGGTTTATGCCCTGTTTGAAGAAAGGCAGTGCTAGAGGACACATTTTGAGAGTCCATAAAGGAAAATGCTTGCTTCTGCACATTATTCAAAACTCATTGCCTGCATAGCCTACACAGGCCTGCGTTCCAGCTGCCCCAAAGATATTTCTTCTTCACTCTCCACAATCTGCAATCAAGCTTTTGCTCACAACATTCTATTGAAACTGTTTTCTAAAGTGTACTTATAAACTTGAATTCTAAAATGGTTAAAAGCTTCTAGTCTTGATTATTCTAGAATTCGTTGTTCAACAGCAGCCTATCTATACTGTGTTTGAAAAGCATAATTTCATTATATTAATTATAGCTGCTCATTAACAGTTCAAGTGTCCATAAGTCCTGCTAGCTTTTGTTACTCTGATGGAGGCTCTAAAGCTTTGTTGTAAGATGAGTAACATGAGGAAGTCACCCTTGTTTTAAAGCTTCGTGTTAAGGTGGCAGCTAAGCTGAATGGAGTGGTAGGCTCAGGTAGGTAGATAGGATGCTTTGGCAGTAATCCACTTTTGAGGTAGTAAAAAATGATACCAAGTCAGCACAATAGGCATTTTAAGACAGACAGTTTTGAAGAAGAATAAAAATAATTCTTAACTGACTAGATAAAGAATCTGAAATTGTTTTTTGAGCCATGTGATTGTGCTTTTTGCAGCTGACAGAAACTGAGAAGTCTGAAAGGGGATTTGGTTTGGGGCAAAGATAAGGGTTTGATTTTAGACATGCTAAGTTGAAGGTGTGCCGGGTAAGTGCTAACACGTTGTGAACTACTGGTTAGCGGTATGGGTGAAACCTGAGCTCCTCTCCCCACCCTCCACCGAAGAAGCAGGGCTGATGCGGTCAGAATCTTAAGCAGACCACGGCATTTGGGGAAAAGGCTCAAGGAGGAGCGGAGTGGTTTGTGCTCTCTCTTCCGCATGTAGGGACCATTTCCTCTTTGAATCGTCTCCATCTCAGAACTGGTTTCTCATGCAGCTGGTGTGGTAAAGCAGGCATTGGGATTTTTCCCACAATGGAGGCATTCCTTTCTATCTTTAAACCCTTCCCACCCTACACACATGCGTGCACACACACACACATACACACATACCCCTTAGAAAGCCAGACAGGGACCAGGGTGTGACTTTCCAGAAAGAGGAGACTCTCATTCTTCCCTCATCTGCCTCTAGGCTTTAACTAAATGGACACAAGTAGTCTTTGCATTTTACAAGCAGTGCAGGCTAGGCCAAACAGGTGGAGACTAGGGAGTTGTCTGGATCCAAACTTAGGTGGAAGTAATTTTCCTTTGCCTCTGAAAGGGACCAGGGGAGGCAGTCTACACAGAGAAGCTAGCAGTTGGCCAGCGCCACAGCTCACTAGGCTATGCCTGCAGCGCCGGTACTCTGAGTTCTAGTCCTGGTCGGGGCGCCGGATTCTGTCCTGGTTGCTCCTCTTCCAGGCCAGCTCTCCGCTGTGACCTGGGAAGGCAGTGGAGCATGGCCAAGTGCTTGGACCCTGCACCCCATGGGAGACCAGGAGGGAAAACCTGGCTCCTGGCTTCAGATCAGCACAGCGCGCCGGCCGTAGCGGCTATTTGGGGGGTGAACCAACAGAAGGAAGACCTGTCTCTCTCTCTCACTGTCTAACTCTGCCTGTCAAAAAAAAAAAAAAAGCAGTCCAGGAACTATAGGACTCGACAACGTTTTTCATGATTAGTGCGTCATTTCACTGGTACTCAAGTAAACAGAGAGGGGAGGATCTAAAGTGAAAAGTTGCTCACATTCAGAGAATAATCCAATATGTGATTATTGATGAAATCTGTAAGGAGAACTATGTTGAAAGGAGAAAAAAAGGGAGAAGTACCTTTTGACCTAAAAATTTCAGTCCTTGGCAATTACTCAACAACAATGCACACATGCATTCATGAAAGACATCCATTGGAATGAATATTCACATAAGCACTGCTCCTGACAACCAAAAACGGAATCACCCCAAGAGTGCATCATTGGTAAATGGATAAATGAATTGTAGTTTATCAATTCAAGGTAATACTACATGGCAATGAGAAGAAGTCTGGCTGAATCTCTCAAGTATAATGCTGACTAGAAGAGGCAAACCTCATAAGAGCATGCACCATATAATTACATTGACTTGGAGGCTAAAGGCAGGCAGTGATCAATACTGTTAGAAGTCAGAGAGTGGTAACCATTGAGGGCAGGCACAAGCAGGTTTCCAGAGTTCTATTATTTTAAACATTTAAGAAAAGATCTATAGATCTATTATCTAGCTAGTTAGCTAGCTAGTAACTCCATCCACGTCTGCTACGTGGGTGACAGGAACTCAAGTATGTAAACCATCATCTGTTGCCTCCCTGGGGCATTAGCAGGAAGCTGGATTGGAAACAGAGGCAGAGACAGAGGTGGGATGCAATCCCAGGCTCTGTGATATGGGAGGTGGACATCACAAGTTGCATCTTAAACCCACCATGTCTCAGTACCTGACCCTGTTTTTATTTTTAGTCTCTGATTTGTGTGATTGTTACATATGTGTATTCACTTTTAAACATTGTTTGAGGTGAACATTTATAATTTCTATCTCTAGACTATTAACACTGTGGTAAAATTTACAAAAATAAAAAATCAGAGGGTAGATCTTTGGAAAAAGATCTCTTTTTAAATCTAAGTATAAGATAATAAAGTATATAAATCATTAGAAAACTAATAAAATTTATTTGTTCAGTTCCACAGATGGTAAGAGGGAGTCTTGAAAAATGTAGGTAACTATATAAAAATATTTAGCTTACAATGTCAAAACAAAAAATTAGTAAGATCAAAAGCCAGACTACCATCTGGACAAAATATTTATAACAATAATCATAAAGAATTCCTGCAAAAGCCTAAAGACACCTGCAGTGTTGTATTAGGGCTCTCCAGAGACACAGAACCAATTGGGTAGATGGAGGGATGGATAGATGTGGATAGAGACAGGTAGATAAAGAGTGTCATTATAAAGCACTGGCTCCCAAGATTCCAGATGCTAGAAGTACAGATGCAGGAGAACCAGTGGCATAGTTCTAGTTTGAGTCCAAAGGCTTGAGAACCAGGAAAGCCAATTGTATGAATTCCAGTTGGATTTAGAATCTAAAGACAGAGAAGACAGACATCCAAGCTTGAATACATTCAGGCAAAAGAAGGAATCTTCATCTTTCTTACCCAGGCTTATAGCCTACTGATGCCTCCAACAGATGAGTTGAGACTCAGCAAGTTAAATGTAAATGAGCAAAAGACACGAATGAGTGATATTGGCAGACTGCATTGAAGTAAAGTGCGTGGACAATGCCATTCAAAGTCACAGCAAGTCATTGGGAGTCAGAAATACAGCTTTTCTCAATGTCAGAGATGAAGTTGGGGACATCAACTCACCTGGCCAAAGTTCAGATGCTCAAAAGGGGCAACAGAACTCCCCTAGAAAGATAAACTTAAAAAAATGAGCTTGGCACTTGAGTCTGGAAACCTGAGAGGTGAGATGATCCAGGAATACAAAGTTGTGGATGAACACAGGCTTTTGAGTAGATTTTGGGGAAGGAGAGCTAGGACCGTGGGACAGGCCTGAAGCACCCTGGGAGTGCAGACATGGATGACTCAGAGAAGCACATACTCTTGAAATCTGAGAGTGCAAAATGCACTGTGGTTCTGCAGCAGGGAGAGCACTTTGTTGGTTCCTTTGCTAAAAAACAACAGGCACTCAAAGACGTTTTATAGCTGGCTGATCTGATATGCCAGAGCATTGCTCATTTTTTTTAACTGAAGGTAATAGAAGGGCAATGAGGCTGCTTCCCAAACATCTTTGACTGATAGCCAGCAAGTTCCCAGATTAGAGAGACTGCTCACTGGACCCCAAGAAGGATCTATTCTCTCTGGCTTAGCATTACTTTAGTCAACAGTTAATGCAAAAGATAGTACTGAGATCAAAAGTAATGATGTCAAAAATGGAGCAGATACGGTTCCCTGAGGTCACCCTTGGCTCTCAAGTATCTATAAGAACAAGCTCAGTGGCCTCTAGAGGCCAGAGATAGTGAAGGGTCCACTGAACAGAGAGAGTGGTGACCATTTGAATTTTATTCTGGCAATGGTGACAGAGGGAGGGAACAGGAAAGGGCCCACATTAGCCAAGTCTACCCAGCTCCATATGCTGTTTCTTAATGCATTATCAGACTTGCTCAGGTTTGAGGGATCTGGCTTACCTCAGTGTCAAGGTCAGAGATAGTGGGTGGCTTGGGTCACACCTTCAAAATATATTTTTTAAAAGATTTATTTTATTTATTTGGAAGACAGAGTTACAGAGAGAGGTAGAGACAGAGACAGAGGTCTTCCATCCTCTGGTTCACTCCCCAATTGGCCGCAACACTCAGAGCTGTGCCAATCCGAAGCCAGGAGCCAAGAGCTTCTTCCAGGTCTCCCACATGAGTGCAGGGGCCCAAGGAGTTGGGCCATTTTCTACTGCTTTCCCAGGCCATAACAGAGAGCTAGATCAGAAGTGGAGCTGCTGGGACTCAAACCAGCGCCCATATGGGATGCCGGCGCTGCAGGCTGGGGCTTTAACCCGCTGCGCCACAGCACCAGCCCCAGGAACCCACTTTCTTAAGTCAGCTCTGCTGCCTCTCAGGATCTGCATTAGCAGGAAGCTGGATGTAGGAATCAGAGCCAGAAAATAAACCTAAGTACTCTCATGTGAGACACGGGTATTACATCTTAACCTGAGTCTCAACTGCCAGGTTAAACACCTAGCCCAGGATATTCATAATTTATCACTATGGTAAACAAGGTTAAATAGAAATCTTTACACACACAGCATCTCAGAGACTTTCCTTGGTTACTGTCCACTATGAGTTACACCACAGAGAGAGGCGAGAGAGAGAGAGAGAGAAAGAGATCTTCCTTCCATTGGCTTACTCCCCAAATGGCCGCAATGGCCGGAGCTGCGCCTATCTGAAGCCAGGAGCCAGGAGCTTCTTCCAGTTCTCATGCAGGTACAGGGACCCAAGGACTTGGGCCACCTTCTACTGTTTTCCCAGGCTATAGCAGAGAGCTGGATCAGAAGAGGAGCAGCTGGGACTTGAACCGGCATCCATATGGAAAGCCGGCCCTTCAGGCCAGGGCTTTAACTCACTGCGGCACAGGGCCGGCCCTAACACCTTCATAATATTAAGACTTTACATTAGACTCTCATAGCTCAGAAAACATAGCCACTTACATTACTGTTCACTTGATCAGAATTTATAAGTTTTCATATAGTAAGCAATGTAGTTTCAATAGAAACGTGTAGCAAACACGGAAATGGGGACTGGTCTTGTGGGGCTCTGGGTTAAGCTGCCACCTGTGATACCAGCATCCCATATGGACATCAGTTTGAATCCTGGATGCTCCACTTCCTATGCAGCTCCCTGCTAATGTGCCTGGAAAGGCAGCAGAGGATGGCCCAAGTGCTTGGGCATCTGGTGCCACCCTTGTGGGGGATTCAGATGGAGTTCCAGGCTCCTGGCTTCAACCCAGCCATTGGGTCATTTGGGGGAGTGAACCAGGGATGGAAGATTCTCTCTCTCTCTGTCTCTCTCTCTCTGTGTTTGTGTGTCTGTGTCTCTCCCTCGCTTTCTGTAACTCTGCTTTTCAAACAAATAAATACATATTAAAACACACAGAAATGAAAAAAAGCTTTAAGACTTTGAGCTTTGTTGGTCAAGGTTTGTACCCTTCTATCTTTTAGTCTGCTAGCCTGCAAGGTGCTTAAGCCAAGGGCCAGGCCTTTTGCATTTTTTGTGTCTCAGCACCTCTTGCAACGCCTGAACTTGCGTATAAGCAGTTCATGATTCAGGGTATGGTGTGCGTTTGGTTGTCTTGGTGGGTTCTGATCCACGTGTCATGCCAGGCTGTCATTAGACTTGGATGCGGCAACTGCCACTGGACTGGCTGCACTGAACCTTTGGAAAAAACAGAGATCCTTTTGACACATAGGTGAACATCACTACCCATTAGTCCCTTCCTAACCAGGGCTTTCTGTTGTGTAAATTTGTCTTACAATCTACAGATGATCTAAATCTCATGAAATTTAGATAGAAAATGTTATTCCTTTAATTGGAAACCCCTAGTTCATGTTAGGATTCACAGTAGTCACTGACAAGACAGGATGTATCATTTACATTATATAACAGATATTAATATTAACATTCCAAAATTGTAGCTTGGAGGAATTTCAAAAGAAAAGAAATCACCAGAGTTTGTAGAGCACTGATATACGTATATGCATACATACATTTTATCTGTATCTCTGCATATGATTTGTGTGAAAATGACTTTTTCTATTGCATGTAAGTGCCACAGGTATTTCACTTTGTGCTACTTTTACACTTTTTACTCTTGGGAGAGTTAATTACAAACAATTTAATTAAGATCTCTTACTCATTAATGTTCTAGTAGCTTAGCAAGTTTGGGTTAGCTCAGCAGGTTGCAAAGGTTTAATTTTATCAGTTATCCTCTCATTAACTCATACACCATCAGTACTTTGCTTGTTTTTTATCCTTCTCTGCCTGGGGTACCGACAGAATTTAAAATATCATTAAAACCAAGAATTCGGGAAAGATTCCGTTACTTGCCACCTGTCCTGATGAGGCTTAGATTTCCATTTTGAATCTTTAGAATACAAAGATCAAGGATGTCTCAATAACGTTCTCTCCAATAACACTAAATGAACACAATACAAGCTTTACTTTTCTTAGAATTAGGAAAATCACATTTGGTATCCATTAGCTTTGTGAGAAATAAATACTTCCAAAAAAATAAATAAAACCTGTTCTATAATCCATTAGGTGCTCAAACACTAAGGATACAAATTATGATTAAGAGCAAATCACAAAGCATATTCTATAGTGGGAGAGGGGAACCACAAAACAGACCTTATGGAAATATTGTTCTAATTGTTATTTAATTCTCAAGATTTTCTATGTAGGCACAATTTATCATTGATTATAAATGTCACTAATGCAAACAGCTTAGAATGGACTATAAGACCAGAAAAATTAAAATTTAAAAGTCAACAGTTCTTGTAGTGTTAAAATTTACTAAATTTGAGATATAACTGGTATAGTAAACAATGTACAATTAGCTTCATGGTTTAAATAGCAAATAGAGAATAGTTAATGTTGTGCTGAGCTGTTTTTTTTTTAGACTTTGGCCATGAATTTCTGTTCCCTTAGTAATGATGATGTTTACTAATAATTATTGAGCTTGAATCTCCTCACTGCTCTTGGAACTTAGGGGGACAGGCAACAAAACTCATATGGCTGTTTACTTAAGGAGAAATGGTTACAAAAGGAAAGGTTTAGTTATTTGTTTTCAACTATATAGCTCTGAAATAACCTGGGGCATTCATTTTGAAATAATAAATCCCAATATTTTGAGATTTTTATCCAGAAATTATTCCATATTCAGAAAGAGTGTGATACATTCAAAACACCTTTTAAAATTAATCAGAAATAGAAATAGCATTTAACAATTTAAATATTTATTAAATTCAGATTAGCAAATTGATTAAGGAAAACATAAAGGAATGGTTAGGACTGGAACTGCAGGCTTCAGAAGATGTTGAAACTGATGTTGAGTTGCAAGATTTAGTGAATAAAAATATACAATGCCCATTTCAATTTGAATTTCAGATACACAATAAATAATTTTTAAGGTTACATTTATCTGATTCAATATTTGGGATATTTTTATACTGATAAGGTATTACTTGTTTAGCTTGGATTCAACTGGAACTTGGCTTCTTGCATTTTACCTTGCAACCCTGGACCCAGGGTCTTATGGGGCCATGTCCAAGGTCACAGAGCCACTCTGGGCCCCTTCTCCACTTGAACCTGGGTCTCACAAGATTGAATAATTTCCATTCTACAACACGGTGTTCTACATAATTTCCTGTGGACAACCGTCTATAATCAGTGATTAAAAAAAAAACTATTTTTCTTTCATTTCTCATAGATCTCATTTGAAGACATCCTTTTCTGTTTCACATATAAATCTTAAGAACAAAACCACAGTTCATCTCCTTGGTTATTATGTAAAATGATTATTGTAACATGGAGTATCAAAATTGTTCTTCACTCTGTGATTTTATAGCCAAGTCATTTGCCATGTATTAAAACTTAAGGAGAATTACTACCAGGACAATTACAACTAGGTATCAGATTTGCAATGTAAAGCTTTGAACACTCATAAAAGCCATTTTTTTCCTCCTCTCTATTTTTTTTTTCAAAATCAAAAATGGAAAGCACAGGGTGGCTGCTTACTGATAAAATGTACAAACACTACCTAAAAAGACAATGATTTTTGCAGCTGAGAAATCTAGATGGGAATGGGCAGCGGTTAGTTTCAGTGGTTGCAATTTTATAACCGAAAGCTGTGTTTTCTGGCAGAAAAATTCAGTGCCTGGATCCGAAGTGCGAAAACATGAGGTCCACCGCAGGATGCGGGAAATGGAACTGGCGATTGCCACCACCTTTGGGGCCAGGCACTAAAACAGTGGTTAGTTGAAAAACAAACAAGCAAACAAACCCACCCATAAGAACCAGCAGTCTATAAACCACATGTGATTTGTTGCCTCACCCTGTCTGGACAGTTTATCTCCAAGGGGCTGACTCCTCCCTCAGTGCCTGTGCTGGCAGGGGCTGACCAGGGAGCATCTGGGATCCCGCAGGACTGATCTTTTCAATGCAGTGCAATTCAATGAGCTGCCTGGGACACTGACCACTCATGCTCCCAGGGCTTTACTAGCCAGCAAGGGAGATGATCAGGAAACAAACCAATTTTGTTCTAGGTAGGAACAGCCACAGTGTCACAAAAGCACAAAGCAGGGAGGCCAAACTCTCTCTGGAGGGCTTAGGGATTTCTGGGAGATGATTTTTAATTTCCTCCTAGAGGTAGATCTTGAAATATTTGCAAATGAAATGATATGGTGTCTGGGCTTTGCTTCATAATGATATCATCAGTGTAAGAGGTGCAAGTGGGTGAAATAAGTTAGTCATGGGCTGATATTAGTTGATGCTGGCTTTGAGTACATGGCTGTTAGTTAGACATTGTGTCTCCCTAGTATGTTTGGAATTGCCTATAAGAGGTAGTGTGTGTGTGTGTGTGTGTGTGTGTGTGTGTATTCATAAAGATTGAGATGGAAGGAAAAAGAGAGGGATTGAGGTTGTGAGGCAAATGGGTCTGGGAAAAGTGGAGGAGTCCTGAGAGTGCAGGGGCTTCAAGGCACCAATTCGCCAAACAACAACAAGTTACCTGCTCTGTGACCTCAGGAATGTGAAGGGAGCACATACATGAGCAGGGAAATTTCCAGCAGCACTCCTGGAAGTTAGGAGAAGACCCTTGGCAAGTGAAGTGGTGGAGTGCAAACACAACTAACGGAGGATGCCAGACTGCCTACTTCTAGTTCACCTATCAAGCTTGTTTTATCTGGATTCTTTGTCAAGTTCTTACAGATGTACCTCTTAGGACCTTGCAAAGACAGTTTGGATAAGCACTGCCAAACACATTTACACAGTGCCAGGATACTCTCCAGGGTGTTAAAGAGAGCGGGAGCCAGTGCTCTCACCCTTCTCCTAGAAAACTGCAGGTCCATGCGCTCCTGGGCCAATCTTCTTTTGTTTTCTGTAGTTCTAACACCTCTTGGTCAGGACAGCCACTATTTGTCAAACCTCAGCTGTTTGCTGAGCACAGTGCTCAGGTACACCGAAGAGGATGGGCTCACTGTGATCGTCTTTGGGGGGCTTAAAATCTGATGATGTCTTTAGGACCTTGCAAAGGGTGAACAAGGGAGTCAGTGGTGCATGACCTCTTAGGGAGCGAATCCAGGTACTCTTTTAAACATAGCCATTTAGCCACAAAAGAAAGCTTAGTTTGAAACCAGTCCCTCTCTGTCCTTTCTCTGCTGGGTAATCTAATTTGCATGCAAGGAAGTCTGGCAGTTGCAAATGCGAGCTGGCAATAGAAGCGCATTTTCATTGACTTCCTGAGATTCTTTGCCTCCCTCAAATATTTTGGATACAGAGAACATGGCACAGATTCTTCAGTCGGTGCTAATGATGAGAAGAACTGCATAATGGAGAGTGTGCCTCATCCAGACAGAGAGAAGTCGTGCAGATGAACGCAGCCCGCCCAAAATGGAGGCCGCTTCCAAGGCTGCCAGGCTGGCGACCATGAGCGGCAAAGACTGTGACATCCAAGTGTCGCAGCTCCAGTCAAAGTCTCAGAGTCTGCCAATTGAAGACAATTAGCAAGCGCGACTTCTCAATTGTGTTGACAGATGAGGGAGAAAAATCAAATAGATGTGAGAGCTGTGTTTATCCTGCTGCAGTGTTTTGCAATATTATGTCTATTGATTTGCTTTTTGTTCCTGAGTTATTGGGTGGATGGGGCGCTGCTCTGCCTGTCAACCCGGCAAGCTTGCTTTCACAGCTGCTTGTCAAGTGAGAATTTCTACACAAATCACCCCAACTCGTCTCACAGGGGACATTAGGCCAAAGATACTCTGCTATGATTTAATGGAAAGAAAAAAAAAACTGTGGCATGTGGCTCAATTTTCTTTTTATAACAATTGGTTATAGCTTTTGAATTCTGTATTGCAGCACAGCCTACAGTAATTGGTTTTGCAAGTACTCCACCATCCAGGAAGGTAGACTGGGTTGTGTGTGGCTGTTATTTGCTGTCAGGGTTGACCCTACTACTGAAATGGGCTATGAATTCCCATTATCTTAATATTGCATTGCAACACTTGCAAACCAAGACACCACAGTCACCCACTGGAATTATATATTGTTATTTCAAAAGAATGTGTAATCTGTGAGCCAGCCTTGCTTGTTAAAGAAATCGAGTTGTTTTTTGCTGCTCAACTTTCTCCTTATTGTAGTACTCTCTGCCATCCAGAAGTCTCTCACGGATCCCAGGGTGAGCTGCTCCCCTAACTGAGTCAGTCTTCCTTAATGGGGTCCCTTATCCCACTCCAGTTTTTGAGCTTTAATCTAAACATGTATCTAATTTCTGGACCAGTCTCAAAGGGTCCTAGGTCTGATGCAAGGGAAACATTTTCATGATCATTCACGACTACGTGATAAAAACTACACGGGTAGGCATTGTGGCATAGCAGGTTAAGCCTGGGATACTTGCCTCCCATATTGGAGGGTCCACTCAAGTCCTTGCTGTTCCACTTGCCATCCAACTTTCTGCTAATGTGCATCTTGGGAGGCAACAGACGATGGCCCACGTGTTTGGGCACCCAGGTGGGAGATCCAAATGGAGTTCTAGGTTCCTGGTTTGGTCTGACTGTTGCGGACATTTGCAAAATGAAGTAGTAGATGGAATGGAAAATCAATCGTTCTCTCTCTCTCACTTTGCCTTTTAGATAGAAGTAAAAATAATAAATAAACATGAAATTACTCATTTAAAGCTTTATACTTAGCTTTTTGTGTCATTTTTACATGAGAAAGAGGACCTTATCCAAAGGAATGATATTCATGGTGGGGAATTTGAAAGTAAAAGCAAGCAAATAGTGAAAGCATTTGGGACCCCAGGACTTGGGACCATTCCTCAAATCATATTTCATACTCAATTCCCTTCTATTTCCATATAGAGCCCCAATCCTGTAATACATCAGAATTATGAAACAAATCCCGACTCGCCATTGCTGTACTTACTAACACCTTTCTAAGTACTCCACAAATGGGAACAATTGCGGAGACTCTTGATTCAGCAACCAAGAATGTGAGCTTCAAGGCACCCTCTCTGTGGAATGGGTCTTAAGTTGGGCTGAGGAGCTCCAGAAGGCAAAATCACATATATTTTGGCTATAAAAAAATTCTGCACTGTCAGCATGTGTCCGTAGACACAAATTTCTTCTTGGTATTTCATATGGAGGCCCCTGTGTCCTACTCATCCACTGGTAGTGAGTTAGGTGCATTTGGGGAGACGCATTACTTCCCCACACAGAACACAGGGACTGTTAAACAAACAGCAGGAAGACGGCTCAATTTTAAATAAAATTTACAGGCCCATAATGAATGCCCTTCCCTAAATAACTAACTTAGTACCAGGGAATTTCTGAGGCACTGGGGATTAGAAACACTGATTCTAGAGTTAATTACAATACATAAACATGTATTTAAAAAGATAATTATTTGACATGATTTTGGAACTTGACTGAAAATTGCTTCCTAAGGACAAAAGCTCCTTCTCTATAGTCTCAGATGACTCAATACACGACAGAAAGTCATGAATCACAGAGCAAGTGGCACTCTCCCCTAGTCACACAGTCTTAAAAAAAAAATCAGTGTTTCCAACTCTTTGTTCTATCTCCTATTCCATTATTTCCTCTCACAAGAGTCTTCATCTCCTGCTACCTAAAATGTCATAAATATCATCTTGGGAGAAAATGTGGTCTAGTGCAGTTTTATTAAAAAGTCTCACTCTTTTTGCAGCCAAATCATCACCAACATATGCTGTTCCCAGCCTGTCCTCTGTTCCAACAGGTTCACAGGCAATAACATCAGTAGCATTGAACGCTTCACAACTTCTCAAATGCTTCTTGTTCATTTAGACAAACATTCATGCAATGCCAGTCGGGTGCATAGTATGCTGTAAGCAATTCAGATTTATTTCAAAAGCAAATTCCTGTCCTCAAAGTGCTGACCATCTAGCTGAGATTGAACATTCACATGAGAAAATGTCTAATGAGGATCTAACAAAAGGCAGGCATTTCAAGAGTTCCCATGTGGCATGATAAGGCTGGTGTCTCCCAAAGCTACAGGTTTGAAAGGATGTGAAATCTGATCCCATTTAATCTTCCCAGCAACTCTGTACTGTAGGTTTTTTCATCTCCATTTTATAGAACTGGAAACTGAAACCCAGGCCAGTGAAATGCACAAAACTGATAACTGGCTGATCTCCAGGCATTGTAAGGGCCACATGGAGTGATGAAAAAGCAGGACTACAAGGTCTGACACAGCATAGGCTCAGACTGGACTCACTAGGCAGTCTCTATTGCTTCTCTAAACTGAAAACAATGATACCTACCTGCCTGTTAGTGTCATCATGAAGATTAAAATATGTATAGCATATTTTTCTCCTGTGGGCTGAATCTATCCTTCCCAATTTGTTTTTTTCTTTTTAAAGATTTATTTATTTATTTGAAAGTCAGAGTTGCGCAGAGAGAAGGAGAGGTAGAGAGAGAGAAAGAGAGAGGGTTCACTCCCCAATTGGCCGTAACAGCTGCATTGATCTGAAGCCAGGAGCCAAGAGCTTCTTCCAGGTCTCCCGCGTGGGTGTGGAGTCCAAGGGTTGGGCCATCTTTTACTGCTTTCCCAGGCCATACCAGAGAGCTGGATCAGAAGTGGAGCAGCCGGGTCTCAAACTGGTGCCCACATGGGATTCCGGCACTTCAGGCCAGGGCGTTAACCCACAGTGCCACAGTGCCGGCTCCTATCCTTCCCAATTTGTATGTTGAAATTTCAATTCCCAAGGTGATGGGATCTGGAGGTGGGGCTTTTGGTTCAGGAAGGTGGGGGGGAGCCCTCATGATGAAATTAACCGCCCTATCAGAAGAGGCACTGAGCTTGTTCTCACTCTACTCTTTACCATATCAGGACACAGCAAGAGGACAGCCATTTACTTTTTCCCTCCCAAATACTTTTTATTTAAGGAATACAAACTTCATACATTTCATAACCACAACTTTAGGAACATGGTGATTGCATACCTGCCCTCCTACCCACTTTCCCACCTCTCCTCCTCCTCACTCTCCTATTCCTATTCTTTTTTTTTTTTTTTTTTACTAAGATCTACTTTCAATTAACTTTATACACATATGATTAACTCTGTGTTAAGTAAAGAGTACAACAAATAGTATGGGGAAAAAAAGCTGTTCCTCAACAATCAAGACAAGGATTGTTCACAGTTGTTGCTTCTCAAAGTGTCAATTTCACTTCTATTGATTACCTTCTAGGAATCCTATTAGTTATCACAAGTCAGAGAGTACATATGGTATTTGTTTTTTTGGGAATGGCTTATTTCACTAAGTATGATGTTTTCCAGTTTCATCCATTTTGTTGCAAATAATAGGAATTCATTTCTTTTTACTGCTGTATAGTATCCTGCAGAGTGCATATCCCATAATTTCTTTATCCAATCTCCAGTTGATGGGCATTTGGGTTGGTTCCATGTCTTAACTGTTGTGAATTGAGCTGCAATAAATATGGGGGTGCAGATAACTCTTTCATATGCTGCTTTCATTTCCCTTGGGTAAATTACCAGGAGTGGGATGGCTGGGTCATATGGTAGGTCTATATTAAGATTTATGAGATATTTCCAAACTGTCTTCCAAGGTGGCTTTACCAGTTTACATTTCCACCAACAGTGTATTAGGGTACCTTTCCCCCCACATCCTTGCCAACATTGGATGTTTATTGATTTCTGTATGAAAGCCATTCTAACTGGGGTGAGGTGACACCTCATTGTGGTTTTGATTTTCATTTTCTTGACTGCTAGTGATCCTGAGCATTTTTCACGTGTCTTTTGGCCATTTGGGTTTCCTGTTTTGAAAGATGCTTAAGTCTTAGGCCGGCGCCGCGGCTCACTGGGCTAATCCTCCGCCTAGCGGCGCCGGCACACCGGGTTCTAGTCCCGGTTGGGGCACCGGATTCTGTCCCGGTTGCCCCTCTTCCAGGCCAGCTCTCTGCTGTGGCCAGGGAGTGCAGTGGAGGATGGCCCAGGTGCTTGGGCCCTGCACCCCATGGGAGACCAGGAAAAGCACCTGGCTCCTGGCTCCTGCCATCGGATCAGCGCGGTGCGCCGGCCGCAGCGTGCCGGCCGCGGCGGCCATTGGAGGGTGAACCAACGGCAAAGGAAGACCTTTCTCTCTGTCTCTCTCTCTCACTGTCCACTCTGCCTGTCAAAAAAAAAAAAAAAAGATGCTTAAGTCCTTTGCCCATTTCTTAACTGGATTGTTTGTTTTGTTGTGGAGTTTCTTGATCTCGTTATATATTCTGGTTATTAAACCTTTATCAGTTGCATAGTTTGCAGATAGTTCCTCCCATTCTGTCGGTTGCCTCTTCATTTTCCTGAGTGTTTCTTGTGCAGTACAGAAGCTTCTCATTTTGATGTAATTCTACTTGTCAATTTTGGCTTTGATTGCCTGAAATAGCCATATACAAACCTGGAAACAGGGCTTCACAAGACACCGGACCTGCTGGCACCTTGATCTTGGTCTTCTCATCATCTAGAAGTATGAGAAATAAATCCTTGTTCTTTAAGGCATCCACACTGTGGCAATTTAGCAGCCTCCACTAAGACAGTTGCAAAATCTAACATATCACTGATTGAAAGTAGTGTTGTTGTTGTTTTTGCTCACTTAGGAAGAAGTATGATTCTTGGCCTACATAAAAGGAAAATATAGAAGAGAAGAGTAAGTATGTTACACATTCCTGGACTCCTGCATATCTGACCTTTCACTGCTACTTTTTGTCTCATAGGTGTTGACCTCTGTGCTTCTCCTACAGCATCATCCCCTAGGCCTGAGGTGGCAATGATGATATAGCAGTTCCTCAAAGAATGTTCTATTCATGTGTGAGATTTCTCCCATGATGCTCCTACTCATGGTTCAAGTTGTGATACTGAGGTGTCAAAAAACCTTTCCAAAAACCAATCAGAATTTCCTTCCATGCTTCACTTGGCCCTTAAGTGTAAATTGTGTTGTGTGTCCAGGGGTTGGAATTGTCCTGCCCTTCTACCACAGAGGATAACAACTGAACAATGATTATTGTGTCATGACTACTGCTTGAATGACAGAAAGTGTCAGACAATGAATTGTGAGGAGCATCAGATATGAGAGATGTTAATGTGGTAGAATCCATGAGATTCAGATCCGTATAACACAGCATTTCACCCAATAGTTAGTAGATACTTTAGAAGTTATTCGATGGGTGCTGCTGCTCTGGTGTAGCAGGTTAAACCACTATATGCAGTGCCGGCTCCCATATGGGTGCTGGTTCGAGTCCCTACTGCTTCACTTCCAATCCAGCTCCCTGATAATGTGCCTGGGAAAGCAATGGAAGATGGCCTAAGTCCTTGGGTCCTCCCCGCACCTGCATGGGAGAAGCAGAAGAAGATCCTGGCTCCTGGTTTCAGCCTGGCCCAGCCCTGGCCATTCTAGTCATAAGGGGAATGGACAAGCAGATGGAAGCTCTCTTTTTCTCTCTCTTTCTCTGTCTCTCTCCTTTCTGTAATTCTGACTCAAATAAAAACAAATAAATCTTAAAGAAAAGCTATTCTCTTCTCTTTTTCTACATGCAGAATAGTGTTCAAATTGATGGGTTTATCAATAAAATCTATGCATTCATAAGAGGAGTAGGTATCTTGAAGTAAAGAGGTCAAAATTGCTTGATGGGAGATGGAAAATTGCCCTCAACTAGAAAGAAAGGGGATACAGGGAGGAGCATTCTAAAAATATGGAGCTACTAAGAGATTGCTTCAGTGGTATTTTAACCTCCCTCCCAGAATTGAGATCAGTCCCACCAAACACAATGGGCTTGTTATGCAAATATACCTTTAAGAAAAGTCTTTTGCTCCCCATTTCCAACTTCATTGCTACTCTACATCTGAAAATTTCATGGGGCTTACATTATGGCATAGCTGGTAAAGCCACAGCCTGTGACCATACAGGTGCCAGTCTGAGTCCCTGTTGCTTCATATCCAGCTCCCTGCTAAAGCACCTGGAAAAGTAGCAGAAGATGGCCCAAGTGCTTGGAGCCCTGCACCCATATGGGAGACCCAGAAGAAGCTCCTGGCTTCTGGCTTTAGTCTGGCCCAGCCCTGGATGTTGCAGCATTTGTGGAGTGAACCAGAGGATGGATGGAAGATCTCTCTCTCTTTCTCTTTCTCTGTATTTCTGACTTTCAAATAAATAAAAAAAAATCTTTAAGAACATTAAAAAAATAAAATTCCATAAAATGGTCAGCATAAGAATACATATGGCGAAAATGTGTATGATACCTAGCGGTGAGTGGTCAGTGGTTGGAAGAATTGAGAAAGCTGCTCTAGTTGTGGGATTGAGAACTGGACAGAACTAGATGCCAAGTGGGCTGTGGCCCTTAATAACAGAGTTCCTTGGAACATTTCTTCACTTTTCTGCACCTCAGCTTTACCTCTCATAAAATACATCTGATTTTTTTTCTATCTTAGAAGATGTTAGACTTGAAGAAGACATGAAATAATGTGTATCAAATGCTTAGAGCAGTGCTTACCTCATGGTCTTGTTTACAACACAACTCTAATGAAGTTCCTAGTGGCAAGTGAACAGTCAGTAGAAGACCTTGGGACAGCAAAGCCAGGCTGCCTGCAAGTATCACGTTCAACAGGAAAATTAACCTCTCTGTGCATTCGTTCTTTCATTGGGCAAACGGATTATTTAAAATAATTTAAATTAATAACTAAATGAGCATTTTTTTATTTTTTATTTTTTTATTTTTTGACAGGCAGAGTGGATAGTGAGAGAGAGACAGAGAGAAAGGTCTTCCTTTGCCGCTGGTTCACCCTCCAATGGCCGCTGTGGCCAGCGCGCTGCGGCTGGTGCACCACGCTGATCCGATGGCAGGAGCCAGGTGCTTCTCCTGGTCTCCCATGGGGTGCAGGGCCCAAGCACCTGGGCCATCCTCCACTGCACTCCCTGATCACAGCAGAGAGCTGGTCTGGAAGAGGGGCAACCGGGACAGAATCTGGCGCCCCGACCGGGACTAGAACCCGATGTGCCGGTGCCACAAGGTGGAGGATTAGCCTAGTGAGCCGCGGCACCGGCTAAATGAGCATTTTAAAAAGCAATTTAGACAAAGTGTGAATTAGTACATGCCCAGTAAGCCATTGCTAGCTCTTTTAGAGATATGTGGATTTTTTTTTTTTTTTTTTGTATTTTGGAGTAGGGGATCTCTTTAGAGGGCAGTAGTTTAACCCAATCACACAATCTATTTTTATAGCATACATAAAGAAATGTGTGATATGGTGAAATGCCAGGAAGTGGGATAGCATATTTATTCTAGTGAGTGGTTTGTGAGAAAAGGGTTGTTTTTCAAACTATACCATATAAGTGATTGCCTGCTCTAGCTATAGCTCAAAATCAGCCTTGAACCCTGCCTGCCTTTATGGCTGGTTAGATGGGCCTTCCCAGAAACCATGCAGAAGTACTGGAGACAATACCCGCCTATGTCAGATAAAGATTTGTTGCAGGACCTGACTTCTAGGTCTGATAAGAGTTTCAGGTCTAAGAGCTTCCTCCCTAGCCACTAAGTTCTCAGGATGTAGATTCTCCCTAAAGCCAAGAAAAGAAGGGAACAGAACCTTCTCTGACAATCAAAATCCATCTTTCAGGGTTTCTTTCCTCTTCAACCTTTGCTAGCTCTCCAGCTCTCCTGAAATTCTGAGCTGTAATACCAGGGAATTGTATTGGCTTCCACTGTGGTTCAAAATTGAATTATAGCTCAGTACAGTGGCCATGCCACATTTACCCAAATGTTACATGCTCAGTCATTTTCCATGAGTCACTCATTTAACTCACCAGTAATTTTTCCCTTTGCTTTGGATGAAAAGCAAGCTCATCAGTGATGTGGCTCAGATGTTCTAATCCTCCAATATATTATGTTGGTTGCACTCCAGAGTCACATTTGAATTAAAAAGAGAAAAGAAGAGAGGAAGAGAAAGAGAGAGAGAGGAGTGATGAGGGGAGGGGGGAGAGAGAACATGAGGCTAACGAGTCACTTCTTTTTAAATACTGTTTATTCTCTTTTGCACTCTGATTTCTTCTAAAAAGTAAAGATCCAAGTATTTCATCTTATTGTCTTCAAGTCCTCAGGATGACAAATAAAAGTAGCATATTTCTCTAAAAATGTTCCAGAAAACAGAGAAAGGATAATATTTAAAGTCAAGACTTAGTTTTTCTGTCCAAACAAGGACTTTCCAATCTGGCTGCTGGCAGTCTCAGGAAATCTCAAGCTCTTCAGCCAAAAACTCCTTATCTTCCTGACCTTGAGCATTTGCATGGACAGCTCCCTCAGAGTGGGGGCTGTTTCACTCTTGCCTTCCTGGAAAACCCCCAGTCATCTTCCAAGATACAAAGGAGTTGCCAGCTTCTCCTCTGGTTCACAAGGCCCAGGGTACACACCTCTGATGGACCGTCCAGCCCGTTGTTTCCCTAACTTACGCACTTACCTTCTAACTCATTGGGTTGATCTTTGATGACCTTGATTACAAATTTTTATCTTTTACTCTTGACTTCTGAGGACACTACTGGTTCACAAAAGGCACTTGATTGATGCTTGCTGAGTGAATGACTACCAAGAGTCCTACAGGCATATTTGGAGTGTTACATAGAGAAACGGGGGTTGGCCGGCGCCGCGGCTCACTAGGCTAATCCTCCACCTTGTGGCACCGGCACACCAGGTTCTAGTCATGGTTGGGGTGCCGGATTCTGTTCCGGTTGCCCCTCTTCCAGGCCAGCTCTCTGCTGTGGCCAGGGAGTGCAGTGGAGGATGGCTCAAGTGTTTGGGCACTGCACCCCATGGAGACCAGGATAAGTACCTGGCTCCTGCCATCGGATCAGCGCGGTGCACCGGCCACAGCACGCTGGCCACAGCGGCCATTGGAGGGTGAACCAACGGCAAAGGAAGACCTTTCTCTCTGTCTCTCTCTCTCACTATCCACTCTGCCTGTCAAAAAACAAACAAACAAAAAACACAGAGAAACGGGTGATTATGAAATTCTCATTTCAGCTGTGATGAAAATCCATGGTACATTGAAGGCTCACTTATGAAGGTCAAGTGTGCCAGTTCTTGATGGATTGTTACCTCTTTCTCCAGTGCCCCTACTTTCATGCTGTTCTCTACTAATAGAAATGGACTTTGCGGGGCCAGTGCCGTGGCTCACTTGGTTAATCCTCCGCCTGCAGTGCCAGCATCCCATATGGGCGCTGGGTTCTAGTCCTGGTTGCTCCTCTTCTAGTCCAGCTCTCCGCTGTGGCCTGGGAAGGCAGTAGAGGATGGCCCAAGTGCTTGGGCCCCTGCACCCGCATGGGAGACCAGGAAGAAGCTCCTGGCTCCTGGCTTCAGATCGGCGCAGTGCCTGCTGTAGTGGCCATTTAGGGAGTGAACCAACATAAGCAAGACCTTTCTCTCTGTCTCTCTCTCTCACAGTCTGTAACTCTACCTGTCAAATAAATTTAAAAAATTAAAAAAAAGTGAACTTTGCAAGTATTTTTTTTGTCATCTGGCACAGTGGTACCTGTTGTCCTATTGGTTTGTCCTCACACTGGATGAAAAGGAGTTTCTTTTTCTGAGTTTTACTGTGCACTGCTTGTCAAATTCCTGTGCAGTGTACAGATTCTCCAGCACTTTCTCTTGTAGAGGAAGTAGGTCACAGAGCCCCATATCTGCAGCTGAACTTGACCCAGAGCAGCCAGAAGTTTCTCTGGAACCTCCTCTGTTGACTTCAGACTCTGATGCTGCCAGCAAGGCACCAGGCTAAGAACAATATCTCCCAACACTCTTCTGGTGAGTTCCAAAGCCAGACACTTACCCATGATGGCTTCCCCAGCATTTCAGAGGACAGACTTCCAGAAAATTCTGCTTGCAGAGTGCCTCAGCTCCTTCTTGCTAATCAGTGAGCCACAGCCATGCCCTCTTCAGTGAGATCTGTTTCTCAGGCCTGTTTAGTGAGTTCTTCCGTGGACACACTCTCTCAGTCCTAGGTTATAGTAGCTTCTCCAGAAACCAACCTGGGGCCAGGCGCCCCAGGCAGGCAAACTTCCGCGTGGGCTTCAGCCGCACGACGTTGAGCCTCCCGGGGACCACCATCCGCTTTTTCTTGTCGTAGGGCAGCGGGATTCCGTCCAACACCTTGAGGCGGTCCAGGGCAGCCTGGCCCCACTTGGTCTTATGGGGCAGCATGCCTCGCACGGTTTGCCAGAAGATGTGGCTGTGGGCCTGGAAGTGGTAGGGGCCCCGGGATGGGTTGGTGTTCATCCGCTTGCGGAGGAAGGCCAGGTACTTCAGCTTATTCCTGTAGAAATTGCCGGAAATGTTGATGCCCTCGTAGTGCATGACCGCCACCTTGCGGCCCAGCAGCGCCTGCTTGACCACGATGGACGCCAGGCGGCCCAAGAGGTGGCCTGGGCCGTCCAGCACCAGGACCTGCCCCTCTGCCATCTTCAGCAGCTGCCTGGGAAAAACTTTAAAGATATAATTTTTTTTTTTGACAGGCAGAGCGGACAGTGAGAGAGAGAGACGGAGAGAAAGGTCTTCCTTTTGCCGTTGGTTCACCCTCCAATGGCTGCCACGGCTGGCGCACCGCGCTGATCCGAAGGCAGGAGCCAGGTGCTTCTCCTGGTCTCCCATGGGGTGCAGGGCCCAAGCACTTGGGCCATCCTCCACTGCACTCCCAGGCCACAGCGGAGAGCTGGCCTGGAAGAGGGGCAACCGGGACAGAATCCGGCGCCCCGACCGGGACTAGAGCCTGGTGTGCTGGCGCCGCAAGGTGGAGGATTAGCCTATTGAGCCGCGGCGCCAGCTGAAAAGATATAATTTCAAAAGCATCATTCTATACTCAGATCAAAAGCATCATTCTATACTCAGATAAACTCAATATTATATATGTAGGAGGTCTTTAATAAATGTTAATAATGCTATAAGTGATGGAGTAAATCCAACTATAACATTAAAGGAGATTTTCTAAGACCATCTGCTAAGATATAGTAGGTCTAGCTCTATTTACTGCCTGAACATGAAAGTCATATTTAATGTTTCTAAAAATTATCTCAACACTGGTTAATTAGCTCAAATAAATGGAGTACTAGTGGTTTTTGCTTTTGGTGTTGCTGATGTTGTTAGGGGGTTCAGTGGCAATCGAAAGAAAGCATTGAAAGGGTGACTATAAATTCTGATAAAAAATGAAGAAAAAAATTGATGGAGGTCACCTCCATACTCTAGTGTCTTCTAAGAAATCAGAGCCACATCAGAAAACTAAATACCACTTAGATTGCATTACTGAGCTTGCATTTCATATCTGAATCAATTAGTTGCATTAGTGAAGACATCCACCATTATTAAAACCTGCTTAAGGCGCTCATTCACTGCCAACTGCTACTTTCAGACTTTCAGAGGAAATGCCATGTGATTGGGAAATTTACCCATTTATTGGTTTGGATGACAGCATGTGTTTCTAACAGCTCATTCTGCTTGACTAAAACATAACGTATAGGCCTAATTCCTTCAAATGTAATTAATGTGGCTGTAAAATGTAACATGAGCTAAACTGTTTATCATATGGACCCCTCATTTTTATGTTAGATATAGTGATAGAAAGATTTTTGCCAATTTCCATTTTCTTTACCGTCCCCATTTTTTTTTCTTTTTTATTTGACAGATAGAGTTAGTGAGAGAGAGAGACAGAGAGAAAGGTCTTCTTTCCATTGGTTCACCCCACAAATGGCCGCCACGGCCAGAGCTATGCTGATCCGAAGCCAGGAGCCAGGTCCTTCTGGTCTCCTACATGGGTACAGGGGCCCAAGCACTTGGGCCATCCTCCACTGCCTTCCTGGGCCACAGCAGAGTGCTGGACTGGAAGAGGAGCAACAGGGACTAGAACCGGCACCCATATGGGATGCTGGTGCTGCAAGCGGAGGATTAACCAAGTGAGCCACAGCACCAGCCCAACCTTCCCAAATTTTTTTCTGCCAACTAGCACATTTTAGTGTCACCATCCCAATCTGAATTTCTCTCTCTCTCTTGCTCTCTATATCTAATCTGAACATTTACTGCAATTTTATAATATCTAGAATAAGAGTCAGCAATCTTTTCTGTAAAGGCCCAGAGAGCAAGCATTTTAGGCTTTGAACACCATGTAGATTTTGCTGTTACAACAGCCTTGCTAGTGAGAGTGCAAATACAGCTGTATGTAAATGAATGAACATAGCTGTATTCCAATAAAACTTTATTTACAAAGACAAGACACGAATCAGATTTGGCCCAGAAGCTATAGTTTGCCAGTGCCTTATCTAAACAAGAAACTTCCATGTGGGGAATACACAAGGGTTTTCCACGGGGCACGGAGGTGTGAGCAGCCTTGAAGGACTCTCTCTTCCGATGGCAAACTACAACCACAGTTTCTGCAGTTTCCCTGCCTGAAGTGTGTGGTGAGCTAGCTTGCCTTTCCTGACTCCTCTTTGGAAATTGATGCACTTTACCAGAGAAATGTATGCTTTTCACCCAGCCTTCATCTTCTTGCCCCTTTGTGTAAAAGCCTCTGGCACACAAATAGGCCAAATGATATGAAACCCAAGGTCTCCCGAGGGCCAGTCCTTTCCAAGCCCAGCAGAAAAAGCAGTTTTAAGAAATCCTGAAGTGTGCTGTACTGGATTTCATCAAGGGGAAAAGCTCACGGCAATGCATTGTGCCTACTTCATCCTTCCACGTGTCTGGTTTCCCAAGTTAGCCGGAACTCAACTTGCTGTCTTCTGCCTGACGCAGGCTCCTTTCTCTGAGTCACCTGGATTTGTTAGGATTGTCTCTTTCTCCTGGACTCGGACTCACAGTGTCAATGACACCATTCCCTGCTTTCTGTCCTTACTGTTTGCATCAGTGTACTACTTAGCACTTCACCTCTGTCACAACTGAAATGTTTCAATCACCTTCTAGAGGGGTCAACAGCTGGCCCTGGATGCGTGCACAGATCACCTGGGGAGATTTAAAACAATCCCAATGCCCCAGGGCCACGCCCAAGATGATTATGTCAGGATCTGGGGTGGGAGGCTCATGGCATCAGGATTTTTAAATGCTCCCTAGGAGACTCCATTGTTCCACCAGGTTGAGAACACTTGTTAATATAAGTACTCAAATATTCTGCAAGTTCAGGTACTCATTCTCTGACCAGAACTCTTGATTACTTCATCTGTTAAAATCCTATATATCATTTGAGAAACACCTACCCCATGAGGCCATGTAAGATGCCACCAGTGTGTGTGCAGTTAGTGTGCAGTCCTTTTGAGATGCAGTACATTCTCTTTACCTTTGTGGCCATTTGTGTAAGTGAATATTTTATTGAGCTGGGAAATACTTTAGGATTTGAGTGTTTTCAAAAATTTTAAGCTACATGACATACAACTTAGTGCTTTGCCCTTAATTGCTAAATAATTTCTTGAAAGGAAAAATGAATTTCTTCTTGATACGATTGTCACATACTGTGCTTACAAAATGTCTACCACATAGTATGTGGTCAGTGAAAGCTGTTACAATGTGGACTTTAAGGATAATAGCAAGTTTCAGGGAAAATTAAAATCCTACAGCTCATATGATTGTTGTCAAACATCAAAAGGAAACCCAGTCTCAAAGTGGTATGTGATTTATATTAATAATTAAAATATCAATGCACATATTATGCTAAGTGATGTTGCAGAAAAAACAACCCTAACTCCTCAGTGATTTGACATAACAAGAGTTTGTCTCAGAGCTGGAGTTGTGGCATAGCAGGTAAAGCTGCCACCTGCAATGCTGGCATCCCCTATGGGTCCCAGTTCATGTCCCAGCTGCTCCACTTACAATCCAGCTCTCTGCTAATGCACCTAGGAAAGCAGCAGAAGATGGTCCAAGTGCTTAGGCCCCTACACCGTGTGAGAGACCCAGATGAAGCTCCTGGCTCCTGGCTTTGTCCTGTCCCAGCCCCAGTTGATCACGGAAGCTATTTGGGGAGCAAACTAGCATATGGAAGATCTCTTTGTCTGTCTCCCTCACGCTCTCTCTGTAACTGTGCCTTTCTTGCTTCTACTCGCTGTCCCACATGAGTTGTCTGGTAGCTCTGCTTGTGATTACAAAGTGGATGGAAATTATGTTTTTGCAAAATTAAAGAACAAAAAAAGGAAGGAAAGAGGGGGATTGAAGGAAGGAGAGAGAGAGAGTGAGTGAAGGAAATTTGGTTATCTTCTTAGAATTGCACCTACGAAATACATGAAATCTGTTCTTTTTATATCAATACATTTAAAAAAAGATTTA
This sequence comes from Oryctolagus cuniculus, assembly GCF_051225735.1. Classification (NCBI taxonomy): domain Eukaryota; kingdom Metazoa; phylum Chordata; class Mammalia; order Lagomorpha; family Leporidae; genus Oryctolagus; species Oryctolagus cuniculus. The sequence goes on from NC_142876.1 coordinate 23,450,895, forward strand.
TTTATTTATTTATTTGAAAGTCAGAGTTACAGAAAGAGAGGGAGAGAGAAAGAGAGAGAGAGAGAGAGAAAGAAAGAGAGAGATGGCCGACACTGTGGCTCACTTGGTTAATCCTCCGCCTTGTGGCACCGGCATCTCATATGGGCGCTGGATTCTAGTCCTGATTGCTCCTCTTCAAGTCCAGATCTCTGCTGTGGCCCAGAAAGGCAGTGGAGGATGGCCCATGTATGGGCCTGTACCCGCATGGGAAACCAGGAGAAGCACCTGGCTCCTGGCTTCAGATCGGCGCAGTGCGCCGGTTGTAGTGGCCATTTGAGAGGTGAACCAATGGAAGGAAGACCTTTCTCTGTCTCTCTCTCTCACTGTCTATAACTCTACTTGTCAAATAAATAAATATAAAAGAAAGAGTGGCGGGGGGGAGAGAGAATCTTCCATCCCCTAGTTCACTCCCCAAATGGCCACAACAGCCAGGGCTGGGCCAGGATGAAACCAAGAGTCAGGAGCTTCTCTGGATCGCTCATGTGGGTAGCAGGGGCCCAAGGACTTGGGCCATCTTCCACAGCTTTCCCAGGCACATTAGCAGTGAACTGGATCAGAAGTGGAGCAGCCAGGATTCAAACCAGTGCCCATATGGGATGCCAGAACTGTAGGTGGCAGCTTAATGTGCAATGCTACAACATTTGCCCCTAAAAATTCAAAAAAAAAGAGAAAAAAAAATAGGAACTCAGGGACCCAGGAAGGTAAAGCTCCTCTATACAACTGCAGTATTGAATACAGGTTCTTATCAGCTACTATGCTAGTAAGACAGATACATCAGGGACTGTCTATTAAATGTTTCATTTTTTTTTTCATTTGACGGAGTTAGTGAGAGAAAGAGACAGAGAGAAAGGTCTTCCTTCCATTGGTTCACCCCCCAAATGGCTGCTATAGCTGGTGCTGTGCCGATCCGAAGCCAGGAGCCAGGTGCTTCTCCTAGTCTCCCATGCAGGTGCAGGAGCCCAAGCACTTGGGCCATCCTCCACTGCCCTCCCAGGCCACAGCAGAGAGCTGGACTGGAAGAGGAGCAACTCAGACTAGAACCTGGTGCCCATATGGGATTCTGGAGCCGCAGGTGGAGGATTAACCAAGTGAGCCCCTAAATGTTTTATTTCATTGATTCAAATGAGTCACTCGCTCCTTCCCAGGCAGGGGTTTAGAAGTGTCCTCTTCCAATTTCCCATGCAGTAGAGAACTGGATATTAGTGAGCACTAGTCAGGTCTAACATAATATATTTCCCTAATTCAGAATGTGCACAAAGATTTACTTAAACTATTAAAGCACTGCATTAAACATTTGCAAATGATGAATGATAAAAATATCCCGCTGTGATAACTGGTTAACTAAATGACATTACATTCATGTGATGGAATGACATTCATCCAATAATAATGTTCTAGAATAATATTTAACAACATATTAATATGTTCATGATACAACATTGAGTGGGAAAAGGTTAGTATCATTTCAATTTGAAAAAAAAACAAAATGTTCAGACAAATCTAGAGAGTTAAATAACACAATTTCAGTAACGGCTATTTATGAATGAGGACATAATAGATGATTGAATTTTTCTTCATACTTTTCTATATTTTCTTCAGTTAACATGTGTTTTGTTATGGATGAAAATTATTTTTTCTTCTAGTTATTCATTCACTTATTTATTAATATAAATAGAACAAACTTAAGGTAGTTCATAGATACAATAAGAATATAATGATACTTCTTTTCCTCTCTCACTGCCTCCCTCCCTCCCTCTCTCCCTCACTGTTTCTCTCTCTCTCTTTAACACAAATTTTAACTTACAATATAGTCAAAGACTTAATGCTCCACTAAATGAAGTGTTCCAAAAGTAAATAGTGCAAAAACCATAGTTCAGCAGGAATATAGGTAAGATCTATAAACAATAATCAATGAAAACATGACCATTTTACTCATATGCAGTAAATTTAAAATAATGATAGATAATTAAAACTATAGTATACCATCTTTAATCATGTGTTTGACAAAGATATAAGACAAAATTTAACAAAATTATGTTTGCAGCAATACTGATTCAAAAACATTTATTTCATTTTTCTCTCTTCTTGTTTTGTTTTTGATTTTTTTTTTCTGTTTAAATTTAAGCTCCCTCATATAAAGAAGAACATGCAGTGTTTGTATTTCTCTGGTTTATTTCATTCAGCATCATGTCCTCCAATAGCTCCGTTTTGATGTAAATGGTAGGATTTCATTCTTTTTTAGAGCTGAATAATATTTCATTTTATACGTACATATACATACACACACAATCACACACACATTTTCTTTATCCATTCATCTGATAATAGACACCTCGGTTGATTCCAAATTTTGGCTATTGTGAACAGTGCTGCTATAAACATCATGGTGCTGGTGTCTCGTTGATACAAGGTGCTCATATCTTTTGAGTATGTACCCAGGAGAGGATTGCTGTATTACATGGCAAATCTATTTCTAGATTTTAAAGAAATCTCTATGCTGTTTTCACAGTGTATGAACTAATTTATGTTCATACCAACAGTGTGTAAAAGTGCTCCTTTCTCTACATCCTCTCCAGCATTTGTCAATTTCTGTCTTTTGGATAGTACCCATTCTGACAGGGGTGAGGTGATATCTCACCATGGTTTTGATTTGCATTTCCCTGGTGGTTAGCAATGTTGAGAATTTTTTCATACATTTTTTGGCCATTTGTATTTCTTATTTTGAAGACTGTTTATTAAACCCCTTTGCCTATTTCTTGATTGCATTTTGTTGTTGTTGTTGAGTGTTTATAGTTGCTGATATATTCTGGATACTAATACTTGGTTGAATAAGTAGCTTGCAAATATTTTTCCCATCCTCTTGGCTGCATCTGCCCTGTATTGATGGTTCCCTTTGATGTGCAGAAGCTTCTGAGTTTTATATAATCCAATTTATCTAGTTTCGCTTTTCTTACATGTGCTTTGGGGTTCTTATCCAAGAAGTCATCACTTACCCCCACATCTTTAAGTGTTTCTCCTATATTTTTTTATCAGTAACTTCATAGTCTCAAGCCTTACATTTACGTTTTTTATCTATCTTAAGTTGATTTTTGAACATGGTGAGAGGTAGGGATATAATTTCAGAATAAAGAACCCAGAAATTAATCCACATGCATATAGTCAACTGATTTTTAACAAAAGTATGCAGACTACACAGTGGAGAAAGGATAATCTCTTAAATAAATGGTGCTGGCAAAAAAGTGTTATTTTTAGAAGAATGAAAATTATTCTAAAATGTATTTCTTATATATATATATTTGTACAAGTAACACTGTGTGATATTTTATTTTTCTTATCGCTTGCATGTCTCATTTCTCTAACATGATTGTAACTCACTCTTGTGTTTCCTTTTGCATCATCCCATCTGAGGTCCTAGTGCAAAGCCTGTCGCATAACTGACTCTCATAAGTGATGACAAAAGGATTTTCTAGAGAATAAAGAAAAAAAATGGCAACAATGACTGAAAGGAACCCCTTACATCTTGAGAGAGCGCCGTCTGTTCTCTATTTTCAATTCATGAAAAACATTTAAGTGAACAAAAATCAGATCCCAAGCTGCTCATTTATATGAGAATGGCCAAGCACTTTTTGAAGCTGATTTTTCTTCACTTAGATAGTGCACTGCTATTCCTTGGTGTTCTAGTGCTCTTTCAATAATTGTGAGGCAAAGATGGAAAAGCAAAATAAAAATCCCAGGACTCATAGTGTGCTTATAATTTGGGACAGATGACTTATTTAGTTCTGAGATCAAGATAGATATTATAATATGGTGCAAATTAGAATGAAGATACTAAATAATTTACGCTAATGCTCTCAGTTATAAAGATAACTGCCTCACTTTGCAACTGATATAAATTAAGGGAATATATTTAAATGTATATTTTAATCAATCAAGAAGGCTCGTCTGCCAGCCGGTGTTAGATGCTAATGCATGCTCTCAATGAAACGGTCTGTTTATTAACTAATTAAATGCCAAATGACTGAGTTGCTGAACTTGAACACTGACACAGTGATGCTGTACGGTTGTGGTCATTGTGTATATTTCACAGTGCAAAATCAGCCTCTACATGACTTTGAGACATATTTATTGCTAAGTGAGCTAAGCTGTAATTTATCCAAAATATTAAGTTTTTGATGTGAAATGAGGTATTGGAAGTAAGAATATCCTGTAGAAATCAGAACTGAGAAGAACTTGCATTTGAATTGAGATCCCACTGGCTGCAGCGATGCTGACCAGCTGCCTAGCACATAGTAGGCTGTTTAGTGAATGCTGATAGAACTGTGCTGAACGAAGCTGAATGTGCTATTAGGTGTCCCGATGAGCTGGAAGAAGGTGTCTTTTCAGGGAACCTCGGTGGCTTGATAAAAAGCATATCTAAATAATTATCAGCATCAAAAGAGTGATAAAAGAGATAGAGAGTACAGGTATAGGTAGTGAATGCTTGCGTTGAAAGCAGAGCCCACAAATTAGGGTACATTAACAGCTCAGCGAGCATAAAACATGAAAGAAACAGCGCTTGAAAGAAAGCCAGAAGAATGAGACTAACTGGAAATTCACAATCAGGACCATTTCCTTACTAATCAAAATCCATTTTCTTCAGCTTTTCTTTTTCGTGCGCTGGCATTTTTCTCACACATCATGGGCATAGAAAATAAAATCATCCAGGAAAGTGGCAGTTCCTCAACATCATCAATGAATTGCTAGCAAACTAATCTTATTTTCAGATCTTTCTTCTTCTTTTTAAAGTTGCTTTCTTTATGTTTGAGATTAAACAGGAAAACCTGAGGATGACTTATACTGAATCTAGCCTGTTCAAATAATCTATTTACTAAAGAAAATTCTCTGATCCAAATTTCATCCCCAAATGAATTGCCCTTTTCATAATATGTTAATTATTTTGCATCTTAAGAACTCACTAAATACTTTAAAATGAAGATTAGTGTACTGACTGGAATGCAATTATGTGAAATGTGGTAGGTATGGAATTTAAAGCAAATGTAAACATATTTTTGGATTGAAAGTACTTAATATCTTTCTCAACTATAAATTTGAAAGGGAACTTAAGCAGGAAATTCTAAGTGGTAGATATTTCATGAAATTTTTAATATCTATAATTTCTAAAGATTGATTTTTGTCTTTTAATCTGGCCCAGACTTAGAAAAAATAGTCATTTTATTTGAGACACAGACAGAGTTTTCTTATCTGTTGTCTCATTCCTCCAATGCCTGTAATGGCTAGGACTGAAGCCAAGAGCCAGGAACCCAAGCAGTGATCCAATTACTTCAGTCATCACCACTATACTAGTAGGAAAGTAGTCAGGAGCAGAGCCACGTATTGACAAATACAGGCACTCTTACGTGGACATGGTTATCTTAATTAGCATCTTAATTAATAGGCCAGACTCTTGCCCCTGGCTCAGTTTTGAGGGTATATTCTATATGCAGCCTTACATAGTTTCCACCAAAGGATCATACCAAACTGGAGGGCTTAGCTAAATGGACCCCTTTTTCATGAATATGGCTGAGAGAGTAATTTAATAATTTCCTTATCACCTGGTCTTTCACCCTACTTTGATTACAGAATCTGGCTTAAATGATGCTTGCCTTTGGAGTCCTAAGGTGGTTGCTGAATTGGTTTTAAAAATCAGAGTTCAGTCACCATAGTAGAGGGGACAAGCTGACCTTGCTTCAACTGAATTCCTTAATTCTTCTAATCTTACAAAAATATCCAACATGAACTTGGATTTGTGTTGCTGATAGTTTAACCTGGAGTTATTTTCTATTTGAATGCTGAGTCCTAGATTCCTGAAATTTCTAAGTGAATTATGTAAAGGCCCAACTTCAGTCACTGTGCTCTGTCTACAAGTCAAGGAGAATAATAAGAACTCTCACTAAGCCTGTATTTGAGTTGAGGAAAACCATGGACTTCTCAGAAGATCTGAATATGTCCATCCTCTTGTGTTGGCATCAATAGTCAGGATATGTTGATTGTAACCAGGGCAGAATTTTACCAGTGCATAATTGCACATTGTCAGGCTACAGTCAGCAGCACTTTTCCTTCAGTTTAAAGAATCTTGTGGCTGCCTAGGCCGAGCCCCCACTAACTTTCCTTCTAGGATGGAGTTCCACGCATTGTCATCAGAGCTACTTGGCTTCTCTTTATCCCAGCCCAGTAGCGCTGAAACCATTTATACCTCCTTACAGGTTAAAGATCACATCAAGATGATTGATAACTTTCTCTGATGAGATACCAGCACGTGAGAAGTTGGGTTCCACCAACTTCAGAGGGTTTTATAGTTTTCCTTTTAATCTGTCCTCTTCTTCCATAAGGGTACAATTGTGTAAGGGTGAAAATTGGGGTTTGGTGGGACGTTAGGAAATCAAGACCATTTACATTTTATTTCCTTGACATCAGATCTTTATGTCCTGTCTTATTTAGTTTTCTATTTTCACCTTATTGTATCTATTGCCTATTTAAAAAGTTAATATAACGTTGTGGCATTGATGTATTCAGTAAGCTGTTGAAAAATAAATATTTGGCACCTTGAGCTGTATTAGTTGGTTTGTATTTAAATGTTTCCTTTTGAAACTAAGAACAATCACCGTATAATTTTCATTTTAGAAAGAGAAGAGTATATCAGGCAAGTTGTTCCTATTTATAAATGGGATGTATCATAGAGCTCATGGTATTAAGAAAATTATTGTTGAAAATTCAAAGTGTCCTTAGAAATCAGGTCTTTAATTGCTCCATTTTGTAGATAAAGAAATTGAGGCCCAGGGAGGGCAAGTGATTCAGGGTCACACCATGTGTTAAAACAGGGATTTAAACCTATATTTCCTTTATAAATACATGTTCCTTAATTTTTGAGTATATAGAATATCCTGTAGACTCTTCATCATGTGATGTGAAACAAATGTTCAAATGAATGAGCTCTGTTTTGAGCTGTACTTCATCTTTCCACAGTTGTTTTTAAAGTCAGCATTTTATTTTGTCCTGAAATAAAGAGAACAAATACATAATATTACGCGATAGCATTTCTAGAGTTGCGTGAATCACTGGAAATGATATAGACGCAACAGCATTGATGTGGTCTATGCCAATTATCATGCCTCTCTTATGGGATAATCAGGGGATGTTCACTGAAATATGCTTTTCGTTTTCATTCACAGGTAATGACCATGCACTTCTCAGAGAGGATTTATTTTCCCTTCACATCTTCTTCTAAGTTAAGCACTTATGCTCAACTCATGCAAATGAAAGGTGTATATTCCATGCAAGAGAGTGTGTGTGTTTGTGTAATTAAGACGTACATATTAACTTTTTAGCTGACACAAGAAGATACAGCTTCAAAATATTGGAAATTTGCTCCAGATAGAACACATCTTCATGTCTTCCATTCTATATAAAACAAGCGATATTTACAGGAATAATTCTCTATGTAATTACACAATTATTAAAAACATAGTAGTGAAGTAGGAGCTTTTATCAAGTCATTCAAATTAGTGCTATTTCATCCTAATCACTATCTACTTGAATGTGTATTGCTTGGATGTGACTGTGGAAAGCTCATTAAATAAATTTTCTTTAAAATTTAATTACTGGGAACTTCTTCAGATAATAATGATTATGGGTATAATTAGGATCTTTGTTCCTCTTTGTTTTTAGACTAAAAGGTACAAAGACTCAGAGAAAAAGAGATCGAAATTGCATATCCAACATTTGGAGAAGTAGTTGTCACAGGCGTCGTAGAATATTAAAGAGCCCAATGCGGCAGTGGCATGTGAAGATCGAAGTATGGAAATGGCAATTTGGTGTTTAGTTATTTAGTCTTTCATTTTCTTCCAAAATGCCTGGGTTGTATTGGGCAATCTATGAGAAACAATGAAAAGCTGTCCCCTTGAATGCCTGGCTGCAGAAGGTGTTAAAGATACACGATACCTTTCCCTTAGAATGACTGTAGGACTGATATTCTCAATCTGGTAATTGAATAAGCTCACAGGAGAGCTGGTGTGTGTCTCCTCCTGCCACGTTAAGTAAAAATAGCATCTGTACTTCCTGGAGTTAATGCCTTTTGGTTCTCTGTAATTCCGAGAACCACATTCACACTCTGAGTAGTGAAATTTTCGGAACTTCTTTGCAAAGCAGTGGTGGCGCCTATGCAGAAACCAAGAATTCAAACAAAGCATTTTCTTTTACTTCATTGAGAAGTAATACATTCTCTGAGAAGTACCATTGCACCTGATTTCTGGGTTGATTAGTGTTACAATCTCCCAACTCCCCAAAGGTCTCAATCACTACTTGAATGTACAGAAGCATTCTCTGCTATGGAGTCCTAGGCTAAGAAAGGAATTGTGGTTATCTTGTCACAGACACTGTAAAATGCAAACATACTTTAGCTCATCTGAACTTGAAACAAGTTGTGTTTGTAAAATAGTCAACAGAACCAATGAGAGAATATTTTTATAGCAATAGGAGAACCACTTCTAAGCATGAAGAGGAGAATAAAATTCTTGTTCTCCCATTAGAGCAAGAGTGAAGGATGGAGGTTGGGGCTTTTTTTTATCCTATAGGGGTCTTCAAAGTATTCATCCAAAATGCATATTATGAAAAAAAGGTTGATTGGATTTAAAAGTTTTTTTGCATTAAAATAAACTTATCTTTCAACTCCATTGTTTTCCGAACTGTGTGAAGGCCCCTAGTATTAGCAAAAACAGTAACTTTATACAGCAAACTTGCAACGTACAGCCTTCCCAGTATCAATCACTTAGGATCTTTGTGGGTCAGCTGTGTTCAGTGTCCTATAAAGTATTCCAACTCTTATGGTCATAAGAAGGTTATAGAGAACCAAACTTGTCACCAGGCAGATTAACATCGACTCAGAAAAATGTAATTGGTTGCATGAGAGAGAAGCTAATTGATAGTTGCATTGTGTTTGAGTTGCCTTGGAATTGAGCATTATCTAATTTGCTTAGGGTCCTTCTAACTAGGTAAGCTGGAGAACAGCTCCACATTTTCACTGTTATGAGAGAGGCTTATGGAGGTATAGAAGGAGGTGAAGCAAAGGAGGAGAAAAAGGAGGAAGAGAAATGGCTGGCACTGTGGAGTAGTAAGTTAAGGCTCTGCCTGTGATGCTGGCATCCTATGTGGGCACTGGTAAGGGTCCCGGAGGCCCCTCTTCCAATCCAGCTTTCTGCTATGGCCTGGAAAAGAGGTGGAAGATGGTCCAAGTGTTTGCCCCCACAACACCCACCCAACTGGGAGACCTGCCTGGCCCAGTCCCGGGCCACTGGGGCCATTTAGGGAGCGAACCAGCGGGTGGAAGACCTTTCTCTATATCTCTCCCTTTCTCTTTCTCTGCAACTCTGCCTCTCAGATAAATAAATAAAATCTTAAAAAAAGAAGAAAGAAAAGAAGGAGGAAGAGGAGAAAGCTGAAGGCCCTGATGTGCAGTTTAAGTCTGAGGTTTATGGGAAGCACAGGTGACTGCTTGCATCTTTGTTCAATTTAGAGAACTTTGAGACAAGCAATACAATCTCCTGAGTCTAAATTTTATGACCTAGAATTGAGCATAAAGAAAAACACCTCCCTCATATGCAGAGATGCACACATAAATAATACTTTGTTCTTTCTACTTGTCTGTTATCTTTGTTTCTATAAATAAGTAAAGACTGTTTAAGGGGAATTATTAAATCTACAGTAGAATTTTTGCACCTTTAATTCTATACTCAAGATCATTTTGGATAGCTTATATATTAATAGAGCTTACATTACAAAATAATATTTCTAAAGCAATAATGTAAGGTGAGGAGAATGTGTGGGATTATTTCTAGAATCAGTTCTGGATCCAAGATTGCTTGATTTGATGATATTAGGTCTGCAGCATCACATTGGCATCTCCTGGGGGCAGTGCCTTGTAACTGAGGTTACCATGTGAGGTTAGTCAGTAAGAATGGAGAATAGCCAGGGTAAGCTATGTCTTAGGAAAAAACTAGAACAACCTATGTCTAATGGATGTGAAACAGGGAATTTTGGCTGTTCAGTCTTCAGTGTTTTTCCTGATTCAGATTCTCAAGAACACATTTTTGTCTCTAGGTCTTGCCCTTCTAATGGGTCTTAGACTAAGGTCTTGCCCTTCTTATGGCCAGCTGACACATGGCTGCCTCAAAACCAAGTCTCTAATTGAACTCATCATTGTCTTTGCCCTCTGATACATTCTTCTGTTTTCAATCTGAGTTCTGTAACAGTGAGCTAAGAGGTTTTGTCTGCTCTTGTCCCTGTGAAATCCATTCACCCTTTTGAATCCTCATGGCCTTAAAAATATGGCCTTAAGAATAGCACTGACTATGCTATTCATCTGTTTAAAATACTCCAGGGCTCACTGTTGCCATCTTGTATGTATTCAAGGCACTTCAGAATCTGGTCTCCTTGGGCCTCTTTGGGTGTAGCAAGGGTATCTGCTAGAATGAGCTGCCTTTCAACATGGGTGCTTTATGAGGTTAGACACCTTTCCTGTTTTGTAATCTGTTAGAGTTTGGTCTGTGGAAACCACTTAATAAGTATTGGTTGAATGACAGACTGAGTGGATGAGTGAATGTCAACTCCCCAGCTCATTTTTACTATCTGTTAATACTGATAGACATACTCTCTCAGGGGATGTGTTGTACACATCTTTATACCTTTGATCTTGAAGTTCTTTCTACTGGGAACACTGGCTTTGTCTTTCTTCTCTAGCTAACTCATTCTCATCCTATTAGATTTAGTTTAGATTGTGTCTTATGAAGCCCTCCATAAGCCTCCTGGTAGGGCTAACCTATTTTCAACTGCACTTCCACAACATTTTGTGTAAACATCTACTCAGTTTTTGTCCAAATTATGTTCAAGTGCAACATTTGCTTATCTCATTAGACAGAAAGCTCATTGGGACTATGTCTAGCACCAAGTTTTTCACAGTCTTTACTCAAATACTTTTTGAGGAACCAATCTGTATTATGTTTTCTTCTCACTCATTCAGATTTGTGCAAGATCTCATTTCTTGTGGAAAACTTTCCCCTTGGTCCTATTAAAATTCCCACAAAGCACATTCTCTGAATTATCCTCCTCCAACTTCATCATTTTTTTTTTTACCAACTTTAAGGAGGCATGATTGACATCCAGAAATGTGAATATATTTATAGCATGCACTTTGATTTTTTAACTTATCTGTATGTTCTTTCAACCATCGCCACAATTAAGCTAATGAATGTATCATCCTGGTTCATCTATTACTCCCACACAGATTTGTGTGTGTTTTGGCCTATACTTGCACTCTACTGCCTAAGCAACCACTGATTTGCTTTTTGTCACAATAGATTATTTTATTTTTACTAGAAATTTTTATGAATTGAATAAAACATGCATTTTTTTTGTCTGCCTTCTTTCACTAAGCATAATTATTTGAGATTCATCCCTGCTATTGGGTTCAGTCCTTTTTATTGTTGAGCAGTATTTCACTGTGCAGATATGCCACTGCTGATTTATTCATTCACCTGTTGATAAGCAGATTAACTACTAGAAATTAAGCTACTATGAATACGTATCTTCAACTCTTTATAGGGACATGATCTTTCATTTCTCTTGTGTAAATGCCTAGGGATGGAATAGTCAAATCATGATGAATGTATGCTTAACTCTTAAATAAACAGCCAAACTGTTTTCAAAAAATTATTCTACAATTTGGCATTCCCACTGGCAGTGTTAGAGTTCCAGTAATTCCACATCCACATCAACACGTGGAGAGGTCAGTTGGTCATGGTGGAGGGACTGGGAGTCAAAGGGAGCACATAGACAAGTCTAGTACCTGCTAACGCTAACCAATGGAGTAAATAAAGGGGAGAGTGATCCAACATGGGAAGTGAGATACTCAGCAGACTCATAGAATGGCAGATGTCCTAAATAGCACTCTGGCCTCAGAATCAGCCCTAAAGGCATTCGGATCTGGCTGAAAAGCCCATGAGAGTATTTCAGGCATGGAAAGCCAAGACACTCTGGCAAAAGATCTCTGCGAGTGAGACCCCAGTGTAAAGCCAAGACACTCTGGCAAAAAAAAAAAAAAAAAAAAAAAAACCACCACCAACAACAACACTAAATGAAAGATCTCTGTGAGTGAGATCCCAGTGGAAAGAACAGGTCTTCAAAGAAGGAGGTACCTTTCTCTGCAGGGAGGAGAGAACCTCCACTTTGACTATGACCTTGTCTAAACAAGATAAGAGTCGGAGAACTCAGAGGGCTTCCATAGCCTTGGAAACTCATGACTGGAGCATAGGGAGATTACTGATGCCATAGACAGGAGTGTCAATTGGTAAAGTCAACAACAGGAGTCACTGTGCACTTACTCCTCATGTAGGATCTCTATCCTTAATGTGCTGTACATTGAGATTTAATGCTATAACGAGTACTCAAACAATATATTTCACTTTGTGTTTCTATGGGGGTGCAAACTGTTGAAATCCTTACTTAATGCATACTAAACTGATCCTCTGTAAAAAAAAAAAAAAAAAAGAAATTATCAATTCCCAACTTGACTCTCACTGGGATTAAACATGACAATAGGTCTGCTCTGATTTCATCATCATTTAAAAAAAAATCATCTATTATTTTTCACTTTATTTTTCTGTGTGGGAGCAAACTGTTGAAATCCATACTTGATGTATACTAAGCTGATCTTCTGTATATTAAGATAATCGAAAATGAATCTTGATGTGAATGGAAGGGGAGAGGGAGTGGGAAAGGGGAGGGTTGTGGGTGGGAAGGACGGTATGGGGGGGAAGCCATTGTAATCCATAAGTCGTACTTTGGAAATTTATATTCATTAAATAAAAGTTTAAAAAAAATAAAAAAACAAACATAAAAAAAAAACTTTAAAAAAAAATAAAAGAAAAAAGAAAAATCTGGCCGGCCAGTGCCATGGCTCACTTGACTAATCCTCCGCCTGCAGTGCCGGCACGCCGGGTTCTAGTCCCGGTTGGGGAGCTGGATTCTGTCCCGGTTGCTCCTCTTCCAGTCCAGCTCTCTGCTGTGGCCCAGGAGGGCAATGGAGGTTGGGCCCTGCACTCGCATGGGAGACCAGGGGACGGGGGAGCACCTGGCTCCAGATTGGTGCAGGGCGCCAGCTGTGGCGGCAATTTGGGGGGTGAACCAATAGAAAAGGAAGACCTTTCTCTCTGTCTCTCTCTCTCACTGTCCACTCTGCCTGTCAAAAAAAAAAAAAAATTCTGGCCATTAAAATAGATGCAGTAGTATCGTTGTGATTTTAATTTTCATTTCTTAGTGACGAATGAGGCCAAGTATCTTTTTATGTGCTTATTCACTGTTTTAATAGCTTTCATGAAGTCAGCACAAAGGTTCTGTACACTAAAAACAAGGTTAGTTGTTTTATTACTACTGATTTTTGAAAATTCTTTATACAGTCTGTATGAAAATACTTTGGCAGATATGTGATTTGCAAATACTTTCTTCTACTCTTGGATTTATCTTTTCATATTCTTAACAGTGATTTTTGAAGAACAGAAGTTTAAACTTTGGTGATGTCTAATTTATCAATTTAACCATGCTTTTGGCATTGAATATAAGATATCTTTGCCAAACCTGTGATACAAAGATTTCTTCCTGTTTTTTTCTAGACATTTTGTGGCATTATTTATTATGTTTAGTCCTATGAGCCCTTAAAGTTAATTTTTTATTGTGGTAGGTATGGGTAGAAGACTTTTCTTCTGAAAATCCATTTGTTCTGGTATAATGTGATGGAAAAACTGTCATTTCTTCACCAATTGCCTTTGCATCTTTGTTAAAAATCAGTTGTCCATGATCTATGTGCTTTTTCTGGATTCTTATGGTCATCCATCAATATATTCTCCTGTATTTACACCAAGTGTCACACCATTGTGACTACCATAGCTTTATACTAATACTAAAAATCAGATAGTGTTAGTCCTCCAATTGTGTTTTTTGTCTAAGTTGTTTTGTTTTTCTGTTTTCGGAATGTATTATTTTAAGCTCAGTTGTTACAATAAAATTGCAAACTGGGAAAAGGCAAAGGCAGTGTTTTATTTGATTGTGCACACCTGAAAATATTTTACCACGAGCAATAAATACTAAGCTGTTTTTTTTTCCTCTGGTGCTTTTATCTGATTTATGATTTCCTGTTAAACTCAGAAATGCTGCAGCTTCCCAATCACTTTGGAACTTGTGCCTTGCATTTTGTCAGAATTCTTTGAGACATTCTGAAAAGCGACAGTCTCCCCAAACTTTAGTTAGTCATACACAAAGTGCTCACATACTGAAAACAAGTCTTTCTATAGGTTGGAAGGCGTTCTTTTCCCCATAGAAGGAGAATAAAGAGAAAGAAAAAAGCCACACACATTAGTGCACAATGCTGCAGAAGGTGTTTTCCTGAACTCTAGACAATGGATGCTAATGGATCATTTGTGCTATGTGCTGAAGCCTTTTGAATTTGCAACAAGAGAAATCATCTCTGATGATGCTTTGCTCAGCCAAGTTCTCCAATCAGCCAAATTACAAAAACTGAAACTTCAAGGAATGAGACCATCTTTGGAAGGACAGAAAGTCTGTTTGGCAGTTTGACTACTGAATAGCATGTGGAGAAAGCTAGGAAATTGTTAGAAAGGTGCAAATGTATACAAAGTTCATTATTCTTTGTGTTAATATTGTCTAATCCTTTCTCCTTGAATAAGAAGCCTTAATGCTTCCTGTGTAAAGCAGGGATATTGAGCTTCAATGACACATCTGTCCCAACCTAGGAGTTCAGATTCCAGATAAATGATTTGACAAATGAAGATTTCCAAAATCTTGCAGGTGTTAAAGCATCTTCTCATTGTCCTAGTTCCTCCTGCCACTGAATTGAAATCACTGTAACCAAATCAAGGAAGCTGCTTAAAAACAGAAAATGCTCCTTTCCATTGAGATCCAAATGGAAATAGAACAGTCAGGATGACAGATTTGTTCAGAACCAGGGCAAGGATCTGTGAAATAGGGTCTTCTTTTAATCAAGCTACGCCACAGATGTGTGACAAACACCTTTGGAGGCTTCTTTAAAGACTGTAACTTGCACATATCAGGTAGAATGGAAAGACTTGTTTTACTCTGATCTTTTGCTCATTTTTAAAATGAGTGCTATGATCTAAATGAACTTTTAAGCCCTTTCCTGCTGTTAAAATCTATAAGGATTTGTTGTTTATGAATCCATTAGGTTGTAATATTTGATGATTGGACTCAAAACTCTTCTGTACACTGTAATAACTAAGGCACTTGGAGAATATCTATACCCCCCAAAGTTAGGGCTTTTCCAAAAGGAAACAATTCCAGAAGATTCTGGGTTGTTGAAAACATTTGATTTACTCTACCAGGATAGGCACAATAGAGTTAAAACAAAAATATCCTGTAAGTCAAGACCTATCTTTGAAGGAGGACACAATGAAATAATTTCACAACCAATGCAACAAATATTCAAGGGGCACCAGCTATGGGCCAAACATGGATGTAATGCGAATATAGGAGATAGAAAAATAAATAAATACATGATTGCAAATCATTGTGAGAAGCTATGAGAAAAAAGTATAGTGTTCTTTAAGAAGGCAAAACAGGCAGGATAAGTGATCCAGTCTGTTGGAGAAGGGAGACCTCACCAGGGCACTAACTGAAGACAAGAGTCACAGATTAGCTGTAAGAAGTTTGCACACACAGATTTTCTGCTCGGTATGTTCTTTCTTCCCTGTGGTCTAAGATGCTCCTACTTATCCTTTGAACCATATCCATACTTTGACTCTCAAAAAAAGTCATCTTCGAATTCCCTGGATTAGTCAAGTACCACTACCCACACCCACAGTAACACATACCCAACATCTCATGACATATTTGTTTGTATAACTAACTTTGATTCCACCCCCACCCCATCCAATTGCTTTAGAAGCTACTGAAAAGAGGGATCCCTGGGGCTGGCACCGTGGCTCACTAGGTTAATCCTCCACCTGTGGTGCCGCCATCCCATTCGGGCGCTGGTTCTAGTCCCGGTTGTTCCTTTTCCAATACAGCTTTCTACTGTTGGCTGAGAAAGCAGTGGAAGATGGCCCAGGTGCTTGGGCCCCTGCACCCCTGTGGGAGACCCAGAAGAAGCACCTGGCTCCTGGCTTCGGATCAGCGCAGCTCCTTCTGTTCTGGAAGGAAGACCTTTCTCTCTGTCTCTTTCTCTCACTGTCTGTAATTCTATCTCTCAAATAAAAAAAAAAAGAGGGACCCCTTCCGAGTTACTTTGTTTTCATTGAAGCTTTTGCACCAAGCCCTATGGGAGATCTAATCAGCAGATATTTGTTGAACGATTAAATGTATGACTGAACTGGGTGAAGGAGATGAAAGACAGGGGTATTTCCAGACAAAGAAATATTGTGTATGTGAATGCCCAAAATCCTCAGTCAACATTATTTAAAATGAGAGATTACCAACAGTGATTGGAAGGCGATAAGGAATTTTAGGTTAGAATATGGTTAATTCTTTGACAGACCAGAACACTGGTAGCTGTTTGGGCTTTTTTATTTCACACTAGTAAATCAATCCAGGAAAAATCCATGAATCCGATGTTGGGGGATGGAGAGGAAAGAGATGCAACTCAGGAACAGAACAAGTTAGTTGGAGAAATGTAACTTGTAAGGTAAATAGAAATTAACAGAGAAAATGCACATCCATGCTTCTCAGGTGTAACTTTTCACTGAGCATCGTTTGAGTCAGATTTAAAGGAATTGGACAAATATTAATGCTTTGAACACCCTTGGCTCCATTCATTGACCACCAGAAAGTACTAATTTTCTGATGAGCTTCTCTCCCAGATATTTGTGCAAATCCACAGGGATGCTTTACATCCAATGCCCTTTAGTCTCATTGGTTCACATGTACATACCACAGTTACTTTCTCTCTCAGAGGCTCAGGAAGGTCCCATATAGTATTGAGCCCCTGCCTGCAACTCTGTAGCTTCTGTGCTCCACTGTCAGTCATGAGTCTCCCTTTCTCATATCCCTGAACAATTAGTCTATTTGTTCCCAAATGATTTTTCTTCATAATAAGCTCTCTTGATGCTATATTGTAAACCTCTAATATCAGTGGAACAAAAGTTGTCTTGAGAAGTTTATTTGCTGCTATTTTCTTTCCCAGTAATGGTCAGCTAATCCATCCTGTAAACAGAGTGAGTAGCTAGCTACTCAGAACCGTTGTTTAGGCACTAGAATTACAGTGAAGGATGGATCTGAATAAATAAGTATCCTGTTCATGTTTTAGAAGGGAGGAACTGAGGAAGTTAAATTAGATTGTTGGTATTTTGGCCATGAAGCTATGGTATGGTGTAAAGTTTTGAAGATTTTGAATGACTGTAAATGGCATACTGGTGCTTCAATGAGTTGACACACAATACTCCACAAGGGAAAGCTTATATTCATAGTTTGCCTAAACTCTCTATATAGAGTTTAACTAATAGAAGTACTCATCACGCATACTAAGGTACACAATATATATTGAATATTATAAGTAAAATTTAAAAATATAAATATTCCTAACAGTCAAGAAATATGATAAGTAGCTTCGGGTTCATAGAAACTTGTTTTAGGGCTAGCACTGTGGTATAGTGGGTAAAGCCACTGCCTGCAGTGCTGGCATCCCATATGGGCACTGGTTTGAGACCTGGCTACTCCACTTCTGATAGAGTTCTCTGCTATGGCCTGGGAAAGCAGTGAAAGATGGCCTGAGTGCTTGGACCCCTGCACCCACATGGGAGACCTGGAGGAAGCTCCTGGCTTTGGATTGGCCCACTTTTGGCTGTTGCCACCATCTAGGGAGTGAGCCAGCTGATAGAAGTTCTCTCTCTGCCTCTACCTCTGCCTCTCTGTAACTCTGCCTTTCAAATAAATAAATGTCTTTAAAAAAAAAAAAGAAATTTGATGTTTTGCTATTTGTAGGTTAGGCACATGTCAAATAGTCTATTCTCATCGTGTTTGCTTTTGACTTGTTGGTGAAAATCTTTGATATAAAACCAGCATTTCAGAATCAAAGGTCATGCTTTGAGACCAGAGTAGTAAAATTACACTCTCTATTCTTGAGTACCTTCCTTTAAAAGCATATATATATATATATATATATATATATATATATATAAAGTTCCTTTCATCATGGATGAGCTTGACCATGATTCCTATTGTTTCTTGGGCTAATAGTACTTAGGAAATTCAGTTACAAAATTCAGACCTTATTCTAAATGGTACATTTGGAGAGAAAAAGCCGAAGCTCTTACTTGAGCATTTTTCATCTGGAGATGAATCATAGGCAATTAACAGGAACAATTCTAATTAACTGACATAATTAAAAAACTAATAATGTTTAACATTATTGTTTTATACAATGACATTAGCTTTAACAGCCTAGCAACACATCAAGGCCTCATTTCCATAGTCACAAAGTATATTATTTTTCCTAGGTTTCTCTGGTAACCAGTTTGACAATAGTAACAACAATATGAGTTCCTAAATTGTTTTGCCATACAACTTCATAATTTATGCCATTGGCAGTAATTGTAATGTCTATATAATTTCCTTTTAATTATCAACTAATGAAATTTACATTCATTTGGGTAAAACAAATATTCACATTCAACTTCCAATCACCTGTCCAAGCTTCCATTTAATTTACTCAAGTTTGGTGCTTTTTATTTATATTTTTAATATCAAACTGTGAGAGGAATATTAACATTTATTTTCTGATTAGTGTTTAGGGAAATATTGATTATATGATTCTTTTCCCTTCTTTGCTTTTAAATATTCGGTGTGTGAATTTTTTAATACAAGAAGATACATACTTTCTAGTTTTTTCACATTAAACTCCAAGGAGTTTAAGTGGAATTAATTTAGTAAACTTTAATTGCAGAATAATCTCTGCCTGTTCCCTTATCTCTTGATTTATTACAGGCATTTATTTCTACTTTGAAAAATTCTCATCAGTTTCCCGGGGAATTAATTTAGATTTCTAAAAAGAAAAAAAAACAAATTGCATCTAAATTCAAATTAAGATGCTAATTACAATAATTATTTCATCACATTATATAGAAACTTTGTACATATGAGTATAGCAATTTTGAGGCAAAAAATGTTATTTTTTTCACAGTCTTAATTCTTGCAACTTTTGAACAGATGAATTCCTCAGTTTAATTAGTTGTATACAAAGACCCCGCCCCTCAAAAGAAGTTGTGCTGAATGCCAATCAACTGCTAATTTGAAAAATTGACAATGAAGTCTTTATAAGTGAGCCAAGTGCCAATATCAACCCATCATAGAGAGATGAGCATGTGATTAGCAAACTAGGGGGGTTGATCATTAACAAGCAGGAACCGTGTGCTTTGGACTAAAGAGATCCTCACTCAAGGACTGTACTTATCCAACTGGGGAAAAACTTACTTAAACAATGATTATAACTCTGCTTTATCATTAGAAAGGGGAACACATTAGGAAGAGCATTAGTTTATTCTGCACCTGAGCACAGATCATCAGGGACAACTTCTTTGTGTAGCCAGTCCTGGCTGTCCACAGGGTCCAAAGTCAAGATTTAATTCTAGGAATGAAGCTGTTGGAAGAGTTAATGAAAGGGAATGTGTGTCTCAGCATGACTTCTTTTCATCTATCAGAAAGCAGGCCTTTAGCACGTCTGTCCCGGTCTTTGAGGGAGAAATCTAGAGTTTCTGTCCCTAGTTTTGTACTTTCTGGAGTAAATGACAGTGCTCATCCATAGATTGTACACATGCATTCAAAGAAGAATCAGTGGGTATGTTCCTTTGCAGTCCATCAGCTTTTTGATAGCCTGAGGACAAAAGTGTTTGGACACAGTGTAGCATACAACAGGCAGACTATAGGCTTTGCTCATTTGCCCTTTTCTGGAAAGCTTGGTACAAATAATATTGATGGGACTCAAATTCTACTATTGACCTATGCTAACATTTTGGAGATTCTGCATCATGACACATCAGGAACACTATGAGACTGGGACTCATGAACAAATAGGTCAGTTACTTATTGCCTATGGGGCCTGGGGAAAGATGTTTTACTTCTCTGGTTCTTGGCTTGACATTTTGTGAAATAGGGATGGAGACTCACAACTGCTTCCTTGGGGTTTGTAAGAGAATGAAATAGATAGTAGAGGCCAGGTGACTTATGAAAGCTTATACAACCGTAAAACGCTATAGGGCTATTGTATTCTGATTGTCAATTGAAATAGAACTGATTTTAGTGCAGTTTCAATTACACAGAATGTTAGCATCTGTGAATAAGCATTTAAATTACATATTTTATTAAAATAAATCTATAATATACCTCTGAATATCAAATATTCTTATAAATGTAAGTTATGACCTCTGAACTGTCTCTAGCTTTGGATTTTAATATATTGACTATTTATAAACATATGTTCCTAAAATTATACGGATTTTATTTTTTTTTAAAGATTGGTTTATTTATTTGAAAGGCTTTGTAACAGAAAGAAACAGAGGCAGAGACACAGAGAGACATATTCTATCCGCTGGTTCAATCCCCCAGTGGCCACAACAGCCAGAGCCAGTCTCTGGTCCAAAGCCAGGAGCCAGGAGCTTCTTTCAGGTCTCCCACGTGGGTGCAAGGGCCCAAACACTTGATCCATCCACTGCTGCCTTCCCACGCCAACAGCCAGGACCTGGATCCTAAGTGGAGCAGCTGAGACATGAACCAGCATCCATATGGGATGATGACACTGCCCACAGTGCAGGCTCTATATATACTTTCATAATGTCTCTGATAGACATTAGCAGCAACATTATTGAAATATTATTTTTCTTCATTAAGCTGATTTTACTAGAGGCTGTGACTATAGTATGGACATCTTAACAATGATTATATATAGTCAGAAATGAGTCACTAAAATATGATATATAATGAGTTTTACAATAATTATTAGGAAAACCTCTAATAGCTCAGATTGAGAATTCACTTCTTTAGCAACTTCTTTCCAATTTAGACAAGCCAAAAATAACAAATTTATCAGAAGTGTAAAATGAATCATGGCTTTTTAAAACTGAAATATAGGCAATGAATGGAATGTCCCCATTTTCATATTTGAAATGTCTGGAAAACTGCAGTGGTCAATGTAGGTTTGTAGGGTTTACATTTGGCTCTTTTATGACTTACATCATATTCCTCTTACTATAAGAAGGCCTGGGCTTCTTATAATAAGATACTAATAGAATTGATGTTCCTTTTTGTTTCCCATGGTTTGAGGAGGCAGTGCACACTAAGAGTGTGAGGTACAAGGATATGAATCCAACTGTCAACCCTTAATAACTACATGGTCTTGAGGCATTTACTTTCTCTGTGTCTCAGTTCTTTCATTTGTAAATAAGACTAATTATTGTAACTACTACCCAGGATATCATTTGATGTGTATTATTTTCATCTAGATGAGAAAACAGGCATAGTGACTCACCTACCATGTTAGTGGTTTAAACCAAGCTCTTTAACCCCTGCTAACTTGCTTTTCCATAACTCTCTGTATACAACTATACAGAATATCACTACAAAAATGCATTCTAACTTTTAACACAAGTTAAGTTTCTCCTTGAGTTATCACTGAGGCTTGAATATGCTGAATTCATGAGTACAAGTCTACAATTAGAGAAGCTCCCAACTTAGTTGAAAAAATAAGATTCAACATGTGAACATACATGAAAATTGAACTGTAATTAATGCCTTAAACATGAGTTTAAGACAACAAAAGCAAGAAATATCAAAAGGTAATTTTTGATCAATTGCCAGTTAAATGATGTAGCTGTAATTTTTACACTAGCAGCTATTAAAATAACCAAGAGGTTCAATCCCCACACAACCACACACACACACACACACACACACATACTCACACACACACACACAGAGCCAAGAGGTTGTACTAGCTTCCATTGTGAGCAGATTGTGGATTAAAATGGAATCTCAGATTCAAATTTGTGGTGGTTGTTTTATTGATGGTCTACCTGATCTTGAAAGGTTAAGTTCTCCAAGTGTCATTTTCCTCTTCTGAAAATGAAAAACTAAAATTAGTATCCTATTTTTATCCTCATAGGGAAGAAAACTAATTAGACTAAAACATGGGGGTAATTATTTGAAATATGTGGAGAAAGGTAAAAGCAATTCCTTATTGAATCTTTGTATTATTTTCTCTGTCAAGAGAGCTCTTCCCATACATCTTCGCCGTTCCGTAGTTCAGGACAACCTCATTGATGTCTGCCTGACAAGTGTGATAGGCTTTCTCCTTCTCTGATTGTATGGTACCCAGCTCTCCCAGGTGTTTAACCAGCTTTTATGAACCTTGGTTGTGTCATGCCTTACTTCCACTTCCCACTGGATGATCTCATTTGTTACGCACTCACTCAGGCTTTGAGATCAGAAAACAACCATGTTCAAGCTCCATCTCTGACACTCACCAACTTTGTAAGTTTAGTGGCTTAATCTTCTCAGCCATGATGTCTTCAACTTTTGAGTAGGTAGAATTAATACTTGTTTCCTGGGACTCTTGTGAGAATTAAGAGGATGCACATAAAGTACCTTTTGAAATCTAGCAACAGAGGAAGAGACTAATGAGTGAATGCTTTGATCATTTGAGAAAAATGATCACAGAGAAGGATTTTCTTCATGTCTCTGTCCTCTGAAGCCTAACTACTTGTTGGATAAGTGATTAATAAAAATATTTAGCATTCCTTGTGTAGTGTGGGTGGTACTTGCAAGACTACACAGGACTGAAATTTGCATCTGAGCTATCTGAGTCTTGATGTGCTGTAAATGGCCACCATGCTCTCCTCCAGATTCCTGGGACTCTAAAAAGCTGCACCGGGATCTACCCCAGGACTCTCAGAAATTTTATGTCCTTGCTGATGCTCATAAGGCTTTGTTGTGATTGACAATTCATGTACAAAGATACTTCAACAAGTTTGTAGAAAATTGAATTAGAAGGTAAGTTTTGATTTGATGCAAAGAATTTTTAAATCCATGCATATCAGAACTCTTCAGAAAATTCATTGAAAATACATGAAATGAAAAAACTATGCATGGGTTTCAAAATTTTGTGCACCAAAATAAACTTATCTTTTAATTCAATTTTTCTAAGAACTTTTTGAGATACCCCATGCTCTCCCAAGGCATGCAAACTATTAAACAATCAAATGGCATAAGCTCTATGTTAGAGTTGGCTTCTCATTTGTAAGAAGTTGTTCAAGATCACTAGAAGCCTGAACTAAGTCTGAACTAGAATCTAAGTGAAATACGAGGGATGACAATAGTTAGTATTTCAAACAACCAGGTTTGGTATAGTGTTTAGAATGCATCTTGGAATATCCACATCCCATATTGAAGTGCCTGGGTTTGAGTTCCAGTTTTGCTCCATATTTTTGCTTCCTAGTAATAATCACCCTGGGTGACAGTGGTGACAGTTCAAGTTGCATACCTGCCACCCACCTGGATTGAGTTCTTGGTTCCTGGGTCAGGCTTGGCTCAGTCCCAGCCAGTGTCAGCATTTGGGAGGTAAATCAGTAAATAGCTTTCTGTCTATCTCCATTACTCTACCTTTCATATAAATTAAATAAACAAAATTTTGAAAAGTTATAAAACAGGGGCTAGTGTTGTGGCATAGTGGGTGATGTTAGCACCTGTGACACCAGCATCCCATATGGGTGCCAGTTGGTATCTTTTCTGCCGCACTTCTAATCAAGCTCCCTGCTAATGGCCTGGGCAAGGCAGCATATGATAGCCTAAGTGCTTGGGCCAATGCCACCAATGTGGGAGACCTGGATGAAACTCCTGGCTCCTGGCTTCAATCTGGACAAGCCCTGGCCATTGCAGCTGAGGAGTGAACCAGCAGATGGAAGATTCTCTCTCTCTCTCTCTCCCTCTCTCTCTCTCTCTCTCTCTGACTTTCAAATTAATAAATAAATCTTATAAAAATTTTAAAACAGCTAATGAGAATAAAATCACATCATTTCTGAGTGATGCTTATGAGATCATTTTGAGGGCAGATTTCAAAGATGGGTTAGAAAAAATTTTGTTTCAGGTCATGGCAGCACCATAGGAATAAAGGTATCCAGGCCTTGTTCAGCAACTAATCTGAATGGAGTAAAACACAACTGAATGAACAGCATCTGAAGTTTGTTAGAAGTTGAAAGTTTCTCTTCACAGGATGTCTAGTTCCTTTCAGCTCCTTGCTTTATCACATCAGCACATGACTTTCTTCTTTAGGCCAGGCCAAATTTGAGACTTTTATAAATAAACCATGAAGCCGAAACATCGCACCAAGGGATGCAGACCGGTGGGCTTTTCTACTCTGTTGTTAAACATGTTCTAAGTACTACTCCCATCAGTTCAAGTCTTTGGCTTACAATAATCTTTTCACCAAAGTCCCAGCCATTTGATGAAGAGGAAGGTCAAGATGAAACTGCCTGAAAAGAAGGTATTTTTTTCTCACTGTTTTTATTACTCTCCATGAGGCTGAAATGATGAATTTTCCTAAAGTCATTGCAAAACATGAAGTCCACAGGCATCTCCATAATTTGTAGCCACATCAAAGTAAATAATTTTGGATTGCAAACATTTCTTAAATGAACTTTGAAACTATTACATGCTCTTCCACATTTCTTAGTAACACAATATAATAACTTGATTTGTTGATTAGATTTTTTATTTCGGTAGGATGGAGAAAAGGCATTAATTGGACAATAAATGTGAGTGGTCTTTCAGCCTAGAATGGGAAATGTGATCAATAGTCGCACACAACTCAGGGTTTCTGCACCTTTAATGAGTACAGTAATCACTTGAGCTTCTTGTTGAACTACAGGTTTTGCTTGAGGTTCAGACGGAGCCTCAGCTCTGCATTTCTACCATGCTCATGTGGTTTGCCAATGCTGCTGGTCTGAGGGTTGTGCTTAAAGTAGCAGAGATCTCAGCAAACATTCCTTTCCAAAGAGCCCATATTAAAAATAAATAACAGTTAAGAGGCACAGTTCTCCAATTATAACCTCAACACATGCTTGCCGTGATTCTGAAGAGTCCAGCTCTGGAAGTCATTAGAGAACTCTGGACAGCAACGCACTCGTTTCCATGTGTACAGCACGTGTGATCAATTAGTGGCAGATTAGAACAGGCGTGTTTGATTGGGCATGGCCTGGGGAGGGAGCCTTTGTAGTTATTTCAGGTGTGAGTATATTTGGTTTTTAAAACAATAAGCATTGGGGTGTGTGGTTGAAGATGCTGAAACTCAGGGGCGTATGGTGAACACATATATTTTCAATTTGAGAAAAAAAAGCAACTCTTTTGGTTTAATTTAAAAAGTTGTTGAAAGTAAGAACCCTGTCAGATATTTTGCTTTGATGTTAATTCTTCAATAAAAAAGGGAGTTAGGCATAATGAAGATCAAGGTGGTTGCAAAAAGCAACACAAAGCATGAAAACAAGAAATTTTCCTTAGGGAGGGAGGGGAAGGCCATCAGGATTTTCTGTGTTTCTGTTACCATTTATTTTGAAATACACTGTATTTCAGCATGATACAGACAGCATACATCTTAGTGTCCAAATGTGCTTCCTTATATTGCAGGATTTAATTTAATTATTCCTTGACCATCATGCCAAAGAATTTTAGATACAACCTACTGTGTCTACAGAGTCTGGAAACAGATAGGAGATGTGTGGTGCTCAAACTCTACTATACATAATTAGATCGGAGGGGAAGGTTCTGAGTGGATTTAGAGAAGACCAAAGTAACACATCAGCTGAAAAGCAGAGCAAAGTTTTTTTTTTTTTTTTAATAAAAATAGAGCTGAAAGTTATTATAAACTTCAACTTACACATGTTAAGGAATGATGCTCAGCCTGACAGAAGTTGAGTTGCATTCTGCGTATTCTTTGAAAGATGGATTCAATGTCTTACCACAGTCATACAAGGCATTCTGAAAATGAGTCCCATTTTCAGGCGCATTTGGAAAATATTGAATATAATATATTCCTCATTGAAATTCATAGTGGACTGTAGCCAAGGAAAGTTTCTGAGATGTCCTGTGATGTAAAGATTTCTACTTAACCTTGTTTCCTATAGTGGCAAATTATGAATATCCTGGGCCAGGTGTTTAACCTGGCAGTTGAGACTCAGGTTAAGATGTGATACCCGTGTCTCACATGAGAGTACTTAGGTTTGTTTTCTGGCTCTGATTCCTACATCCAGCTTCCTGCTAATACAGATCCTGAGCAGCAGAGCTGATTTAGGAATGTGGGTCCCTGCCATCCACATAGGATGGCTGGATTGGGTTCTTGGTTCCCGTTTTTGGCCACGCACAACCCAGGCTGTTGTGGGCATTTGGGGATTGAACCATTGAATATGATCTCTCTTTCTCTCTCTCTCTCTCTCTCTCTCTCTCTCTTTCTCTCCCCCCCACCTCTTTTCTCTCCTGTTTCCTCTTTGATATGCCTTTAAAATAAATAAAAATAAGTAATAACAATAAGAATAGTTCCATATTTCATGCAACTTGTGGATTAGCCATCAGATGTAATGAATAATTTCCCTTAGTGAAAACATGCCCTTTCTCTGTTTCTGACACTCCCTTAAATACCTTAATTACACATGGTACCTAATTCTATAATTGCCCTTCTTGTTGATGTTAAAACTATGACCCTGGTCCCCCTGCAAATGCCTCATATTTGCCAGCCATCATACATCCTCCACAAATCCATCTGTGTTTCATGATTTTTTTCATTTTCTCTGCAGGATAATACGAACATCTTCCCTTTGTTTCTGTGGATTTTAAGATTCTCTTAATTTTCATTTCCACTACTTTCTTTTTTCTTTGACTTGGGACTCATTACCAAAGAAATGGATTGACAGGGAGATAATAGAGAAGCATAAAGAATCATTTGGGCCCAAGTGAACAGCATCTAGTTGCCTATGTACTGATTACCATCATCGGTTATTTGGGGAATAATTGTTCTTTTTTCAGTTCTCTTTTCTTCATTACATCATGCAGGTGTTCACATCCCACCATTTCCATGTATCCATCTTGATGCCCTTGGATACATTTGCTCAACTCTTTGAAGGCTAATGGACCACAGAGAAAAATCTGGTGAATGTCTAGTGTGGGAATGGAAGGTTAGAGAGGAGAACAGTATCAACGGGACTGCTACGGTGTAAGGAATTTGGGTGCTTCCAGTATGAGTTGCATGGATCCCCAACCACAGTGCTGTCCCTAGTGACAGGCAGTGACGTCTTTGTCAAACAACCTAATCTCTATGTGTTTCCCTTTCATGATGGTGAGCTTTGAATGATACTGTTGAATAATTTGTAACAGGTTTTGTGATCCCTGGATGCTGTAAATTGCTTGTTATTAACAATAATTGCCTACAGATTTTTCCTAACCATTTACATGAAGAATCTTTGCAATATGAGGTTAAATTATAATATGCTAATAGTCAATCAATGTTGAACAGTGGGTTGCTTTCATATACTGAGCTGCCACACTTTGCTCAAAGCAAATGAATTCCTCTTCATCCTGATGTTATTTCTAATTCAGCTTTGCTGCTGTCTTGGCATCAAGGAACTAAAATCTCAACGTAAGCTTTTTTTTTTTACACTTACATTTTTCCATAGTGGTTTGGAAACCACACATGTATCCTTCTCCTTGAAAAAGTGATGGGCACATTCCTGTATAGGTTGTGTGCAGCTGTGATGAGATACTATTAGAATTCTGATGAACAAAGAGAGCTCTATGCTGAAGCATAGCTTAAAAAATGACATTAAGCATGAGGAATTTTTCAGAACTCTACCAACACTAGTAGTCTAAAACCCAAAAATCAAACAAGGGCAGTATAAATAAATTGAACATGCATGAGTGTAGGATAAATAAGCCAGAGAAACAGGCTCAAGATGGACAGAAAAGTCTGAGACCTGATTCAAGTTTCTGACCCTCCTTGAAGGACATGTGATAGATGAACATGAGGTAGGGGCTGTTGGAAAGATATTTTTGGCAAAATTTTAATTTTTTTCTCTTTGACCAATAAGTTAGTTGATGAGAACTTTTTTTTTGTGTGTGTAACTACCAACTACAAAAATCTAGGCATAAAAGAAGTATAAACTATAGTTTCCTATCTTCAGGATAAGTCTATGAGGTTTATCAACCCTAATCAGGTCCCTCTTTATGTTGTAAATTGAATCACATGAGGATGGGAACACTGAACAAAGAGGAGGCTCAACTGGAAGAGGTGGTTACAGACTTTAGTTTCTAGAAGGGGTAATATCACAGATTTTATCTAGCTCCTCAATGTTTCCCCAGCTCCTGCAGGCTGTTTTTCAGAAAAATAGATGATCAATAAATATTTGTTGGATGAATGCATTAATAAATAAAATTATAAGGGCATTCAGGAGTATAAGAAACATCACCTAGGATATGTTCAGATGGCAATGATTTCCTCTTTGTTTTTTGTGAGTGACTTTGGCTACAAGAAAAGAAAATCTAACAGCAGAAGAAACACATGGAGATTTCTTTTTCCTTATTTGTTTCATGAAATTCAGGCCAGGCTAATACCATCAGAGGGACCAAGGTCATTCCATGTTTCGGCTTTGCAGTTCTTGGGATGTAGTCTTTGTCCCCTTTGTTGTAAATTCCTAATTACAAACTGGCAGTCACAATCATAAATACCACATCTGAATTCTGAGCAGAGAAAGAGGGAGTGGTGCAAGGGAATGAGAGGCCACGGCTGAACTTCAAAGGACATTGTCTCCTCCAGGGTTTTTGCCCTTTTCTTTTGCCATTTTCCCCTGCTCAAGGATTTTTGCAAACAGGAGGTTAATTCAAATTGCAAAGGAGGCTGAGAGCAAGATTTTAGAGTTTTAACCTCCATAGTAAAGGAAGATTTGAAAAAGAGAATTGAGAAAGATGCTGAGTAAACCATTGCAAAGTGTCTTCAGCCTGCCTTCTCTGCAACTTGTCAATGGCCTGTTGGATTGGTTTGCACCACACAAGAGTCTATGCCTCAAGCCACCACTAGGTGGTAATGAAAGGCTAGCTGCCTCTAGCTTCCTGAGATTCTGGAGCCAGAAAGTCAAGTGACTTCTTGAAGATTATTAGAACTACTGTTATGTATAAAGATGTCCAAGCTGCTGCCAAGTGACTATGGAATAGACTGGGAATCTTGTCTCTGGGCAAAGGAAACACAACAGAGGAGATACAAGAGACAACAGGGACATCAGAGAGACACGATTACCTGCCTGTTCCTGGATCTTGTTCCTCCATGAGGCTCAGTGCCCATGAACCCATTTAATGTATCCTCCTCCTCAATTCTTTCTTTTCAAATCATCAAGATTTTTTATTGTCAATGGGTGAGAGCTTTCTCTTGGGAATAGTAAAAATGTTCCAAAATTAGATTTGCATGAAAGTTGTACAACTCTTTAAATGTATTAGATGAGGTTGAATTTGCACATTTGTACTTTAAATGGGTACACTTTGTGGTAGGCAAAATATATCCTAAAAATCTATTTAAAAATTTATATTCATGGCATCTCAAATGTGAGAAGATATATCTCTATAGTTAAAATTATCGATTTATTTAGATAAATGGAATAGATTTCATGTATTTCAGAAGTAAAGGTTTTGGACCATAAGATACTTCTCACTCTCCCTCCCTCACACCCTCCCACCCTCGCTCTCCCTTCTGTTCTTATTTTTCTGCTAATTTTTCGTTGATATACTTTCAATTTACATTATAATCACAAGCTTGATCCTCTATTAAATAAAGAATTCAATAGGTAGTAAGTAGAAAAACCACTATTCCTCAGGTGTATAGACAAGGACTATAAACAATAATCAAATCTTAAGATGTTACTCATTACAATTTTTGGATTCTGTATATTAGTTGCCACAAATCAGAGAAACCATGTGATACGTATCTTTCTGGAACTGGCTTATTTCACTAGTATAATACTCTCCAATTGCATTCATTTGGTTGCAAAAAGCAGGATTTAATTTTTTATGGCTGAGTAGTATTCCATCATGTATATACATCACATTTTTTTTTATCCAGCCATCAATTGATGGACATCTGAGTTGATTCTATATCTTAGATATAGTGAATTGAGTTTCTATGAACATGTGAGTACAGATAACTCTTTCATATCCTGATTTCATTCCTGTTGGGTAAATTCCCAATGGTTCAATGTTTGCAAAACAATCAATGTGATACACCACATTAACAGACTGCAGAAGAAAAACCATATGATTATCTCAATAGATGCAGAGAAAGCATTTGATAAAATACAACACCCTTTCATGATGAAAACTCTAAGCAAACTGGGTATGGAAGGAACATTCCTCAATACAATCAAAGTAATTTATGAAAAACCCACGGCCAACATCCTATTGAATGGGGAAAAATTGGAAGCATTTCCACTGAGATCTGGTACCAGACCGGGATGCCCACTCTCACCACTGCTATTCAATATAGTTCTGGAAGTTTTAGCCAGAGCTATTAGGCAAGAAAAAGAAATTAAAGGGATACAAATTGGGAAGGAAGAACTCAAACTATCCCTCTTTACAGATGATATGATTCTTTATTTAGGAGATCCAAAGAACTCTACTAAGAGACTATTGGAACTCATAGAAGAGTTTGGCAAAGTAGCAGGGTATAAAATCAATGCACAAAAATCAACAGCCTTTGTATACACAGACAATGCCATGGCTGAGGAAGAACTTCTAAGATCAATCCCATTCACAATAGCAACAAAAACAATCAAATACCTTGGAATAAACTTAACCAAGGACGTTAAAGATCTCTACGATGAAAATTACAAAACCTTAAAGAAAGAAATAGAAGAGGATACCAAGAAATGGAAAAATCTTCCATGCTCATGGATTGGAAGAATCAATATCATCAAAATGTCCATTCTCCCAAAAGCAATTTATACATTCAATGCAATGCCAATCAAAATATCGAAGACATTCTTCTCAGATCTGAAAAAAATGATGCTGAAATTTATATGGAGACACATGAGACCTCGAATAGCTAAAGCAATCTTGTACAACAAAAACAAAGCCAGAGGCATCACAATACTAGATTTCAGGACATACTACAGGGCAGTTGTAATCAAAACAGCATGGTACTGGTACAGAAACAGATGGATAGACCAATGGAACAGAATAGAAGCACCAGTAATCAATCCAAACATCTACAGCCAACTTATATTTGATCAAGGATCTAAAACCAATCAGTCTATTCAATAAATGGTGCTGGGAAAATTGGATTTCCACGTGCATAATCATGAAGCAAGACTCCTACATTTCACCTTACACAAAAATTCACTCAACATGGATTAAAGACTTAAATCTATGACCTGACACCATCAAATTATTAGAGAGCATTGGAGAAACCCTGCAAGATATAGGTACCGGCAAAGACTTCTTTGAAAAGACCCTGGAGGCGCAGGCAGTCAAAGCCAAAATTAACTATTGGGATTGCATCAAATTGAGAAGTTTCTGTACTGCAAAAGAAACAGTCAGGAGAGTGAAGAGGTCACCGTCAGAATGGGAAAAAATATTTGCAAACTATGCAACAGATAAAGGGTTGATAACCAGAATCTACAAAGAAATCAAGAAACTCCACAACATCAAAACAAACAACCCACTTAAGAGATGGGCCAAGGACCTCAATAGACGTTTTTCAAAAGAGGAAATCCAAATGGCCAACAGACACATGAAAAAATGTTCAAGATCACTAGCAATCAGGGAAATGCAAATCAAAACCACAATGAGGTTTCACCTCACCCCGGTTAGAATGGCTCACATTCAGAAATAGTGAGCTAACAATAGATGCTGGAGAGGATGTGGGGGAAAAGGGACACTAACCCACTGTTGGTGGGAATG
This sequence comes from Oryctolagus cuniculus, assembly GCF_051225735.1. Taxonomy (NCBI): domain Eukaryota; kingdom Metazoa; phylum Chordata; class Mammalia; order Lagomorpha; family Leporidae; genus Oryctolagus; species Oryctolagus cuniculus. The sequence continues at coordinate 23,482,956 of NC_142876.1, forward strand.
CAAACTGGTTAAGCCACTATGGAAGTCAGTCTGGAGATTCCTCAGAAACCTGAATATAACCCTACCATTCAACCCAGCCATCCCACTCCTTGGCATTTACCCAAAGGAAATGAAATTGGCAAACAAAAAAGCTGTCTGCACATTAATGTTTATTGCAGCTCAATTCACAATAGCTAAGACCAGGAACCAACCCAAATGCCCATCAACAGCAGACTGGATAAAGAAATTATGGGACATGTACTCTATAGAATACTATATAGCAGTCAAAAACAATGAAATCCAGTCATTTACAACAAGATGGAGGAATCTGGAAAACATTATGCTGAGTGAATTAAGCCAGTCCCAGAGGGACAAATATCATATGTTCTCCCTGATCGGCGACAACTAACTGAGCACCAAAGATCTACTTTCACATCTTGAGGAATCTCCAAACTTTCCTCCAAAATGGTTGTACTAGTTTACATTGCCACCAATAGTCTATGAGGGTACCTTTTCCCCCACATCTTCACTAGCATTTGTTATCAATTTATTTTTGGCTGATAGTCATTCTAATTGGAGTGAGGTGAAATTTCATTGGGCTTTTGATTTGCATTTCCATGATGGCTATTGATCCTGTGAGTTTTTTCATGTGTCTGTTGGCCATTTGTATTTCATCTTTTGAAAAATGCTTATTCATGGCCGGCACCATGGCTCAATATGTTAATCCTCCACCTGTGGCGCCAACACACCAGTTTCTAGTCCCGGTTGGGGCACTGGATTCTGTCCCAGTTGCTCCTCTTCCAGTCCAGCTCTCTGCTGTGGCCCAGGAGTGCAGTGGAGGATGGCCCAAGTGCTTGGGCCCTGCACCCCATGGGAGACCAGGATAAGCACCTGACTCTTGCCTTTGGATCAGCGCAGTGTGCTGGCCACAGCACACCAGCCGTGGCGGCCATTGGAGGGTGAACCAATGGCAAAGGAAGACCTTTCTCTCTGTCTCTCTCTCTCACTGTCCACACTGCCTGTAAAATAAAATAAAATAAAATAAAATAAAATAAAATAAAATAAAAAAGAAAAATGCTTATTCATATCCTCAGCCCATTTCTTAATTGGATTATTTGTTTTGTTGTTGTTGAATGTCTTGGGCTCTTTATATTTTGGATATTAATCCGTTATTGGATGTATAGTTTGAAAATATTTTCTTCCATTCTGTTGGTTGCCTCTTCACTTTGTTGAGTGCTTCCTTTTTTTGTGCAGAAGCTTCGCTTGATATATTCTGTAATTTACACAATTAATCTAATAACCTTCCTAAATAAATACTCACCTTCCCAGGTGTCAAGAAAGGAAGTTGGATATTATTTCTGCAATTAACTGGATCTGAAAATCCTTAGGCTGAGATAATCTTTTTTATATTTTTAGGAATTAGTGTCATTTTGTTTCAGAGCCTGTCTGGAAAAGCATCTTAGGACCACTCAGTTCAGTGGCCTGAGAAGTAGGAGCTGCAGCCCAGTTTTCTTGGGCAGGCCGAGTGTTACAGCCTGCAGCATGGAATTTAGTAGCAGTAAACTCATGAGTTATGGTGTCCATTCACCCTGAAATATCTCTTTGATCAGAGCTTTTTCAGCAGCAGCCTGCTCTTCCTTTACAATCTCTTTGCAATCTCTGTAGAAGTAGAGATCAGGCATGACCTTCCATGGGTGTTCACAGGAGATAGTACTATGTATGTGCAGAATTTTCTGGGCCAGCATCCACTACATCAGACCCACTGAGTGAGCTCCCTTGTTGTTGCATGGGATAACAATGTCCACACAGAGCAGAGGAGAGTCTGTTTCACACAGAGCTATGGTAGGCAAGTTGGCCTCTGTGAGAAGCTGGTGAGCAGCCCTGGGATCAGTAACCACATTGCTCCCAGAAGGCTACCTGGATCTGGTGAGCAAAGTTTCCAGGCATGAAGTGACTAGCAATCGGAGTGACTAAATCCCATGGCAGCAGGCAACTTCAGCATGACCCTCTGGCCCATGTTCCTGGAGGATGTGACACTGACATCAGCAGGATTTTCAACTGTGACAATGGCACAATCAACCAACAGATGCTTCTCCCAGGACCTCTCCAGATTGATCATGTAGCTGTCATCACTTTTCCTTTTGCAGATGTGCTATTTCATCTGCAAGTCAAGGTTGGTGCCAACTCAGTGAGTTCCTGCTGCAAGGAATTTGAGAACATTCGCTTCTTTCACCTTCAGGACAGCAAGTGCTCTGGACATCATGAAAGTGTTCCTTGGAGCCAGGTGGGGAATTATGGGAAAATATAGACTTCTGGATGATGCGGAAGGTCAGGTCGTCTTTGTTGGATCATTGGATCTCTTGAGCAAATGTTTGGTGATTTAGATTTTTACCCTGTCCATACTCAGGTAGTTTCTGTGGATGTTCAGAGATCTCTGCTAATGACCGTGTGGTCTGCACTGCGAGGTCCCTATTGGGGTACCCTGCTTTCATTTGTTCTCTTGAACATCAGTCTGGTTCCCTGTCATTCTGGGTTCTGTTCCTTGCCTTTTGCTTCTATGACCCAAAATCTGTAGATCCATTGTCTTCCTTAAGTCCTCCCATCAGGGAACTTTCTGGGTCACTTGCGGTTAAACTCTTAGTGCGTTATGAGCAAGAATACTTCTGAGACTTATATGGCAAATCACCTACCTGTCAAGACTTGAGGTTCCTCAAGGCTAATTGTAAGGACTTTTCCCACGATTTTCTGCTTTCAGGCTCTTCATCAATCTACCTAGTGTTTCTCCATTATGCAGTACTGCATATTCCCCCACCTTAACCCCTACTTCTTTGCTTACAGAAAAAATATAATATTCTCTAGTTCACTAGGCATCCTTCTGCATAAGTAAATGAGAGCTAGTAGAATTTCAAAAAAGGAGCCTATCTACTTACCCAAGACTGACTTTCACGACAGTCTTATGTTCTTAATGCAGACAGAAAAATCCTACTTCATCCAAAGTAGACTTCTCCTGAAGTTTCATTTATTGAAATATAATTTACATACAATTAAAAGTATCCTTTGGTGAAAACATACATGTTGGGTGGGCATTGTGGAACAGTAGATTAAGCCACCATTTGGGAAAACTCATATCCCACATCACTGTGCCTGGGATTAAGTCCTGCCTCAGTTTCCATTCCAGCTACCTGCTCATGTGTACTGTAAGAGCTAACAGATTATGAATAAAGTACCTGGGTCCCTGGCACACACATGGGAGACCTCAACTGAGTTACTGGCTCCTGCCAGGAGCAGGAGCAAACAAATGCTTGCTGTTGCAAGTATTTGGAGAGTAAACCAGCAGATGGAAGATCTCTCTCTCTCTCTCTCTCTTTTGCTCTTTTCATATGTGTGGCCGCTTTCAAATACATAAATAAATTTAAAAGAATATACACGTGCTGACAATACTTTCTATTAAGTATATGTATTATATATCCTCTCAATTCAGTGATGCATGAACCTGATTTATATTGCCAAGTGTGCAAGGGAAGACTCTGGGAGTGGTGGTGGAGGGCTTTTGAGGAGATTGGAAATGACAGATTTGTGAGCCAGAGATATTCTAAGAAATGAGTAATCTTGGGAGATGCATGTCATCAATATATGGGTAGAGATCTTGTATGAGCTGCAGGCTTTCTGGCCTTCTTCTGAGGTTTGTGAGTAGTTCTCCTACCTCTTGCTTGACTTCCACAACTTCAGACTGGACAAAGTCCGCTCCCAATCAGATCTAGATACAGCTTTTAAAACATTGCTTCTTTTCAACCTAAGATTCCCAGTCCATGAAAGAGAAGTCAGGAATAGATTTGATTGCTACAATTTACAATAAGGTACAAGAAAAGCTGCTATAAATTTCTTGAATTTTCAAAGATTACTAGAACCTGAGTTCAGGATCTAATTTGTAGATAAGCTATAAGACTATGGTTTTCTCACATCAAACCATGGCTGTTTTAAGTCACCATCTTCCTGACTTTGGGATACATCTCTGTACCTCTTCCACTTTAATCTTACCCCAGTGAGAGCTTCTTTTCCTTCTACATTCTTACAAGCATCCTTGCAAAGAATTTCATAAGGACAGTAAGTTAACCCTAAATACTGAAAACAGTGACTCATCTATCCAAGGGTACTAAGAAGCCATGTGGAGTTCTTATAACCATATGACACACTAAAAAACAAGTGATAAGAGTATATACTTAAATAAACTAATGTTTAAATCCAGTCCTATAGCCCTCCACCCCTACTCTTGACTTTTCCCATTTCTTGAGTCTTTAATTTGAGCCAGACACTGCCCACAACTTTTTACATACACGGCAAGTACATGCCAGAATTCAATAACCCAAGAAGATAATTTCATTTCTAGCACTTTAATCACAATAATTCAAACTCCCAGTCTACTTGACAGCTGAGAAGCCCATCTTTTACTCAGCATTTCTGAAAATCCCTGGAGAATGCTTAAAACTTATCCCCCAAAATCTAATAACCCATTTTCTTTTGCTGTTGTAGCCCTTGCTCATTTCCAACATGGTCTCCAATCTTCCCATGTGTCTCTGCTAATGTGCTCGCATATCATCTGCAGGGGCTGGAAGACTGCTTTATTTTTATTACTCCCCTACCACGTGGGCCCAGAATCACCACACTCCCTCATAGATAATGCAAAGATGAAACTTCTGTACAATTTTTAAAAAATTCCTGAGCACAAAAGACACAACCACTTCTAGATACAGTATTTATGTCTCTTTGAAGATCCCGGGAAGGTAGCTGCTTGTCCTATCAATTGTCTCTGTCCAGCAGGATGGCTCACTGAGGTGGTTCTCTTCCTAGTAACCAACGTGAGCTCTATGATGGGTTGCCTGTAAGGAAGCCCACCCACAGTCCTTCCCAGCTGCTGTCTAAGTGCAGGTTACCTCCCTAGCCAAGAAGCACATTGTTTATCCCCACTCCCCACCTAGAATCTGGGCTGGTCTTGCCGATAGAAGGTGGATGAAGTGATAGTCTCCCAGTTCTGAGCTGAGACTCTAAAAGGTCCGTGGGCCTCTGCTTTGTGTCTTGTAAACTATTATCATGTCAAGAACTCACATAGCTTTATGGAAAGAGAGAGAAGCACAGAGGGGTTAGGTCATGTTTTTAGTCAATGATGAAGTTGGGATTTGACTTGCCCACTTAACCTCTTCTATTCTAGCTCTGCAGTTGTGGCAATTACTTAGCATCTGCCTAGACTTAAGTTTTCCTTTTTATATATATAACAGAACTGTAAAATTAGAGACTATCGTAAGAATTAACAAAAATAGTTAGGAAATAGTCAACCATATACAGATACATACACACATACACATGAAACACACACAATATTGAATGACCAGCAAATCAGAAATTCACATTGACACCAAAACTAGATCAGAGAGTCACTTGTGTAAGTGAATTGATTTTAGTTGACTATGCAGAGACAGAACATCACTGCCTTTCAGGATGCATAGTAAAAGATGAATAGCAGTTTTCTCCAAAATCAATAACATGCTGTTTGCTGGTGCTCAAAGTTGCAGCAGTAGTCATGTGTGTGGGAGATAAAGTCTGGTGAGTCAAGGTCACATCAGACCTTCTGGAAACACAGCAGGCTCTCTGCAAGTCCATCCTCATATCCGAGGAGTAGAAACTTCCTGCATTATTTCATTTGTACCATGCCGAGCCTGGGCCAGGTGCACTCTTCAGTGTGGGAGTTCTGCAATGCACTTTAAATTGCAGAGTTCTGTAAAATCAGGCATTAGCAGTATCTTCATTCTGACCATGTGTAAATTTTGCTTTGAAATACAGCTTGTGCCCAGGATATCAACAAACTCAGGGCTGGACAATTACAACAGAAGACTCAGTTTCAAAATTCAAGCCATTTTCTGAAAGAGTAGAATGACGGTGTCATGTATAATGAGATGTGCTGGTGATTTCTTTTTAAACAAAAACATACTCCAGGGGAAAACTGAAAACCAGGATTTACAATAGTACATATAATTACACAGAGTAATGAGGTTGCTGGTTCATATATGACTGTCACGCTCCATAACTCACATGCACAGACTTAAGTTGCCACAGCCAGAAAATCTCTGTTGCCCATATTCAGTTTAAATATTAGTGAGATTTAAAACTATTTAAACAAATAGATACTAACACTTGTATTAAACTATAGTAGATAGATATATTCTTAAACATATAAAGAAAGTGCTTCATATTTTTCTGTGATACAAACAAAATGATCAATTTAAAAAATGTGGAAAAGAAAGAAAAACAACAAAATCACCCAAAAGTCTGCAATTTTTATTAACCATAGTATTTTGATCTATTACTTTGAATATTTTTATTATAAATTTTTATTGGTATTATTATGAACAAACAGGTTGTATGTTTTTAAGAGCTTAAATGTTTAATGTAATAAGGTGAACATTTTATCATATTAATAAATATTCACCCAGTGAATCAATTAATATTCAAACTAAATACATAAACATTTTTTGAGATTTACTTATTTTATTTGAAATTCAGAGTTACACAGAGAGAGAAGGAGAGGCAGAGAGAGAGAGAGAGAGAGAGAGGTCTTCCATCTGCTGGTTCACTTCCCAAATGAATGCAACGGCCGGAGCTGCACTGATCCAAAGCCAGGAGCCAGGAGCTTCTTCTGAGTCTCCCATGTGGGTGCAGCTCAGCATGCTTTCTGCTGCCCAGGAGTAGGGCTATCCTCCACTGCCCACCCAGGTCATTGCAGAGAGCTAGATTGGAAGTGGAGCAGCTGGGTCTCGAACTGGGGTCCATATGGGATGCCAGCACTATAGGTGGTGGCTTTACCCACTATGCCACAGCATCGGCCCAACATTGACATCTAAAATGAAGAACCAGTTTATATACTTCTACTTGAAGTGTTAGTGAATACTTGCCATTTATAAACTTACAAGCACTAAATATTTTATGATATTTCATTTCAAATCAATAAAAAATGGATACCACTTTAATTTGAAAATAGTATTTTTGTGAATCCCAAGGAATTCAATAATTTTCTGTGCATATTGGCCAATTGCGTATTTTCATTTGTGAATGACTAGATCTCGCTCTGTGTGCAATGAGGAGAAAGCAGAGATTGGAAGTTTTTAATAATTGGAACAGCCTCTTTCTGTAAAAAAAAAAAAAAAAAGAGTGATAAAGCTTTGCTATCTATGACAAGTGTTTTTCTCAGCTTGAGGGCTAGCTTTCATATACGGTCTTGTGGCTATTTTGCTTAGAGCAACGTAGTTTTCTTATGTGTTCAATCCCAGGAACCTGCAAAGAACTACAAACGTGGATGCGTAGGTGAATACGTCTTTCCAATCAGGAAGTTCTTAACATAGTTTGGGTGAGGCACAGTGTGTGTTTGTGTATGCAGGTGGCCGTGGGCTATCACTCCCCAGGTGAGCTTGCCCTAGCCTCACCCAACCACAAACCTGGTCCAACGGCCAGTCTAACAGTTGTGCCACCACAATGGCTTTCGGGAAAGGTGGGAGGCAGCTCAGCACGCTTTCTACTGCTCAGACATGGATAACCTTGTCAAGGACCCACTTACAGAGCGAGTTGCTCAAAATACAATAGGAGGAAGACTTTTAAGACGTGGAACATCTGTGGCAAACTCATTTTTCTGTGTGAGCACCAATGGCGATGCCTGTCTGGGTCTGCTAAGCAGCATTTCGATAACAGTTGAAAATTCATTTTATTTCATTATCGGAACTGTTCAAGCACCCCGGTTTGGATCAGGGAACAGATTCTTAAACCTGCAGGAAGCTCATTTACCCCTGCTGAGGCCCCAACTCCTTTTCTTCAGGGAAGGTAGAGATGGCTCGCTTTCAAGTTCTGGCAGATACACACATACAGTGTGTGTATATATGATTTGGATTGAAGGAGCATAAACATCTCTCTGGATCTCCCCTTTCTAGCAATCTTAATATCATCCCTTTCCTGTTTTACTTGGGTCTGGTTCAAGGCTACTTTCCCCATCCTCTCATTCATTTACAAATACGGCGTTCTCTGTATTAGCAAGCAGAGATGTACTTCTCAGGTCGTGCAGAATGCATCAAAGATCCGAGCATCAGTTCTCGGAACAGCCAACATCGAGGCAAGTTGAGTATTTTTTAAACCACAAACACTGATTGAGAAAACTTTTAAAGAATCCCAGATGGCATTTACAGATTCAGAACCAAATTAATGGAGAGGAAAAATCCATATAATTTGAAGTCTTTAAAGTGAGAGCAGTAAGACTTTGAGTTGTTCGTCGACTGAGACACTCCTGGGCTCAAAAACTGTAACGGCAACAATTGTATCTTGGATCCTCTGGGTCAGAGAAGGAGCCAAAAAAGCCAAGGTGCTGGAAAGAGGCTGAATGAGCAATGCTCAGGCGTGAGAAATGGATGCACTCTTGGTGGATGGAGGTCATGGAGATTGCATGACACACCAATGAAGGTGACAAAAGAGGTGCGGCCACTTCAGGCCATTTGGCATACAGAGCATAGAGTAACAGGAGTGAATGACAGTCCAGACAGTCAACACTGTGTAGCAGCTGTCCCAGGAATCAGAAATGAAATGTTGCTTGGAAGTCCAGGTAGGTGTGTCCCATGTCTGGTTGAGGGAGTGTATAAAACAACTCTAAGCAGACTTTCACTTCCAGGCTGCCAGCAGGAGGGAGCCACTATCCTGTCCTTGAAAGGAGCACAGGGCAAGTAACTGAAGCAATGACCCAGGCACAGCAAAGTCGGTTAGTCCCCAACAGAGGACCAGAGAGAGTAGCCCCATGGCTGAGGGCTGGTACAGAGTGGTACAGAGGGGTCAGCTTGAGGCTGGACCTCTGCATGTCTTGGTTTCTGGTGCCTTCTGTTCACTCCACTAAATATGGGATTAGTTTCATGGCTCCGGGGTTACTAAGTGTGCAGGAAGAAAAGTACCCAGCTGGGCTAATGTTAAATCCATGCAATTATAATGTGATTGAGTTCTACTATTTTTAGGAAGTTAACACGGAAAATATGAAATTAATAGCATTTTACTAAGTTTCAGTGCCTGGCAGATTGTGTTATTATTTTTTTAAGACTGAACTTTCTTGTAAGATGATTAAATATAAAAATGGAAAAGACTAAATTAATTTGTAGGCAAGGTAAGAGGGAGAGGGGAAGGAGTCAGGAGCCTGATGTATGCTGGAAATTTTACATAAAGATTGGTTGATTTTGAAGACAATAAGTTTATTTGTCACATCAATCTATTTCTGCCTTTCACTCAGTCTGCCTATCAAGACACTGTGCAGAGTCGAGACTGTGTCATTGTGTTGCTGGCTTGGAGACTTTTCAGGAAAATCAAGGGGATTGGAGTTGTAGATCAGCAGGCTAGAACATGGTCCAGGAAGAGCTGGGCTCTGCTTTGAAGGCTAAATGACTGGGTTATGGACTGACAGAAGGCGGCAACCACAGAAGGCTGTGATAGATGCCCTAGGGAGCTTTTAATACAGGCCTCTGATTAAGTCAAATGTTTCTGTGCATGGTTTCATTTGCAGAAGTCCTATAACATGGGTACTGTTTTTCATATCCAGCAGAGGAGAAAACTAAGACTTAGGGTCGATCAGAAACAGTCCCAAGATGCCATAATGAATAATACAGCTGGACAGGGCCCACAGATCTCTCTGGCTTGCAAATGTATAGGACTAATACTGTATATTGCATATGGTCTTCTAGTCTGATTATATTTGTCCTATTATCTTCAACCCAATTGATTCACTGTTATACTGAAAGTGCAGATCACTTATGTTGGTAACACAGGTAGAATATTTTATTTGAATTCCCAACTTTCAACTGATTCACTCTTTGCCAGCATGAAATTAGTAAGATGGCTACATTAACGCTTCTTTTAATGCTCTTTTAAGAAAGAGTACATTTTTAAGTGTGGAAATAATGCATTTAAATGTGCTCTATAAAATGTGCATTTGTTTATAATAGACCAAGAAATGGCAAACGCAAAAGTACAAATTGTTTTAGATACAGCAATTTTTGTACTTAGAGTTCTTATAATGGACTAAAATACACGTTTTAGTGTACATATGCTCAGAAATGTGTTTTTAAATGTTGAGTTGTAATGTAGACATATCGAAAAATTCTCATTAATTGCAAATATATTCTAGTTACTACCTGTTTCTAGAATTAGTATAATATCTATTTCATTTTCATGACTAAAATAGAACAATTCACACACATGTAATTCATGAGTAGGAAGCAAGATGAGAAATAAATGTACAAAATGGTAAGCCTCTTACCTCAAAAGGCAAACATTTTTATTTTATATTTGAACAATTGTGCTTGTTGTTTGATCTGAACAATAAAGGCAGAGATGGGGAGAAATAAAGAGAGAAAGGTAAAAATGACAGGAAGGGAACAGAAGTAGAATTAATGGTAGGAGTAGGAGAAAATAGCACTTATTTATCCACATGACAAATAAAAATGAATGATTTTTGGCAGAAATATTTAATTAAGGTAAGACTGCGCCTTTTTTACTCATTTATATTAGGTTTAAATGCCAGAAAAATGTTATTATTTTGCCTGCTCTCATTTATTAAAATCATTTTTAAAATGTAGTTCCCAGACATCCATCTGTCATATCAGGAAATAAGCTAATTTTCTCTTTCTCTCTTTTGTACAAATATGCTAGGAGAAATTAAACTAATATAATACAAGTTATTATATATGTTTCTCCACACATATGCTTCTTAGAGAAATTCTGAAAAATCTACAAGAAAAATCTACATTCTCATGAGCCAAAGAAAACAAAATCTTCACATTTTGATGAATTTCGATCCTTCCAGTCTTTTTTATCCCCATCACTAAGTATGGATTTAATTCAACACTTTTGCAAACTGTTAACATATCCAGAGTGCAACAATTATTGGATATATTATTATTATTCCTCCTTCCATGCCCCACAGATTGAAAGGAAGCAACGACATTCTACAGGAACCCTCGTTCAAGCATCTTACTCTGAGTCCAAAGGAGATGATGGTTTAGTCGAAACAGAGTTAATTTCAACCTTGCATCCCTCACTGCTTTTGATGTGTTCAGCCATATGTGCGACAGAGCAGAGCTTCCATACAGTCTTCCCCAGTCTTTCTCCCAAGTGCATTGTAATGATGATGGAACCATGAAAGCAGTATCAATGAAGAAATCACACAAGTTAGTGTCAGTGCCGAACACATCCAGTGAACTGAATGTCTCAGCAGGTATCCACTGGTTCCAAAATTGGAATATAGTACATGGCAAGAATTTTTCTTCCCTGGAGACAGTAGCTAGTAATATGTCTCTTTTGATTCCATTAGCTTAGTTTAATGTATAAGTTGCTCTCTGAGCTACTTTGTCTTTTGCCAAAGATTCCTGAAAAAACAAGTTCAAGTGAGGGAAAAGTTGATCATTCTGTGGGAAGTTTAAGTTCTACAGAAGCAGTTGGTACATCTACAAGTGCACCTCTGCCTTACTCCCTTTGCAGTTAGTGCTGTGTGATTGGCTTCTGATTAGACTGTCGGGTCCACACACCAGCTGACCCTTGTGGCCTTCAGTTGAGGTGTGAAGAAAGTTATTCCATGTTTGAGAATGAGCTTATATTAATTATAACTGATATGGTTGACAGCCTTAAATATTACAGATGGAATAGAATCATACGGGCTCAGGTTAATGTATCTGCATCCCTCATCACAGTGTCTGGGTTCAGTTCCCAACTCTGACCCCCAGTTGCAACTTCTTGCTAATGTGAACCCTGGGGACCTGGAAGCAATGCCTCAGGTAGTTGGGTCCCTGCCATCTACGCAGGATTGTGTCTTGAATACATAAAAATTATGCTGTTTGCTTATTAAATGTTACAATTTGATGCTTTCATACATGGATGGTTGACACCTGTGTGGGATGAAATGCTGGGAGACTTCGTAGCTTTGGCAATTTTATCCAATGAAGCCAATGATTTCTTCCTCAGGAGAGTAGCTCTGGCTTGATATTTTATATATTTTTTTGTCTTGAGGAAGTGTTAATGTCCATGTTTTTCCTCAAAACTGTGTATAAAATGGTATCCATTCATTGTATCTGGGCAGACTGGACTTTCTTTATCTTCTTATATTTCCCTTGAGGTTGTCATCTATTTTTGGCTGACAACAAAACTAGATTTTACTAACTTCTCTGCATTCTAGTTTCTCTGTGTTAGTCATCTTTTAGCTAACACCAACAATTTTGATGTACTTTTTTTAAAAAATGCTTTTATATACTTTTTTTAAAAAATTTATTTATTTATTTGAAAGTCAGAGTTACACAGAAAGAGAAGGAGAGGAAGAGAGAGAGGTCTTTCACTCCCCAACTGGCTGCAACAGCTAGAGCTGCGCCAATCTGAATCCAGGAGCCAGGAGTTCTTCCGGGTCTCCCATGAGGGTGCAGGGGCCCAAGGACTTGGGCCATCTTCTACTGCTTTCCCAGGCCAAAGCAGAGAGCTGGATCAGAAGTGGAGCAGCCGAGTCTCGAACCGACAGCCATATGAGATGCCGGCACTGCAGGCAACAGCTTTACCTGCTATGCCACAGCACCAGCCCCATATATATTCTTTTTTTTTTTTTTTTTTTTTGACAGGCAGAGTGGACAGTGAGAGAGAGAGACAGAGAGAAAGGTCTTCCTTTTTCTGTTGGTTCACCCCACAATGGCCGCTGTGGCGGCGCACCGCACTGATCTGAAGCCAGGAGCCAGGTGCTTCTCCTGGTCTCCCATGCGGGTGCAGGGCCCACAGACCTGGGCCATCCTGCACTGCACTCCTGGGCCACAGTAGAGAGCTGGACTGGAAGAGGAGCAACTGGGACAGAATCCGGCGCCCCGACTGGGACTAGAACCCGGTGTGCCGGCGCCACAGACAGATGATTAGCCTATTGAGCCACGGTGCCGGCCTACTTTTTTTTAAAAAGATTTTTTTATTTACTTGAAAATCAGAGTTACACAGAGAGAGAAGGAAAGGCAGAGAGAGTGGGAGAGAGAGAGGTCTTCCATCCACTGGTTCACTCCCCATTTGGCCGCAACGGTGGGAATTGTGCTGATCCGAAGCCAAGAGCCAGGAGCTTCTTCCAGGTCTCCCACACGGGTGCAGGGGCCCAAGGACTTGGGACATCTTCTACTGCTTTCCCAGGCCATAGCAGAGAGCTGGATCAGATGTGGAGCAGCAGGGTCTCAAACCGGCACCCATATGGGATGCCGGCACTTCAGACCAGGGTGTTAAGCCGCTGTGCCACAACGCTGGCTCCCGTATTTTTCCTTAATGTTGAGTTCCTCTTTCTTATCTTTCCCCTCAATAGGATTCCTTCCTGCAGCCTCTAATAAGCCAATTACATTCATTCCTTGATGTTGTTCACTTCAGTTACTACTTGCCACTACTACCTTTTTGCTTGCTGATGAATGAATTGGGGTAATTTCTCATAGTCTTTTCTGCTTTTAGTATTTTTGTGAGCATTGCATTTCCTTTAACTCCCATATATGTTCTTTGTATTTGCCTTATGGTCTGGACAAGGGGATGGCAAACTTTTTCTGCAAGGGCCACAGAGTCAACATGCTTGGTTTTGCTTGCAAAGCAGTCTGTTGGAACTACTCAATTTCTTCCTTATAACACAAAAGAAACATGGGAGAATCTGTATATCAATGCATGTTTCTTTGTTCCAATAGCAATTTATTTGTACCAAGAGGGAGCAGGCCATGGTTTGCTGGCCCCTGTTCTGTACCCCTATCTATCTGCCAGGACAGACTTGCTGTTACGCCATGACATTTTTGGCATATTAAGAATTTATATATAAAAAAAGATCTTAATACTTTACCCTTTTAGTATTTTTTATGTTCTACTTAAAACTATTGGTTGAACTCTGTAATTAATACAAAATTACTCCTAGGTGTTTAATTAATGCTATAACTAGTACTCAGATAGTATTTTACACTTTGTGTTTCTGTGTGGGTGTAAACTGTGGAAATCTTTACTTAATATATGCTAAATTGATCTTCTGTATATAAAGATAATTGAAAATTAAAAATTAATCTTGATGTGAATGGGAGGGGAGAGGGGGTGGGAGAGGGGAGTGTTGTGGGTGGGAGGGAAGTTATGGGGGGGGAGCTATTGTAATCCATAAGCTGTACTTTGGAAATTTATGTTCATTAAATAAAATAAAATATAAAAAATTAATAAATGTTTCCACCCAGAGTTATGTTCATTGTTATTCATAAAGAAAAGCTAATAACAATAACATTTCTCAAACACTTAAATGACCTAGGAACTGTGTTATGCATGGTACATGAATTATCTCATTTAACTTCTCAAAGGCATTATGAGGTAGATTCTATTATTGGTTTATTTTAGAGATAAGCAAACTGGGGCACAGAGAGTTTAGTTTGCTCAAGAACACAAGGTAAAAGGAATTCTGGCGGTGAGTATTTGGCACAGCAGCTGCCTGGGATGCCCACATTCCATGTCTGAGTGCTTGAGTTTGAGTCTTGGCTAAGCTCTCAATTCTACCTTCCTACTTATGCGCATCCTGGGACGCAGCACAGGATGCCTTGGATAGTTGGGTCTCTTCCATTCATTCTTAGGAGAGACACAGATTGAATTTCCAGTTTCCGGCTTCAGCCTGGCTCTACTCCAGCTGTTGAGAGCATTTAGAGAATGAACAAGCAGATGAGGGATCTCTTTGTCTCTTGATCTGTCACTATCATATAAATAAATAATAAAAGTTTAATCTTACAGTGACTATTTGGACAAAATAAAAGCTATCCTTGTTGTCTACCTCTAGAGTCCACCCTGGAAACCCTAATCTGTCTCTATACACTGAAACTGACTACAGGGCAGAGGGCTATAAGCCCAGTGGCACCATGGCCTAAATGGCCTTCGAGTTTGTTCTAACTAGTTCTAGCCAAAGAAGTGACAGTGCTGCTGTTGCTGATCAGTCAGTCCTTGATGATCTTAAAGACCACGTGTCACTCCCTCAGAAACCACGGTCAAGTATTTTAGCCAAGATAAATTCCTTGCTGTCTTCCTGTCTTCTTTTTCTAAAAATAATGTTCATTTATACAAAAGGAAGGGAGAGGGAGAGGGAGAGGGAGAGGGAGGGGGAGGGGGAGAGGGAGAGGGAGAGAGAGAGAGAGAGAGAAAGAGAGAGAGAGAGAGAGAGAGAGAGAGAGAGAGAGAAACTATCTAGGCATAGCAGCAGCAAGCATGTGTGTCTCTGCCCCAGCATGTACAAATGGACTGTTTTATATATCAATCAAGATACCCTTCCTGGTCCGGGCCCCTAGAATCAAAAGCCCCCTCAACCTGCCTGACAGTCAATGGGGCTGCACATTCCGGGGTCCCTCCTCTTCAACCTCCCTGCATCCGCTCTTGCAGGTTTGGGGGGATGCAGAGGGGGGCATTGGGAGAAGCAGAGTCAGAGAGGTGGAGCTCAGTGGGGGCAAGGCTCTGTGCCCACCTGATATGCTGTTTGGTAAAGAAATAAAGGTTGTGTGCCTGGGGCGAGAGAGAGAGAGAGAGAGAGAGAGAGAGAGAATTCATCTTTCACTTGTAAGACACCCACAGTGGCAGGGCAGTCAGGAAACAGGAGTGCAATCCAGAGCTGCCATTTGGGTGGCGGGGACTCCACTACTTGAGCTATCATGGTTGCTTCCCAGGATCTACATTTATGGGAAGCTAAAGTCAAGAGCTTGAGCTGGGGATCTAGAGCAGGCACTCTGATGTGGCACGGGGGGCATCTTAACTGCTAGGCTAAATGCCTGCCCCCTCTTGCTACTGTTTGGTTATCTACAGAAAATTGAACAGAAGACCAAATCACTAGTAGAGAACATAAATTATTCAATGGGGATCCCAAAGTAAATGCTTAGTTTTTCATCCACAAGATTAGAGCAGGCAGCAAATCAGAGAACTTCGAGCTTTTGAAGAAATTTTGGGTTAGCCTAGCACATGCTGTAGGATGTTCTTTGGTTGGTAACTGTGAATAGGATGCCCTTCCTTTTGCTTTATGGAATGTATGAGAGGAGGAAGCAGGTGCCCATATTAAATCTTTCCCTGGCTTCTTTACCCCTGCGATAATTGAGTGCACATTGGAAAAAAATCTCAGTCTGCAGAATAAAGTTTTCTCTGAAGTGAAATGGTCCAAGAACAGACTGCTATGGAAGTGCCCTCGGAATTTTCGAGAGAATGTTTTCATGCAAAATGAATATTCTCTGACCATCTTCTACTCATAAAGCACTAATTCATTGTTTAATATGTAACAGGCTCTGCTATATAAGGGATAAACAGGCTATCTGACGTAATTTAAAAAACTAACAACCTTTGGAAAAACAACCTTATTATGAAAAATGCTTATTATAAAAAATCTGAAGAATAAAGAAAAGATTAAGGGAAAATGAAAAAAAAATCATCTTTAATTCTCCATCCAAAGAGAACCAATTCACTAATTTGATATGCTATATATTTTCCTGCACATACTTTATATCTAGATTAATATTGAGACAACATCATGCAGCTTTACATCCTTCCCTTAAGATTCCATGTTGTAGAGTAACCATTTTCAATATCTTTGAATGTCATGCAGAAGTATCATTTTATGATGCATGATTTAAATGGCACATTATATTCTAATTCCCGCCCGCTAGGCATCAGGATTTTCTTCTCACACTTATCTGCTCCTCATTTGGAATCCTACATGAATGAATTCTTTTAAGAAATGAGGCAAGTTGAGCCCTTTCCATTGAAATGATTAAAATAAAAACTTAATGGGTTTAATTTTGGTTGTCTGGAAAATTCACTTATGCAAAACTTATAATGGTAAATAAATGAACTGTTAATGAATGTATATCCTGTCTTGTCCAAAAATGTCTCTCTACGTGACAGAGTATGATCATTATTCCTTGAAATCAATGCAAAGTAAAGGCTGTGGTTACAAAAATGGCTGCATGTTAAAATGAAAATCTAACGGACATAGATAAAAAGCCTCCTCCACCCCAAACCACCAAAGGAAAAGTAAGTTGATTACTTGGTAAAAGTAATGAAACATTTCTGTAACTAAATATTTAAGAATTTTATTTCAAATTAACTCCTTTATCTTGCTACTCTCTGTCTTCAAAACACACACACACGTACACGACAAATATACACACTCCCAAATATGTACTATATTCCTGAATTACTGACTCAATTCTCCATTTGGCCACAGGGTTTCATCATAAGATTTAGTGACAGATCTTTTTCATATCTTGTCATATCAAACTTCTAGAATCACGTACATATGGTGAGTTTTGGTGCAGAACCACGGCCAGATTTTTTAAAAGCAGCAATCAAAACATTTTGATCTTTCATTTAATATAAGCAATAAAACCCTTCACTTTACCTTTTTCTGTAACTTCTTAAAACATGATTTTTTGGGGGAGGGGGGCACGTTCACTGTATTAAACAACATCTTGAATCTCTCTGCCTTTTCTCTCTCTCTTCAAAGGTTCTTAAACTTGAAAGTCAACTCATATTCTGAATCACTAAAATTCAATTTTCTTGTTAATCCCATAAGGAGATAAATAGCTGCTACACATTCTGGCAGACTCAAAAATCTACAAATTTTTACTTTTAATAATGTTTTCCCTGTCTCTAATTTCCTGTGTAAGAAAACATTCTCTTGGACAATTACCCCTGTAATGGCCTTGCCAGAATCAATTTCAACTTTAGCTGTCTCAGAGAGTTCAGTAGCAGTTTGTGATTTTTTTTTTTTTTTTTGCCTACAACTTTCATTTTGCTGCACAAGAAACCCAAGTTTATTTTTTTCTTTGCCATCTCAGCTACTTTCACATATTGTTAAATATGTTTAGGGCATAGCCATATATGTATTAACATTAAGCATTTAGTTAATTTAAAATTTTTTTTTTTTTGAGAGAGGGAGAGATAGAAAAGAAAAGGGCAAGAGAGAGAGAGGGAAAGAGAGAGAGAGAGAGAGAGAGAGAAATAAAGAGAGAGAGGTCTTCCATGCACTGGTTTACTTCCCAAATGCCTGAAACAGCTCTGGCTGGGCCAGGCTGACACCAGGAGCCAGGAACTGAAGCTGAGTCTCCTACATCCGTGGAAGGGACCCAATTACTTGAGCTGTCACCTCCCACAGAGAGCATTAGCAGGAAACTGGACCTTGACATGGAACCAAGACTGAAACTGAGGAACTCCAGAATGGGAAGTAGGCATTGCAAGGGGTGGTTTAACCTTGGTGCCAAGTGCTGGCCCCAGCATCATGCATCCATTCAATATTCAAACTGTCTCCACCTTACAAATGGGTGGAGTTCTACAAATGCTTCTCAGTTGGTCACTTGAAGCATGCTGTACGTTTTCCCAGAGAAATAGTGGTGGTGGTAACGGGCAGATGCCAAGACAAACAACTTGTGAACTCCAATACACCAACGTAAAGTGCTTTCAGAGATATTTTAATGGTCCCAAGCCCCCAGTATAGGAGAGATTCATTCTGAATTCCAGCAGTACAAACTGTGAACACATCTCTCCCCACTCAGTGGCTTTCTGCAGTGAACCTAGGAACGGCAGTGTGGGTAGAAAGGAAGGGGCGGTGGAGGCATGAATACTGCCTGTCTCCAGTATCTAGTTAACACTCTACAACTTCAGACTAACCACATATCAATCTCCAGATAAGTCACACCCCATAGGTTCCAAACAGGAACAAACGATACATTTATCCAGAAGAACTGGGAGCCCCATTTCTCAATATACTCAGAGGCCCGGAATTTGTATATCAGATTCTCCCTGCCTCCCAGCACTGAGCAGAGGACAAATTTTCCTTTAAATAACTTATAAAATGAAATAAAATTCACCTTCACGTAATATTGGGGGCTCACAAGGTACTCTCATAAATCAGCACTGAACACGTGAGGAATTCACGGGCAGAAGTGATGAGCTGCTGGCTGCAAGGTGGAAGATGAAAGAAAGCAGAGCTTTAGGGAAGACATCACCACGGAGAAGCAGAGTGGCAACTTTATGGCATAGGAGCAGCCTAACTCCTTCTAATTTCCAGGCCGGAGCGGGCGTCATTCATCACTTGCTACATTGTTGCCTGCTGAAGTTGAGTGAGGCTTCAGAACTTTTTTGTACAGTGATGCCCAATTATATATTGAAAAAGAATGCATCAGGGACCATTGCTGTGGCATAGTAGGTTAAACCTCTGCCTGCAGCGCTGGCATTCCATATGGGCATCAGTTTGTGTTCTGGCTGCTCGTCTTCAGATCCAACGCTCTGCTTATAGCCTGGGAAAGCAGTAGAAGATGGCCCAAGTGCTTGGATCCCTGCACCCATGCAGGAGACCTGGAAGAAGCTCCCGATTCCTGGCTTCAGATTGGCCATCTCTGGCTGTTGTGACCATTTGGGGAGTGAAACAATGGATGGAGGACCTTTCTTTCTGTCTGTAACTCTACCTCTCAATTAAATAAATAAGTCTTTAAAAAAGAAAATATAAATACATCTAAAATCAATTAATGTCTACCATATTAGCACATTAAACAAGAAAAAACACAATATAACATACAGAGATGCAGAAAAAGCATCCAATAAAATTCACTGGCATAGAAGAGAATTTCTTCAACTCTGTAAAAGGTGGTTGCTTTTTAATAGAACATTGCCCAAAGCTCACCGGGCAGTTTCAGGTTTGTCAGGGATGGTGTTTGTTCCCATCAACAACACTGAAAGACTTCATGATTCTCAGAGCATTGGATAGTAGCAAATTGAATAAAATGTAAAAGGATTATCTATGGAAATGCAACCACTGACATTGTATTTAATGATGAATGGCCAGATGCTTCCACCTAAGATGACAAAAAGACAAGGATACCCACTCTCACAGTTGATTTCAGCATGTTACTGGAGATTCTAGGTAGCACAATACAATTAGAAAAAGAAATGAAATGACGTGCAGATTTGAAGGAAAGAAACAAACTGTACTTCTCTGGTGCCAATATTATATCTATGAATTTATATGATTTTATAATACAGAAGATTAGATTCTAAGGAGTGCTATTTCTAGGGTAGCAGAGTATGAAATAAATATAAAAGTTAATTACATGTTGAGATACTAACAGTGAACAATTGAAATGCAAATAAAACTGCTACAATTACCATGAGAAACTCAAGAAGACTTAAATGAAAAGTCTTCAAGAAGAACATAAATAAAAGAAAAGATGTATTAGGTTCATTGGTTGGAAGATTTCATAATGGTAAAATATAAATCTGTCTCAATCTCATCTATAGATTTCTTGTAATCCCAATCAAAATCCCAACAGAATATTTAGTAAGAATTGGCAAGCTGGTTTTGGAATCTGTATAGAAATGCATAGGTCCTAGAGTAGCCAAAACAATAGATTTGGAAGACTAAAGCCATCCGATTTCAGGACTGATCATAAAACACCAGTAAGCAAAACCAGTAATATTGGCATAGAGATAAACAAAGTCATCTAAAGTTTGACTAAAATACAGAATCCAGAAATAGACCTACACATATATATGGATGACTGATTTTCAGCAAAAGTACAGAAACAATTTATTAGTGAGTAAAGCCTTTTCAATAAATCATGGTGGAACAGTTGTCAACCCTCATGCAAAAAAAGTTCAATGAATTTCTATATCATACACAAAAATTAAATCTTAATGAATAATAGCCTTAATTAAAACCTAAAATCATAAAACTTCAGGAAAAGAAAAAAAGTCATGGGAGAAAATCTTTGTGATCTTGGGGTAGAAGATTTTAAAAAACATTTTAAAACACAAGGCCCAAATCATGATTCATAAAAGAGTAAAGTGATAAATTGGACTTCATCAAACTTAAAAAATTCCTGCTCTTGGAAAGACATAGATAATAGAATGAAACTCAAGCTACAGAATATGAGAAAGTGTTTGCATATCATGTATTTGATAAAGGAAATAAACAACAATGGACTAAAAATAATAAATAATACACCAAAGATACACAGATAATACACAAATAATACACCAAAGAAAATATGTATATTAGAAATAAGCTCGTGAGAAGAAGTTCAATCTTGTTAGTCATCAGATAAATGCAAGTTTGAACTATAATGAGATACTACTAACACCTGCCATACCAAGTGTTGGTAAGAATGAGGAAGAACTGAAGGCAAAACTGCCAATGGGATTGTAAAATGATATCGATAATCTGCAAATACAGTTTGGCAGCTTCTTTAAAAGTTAAACATATAATCTCCATATGATCTAGTCATTCCACTCCTAGGTATTCACTCAAGAGAAATTAAAGTGAATATCTGTACTAAGCCTTGTACTTTGGGGCAGGCATTTACCTTAATCATTAAAACTTTGGTTAAGACTTGCATGTCCCATATTAGAGTATTTGAGTTAGATATCCAGCTGGCTCCTGGCTCCAGCTTCTAGCTAATGCAGACCTCAGAGGCAGTGGTGATGGCTCAAGTCATTGAATGCCACCACCCACATGGGAGATCTGGGTTGAATTTCCAACTTGGAAACTTTAAAAAGACTTGTGTACAAATGAGTATAAGGTGACTTCAAAAAGTTCATGGAAAATGAAACCAAAATATAATTTTATTTTCATGCAAAGAAAAAGGTTGAAATCCATTCATACATGTAGCAGGTTTAGCTGTCATACTCATAAGCAAATATTGGAAGGAACTCAAATATCTGTCAACAGGTGAGTGGATAAACAAACTAGAATGCACCTATATAATGAGATACTATTTTGTAACAAAAAGGAATGAATTTCATGATGAGCATGAACAAATTTTAGAATGATTAAACTGAGCAAAAGAACTCAAGCAAAAGCATTACATATTGTATGATTCCTTTTGTATAAAATCAAGACTGTGTGCACCAACCCAGAGTTCTACACTCAAGCAGATCCCTGATTGCGTGTAGACCTTAGGGCAGAAATGGTAGGAACAGATTATGAAGAGGTATAGGGAAACTAGTGTTTCAAGATGTATTATTTTGGTTCTCTAAGGAGAAATCATAGTACTGTCTCCTCCAGACCCAGACTTGGTCTCATAGAATGCGCCCACTTCTCTCCCTGGTCTGTCAAACCCAGGTCAGGTCCTCACCACTTTGTCTCACTCAGAGCCAGAGTTTATGCCATCAGCTGTCTCACTTGGAGAAAGGCTAGTGGCTCCTGTGCTGGGAGAGAAAGTTTAATTAGGGTTTCAAGTCCTGCTATTTGCATTCAAGTCTTACTGACCAAAGTGATGCTGATCCATGTTCTCAAGACAATCCCTACCAAAACCACAGCATCAAGCTTCCTGCTATTATTCCAGCTTCGAAGGTAGGTAAATTCTGAACAATCTACTTTCACAAAATCCCTGGAAAAAGCTGTGCACACTCTCCTTTCTACATCAGTCAAGCGGAGATGGAGACAAACAGAGTACTAAAGACTTTTTAAGCCCAAAATGGCTGTATGAGCTTGGACAACACAATTTGTTGGTCTTCAGTTCCCCCAGCTGTAGAAATGAAAAAATTATGCAGAATGATCTCGAAGGTCTCATTCAATTCTATGTAGGCACATATGTTCCCAGGCCTTAGTGGCTTTGCAATCTGGTAGGAGTAAAAGACTAACCATCCTGAAAAAACAGCAAGCATTACTAGAAAATATACAATTAGGTGTTCAATTATGTGGTACAGATTTTGAGTGCTGTAAGAATTAGGTGCATCGTAGTTTCTGAGGCTGAGAAATCAAGAAGCGGTGATTTTAGTTTTGTCTGAAACATGATTTATTAGCACTGCAACTCTAAAATCCATTGGGGTAGTGGCTAATTTTCAGGGCAGGAACTGTGTCTTCTTAATTGTTGTACTTTTCCTCCCCAGAGCTCCTTGTCTACACCATTGGATTTAGCTCCACATCTACTCTGTCTCATCCTGTTTACTGTGGACTCATGCATGGTAGTCCAACTCAATCATGAGTTCTTTGAAAGTCAGGTCCCTACTCTGTGGTAGCCAGATTCATCATAATTATAATCATAATTCTATGATTATAAAACAAGGGTATATAGAATCACATATATACATTTTTATCTATATAAAAGTGCCTGGATTCAAACTCAGGCACTCCAACATGGGCTGTGGGCATAACAAGCAGTATCTGAACTGTTAGGCCACATGGCTCCCAAATCATACTCTTGATAACATTGCTTTTCCCAAATTCTCTTCATAGAATTGATGCAAATGTCAACAGTAGGACAGGGGCAGGTGTCACGGCACAGTAGGCTAAGAGGCAGCTTGGGATACCTGCATTCCATATGAGAGTACCAGTTTGATTCTCAGCTATTCTGGGCTTATGATCCAGCTTCCTGATAAAGCACCTGGGAGGCAGCAAATAATGGTTTAACTGCTTGGGCCCCTGCCACCCAAAGAGAGAGACCTGGCTGGAGTTACAGACTCCTGGCTTTGGCCTGGCCCAGCCTGAGCTGTTATGAGCATTTATGGAGACAGAAGATCTCTTGACGTCTCTCTCTGTGTGTCGCTTTTTCTCTCTGTGGGTCTCTATCTCTTCTAATAGTCACTCTGCCTTTCAAGTAAAATAAGTCTTTCCAAAAAACGTTATGTGATGAGAGAGATTTCAAAGGGAAAAAAGTCATTGAAAGTGACATTGGAGGCTGCTGGAGAGGAGAAGGTGTTAATGGTGCAGGTTTGTGCAGAACCTGTGTACCACAAAAGAGGGGTATATATGTAGGTTGTGGGGTGATTGCAAGAATGTGAGCCTCAAGTCTTTTGATTATTTTATCTTCTTTGTGTTCAGCCAGAATTCTGTAGTACATTCTTTCTTGTCTATTGAAAGTCCTTCTTTGGCTCTGTCGTTCAACTGATTCTCAGGTCCTTAGCAATGTGTTGTCTGGTGATAACTGCATCTGCATCCCTCTTCCAGCCTTCACCATGGACCTGGGCATAAGTTATGCTTACGAACATCTCTTCCTCAAGGTATTTGTTTATCCCTTAAATGTATTTTCCATGACAATTCAAGTGTTGTTAAATGACTACAGTGTCAGGCCGGCGCCGCGGCTCACTAGGCTAATCCTCCGCCTAGCGGCGCCGGCACACCGCGTTCTAGTCCCGGTCGGGGCGCCGGATTCTGTCCCGGTTGCCCCTCTTCCAGGGCCAGCCCTCTGCTGTGGCCAGGGAGTGCAGTGGAGGATGGCCCAGGTGCTTGGGCCCTGCACCCCATGGGAGACCAGGAAAAGCACCTGGCTCCTGGCTCCTGCCATCGGATCAGCGCGGTGCGCCGGCCGCAGCGCGCCGGCCGCGGCGGCCATTGGAGGGTGAACCATCGGCAAAGGAAGACCTTTCTCTCTGTCTCTGTCTCTCACTGTCCACTCCGCCTGTCAAAAAAAAAAAAAAAATGACTACAGTGTCAAGTTTCAGAGTGTGGTTAATTCCAATACAGCAGTGAGCTGAGGTCAGAAGTCTACTGAACCCAGACGTGCCTGACCAGTGTAAAAATCTGGGAGGTGACGGCTTGGGGGACTTGAGCCTGAGCTTGAGTAGGACTTTCGATCAAGGTCTGAGTAGAGTATGGGCCAGGAAAGGTGCGATAGTTGGTCATGTCCATGGCCCCAAATATTCATCTGTTCTTGAACTGACAGCCTTTGTCATGTCATTTTTTCAGTTTCAGTGAAGATGTAAATTCTATCCCTTTATCCACTTGAATTCAGGATAACTTGCTTCAGACGATAGAAAACAGCAGAAGAGAGAGTGCCAGTCCAACTATGGATGCCATGAGGCCCGGAATCGTTTTGCTTGCCCTACTTTGGCCATGAGCTCTACTTGGGGGAGCAGAGTCATAGGGACAGAACTGAATAGCCCTATCATTCTAGACAAGACCAAGGTAAAAATAAGACCTCAAATGTATGAGCAAACTCACTCAGCCAAGATCAGTGAGCCCAGTCCATTCAAGTGAGCCCTGCAAACATGTAAGCCAAAAAAATTGCTCCTTGTTGTGGGCTACTAGTGAGATGGTGTGGTTTGGAGTATTACTGTGATAGGAGCTGACACTTTAGCTTTTCACTAAAGTCATGCAAAGTGAGCACTGATCTATGGCTGTAGCTCAGCAGTTGCTTCTGACACACCAGTGCTGGTGCATCATGAGAGCACATCTCTCAGACACGTCAGTCTTCTCTGCCTGTTATCCGGAAGCGAAGTTGAAAAGTTAGAAGGGTACCTGGAGACAGAACTCTCTGATATCTTGAGGACCATTATGAGTGCTTTGCCTTGGACTTGGAAATTGGGAGCCCTTGTGGGTTTTTGAGCAAGTGGGCAACCATCCAGCATCTGACCAGCTGTGTGCTGTGTGCAGAGCATCTGCCCTGTGGGGGCCAGTGAGGTGGCTATTGCAGGAATCCAGGTGACATGTGGCAGCTGTGCCATGGTGCTCTGATAAGGAGGTAAATTCTTGGTATTTCATAGAGGACTTGTGGGTGGGTAGGAGGTGGAACAGGAGAGAAAAAAGAGAGTCAAGGTTGACTTCAAGGCTTTGCACCTAAGAAGGATGGAGCTGTCCTTAGCTGAGACAGGAAATTGTGTTGTTTTTGAAGAAAGGCTAAGAGTTCCATTTTGGGCATGAAAAGCTTGAAGTGTCAGCTGTATCACATAGAGATACCCTGTATTAAGTAGTACTAGGTCCAAAAGTCTGGATTCTGAATATGCTTTCTGTAGCTGATGGAGGAGTTTGTCTGGGGGCAGTGGTGAGGGTAAGGAGTCAGTAAAGAGACTAAAATCTTCGTTATGGTGTAAGAGCTATAAAAAGATCTGGACACAGCATAGGGGGAGCACTGGAGCGCAAGTACCCCCTTCCTTTGTTCAAGTACAAATTCCATCTCCAGTGTTGAGGGCAATTCTTTGTTTTATTCAACCCTTCCTCAGTGTCACCCTTTCACAAGGTGCTGATCATTCTCTAAATAGCAACCACGAAGTTGGAAATCTGGTGTCAGGCCGGCTCTGTCAGGCAGGAGTAGGGTGCCAGTGGCTTCTCCCATGCCACCACTGAATTCCAGCACAGGGACCCAGTGCTTTCTTGGAAGCCCAGTGCAACTTCCAAGTATCATACACATTCAATAAAGAACCCGAAGCCACTCCCCCACCAGATACTGTATTTGATAAAGTGAGGTCCAGTGCCAGTGTTCTGCACATGTAACTGAGGGAGGTTTCTCTGTCTGGACAGGAAACCTGGGCTCTGAAGCTCTCAGTCTGCATTCAGACCTCAGCTCCCCAGTTTGGGGGCCAGGGGACTTTGAGTGAGTTACTGAATTGCCCTATGCCTCAGATTCTTACTCTGTAAGAGGGGCCGGTGGTTATAAAAGTAAGTGTTACTGTCAGGATCATATGAGGTAATTCTGCTAAAGCTTTTAGCCGGTGCTTGACACAAAGTAGGTCCTCAATGAGTGTTAAGCATTTTACCTTCTGATTTCAAGCCTTGATTTTAAAATTCAATTTTGATGAGTCTAGAGTCTCGGCTGATCGTGTGGAACTAGAGAGCTGTATAGGAGGGCGTCCTGTGCGTTATGGTCCCATTACTGCTGTGCGCTATGAGGCTGTGTCAGCAAAACTTGATGTTTAGACATTTCATTAAATGTCCACTAGGTGGCAACCTGCTGTCGTATTTGCTGTTCTCACTGTCTAAATTTGTACCAGGGATCCCGAGAGACCACACACACACATTCACCTCATTTAATGCGAAGAATTTTATTATCACAAACAAAAAAGGGCTGGATATAGTCACTATGTAATGAAAAAAGCTCTAATTAGCATAGTCTTATTTAAAGTATAACCTATTAGTTATTCACACATTTAAACTGGCTTAGCATTATTGAAAGTATAGTTGCTAAGAGCTAGAAATGGCTTTCTCAAGGGCAAAGTATATCATTGCTCATTAAACAAATATTTAGCTTCCTGATAGAGGCCTAGGAATTCAGTGCTGATGCAGATAGATGTTCATGTTGACTTCACAATTGCTCATAGAGTCAAACAGGAAAACAGATTGGGACAATTGCAGTAGCTGTTGTACTGATGGAAAACCACGCTAGTGGAAATTTTAAATAAATAATAAAAAAACAGAGTACATATTGGAATTGAAGTTTACTTGTAAACAGAAGCAACAGCAACAAGAAGAAATTCCGTATGGTTTAATATAACTACTGATCTTGCAAATAATCAGTAAACATTTTAAGCTATGCATGGAGTGGTACCCTGCTAGTCTGAGACCAGCATAGCATCCGCAGAGGAAGCTCTCAGGCCCTTTTTTGCCATTCTTCACAGAATGGAACTTCTGTCCCACTCCATGGATAACACCTGAAGATTGCCTCCTGCCTTTGGATCTGGGGACCAGGACACCAGCCCTATAGAACCCCACCAGTGAGTTGTTGGTTATGCATTATCAACAGCCTTTCCCTCCAACTGTGGTTATGGCACTTCAACTCCACCTTTTAGTTTTTAATTTAAAGATAAGGTAAACTGAAAAATACCCCTGTAATTATTTTTATGAAAATGAGAGACAGATCTCCCATCCACTGGTTCACTGCTCAGATGCGCACAATAGTCATGGCTGGGCCAGGCTGAAGCCAGAAGTCTGGAAATCAAGTCAGGTCTCCCATATCACTGTCAGGTACTCAAGAGCTCGGGCCATCATAGCTGCCACGGAGGGTGTGCAGGGGTAGGAAACTGGAAGCAGAAGCAGAGAAGTGGATCTGGAACTTGAACTCAGGCACTCCAATATGGTATGTGGACGTCCTAAGTGGTGCCTCAACCACTGTGCCAAAGCTCACCCAGAAAAACAAGTTGAGGGCTTTGAAAAGAACTCAAAGGTGAATTTGCTGAAACCTTTTTACACTCAAGTCCTGCATATTCTCAGGCACATGAGGGAGATAAAAAGCTTGATCTCACAGAATAAGAGAGAAAAGTGATTACTGGAGGTTAGCAAGGGGCTGGGTAGAGGGCATAGAAGAAGGTTGGATAATGGGTGCCAAAATATAGTCAGATAAGAAGAATATGCCCTTGTGAGTACAGCAGTGCCTACAGTTCACCACTTCCTCTGTCTTTAATACAGAACTGGAAGAGAGGCGAGCATAGACTTGAAACATAATAAATGTTTGAGGAGGTGGAAAGGTTGATTACCCTGCTTTCAACACAGCACAGGCATGCATGTATTGAGTTATCACACCGCACTCCATAAAAATATATCATTTTGTGTGTCAATTAAAGTAAGTTTTAAAACTCTTCTCTCAAAATAGGAATAGACAAGAATAGGAATGAGTTAAGAAAATCAATAATAATCTACAAGGGTCCTGCACTTAGATTACTTCCCAAGTGGGTTTAAGAGCTGCACTTTTCTTTAAAAGAACCGAAGCTGAGCATTTTAGACTGCGCCCTTTGGAGTGTGCCATTTAGAATCAAGGTGAAGATGAGGCATTGGTGTTCCGTCACTCAAAGACTTGAGCCCTGCTGCAAAAATAATGGAGAGTAAATATTCACTCATGTTTTTAGTTAAACCGAAATGCTCAAAGTGTTTATATATCATTTTTGATAATGCTACCATATGGACGATATTTTTAGATCTCACTGCAACTGCTTTCACCAAATATTTTTTAAAGAGCAGTCCTTGCTTCCATTCCTCACCCTTCTCGGCCCTTAACCCCTCGATCAAGACTCCAGTGACCTGAGCTGCGTTCCTGTCCTCCTCGCCACCACCAGACTACGGTCTGCTCTCACTTGCCTGGCATTTCCACACCCCCTCCATCCCTACTCTTTGCACATTTAGACAGTAGCCACCTAGACAGCGTCCTACGTTCTATGAGCACGGTTCTGCTCAGGTTGTGCAGATCCTGCTTGATGGGTCTGTGGGGCCTGGAGCAGTGGCCTTGGTAAAGGGGGATGGGCAGGGGAGAGCAGGCAGGAAGGGACTTGCCTGGCAGAGTTCCAGAGGCAGGTGAATGAATCGTGTGCATCCAATCAGTGGGCTAGACATCTCCAAACTGTTTTCAATGGCAAACTGTGCCACATTGTGAAGACAAAGGGTGAGGCTGAGGCAGCAAGACCTGATGGGAAATGGGACTGGAGGCTAGAAGTTGGGATACTGGTGCTGAATGTGATCTGAGCAACAAGAAGGCATTAAATGAATGCTTCAACTGTTATCTGCTCCTATGTAACCATTATGGCTTCTGATTGCTAAATCAAGCAATGGCGTTAACCCTTGGCAGACAGCATACAGCTCAGTGTGTGTGTGAAAGAAATATAAGTAACTCTGAACTCATGTGCAGTATTGTATCAATTCCTGTAGCTGCAACGTAATGTTAGAATATCCAGTCAAATGTATGCATGTAGAAAAAAGCTAAAACCATACATAAGGAAATATTGCTCACTGTTCCAAGCTCAGGCTTTTGGATAAAAATCCAAGTAGGCCTTATACTGGCATAATAATAATTATTATTATTATACTAGGGATAATAATAATAAAGGACTACTTCCTGGTAAAAGCCTTGGTGTCTCATCTCTGTACATGAATTCTGCTACAGTGCCTTCCCACTCAAACTTATCTTCAAGGATTTCTTGCTAAATGATCTGTGCCCACTGCATGCATTCTTGGTAAGACTGTTGACCTAGATCTTCTTTCCAGTGTTTGTCAAATGATGAAAAACTGACACACATAGACCCTAAGGTTCCTTCTCTTGGAAATCTGAATCTTGGTTGGAGGCAATAGAAACAGCTGCAGTTGACTCTAATAACTGGGCCTTGCAGAGATGCCCACTGGTTCCTGCTCATTGATCCCTAGTCCAGTAGGGCCATCCAGGTTTCTCTTCCTCCAGAGACGAGGCTGTTCAGTTTTTCCTTTCATTCTGTGAGCTTTTCCCATTAGCAAACACAAGAAGTCCGTTTGCTGTGGATGTCGCCAAATAATGATCCTCAAGCAGAAGCTGCTCGAAGGAAAGCTTTATTTACTTGTGATAGCAGAGGAGGCAGCAGAAAGGGACAGTTCTCTCAAGAAGTGGTTTGCCAGGGCTTTCCTAGCAAAGGTTAGGGGAGTAGCCTGGAGGTAGAAAAGGGGAGCAGAAGGGGCCTCCTGCTGGTGTTCTGCACATCCTTCAATGGATGTTGAAAACGCTGACTCAGACTTGCTTCTTGCAGCTTTCTTGATGGTGTTGAGCACAATGTTGCAAGAGCACATTGTTGCAAGAGAACTTGCTGGGACATTCTCTGAAAACTCAGCTCAGGCCAGTAAACTGTTACAGATTCTCTGCCCTTGGTTCCATTTCCAACTAATTAATTCAAATATTTCTGTTTAGGGCACAGTTTCTGTTTCCTGCTACCAAGAGCACTGACTCATTCTCCAGCTTAACAATTCCAGCCTATACATATTGGACATCTCTACTTGAAGCATGCAGTGATTGCCTGTGACCTGCCCAATTGCCTGTACTTTTCTCACCGTGGAGAGTCAGGCATTCCAAAGTACCATGGCATACACTTTTCAGATCATCTTTCCTACAATCTCTCTACTTGCATCCTGCTATCTTAGTCAATAAATGACCTGATGTTACCCACCTCTGGTGCTGACAGAGAACTATATTATGGTGTCCATGCCTTCATGTGGTCCCTTTTGCACTGACTCTGGACTTGTCTTTAGTCAATGAGACATTAGTAAATACGACAGATGCAGAGACTTGAAAAGTAGATAGTTAAATAGGAGCAGTAAATTCAAGAGATCTGTAGCACAACATGGTAGCTGCAGTTAATAACAATGTATTGTATTGTTTGAGTCCTCTAGACACACACACACACACACACACACACAAGGTCTGGGGAAATACATATGTAAGTTGACTGGATCAGCCATACACAATGTATTCTGTGCATATATCACATCTCAATTTAGACTAGCCACATTTCAAATGTTCAGTAACAGGGGGCTCACAGCTTCCTTATTATATTTTTTAAATCTTCTGATATCTTTTTATCTTCCCTGTCTTAATGTTTTAAAGATTTAGTTATTTATTTGAAAGTCAGAGTTGCAGAGAGAGAGATCTTTCATCCACTGCTTCACTCCCCAAAGGGCCACGATGGCTGGAGTTGGGCCTGTCTGAAGCCAGAAGCCAGGAGCTTCTGGGTCTCCCACGTGGGTTCAGGGGCCCATGCACTTGGGCCGTCCTCTATTGCTTTCCCTGGTGCATTAGCAGGGAGCAGGATTGAAGTGGAGCAGCTGGGCCTCGAGCCGGCATGGGATGCTGGCATCACAGGCAGCGGCTTTACGGGTTATGCCACAAAGCTGGCCCCATGGCTTCCTTATTGAACAGTGTTGCATTGAATTCATTACCTGACCCTGAACTTGAAAACATTGCTTGACTGTGGGTTGCTCACCATAGAAGCCTTTACTCATCCTTGACCACAGACATGATCTAGTTCCCAGGCATTTTCCTTTTCCTGAACTCCTTACCCTGCTCTAATTATCCTCACTCCTATGTCATGGCTACATGAGGAAACCACTTGGAAGGGAACCCCCATGCCAAAAATAATGCCCCACATATGTGTACCACTCAAAACTATCTTTTTGTTAGCTAAAATGTTGGAGGGTCCGTTGAATTTTTCCTTTGCACAGATTTTTTCTATCATATAAAGAAGTTAGTCAATGACTCAGTCCAAGAAGTCCCTTTCGGGCATAGTTTAATCTACTTCTAAAATCAGAAGTGCTGGAGAGATTGACAGTTTCCTAGGATAGATTTCTTGAATCTTGTAGCTTTCATTTTCAAGGAAATTGACTCTATGTAAGTAATGTGAATAAAAGAGAAGAAATATCACCAAGAAGCAACAAGCCAAAAGTTTTAAGGAAAATATAAACTTGGCATGATAATAGAAGCCATATTGGTATTTTGTCATAGCCTGGTGGCATATTTATCTAAATTTTGAAACTTTTTAGCAATGAAGATGTCAAATAGTTTAGTAATTTTACGGTTAATAACAGAAAAGAATTTCTTTTTTTCTTTTCTTTTTTTTTTTAAACAGGCAGAGTTAGACAATGAGAGAGAGAGACAGAGACAGAGAGAAAGGTCTTCCTTCCGTTGGTCCACCCCCAAAATGGCTGCTATAGCCGGCACTGCGCCGATCCGAAGCCAGGAGCCAGGTGCCTCCTCCAGGTCTCCCATGTGGATACAGGGCCCAAGGACCTGGGCCATCCTCCACTGCACTCCTGGGCCACAACAGAGAGCTGGACTAGAAGAGGAGCAACCGGGACAGAACCGGCGCCCCAACTGGGACTAGAACCTAGGGCGCCAGAATTTCTTTATCACATGCATTAGTCTATAAGACAGAAAATAAATAGGTGCAGGTATGGGCATGTGGTACAGCAGCTAAGATGCTGCTTGGGGTACCCACATCCCATTTGGGTTCAAGTCTCTTCTCTGCTTCCCATTCCAGTTTCCTGGTAACGGGGACCCTGGAAGGCAGCAGTAGTGGCTCAAGTAGCTGAATCCCTGCTCCTCACTTAGGAGACCAGGACTGAGTTCTGGCTCCTAACTTCAATCTCAGCCCCATCTGCTGCAGGCATTTGGAGAGTGAATCAGGTAATGTAAGATTTCTTTCTCTCGCCCTCTCTCTCTTGCTGTCAAATAAAGTTAATTAACTAATAATATTCACAGACTTTCTGTATATCAACTTTATTTTCACAGTTGAGGAAGGTGCGGAGAAGTCCCAGCCATGAGCCCAGAAGTTCAGTGAGATCTGGGGCTTGACAATGTCCCTGGAGAAGTAGAGGCACATAGAGGATTCTGAAGCTGTACACACGGCTGCGATCTGGAATCACATCTGAGGTCCTGAGACAAGGGTTAAATTTAACTTAGATCATTAACCAGATGAATTTTAGGCTAGGATTTCATCTGTAAACAATTTGACGGGTGATTGGCAGCCTCTCATTATAGAGCTGTAGTGATTAATTAACACAGAGCTTAATTAATTTTGTAAGGCAGGCACAGTATTTCTTTACAGTGAAAATCAATATTTGAATACTTGGAGCCCCTCCTTTCTGAGTTAATTTCACTCAGATATTTACCTCACTTTAATTTCTCAGTTCTTAGTAAATGTTACCTGCCTCCAACTATTAATGTAATTGGGAATATTTATGATATTCTACTTCAAGTTATTTTTAGAAGAATGTGCAGTGTAAGTGAATATATTCTGCTATTCTTGTTTCAATTTCAAAAGCATATTTATATTATTGTACAAGTCAGGACATTAAGCTACATCATTAAATGAAAAAAATGTATATGGGAACTCTGGAACAACTTCTACCCCTTGTATTTGGTAGAATTTGGATCAATGTTGTACTTAAGACATATTTGAATCATTTTGCTGTTGCCAAACCCAGAGGATCATTTCCTTAAATACTGGAGTAAGTCTTAGGACTCCATAGAAAGGTCATTCTCTTATCATACGAATTAGCAGTAATGTGTATTTTGCAAATAAACCCAAAATGGGACATTTTCATAGCTTTGGGGAAAAATTTACTGGGAGGATCCAAAGAGAGATGAGAGGTTGGAAATGGGAAGGGCTGGGGGCTGGGTGCCCAGGAGCTCAAGTGAGGACCAACCTTTGTGTCATCCACTTGGACCATCTGGGGCCTGGGCTCAGAACAACAAGTGAAGATGCCCCCTTCCCTCAAAGGAGACAGCAGATACTGCGGCACAGACCAGCCGTGCAGCACAGAGACACAGAGAGGGGGAAAGTGGGAGTGGGCCTGGTGAGGAGGGGGCCTTTCCAGAGAGCAAGAACTCATGACAAGACCAGGAGTCCCAGGAGGACACGGGAGCTCTCTTCTCTCTGGTGAGTCAAGAGCTGGAGCATAGTTTGAGAGGCCCTGGGAGGGCAGAGATCAGAGAGCAGAGAGTAAGTAGACCCCTCTGAAGAGCCCAGGAAGTACCCAGGAAGCCAAGAGTAGAAAACAGTTTCAGAACAGACAGAGCAGCTCTCCATACCTACAGCTTGGATTTTGCCTCTGACAGAAGTGCGTCTTTCAGAGCAGTTCTCTCCAAAGACATTTGGTAGTTATTGAGTTAAGCTAACTTTTTAAGTAAATGTCACTATTTTCAAATGTCTTTAAGGTTGACGAGAGGGGAGCAGTGTCTCTGAAGGTCTCAAGCATGGGGTATTTGAAGCCTCAGTGGGTGCACACAGAAGGGACTCTTGTTGCCAGTAAAAATAAGCTGTGATCTTTGATAACTTTCTGTTTTCAGGGACAGGATGCAAATGTGTTCCTTTTGCCAGATATTAAACCAATTTGCTTGTTTGAACTGTTCAAATAGCTCTTTTCTTAAGTTTTAAGACATTATTTTTCAGTTTATTTTCATGATAGCATACACTTATAAGATTTAAATGGTTGGATACTAGTTACATTAATTCATAGACCAGTTCTGAATCTTATCTTCATGACGTCATGAAACATACAAAGAAATGTAAGACTTTGGAGCTACGTTAGTCTAGCTTTTCTTCTACAATGTTGGCTAATTTTCTCAGTCTCAGTGAAAATAAGAAAGAAAATGAGGGCACAGTGGAAAGAGACCAGCAGCATTATATAAAGTTGTCAGGGAAACATCACTGAGAAGATGGCATTTGAGCCAAGACTTGAAATTGATGAGAGAGTGCAGCAGGGACAGGCCTGAGGGGAGAATGTTCCAGGCTGAGGTATGATCAATGCACAGGGCAGAAGGTGAGGGTGTGCCTGCGTCATTCAATGCAAAGCTAGGAGGCTGCTGTGGCAGAGGTGGAGAGGGAGAAATGAGAGCAGGAGGCAAGATCAGAGAGCGAGCAGCTCTTTGTAGATCACTGCAGGAACTGTGGCTTTTACTGGCGAGAGATGGGGAACAAGTGCTGAGATACATGACCTTACTCACATTTTTGAGGATCACCTGAGCTCTATCCAGAGCAGGCAGTACTGGGAGCAGGGGGCACTAGCTGGAAGTTATTATTAAATGGACAAAAAAACCAGCTTATTCCAGAGTGGAAAGAGAGCTGATTGTAGTTTCTAAATGATGAGATACAGAATAGGAGACATGTGGGAAATACTACAGGAGGAAAGAATTCAAGGATGATGTCAAGATTCAGGGCCCCAGCCAGCGCCACGGCTCAATAGGCTAATCCTCCACCTGTGACACCGGCAAACCGGGTTCTAGCCCCAGTTGGGGCGCCAGATTCTGTCCCGGTTGCCCCTCTTCCAGGCCAGCTCTCTGCTGTGGCCCGTGAGGGCAGTGGAGGATGGCCCAAGTACTTGGGCCCTGCACCCACATGGGAGACCAGGAGAAGCACCTGGCTCCTGGCTTTGGATCAGCGCGGTGGGCTGGCTGCAGTGCGCTGGCTGCAGTGGCCATTGGAGGGTGAACCAACGGCAAAGGAAGACCTTTCTCTCTGTCTCTCTCTCTCTCTCTCACTGTCCATTCTGCCTGTAAAAAAAAAAAAAAAAAAAGGTTCAGGGCCCCAACAACTGGGATGATAAAGTTGCCACCGACTGAGTGGTGAAGAGTGCGAGGAGAGCATGTCTGTGCTAAGATCATGAGTTCAGTGTTTGACTTGACTGTGAGATGGCCAGAGAATGACACTGAGGAGGTGATTGGAAACATGAGCCTGGGCTCAGA
Source organism: Oryctolagus cuniculus (assembly GCF_051225735.1). NCBI lineage: Eukaryota > Metazoa > Chordata > Mammalia > Lagomorpha > Leporidae > Oryctolagus > Oryctolagus cuniculus. The sequence goes on from NC_142876.1 coordinate 23,518,652, forward strand.
GGACAGGCCCTGGTGGGAGAGTCCATACCAAGGTTCCCTTCTAGGGGCCTGCTGCACACACAACTGCTTGATGGAGGAACTCTGGGCAGCCCTGTTTAGCTTCATAGGTAACCAGTGTGCAGTCACTGAGTTCTGGAAGACAGAGTGAGTGATGAGCACTCACGCCAATGACAGTCCAACCATAGCCCGGCCAGGCCAGTGACCTTGATATGACCTGCTGGAAAGAACTCACCCTACAGAAGGAAGGAGGTTCTATAAGACCCTCACTCTGATGGGTCAGTCTTGAGAACAAGAACAATCTAGCAGGGAGGAGCCACAATGGTGGTTGCAAGGATTCATGGAGTGAGAGCCCATTTTCCAGAAACTGAGACCACAGAGCTTATGCCAGCTGTCTAAGGTCAGCCAGCTAACCTGAATGCTACACCCCACACCCCATAGCCTGAAGGTTTATAAAGGGGAGGGCAGCGCTTTGATAGTGGGAAGACATAAGAAGGTATCTTCAGAGACGCAGAGGTGAAGAAAGCAAGCAGCCAGGCCAGGTTCGTGTTGTGTGGAGCAGGAGAATGAGGCTCTCACTGACACTCTAAAGCTCTTGCAGACTCAGTCATCACAGTTTTCTGTGTCGAGATCCCATGAGTGCTCCATCTCCCATATTACCATGTGCCTCTCGCCTGCTTTGAGCTAACCCAAGGACATTCATTTTTTTCTTTTCTAAAATTCTTATTTTTGTAACAAGCCACTCATCAAACTATCAAGAAACACAACATAAAAAAAAAAAAAAAAGAAACCCAGACACAAGGTTCTGGATGTGAAACACTGCTCTCACAAAAGGCTAAGAAGACAAATCCCATAGCCCTGTACAGAATGCCTTAAAATACAAACAAAAAGGATCCTCCATGTTGGGTTTTTAACTAGAAGAGTCTGAACAGGCTTGAAAGGCAGGTAGGAAAGTTCAGCTCATGTGGCTTGAGAATCCATTAGGCTTTCTTCTATTGCAGCAGAGTAAATTAAAAATAAACAAATAATGAAGCATGAATTGCTGTAGTCGCTATCGATAGTGTCCTTACCAACTGAAGGCAGATTGAGAGACCAAGGAGAGGAGGGGAACAGATTCAGGCTCCATGTATAACCAATAAGCAATAAACGTTGGCACAATCTTCCAGGAGCCTTTTCTGGCCTTTAGTTACCTCCTGCAAACTTAGATGTACCTCAAGAAAAGAATTTAACATCACTGTCTCAGTTGTCAAGCCTCCTTCCACCTTTCTCTACGTTTCCTTCATTTGGGAGAAGGGATCACAGTGCTGAAGGAATAGGCTTGTATTCATGCAGCTATTGATACAGTGGAGCAAACTGAATTCATCTGCTGAAAATGGAGGCAGAAATCAGAATTTATTAGGTCCCTCCGGGTGGTTTGAAAGGACGTTTCTGAAAGAACATCCAGTTTTGCTAAGAGGAAAACAGTTTTATATAATAGTGTCCAGGGCTCATTTGTCACTGATGCATTTGGCTCGTTGGTAATAGCTGTCTTTTACAACTGGCAGTTTTTCTGACTGGTTGGTGCCACTGCTCAACCAGTAGATACACATTTTGAATCTCACCATTGATTATGTCATGGTTTCTGTGTCCATTACATGAAGGGAACCTTAGAAAAAGCTACACCTGGTTGGACAGTCTTGCCTATACAAGTAGATGCTGATATATTGTCCATGAATATTTGCTAAGAGTTTTACCATTGAGCTCGGAACAACAACCAGAGTTTCAGTTCCTACAATGATTTTCTTCTCTTTCCTTTCTTCACAAAGATAGACAACAAAAACACGTTCCCTGGACCTTTTGTCAGTTACTAAATGTTTGCTCCCACCTCTAACTCCCATTAATCTCCTATGGTCAAATTGTACTGTTCTCCTGGGTGGTTCCCCAGTCTGTCTGAATATTTATTTGTTCTCTGCCTTAGGCTCTGTCTGACCTTGAAAGGCTTCCCACAATAACAAGATAATTATGCTCAAATGTGCTCTCCCAGATTAACACAATGGTTATACTCAAAGTCCAACTTCAACCTACTGCCCCTTGAGGCCTTCCCTAGCACATCAACTGATTGTAACAGTCTGTTAGTCTTCCAGTTCTTACCAGCTCTGCTGCTTCTCAGAGGTGATTTGGTGCTTGGACACATTTTAATTTATTATGTAACTGCATTTATAGTTATTACCATGTATGAATGCATAACCTATTCATTTAAAGTGCATACTTATGACATTTACAATGGTAAAAATGGGCCCTGACACTCAATAAAGGAGCTGGCATAGCATAGAAGGATTACTGTTCTAAATGGATAATTGGCATTTTGGTGCACTGCATTTTCTCAAGCAATCCAAGTGTGAGCTTAGATCTCAGTATGCAAGATCTAGGGTTCCATAGAGTTAAATTCTGTAAAGTGGATGTTGTAATTATCACATTTGCATTCTGTTCTCCTTCCAAGAACTACCAGGAAGCCTAGGGGAGCTGCAGGAATTGGGGAGAGGAAAGAACCTGGAGAACTGTCTAACACCAGGCACACCTTAGGGCAGCATATGGGTGCATCATGGGAAGGTGAGAGGACACGAGAGGAAGGCAGGTGGCGGCACCACCCAAAAGATGGGAGCATGCCTCCTCCACAGTTAGCAAAGCCTTCTGGATTTTGTGTGCTAGATATTAGAATATTTAATAAACAAACCAAATTAATGTTTGAATTATGAGGTGAGCTGGGAACACAGCTGTTATAGGTGAAACAGCGGTCCTCAGTGATGTCCACATCCTTATCTCTGAGACTTGTGGGTATGCTATGCGGCAGAGAGACTGTGCAGATGTGATGAATTGGTGATCATGAGATGGGACAATTATCCTGGGTTACCCAGTTGGCTTAATGAAATCACAAAGATCACTGCAAGTAAAAGAGGGCTAGTCAGCATCAGAGAGAGGATGCTGCTAGTTTTAAATGCAGAGAAAGAGGTCAGAAACTTGGGGCTGAGCATTGTGGCATAGTGGGTTAAGCCACTGCCTGCAGAGCCTGCATCTCATATGGGTGCCAGTTCGAGTCCTGGCTGTTTCATTTCCAATCCAGCTCCTTGCTAGTGCACCTGAGAAAGCAGCAGAAGATGGCCCTAGTACCTTGGCCCCTGCACCCACATGGGTGACTCAGAAGAAGCTTTTGGATCCTTGCTCCTGGCTTCAGCCTGGCCATTGCAGCCATCTGGGGAGTGAACCAGAGGATGAAAAATCTCTCTCTTTCTCTCTCCTTCTCTCTCTGTAACTCTGCCTTAAAAAAATGTCAGCAACCAAGAAGGGCAGGCAGCCTCTAGGAAAGGTTGGAAAAGGCAAAAGAACAAATTCTTCCCAGGAGCACCCATCACGAACAGAGCCATGTGTCTATATTGGCTTTAGGTCAGTGAGAATTGTGGCAGACTTCCAACCTACAGAATTTGATGATGATCAACTTGCATTTTTTTAAAGATTTTATTTATTTATTTGAGAGGTAGAGTTACAGACAGTGAGAGGGAGAAACAGAGAGAAAGGTCTTCCTTCCGTTGGTTCATTCCCCAATTGGCCGCAAAGGCCGGAGCTGTCCAATCCGAAGCTAGGAGCCAGGAGCTTCTTCCTGGTCTCCCACATGGGTGCAGGGGCCTAAGGACTTGGGCCATCTTCTACTGCTTTCCCAGGCCACAACAGAGAGAAGAGAAGCAGCCGGGATTGGAACCGGAGCCCATATGGGATGCCGGTGCCGTAGGTGGAAGATTAACCTAGTGTGCCACAGCGTCGGCCCCAACTTGTATTGTTTTAACAACCAGGTTTATAGTTATTTGTTAGGGCAGCCATAGGACACTAATACAATCTCAAGTTCACTGTATCCAGCATTCTAAAGGAAGACCTAAGTGGGACATCCCACAAAAGCTGGGGCAATCAGGGAGGTTTCCCTACAGTTAGAAAATAAATTGAAAAGGAGTTTCCATTGCCAACAAGAAGATGAATAACAGGAACATTCTGGTCTATGGGGGTAGAATGGGGAGGAAATCAGAGAAAAAAGGAATATAGTCAGAAACAGGGGAGGGTTTGGAGCATGATAAGCCTTCTAGCCTCGCTGGAAGACAACTCAGCGAGAGAGCAAGCAGGAAGGGAGGGAGGTTTCTTGCCCATAGGAGGGATTTAGGCTTTAAACTGGAGGTCATGAGGTGTTTCAAAGAAAGGTCTGTGTATGTGCATGCTTAAGTTAAAATGACAGGAGAAAAGTTTCTATAAACTTTTAAAAATAACAGCCACACAGAAATAGACAGTGATTACAAATATAAGCCTGGGTCCAAATATCACAAGGTAGAAACTCTGCATGTTACAAGGTGGGGCTTTCTGTTTGCAGTCAAATCCTCTTTCAACATGAGTGATAATTTGTACTGTGCTCCAGGAGGGAGCCAGCATCTGCTGCTCTCTGCTGTACCCTAAGTCCCTCCACTTTCTAGTTGACCCCACACAGAGGGTAAAGGATAAGGGATTTATCCTGCGAGGGTGCCAAGCTTAGACTGGGGATGTCTTAGTTCCCAGCTGATCTCTGATGGACTCTGTTGGAGCTCTGTCAGACTCAACCAAAGTCATTCCAATTTTTTTTAAAAGTATATTAATACTTTTTCTTGATATGATAATCTTAGGTAAAGTGTGAAGAAAGACAGCTTTAGAAAATTTTAAATGATTTGTATATGTACAAATATATACAAATATGTATTCCATGAGGAGAAATCAAACTGAGGCTGCAGGAGAAGTCTGTAAACATCCATCCTTCCCTCTCCCACAACCTCCAAAGCTTTAACTCCAAACCATGTCACCTGAGTATCACTGTGTATGCTGCTAATATTTTTTTTAACTCCACACTCTTGTTAATCCTGAGTGGTCTCCTACTCCCTTCCATGCCAGATTTATTAAAATTACTTAGTAGTATACCCACCCAACTATGAAGTGCAATCACTATTTCATACCGAATAGAATTATTACCTTCAGTTACAGTATTCCCTCTGCTCCCTAGAAAAGTACACAAAATACAACCTTCCCCTCCGATAGTGTCAGTTTTTTCTGGAATAGTATCTTAGTTGTCAATTCTGTAACAAACTACCATGGACTGGGTATTAAGTTAGCTTAAACAATGAATACTTATTGCTCATAATTCTGGAGGCCTGATGTCCAAGTTGAAGGTGCCTGCAGACCTGGTGTCTGGTGAGGGCCCTCTGTGTGGTTTGCACGTGGGTGCCTTCCTGCTGCGTACTTACATGACAGGCAGGTCATATCTGAATGCATCCACGAGGGTTCCGTTTTCATCCCCTAATTACCTATGAGTCTTAGAGGGACACAACATTCAGTCTACAGCACATATGGTTAAGACTTAAAAACTGTTTGCCTTTAATTCTTACTATTGTTAGTACTTTTGTAAAAAATAGCTCTAAGACAAAAAAAAAAATCACTTATCTCTGTGGTACTGGCATACACACTGGGCTACCCGTCTTGTTTTCCTGGCATAAGCAGGGCTAATGACTGATTTCCCTCTCCAAAGGGGACAGAGGCTAGAAAGAGAGGGAGGCAGGACCAGAAGGCAGGGGTGCCTCAAATGCTGGGCAAGATCCAGGCTCAGACGGAGGAAATGTAGTGTTTATGGGACCAACCTGAAAAGGCAGACAGCGCCAAACTGCAGCAGCAGAACAAATGGTCCCCAGCAGCTGGATTTCTTCCATGTTTAAACCCGTGATAAACATCCACAGCTAAATTCGGAACACAATTTGTCCATAAATACACATATATTTATTCACTAGAACCACAAGGATGAATTGAATAAGTACGACCCAAGAACCATCAACTTGCACTTCTCCGGATTGGGCTGCAGTCCACAAGTAGCTTAGCTGAGAAGAAAATAAGTAATTTCTCTCCGGCTGTGGTGGCAATGAAGAATTGTGGGACTCCCAGGAAGATTCTGAAAAGCCCATGTGTCCCGAAAGATTTGGGTTGCAGTTTTCCAAACCTGCTAACTGTGGGCGAGGTGGTGGAAGTCATTACCTTTTATCCAAAGCCCTAAAACTTTACGAACCTTCCCAGTAACCAACCAGAGAGAATACCTAATGGTCAAAGTTGGGACAATCTGAGCAATAAAATAAATGATGGAGCATTGATTTATAGCCCAGAGGACAAAAATAAATATACCTGAGTCCATATTGATAGGAAGAAATGACTGAATAGACACACAAGGGACAGAAAAGGGACAAGTCTTCCTTATAGAATAACTGCAGATAATGACATGTTTGAAGACACCCCCTCATCTCAGAAGTGGAGTTTACTCCCTCCCTCTCCTGAGCCTGGTCTGAGTTCAGGACTCAATTCAGAGAAGAGAGTAGGGGAAAACAGGAAATTGTAACTTCACAGTAAGAAAATCTAAGAGCCACTACTATAGCCAATGTCAACATCAGCAGAGATCAATCACCACCCCTGAGAAGATCACCTCATCCCTCCCAAACCCGGTAACCACTGCTTAACAGTGAGAAAAACATCCAACAAAACCAAATGAGGGACTCCCACAAAACTACCAAGGCTGTGGAAGCCACGAAAAGACCAAGTGCGGTGTGGTCTGTGCCGTGGGATTCTGCACCAAGCAAACACTTCAGCAGAAAGCCAGGGAGTTCTGCAGGAAGCCGGGCGTCCAGTCAGCCGTCAGCACCTTTGTTACTTTCTTACTTTTGACAGTGTGCGGTGGTTATGTAAGGTGTGGACATTAGGGGACACCGGCTGAGACCTACAGAGAACTTTGTATCATCCTCCCAACTTTTTTTGGGTAGGTCTCAAATTATTTCAAAATAAAAATTTTGTGAAAAACAAAATCCAAAAGTTTATGTATTTCGGGTGCCAATAGAACTTCTGGAAAAGCAGCAGCCACGGTCCCCTTCGGCACACACCTCTCCCGAGCACAGTGCAGGGGCGGTGTGTGGTCCTGGTGCACTGGGCGTGCGCGTCCCGCGTGCAACAGGAGACGAGGCTCCTCCCCGGAGCCACCCGGGCGCCGGACTCTGCCCTGGCCTCGCCCCGCAGGGCGGAGCCCACTCCCGCAGCTCCCTGCCCGCCGACGCCGGCGCCGAAGCCTGAGCGCCCAGGGTGGAGCAGCGCCTGGGACCCCGAGCTGGCCGAGCGCCCTCCCAGGTAGGCGAGCGCTGGCGATCCGCGGCGCGCGCCAGGTGAGTGGGAGTGCAGGTGCGCCGGGAGCGGGTTTCCGCTGGGAGCTCAGTGCACCAAGGACATTTCCTGGTAAAGGTCCTGGGAGAAGAGGATATTCCTCGCCGTAAACTCACTCTGGGGCTTGGATTCCGGGGTGAGAAGTTTAAGAGCCGCCTTTCTCCAAGAAAGTTATCCGTCCTCCCGGCGCACACCTGATTACTTATGTAGGTGCCTGTTATACGATCCCTCAGGCAGGGCCGATATTTTATTTCACATTCCCGTTCGTCCTGAGTGGTCTCCGCGATTTCTGTCGGCTGATTTCAGGGGCCTTGGAGAAAAGCCCTCCGGAAAATGTCAGGGAATCCAAGCTGGTGGCCTGGACAGGTCCCTGCGCCCGCACTGTTTAAGAGCAAAGTTAAATGAAGGGATTTGTCTTGCTCTTCATTCATTGTGCTGGCAGGTGTAGTAACGGGAGACGGCCCGCCGCTGGACACTTTGCAGCCTTTTCTGTTGACGGGGCATCACCGGCTATTGGAGCTGACAGTTAGAGAGGCCTGGGCAGCTTTGCAAGGGGACAGTGTTATCTTACAGCGAGGCTAATTCACGTGTACAGGTCTGGCTTTTAGAATGAAAAGTGACATAACTGAATTTTCAGACTTCTTCAAAAAGAAAAGGGGAAAAAATGAACGTAAGGATCAGAACAAGCAGCCTGCCCTGATGGCGACTGAAGCTGTGTCTCTGCACAATTGTGTCCTACTTGTTTTATTTCAGGAATCCCAACTCCTCTTAGTTTTTTGCTGAAAAAGTATATAGAATAGATTGAGCATCCGAATACAAAAGGCAATGATTCTGCATTTGAATAAGGAGAAGATAATCTGTCCCAGTGCGATCAAATATTACAGGAGTGTGCTTTCCCAGGAATGTGAGCCTGGCTGGGGCAGCAGGTGCCCTGGCAGGCACAATTGCTGCTGTTGTTCTGCTGTGGCTGGGCTGTCCTCTCTCCTTCCCCCACACCCACAGTTTGAGATTGGAGGCTCCTGACATAGGAATTTTTGCCGGAGGTAGGGGATATCCCTGTGTGGCGCAGCTATTTACAGAAGGAGTAAGAACAGGTTATACTCCCTGGGATCTAGGTAAACATCATAAAGCTCTTATCCTTCGGCATTTACAAAACAAATTGAACTGCCTGGCCTAACTAGAAAGAGACTTTTGACACAAATACAGACGCTATTTTGTCAATTAATAATAAGGCATGTTCATTGTTAGCTTTTTTGTTTGTATTGTGTTTATTGTAGACTTGTATTGTGAACCAAATTTGGCCAAAGGTGAAAAATGAGGCATACTTGTGTTTGGGACAGTGACTGACAAAGGAAACAATGAAGATTTTGAAGGGAATTTAAAAGTCTTTGGGAGATATTTATCTCAAACTTACATGGTCAATTATTGATTGAAAACATTTCATAATGGCAAAATGTTACTATGAAGTTAATAACATGTTTAAACTGGCGCCGTGGCTCACTAGACTAATCCTCCGCCTTGCGGCGCTGGCACACCGGGTTCTAGTCCCGGTCGGGGCGCCGGATTCTGTCCCAGTTGCCCCTCTTCCAGGCCAGCTCTCTGCTGTGGCCAGGGAGTGCAGTGGAGGATGGCCCAAGTGCTTGGGCCCTGCACCCCATGGGAGACCAGGAGAAGTACCTGGCTCCTGCCTTCGGATCAGCACGGTGCGCCAGCCACAGCGCGCCGGCTGCGGCGGCCATTGGAGGGTGAACCAACAGCAAAGGAAGACCTTTCTCTCTGTCTCTCTCTCTCACTGTCCACTCTGCCTGTCAAAAAAATAATAATAATATGTTTAAATGGGTTCACAGCTTACTAAGCACAAAAGCAGCCAGCTACATGTGTTTGAAAAAGAAAAGTTGGTGTGTGTGTGTGTAGGGTGTGTGCACGCGCACGTGCGCCTGGGGGGTTGTGCGCATACCTGCAGCTTTACAGCATAGGAGGTGCATCTGTGAGTTTGTGAGTGTTTGCTCATTCAGTGACCTGATGTTTATTGAGCATCTATTGGACAGGACTCTGCTGTGTCTCCTCAGAGGATTACAGCTTTGTGTAATAAGCCGCATTCCTGTCCTCCTGGAATTTAGGCAAGCTTGAAGCCCTCCAGGGCAACCCAAAACCACAGCATAGGAACCGCATCAGTGAGCATCCATCATTTCTGACAGTGACTGAACCTAGAGGAGTTTACACTGACTTAAACAGTGAAAGATAACAGTTGTGGAGGAGCTTAGGTTTTCCAGTCAAGTTTGTTTCTTTTGTGTTAGTTAGGGAAGAACTTGGGAGTCAGAAGAACTTGGGAGTCAGATTTAATCTTATGAAATATATAAACCTAAAACAGCAAGTGACTCTGACACCTGTCTGTGGCATCTGCTTCTTTTTCAATATGTGCCACTGGATTAGGAAAACAGATTATCTCATTTCAAAGATATCTGGACTTGGGGTCAAAATACTTGGTTTCAAGTGGTGAGGTCAATTTTGAATCCTGAAGACTTAGCATCCTCCACTGTGTCTTGGTCACATTAAACCTGTACATATGCTGAAAATGATGACTATAGCACAATGTTGTAATGATAATTTTGAAAATGTATGGAAAATAATTTTGGTAAAATGCATGGGGTTTGTCAATAGTATACATGTATTTGTGCTAATTTTTCAATCCTTTTTCTTCCAAAAAAATAGTTTTTAGTTCATATCTAAGAGTTTTCTAATATAAATATGTATGTAATGCTGCTTAAGAAAATCATGACTTTTACTTGAAAACAGAATTTGGGTGCCGTGTTAACATGCATGCTTTGGTATATTGTGCACGAGTTTCAGGTACACAGTCACCTGAGATTTAGCCAGCTGACACTGGATGTCACCATTGTGCTGTGCAATGCAGCTGCTGAGCAGGTGTGCTACTTAATATTCAGGACGTGGTCATCATCTTCAAGGCTTTGGAGATAACGTGAGCTCATTTCCCCTCATAACCTAATTATCCTCGTGGTACTTTTGTTGTAATTTACTTTTTCAGTTTCTGATATCTATATGTAATAGTGATCAAGAAGGAAGACACAGTACTGTCAGCTCAGCTGTAGAAATAAAAGCTGAGAACACAGGAACTGCAGAATCCATGTGAGCTCTTGGTAGCAAACTGAGAAGTTGGCCCCGACTGACTTGGTAGAAAAGGAAGGATGTGGAGCAACTCCCAGAATTGGAAGGAAAGCTGGAAGACTGGGGGGAGGGGGAGAGGGGGAGGACAGGTGCATTAGCACTTGGCAAGATCAGGAGGTGGAAAGAGCAGGTCAGCGTGCTTTGGGCGTCGCCACTGGTCACTGGGTGCCACCACTGGCCTTGCTGCCCCCTGATGCAAAGCACCACTCTTCATCAGACTCCTCCCCTTCCCTTCCCTGGCTTTTCATTGCCTTCAGCTTCAACAAGCTTAATGGCCAATCCCCGGGTGGCGGTTCCAGAGGGAGCACCCAGCCTGCTGAGGCTGGTGTTACGCCTGTGCTCCAGCGAGTAAGGAGCACTGAGGGAGAGACCTGTCCCGCAAGGCTCGAACAGATGGTGAGTCCGTGCCTGTGGGCAGGGGGTCGAAGCACTGGGCAGCCCAGACCTGCCAAGCACCCTACTGGGGGGAGCGCAGTGTGCACCTGCAGAAAGGAGCTGAGACCGCTGGACTTCACTGCCCCTTGTTGGGCTGCCCTTGCAGCATGGGACACTGTGGCAGACTTTGCTGTACCGTGCCTTTCCTTCAGCCTGTAGGGGGCCAGACCAGCCAGGGCTACAAAGAAAACTCCTTAGATAAACTGGAAATCTCAACAAGTTTCAATCTGCGTGCAAAGAAAAACCCTGCAACATTAGAGAAGGTGGCAGGTGACTGCGTGATGCCTGGTTCTAGAACATTCCTCTCAGCAGCCTCTGCTCTCACTTTCACCGTGCCTGGAACCCTCTCCTCCAGGCAGACACCTGGCTTGTGCCTCCTTTCATTCATATCTTGCTCAGATGCCACCTCCTCAGAGTGGCTTCCCTCAGCACCATCCAGAACAGTACCTCCTTTTTCCATGTCACCCAGATCTGTTTGTCTTTAGGGTGCTGACTGCTTCCTCTACTTATTGTTTAGTGTCTGATTCCTCTCTGTACAGAAAGTTGTGTGAATGTGAGGTGTTTGGCTCACTGCTGCAGCCACAGCTCCTAACAGCAGTATTCAATAAATACCATAAGCATGAATGAATCAAAGGATAAACAGAAAGAAGGGAACACTTTTGTTTGAGTTGTGGGACTGTGGTCAGTGCCTGTATTAGTTTCCTAGAGCTGCTCCAATCAGGTACCATAAACTCAGTGAGGTAAACACAGAAATTTGTCAACTCACAGCTCTGGGGGTTGGGAAACTGATATCAGTGAGTCTGCAGTTGGTTCCTTCCCAGGGCAGTGAAGGAGAATCCGTTCCAGGTCTCTCTTCTGACTCTTGGGGGTTGGCTGCCACCTTTAGCCTACCTTGGCATGTGGAAGCATCTCTCTGTTCTCTGCCTTCAGCTCACTTGGTGTGGTCCCTGTGTGTTCATCTCTCTCCAAATTTCCCCTTTCTCTAAGGATCTCAGTCTTATTCAACAAAAGGTTTATGGACAAAAGAGAAATGGAATTGAATTTCGTTTGGGTATAAAGTATTGCAACCAGATAGGCATGGAGTTACCTCCTCTGATCTGGGCTGCTTGTCTTACATGTCACTGGAGGCCCTTACCTCTGCTTAACCGGTTATATCTACAATGACCTAGGTCTCTCATGGGACTACAGCCTAACCCAGCCTGTAACACTGTCTTATCTGTATCTATCATGTAATTCTTCAGCTATTCTCATGTCATTGTACCGAACGGTAGATTTAATGACATTATCCTGATTGCCCAGTGATGTGTTCCTTTACGCCATGGATTACAGTTCACAATCATGTGTATGGGTTGTTTTATAAATTGTAAACCATTCATTAAATGTTAGTGTTGTTGCTTGGGGATGTTGACAGATTCCTGATGTATTAGCAATTAAGTGTCGGCATCATGGTTGAACTAGCCTTAAATCCTCCCAAGCAGATTTCTTTTGTAGTCCCACTCAGGTGTAACCTACTTAAAATGTTACTTGGTTCTCCCCTGCAGGGAAGTAAGCCACTCAAGTTGCTTGTTAACCTTAATTGTGGATAATAATCTCATATTTTACTTACTGATTAGACAAACACGCACAACTCATTTATTATGCATTGCATATGCCAAACGCTTGAACAACACCATGATGATTATTGTTAATAATTATTACCGATTGCATTTTTTATTCTTAAGGAAACTGAGGCACGTTGCTTAACACATGGTTAAGGAATTTGTCTAAGGTCACACAGCCTCTTAGTGACAGAAGTTGGCCGTGAACCTAGGCTGCCTCTAAACCTTTGAGCTATTGGGACCCTTGTTCTTTTGCATGAGAAAGCCTCGTGGAAAAACTCTGTGTGAGACAGAACAAAGCAGAGCTGCTTTAGTGAAAGTTCAGGTGACAGAGCCCTGTGTGCTGAGCACTGCCCCTCCTCCCTGGGAAGGGGCTTGCAAAGCCGGATCTGGGATATAAGCCCTCTTGGCGTGAAGCCACTTGTAAACTCTCTTCAATCCATTCTAGCATAAAGCAAATAAAAGTCTTTCCTCACTTTAATTAACTGATTGTGTTTTCTTTTGAAAGTTTTATCTGCTTAATCTGCTTCTGGCTGGAATAAAATGCTTGCCTGGGTTTCCCCAGGATGCGAATGCCATATGGCAATTCGGACTTTGCTACCTTATGTTCCCCTTGGGGTTTCCCATACACATCAAGGACTGTGGACACCAAAGGTTTATGAACCTACGAGAGGAATGGAATTTAATTTCATCTGGATGTAAAGCATTGTAACCAGAAAGGCATGAAGTACCTCCCCTCTTATGGGCTGCGTGCCTTCCATGGTAATTAATAATATCACACAAAAGCAGCAGTATTGATAGCTGCTATCCACTGGGTGCATTGTGCAACCAACTGTTTTTTTTTTTTTTAAAAAAAAACTGCTTTTCACAACCCTAAATATTAGTAGGCCTATTTTACAGGTATGTAAGTTAAGGCTAAGGTTTTACATAACTGATTGTTAGATGGCTCGACTCATGAGTGGAAGAGGTGGATTTTTTGAGCAGTATCAGTGATTGTGAAGCAGGAGTCCTCGATACTGATGCTGAAAGGCAAGGAAAGGCGTAGAATTTAGGATAAGTGACATGAGGTCAATGCAGTTTTCAAAGTAGGAAAGATGCTGAGAAAGCTGTGGGGTTCCTTTCAAAGAGGTTCTTTCTTGTGATGAAATACCTATTATTTGTTAGGGCACACAACGCACAGCAAACTAAAACAGAAACAAAAGTCAGTTAGATGCAGTTGAAGGAGGACTGAACTGGAGGAAAAACCAAGCTCAGGCCAGACAGATAGCTGTCCTTGTTTCTGTCGTCCCGCTGGTCCTGTCCCCACGTTCTACCATAACCTGGAGGGGCCAGCATGCGTGTTGGCACAGGTCTTCTCTGTTGCAAGAACTTTGTGAACAGAGATGAAACATCAAGGCCAGGAAGCAGTCTTTTATGATGACGAGGATAAGGATGATGCCTGCATAAGACCCAGTTGGAATTTTATCCAAAAGGCTAAGCCCTGAACAAAGAGGGGCATTTCCTTACATATGGTTTTAGCTTCTTTGTCTCCCTTCTATGGCTGCATGCATACATTGATTGGATATCCTAACATTACATGGTAGCCACAGGAATTAATACAATACTGTCCATGGGTACATACTTACTGATGATGTGTTTTTTTCCCCACACACATTGAGCTGTATGCTGTCTGGCAAGGGTTAACACCATTGCTTGGTTTAGCAAACAGAAGCCATAATGGTTACATAGAAGCGGCTAACAGCTACAGTTGAAGCAATTTATAGGCAGGCAGATAAGGCCCACATTCCATTTCCAGGGTAAGTTTCTTTTTCTCTGTCTGACCTTGGGCAGCCATTACCACAACTCAACTCTGCCAAAGCAGCATGGACAATGTGCAGACAGATGAGTGGCGATGGATGTGTTATAGTAAAGCTTCATTTATGGGAACTATATGAGGGTACTTTAGAAGGTTCATAGGAAAATGGACTCAAAGATTAGTTTATTTTTGTGCAAAAGAGTTTTGAAATCCATGAATAATTTTTTCATAATACTAATTTTTCACAATTTTTTTAAGATCTCTTGAATGCATGGATTTCAAATATTTTTTGCATCAAACTAAACTTATCCTTTAATTCCATTATCCAGGAACTCCTTTAAGTTCCTTAGTATTTGAACTTCAAATAATTTTTCCTCGTTATTTAATTTTTAATTAATAGTCAAGTAATTCCAGTTATGTTTTTTAAATTTTTATTTAATAAATATAAATTTCCAAAGTACAGCTTATGGATTACAATAGCTTCCCCCCCCATAACTTCCCTCCCACCTGCAACCCTCCCATCTTCTGCTCCCTCTCCCATTCCATTCACATCAAGATTCATTTTCAATTATCTTTATATACAGAAGATCAATTTAGTATATGTTAAGTAAAAATTTCAACAGTTTGCAACCACACAGAAACATGAAGTGTAAAATACTGTTTGAGTACTAGTTATAGCATTAATTCACATTGAACAATACATTAAGGACAGAGATCCTACATGAGGAGTAAGTGCACAGTGACTCCTGTTGTTGACTTAACAAATTGACACTCTTGTTTATGGCATCAGTAATCTCCCTAGGCTCTTGTCATGAGTTATCTTATCAAAACGATTTTACAGTTTGTCTTGACTCAGTAACCAAAGAAGGTAAACACATTGTGTTTGTTTTTTTTTTTTAAGGTAAAAATGTCTATCAAAAGGAAAATCTTGGTTTTTAGCTTAATAGTCCAAACAACAAACTGTGTTTTTTAAAAATTTAAATTTTTTTCATTCATATGCGGTAAACTTTAAAATAGTCACAGACCATTCAAGCTTTTGTAATGGATCATTCTTAACAATTTGTTTGACAATGATTTAAAGCAAAGCTCGACAAAACACTGCATTTGCAGCACAGCTGATGAAATGTTATGCTTTTGATTTTTTTTTTTTCCTTCAACCATTCAAAAGTGTCAGAACTGGGGCAGGCATTGTCGTGCACCAAGTTAAGCTGCTTCTTGGGAGACTCTCATTCTTTATCAGAAGGCCTGGGCTGGGGTCCTGCCTCTGTTTCCAATCCAACTTCCAACTAATGCACAGCCTGGGAGGCAGCAGATGCTGGCTCAAGTACTTGGGTCCCTGCCACCCACATGGGAGACCTGGTGGGCATTTGGAGAGTGAATCAGTGGATGGAAGTTAATGCTCTTTTTATCTCATTATTACTCTGCCTTTCTATATATATATATATATATATATTTAAAATACTGACACCGTCCTTAGCTCACAAGCTGCACCAGCAGGCTGGAAGCCAGATTGGCTCACAGGCCGTGTTTGCTGACCCCTGCCCTTGGCCTTACCACCCTTTTTCTGGTTTCCAAGCACATTCTAAACTGTCTTCATGGTTTCTTTCACTTCCAGCCTTTAAACATTGCTGTGGACCGAGAACTTAACCCAGGAAGGACATCCAGAGGCTGAGAACGAGAACTTCCACTCTAATTGTGCACAGGTAGACTTGCAGAGTTGCTGCCAGGCCATTTTCAGCATAAACCCATAGAAACATAGCGGCTGTCTAAGAGAATTTATAATAAAGCGGAAAATTCTTGGTGTGCTTCGTCAATTTCGTTGAAGATTAAAGGATAAATGCAGGACTTGTGGTATTGTCAGAATCTATCCTGTTTCAAAGTGAAGCAGACAAATAAGAAGTTTCTTTGTGTCTTTTAGCAAAATAGGTTGTTGCTAGATTAAAACAATTTTTTTTTCTTGTGGTTGTTTTTGTGTAGGGAAGCCAACTTTAATGCAATGGAAATACCCCTCAACTTGGAATCAAAAAGAACAAGATTGGAGTTTTAGCTCGGCTAGTTTTACTGTGATCTGGGGTAAGTTAACATAACTGTGGCAGTCTTGGTTTCCTTACTGCTAAAATGAAACTAACAGTCCTACCTCACCTTTTATCATAGACTATTCTTTAATTCTTCTTTATTTGTCATAGAAATTTCAAATGTTAGCGGAGTATAATGAACATGTCTTCTGATCACCTAACTTCCATAATTACCTATATTTTGCTACAATATTTCTATTTATCTTAACCCCATTTCTCCTCTCCCATTTATTTTTATTTATTTGAGAGAGAGAGAGAGAGAGATCATCTATCTATTGCTTCACTCCCCAAATGCCCATGACAACCTGTGCAGGGCTGGGACAAAGCCAGGAACCAGGAACTCAATTTGGCGCTTCCATGTGGGTGGCAGGGACTCAAGTCCTTAAGCTATCAGGCTGCCTCTTAGGTGCCCAATACCCTGAAGCTGACATCAGAAGCGAAGCCAGGATTTGAACCCAGGGACCCCAGCATGGTTGAGAGCAACATCCTGACCACTGTGCCAAATGCCATCCCCACCTCCTCCATTATTTTAAAGCGGGTCTTAATGTGTTAGCATTTCACTTGCAAATATTTCGGTATGTGTGGCTCATAGATACGATCTTTTCCAAGAATGTCCATGGCTAGCAAAACTATCACAATTCTTTATCATCAGCTCTTTTCTAGCCTCCGAAATAATTGTTTAAGTCAGGATCCAAACAACATTCATATTTTAACGGTCATGTGTTTTTTTAGACAATTAATGGTCACTTTTAGTTGTGTTAAGATTGATTAGTGGGGCCGGCACCGCGGCTCACTAGGCTAATCCTCCGCCTAGCGGCGCCAGCACCCTGGGTTCTAATCCCGATCGGGGCGCCAGATTCTGTCCCGGTTGCCCCTCTTCCAGGCCAGCTCTCTGCTGTGGCCCAGGAAGGCAGTGGAGGATAGCCCAAGTGCTTGGGCCCTACACCCCATGGGAGACCAGGAGAAGCACCTGGCTCCTGCCATCAGATCAGCGCGGTGCACCGGCCGCAGTGCACCGGCCATGGTGGCCATTGGAGGGTGAACCAACGGCAAAAGGAAGACCTTTCTTTCTGTCTCTCTTCTCTCACTATCCACTCTGCCTGTCAAAAAAAAAAAAAAAAAAGATTGATTAGTGAACTCTCTCAGATAATGTGTTTTTCATTAAACTTTCACCTAATGTTTTTAACCTTGGTTCATGATTATTGCTTAGATGTATTATTTCAGAAGGAGTTGCAAAATATAAGCTTGCGAATTTTAGTAATCCTTTTGAATTTATTAACAGGAAATCTATAAAAAAGTTCCTTGAAGTTTTACTAAGATGATGCTAAATAAAAAGAGGAATCTCACATTTTTCTTTCTTGGATTATTTAATTTTCAAAATTTAATTAATAGGCCAGTGCCACGGCTCACTAGGCTAATCCTCTGCCTGTGGCACTGGCACACCGGGTTCTAGTCCCAGTCAGGGCACCAGATTCTGTCCTGGTTGCTCCTCTTCCAGTACAGCTCTCTGCTGTGGCCTGGGAAGGCAGTGGAGGATGGCCCAAGTGCTTGGGCCCTGCACCCACATGGGAGACCAGGAGGAAGCACCTGGCTCCTGGCTTCGGATCGGCGCAGTGCGCCGGCCAGTTGCAGCCATTTGGGGGGTGAACCAACGGCAAAGGAAGACCTTTCTTTCTGTCTCTCTCTCTCTCACTGTCTAACTCTGCCTGTCAAAAAAATTTTAATTAATGATGGTTTCAGGTGCTATCACTTTTAAGTTAAATTGATTCCTGAATTTATGAATATACACTAGTGATTTATAATTTTGCTAGTGTATTTGGTTTCAGTAATAACTTCTTTAAGTTTATGAACCATACAATCATGTAATCATGTAATAAAAAAAGTCTGCTCTACTTAATGGATTTATGTTTTCCTAATGCCAGGATTCACCATGACAACAGTAACAGTGACCACAGTGACCACAGACGTTCCTGCAAGGGGTAAGACAGAAGAGAATTCTGCCTTGTATGATTCCACATCAGCTCACATTATTGAAGAAACTGAATATGTGAAAAAGGTATGTGAACGCCACTAGCATGATGTGAGTGTTTGAGATAAATTCCAGGGGAGAGTCTTATGACACAATGGGTTAAGCCACTGCTCGGGACACCTGCATCCCATACGTGAGTGCCTGGTGCGAGTCCCACCTCTGCTTCCCATCTAGCTTCCTGCTAATGCACATGCTGCCATGCATGTGGGACACTCAGATGGAGTTCCTGCCTCCTGGTTGTGACCTCACTCCGCCCCAGCTGTTGTGGGCATTTGGGAAGTGAACCAGCAGATGGAAGATTCTCTCTCTGTCTCTCTTTCTCTCCCCACTCCCTTTCTCTCTGTATCTCTCTCTCTCTCTCTCTCTCTGTGTGTGTGTGTGTGTGTGTCTGCCTTTAAATACATTTTAAAGAAGATAAATCCTGAAATCCATTGGTGGACTTTGCCTCCCTTTCCGTAGGACGTATGAAAAGGAATACACCAAGTTTGGACAAGAACAATCTTGATAGCTGAGAGTTAAACACATGCTTAGTCATTTCTCTTGAGGAGATGAAACTGTTCTACACTTGGAGTAAAATGATTTTCTTCCCTTAGTAAAACTGAATAATGGTTCAGGAGGGTTCAAAACACCTATCAGCACTTAATTTGTGCCACACCATTCAGTACTGGATTTCCTACGGTTTTATAATGTTCCCTACTTGTTTCATGAGGGCTGACACTGTGTTCTTAAGTAGATGTTTATGTTTCCTGCTGAGCGTCACCTTGCCCCTTTTCAGCTCAGGGTAGCTATTGCTGTTACTTCATTAAAAGTCTGAAGTCCTAAGAGAATCCGAGATGACAGGGCTGACAAAAGTTTGTATTCATATTAACTGTTTCTTGGAACAGATGGATAAATTCTGACATTGATCGTTCATAACTTGTTTAGGTCAATTAATTAAATCATCTCTGAGTGCCTTCCATCGGTCAGTCAAGACGTAGGGCATATAATACATGCAAAAATGTGTATGATCTCCTCTTATTAATTATTCTGTAGTACTTAATAATAATTATTTTGTAGTAATTACTAATTAGTAATTATTTTGTAGTAATTACTAGATTGTAATTATTTTGTAGTGATTACTAAATAGTAATTGTTTTATTGTAATTACTAAACAGTAATTTAGTACTAAATTACTACATATATATAGAAAAATAGAACTAAATACATTGCATTAAGTCTAATTACTCAATGATAATTATCTTGTAGCATAATATGAATTTAAGTGATTATATTTTAGTTTTTTTAAGAGTTATAAAGACCAAACGCTTATTTTCAGCAGTCTAAGCAATATCAGCCTAAATGCAAGTTAGAGTTTATTGCAGTTATTTATATCTGACATGATAATGTATGTTTTAGTTTATAGATAAAACAAGTACTCTATAGCTGATATACAGACAGATAGCATTTGGTATTAAATGACTTTGAAAAAATGATTTTTCCCTCTAGATTCGAAGTACTCTGGAAAAGATCCGGAATCAAATGTTTAAAAATGAAGTAGGACCTAACAGTACAAATCACAAATTAAATGCAAAGGTAATGAACTTATCAAAATTTTCCTGTATTTTTGAAAATTAGCATAAAACCATATAGGTCTCATTTAAGTAACTTTTTGGTAATTATTATTCTCTTCAAAGCTTTAAACAATGAATGATAGAGTATTTTGCACCTATCTAAAGATGTTAATTGCCATATGTGTGAAATGTATTTTCACGGACATCAATAGTAGAATCAGTTTTGGTGATAAGACCTTATTTGAATATTAAATTACTTATCTAAAGTGTATGGGAAGATGTTGGCCCAGCCAGGATACAGGGCAGCCACGTTTCCCAGTAAGAGATAAAGGCATAAGCTCTTAGGATTACCTGGGCCACACCAAGGGACACTCTGTTGAAGTTAGGCCTGAGTTGTGTGAGGACCTTGCCAGGCAGTCAACAAACTTAAATGCAATTCCATACCTAAGACTAGCCTTAAATGAAGGTACTTCAAGATGGACATGGAAAGATGGCCTTAAAAGATTAGATTTTATTTTGGTGCAAAACGATTTTGAAATGCATACAAACTAGTTGCATAATATGTATTTCTATGAGTCTTTTGAAGACCACTTGCGTGCATTGATTTCAAATTTATATTGCACCAAAATAAACTTATGTTTTTATTAAATTTTCCATGAACTTCTTGAAATGATCTCATATACCTAAGGTCTCGAGATCTGCATTTTGACTTCTCTGGGTTATGCGAGGTTCATCTTCATCTGAGCCAAGTGTAAGCCATCAGTGTTATCCGCTACACAGTGAGGCCAGAGTACACCAGAACACAGTGTCTGCTGCATAAACTTGCTCCCCTTTCATCCTCAATCTCCCAAGCTACCACAATGAGCTTCACTTATTTTCTTAAATTAAGTTCTATGAAATTGTGGGGGAAAGAGTTATGTTTGGGAATGATGGAGAAGAATAAATGTTCAGTTTGGGCTATTTTGAGTTATCTATTAGACTTTCAAGAAATAGGTGGCTGAACACAGAAGTTTGGAGTTGACAGTGAAGGTCAGGGCTACAAGGTCATAGTTACTGGGTGGATATTTCTGGGTGTTTCATGGATGGTATTTAAAATTCTGAAATTGGAAGGAATTACCATTCAAGTGTTGAAAGAAAAGAGAGATAAGGGACAGGCATTGCGGTGCAGTGGATGAAGCCACTTCTTGGGATTCCTGCATCCCTATTGGAGCGCCTCATTCCAGTCCCGGCTGTTCCATGCTTCTAATCCAGCTTTTTGCTAATGCATCTGGGAGGCAGCAAATGGTGACTCAAGTCCTTGGCTTCTTGCCACCCCCATAGGAGACCTGGAGGGAATTCATGTCCTGGCTTCGGTCTGTTTTAGTTCTGGCATTTGGGGAGTGAACCAGCAGATCTCTCTCTGTCTCTCCTGACCGTCACTCTCTCTCTCAAATAAATACATAAATCTTTTTAAAAACAAAAGAGAAGCTGGCGCCGCGGCTCACTAGGCTAATCCTCCGCCTTGCAGTGCCGGCACACCGGGTTCTAGTCCCGGTCGGGGCGCCGGATTCTGTCCCGGTTGCCCCTCTTCCAGGCCAGCTCTCTGCTGTGGCCAGGGAGTGCAGTGGAGGATGGCCCAAGTACTTGGGCCCTGCACCCTGTGAGAGACCAGGAGAAGCACCTGGCTCCTGCCATCGGATCAGCGCAGTGCGCCGGCCGCAGCATGCCGGCCGCGGCGGCCATTGGAGGGTGAACCAACGGCAAAGGAAGACCTTTCTCTCTGTCTCTCTCTCTCTCACTGTCCACTCTGCCTGTCAAAAAAAAAAAAAAAAAAAAAAAAGAGAGAGAGAGAGAGAAATGATGCAAAGACTGTCAAGTTTTCTGGTGTCTTGGTGTTCAGAAGAACCAACCCAGAAAGCTGAGAAGAGGGGTTGGTGAGTCAGGAACCAGAGTAGGAAGGAAGCCACTGAGAGCAAGTGAGCAAAGGGTTCCAGAGTGGATGGCAGGCCACTCTGTCAAATGCTGTCCATGGGTTAAATCAAGTGAGGACCAACTCCTGGACATGGCGATGTGTGGATTGTTGGTGGCCCTGATAGGGAAGCTTCTTTGGGATCGGGACAAAAATCTGCTAAGTGCCTGTCTAAGGCACCTCAAACCATGGAAGGTCAGCAAACCAACCTCACACCAAAACAGCAGCCCCCTGGCCCATTAGGGATTTCACGATCATGACCTAGAGCCTTGCTGCTCTCAAGGTGTAGCTGCAGTCCCAGGACTATCGGCATCAGTATCCGTGGGAGCTTGTTAGAAAAGCAACTTCATCAAAAGCCTGCGTCCTGGAACTCCTGCATCAGAATGTACATTTCCAACCAGACCTCTCACCAGCTCCTTCATAGGGCAGTTCTAGAAGCCCTGTTCCAGGACCTTCGTCATCATCTACCATGGCCAGTAACTCCCTTCTGCATGAGTCCTTTAACAAGTTAAAACAAGAAAGTCCCTTCTGCCAGTGGGGAGAGACACTATGCGAAGGGGTCTGAACCATATATAACAAGACCGTGGCAGAGTTATGACGAGAGGGGATGCTATTTGCAGGCCCTCTGTTCCTTTCATTTTCCTTGTCTATCAGTGTAGTCAGGCTATTGCAGTACAAAGAACTAAAGTTAAGCACACTTGGATTCTCATTCTTGTTCTGGCAGTCATTTTAGGTATAACCTTGGTCTTACTAAACTCTCTCATCTCTAAACTCATCATCTATGAAAAACATAATACCTTCTAGTGTTTGGAGTGTTTTTGACCTGGCACATGACAGGTGCTTAACAAATAGAAGTTGCTGCTGTAACTGCAGGGTATGTGTGATCGCATCATAATTTCTCTACTAGGAAATAAATGGAAAGAGCGAAAATCACAGACAGACAATACATCCAGGGCCAGGAGATTTCCCACTTGCTGCATTATCTTGGGCACTGGTCCTCAGTTTCCATATCTGTAAAATGGATGGATTAATTTAGATGGTTTCTAATGTCCTTTCCACCTACGTATGTCCATGATTTCAGGTGAAATTAGTACTCCAGGTATATTTTCAATGAGCTTGAGTTTATATAGATTTATATGGCCAGTAATAGTTCTGATACCTCTGATTGGAAATGTAGTATGAGGTGATTATACAGAAGCATCATTTAACATTGAGTATCATATATTGCATCTGCTAGGCCTGATGCTATCTATTAGTCTGTAATTTAGTAAAAATCAAATGTATTTATGTTCATAACTTTGGTTTTTCTTTTTAAAAAACCTTGGCCTTGTGAATATTATTTTCCACCTAGAAACTTTTAGCAATGTGTTTGAAACTGTGGGAAATATAAAAGAGGTAGCTCTATCACTTTTATTAACAAGAATCTGTGCAAATCTGAGCAAAGATAGAGGCAAGTTGCCAGCTGCTTCCTCTTGAATTCCCCATTGATATTTGAAATTCCAAAGATTGATTCTGCTTGTACTGACCTGAGTCTGCTTTGGTATTTGTGGGACTGAGTGATATCTGTTGTTGTGTAGAGGGCAGGAACCGTTGGGTCTGTGATTTCTGTATTTTTTCAGCACCAAGGAAACATTCCAAATGGCTCTGATTCTGAAATGGACCCCACCTGTTGCGGTTCGGATTTACTCAGGGAAAAGATGAAAAGAAAAGATCTGCAGCTTCTACAGATGAACAAGGAGAATGAAATATTGAAAATCAAGGTAGGACTGTTAAGGAGAAATGCCACAGTTTGTACTTTGAGCCTTTGAGCTAAGAAGATAGCTGTGGACATTCCTGGGTCTGTAAAGACAGAGAAGCGTCCACACTCACCTGTGGGTTCTCACATACGTGCAGAAGCATGTTTAGGTTTCAGACATTGAATCTCGCTTTTTTGTCGCTTTGGAGACTACTGTCATCCTTGGGGTAATCCTCCAAAGGTTTCGATGGATTGAGTTTCATTTGTGCTAATACGTCCCAGAGATTTAGAACACAGCATTGTGCTGTAGTTAACAATACCCTGCGGTACACTTGCACGTTTGTTAAAAGGGTACATCTCACGTCAAGTGTTCTTATCACAATACATTTTAAAAACTGCTTATATATTCACTGAGTACTAATTGTAGCCTTCACAGTTAAATGTCTCATCATTTGTTTAATCTATTGTTGAAGGCTTCACATTCTCATTCTCCTTTTGGGGGTCTACTTTATGTAGTGAATGCCCAGGAAGGCAAATCTTTGCAGCCATCCTGGATTATTTCTTTATATTTAATTTTAAGAGTTTGTGACACTTCAGCTCTTTGCCCTTCATGCTCCAACCTTGGCCCACTTCTCTTTCATGAAGACACAGTGCTGTTGTGGGTGTCAGTAGTGAAAGGCATGCATGTAAGTGGATCAGCTGTTGGGCACATGGAGGTCTTTGAAGGGTGACTTTGTTTCCTAGCTGGAAGCCTCCAGAGAAGCAGGAGCAGCAGCTCTGAGAAATGTGGCCCAGAAGTTGTTTGATAACTACCAAACACAAGCTGAAGACACGAGGAGAAAACATGAGGACAGCAAACACTCACTCCAGGTACCGTGCCAGCAGCTTGTCTAGCAGTGAAGGAGTCCCTCTTTTTGGGATGTGAGACAAGCAATGGTCAGGTGACATGGCAGGCTTGAGGAAGGGGCAGGGTGCCTGTTTTCCTTGCTGACTTCCCCTTGCTGGCCTAGGCCAACGCCAGAGGTCACTGAGCTGCTGTGTTGCTGTTCTCGCCCAGAGTCCCTGCAGAGCACAGACTGGCTGCTGACTGCTCTGTGGGTTCTGCTTTTGACTGAGTGGATCCAGATTGAATCGTTCCGCCTTTCTGGCCCGGGTTTCCCTATCTCTAGATCGACAGGGCTGGCCTACGGGTTCCCAGTTATTTTAGTTCTAGAATACCTTCTTCAGATTAAACAAACAATACATAAAAATATGTGTGCAAATATATATTTAAATATATTATTTATTTTTATGTTTTCATATATAAATAAGTATAAACATGTACACATCTGTACATACATATTTCTGTTCTGAAATCTGAAGTCTGTATACTAGGACTAAGAAAACTGAAAACTGTATGAGGGCAAATCAAAATGTTCATGGAAAAAATAAAATTAAAAGCTAAATTTCTATAAAAGGGGTGTGTTTCACCTAGTGTTTGAGATGTTAAGACGTCTGCGTCCCATATCAGGGTACCTGGGTCTGTTTGCAGACTCCACTCCTGATCCCAGTTTCCTATCAATGCTAACCTTGGAGCCTGGCAGTGAGGCTCAGCTGGCTGGGCTCCTGCTATGTAGGGGGGAGATCTGGATTGAGTTCTGGACTCCCAGCTTTGGCCTCCACGTTGCCCTGCCTGTAACAGGTATTTGGGGAATGGACAAGTAGATGGAAGATCTATCTCTCAAATAAAAAAGATAAATTTATATTGGCAGAAAAATTATTGAAATCCATGCATACTTTTTCCACATAATACACATTTCCCATGATATATAAAAGTCATACATATTTATGGGGTACTATGTAATATTTTGATAGGTGTAAGCATTGTGTAATGTCCATTCTGGATGAATATATGTATCTCTTTAGACATTTTTTTCATATTGAAAACAGCCAAAATGTATCTTCTAGTTTTTATTTTTTATAGAGAAATATACAGTATATTAACATTGCCTGTAGTTACCCTACTGTACAAACTTTTTGAAATCTCCTCCTATGGTAGGACCAGATGAGAAAAAAAGGTGGTGTGTGTGTGTGTGTGTGTGTGTGTGTGTTGAAACAGCTGCCAGGGAAGTCGATTCTGGGAGGGGCCCCTGGGTCTCCGCCAGCTCGTGCCTAGGAAGGTCCCTGGTGGACCACTGGGAGCAATCTACTGCCTAAAGCTGACGCCCCTCATGCTCTCAGTTCTGGTGGTGCTGGTCACAAACTCACCTGTATGCAAGGTGCAGATGAATCCTAAGTGAGTGAAGTGACTGGGCGATGTGACCGGCAGGTGCACCGTACATGGTGCAGTGTGAGTGGTGACAGGATGCACCTGTTACTGTGTGGGGGGGGTGCTCAGCTTCAGCCTGGAGTAGCCTGGCAGGAATGCCCACCTGGTATTTTCAAGGGAAGTGAGACATCTTAATTTTTTTGTGAAACCTTGAGTTCTGTTAAATGTACATGGAGATATGTGTGTGTGTGTGTCAGTTGAAAGTCAGTTGAAACATGCCCAGCATGGTTTATGGGCTGCCAGATGGACAGTTCACTTCTATGGTCTTTCAGCACAACTCCTGCTATAGGTTATAAAGTAACCTCATGATTCATAGCGACAACTATTCTGCTTTTGTGACACTGATTAAAAATAAAACACTTTTAGTGAATATATAAAATTTTTTTTAGATAATTTTTATTGAGAAAAACTTCACTTTTCCTTATACCAATTCAGGAAGTATATTTTATGGTAACAAATGTAAACATTCTAGGAATAATATTTACATTATTATTAATTCCCTATTGATTTAATGTTGGTGTGGTACATATAGCAGGTTTAGCTTGAAGGAAACTACAACCAAAAGAGCGCATTTCTCAACAAGTGTGAATGTTTTATTTCTGGAGGCTAATTAGAACATTCTAGAAGGAAATAATTTGTGTATAAGTTTAATAAAAACAAGAGTCTGACAACTGTTTTTCTGACCAAAGGTTAACAAGCTTGAAAAAGAACAGAAGTTAAAACAACATGTTGAAAATCTGAATCAAATTGCTGAAAAACTTGAAGAAAAGCAGAGTCACATCACAGAACTGGAGAACCTTGTACAGAGAATGGAAAAGGTCAGCCCCTGGCGATTTAAAAGAACTTCTCCCCAACAGGGATAGGTGGAGGATGAAAAAACATAATACTGAAATAAATAGGACGTTAAATGAAGTAAGATCATAGTCAGGGAAAGGATTCTTTGCAGGATGCGGTTTTAGGAAGTACCCAGTAATATCAGTTTCTCCTCTTAAACATTTAATGAGTTGTATTATGGCTATTGATTTAGTGCTCTGCAAGACTGCACTTCCTTTTTCTAGTAAATGGATTGTTGCAAAAGAAGAACTGTGTAGCTGTAAATGGAAATAATGAAAAAGATCACAAAGTTCACCGACTAAGAGCAAAAATACAAGGAGCCTGTAGCCATTGCGTGTTGATGTCTTCGAGTTAGTGCAGTATCCATTTTTGGCTACCCTGGTTCACTTTGGATTTGCGAAAACCTATGGCTGCACTAAGAGAGGCTTTTCCCATTAAATAAGAGTCATTCTATAGATATTGAAACTTTCAAAAGATAGATTTACAGAAGAGCAAAAAAAGAAAAATTATAAAATTTTCATGCTCTGTTCCTTTAAGAAGCTGGCATTCCAAACACAGACGAGAAGTACACAGAAGCCTAATTTTGCAAGCCTTGTTGTTTAGGATTTTAAAAAGAGCCAGTATATTTTAAGAGCAAAACAAGAGAAACTGAATTGGGAGTAGATAAGAATATAGGCTTTGGAAAATAGGAAAGACTGCCTGTTACATTTTATTCTCGTATTTATTGTATTAACTCCCTGATTTGCCTCTGCTATTCTCAGCCTTAATTTGTTATATGATTCGGCATGGCTTATGTCGTTTTAGAAATTTCATTTCAAAATTACCACATTTCAGGGGTATTTTTTTAATGCTGTGAATTTGGTTGAGTTTGTCATCATAATGGAGGTCCTCTGGGGAAATCTTGAGACTTAAGTCCAAACTTAACTGAATCTTATGATAAGAACACAGGTACATCTGTATTATGCAGCGGATCACTGCTTCTTATACTTAAGTAGAATTACCGAGCTACGATGTCCTTGCTCGCTTGAATTATCCAGGCATATCAATATATAGTGATCCTGTTTTGGAAAAACTGTAATATTTTATTGAATACTTGGTAGCACCAGAATACTTTCCCCTGCGATGCATAGTTTAACAAAGATAGCAGGAAGAGTGTCTGCACTTAGGAAAGGAAGACAATTTTGGAAAGGGAACAGCGTTGTTTAACCAAACAACATGATTAACCAGCTTGAAATTTAAGCTTAGATTCATGATCACCCTATGTCAAATCCAGTAACACTAGCTGCCTCTCAGTGCTTGAAAATTAGCAAAACAATAACAGCAACAACAACTCAAAAAGAACCGTGGAAGGTAATTTCTATATCCAGCTTCCTAGGAGTTCTCTCCTACGTGGTTCATTTCAGAATTCTGGGGTGTGTTGACTCGATTGTTTATTCAGTGAGTGTCTGAGCATCTACCACGTGCTGCAGAGTAGGGATGGAAGCTGGATATGCATTTGTAGTTGAAGCAGTCATAGTCTTATTTTATTTTGATTCATTTTTAAAAGATTTATTTATTTTGAAAGTCAGAGTAACACAGAGAGAGGGAGAGACAGATCTTCCATCCACTGGTTCACTCCCCAGATGGTCACAAGCGCCATTGCTGGGCCAGGCTGAAGCCAGGACCTTTATCCAGGTCTTCCACATGGGTGGCAGGGGCTCAAACACTTGGGCCATCTTCTGTTTTTTCCCAGGGAACTGGCACCCAAATGTGATGCTGGTGTCACAGGCAAGGCCTGAGCACTGTGCCACAACACTGGCCATGCATAGCCTCATTGTTATGCCAGATCTGGGGTGAAATGTTTTCTTGAAAGATATTTTATGTTTATAAAAGAAATAAGCAGATATTCATGAATAAAACCGTAAGAGGCAAAGCATGGCAGCATCTTCTTGGTTTAAGGAAATACTGAGAAGAGACTTTAAGGAAAGCTTTCTTGATGGGAGTCGGGTATCAAAGGCCAGGACACTGAACCTTTGTATAAATGTGAAAAAAGACATGACTGCAAAAAGGAGGTGGAAATGAGCAAAGCACATCTGCACGAAAGCTGGTAAATAGGGCCCTGGCTGTGGGGACCCCGGAGAAGGCTTCCTTGGCTCCTCACATGGGTCAGGCTATGCTCCAATAAAGAGCCATTAGTGGTATGAGGTCTGGTAATGAACACATTACTTAAAACCTTCCCCATCTGTCGCAGTGTAATCAGGAATGCAGTGAGAATGAATTCCACACACAGTGCAAAAGCAGCAAAGATGCCCAGTAAGAGCATTTTAATCTGGCATATGTTCCTTTTGCTAGCAGTGCAATTCCATTGCATCATTTTTGTTTCCAGAATCATTGTTACAATTTTAGAGCTCAAAGGCACTTTTAGGGCCACTTGGTTTCTTTTCATTTTATAAATGAGGACAGAGTGAACAAGACACGATTCTGCCATCGTCCCGTTTCTAGTTCACAACCCTTTTCACCAGGCCCCTGACTTCTCTGAGGCTGGGTAAAAGGGTACAGGAAACCTTGAGCTCCCTAGAGGTGTGACCTTGGCCACAGTTGGCTGTCCTCTCTGTGGTGCTGTGAGCTCCCTTCCTTCTTTGGAAGATGCTCCCAAGAAGCACGAGCTGGCATAATGATTTTCTGTGTTGTGAAAGAGGAGACATGACGAGTCCAAGCCATTCGTTTAACCAGATGCCTGGTAGGCTTGAATCCTCGTTATGAAAATAATCAAGTACAATTACATTAGAGAATGTGTTCGTTAAACACCACTTCCCCCCATCCTACGTACTGAAATACATTATCTGTGATGTGTTTCTTTGATCATCCAAACAGCATCATAAGCTCATGAGCTGTACCTGTGATACTTCAGAAATAATTTGAACACAGTGAGGACTAACCTAAGACAATTTCTATTGTGCAAGAATGAAACAAGCCATTTGAGAAAGTAAAATTTCAAAAGGTAACAGAAGGCATAAAAGTCAGTGCCTTCAAAGGATTAGATATTGAGGGCCAACTATGAGCCAGGATATGTTATTCATCACAGAATTTCAATATAAGTGAATTCCTATTCCTGTATTGCGGATGTTCAGAAAGAAACGTGACTCATACAAATATAGAATGAATACATGCCAGATGTTTTATTTACACATCAATTTGGGGGGAAACAATAAAATGATAAGGCTGGATTCAATAAAATAGTTTTAGAAACTGGCTACTTCTAGGCCAAAAAAAAAAAAAATACAGAGTAGAATTACCAGGTTAGATGAAAAACTGGTTAATATTTTTGAAGGCAATTAAATCATAACTTTTGGGACTATCTTTTCTACATGATAAAAACCCACAAAATCACATACAACATTACAGAATCTGGGCCCTAGTCAAATAACCAAGTCAGTTCCAAGGAAATTCTCTGCAAGAGTTAACATTCTTAGGTCAGATGGTCAAAGATGTGATTAGGCCCAGAGAGGTTAAAACTTTGGCAAAAATTTCAAGAGCAGATCAGTCCATGTTCAAAGACATTCTGATTCAAGTATATAGTGCTGCCTGTGTAATACCCATATAAATATAGCAGTGAGTATTTCAGATAGTTTAAAAGCCTCTTCTCCGATCAGTTCCATCCCCATTCGTTTTTCCTGTCTCTTCCTCAATGCTCTGACTTGACAACTTGTATCGGCCAACCAAAGTTCTAAATTCCCTATTTTGTTATGTTACCCTTAAATCTAAAATGAATGCAGTCATCCTAGCTTGATTTTTCTTAGACTTATCTATTTTGTTCTGATTGGAAAAAGTGTGGTTTCCTAATTAAGCTAAGGCATTTTCTTCAGGTATTGTTTCTTACTGCTATAGTTCCTCCTGGATACTAATTAGGTAGTACTTTTACCATTTGTGGCTTTGTTCCTACATATGAAATGCAGTTACTAATTAACCACTCTCTGACAGATGCCATGTGGCCAGGCAGAGGTGTCAGGATAAATGCAATAGTGTACTTGGAGAATGACAACATATCCTAATGTGGGCAGAGCGTGTGCAATAGTGGAGGAGCCCACTTCTTGACAGGGCTGGACAAGCTGTTTATTTGGGATGCAATGGACAGAGCGAAATGCGAGAGATTTCTTTTTTAGCACAGGCTTCTTAGCAGTGGGCTTGAGGAGGAGCCAAAGCTTTTCAGGTGGGCAACGGAGTGAGGACAACCACCATTTACCTACCATTGAGCTGCTTGTGAAGAACACAGGAAAATGCCTGAGTGCACCTCCTCAGGGGTGGGTTGTAACTGCTTACATGAAATTTGCTTTTCGGTTCAAGCTTTGTTGCTCAAATTACAAGAAATTTCTTTTTGAACAGTTTGCAAGAATGCCTTACCAAACACACACACACACACACACACACACTCAGAAATAAGCAAAAACTGTATCTTGTTTTCTCCTAGGAAAAGAGAACACTACTAGAAAGAAAACTATCTTTGGAAAACAAGCTACTGCAACTCAAATCCAGTGCTGCATGCACTAAAAGGTTTGCATATCTACTTCCTAAGTAAAATCAGTTCCTGGTTTCTTTCTTCTTCATTGGTATTCTGGCCAATGGACAGGAAGCTTTTGGCCTCCCAAGAAAGTAGGACAACTGCGATTTCTGGTCTGGAGATGGCTAGAACCTGACTTAATCCATTCTCATGCTTGTGATTCTTTTTTTTTTTTAATTGAATTTGCCTGTATTTTCATTTAATTTGAAATGCAGACAGACACATGAAGAGATATCTTACATCTGTTGGTTCACTCCCTAAATGCCTGCAACAGCTGGTGTTGGTCCAGGTCAAAGCCAGGTGCCTAGAAATTAGTCTGAGCCTCTCATGAGGTGGCAGGGACCCAAGTACTTGTGCCATAATCTGCTGCCTCCCAGAGAGCACATTAACAGAATGTTCCCAGTGTTCCCTAGTAATTTGATGACATTGGGTCATAGACTTAGGACTTTGATCCATACTGAGTGGATTTTTGTGTAAAGTGTAAGGTAGAGGTCTTGCTTCAAACATCTGCATGTGGAAATGCAGTTTCCCCAGCACCATTTGGTGAAGAGACTGTCATGGGATTTATTTTAGCTCCTTTGTCAAAGACAAGTAGCTTGTAGATGCATGGATTGATTTCTAGAGTTTCTATTCTGTTCCATTGATTTTGATTATTTTTGCTAGTACCAGGCTGTTTTGATTGTTACTCCCTGTAGTATGTCTTGAAATCTGATATTGTGATGCTTCTGGCTTTGTTTTGTTGTATAAGATTGTTATAGCTATTTGGAGTCTTGTGTTTCCATATGAATTTTAGCATTTTTTTTCTAGATGAGAAGAATGTCCTTGGTACTTTGATTGGGATTACATAGAATCTGTAAATCATTTTTGATAGTATGGACAGTTTGATGATATGAATTCTCCCAGTCTATGAATGTGGAAGATTTTTCCATTTTAATGTCTTCTATTTCTTTCTTTAATGTTTTATACCTTTCATTGTAGAGATCTTTAACATCCTTGATTTATTCCAAGCACCCTTCTTTGTCTCTTTTTACAGTTTTTATGTTAGTCTATTTTGTCTGATATTAGGGTGGGTGCACATGCTCTTTTTTGCTTTCCAACAGCAGGAAACATCTTGTTCCCTCCTTTCAGTTTCACTCTGTGTGTATCTGTTAATGAGGTGTGTTTCTTGTAGGCATCAAATAGATGGGCCTTGTTTTTTAATCTATTGAGCCAGTCTGTATCTTTTAACTAGAGAGTTGCAACCGTTGACATTCAATGTTACTCTTGATAGGTAACAAATCGGCCCTGCCATTTTCCCACAAATATTCCTATTGTTTACTATGGATTTCCTTTGTACTTTTACTGGGAGATTTTCTACCTTCATGTTTTTTCATAATGATAGCTATCTTTCTGTATTTCTGTGTGTTGCGTATCCTTAAGCATCTTTTGTAAAGCTGGGTGAGTGAGTGGTGACAAATTCTTTCAATTTCTGTTTGTAATGGATGGTCTTTATTTCACCTTCATTCATAAATGGAAGCTTTGCAGGGTATAGTATTCTGGGTTGACAGTTTTTCTTCTTTTTAGACTTGGACTATGTCTCTATTCTCTCCTATCCTGTAGTTTCTGATGAGAAGTCTAATTGTGATGTTAGTCTAATTGGAGATCCTCTGAAAGTAATCTGGCTTATCTCTTGTGCATGTTTTAGAAACTGTTTTACTGTGGAAAGTTTGACTACAAATTGTCATGGTGAAGATCTTTTCTGGTCATGTCTATTAGGACTTCTTATGTGCTTCCTGTACTTGGATATCCCTTTCTTTCTCTAAATTGGGGAAGTTTTCTGTAATTATTTCACTAAATAGGCCTTCATATCTATCCATTCTCTTTTTCTACACCTTCAGGAAGTCCTAAGACCCTTATGTTGGGTTGTTTGATAGTATCACATAGATCCCCAACACTATTTTAAGTTTTCTAATTTCTTATTATTTTACCTGAAACATTTCCACAGATTTGTCTTCTAGTTCAGATATTCTTTTCCTGTCTCACCAAAGCTGTTAATGCTTTCCATCACATTGTTTATTTGCCCTATTGAGTTCTTCATTTTTAATATTTCCTTTTAATTTCTCTTTAAAATCCCAATTTCATGGGAAAATTTTTCATTCATGTCATGTATGGATTTCTTTAATTTGTGGATTTCCTTCTCATTGCTTCTGAGTAATCTTATGATTAATCTTTTGAATTTTGTTTCAGGCATTTCATCAATCTTGGCATCTTCACATTCTAATACTGAAGTGCTTTTGTGTTCCTTCTGGAGTGTGGGGAGGGCCATGTCGTATTCCTTAATATTGAATTTCTTTGTTTATTTTTAGGCACTTGTGGAGATACTTGTTGGTTTTTTCTCTGATGGCTTTTGGGCTATGCCTCTGCAGCTTAGTGAAATGTCTGCTCTTTCAGTGAATACCCAGAGGTGTGTGCTGGGTGTGGTCAGAGAGCTCTGATTAGTGCTCCAGGGTGGGGCAAGTATCTAGGGTGACACCCAAGTAGGGTGTGGTAGACTTCCTCTTGTTAACAGAAGGGGGCTATGGTCACCTCTGTTGGTGTAATTTTACCCTCATGTCCTCTCTTCAATGCCTATGTGTTAGCCCTCTGTTGGTATAGTTGCACCTTCATGTCCTCTCTTCAGTGCCTATGTGTTAGCCCTCAGTGGGTGCAACACTCATCTATGCCTCCATATGAACTGCACAAAGGATCTGTTCAGTCCTCTGTGTGAGCACACATCCCGCTGCAGTGACCCACCCCAGGCAATCAGGGAGCTCTAAGAGTGTGGAGCAGCAACAGTGATTGCCCAGAGACCTAGCTACATCTTGCAGTCACAGAATTCTGACAGTCTCAGCACTCAGGGCTCCCACAGTCACAGGGTACAGAGGATGCACTCTCCGTCTCTAGCCCATCTTTGCCACAGGGAGGCTGAGACATTCCTAGAGCCAGCTGACTATGTGTGCTCCACCCAGGTAGTTTCAGCCCTGGAGCCCTGGAGCCTGTGATATGTTGAGAGTTGGGGGCCACCTTACAGTCATATGTAGGTGCCCAGCCCCCTGGCAATCCTCCCAGCCAGACTCAAAGTCAGTGGGGAGCACGGATTTCTCCCTCTAGTAAAATCCCTGGATCACATGTGTGTGCAATGCCTGCTGGCTGCAGCCCTACTCATTTCGCAGTTGTACTGTGCACGTACAGGAGTCTCTGCAGACAGTACTAATGTTGGAACGGTCCCTTCTCCCTGCCTGTTGCTGCTTTTATGCACCGGAGCTGCCGTGTTTGCTTCTGCTGACAAGATGGTGACTCTCCCCACTAGTTGCACTTGAGCTGCTGCATTTGCCTTTGCTGACAAGATGGCGACTGTCCCCACCAGTTGCTAGGTGCAGCACACACAAGACCTGCAGCAGCGGCTACCTGGGTGTGCCTCAGTTCTGTAGAGATGGGAGGAAGAACTACAGAAAACATTCTTAGCTCTTTTGACTTACCTGCCAATACTCATAATTTATAAGCAGTCTCAGTCCTTGGTGTGCTGGAGGTGGAAGTAGATTTATGGATATCACAACTGCTCTACGACTCAAATTCTCTAGACAGTTATGTAATAACTCACATCACATTTTCTGAGATTTTTGTTGTCTTTTTGAATTCTAAGTTCACCATAGTCATGGTATGTTATGATTAAATATATAAAGTTCAAAGTCAAATCTGTTTCAAGATTTTAACTTGTCTGTGTAGAACCGTTGTTCACTAAGATATCAGACACTATTATGAGCCTCAGAATGGCTAAATTCTTAGTCGTTTCCTCCATATTATATGGTCCAATGTTTCTCTTTCTCAGTTTATTGATCTCTTCCAAACATTTTCTTTCCTTGTTATTTCTTGTTCACATCTCGCCTCATATATTGGGCCTTCTGTCTGGTTCATATTCATGCATTTTGGCCCACATATGACATAGCCCAGAAATGAGCTGACCATGGTAGTTATATACACATATTTGAAACCCACTGAAATAACAGTAATTATTAACTTTTAAAATCTTCTTCCCTATGAACTGTGAATAGTCCCAGACTTCTAGGATAGTTTTGTAGCATCGTGCATATTATAGAGATTGAAAGAAGAGCTGCAGAAATCATTCTTCCATTTTGGAATCACAAATACTTGTAACTTAAATCTTTGTAAATCTTTGGCTTATTTTTTGTTTCTTAAATAGAACAGTTTCTTTTTTCCATGTCGTAGAAATACTGGCTTGTATAAGATGCCTTCCTTAAGAGTTCAGGCAACCT
Source organism: Oryctolagus cuniculus (assembly GCF_051225735.1). Taxonomy (NCBI): domain Eukaryota; kingdom Metazoa; phylum Chordata; class Mammalia; order Lagomorpha; family Leporidae; genus Oryctolagus; species Oryctolagus cuniculus. The sequence continues at coordinate 23,554,198 of NC_142876.1, forward strand.
GACTTTGAATTTGATTTTTTTTTGTTTAAAAACTGATTTCTTTTTTATTGACAATAGGGTTTTTGTTCATCTTTGAACCAACAGTATAAACAGTTTAAAATCCAAACTGATCTATAATTTCAGTTTTATTATAGGTGAGCAATTGTCATAGGAATTCTCAAAAAGCTCTTCAGGAAGTTTTAGAGACTTCTTCAGGGAAATGGTTATTTTATGTTTCCAGAAAGTTATTGGAACATCCAAGCTCATGCAGTTTTCATGGATTGTCAGCATCACAAATACTTATCTCACTTATTACCTTTTCTGAGCTGTGTGTAGAGCCATTCATTCACTTTGCTAAGTGTCAGGAAAATGAAATCAGTATGAATCAGATTCCTTACCCACAATGCCACAGCGCTGGCCCCAGGGTTTGTTTTCTTAAAAATAATGTGCTGTGGCACTGTAGGTTAAGCCTCTGTCTGTAGCGCTGGCATTCCATATGGGCACTGAGTGTTCATGTCCCAGCTGCTCCACTTCCAATGCAGCTCCCTTCTATGGCCTGGGAAAACAGTGGAGGTTGGCCCAAGTGCTTGGGCCCCTGCACCTGTGTGAGGAACCCGGAGGAAGCTCCTGGCTCTTGGTTTTGGTTTGGCCCAGCTCTGGCTGTTGCAGCCATTGAGGGAGTGAACCAGTGGATGGAAGACCTCTCTCTCTGTTTTTCCCTTTCTCTGTCTGTAACTCTACCTCTACCACTCAAATAAGTAAATAAGTAAGTAAACAAATAAATAAAATAAAATCTTTAAAAAAATAAGGTTGACTCCCTATGTTGATTGCCACCTCTGGGACACATGTGTACTGCTTAGTGGTTGACAGTAACTCCAGCTGCCTTGCTTGATTGAATCCCTCCACCCACTGTCCACCTTCCAGGAAGGACTGGGATTCTAAATGATTAAGTAACTTGTAAAGATGACTGGGAGTTTTGGCTGCAGTGTCCCGAGCGATAGCCACGTCTGTGCTTCTGCTGCAGCAGAGCAATTTGGCTTTTTTGCTGTCCTTTCTGGAGACTTGCCCTTGCCCTGGTTTTCTTCTTCCTGCACATAGCAATGAACAGAGCCATTTCCTAGCTTGTCCCTCTATACCAAAACCACACAGGCCCATTTAGAGTCATCTTCTGGGGGAAACCCAACTGGAGTTTGTAAAAATCAACAGTGTTGTGTTGGTTCCTCCATTTATAAGCATCAGGATGGCAAATTTCTAAGAGCAAGAAAGATGGTTGTCTTGAAGCTGAGGTCGCAGAGCAAACCATGCTGTTGTAATTTAAATTTCACATTAATCTATGGCAGTTTGGGAGTTCTCTCAAGCAACCTCTTGGTGCCACAATTGAAAAAAAAAAAAAACAAAAGAGGAGAAGATATATTCATGAATTTCACTGTACAGTTCCCTGAGCTGCAGCTACATTGAAGCTGATTTTTTCCCTTGATCTAGTCTGGAGATGGCTAGAACCTGACTTATTCCATTCTCATGCCTGTAATTCTTTTTTATTTATTTTTTTTCATTGAATTTGAAAGGCAGACAGAGGACAGATGATGAGATATCTTCCATCTGTTGGTTCACTCTTCAAACGCCCGTAACAGCTGATGCTGGGCCAGGTCAGAGTCAGGTGCCTGGAAATTAGTCTGGGTCTCTCACGAGGGTGGCAGGGACCCAAGAACTTGTGCCATCATCTGCTGCCTCCCAGAGAGCACATTAGCAGAAAGCTGAATCAGAAGAGGAGTACCCAGGACTTGAATGAGGCACTCTGATATGGGATGCTAGCACCCCAAGTGGCAGTTTAAATGCAGTGCCTAATGCCTGCCAAATGTGTGACTCTTTTTTTTTCCTTTTTTTTTTAACTTTTATTTAATGAATATAAATTTTCAAAGTACAGCTTATAGATTACAATGGCTTCCCCCCATAATGTCCCTCCAACCCGCAACCCTCCCCTTTCCCACTCCCTCTCCCCTTCCATTCACATCAAGATTCAATTTCGATTCTCTTTATATTCAGAAGATCAGTTTAGCATACATTAAGTAAAGATTTCAACAGTTTGCTCCCACACAGAAACATAAAGTGAAAAATACTGTTTGAGTACTAGTTATAGCATTAAATCTCAATGTACAGCACACTAAGGACAGAGATCCTACATGAGGAGTAAGTGCACAGTGACTCCTGTTGTTGACTTAACAAATTGACACTCTTGTTTATGGCCTCAGTAATCACCCTAGGCTCTTGTCATGAGCTGCCAAGGCTATGGAAGCCCCCTGAGTTCACTGACTCTGATCATATTTAGACAAGGCCATGGTCAAAGTGGAAGTTCTCTCCTCCCTTCAGAGAAAGGTACCTCCTTCTTTGATGACCCGTTCTTTCCACTGGGATCTCACTCGCGGAGATCTTTCATTTCGTTTTTTTTTTTTTTTCCCAGAGTGTCTTGGCTTTCCATGCCTGAAATACTCTCATGGGCTTTTCACCCGGATCCACATGCCTTAAGGGCTGATTCTGAGGTTTAGGACATCTGCCATTCTATGGGTCTGCTGTGTATCTCACTTCCCATGTTGGATCGTTCTCTCCCTTTTTTATTCTATCAGCTAGTATTTGCAGACACTAGTCTTGTTTATGTGATCCCTTTGGTTCTTAGTCCTATCATTATGATCAATTGTGAACAGAAATTGATCACTGGGACTAGTGAGATGGCATTGATACATGCCACCTTGATGGGATTGAATTGGAATCCCCTGGTATGTTTCTAACTCTACCGTCTGAGGTAAGTCAGCTTGAGCATGTCCCGAATTGCACATCTCTTCCCTCACTTATTCCCACTCTTATATTTAACAGCGATCACTTTTCAGTTAAGTTTCAGCACTTAAGAAGAATTGTGTATTGATTACAGTATTCAACCAAAAGTATTAAGTAGAACAAACAAAATAATACTAAGAGGGATAACATATTAAGTTGCTCATCAACAGTCAGGGTGAGGGCTGATCAAGTCACCGTTTCTCATAGTGTTCATTTCACTGTGTGACTCTTGTGACCTCTTTTCCACTGGGTACCAATAGTCAGTGTTGTGTACAGTCATGGAGGTCTAGTGAAATATGATATCTGACATAGTGTATGCAATCTGTATCCCTATAGACTGGAGTTGGATTTTTTTGTAGCTTAAAATATGTTCTAAGGTTCCTCTAATCTTACTGTCTCCTCTCTATGGGACTTCTATGTTGGATTTTTCATATTTCCAGAGTCTGGAAAATGGATAGTTTGCCATAAGTAGATCTTTGGGTATGTGATACAGTTTCCAGTTACTTCTTTTACCTCTTTGTTTATCTCAGTATCTAGTTCTTTTAGTTTCTTCTGGAAATTTCACGTCCATAAACATCATACTGCATGAATCTATGGTAATAAATATCCTTACTAATGAACCAGAAAATTTACAGTGTGGAATTATGTAAATATGACATGCTCATGCTGTTCATGCCCTTCATAATTATTTATTTATGAATCCTGGGTTCTATGGATATTTAAAGTTATATATTAAAACAGTATAAGATACAACATGATCACTTCAGTTAGAAATGAACTAGGTTATGAGGCCAAGGAGATTCAAGAACAGACATATAATGCGGTTGGTCTATAAAATATGTACTTCAATTATGACTAGTTTTGTATTTCACAATACCACATGTCTTCAACCAAAGAGTTCTTTGGGAGGTGTCCAGTTGTTTCTAATATACCTACAAGGCTAGGAAGAAAAATTTCCAGGCTGTGTGTCCAAAGGTAATCCTGAATAATATTTTGAACTGCATCCTTATAATTAAATAGAAGATCTTTGCCTCAGCACATCTACAAAATGATAGCATGGTGCCAAAAAACAGTTTAATCAGAGCCATTGTGATAGTAAGGGACAGAGGGAAATGTAGCAAGTACTTCTGTGTAAGTTACTCCAAAGACAGCTCCTAGAGTGTCCCAAAGAATGAATGAAGGCACAATCCCCCTCATCTTGGTTTCCTTATAGCAGGATTTTGGCTGAAATTGGACAGCAGTGAGAAGGAGTTAGTACTTATTGTCAAGAACTTACCCTGGCTTCTTCCTGTGCTGCTAGTTAAAGGCAAAGCCATTTATTCCATATATCTGAAAGCTGATGATAGGATTGCCTTCCTTTCTTGAAAGCTAAGGAATGTAATAGGGAAAGAGCCATACATGGTAATCTCTTCCTCCCTCAGTGATGAGTTCAGAAGGAATCCTCAGTTCCTACCCTCAAAGGGGGAGAACACATACTCTCTTCTCTTTCTGTTGGGGCTTCTCTTTGTTCTCCCTTTTTTGAATTTTCTCATTGCTGGTTGGTCTGTTCCTACTAGCATTCTAGGCTGTCAGGTTTTCCAGCTCCAAGTCTGGGCAAAAAGAAAACCCAAGGACTTCACCACTCTGTGGTTCCTAGGATGGCTGGGCCCATCAGCCTTCTTCTCTCACCGGTTAAAATTTTCCTATGTGTGTTCATATACAGTGCCCAAGGCTTTAAAAAGGGGAAATACGTCTTCTACATATTCATTGAAACTGAAGTCTTTCAACTCTATTTTAATTTTTAGCACTTACTTCATGTTTTTATCCTATCGTATTGTAGAGGAAAACATTAATCAACATTTATATTGATGTATTGGGAGAGAGAGCTTAAAACTAGATACAGATATTTGTTAAAGGGCTTTGCTTCCCTTTTCCAGGTGTAGCCCCTCATTTTTGTCCTTCATTTTTGGTTTGAATCCCATCATTGCCATGGAGTGAATTAGTGGAAATATAAGCAACAAAGCCTAAAGGAAACTCAAGTAGCAGCTTACTTGGGTGTATACTTTGACATTTAAAGAACTTAAGTGGATAACTACATTTCAGATTTATTGAGTGATCCTAACACGGGTTGAGTATCCCTAAACCAAAAACCTGAAATCTGAAAATGCTTCAAAATCCAAAACTTTTTGATAAACAACATCATGCCACCAGTGGAAAAGTCCACACCTGACTTCATATGCAGTTAAAAACCAGGTGTTCCCAAAATATTGTTTAAAATTACTGCAGGTCATGTGTAGAAGAGGCAAATGAAACATAAGTGAATTTCATGATTATACTTGGCTCTATCCTTGAAATACCTCATTATACACACACACACACACACACAAATATTCCCAAACCTGAACCCATCTGAAATCTAAATTGCCTACGGTCCTAAGCATTTTGGATAAGGAATTATCAACGTATAGAGATTTTCTGCAATATCCTTTGCTCTCTATTCTGGTATATTAATGGAGACAAGATAAACCCAAAGCCCTGTGTTTTCAAGGGTAATTCTAAAAATATTTTTCTTTATTATTTATTTATTTATTTATTTATTATTATTTTTATTTATTTATAGTGCAATGTATGGTCATACCTTTAGGGAACACATGGGGAATTTTTCTGAGCTTGGTTTTTGGTAGCATAATCTCAATTCTTTCACCTCCTCTGAAGGCTTATTTTCCCCTTTGGTTTCAAGGTTCTGGGTCATGGGACACAATGGAAACCATTTTGAGCACTCACCCTTAGCAGTTCACAGTATTTTTCTTTTTCTTTCTTTTTTTTTTTTTATTTGACAGGTAGAGTTAGAGAGAGACAGAGAGAGAGAGAGAGACAGAGAGAAAGGTCTTCCTTCCGTTGGTTCACTCCCCAAATGGCCGCCACAGCCAGCACTGCGCCAACCCGAAGCCAGGAGCCAGGTGCCTCCTCCCGGTCTCTCATGTGAGTGCAGGGGCCCAAGCACCGGGCCATCCTCCACTGCCCTCCTGGGCCACAGCAGAGAGCTGGACTGGAAGAGGAGCAACCAGGACTAGAACCCGGCACCTGTATGGGATGCCAGCGCCACAGGCGGAGGATTAACCAAGTGAGCCAGGACACTGGCCCCCACAATGTTTTTCTATTTGGTGCTTACTCAAAGCTGCTGGCCTCTGCAAAGCACCCTGGGGCCTTGCTCATTGTTTCCTAGGAAATCTTGTGTCTGGCCATTAAGTTGTTCTTTCTTCTTTTTTCTTTTCTTCCTCTTCCTTCCTCCCTGGAACAATTTTGTCATTCAGCCCTAGCTGTGGGCCAGATTCCTATTCATCCATGCTCTTTTGATCCTCATGTCCTCAAGTCATCTTTTCTGGAGCCTCGACTTGTTTTCTCTATGGAGGCTCTTCACTTCCCCATCCTCTGAGTGGTCTCAGCAACTCCATCCCCGAAATGTTCTGAGCACCATCCCCGGTTTCTTAGCCTCCTCCCTTGCCCTTGCACACTGCCCACCTCCTCCATCTTCTGAGGATTCCTTGTCCCTGAAGAGTGTCTGTGGGTTGTGAGCCCCTCTCACTGTTGTTGGAAGCATTTGCACACCTCCGCAGTCTGGGTTCTCTGTCTCCCGTCCTGAGTGTCCTGAGCCTCACCCATTGGGAAACCTGAGATTCCCGTGGGAGTCCTATGACCTTGGCAAAAGAAGCCTCTGAACATGGAGCCCAGAGATGACTGAAGTCTATTGTCAATGTAGGCTGGTGCGGAGGCAGCCATTCCCTGATCTTGAATTTTAGAAATGCAGGAAATATTTCAGAGGTGCTTCTATTGCCTGTTCCAACCACAAGGGCACAGCATATATTTCTCAATTCAGACTTCCAGCTTTTTTTTTTTCTTCAAAATTTCCTCCTGTGAACCAAGGAAAGAAAAAAATATGGGATGCTCATTTACTTAGTTTGAATTATCCATTGCCTTTCTCCGAAGAAGAGAAAGATCAGGGTAAGCTTTCTGTTAGGGCAGGCTCCCTTAAATGAGTAGAAGACACAGATAAAGGCTCAATTGAATTTAGTAGTATTTCTTCACTCTGAATTGACAATCTGCATTGCTTTACCTTTCTTAGTTTGATAGCTGCCTGCAGTGTTGTTTAAGATGGAGGAGGTGGCGTTTGACGTGAACTTTAGTTGTATCTGACATGTTTTTAGGACACGCACACTTGATTTTTGCACATGTTCCCTCATTCTGTTTTACCTTCTCTTTTGCTTTTCATATTTTTCTCAAGCCCCCTCATTTGTCTCCATCTCTTCTCCAGGATCCAAGGTACTCTTATGCTCCAGTAGAACCCTTGCCTCTTTCTCTCCTCACTGTAACCTTCTGGGACTCCAATGAACCAATTGAAACAAGCTTCTGTTGTAATAGTAATGCTACTCCAACCTTTAATCTACTTTTTCTTGGATAATTTTCAATGTGGATTTTTTTTTATCTCAATTGCACTTCTATTATTAAAGTAGTATATGCTCATTGCATAAAAAAAATAAAAATAACAGCAGGGTTGGGGCAGGTGTAATGGATAGAGCTGCCACCTGCAGTGCTGGCATCCCATATGGGCGCCAGTTTGAGTCCTGGCTGCTCTACTTCTGATCCAGCTCTCTGCTGTGGCCTGGAAAAGCAATAGAAGATGGCCAAAGTCCTTGGGGCCCTGGCACCCATGTGGGAAACCTGAAAGAAGCTTCTGGCTCCTGGCTTTGGATCAGCACAGCTCTGGCCATTGCAGCCATCTGGGGGATGAACTAGCTGATGGAAGACCTCTCTCTCTGTCTCTCTGTCTCTGTCTCTCTCTCTGCCTCTGCCTCTCTGTAACTCTGCCTTTCAAATAAATAAATAAATCTTTTTAAAAAAGCGACGTTCAAACTTGCCTCCTCTCCTTTTTTTCTACTTTGTTTGATGTAGACTCAAAGTGTCAATTGGAATTTAAGGAATCTAACTTCTTTTCATTTCTTTGCCCTTTCCTCCTTACAGATAGAATTACCAAATGTAGTAAGCAAAACAAACAAAACACACAAGGAAAAGACAAACACAAGCAGACTCCAGCAAATACTAAACCTGTACCATTGGAAACCAGCCAAAATCTCCTTTCCTGCTCACATGTTCTGATCCTACTCTCCTCATGTGTTTATCTGTGAACTTAATATATATGTATTTTCGGGGAGGAGAGAGAGGTCCACCATCATCTGGTTCACTAACCCAAATGCCCACAATGCCATGGACTGTGTGCAGCTAAAACCAGGAGCTGGGAACTCAATCCAGGTCTCTGAGTTGGGTAGCAGGAACCTGGTTACTTGTATCATTCCTGCTACCTTCCAGGGTCTTTGCTAGCAGAAGGAGAGTCAGGTGCAGGATCTGGGTATTGAACCCAGGCATGGTGGCATGGGATGCAAGCATCTTAATTGCTAGGTTAAGCAGTCACACCTGACCTGTAGATTTTGGTGGATTCCAGGTTCTGAGGGCGTTCATAGACAAGTCAATTTTGATGCCCTAGTCAGTACAACCTGACTCAGCTGTCTGATGTAGAAAGCTGCAGATGGTCAGACGTGAGGTTTAATGTGAACTGATAATGTCATTCAACTTCACATATTAGCAAAAGAGAGGCCACTTCATAGCTGCTTATCTTCAGTGTGTCTCATGTGGCATATGGGAGCATGGGGTATCACCAAACTGATGCCCAATAGTGGAGAATGTGAGGAGGGCCTGGCAGCACAGGCAAGTAGGAAATGGCCAGAGAAGGCAGCAGTAACTATTTTCCTCTCTCTTTTTTCCTTTGTGTTCTCAGCTGCCAGGATCTTCAAGTGGAGATTTCCATTCTGCAGGAGCAGATCTCTCATCTGCAGTTTGTGATTCACTCCCAGCATCAGAACCTGCGCAGCATCATCCAGGAGGTCAGATTAATTAAGTGCATTTCTCTGGTAGATGGTGTGTTTATACTGTGGAGGCCAAGTTCAAGTGTCTTGGCTGGTTTTTAGAAACAAGGAGACATATCTCCCACTGACATATCCTTTCTGTTTCTCTTGCAAAATGGTCCAGTTCTCAGTGCCCTCTCTTGTCTGTAATGCTAACACCTGTTCTCATTGAAGATAGTTGGGGAAACTATACTGAGCTGCTTTTTAGATGTTCCAGTGTTTCTGTAGAGTGTTCTCAGAAAATGCACTTTTCTTCAGAAGATTTTGTAGATTAGAAATTCCATCTTCTGCTTGAGTATGAAATGAACCATGTTTATAAGCTCATAAGCAGTAAATTGATATGGGAGGTGTTTTAGGGTAGAGGATAGCCTAGGCGTTACTCTCTAGGAACATCCTGGCTGCCAGAGAAAGCAGTAGTAATTGTGATAGCATCCAACTAGATGGCACACTGTATGCGTATTGAAAATCTACTTCAAGATAGGTATTGATCTGTTTGGGGATCTGCTTTAGATTTAAACTCAGCCTCCATTCATTTTTTTTTACTAATATTTATTTCCAAAAGAATACTTACATTCCAGTACTTTCCCAATATACATGCAGCATTTGTGTATGCTTAGCTGTGATTTCACCAAAGATCTAGACAATTGAGTGGTGGGATTTGAGAGGCAACAGGGACGTTGGAGGGAGTGGGAGCTTTCTGCACTCTCATTTAGCAGCTAAGAAACTGAGGTCCAGAGGGGTTCAATGACAGGCAGAGCTGGCAGCCACAGAGTTGACTTTAGAATTCATGTCTCTTTTCTCTGCAGTGTTCTGCAATTCATCCCACGCGTCCACATGGCCTCTTGGCAAAGCAGGCTCACCCTGTCATGTGGCTGGGTGACAAGATCTTCACCTCTGGGCACCTCTCCATGCTGCACAGTGGCCTTGCGTCCTGCACACCAGCAGCTGGGTCTGCAGGATGAGGCCATGAAGTTGTAGAGATGGCAGAGGGGGACCATGCTACTTTCTGTCTGGGAGGCACTGCTGCTCAACTTGGCAGAAATAGTTTATCCAAATGTTTCACTGTACTGTCTGAGTGCTTCCATGCCTAGGTGCCTCGTTGGCCCATTCTCTGTAACCTGTGGAGTTTGGCTAATGCTTCAGGATTCCATGTTTTTATCTGATGAACATCACGTGACCTCAGACAGCTGTATGCTTTCTGACTTCATTAACTATTTCCTGTGGCCTGACAAAAATTTTCTCAATTGTGTTTCTAATTCCTAGATGGAAGGATTAAAAAGTAATTTAAAAGAACAAGATCAAAAAATTGAACATCTGAAAGAAAAAGTTAACAAACTTGAAGCTCAGGTAAGGAGTGCATTGGTTGTACATTTGTGTGTGTGTATGTGTGTGTGTGTATGTGTTTGTGACAGTATGACACTACGTCTGAGGATGGTTATGTGGGAATGAAGTTGTGTGATTTTGTCCAAGTGTCTATGAATTTTTTTTGCGTGTGTCCTTTTGTATAAGAGTGTTGTTTTGTGAGTGTGCATATGTACCTTTTATGCATAAGAAATAACTTTGCAATCGTTAAATTATTAAGTATTTAACATGATTTTGTTATATTATCAACTTACTGATATTAATGTTAAATACATGTATTGGATAAATACTGTTAAAAATTGTTAAAAGGTCATCCAGGGCTTCAAGAATACTTGTTTAATGGGGGAGACAGATGTGGCTTCTCTCTATATGGAATCGGAACCTTGGTCAAGACCACTCATGTTCATTCTGTCTTATCAGATGACCAGGTTCTCCATCTTCTGCTTTTATTCCCTCGAATGTTTCTTTCCTGGCCCAAGAGGTTCTTTTTCTTCCTCCTTCTTCTACATCTATCATAGCTTGAAGCCTGCCTCAGGGCTCACCCAATTTAGAAACTTGTTGGAATCTTATTTTTCACTATGTAAAACTTAGCATTCTGACCTTCTGATTCACTGTGATGAGTCCACTTTCTCCCATCCCACTCTTTTCTCTTTTTCTCAAGAGCCACGCCGGCTGTCAGCTGCCGGTCTGGACTGGCAGTGACCATGCCTTGCAGGAAGTACGTGACATCCGGCTGGGGTTCCAGCACCTCGGAGGGCTGCCTCCTGCTCAGCTCTGCTTCTCACTCAACATTACCCTCTGTTTCTCACAGACGACTCATCACTAACTGCCCCGCTCTGGTTGCCTTTTCTTCCGTATCCCTTAGTGTTCCGATTTTCTGTAGTTGCCTACTCCAGAGATGTCCTTTCCAGTGGAATATGGAGGTACTCTGATGTCTATTGGAAACTTCCATTGTCTTCTGGAACTTCTTTCTTTCCAAGAGACAGTGAGCAGGACCTTGTTCTCAGGAACCGGCACACGGCCACACCATCCCTCCCAACACCATGGTCTTTCTTCTTTTCGCAAATAGAATATACAAAGTCATGAAAGCACAAAGAGGCAGAGAATGTTTTTATAGCTTGACGTTTGTAGCTCTCTTTTCCATTTCTGCCTCCCTAGAGAACCATTCTTTAATTTTGGAGGATGGAGCTCATTGAACTCTCCTTCTGCCCTCATCCACTGCAGGCACTATGGAACCGTTGGTTTGATTGAGACTTGCTCACAGCTCTGCACAGCTGAAAATGCAGTGACTGTGGAATGATTGGCTCAAAACTGCTGTTCACTCAAGTGCCCAGTAACGGCTGGCTAATTTATATCAGGGGACCTCCAGATTATGTGATTCATGTTGAATTGGGCGTTTTCATTCTAAGAAATGCTCTGTAAAGGGAGATCTTTGCCACTTTTCTTTTGGCCTTTGGGCAAATTTTATTTGATAAAATAATATTTTTATATTGTTGCATATATTATTATGCAGTAATATATTATGCGTATTTGTTATGGTTTTACATAATTTTCATTCCATATAAATTAGGACATTTATAAGCAAATAAAATAATAAAATTACTCCTAAAGGCATCATCCATGGGTGATCACTGAGCGTGGTTGTGTATCTTTATTTCTCAATACAGCTGTGCATATTTCCATGGAAATCAGCACCTATAACATATCTGTGTGTACATATTAAAGTTATAGAATATACATGGCATCATACTATACCTATTATATTGTATTTTTAAACTTTTATTCATTTCATTCATTTGTTCACATCACTAATTATGTAATTAGTTCTACAAGTGTTTGTTGAGTGGCTTCATTGATGTAGATACTAAATTCAGGAAAGCAGTGTTGAAGAAATAGACATGAGCATAGTGCTGTAGAATTTACTGGCTAATGAATGCAATGGAAATGTCCATTTACATTGGAAACTGTTCCAGTGAGGGACCTGCCTATTTTGGCTCCACTATCCCACTGCTTTAATTATTGTAGAGTGGAGAGTTTGTTTAGAGTTGGCATCTTTCTCTGATTTTTCACCTTCTTATGGTTCAGGGCTCTGGTCATACCTGATTAAGTGCCAATTATCATCACATGTTAAGGTATCAATAGGTTAGTGCTTATAATTCAATTTTTTGTTTTTTAATTGTGTCTGTTTATTTTTATCTTCCCCAAATTATATTTTATTGCCCTAAATAAACTGGCAACTTACACAGATAAGCCCATATTGTCTAATTGATCTGCTGGCCCAATAATCACACTAGGGAAATTTACATGGTCCATTGTATTCTTCTTCAATCTTTGAAAATCAGCAAATTGCTGACTCACACTAAGCGTAGTATGACAGAGCAAGAAATTTGTGCCACCATCATGGACATCCCTGGACAGTGGTATTTCACTAATTATCTAAATATAGGGAGTTCTGAGGCACAGTGATTCCATTTCTAGCATATCCCTAATTAGTGCTTTATTACAAAGCTCTTTAACTAGGATGACATATGCAGGGGTGAAGTGTCTTGCACTGCAACTTTAAGATGGGTATTTTGGAACTCTTTGACTAACAGGATAGACTGATTTCATTCATGAACAGTGGGCACCAGAGCTTGAAGAATCCTTTCCAACCCATTGACCTTCTAAACTCTACGGACAGTACCATTTTCTTATCCATTCATGTCTGCTTTTAGTATATTGTATATTTCATTTGGTTTCTTCCTCCAAACTACTCCAGGAGAAAGTTAGTACCTACCGTGTTTTGCAAAGCACGGAACTGTGATTCAAAAAAGTTACAAAGAAACTTGATCAAAATCACTCAGCTAGTAGGTAGCTGAACTTAAGTGCACTTGATTTTAAGCGTTTGTTTCTCCTCATGCGCCACAATAGCTATTCTGGTTGATGGAATGTATGTGTGTACACACATATGGACATTTTATGTAGGTACATAATATGTATATGTATGTGCATGTGAAATACATATGTATGTGTGTATACAGTGTCTGTTTAGAAGTGAATGTTGGCCGGCGCCATGGCTCAATAGGCTAATTCTCTGTCTGTGGTGCTGGCACACCGGGTTCTAGTCCCGGTTGGGGCGCCGGATTCTGTCCCGGTTGCCCCTCTTCCAGGCCAGCTCTCTGCTGTGGCCAGGGAGTGCAGTGGAGGATGGCCCAAGTCCTTGGGTCCTGCACCCACATGGGAGACCAGGAGAAGTACCTGGCTCCTGGTTTCAGATCAGCGCGATGCGCCGGCCGCAGCGGCCATTGGGGGGTGAACCAACGGAAAAGGAAGACCTTTCTCTCTGTCTCTCTCTCTCTCTCACTGTCCACTCTGCCTGTCAAAAAAAAAAAAAAAAAAAAAGTGAATGTTATGTTAAAATTGCATGATTATTTATACTTATTTAGATCTTGAACCAGCAACTATATTAAATATTTTTAAAATTTCACTTCAAGGTTTCCAGTCTTGGAAACAAATATCTGTTTCCTGTTTGTTCTTTTTATCCCAGCAGTGTTTTAACCTCTCCTCTTGGAGCATACACTTTACTCGTGCAACCATCTTTTTTTTTAAAAAAAAAAAAAAAAACATAGTCTCACAATCTTCTTTTAAATATCACCAGAAAATTTCTGCTTAACTCTACTGAAATTATTTACATTCTTTCTGCTTTTGCATATCTTTCATCATCTTAATTTACAACTCTGCCGTTCGTTTTATTTTAATGCATTTCTAGCTTCTTCACTAATGATCTCATATGGAAATGTATCATCAAAAATTACTCCATTTTCTAAACTTTGAAGATGATTCTACTTTATAGTATAATCACCATCATACTTAAATTTAATTTGACTCTCAAAGTAAGTTAATAATAGATTAAGTAGGCAAAAATATGTTATTTTGGGAAATGATGTCAGTAAACTACCCTTGGACAGAGTCATAATAATAGTAGGAATATTCTGGCCAGGGTTTTGTAATTTTGTTAATTAGTGATGCAATAAAACTCATGCATATGTCTGTTCTAGTTAAAGAGAAAACTAGAAATGTATATGAATCAAGAATAAATACCTAAGTCTGATAGATGAAACAAGTCAGCACAGAAGTTGAAATAAAGTAAGGACAGTGTAACAGTCACTGTTATGCTTTTGTATTATTTGGGACTGAACAATGTAAGAAAGTGGAAGTGTATTTTGGAAAAAAATCAAATAGTTCCTAGATAATATTTCATTTATGATTGTCATCATAAAATTGTGTTCCCAATATTTTCCTAATTTGTGAAATGCTGAACAGAGAGGAGTTTTTCTCAGCCACATACTTGACCTGCACTTATTTGGAGTGTATATTAGATTTATCTCCATTAAATGAGGAACATCGTTATTACCAATTTATTAACTCTGAAATATATTTCCTGAGTAACACTTGTGTTTAATTCTTGTGATACCATGGAGAAATGATTAATTTGTCTGAGGATGTTGGCTTTATCCTATTCTGGTCACACTGATTTCTGCTCTTACCTTTTTTCAGTAATTAATTACCTATCGTGTATGGCATGTATTGAGTTGCTCTGATTGTCTTTTATTATTTTGGTATCCACATGCTTGTGTTGTACTGAAAGAGAAGATATTATGCTTTATTGTGCCTGTTCACACTCCTTCCCATGTGTTGGAGATGATGACATGCAGGGATTGAAGAGTTGAGTGTGTGTGTGTGTGTGTGTGTTTGTGTATGGTTGAGATAGTTGATTAATTTCCTGTTGAAAGTTCTTGTTTATATTTATCATACCAGAGACTCCTCCTAAAATTACTGAATCTTTGTGTTTTCTGGACATCACCATTTTCTTATTTGTAATATTAAAGGACCAGGTTAATTCCTCTGGCTGCATAGAAAATAACATAGGCTTCAGTACCAGAGGAAAGTTTCTTAGTTATTTTGAATTTTGGTAACTTCATTTATTTAATACAAATGATGCATTGGCTAGGTACTCATACTAATTAACATCCAGTTTCCATCAAAATTCTAACGTCTATTTCTCAAAACTATGAATGTTCCTGTTGGCTTGCTGCAAACCAGTAGCTTACTACAGACCACCATACTCTTAGAAGATACCTTTTAAACTTTAGCTATGTGACTCTCCAAGTCCTTAGTTTTCTAACCGGCAATGGCGCTGCCATGTTCTTTTAACACCTCAGTTTGCTCTGTCATCATTCCACCCATCCATATTTCAACCCCAAACTTGTCTATCCAGACTTGTCCTTCTGGCTTGAATGCAAATAGCAACTTAACTTTTGTCGCGGTCTTTCACTGTCTTAGTCTCACTTCTGAGTGTTGTGAAATGAAATTGCTTGGCAAACTAGTTCTAGACTGAGAAGTCCCAACTTGATGCTCACCTCTGCCATGATAATGTTGGGAACATATAGTCTTTGGACTTCAACCTTCAGTGATAAAAATGAAACTTAGACTAGAAAATCTTAACCAACTGCCTTTAAGTCTTAGAGTCTATACCAGGCACTAAGCTGAATATCTTGCAATTTCTATCTCATTTTAAACCTGAGAGAAGGGGCTACTATTCTATCTATTGGGTAGACAAGGAAATTAGACCTAAATGAGGCCACAAAGCTTATAATCAACAGTGCTTGGATTTGTTTCTAAGAATTTAAACTCTTACTGTGCCTTTTATTAGCCATTGCATTATCTCCTAGAATTAGGACAATGCTCCCAGATTTAAAATATTATAATCATATGATGTGTTTCTTCCAATAACTTATACAAGAAAGGCAGGATGTATATCATTTGTTCCTACTACAGAAATAAAGAAATTAAAGCTTCAATGAGAAAATTGAGACTAAAGATGCCACAAATAGTATAGTAGAGAACAGATGGTGCCTATTTTCATGGGATTTGGAATCAAAAGATTGCACAAGAAAGACAAATGTGTAATTAATATTGTGGGTATCTTTACCAAGGTTCTCTACTCTAGTTCTTTTCATCTGTCTATCTAAAAGAAACTTTGTAAAATCAAACATAGGTCAGCTGTTGAATTTTAAAATTCTAAAATTTAATCCCTGGGTACTTTATGCATTTTCAGAGTGTATTTTGATCTTCAAAGATAATGTTTAGTGAATTTCAACTAACTGTATTCCATGTTCTAAAACAACAATCCCAGCAAACTTAACTGCCAAGGAACCAGACAAGTGATAGGTTGGAGGAAAGCAGTAAGACTGCAGCTAATGGATGAACTAGCTATTTGATTTCCATGTTTTTGTTTGTTTGTTTGTTTTTTTAATTTTAGAATAAAGAACTAAAAACCAAGGTGGCACTTTGGTCTGAAATTCCTAAAACAAAAGTATCTAAGGCAGTCTCTACAAGGTAAGGTCTTTCTTACCCTCAAGCTCCATGTTTATTGAACTTGGTTGATCTCAACCCACTTGATAAACATTCCAACCTGTTAATATTCATGTAAGAATTTCTTTACTGTCCATCCCACTTCCTATTCAGAACTGTGTTAATCTGGTTTACCATTAAATCCTCAAAACATAATGTATAAATACAAATGAATAAGTTTAGATATGCTTTTTCCTCCCCTTTGCCTAAATCAAGGCCAGTCTTTAGGGAAAGGGTTTATTGGGGGAAACCTGACAGACCAGAGGGAAGGGGTGAAAAAGGAAAAGAGGGAGAAGTAGAGCATAAGAGAGAAAGCAGGAGAGAGAGAGGGAGAGGGAAAGAGAGAGACCAAGAGATGGAGAGAAAGAGAGCCATGTGTTCAGGAACAGGTTCTCTTAAAACTTTGCTGGGGGGTGGGCAAGGAAGTAGCAGCAGCAAATCCCATTAGGATAGGGGTGGAGCTGACACCAGTGGTTGGGCCATGGGTCACCTGGCTTCCAGCCGTGGTGGCAGGAAGCCTGGTCTTGACTTCAGTGCTTTTCCAAACATTACAGATGTTCTCCTCCATTGTCCTTCTTCCTCTGTGGCTCATATTTTTCATGATGGACATTTTAATCATGATTTGTTAATATTTATTGAAATTTTGGTATTTTTTGTAATCTCCGTGGTTTTCTCTCTCAAATCGAATACCACCATGGAAAGAATTGCTTGTATTTCTTTTTTATTTTCTGCAGTACTAAGAACAATGATCCAATCACAAATCATTTCAAACACTGATAATGACCCATTAAAGTAATTGAAGTGGTGGTTGCAAGCACCCATATCATGTTTTTTAATGTTTAATTTTTTTTCCTTGGCAGAATCTGAATCTGTGCTCAAATCTCCTTTCCATAAACTCTAGGAAATTATCACTTCAAAGAAAACACAGCCTATAATTACATGTATCATTTTAAAAGTGATTAAAAACTTCCTATCCTAGCAGCTTTTGAATTTCACAGTCTCGCCTCTCCAGGGCAGAATCTCATTTCCTGAAGCTCTCTTGAGCACAGCCTGAGGTGGAAAAATCAGACTCACTATGATTAGCATCAGTCGAGGAATTCAGGCAAATTCATCTCTTCAGAACTCTCTGCAACAGTGTTTCACTTTGCTAATGATGTATGTAATTAGAGACGGGAGAGGAAACCATTATGAATCAAGTCCCTAAAAATCTGCAGGCCACCACATGCTCAGTTATCAACTTTTTGGCCACCAGTCCTACAATTTCTAAAGAAACAGAAAGAAACTAAACTCCAGAGGTATCCTGAGAGAAGATGAAATGCTCACATTTCAGAAGCAAGGCAAAGACATTACTGCAGTGGGGGAAGGGCTTGGACTAGGTTTCTATGGGAAGGGCAATTGGCCCATGTTGTGCTGCCTTCCATCCAGCTAATGGTCCCTGTGGGCTGCTGAAACTTCCTGACCAGCCCAGGGCTTTGATCCTGAAGGGAATGGGCCAGAGTGCAGCAGAGCAGGGAACCACTAGGGGTCACTTCCAGCACTGGCTGCAGAGATTCTGGCTGGCTGTAGGAAGGCTGTGGTGGAGAGAATGACTTCTTTGGCCAATTCTTTAGCTGCAGTTATTAATTAGTATTTAACTAATAGTTAAGGGTCTACTGTTTTAAAGACTTTTCTTCTTAAGATTAATATTCTCATTGTTTTGTAATTTTTGGAGGAAATTCTAGTATTAATGATGTGAATGTAGGCCTCTTATTTGCAAAGGGAAATATAGCCCACTGGCTGTTTTAAAAATGTTGATGGCAATATCATTTGTTTAGCCTGGGGTCAGCCATCCACAGAGGAATTATAACTCTAAGACGGGACTGGAGTATAAAAGAGGCCATTAATGCAAAAAAATCATATACATTTACAATTTAACTTTGGCAAATCTCCCATATGGCATAGTGCAATGCTGTCTATCAGAAAGTATAGAGAAGCCTTTATAATTTTTTTCTGGGACACTGGAACTTAGACCTGGATATTTCTTGAGTTGAATTCATATCAAAAGAAGTGTTTTGGTGACACTAGAGACCATGTAGTCAAACAATGACAACAAAATACACTTTTTTCTTTTAATTTTAATTTTAGTTAATTTTTAACAGATTCAATATAATTTGTAGATACAAGTCTAAGATCAGATATTCCCTGCCTCCCTCCCTCCCATCTTCCTTCCAACTTTCTTTTTTTTTTAGTTTTTGAGATAACATATTTTAAATTTACATTGCAGTAAAAAGGCTTAATACTTCACCAAATAAGTTTCACAAGAAGCAAAAGGGTCCTAGTTTAGTGGGATTATAGACAATGGGTATAAACGGTAATTGAATGAAAATTTGGCCATTAGTTTTGGATACATAGGATTTTCCACAATAAATCACACAGTGAGGGAAGAAGTTCAGACTATGAGAACCCCGTGGAATTAGAACATCCTGAGGGAACAGTGGT
Source organism: Oryctolagus cuniculus (assembly GCF_051225735.1). Lineage (NCBI taxonomy): Eukaryota > Metazoa > Chordata > Mammalia > Lagomorpha > Leporidae > Oryctolagus > Oryctolagus cuniculus. Next base: position 23,573,175 of record NC_142876.1, read on the forward strand.
TGTGTCTTCTCATCCCTAACTCGATCTGGTGCTTCTCATTCCTGAGGGGAATGGCAGACACACATTCTGGACCCTGTCTGATTTCCTTTGCTCTTGTAGCAAAATTTATATAGATTGAAAGCTTTTGCCATATAAGTTTACTGTGTCACATGGAAAAATGGCCAGAATGAATCTATTAACAGCCATCTATTAGAGCAAAGCAAACTTGCTCTGACTAGGTAGTTTGCAGTAGCTGAGGTGTCAATTGTGGCAGTACAGATATTATATCATTAGAGTTCAAATACTCCATCTTGATAACTGTGCTTTGTTGTTTACAGCGAATTGAAGACAGAAGGCACTTCCCCCTATTTGATGTTGATTAGGTTACGGAAATGAACTGGCTGGCTGAAGATCTGATCAAGAAAGATGATGTGGGTCTTATTTTTCCCGTGAAACATTTTCTAAATGTCCATGTTAATATGGCGTGATGCCAGTTTTTGAATGGAATTCATTGCATATCATGAGCTTTTCAAGAAGATAACATTCCAGAAAATCAAGCAGGTGTATATTTGAAGGGAAGATGTATTTCTTCAAAACTTACCAAATAGGTGCTTTCCCAAGATGGGAGATGGAATCTGCTTTAAGTAAAAAGAAATCTAAATCTTGTTTTCAGAGTTTTGCTAAAGGAAATTGTCAAGTTCGACCTTTAGATAGTGGTTTTTAAGTATATAAGTAGAAGAAAGGGTGTAGATATGTCCAAATAAATGATTTATTTTAAAGTTGACCCTTGAATAATAAGAAAGATCTTTTCATAACAAGAAGCTCATCTCCTGGCCCATTGTTAATGGAAGACTTACTCTCCACCAAATTATGGGCTGGGAAAAAAGAAGATTCTTTTTAGCCAATTCCCTAACCCATCTGCTTTCCAATGTTGAGAATAATGGCTGCCCTTGCACAGCTAAGAAAGCCCTTGCTCTTCAGTTGTTCTGGGATTAAAAATTGGTTGTTAGGGGCAACCGGTACACATAAGCACACAGGGAAGCCCATGGTTCATGTGGCCTTTGTTACTAATGTTACTGTTGATATTCATTAATGTTATCTAAATAAAAATTTCTTTGGGGGAGAGGTGGAGCACATAATGTTGGTAGCCAGTGGTTGTAGCTTACAGTCAGGAAGAATCTGAATTCACAAATCAGAGCAATATGTCTGGTGTCTTTGTGAAAGAGTGCTTACATTTTGGTAATATCTTCTGCACAGGTCCAGCTGTGGCACTGTCAGTAAAACTAAACTCTGACTTGCAGAAATGCAAACATACTGACACTCAGGAAAGTAGAACACACTTCAGTTAAATGAATAATGAGAGGCTTTAGTCTCCCTAGAGGGTGAATTCCCTCTGGGCCTTTGTTCATCCTTTCTGCTATACAGATCTAAACACTCGCTCAGGAAGGAGGCTCAAACCTTTCCATGTGGGATGGGAAATATCAGTATTATACATAAATTATTTAGATGTATGTAAATGAGATGAAGTAACATGTTTATAGATCCATCTAAGTCCTGTAATCATGATAATGTTACACAACTCAAGTGTGAGTTTTACACTTCATGGCATTCTTTGGAAACATTTTTGTTGCTTATTTATTGTTAAAATGTAGTTATCTTGTAACACACAAAGCATGGTTACTCTATGTCAGAAACAATGCTAAGTTCCTCACTTGTGCTGATTCATTTCTCCACAAACCAGCAGAAGCGAGTCATAGCATCATGCCTGCGTCACAGGACGATCCTAAGAATGGTAAACCAATTTGCTCAGCTGGTAACTGAGAAGCAGGATTTGAACTTGGCTATTGATATTCCTTCCACTTTGCAAACTGGTGGTCTGGGATTTTCTCAGCAATAGAAATGCCTCCTTTTTGCAACTTCATCGAGTACATAACCTCCTCGATGGCTGTCTGCATTTTCCTGTGGATGATAGTCAGGAACGTCTAATGACAAACATCGCTATTTTGTGGAAATCAGTTGGCCTTTCATCTGCACTTGAGAACGCAGTTCAGGCAAAATTCCCTGCTAAAAATCCAAATGTTTGTGTTCTTTTATTCGTAACTGTATGTGACACTGAAGAATTTCTTCCTACTGCATTTTCGGCACATTTGTAGGGAAATTGGGATCATGAATTCTGCTTGAAGCATGTGCAGTGCAGGAAGAAAATCCATCACTTGTAGTTCACTTACTCCTCTCGTAGCTCAGTGAAGTCATCTTGCTGCATGACGATACACCGGCGATTTGGGGATGTACTTGTTTAACTGACCTAGAAGCCTCGATGACTGTAAGAATAATTTATTCTAAAGTAAAAAATGGAAAGCTGCTGTTGTATTCTATTGAGGTTTCACTGCACTCATCTTTTTAACAGGGAGTACAGCTGGAGGTAGTGTAAGTGAGAACTGCTCAAGAGGTCTCCAGGTTCGTTACGGAATGAATGTCTTTGGATTTTCTAATAATAATAGTACAGTTTCAGGAGCCCAGTGTGATCTGAACTCCTCATATACAAATGTGTGTATATTTGTAGCAGAAGCCATTTCATTTATTTGTCATTTATGGATTATTTCCTCTGACCTAATTTATTTTGCACTTGAAGTTTTATCTAAATAAACATTTCAGAGTGATGAAACAAAGGACTACAACATGGAATGAAATCTGTTAATCTAAAAGTGGTACTACCAAGGACACATAGAAAAAAAAACTTACTACTTCTGTTGTATTCTAAATAATTGTACTTTTAATTGTATTAACAAATTGTGTAAGAATGTCTGTAGCAGGCCTTCAGTTCATACATGAAGTTTAGAAATGCAAAGAAATTTCGTTCTAGGTGGGGTGTTTAACCTAGCAGTTAAGATACCCATGCAGATTAAGATGCCCGTATTTGTTATTGGAGTTACTAGGTTCAGGTCCTGGCTGTCTTTCCAATTCCAGCTTCCTGCTAATAAGCATCCTGGGAAGCAGCAGTGATGGCTCAAGTAGCTGGGTCCCTAACACTCATGTGGGAAATTTGGATTGAGTTCCTGGTTCCCTGGTGTGGCTTGCCCTAGCCCCAGCCATGTGGGCATTTGGGTGTCACCAGCAGATGAGAGCCATCTATCTGGCTGTCTACCTCTAACAAAATAAAGAAAGGAAGAAAGAAATTAACTTAGTTCTTTGATTAAATATGTTGTTATAAATGAACAAGAAATGTTTAGTCTAGAAAGTGATAAGGTATATTTTGAAAACTTGCTTATAATATGCCTCATGATAAAGAAAATTGATGTTCTATTGTATGACATTTTAGGTTTTATTTCTTTTTATATTAAAATTATTTTATATAAAAATCATTATTCATAAGGTTTTTTATTATGACCTTATAGTACACAGTAAATCGAATGTTTTGTTAGTGAACAGACACTTTAACATCTTCCTTATTTTTTCTGCTAATTTCTTCAGGATCCAAATTAACTGCAAAACAAATCAATTAAGTTTACATTCTAAATTTAAGATAATAATTATGAAATCAAAAGGAACACACATACTCCTCAAATTACTTCATATTTTTTCACTTTGAAAATCTCTCTCTCTTCTGACCTGTAAATAAATACAGAATCTTTATTAATATCCAAATAGTTACACTATCCAACTGTAACTGAGAACTCCCCAAACCAATTTCATAATCATTGTAATTTGCCCTCCTCTTCTCTCCCTCCTTCTCTTTTTGTCTCTCCTTCCCTATTTTCCTTCCTTCCTTCCCTATTTTCCTTCCTTCCTTCCCTATTTTCCTTCCTTCCTTCCTTCCTTCCTTCCTTCCTTCCTTCCTCCCTCCCTCCCTCCTCCATCCCTCCCTTTTTCCCTTCCTGCCTTCTTGCCTTCCTTCCATTTTTTGATAGAAACTTTTAAGGATGCAATAAAGATTTAAATAATTACAGTGAATTGTTTTCACTCATTTCTTCTTTCAACAAATGTGTCTTGATTTCCCCCTGGTTGCTAGGCAGGTTCTAGATGCTAGGTCTACAGTTGCAGGCAATGGGGGCGGGATGGAGGAAAAGAAAGAGAACAAAGAAGAGGAAAAACTGTACCTCCATGGAAACACATTCTTAGTGAGGAGAAATAGATAATGAAGTCAGAGGTGCCCAATGGACTGGGAAGAAAAAGAACACAGTGCTAGGTTATTGCCAGGGATGACAGGGTGTGGTTGCAATTTTATTTGGGATGATAATTTAACAAATGGTAACTACAGGCTGTTACTTTAAATAGGATAGTAATTTTAAAGATGATGCTGTCTTGGAAGACAACATTTAAGCAAAGACCAGAAGGGTGGCTTTGTGACTTGCTGGGAGAGCAGTGCATACCACGCAGGTGCACCACTTCCCTAGAGGAGTCACCAGGTGTGCCCTGGTCAGTGCAGCTGCCCTGGTGATTGGACATGAAGTCTCAATTTCGTCTAAGTCCTTTTCCATACACTATAGTATTTCATAGTTCCTTTAGGTAATGATTCCTTTGATGCAATTAGTAATCCCTCCAGCTCTTTGAATTCTGTGCAAGAAGCTAATGATTGCTGGGACTCTTTATTCCAACTACTGACTTTGTCTAGTGTTCCTAATAAACTGAGAAAGCTCTTGTTCTCTGGACAGGGAAGTGAAGGGGAAACAGCTCTGAGATGGTTCTGTTACAGTCTTGTCTTGACTTACCTTCTTGTCCTAGAAGCCTCATAAAGAACTTCTCTTGGAAGCAAGGGGAGGAGAAAGGACACGAGTTACCCGGAATAGGAGCTGCATTCATCATCCTGCTAGCCCACCCAAATTGCTGTCTCATGAATCAGACCATAATGTGAATTTCCCTGTAGAATCAAACAGATTGAAGTCCTCTGGTATAATCTTGCTGTTGCTTTTTATTTCTTAACATTTGATGAACATGTATCTTTTCTCTTTCTCTCAGAGACCTAAGAAAATAGCCCAAAGCTATTAATAATTATAAAAATCTATTATCACAAAACATTTCTAGTACCTATAATACAGCATTAGTCAAATCATGTTGATTTCCAAAGACATCATGCAAGTTATTGAAATGAGTTTCAAACAGAACAGCAATGTTTACATCCTTATTATTCTCTCTCCACAAGTAGCAATCCATATTAAAAATGAAATTCTCCATGGTAGAGAGCCCTGTGAAGAATGCAAACATTGCATATAGTTTTAAAAATCGAAATCTCATCATTTCAGATAGTGGATTTCAGGCTGCTGTATCTTTCTTTCTCCTCAACATGGGGCATGCTATGACTTTTAAAAAATCCTATAAAACCATTAGGGGAAGCAAGCTCCTAGTGATTTATCTTGAATTATTTAGGATGAACCCAGTGGGCAAAAGATTCTGCCTCTGTGAAACAGCATTACTACTCCTGGGGAGTGAAGTTGAGAGAATGGTGCCAAGGATTTATTTGCTTGCAGTGGGAGTGTTGTTTATCTTTAAATTAAAAACTCATCATTATCTTGGCAAAGCCTATCTAAGGAACATATGGAGGAAGATCTGCTCTGGGAACAAGGCAGCCTTTGCAAGTGAACATTTGAAAGGAAGCTGTACAGTTGTGGTCTTGAACACCAGACACACCAATCTCTAAGGAAGAGACCATAAGCTTTGTAGTTATGGGACTAAAAAGAGGTGCTAATATGTGGAAGAGTTTATGTACCATAGAATACTTCAACTGCTAATTTTAATAAATACATCATCAAAATTATTAGAAAGTTTTATTTGCAAAGTCCAGTCTTTGATAATAAGGTTAGAGACATGGATAAAAATCACTTGTCTGAGTTCAGACTACTTATTTCCTACTTCTGAATGGATCTCATTTTTAATGTGATACAAGTCCCATGCTGACACTGATTTCATATTCCCCAAACACTAGGCATTCAATTTCAATAAATAGTTGTTTTGAGTATGCAAGATAATTGATAAAAATGCAGTTTTTATTTGAAAAGTGTGCAAGAAACAATCACTGAATACAGTTCTCAACCATAATATTCAAACCCATACACCACAGAATCATTGGATGCTATTATTTCTGTAGTCATTAGAACTTTGGTACAATAAAATAATTACCTAACAGTATTTGTCAGGAACCACAGTTTATTCAGGGGAATATAGAATAAAAATTCCATGTTTAAAAGTCTTAAATTACATTAATAGCACTAGACAAAACATGCTTGGCTTAAAAGTGAGGACAACATTACTTAAAGGTACACTGTGGAGGTACAGTGAAACAATTCAGTGTTATGTTAGAATGCTGTCTGCTTTTAACATATCAGTGAGAGCAGGATAATTTATTTTTAAAAATAATTTCAGATATAATTAGTGTCTTTTACAAGGTTATGGATACAAAGCCCTATTTGCACAAGGAGGATTTTTACTGGGTTATAATGTACTATCTAGAATGAAATTGGTTTCCTTAAAAAAGTACAAGATACATACAAATTGAAATAGAACTCAAAATTTTTCCAATAACAAGATGTATTAAACATTTTCAATCGAATACAATGACATTAAGGTGACTGTCCAATTGTAGTTTCCAACACCTGTATTAAAATAAGTGTGCTGTCCCTGGTCTGAGACTTTTGTAACGAATAAGTGGTTTAAATGATGTCTGTGATGGTTTTATTCACTCACAGCTTATGATAATAGTGTTTTTATGGCATGGAACATAATTTACAAATCCCTTTCTTATACAGATTCTCCTTTGAATGTGGCATGAATCCCATGAACACACAGGGTTTACAAATTCCATGAGAAGCCACTAATCTATTTAGGTCCCATGGACGCTGAATTGTTCCTTCTGGTGACTTTTCTGTTTGACAGTACATTTTCTTTCAAAGTATACTTGAAAAGAAAAATCACCTAGAAACAGAGTAGGAATAAGCATACATACATTGTTTGCTAAGCCAGATACTATTTTGATGTGCCAACAGACATAAGGATAGTAGCCACTGGTTAAATAAGTGATCCAATAGGTTAAGATCAGATGTGCCGGCTCCTATAGAATTTGCTAATGATTCTTAAAGACTAAGTCAATTAGGGTTGTTGGTTACAACTCCCAGGACCTCTTGGGAAGGGAAGGTACAAGCAAATCAAATTTAAACCACTAAACCATTAAGTCCAATGATGATTCCGTTGTATATTTTCCTCCCCAAAATGATACTCCTTTATATAGTATCACTTTTTTGGTGCCAAAGTCTTCATTTAGTTTTCATTAGTGATCTTCTCTCCACAAATGAAGTTGGAAAATACCTGATTGTTGGTACAAAGAATACTACAGAAAGGAGTCTTTGGGGCTCTTGAAAAATTAATCAAATATAAAATTTATGGGAAAATTGGATTTATATGTAATAAACAAAAATGTTTCCAAGATTCCAAATTCTGATGTTAACAATTAAGTATCTGATGTTTGTTTTTATTAGCTTAGTTCTAAGGGCCTACACCTCTACAGATAAAAATAATGAATAAATGTTTGCCATGGATGTAGTTAGAAAAACTGTTACCAAGCCTTTTAAAAATCTACCTAAAAATCATATATGTATGGCCATTTACATATCCTTTTGTATTTAAGAGCATAATTTAGATAACTTTTAAACTCTTATTTATCTATAGTTCTTGGCCAACAATATCATTGTGATTGGGTCTATAACCAAGAATGCTAAAGTAGTAAGTTATGTAAAAATCTTTACATATCCAACAATGATTTTGTATCCACTCTATGAGACAAGCAGCATCTTGGCTTTAAGCATTGAGACAACACTCAGATAATAGTCTATATGCATTCATGTTCAAGAACTCATTCTCTTCCCAGAAATAAGCTTGCATGATCTTGTTCACAGTTCAAGAAAAAAATATACCTTACAATGAGCATTTCAAATATTTACAGCATCTTGTATCTTAAAAAATAATAAAAGTTTTATCTAAAATATTCAACTACACTTATTTCTTCTAATGCTTTAATGTTTGGTAGGAGAGGGTTAAAGGCAGCTGTATTGTAACTTTGGCTCACATCAGCTCTTAGATCTTCCTTTCAAATAGTTATTATATATCCTAGGAAATCAGACTTGAAATATTATTTCTTTATGCTTTGAGTCCCTATTAAGATTTCAAAATCCTTCATAGATGATGATTTTCCCTCAAATTTATGGTGTGATATACAACTAGGACAGCACATGCGTCATTTTCAAAAAATTTTTTTTCATTTATTTATTTAAGAGGCCAATAAAGAGAAACATGAGAGGGGGAGGGAAAGAGAGAAAGAGAAACCATCTTCTGTTTCACTCCCCAATGCCTGCAACAGCTAGGGAGCTGGGTCAGGAGCAGAGAGGCATAAAACACAGCTAAGTAGGAGTAGGCATAAAACACATGCAAAGTAGGATGTAGGCATCCTAACAGGTGTCTTAACCACTAGCTTAAATACCGGTCCCATGTGTACTTTAAATGGAGCTCTTGTTTCATGGACACAAGTTTCCAGATGACAAATGATGCCTAGTGTTTCTCTACCTAACTGCTGCCCTCACTGCACTGGTGAGAAGATATATGGGCTTCCTACAACTTATTGATTCCCTGTGGACTCAAGTTACAGCTTAAAGAACATTGTGGTTGTTGTGTTAATTTTAATGCAGTCATGTCTTTCTCTGTGGTAAGTTTCTCTGTCATCGAAAGGAACAATGGAAGCCTGATTAAAACTCTTATCCAGTTTAACCTATTTGTACAGATTGGCAAAGAACAATTTATAGTAGAAGCATGACAAAGACATCCACTGATACAGACTGGCCCATCTCTTTAAAAGTAAAAGATAAAATATTTACTTTAGAAAATGCTGGTTTTTTTTTTTTTTTTTTTTTTTTTTTTTTTTTTTTTTTTGCAGTGCAGTAGATGATAAAATGGAAATGATAGCAAATTGGCTGGAGTGTAACTGGCATGAGTTTTAAAATGGTTACGGAAAGACAAGCTCAACTCCTAGCATTCAGAATTTTCTCTGAAAATCCATGACTTGTTACCATCATCAGACCAAGACAAGCATTATATTCTCTGGACTATTTTTGACACATTTTTACATTAAAAGTTAACTTTGTAACTAATCATAGTTAAAATTCTGCAATAATGCCCACTCCATTAGTTAGGGGATCAAGAAAAGATGGTCATAACCTCTAGATTCCAATAAAATCCTTGCATCCTTTTCTGAAGATTTTATAAGACCTTAAGCTGTGTTGATGTCTCTGTGAGTCCTTCCTATAATATACAATCAGAGGAAATGAGCTATATGGTTGGAAACAAATTTGGTCACAGAGGTATCCGAGGCACTGAGTTAGAGCAATGTAAACATCAAATCTGTGTAAACACTCTAGAAATGGTTCCTATAACAGAAAGGAGTGTCACATACATTTTAAATATTTTCTACAAGATGATCTACTATAGTATTGGAGAGATGATCAGCAACAGGACACAGCTTGACTAAAAATGCATGCATTTGTGAGACAGAGGGAATATGGAATCCCTTAAAGCAGTCAGTATACAAATGGCACCAGATACATTTTCATTGTAAAACAAATTACATAGAACTATGAATCCTGAAATAATGAAAGAAGGAATTTTTAATAATGGTTAAATGTAATTTTGGGTCAGATGTCAAATTTTACAGGGAAAATACATTTTAGATCAAGCATTTATTTATAAATAGAATGATATCTTAAATGACTTCTCTTTTTACCCAGTAACTTATTTTTATAGGCAGAGTTCCATAATCATGGGCATTCTCTGCTTTGTGCTACAGCTATCAACTAACAATTTTAAAGTAAACCCTGAAAAAATATTCATTAAATAACTGACAATGACAGATTCTTGGCATAAGTAAATCAATCATATAGCTGGAAAATAAATAGAAGCAAAAGACATGTCAAAATAGAATACCTTGAGGGCTTTATAAAAGCCTGAGCATTCCTTATTATGGAAATGCTAGGGACATCACAATCTGAGCCCAACGAAGAATTTGAAAGAATGTCCACAAAAGTTCACCAAATTTTGCCCAGAAATGGTTATATTTTTCTATTTGCTCTAAGATGAAACAACATAAATGTTAGTTAATAACATCCTGTCTTCCTGTCACAGGCATTGAGGTCACAAGAGCATACCTAAGGAAACACCACTGGAATACCCAGCCACCACTGATCTGCGAAGCTGGCACATTGTTACAAAAATCAGAGGAGCTGGGCAGTTAACTGAGAATTTTGCTGGGTACTAATCCCATAAAAGCTTCCAAATTGCTCTGATGCTTGACACATTTCTGGATCTATTCCATCCTAAGAATTATAAACAGATACTCCTTTGGATTTGTCTGTGTTTCTGAAACTGATTCAATGGTAGAAGTCTCGAGATTATAGGGAGAGGTTGAAGAGGGGACTGTAATTTTAGGGTTTCCCATTTTTATAAGTTAAAAAATATGCACTGAGTACAGAAAAATTAACTTTGTAAAAACTTTATAGGAAAAGAACTGCCACATCAAAAATAACATATTCATTAAAAAAGAGTTAACTTGAACTATGTTGCCTTTGTTATTGATAAAACTGACATGTTTAAATAATATTTTGATTGGTATGGCTTGTGTGTATCAGAAACTAAGATAAAAAGTAATGTCATATTAGTTTAGACACAACAGTAAGATAAGGCCAATAGAAAATGCATATGTGATGGTTTTTAGAAGAAAAGGTAGCTTTATGTGAAAGATCAAATAATTGATCAAAATTTTGCTGAGATAAGATATTTTCCCTCCCCACCCAAACATAGTTCAATGAAAGGCTTAGGTAAAATGAAAACATAGTGTAATACAGAATGAGGTATCACTAATTCTATATGATTAATGACATGAAAAATCAGAGTGATCATAGAATTGATCCATCATTATTGTTGTTGTGTTACCAAGTTGTTGTTCTACCAAGTGAAAAGCCTGTATTTCTGTGGTTGATTCAAACCCAGGCATGGGTATGGGTTGGGGAGAATAAATGTGTTAGGGTTTCTAGCACATTTATAAATAAAATAAAGTTCATAATTAATAGTTGCTATTTGTTTCATATTAATAGCATTTTTCATCTTAACAACTTATGAGGCTAAATAATTTTTCTTGACAGAATTTTCAAAAGAGATATTTAGTGAACAGCAACAGTGAATTTCTCTTTGTGACACTTATCAACATTTGCTAAAAAAAAAAAAAAATGAAATGCAAAGCTAACACCACCCAAATTGATTTCTAAAATTTTGTTTGAAATGGAAACCCTTGGAGAGTCTCTTAGCCCCAACTCAGAATGTCAGCTTCTAATTGGCTTGAATGAAATTTGGCTAAGTAACTCTTTTAGACATCTGTAACAGATACATTTAATTTCAGCTGTCCAAATGCCATGTTCCCATACTTCATTTTTCCCTCCAGGGCATTTCTCTTGTACTTTGTCAGTCACAGTCCTGTTCTTGTCTATATGCCATTTATTAAGAATATAAAAATGACATTATTACACAATGTACTACATTTTAGTGCAAGTGTGACATTCACCCACTCACGACCTTATTAGTAATTCTATCATTCTTAGTACAGTTATTGGGTGTACACAGGTATGTCATTCTTAATAAATCTCATAGAATTCTTCATTATGTTTCCAATTTCAGCAAATATGTTTTCCCAAATGCAAATCTGAAAGTAATAATCAGATTCTAGAAAATAAATAAATCCAACCTTTAAAAAAAAGTTATGTTCTCCCTATGGTAGCCTATCCTCTTCTCCAATGTGACAAGGTCATTTTTGTTCCAACTTACTGCAAAACTCACAGATATTTCCTCTTGTTTACTCTCTTATGTACTCATCTTCTTTCTTTGAAAACAAAAATGGAACATCCATGATGGTGAGATCACCTTAGGAAATCTTTGATCTTGTTTGGAGGGGCCTCAAGGATAACTGGTCAATTCTTTTGAACACTGTTGACTATTCTGGTTTCTTAAAATAAATTTTCTAGCAGAAAAACAAAGATAAATCATTGTGCATGGTCTACTCAACAACAATTTTGTGGTCTGCTGTTGTGTTTAAAAGTAATATTTGGGTAGGGTTCTTGATTATCAGTTCCTATGTAGAGTCTAGCAGGCACATTTCTTCTCTGCTCGCTTCTCCCCATCAAGCTTTCCAGAATTCCCACCATTGACAGTGTCAGAAACTTGTGTCTTCTCCACACATTGTTCCATTCGCTTCATTATTAAGTCCAGAAGAGTTTCTACAGCTTTCTCCACATTCTGTCCGGTTGCTGCACTTGTTTCAAAATATGGTATGCTAACATAGAAAAGATGGCAAAAATTTAAGAAATGAAGAAATCAGAAAAGAACTAATAAGCATCCTCACTTTTTTCTCTGTGAGTAAAAAATGGTGAACTGCCCTTTAGGATGTTTATATAACCACTTTTCTAGGCAAAGAAAATGATATGGGAGGTGGTCAGGAATTTGAAATCTGGACATTATAATTGTTAACTGTTTTCTTCTAGTAGAAGGATAAAATGCCTATTGGTGATTATACCACTAAAATATTACTTCCCTTCCAATCTATTATCTAGAAATATGACTCAGCAATGTGTGTGCATTAAATAGGGGTATTCATGTGAATACAGTTTATGCTTATTTGGAATAAGAAGTTCTATGATGAGATGTTTAAGCCAAATCTCTCAAGGATCATTCAGTAAAAAATTGGCAGATATGAATTTACTTCAAACTAAAAAGTAAGGACAAATTCTGCTATGGAAGTCAATTTATAATTACATGGGTTTTTGTGGCTTGGTTTGGGTTTGGAGGTTTTTTTTTAGCTGCTACTCAGGCTCAGCTGGATAAGGATTGCACTATTTTATCCCTGTGAGGTATTATTTCTCAGGGTTTCGAAGCCAGGGAGCATAATGTTTAACGGCTTGAGTGCTGATCTCAGATCGTCTGGAATGAATTTAAGCTCGGCTCTCAGTATGTGGCCTTCCATCAGTTACTTAATTTCTTTGTAACTCACTTCTTCATATATAAAATGGATCACTCTATTATCTCCTCTGGATGCTTCTAATAGGTTAAATGAGTTAAGCTCTATGAATAGTTGTTAACAGAGAAGCAGTCTGTAAATGTTAGGTAAAAGTAATTCATGAAAACATTACATACATGCCTATGGAAGATCATTTAAATTCACACACTATTCTCTATTCAAGGGGTTTCCTCCTGACATCAGTCTGTGTCTTGCTCCACTGGTAGCTGATTCTCAGTGTAACTGACTCACCCGTATTTGTCAGCCAAATCTCGGGCTTGCCGTTCATTGACTTCCCTCTGGTCTGGCAGGTCTGCCTTGTTGCCAATTAATACTATATCTGGGTTCTCACAATAAGCATTTGCTTGCAGTTGGCCTTGGAAAGAAAGCAGATGGAGCCAGCAAGTTAGTTATAAACAAGTGATGTCAAATGACTGCTCATATTCCAGACTGCTAACTTAATTGTTCATCTGCAGTTTGGTTGCTGACTAGTTATATCAGCCAAGTCACTCACTCTTCTCAAGCTTAGTTTCCTCATCTGTAAGATGACTAATAACAAGTGAGAAGCCCCTTGTCTCAGCACCTGGTCATGTTCTTCCACATCTGGGGAAAGGCCCTCTCAGATGGGCATGCTGCGTCTCGCCAACTGATCCTCAAATCTAAGTGGAAGTAGTATGTTTAAGGTTCGTAATTTGCCTTTTCCTTGAAGAAGCTACTACATTTCCCTGTCCTGATGTCCAAAGCAATGATCTAGAGAGTAGACCATTTTGGAACCACCATGAATTCACACAGAAACAATTTTAAAATGGGCAAATTGTTTTTTTCTTTTCTAAGGTTAGAGGAGAGAGGGGAGGAGTAAGGAAAGGGAGAGGAGGGGAGGCAGGGAAGAAGGAAAGCAAGATTTCCCGTCTTAAGGCAGGCTATGTGCTACCTGGCTGAAGCAGAGGTAGACAGCAAAGGCTTAGCCTGCAATACAAATTGTTTGGGTGCTAGAAATTAAAGTGTTATTAGTCATGGCAATTAATTATTTTAAATCCTTACAATATCTGTCTGGAGACTTATAAAAGCACGGTAGAGTCTCATCTGCCTTGAAAAAAGATAAACAAACACATTCTCAGAAAGAACCTAACAAGCTTATTATCCCCTTGTTTCCTCAGAATCTATTAATACCACCACAATTTGGATAAGGATATACAATATTAAAAAGTAATAAAGACAAATCCTAGGATAAACATTGGTTGGGACAAGCAATTTAATAAATCAGAATTTGTGATATTTTCCCTCATTGTTTGCTACTGCATCACTGAACTCACATTGAAAGTGGTCATGTATATATTATTTGTCTTATATGATATGTAGTATGAAATACAGACACTTCAAAAAGGCCAGAAAAGTGCATATTTTGTAGAAACTATGCATGGATTTCAAGATTTTTTGCAGCAAGATGAAAATCTTCTAATTTCATTTTCCATGGATTTTTTGAGGTATGATTCTACCTTATATTTTTAAGAAATTGCCCTGTGCCAGGCTCTCACACAGTCTAAGATATAGAATGACAGAAAATAGAGAAAATCTGAACTTTCAAAGAGCTTACATTCTAGTGGTGGAAAGAGTGAAAAAATAGATCCACATTATGTCAGGGGGTGGCAGTGACAGAAGAGTACTATTCTAGATGAGGTGATTGGTCAGCAAACGTCTCTTAAAGAGATAAAGGAGGCGTGGCGGAAAGCTTGAAGGGAGCCCAGGACCCCGCACATGTCTGTAATTGGGAGAATAATCAGGACAGAGAACAGAATCAGGGGACAAAGGCCCAGAGCGGGCATGTGTTACTCCTTCTGGGAACAGCATGAGAGTCTGCTTGGCTGACACTGAGCTGGGAGCCTACTGGGAGTGAATTAGAAAGGCTGAGTGCCTAATCCACTGGCCTTGTAGGGAATTGAAGAGCTCTGTGTTTTATTCCAGGTGAGAGAGAAGTCACAGAAGGACTTTGAGCAGAACAACATGATCTTGTTTCAAAAAAAGTATTATTCTGGTCAAGACAGCCAGAGCAAATCTGGAAATGACAAGAGCAGTCTCAGAACCACTAGCAATTCATTGGTGCCAACATGTGTATATCCCCTAGATGTCAAAATTCTTATTTGCAATAAAAATATGAATAAAATATTCCTTCAGTGCTATAATGATTAAAAATAAAATTCTAGGGACTGGCGCTGTGGCTCAGAGGGTTAACTGAAGCGCTGGCATCCCATATGGGTGCCGGTTCTAGTCCCGGCTGCTCCTCTTCCGATCCAACTCTCTGCTATGGCCTGGGAAAGCAGTAGAAGATGGCCCAGGTCCTTGGGCCCCTGCACCTGTGTGGGAGACCTGGAAGAAACTCCTGGCTCCTGGCTTTGGATCGGCGCAGCTCCGGCCATTGCGGTCAATTGAGGAGTGAACCATCGGATGAAGACCTCTCTCTCTCTCTCTGCCTCTCTTCTCTGTGTAACTCTAACTTTCAAATAAAAAAAAAAAACTTAAAATAAAATAAAATAAAATTCTAATACTCCCATTGATATATATCAATTTGACTTCAGTAATTGATTTGACAATATTTGAATTTTATATTGACACTGTCATGGAAGCTAGAGATTTTTCTATACAAACTTCCTCACATTTGAATTATTTTAAAGTAAAAGTCCAGTGTCAGCTGACCAACATGCTGCTTTTATCCTCACTGCCATGTCTGTTCTGGAGTACTTTCTTGCCTGGTTAACCCATTAGACCATGAACACATACTAGGTGCCTGTGTCCCCCCTCCAAAAGCACTGTTGAGTTTCACTATGCTCTCTCCAGGTTTGATGTAGCAGATAGAGGACTCAGTTTTAAGAAGTCCTTTAAGCCATCCCAACAAGTGGAATGAATGGTCTTTGAAGAATAATAGTAACAATCTGAACTCTAGGAGTTGATAAAGACACACTGGACATCTACAGTAAGAGTGTCAAAGGAAAATGTAATTCCTAGCCACCTTGAGTGACCCACATAAAGGCCATCATGTTGCCAGTGTAAAGAAAACAAATACTACACTCATTGTTTTCCAAAAGTAAGTTGTGGTGTCCCATCTGATTGTATCTCTCACGTTACTCAATCCCACTTACTCATCCAGTTTCTGACATTCAAGAAGCTCTGTTGACTGGTGAGGTCAAACATTAATAAGAAGCCCATGGCATCTCTGAAAAATGCAGTGGTGAGGCTCCGGAACCTGCCAACAAAGCACAGGGAGGTTCTGAAAGTTAGTCCAGGTACTCAAGATGACAGCGAAGATAACACAACTTCCCTTTCAAAGATGAAGCCTCCACAGCTGGCCCTTATGAATTATCATGCAGAGACTGGTCACAAAGGCAGCAGAAGGGTCCAGTGAGCAGATTCAGCTATAAACTGTTAGGTTAGTCAAACTTTTCATCACTGTAATGAAATAGTGAAAGAGACTACTTGTGAAGAAAAGCATTTCTTTTTTGTCTGTTGTTTGTTTTAGCAGACAGTTTTGGAGGTTCAAGGGCGTGGACTAGCATTGGCTCAGCTATAGTGAGGGCCAAATCAGCTGAGAGACATCATGGCTCAGTACTTGAGGAAAGACAGTGAGAACATTCATTTCTACTGAGGTATTTTGTGGTATCTTTTCTGCTGTGTAGAAAGTAAATAAAGACTTCTGGTGCCTTGCTCTTCCTCCTGCCCACTAATATCTTCAGTGACAATGAACACGTGCTGAGATCTACTCTGACATTAGCAATGGGCAAAAGCAGAGACTATCCACAAGGACCAAAATCCGAATTTGGTAGTGGGTTTTTAGGAAGCCACTTAACTTTCAAATAGGGAGGGGCACCACTACCTATCCTAAATGTCCTTTTAATTCTTTGGTCTCCTATTTTTAGCCCATTTGTAGAAACTTAGTGTTGGTTTCATCAACGTTCTAGTCCTGATCCTTCTCATTTTACATGTATTCATTGGATGATCTCATCCACTTCCCTGGCTCAACCATATCCTTGGTATTGAGGAAGCCAAAATGTTTAGATCTAGATCTTTCCTGGTTTCCACATTTTGTATCTAATTACTTTTTGGGTCTTTCTACTTGGAGGAAAGTCAGGCACCTCCAACCTCACCTGTTCAAAACCAAACTGGTTCCCCCTCTTGATTTCTTTTTCTGCCAATGGTATCCTCTTCCTCCTCCTAGTTGCCATAATCCCCCCCCTTTTTTTTTCATCTGCCACATCCATTCAATACAGATCTCTTGACCTTATTTCTGTCCATCTACCTTTGCCACCGCTCTTATTTTAAACCCATAATGTCTTGCCCAAATAACTTCAACACCCTTCTCATTAGACTTCCTATGCCCGATTTTTGGGAACCCTGGACTACTTATTATTAATCCTCTACTAGAATATTTTAATAATTATGCATTATCCTTAAGATAAAACTTGAACTCATTAATCAGTTGTCAAAGTCTCCTCAGGAACTGACCCTTGCTCATTTATCCAGCTTCACGTTGTGACTACTCACAGGCACGCTAATCTTCCTCTAGTTGTTAGAAAGTTCACCCCCCTACCCTGGGATTTTGCACCTGCTGGTCTTTCTGGGGGGAACATTTCCTTAATTCTTCCTACTTCTCCTCCCCTATCCTGTAGTCTGTATAACAGTCACTTCTACAGTGAGTATGCGTATTTACATTATGGACCAGAGGAAACATCACTTTTCCAAGGAGCCTTCCCCATAGCCACATCTGGGTGATCTGTTCCTGGTGAGCCTACATATCACTTTCTGTTTCCTTGTTACTGCTCTAAAACTATCTTATAATTATTTGTCCATATTCCACCCTAGACTTTAAGTTATAAGGGGAAAGGAACTATGCTTTTAACATGTATCTATTATATTATCATAGCCCAGGACTTGGTATTTGCTTCCTAAACACTTGTGAAATTAAAGAGAGTAGGAGAAATAAACAGAATAGTAAAAGATTTAAAAAAGTATTAAAGACTTGCAATGACTTCAATAAGGAATTATTCTTTGAATACCACAGCAGGGAGAAGAAATACTAACTACTATTTATTTCAATGTAAGATTTCTTTGTAGGACATTATCATGATCTAAAAATATAGTTAGAAAATATTAAAAATTGACTCATTTGTGTTTGCTTGTGGATTTGTTTCTACCATGGAAGCCCACAGAGATTACAGTACATTGAATGATGGCTCCTTCAGAGACGAGCTGTACCCAGAAAATTGTCTCCTACTCAACCATAATAGTGCCATATCTAAGAAAACTACTTTGTTGATTTGCTGATGTGTGTGTGTCTCATTTGAGGATCAGACTATGTATTATTCCCCTGTCATTGCCCATAGTAAAGGACAATTGTGCAAAAACATGCTTCTTGTAGGGGTCTTATTGGAACAAACATTTTTCCATTCAGAGCAGCACAGAGCCCTCATGCTCTAGAGCAGGCTACACACTGGACCATTCTGCCTGGTATCCTTTTTATCACCTGATGCTCCCAGGGAGAAAAATAGTAGACTTCCAGGTCCATCCACCTATGTTATTCTGTTGTATGGGTGCTCAGAATAGGGAAAAGCTAGGACCACACAAAGAAACAGGGCCACCTTATCATTCTGTCTCCCCTACTGAGAGCTAACACTGTTCTCATATCCTGTAGGTTTACATAAGGATTATGTGATTTTTCTTTCTTCCCCCAATGTGGTTTTCATCAGTAACCATTACCTACCATGGATTCTACTGCCAGATGCCCTCAGGCCCGGGATGGAGGTGTGAGGTGTTGTTTCTCTTGTTGCCTAGCTACACCTTACATATACAGAATGCACAGTTCTCAAGGGGTGAATAATCTAAGCCTGCCAAAGGCTGCCCCTAGGATTTCCCATTTCCCTCATGGCACAGCTGTCATAAGGGGACAGATGAGAGAAGCCTGCCATCACACTGGGCTGACATATCATGTGTGAGGACATATGGGGCTCACATTTTCTCAGATTACTTCTTCAAAAATAGATTAAATTGGTCTGTAAAACATACATCTTTGTGACAACAAAACTGACATATGAACAGAGACTCTTGTGAGGACTGACTGCAGTGGGACCAGCAGTGTTGAAGGGTGTGTGTAAATGGATTCACAGTCAGAAAAGCTAACAGAGAGGCCCAGCACCTCTCCTGGCGTTTACACTTAGCAAAAGTGAGAACATTTTGGATGCATTTCAAAAAGCAAGTGTTTACAAGCAGAAGCATTCTAAGACATACGATGCAGAATTTGGAGGTATGTGCTTTCTAAATAGCATTTCTGCCAATCCATTGCCATTTTTAATTTCATCTAATACTGAAAAGCTTCATTCCATGGAGTCTGTAGCACTTTGCAACCTTGCATCCTATAGAAACCCATTTTCACTGAATAATGGAATGTTACCTCCAGCTCAAAGTCATTAATACTACTGTCTACTGAGAATCTGTTATCTCAAATATTATACAAAAGAAGATGCCAAAAAACCAGGCAAGGTCTCTGCCCTTACAAAGCTGGAATGGGGAGGACAGGTGAATCAATGAATACCAGTCAGACAGAAATAAGGAAGATTCACCTTATTATTAAGTAGTATATAATCTATTTATTTTTAGTTTTAATTTTTCATTTTGTAACAGGTTCAATACAGTTCAAAGATATAGTTATGAGAATATAATATCTCCCTTCCTCCCTCTCCTTTTCCCTCTTCTCCCCCTCACTTTTAAGATAACATACCTGCAACTCACATTGCAGTCAAGGGCTTACTGCTCCAGTAAATAGAGAGTTCAACAAGTAAAAAGCAAAAAGACCCAGTCTTGCAGAAATGCAGACAAGGGCTATGAACGATAATCCAATGGCAAAATGACTATTTAAATTTAGTAATTTAAGGGTGGTAGGAGAGGTGTCATAGGAGTTTAGAAGAAGATGCATTTTTGTTGAGTGTTCACAGACAAGGTAGAATTTGAAGTGGGCCTGATGAAAGCAGAGCATCAGAGAAAGTAGGTTGGAGGGAAGTAAAAGGCTGTAACTGGAGGCCAATGGTGTGCTCAATGCATGGGACAAATGGCGTCATATGGCATGGGACAAAGAGGTTGTGTGGAGAACACAAAGAAAAAGCAAGATCAATGCCATTTCTTTAACTCCCTCTTTAAGTAGTAAGTACAGCAGTGTTAATTTTCCATCTTCATTCAATTGAACTCTGGAGAATTTTTTTTTTTTTTTGTGCTAGAAAGTGCAATGATCAGGCATATGCAAAATCCTCATGGACAGTTTTGAAAATCTGATTTTGAAATCTGCAACAACTACACAATGTCAGTAATGGTTTGTTAACTAGAAATCATTTTATTTTATTTTCTGGCACAAATGTCTATCCTGAAACCCGAAGAAGAGTTGCATCTCATGTCTTTTCAAGTTCACATATATCATTCACTTTGAAATAAGTTGCTCTAAGCTCTATGTATCTACAAAGTGATGGATTCTTACCGTTCTTGTCCTGCAGTGTCCCAAAGCTGAAGATGCACCTTAAATGCTTTCCCTGAAGATCCATTTGGTCCTTGAGTATTATAAACCTGAAAGATACAGTTTCCATCAGTTACTATTGCTTTGGATTTTGTCCACATTCAAGTTCTCTAAGTTCATTATGTTTTTTCTTGATTACTATACTCAAAGTTCATAGTGCAGAATAAATATTTGCTCTATTTCTTCCCAGAAGTATCACATATACTCTCACTTTTAAATGTCAAGTACAAGTATGATTTTCAACACAACTTAAGCATGCTGCAGACTTAAATTAGACACCTTCTGTCATTTCCTCACAGAGGCAGCCAATATCAGAGTTAGGACCCAAGTTCTGGGTTCAAATATCAACTTTTCGTTTAATCTCTTCGAATTCTACTTTTTAACCTACAAATTGAGATCCATAGTGTCTTCCTATTTTACAGCGTTATTATAAACTTCAAACTCAAATGCAATAAAAGATAGGATAATTAAAAAAAAACAGCAAAGTACTCTGCAAATAACTGAATAACTTTTACTGTGAAATAGACTTTTAAAACGACTTAGCTATGAAATATGCACAGAATTTGTGAATAAGTTGACACAGTACATTTCCAGATTTCCTTTACTAACCATTCCTTCAAAGCCTTTTTAAAGATAAGTTTGCTTTTTAAAAAATTCTACCATTTTTACAGCTTAAGCAAAGCGACCCATTTTAATCTTTAATTAGCTCCCCAAGTATGGATTAATGAAAATGTTTGCAAGGGAAGATTTTGCTGGGACTTACACCCAGATCACTGTGGACCATGGGTGGTGAGGGAAGAACTCAGGACAGCTTAGGAGAGACTGGGAGCAAGTCTGCTAAGACTACACTGCAATGTATTGACTTTTATATAAGGTACAGGCTGCTACAGAGGTCATGACTCAACTTCTCAGTAATGGTCTTCCAACAACCATTTTCTTTGTTTCCAGTCCTCAAGGAATGAATAGACTCATGATATCTACTGGAAGCCACTGCCATGTTGGCAGTCAAGTGTACCTTGGGTGGCAGTAAATCTGGCTGAGACAATGTGCCTGTGCCTATGCTACACGTCTCACATGTCACAATATCCTTGTTCCTGTCACTAGCGTCTAGCATAGGAGCAGGAAGTGCTTGTGATTCTCACTTAAATGCCCTTATCTTGGAAAATCGCATGGTTGGTCTCACATTCTGTTCATAATAAGCCAGTGATTGATGGCTGAGTCTACACATAAATAAAAAATGCAGCAAGAGCTGATAAAACTCATGTTCCAGCTATTTGCCAATCATATGTTTAACCTCTTTGTTAAGAGTAAGCAAATGAGTGTTTGTTCTTATCGAATAATTTAACTCAAAGAGTTACTGTTTTTAGATTCTGAAAAATCAAAACTTTGAAATATTCCAAAAGATTCATAGAAAACACACCATACAAGTCCCAAAATTATTTATTTTAGTTGTCTAGCATGCATTTGGAGGCAACAGCACTCCAATATTTGTCACGCAATATTTTTCTGACAGAATGTTATTTATCCTTGAAAAAAGTAGAAAATATTTCAAAGAATGTTATTTTTAGTTGAAAAATGTTATTTATAGTTGAAAAGTTGATTCCAAAAATGTTATTTATCATTGAAAAAGTAGTAAATAATATTCCAAGGAAAATTAAAGTGACAGATGATGGATTTCATGTGATAATAGATATTTGCAAAGCAAGAAACATAGCAATTTCATTCTTATTCTATATGGGAGGATAGTAATAAGGTTAACTCACCACACGTTTTTCTCGAAAGTCTATCCCTACCGTAGTGATGAATTTCGGATTGAATTTATTATCTGTGTATCTGTAAAGAAATGTTGTTTTCCCCACCCCTGAGTCTCCAAGGGCCAGGAGTTTGATCAGATAATCATAGTCCCCATCGGTCATAGTGATGGTCTTGCTGGGCCTATGTAGATAGGAAAATATAAGCATGTCATGATTTTCCTTTGCTTTGTAACAAAACACAACATAAATTTAATTTTTAAAGTTACAATATCAAATACCTCGATTCTGTCAAATTCTGAATTAACTTGATCAAAGCAGCTTCAGGAGCGAGCGCACCTTTATTTATTTATTTATTATTTATTATTTCACTCAGTACAAATCGCTTTACATCATGTCCCTCAGTATGAAATATGCAAGACAGCCATTGCCACAGCAATAGTAGAGTGTAAAGAGCCCCAGACTTTTGTTTTGTTCAGTAGAACTTAAAAAGCCCTTTGGGATTAGGAGGCTGACACTGGAAAGAGAGTCACAGGGACAGAAAACCCCCTGCAAGGTGCTGCAAGTATGCTACAGAGGGCAATTACACGTGGATAATGGAAGGGAAAAGCTTAAGGACATAGTATCTAATCATGCAGAATGAGCTCCCTATTATGTGTATGCAAAACATAGCTTTTTAATTTAATATTTAAATACTTGTATGGCAATCATTGAAAACCTTTCATTTGAAATCATTTCAAAAACAATATTTACATTTATTCTGTTTTAGAAAACCAAGACCTCTGCATTCCAGTAACGGATCTGCTGTGCTTGGCTGCACAGTTGGCTATTTTCCGGGTCTTGAAAAATAGGAAGACCTATTCAGAGGTAGAGTTGTGGTAATTCTGCTAATATTTCTCCTAAATGAACAATGTCACTTGCCATTTCTTCCAGTGCCCTGACAGCTCCTGCCTTGACCTTTCTTTACTATGTTGTTACAACGACTATTGATGAGGATGAGCCAAGAGCACCTGCTTGGGTAACACCAAGAATACTTGCACATTCAATTAAATGACACCATCACTTACTGAATACTTGGTGAAGTTCCAGCTCTTGGGTTTAGCAAAAAGATTTGCTATTTGATATTACTTTCTGATCACTGGGTTATAGAAATGGCCTTTTTGTATCCTATGTAAAGGAAGTTCTATGAAGATTTTTCTAGAATGGAAAACATTTCTCTCAATATTATGTGAGAAAGAAGAATATTTTCCCAGCTGTGAAGATCCAGAAAACACTGGACTTCAAGATCTCTGCAATGATGAAAATTAAATTTCAGCAACAGTCTATTCCCTGGACACATCTAAAAGTAACTAGATAATTCTAACTTACTGCAGTAGGAAGATGATGTACATGCACATACTTTTGGAACAAAACTTTTATTTTTACTTTGTCTTTTAAGTTAGTAGTCAAAATTGAAAATTTTATGTCTTTGATTAATAATGAAGAATAAGATAAGAACACATTTATCAAATAATTCAGGATAATTATATTATTTGTGAGATTCACATTTCTTTTTAAAGATTTATTTTTTATTTGAAAGGCAGAGTTAGAGAGAGAGTCTTCCATCTTCTGACTCACTCTCCAAATGGCTGCAATGACCAGGGCTGTGCCAGACCAAAGCCAGGAATCCAGAGTACTTCTGGATCACCCACATGGGTGCGGGGACCCAAGTATTTGGGCCATCTTCCACTGCTATCCCAGATGCATTAACAGGGAGTTGGATTGGAAGAGGAGCAGCCAGATCTTAAACTAGTACCTGTATAGAATGCCAGCATTATAGGCAGCAGCTTTAACCATTATCCTACAACACGGGCGCCAATTCACAATTTTTGTAATAGATTTTCCTAAATTTTAACCACACTGTTGCTAAATCCTACTAAGTCTGTAAGGAATGCATTTCTTTCATTAATGAATGATTCCTGGCGTAGGATGTTTTGATAGCTGCCAACATATACTTTTTGCCTTAATACTTTCCTCCCCTGTGATAGACACTCTCTATTGAGTAAGAGTAAAGTGGGCTTTTGCTATGAGTATTCTCTTTTTCCTTTATGATTATCTAGACGAAGCATAGTCATTGCTTAGGAAAAGAAACACTGCAGCCAACAACAACCAGCATCCGTTACTGAAAGGATGCAGATACCTGAAGTATTGACATGAAATACTTCTTGGAAAATGTCTGCATTGGGTGACCCCTTGGAAGTGACTGGTTCTGGGTTTGGCTGGTTATAACAGCTCACCAGGATTCTATAGCTCAACGTCTAACACCCCTCAGTTTGGGCTGCATAGGCCCATGTTAGGGCCTTCATCACCAGCACTCCACCTTCTTTCTTGTCCCGCAAACTGCTCATGTAAAACTCTTCATAGGGTGACAAAATCTGTCACTTTACTAGTAAAAGAAATGGTTAATTCTCTCAGGAAAAGAAAGAGCTTAAATTTATTCTAACTAGGATGTAACTAGAGCCAAATTCTTTGCTAGGCACAGGCCTTAATGATAAGGGATGAAATTGAAGCCACTAATTGGCTAAGTAGGAGACAAAGTTGGAGAATACTGTTGCTCCCTTAAAAAAATGAAAAGAATGGAGTTAATGGGATAAAACAAGATATTTTAAAATTTTGATGGAAGTCAACATTTTTTATGATAGTCTCAAGAAAGGCTGTCTTGAACAATTTTTGTTAAATTACTTCAATATATAGTGTTAATTCCAAAGTTGAAAATCAAAACAGGTACTCTAGCTTCTGACAAGGCATGGGCAAAACAGAGATTTGTAAGAAAACACAGCATCAGTTTACAAGAGAGAACAAACCAAATTGGTAAATGAATCAAACTGTTTTGTATTTAATTCAAACAAACAATGATCTTCACAGACTGCAATGATCCAAAGAGACTTAGTAGAGGAAGATCAACTTGCATTCAACCTTATAGCATAGGGAAAAGGAGCAAAGATACAGGACCAATGCATGTTGCAGAATGAGACTATTACTACCTGCCAGGTACATGACCTACCATGTGTTCCTGATTGGCAGCCAATTTGTTCTCTTTTGTTTATACATAAACTTGCCTGGGGCAATGCTGGGGCTACCTCCCAGTCAAGATCTAATCCAGAAAGAACAATCCAGGATCACACAGATCAATTCCACCATGGTCCCTACTATCTGTTGGTGTTAAGTGCAGGATGGTAGACACTTAGTGTCATTTAATACAAATACAAATTCCACCTAATTGAGTACAAATCTTGGCATTGAAGAAGTGTCTCCAGTAGGTTAACTGACATGTTAAGCTAGGTATGAGATAGTATACCTTTAAGTTTCTTCTGAAACACTTATCTCCCCATCTCTGTCTCAATATATATGTTGAGCACTCCAAATTTGAAAACCCAAGATGCTCAAATTTTGAAATATTTTGAGCACCAACATGGTGCCACAAGAGAAAAATTCCACACCTGATGTCTTGTGAGGGGTCAAAGTGTGCATTAAAACTATATAAAATCACCTTCAGGCTTATTTCTAAGTTGTGATGAAATACAAATATTATGTTGTGTTTAGGCTTAGGTGCCATTCTCAAGGTATCTAATTATATGCAAAAATACTTAAGAAAGTTCATGGAAAGTGGAATTAAAAGATAAGTTTAGGGGTGGGTGTTTGGCTGAGCAGTTAAGATATTGCTTGGTATGACACATCCCATATCAGAGTGCCTGGGTTATGAGTCCCTCTTGCTTCGAATCAAGTTTGTTACTAAAGCACACCCTAGGAGACACAAGGTGGTTCAAATACTTGGGTCTCTGCCACCAACATGGGGTATTTGAATTGAACTCCAGGCTCTTGGCTTCAGTCTGGTCTAGCCAAGTCTATCATGGTCATTTGAGGAGTCAATGAGCAGATGGAATATTCTCTCTCTCTCTCTTTCTCTCATTTGCTCTTTCTCTTTGCCTTTAAAATAATTTTTTAAAAATATGTTTATTTCAATGAAGATATTTTTGAAATATATGCATAGTTTTTTTTTCATAATACAATTTTACCAGGAACCTTGGAAGGCTTATGATACATGTAGATTTCAAAATTATTTTGAACTATAAAATCCATATATTTCAATTCTATTTCTATGAATTTTAGAAGTTGACTTTTATATGCAAATATCTTAATATCTGAAAATAACCCAAACCTGAAATACTTATGGTCTCAAACTCTTTGGATAATGATACTCATCCTGCATGTGTAATTCTTTTGTATTTGTTTCAGCTTGTCTCATTACCATCTGATTTCCTGAGTCCTAAAATCATATCTCCTCAATATTCTACCTATTGGCAAGGCAAATGCAGCACTACTAAGAAAAATAAAAGCTTCCTGTTTTAAGAACTGTGCTAAAAAATGACCTGGGAAAGATCAAGGCAGACAAACCTAACAGTATTGTTTATTCCTTCACAGTGATTGATAGTCTCACCAGTTCCTAGTTCCTTGGACCTAAATAGGAAGAAAGTGCTAGAAGATTGCATTGTGGTGTTTCAGGAAATGTGCTTGACCTTCAGTCATTGTCATGATGTCACAAGCTATATCACAATGGTGAGGAGGACTTGTGGATACAGAAACCAAAATGTCAACCCCAGAGTGCTTTGTAGGAAGGCAGGGGACTGGAAAGAATAGAGAAATAAATGAAATCCTTCCAACATTATAGCTCTGTTGAATTCAGAGTCTTAAAAGAAAAGAAAAACCCGAGTTCTCACATGGTCTAGCTCCTTAGTTTTGAGATGAGAAGTCACGTGAGGAAAAATTATATCACTTATGGTAGAGACAACAATAGTTTTTAACAAAGGAAAATCCAAGACTCCTGTTGATTACAATTTAAAATTGAAGATACGGTAAATGTGATCAAGTTATACATACTTTCACTCTCTGGGAGAGGGAGTGTTCTCCTAGGTATTGATAAAAACACAATGTTCATTCCTAGAATTTCTCAATTGAGGCTTTCCAGAGATTCTCCCTTCCCTACCTCCTTAACTCTGACTTTTCTTGTTCAACATAAGTTTATATTAGCACAGGACTTAATCTTGATCTACTGTCAGATACACAGAGCCCAAGAAACTGCCTGGCATACAAAAATAAGCTCAATACATATTTGCTAAGTGTATCAATATATTCAAGTCCATCAGAGCCATAGGAAATATAATGATGACCAAAATCTGGTGAACACAGATGTAAAAACACTTAACAAAATACTAGCTAATTGAATACAACAGCACATCAGAAAGATTATTCACCCAGACCAAGTGGGATTTATCTCTGGTATGCAGGGATGGTTCAACTTTTGTAAATCAATAAATGTGATACATCACATTAACAAATTGAAGAACGGAAACCATATGATTATCTCAATAGATGCTGAGAGAACATTTGAGAAAATACAACATCCTTTCATGATAAAAACTTTAAACAAATTTTGTATAGAAGGAACATTCCAAAACACACTCAAGGCAATATATGACAAACCCACAGCTAGCATCATACTGAGTGGAGAAAAACTGGAAGCAGTTCTACCAACACCTGGAAACAGGCAAGGATGTACACTTTCACCATTGCTATTCAATATAATTCTGGGAGTTTAGCCAGGGCCATTAGTCAAAATAAAGAAATCAAAGGAATACAAATAGGAAAGGAGAAAGTCAAATTATCCCTGTTTTCAGGTGACATTATGCTGTATATAGGAGAATCAAAAGACTCCCCTAAGAGACTACTGGAACTCATAAGAGAGTTTATTAAAGTTGTAGGATATAAAATAAACACACATACACAAATCAAGTCTTTGTATAAATAAACAATGAGAAAGAACTTATAAGGTCAGTATCATTCATAATTAAATACCTTGGAATAAATTTAACCAAGGAGGTCAAAGATCTCTACAATGAAAATTTTAAAACATTAAGAAATAGAATCAGACATTAAAAAATGGAAAAATCATCCATGTTCATGGATTGGAAGAATTAATATAATCAAAATGTCTGTATTGTGGAAAGCAATTTACAGATTCAATGTGATTCCAATTAAAATATCAATGACATTCTTCTCGGATCTAGAAAAAATGATGCTGAAATTAATATGAAAGCACAAGAGACTCAGAATAGCTCAAGCAACCTTAAGCAACAAGAACAAAACTGGAGGCTTCACAATACTGATTTCAAGGCATACTACAGGGCAGTTATAATCAAACAGCCAGGTACTGGCACAAAAATAGACATGTAGATAAATGAGACAGAATAGAAACTCCAGAAAGCAATGCAAACATCTACAACGAAATAATCTTTGAAAAACAAGCTAAAATCAATCTCTGGAGTAAAGGAGAGTCCCTTTAATGAATGGTGCTTGGAACACTGGATCTCCACATGCAGAAGTATGAAACAGGTAAAAAAATGAACTCAAAATGGTTCAAGGATCTAAATCTACAACCTGATACCATCAAATTATAAGAGTAAAACTTTGGGAAACTATTTAATACATTGGTATAGGCAATGACTTCTAAGAAAAGACCCCAGAAACACAGGCAATAAAAGAAAAAATAGACAAATGAGATTACCTCAAGCTAAGAAGCTTATGCACTGCAAGAAAGAAAAGCACTTAACAAAGTTCAAAAGCAGCTGAAAGAATGGGAGAAAATATTTGCAAATTATGCAACCGATAAAGGATTAATATCCAGAACCTATGAAGAGCTCAAGAAACTCAACAACAAAGTGGCCTGATCCAGTTAAGAAATGGGCAAAGAACATGAACAGATATGTTTCAAATGATGAAATTCAAATGGCCAACAGACACATGAAAAACATAGGTACAAAAATCCTCACCAAAATACTAGCTAATAGAAACTAACACATCAGGAAGATCATTCTTCTGGATCAAGTAGGATATATCCCTGGTATGCAAGGGTGGTTCAGCATATGAAAATCAATAAATGTGATATATCACATTAATAATTTGAATAATACACACCATATGATGGTCTCAATAGATACAGAGAAAATCTTTGATAAAATACAACATCCTTTCATGGTTAAAAAAAATTTAAACAAATTGGGCATAGAAAGAACATTCCTCAACATGATCAAGGCAATTTATGACAAACCCACATCCAGCCTCATTGTATGGGCAAAAGTTTGAAGCATTTCCACTAAGATCTGGAACTAAACAAGGATTCTCACTTTTACCTTTGCTATTTAATATAGTCCTGGGAAGTTTTATCCTGAGCCATTTGGCAAGAAGAAGAAATCAAAGGAATACAAATTGGGAAGGAGGAAGTCAAACTATCACTATTTGCAGATGACACGGTTCTATATATAAGCAAAATTTGGAACTCATAAGAGAGTTTGGTAAAGTGGCAGGATATAAAATTAAGACACAAAAATCAATCAATAACCTTTGTATACAAAGATAATGCCATGGCTGAGAAAGAATTTGAAAGATCTGTAGCATTCATAGTAGCTAAAAAATTTGAAGAACCTTGGAATAAATTTTACCAGGGAGCTGAAAGATTTCTGTGATGAAAATTACAAACATTAGAGAAACATAGAAGACATACAAAAAAATGGGAAGGTCTTTCTTGTTCATGGATTGGAAGATTTAATACAATCAAAATGTCCATACAACCAAAAATAATTTACAGAATCAATGCAATCTCAATCAAAAAACCAATGGTATTCTTAGATCTAGAAAATATGATATTAAAATTCTCATGGAAGGGGCCGGCACCATGGCACAGTAGGTTAATCCTCTGCCTGCAGTGCCAGCATCCCATATGGGCGCAGGTTCTAGTCCTGGCTATTCCTCTTCCAATCCAGCTCTCTGCTGTGGCCTGGGAAAGCAGTAGAGGACGGCCCAAGCTCTTGAGCCCCAGCACCCGCATGGGAGACCAGGAAGAAGCAGTTGGCTCCCAGCTTCCGTAGCACCAGCTATTGCAGCCTTTGGGAAGTGAACCAATGGATGGAAGACCTCTCTGTCTCTCCTCACTGTCTGTAACTGTACCTCTCAAATAAATAAATAAAAAATCTTTAAAAAAATATCATAAAAACACAAATAGCTAAAGCAATCTCAAACAACAAAAAAACAAAGTCGGAGGCATCACAATACCACATTTCTTTTTTTTTTTTTTTAATTTGACAGGTTGAGTTATAGACAGAGACAGAGAGAAAGCTCTTCCTTCTGTTGGTTCACTCTCCTAATAGCCACTATGGCTGGCGCTATGCCGATCTGAAGCCAGGAGCCAGGTGCTTCCTCCCGGTCTCCCATGCAGATGCAGGGACCCAAGCACTTGGGCCATCCTCTGCTGCCCTCCCGGGCCACAGCAGAGAGTTGGACTGGAAGAGGAGCAACCGGGACTAGTACCTGGCGCCCCAACTGGGACTAGCACCCAGGCTGCTGGCGCTGCAGGCAGAGGATTAGCCAAGTGAGCCACGGCGCTGGCCACAATACCACATTTCAATACATACTACAGGACAGTTATAGTCAAGACAGCCTCATACTGGCACAGAAATTGACACAAGGGGCCGGCGCCATGGCTCACTTGGCTAATTCTCAGCCTGCGGCGCTGGCACCCTGGGTTCTAGTCCCGGTTGGGGTGCTGGATTCTTTCCCGGTTGCTCCTCTGCCATTCCAGCTCTCTGCTGTGGCCCGGGAAGGCAGTGGAGGATGGCCCAAGTTCTTGGGCCCGGTACCCGAATGGGAGACCAGGAAGAAGCGCCTGGCTACTGGCTTCAGATTGGCGCAGTGCTGGCCATAGCAGCCATTTGGGGAGTGAACCAACAGAAGGAAGACCTTTCTCTCTGTCTCTCCCTCTCTCACTGTCTAACTCTGCCTGTCAAAAAAAAAAAAAAAAAAAAAAAAAAAAAAAAAAAAAAAAGAGAGAGAGAGAGAAAGAAAAAGAAATTGACATGTAGACCAACTGGACAGAATAGAGATTGCAGAAATCATTCCACACATCTACAGCCAGCTAACCATTGACAAACAAGCTAAAACCAATCCCTGGAGAAAGAAAAGTCTTCAACAAACAGTGCTGAGAATATTGGATCTCCACATGTAGAAATATGAAACAAGATGCCTGTCTTACACCTTATTCAAAAATGAACTAAAAATGGATCAAGGATCTAAGTCTATAACCCGACATCATCAAAATGCTAGATGAGAACTTTGGGGAAACTGTAAGATAGTGACATAGGCAAAGACTTCTTGGAAAACACCCCAGAAGCACAGGCAATCAAAGCAAAAATAGACCAATGGGAATACCTCATGCTAAGAAGCTTCTACACTGCAAAAGAAAATTCAGTGAAGAGGCTGTTTAGAATTAATTTGCAAGAACACACATGGAAGGTTAAAACCAAATGGCAAGTATAAATCAATGTCAGCTCAACCAAATGACTTTCACTTAAGCTTATAGTTGGTCAATATGTCTGTAGGAGCAATCAAATCTATTTGAAAAAGTACAAAGGTATCCATTTTTGCTCCATTCTATGATCAAGGAATCTAACGCAATAAAAGATGAACTAGGAATTTATTGAGCACTGAAGTTCAGTCTACTTACTCTGGGATGAAAGGGTAAAATTTCTAAAACAGTTTAGTTTTAAATTGATTGATTCTGACCTCAGAATCAGCCCTAAAGGCACTCGGATCTGGCTGAAAAGCCCATGAGAGTATTTCAGGCATGGAAAGCCAAGGCACTCTGGCAAAAAGATCTCTGTGAGTGAGATCCCAGTGGAAAGAACAGGTCTTCAAAGAGGGAGGTGCCTTTCTCTGAAGGGAGGAGAGAACCTCCACTTTGACTATGACCTTGTCTAAACAAGATAAGAGTCGGAGAACTCAAGGGGCTTCCATAGCCTTGGAAACTCATGACTGGTGCATAGGGAGATTATTGATGCCATAAACAGGAGTGTCAATTTGTAAAGTCAACAACAGGAGTCACTGTGCACTTACTCCTCATGTAGGATCTCTGTCCTTAATGTGCTGTACACTGAGGCTTAATGCTATAACGAGTACTCAAACAGTATATTTCACTTTGTGTTTCTATGGGGGTGCAAACGATTGAAATCTTTACTTAATGTACACTAAACTGATCTTCTGTAAAAAAAAAAAAAAAAAAAAGAAATTATCAATTCCCAACTTGACTCTCACTGGGATTAAACATGACAATAGGTCTGATCTGATTTCATCATGATTTAAAAAAAAATCATCTATTATTTTTCACTTTATGTTTCTGTGTGGGAACAAACTGTTGAAATCCTTACTTAAGGTATACTAAGCTGATCTTCTGTATATTAAGATAATCGAAAATGAATCTTGATGTGAATGGAAGGGGAGAGGGAGTGGGAAAGGGGAGGGTTGTGGGTGGGAGGGACGGTATGGGGGGGAAAGCCATTGTAACCCATGAGTCGTACTTTGGAAATTTATATTCATTAAATAAAAGATAAAAAAAAATTGATTGATTCTGTTGAAATGCTGTCATTATTCTCACATATTAAACTCATTTCAAAACCAAAGATATTTTTCTCAATTTTTTCTCTCAAGCAATATGTTTTTCTTTTAGTTTTTAATATTATTTTCTCCATTTGAAAAGCAGAGTAATAAAGAGATAGAGACAGAAATAGACTAGGAGAGATTTTTGATCTGGTGTATTACTCCCAAAATGTCCACAGTAGCTGATGTTGGGCCAGACTGAAGCCAAGATCCAAAATTCAATCCATGTATTCCATAAAGGTGGCAGGGATTCAAGTACTTGAGCCATCTCTTGCTGCCTTCAAGGGTGTGTATTCGCAGAAAGCTGGATAGGCAGTGAAGCCATGACTTGAATGCAGGCACTCTGATATGGGTGCAAACATTCCAAATGGTGTTTGAACTGCTGTGCCAACTTTACATTTAAATATTTATTTGCTTTCATATCTTGGGGCTCAACTGTCATCTTCTGTTTGCTAGTGTTGTTTACATATAGATTAACTCTTGTGAATTGGTTTTATTAATACTTTGCTAAGTTTTATTTCTATGATAGTCGCTTTACAATTCATTATTTTGAATTTTCCAGATGTTCAATCATATTTTTCATAATAGAGTTTTAATTGTTCCTTTCAAATTTGTATGCTTTTGGTTTTTTTGTCCATTTGATAATACAATTAAAGATCAGCACAGATAGTGGACTTCTTTGTCCCTTATTTTAGTTGGAAGTTTTCTAATGTTTTCCCATTTAGCAGGGTTCTGGCTGCTTTTAACAAGAGATAATTGATTTTTGTAACTTGTCCCTTCTTCCTCTGTTGAGATGATCTCCCAATTGATTTTTTTCCTTAGTTTGATTTTAACAGATTTCCTTATGTAGAAACTACCAGTACATTTCTGAAATAAATTTCACTTTTTCATTATGTATCATCTTTAATGTGCTGTTGGGATCTGTTTCTTATATTTAATCTAATTTTCTCATCAGTATTCACAAGTAGAATTTGTCCTTTTTCTGGGAAAATAACCTTTGATTCTGAACTTTGATATCCCCTACATGGAATACAAAAGTTTTCCTTCTTTTTCTGTGCCCTGAAATATCTTAAGTATAATTGTGAAGCTTTGATTTTTAAATGTTTGAAAGAATTTGTATATGAAAATAACTTCTTGTGGTGATGTTCAATGGGGACTTTGAAAAAATAACTTCTCCAGTTCTTCTTCGGTAATTGGTCCATTTAACCATGTTTTTACTGGGATCAGTTTTGCAAAGTTACAATTTGGGAGAATATTAACCTTTTTCAAAAAGATTTTATTTATTTGAAAGAGTTACAGAAAAGGAGAGACAGATGCAGAGAGGCAGAGAGAGAGAGACGGTCTTTCATCCGTAGGTTCACTCCCCAACTGGCCACTATGCCCAGGGGCTGGGCCAGGTGGAAGCCAGGAGCCAGAAGCCTGGTCTGAGACTCCCACATGGGCACAGGGGCCCAAGGACTTGGGCCATTTTTCACTTCTTTTCCAGTCACATTAGCAAAAAGCTGGACGAGAGATGGGGCAGGGGAGATTCAAACAAGCCCATGGGTGATGCTGGCACTGCAGGAGGCAACTTAACCTGCTACACCACAGCACCAGCCCCAAATATTAACCATTTCATCTAGGAATTCAAAAGTACTTGTGCAAAGTATTCATGATTTTTTAAAATTTCCTGTTTTGATACATATTTCCTTCTCATTTGATATTTCTGTATATTTGTATTTACTTATGGAAGGTCATTGAAGAATAATGAAAGTACTTATAATAATCCTAAGCTTATTTTCATAATATATCATTTGCCATTCATTCTCTCCTATACTCTACCTTCATCCATTTTCCCTTAGACAGTCCTTTCTAGTCCTATGCTTTATCCTCTAAATTCAATCACACCAGTTTTCTGGTTATAAGCTCTCACACTGCAATTTCACTTCAGTTTCTACACATTCACCAAGAGAAATGGTGCTATGGCATCAGTTTCTAGTGGACTTTGGAATTCTGGACTTGATGTTGCTACAACCCAAATATGTCCAAGGAGCATTCTTACTGTCATAATCAGGTCTGGAAAAAAGATAGCTCCTTGACCTAAAACATTTTCACTTGAATTGAGTAAGATTTTAAATCACTCTGTTTACTAATATTGATGTATTCTGATCAATTCTTTTCATGTATTTTTCCACTACTGTGTTATTACAACTCAGCAAGGGTTAGCAAAGCACAAAGCTATTTTGTCCCTAGTTGCAATGCAATATTGACAGGTGTTCTAAATAGAACCTTTCTGAGAAGGACATGAGAGCAAAGGTCTAGCATTATCCTGAAGCTCACATGTACCCATGGGTATTGAAAACAAAATCCTAATTTTGCTTACGATCATGACTTAGGGGTGAGTGCTGTCATGCATTGAGCTAAGCCACCACTTGAGACGCCTGCACCACATATCTCAGTGCCTGCAATAGAGTCCTGGCTACTTATGATCCAGCCCCCTGCTAATGTGCATCCTGAGAGGTAGCAGAGATGGCTCAAGTAACTCAGGTCCCTGCCACCTATGTGGGAGTTTCAGGCTCTTGGATTCCAGCTGACCTATCCCTGGCTGTTGTAGGCATTTGGGAGTGAACCAGGGGATGGAGATCTCTTTCTACCTCGTTCCCTGGCTCTCTGTCTCTCCTTCTCTCCCTCTGCTTGTCACTCTGCCTTTGAAGTAGGTGGAAATAAATTAAAAATTTTTTAAACCATTGTTTAGCAGACAAGACCCAAATCTCAGGGTTAGTTAAAATAATTCACACTTTTCACTCTGATGTATAAAATGGTCAGTAGGAACAAAACAGTACTATACAAAGTTGCTGTTTCAGATTCAGAGAAATTTTCTGAGGACTTCTGTTTATGCATTAAAGTAATTGAGGAATATCTTTAAATTTGACATCCTGAAATGTCTCTTAATAACCAGAGAGAATGTAATGCTGTACAGCCACTTGGATACATAAATGTGTGCAACTCCATGGGAAATAACCAGCATCCTTGGTAATTCACCTGCAGCATTTAGGTTTGAGGTGGTGAGAAACATAAGCAAGTTCCATTTCTCCTCTGGGATCTCAGCTTGCCCTCATGGACAATTTTTTTTAAATGGAAAAGGGTTTTGAATAGCAATTTACCCAAAGACCATATGCCATAGGCCAATAAGCACACAAAAGTATGCAAAAATAGCAATCATCACTAGAAAAGGGCAAGTCATAAACATTAGGGTGCAGACCTCTTTTTTGTTTGCCAGTTTAAATTCCTTTGGGTAAATTCCAAGGAGTGGGATGGCTGGGTCGAACGGTAGGGTTATCTTCAGGTTTCTGAGGAATCTCCAGACTGACTTCCATAGTGGCTTGACCAGTTTGCATTCCCACCAACAGTGGGTTAGTGTTCCTTTTTCCCCACATCCTCGCCAGCATCTGTTGTTGGTAGATTTCTGCATGTGAGCCATTCTAACCGGGGTGAGGTGAAACCTCACTGTGGTTTTGATTTGCATTTCCCTGATTGCTAATGACCTTGAACATTTTTTCATGTGCCTGTTGGCCATTTGGATTTCCTCTTTTGAAAAATGTCTATTGAGGTCCTTGGCCCATCTCTTAAGTGGGTTGTTGGTTTTGTTTTTGTGGAGTTTCTTGATCTCTTTGTAGATTCTGGTTATTAACCCTTTGTCTGTTGCATAGTTTGCAAATATTTTTTCCCATTCTGTCGGTTGTCTTTTCACTCTCCTGACTGTTTCTTTTGCAGTACAGAAACTTCTCAATTTGATGCAATCCCAATAGTTGATTTTGGCTTTGACTGCCTGTGCCTCCCGGGTCTTTTCCAGAAATTCTTTGCCTGTGCCAATATCTTGAAGGGTTTCTCCAATGTTCTCTAATAACTTGATGGTGTCAGGTCGTAGATTTAGGTCTTTAATCCATGTTGAGTGGATTTTTGTGTAAGGTGTAAGGTAGGGGTCTTGCTTCATGATTCTGCACGTGGAAATCCAATTTTCCCAGCACCATTTATTGAATAGACTGTCCTTGCTCCAGGAATTAGTTTTAGATCCTTGATCAAATATAAGTTGGCTGTAGGTGTTTGGGTTGATTTCTGGTGTTTCAATTCTGTTCCATTGGTCTATCCATCTGTTTCTGTACCAGTACCATGCTGTTTTAATTACAACTGCCCTGTAGTATGTCCTGAAATCTGGTATTGTGATGCCTCCGGCTTTGTTTTTGTTGTACAAGATTGCTTTAGCTATTCGAGGTCTCTTGTGCCTCCATATAAATTTCAGCACCATTTTTTCCAGATCTGAGAAGAAGGTCTTCAGTATCTTGATTGGTATTGCATTGAATCTGTAAATTGCTTTTGGGAGAATGGACATTTTGATGATATTGATTCTTCCAATCCATGAGCATGGAAGATTTTTCCATTTCTTGGTATCCTCTTCTATTTCCTTCTTTAAGGTTTTGTAATTTTCATCGTAGAGATCTTTAACGTCTTTGGTTAAGTTTATTCCAAGGTATTTGATTGTTTTTGTAGCTATTGTGAATGGGATTGATCTTAGAAGTTCTTCCTCAGCCATGGCATTGTCTGTGTATACAAAGGCTGTTGATTTTTGTGCATTGATTTTATACCCTGCTACTTTGCCAAACTCTTCTATGAGTTCCAATAGTCTCTTAGTAGAGTTCTTTGGGTCCCCTAAATACAGAATCATGTCATCTGCAAAGAGGGATAGTTTGAGTTCTTCCTTCCCAATTTGTATCCCTTTAATTTCTTTTTCTTGCCTAATAGCTCTGGCTAGAACCTCCAGAACTATATTGAATAGCAGTGGTGAGAGTGGGCATCCCTGTCTGGTCCCAGATCTCAGTGGAAATGCTTCCAACTTTTCCCCATTCAATAGGATGTTGGCTGTGGGTTTTTCATAGATTGCTTTGATTGTATTGAGGAATGTTCCTTCCAAACCCAGTTTGCTTAGAGTTTTCATCATGAACGGGTGTTGTATTTTATCAAATGCTTTCTCGGCATCTATTGAGATAATCATATGGTTTTTCTTCTGCAGTCTGTTAATGTGGTGTATCACATTGATTGTCTTGTGCACATTAAACCATCCCTGCATACCAGGGATAAATCCCACTTGGTCTGGGTGGATGATCTTTCTGATGTGTTGTTGCATTCTATTGGCGAGAATTTTATTGAGGATTTTTGCATCTATGTTCATCAGGGATATTGGTCTGTAATTCTCTTTCAGTGCTGCATCTTTTTCCGGCTTAGGAATTAAGGTGATGCTGGCTTCATAGAAAGAATTTGGGAGGACTCCCTCTTCTTCGATTGTTCTGAATAGTTTGAGAAGAATTGGAGTTAGTTCTTCACAATAGCTAAGACCTGGAACCAACCTAAATGCCCATCAACGATAGACTGGATAAAGAAATTATGGGATATGTACTCTTTAGAATACTATACCGCAGTAAGAAACAACGAAATCCAGTCATTTGCAACAAAATGGAGGAATCTGGAACACATCATGCTGAGTGAGATAAGCCAGTCCCAAAGGGACAAATACCATATGTTCTCCCTGATCGGTGACGACTGACTGAACACCAACAGGGAAACCTGTTGGAGTGAGGTGGACACTATGGGAAATGGTGGCTTGATCAGCATAGCCCTGACCGTTAATGAACAACTAAATACATTATCCCTCTTAGTAGTTTTTTTATCTGTTCTACTTAATATGACTGGTTTAGATCTGTAATTGATGCACAGTTAT
The DNA here is from genome assembly GCF_051225735.1 of Oryctolagus cuniculus. NCBI lineage: Eukaryota > Metazoa > Chordata > Mammalia > Lagomorpha > Leporidae > Oryctolagus > Oryctolagus cuniculus. The sequence continues at coordinate 23,611,796 of NC_142876.1, forward strand.
TCTTAAGTGTTGACAATTAACTGAAATGTGATCCCTGTTGAACATGGTGGTGGGAATGGGAGAGGGAAGAGATGTATAATTTGGGACATGCTCAGGCTGACTTGCCCCAAGTGGTGGAGTTGGAAGCATACCAGGGGATTCCAATTCAATCCCATCGAGGTGGCATGTACCAATGCCATCTCACTGTTCCAGGTGATCAGTTTCAGTTCACAGTTGGTCATGGTGAAGGGACTGGGAGTCAAAGGGAGAACATAGACAAGTCTAGTACCTGCTAACGCTAACTGATGGAGTAAATAAAGGGGAGAGTGATCCAACATGGGAAGTGAGATACTCAGCAGACTCATAGAATGGCAGATGTCCTAAATAGCACTCTGGCCTCAGAATCAGCCCTAAAGGCATTCGGAGCTGGCTGAAAAGCTCATGAGAGTATTTCAGGCATGGAAAGCCAAGACACTCTGGCAAAAGATCTCTGCGAGTGAGATCCCAGTGGAAAGAACAGGTCATCAAAGAAGGAGGTACCTTTCTCTGAAGGGAGGAGAGAACCTCCACTTTGACTATGACCTTGTCTAAACAAGATAAGAATCGGAGAACTCAGAGGGCTTCCATAGCCTTGGAAACTCATGACTGGAGCATAGGGAGATTACTGATGCCATAGACAGGAGTGTCAATTGGTAAAGTCAACAACAGGAGTCACTGTGCACTTACTCCTCATGTAGGATCTCTATCCTTAATGTGCTGTACATTGAGATTTAATGCTATAACGAGTACTCAAACAATATATTTCACTTTGTGTTTCTATGGGGGTGCAAACTGTTGAAATCCTTACTTAATGCATACTAAACTGATCCTCTGTAAAAAAAAAAAAAAAAAAAAAAAAAAGAAATTATCAATTCCCAACTTGACTCTCACTGGGATTAAACATGACAATAGGTCTGCTCTGATTTCATCATCATTTAAAAAAATCATCTATTATTTTTCACTTTATGTTTCTGTGTGGGAGCAAACTGTTGAAATCCATACTTAATGTATACTAAGCTGATCGTCTGTATATTAAGATAATCGAAAATGAATCTTGATGTGAATGGAAGGGGAGAGGGAGTGGGAAAGGGGAGGGTTGTGGGTGGGAGGGACGGTATGGGGGGGAAGCCATTGTAATCCATAAGTCGTACTTTGGAAATTTATATGCATTAAATAAAAGTTAAAAAAAAAAAAAAAGAAAAGGGCAAGTCAAAGCCCCCATCTACTTCACATCCACTAGGATGGAAATGACAAAAAAGATGGACAAAGGCAAGAATTCACAAGGATGTGGCAAAATGGAATCCTTCAATGTTGCTGGTGGGATGTAAAATGGGTCAGGCTCTTAGAAAAACAGTTTAGCAGTTTCTCAAAAACTTAAATGTAGGCTTAGCGTATTACCCAGTATTTTCACTTCTAAGAGAGAAATGAAAACATATATCCATAGAAAAAGTTGCATATGTGTGTTCATAGCAGCAATATTCATAATAATTCAAAAGAGGAAACAAACCAATCATCCATGTACTGACTGTGGCATGCTGTATAATGAAATGTTATTTAGTCAGAAAAAGGGAAGAAGCAGGCTAAAACTGGGATGAATCCTGAAAATATAATTAAATGAAAGAAGCCAGAAAAGCAAAGGGCTACATACTTTATGATTTCATTGGTAAACAAAATGTCAAGAATAGACAAATCTGCAGAGACAAAGAATGTAAATCTGTTTCCCAGGGATTGGGGAGAAGCATGGGGAGTACCTGCTAATGGTATGAGTATTTTCTTTGAGGGTGAATAATGAAAATGATTTGGATTTGATAGTGATGATTGCACAAGTTTGAAAATACACTAAAAACACTGAATTGTATATTTTAAAATGTAGATATATAGTACTCAATAGAGCTATTATTAAAAACTGTAGTAAGCCATAAATATTATATTTAACTTAAAGTTCACACATAATTATTGCCTCAGCACCACTAGCTGGGTATTATGTTATCAATATTTGTTTATAATGCAGTCATTTACTAGTAAGTAACACACATACCCTAACAATACCTACCTGTAACCCAATGGAAGTGGCCTGTAGCACACACACTTGGGACCAGCATTGTGGTATATTAAGCTGTCTCCTGCAACGCTGGCATCCCAAATAAGCACAGGTTCAACTCCACTTCTGATTCAGCTCACTGGTCATGTGCCTGAGAAAACAGCAGATGATGGCCCAAGCACTTGGGGCCCTGCCACCCATGTGGGAGATCTGGATGGAGTTCCAGGCTCCTGGCTTTGGCCTTAACTAGGCCCAGCTATTGAGGCCATTTGGGGAGTGAGCCAATAGATGGAAGATAACGTGCGTGCGCGCGCGCTCTCTCTCTCTCTCTCTCTCTCTCTATATATATATATATATATATAGAATCTGCCTTTCAAGTAAAGAAAGAATATTTTTGAAAAAGAAGAAGGACATACACTCTAGGGATATAGATATAGATGATGTAGATACGTCCCAGTATATAAACCCTCCACTGAAAACCCTTATGGCAATGCTGTTAGCGAGCTTTCCCAGCCACAGATAAATATGTCCCTGTGCATATTTTGTTTTGTTTCCTTGAAATTAAGAGTAGTCCCCAAATGTTACAATGTTATTCACTGAAAACACGTGCACTAAAGATGCTATAGAAGTGTTTGGATTTAAAAAAACAAAAAAACCAAAAAACTAAGTTTCATGAACTTTGAGGAAGATTTAGGTTTTGACCACAAAATCTTTCCTGCTAATTTTTGTAAATAGCAGTATGACTTACTTCTTTGTAAGGCAGACAAACCTTTTTTTAATGCTTTCCTACATCCGTTTAGCCAGGACTTCAGCTGGGAGTAAGAAAAAAAATGTAAAACATATAAACTCCTTGAAATTTTCCAAAGCCTTCTTATCCAAAGAATCTTTTGCATAAGTCTTTTCCAAGATGGAAAAACTTCTGACGCAATGAAGCAGAACTGACAGATTAGAAAGCACAAAGACACTTTCAAAAGTTCATGGAGAAATTAAAAATGAATATATTTGTTGCAAAAACATTTTTGAGATCCATGCATAGTTTTCTTTTTAAATACTCACTTTTTATGAACCTTTTGAAGACCCCTTATATAGACAAAGAAGACAAAGCCTTCCCTGAGATTAGACACCAAGCCCAGAAACTGGGTTTCTTAATTCAAAGGCTCTCACACTAGGCTGTTTTCAAAATTCCCCAGCGCTTAGGTTATATTCCAAACCAAGAAAACCAGAATCCTGGGGCTGAGACACAAACATTTGTGCCTTCTAATGCTCCCAGATGACTCTCCCGCCCTTGCCGAGGTTGAGGTCCACTGCTCTTGCTCTTTGCCCAGGGACTCCTCACAGCAGTGACAGATTCTCAATTCAAAGAACTGGAGGTAACCGTCCATCTCGCTGAACAGCTGCTAAGAAAGAACGGCCCATACTCATGAAGATGTATCTTTTCCTAAGCCAGTGCCTCGATGGGAAGATGTTTCCTTGCCTACCACTGACACCTGCTTTAATGCGGCACCAGTAACGGACACTTCCTGCTCTACATCATCAGCTTCTACCCTACTCTATCCCTGTGTCTCTAGAGTTGTGTGATATAAGAAAGGATATTGCATTTGTGCTTTAAATGGTTGCGTCTACTGTTAATCAGTGTCTTCATATAGAAAAGACAGCATCTCAAAAACATGCTTCTTGGGTTTTTAAGTATATATATTTTGCGTTGTATTTTTAAAAGATATATTTTGACAAATTCATAGGCATTTATTGTATAGAACAGGTAATTTTGAAATATGTAAACATTGAGAAAAGGTTACATTGAGCTAATTAACATGTGCTTTCCCTCATATACTTATTTTCTTCTAATAAGAACTTTTAAAGTCTACTCTCAGCAATTTCGAAGAATGCAAAACATTGTTAACCACAGTCGCCCTGTTGTACAATAGTTCTCTTGAATTTATTACTCAGAGCTACCCGAAATTTTGTAGCTTTTAACTAACACATCCCTCTCCCTCCCACATCTCACATGCTAGTTTAATAAGTTGCTTTATTAAGTTTTCAGACACTGGTCTAATAATCTTGCAAATTGGTTTCCTTTCCTAGCTGGCTGCTGCTTTGAGGAAGCCATGCCAAAGTTCTACTGCTTTGCTTCATTATCTGAGAAAGGGCAGACTAATCAAAATATCTGCTCACAAATTCTGCCTCCCTGAGATATGAGGAAGCCAAATTAGATAGCGCCTACAGATTCATAGGCAGATAACTCTGAAAATGTGATAAGTGTCATATTACTCCCACTTTGTCACTTGAACAGAATTTTGAGATAACTCATAGAGCCATGCAATTTCAGGAATAAGAAAGGTGTTTGGCCTAGTGGTTAGGCCTCCACATCCCGTATTAGAGTGCCTAGATTTGAGTTGCAGGTCTTTTTCCAATTCTAGCTTCCCATTCACGTGCACTCTGGGAGGGGGCAGCTGATAGCTCAAGTAGTTGGGTCCCTGTAATATACGTAGGACACCTGGGTTGAGTTCCTAGCTTCCAGGTTTAGTCTGACCTAGTGTGCAGGCAACTGGAGACTGAGCCAAATTATAGAAGCTGGATTGTGCTCCCTTCCCTCTCCCTCTCTCCCTCTCTCTCTCTCCCTCCCTCCCTCCCTCTCTCCCTCTATCCCTCTCTGCCTCTCTCCCTCTCAAATAATAAAGAAAGATAGAATTTGTAAACTTCCTAGACATCGTCAGGAAAATAGCGTTGGCTGGTTATTGTTTTAGCTGATATTTTATAGGACATAATTTATGGGCTTAATAAATATACTGCAAAGGAGACATCTTTACAGAGAATGGAGTCAGTCCAAGGAAACTGCTTACTTCCCTCTCAGGGGCTCTTTGTATCTTACATAGATGCTAATGTGAGTGGAAATTTCTGAAGTGGAACTTTTTTTCTGCAATATGTATAATCTGAGGCTGAGCTGAGAAAAAAGAAGGCCATTACACATGGCTCTTCCTCTTAAGTGACAGGGGACAAATTCCCTTCACTGGATAAGTTATTTGAAATGAGGCCCACCCCCCAAAAATCTAGGGCTGCCAGTCTGTTAGGAGAAAACAGAAAATTTCATGAAGGGATCTGTTTGTAGGGGTGGAAATGATCAGGAGGGCTTCATGAAGGAGGTGAGATGAGAGCTCAAGTTTGATGGGGAAAGTGGAGAGACTGGAATGAGTAAGGCACTGTTGTTGCTGTAGGCAGGATGTGCCTCCAGTGTCATTGGCTACAAGAGACTTGGATTAGATGAAAGCAGAAAAGGTGTTTGGGAGCCTTGGCTGACTACATGGGATTTTCAGTCGAGTCTTGACTAGCGTCATCATAGTAGGAGGCAGGCACTGAGGCCCACATCCTTGGGATTCTAGATGCACTTTTAGCCATTTAACCATTCGTGTGGCAAATTACTCAAGCATGAGTTCTAAGACTCTTAAATCTGTCCTCGTAATCTGTAAATTCTCTGGCTCAGTGCACGCAGGCACCATGAATTTCTCTCCTCTTTTGACTTGCCACTTTAAGAAACCAAATATCTTTTAACCAACAACTGAAAGGAACAAGAACACAAAATAATTAAGCAATCATAATCAACATAGACTACTTTATAGTCTAAAATAGTCACCAAATTTCTCAGAACAAAGGTAGTATAGAAATCCCAAGGAAAAGGCATGGATACATTTTGGATTTATCAGCCGCTGGATTATTTCAGCCACTTCCTATCTTGCTTGAGCTCTGATTAAAAATGCAATATGTCAACAATGACTAATTACAGCTTTAATGAATCTATTGTTTACTTCTTGGCAGTAACCTAATGATTCTCCTATGCCTTAAACTCACCTAGCATTTTTGAATATAAAACATTTATAGTTTTGTCTTTGTCAAGTTTCACCCCTGGCTGTTACTAGTAGGAAAAAGCCATTAGCGAAGAGACACAGACAGCTTTGACAACCTCTCCAGCTGCAGGGTGCATTTTAAAGTTTAATCAGAACAGAGCAGAGAGCAGCTTCGTGTGCTTCTCTCGGAGCCTGCTAAGGTTCCGGCAATGTACAGAAAGCTCTAGAGAAGGAGCATGGTTCTCAGTTCTAGGATATGCTTTAGAGTTGGTGGACAGAATTTTGCTGAATAACTATTTATGGCTTAGAAAAGTCATGCAGTGTACAAAAGTGTGAACAGTTGGCGGAAATGCTCTGAAGTGTAAGTGATTGCTACTTAGAATCTTGCCGAATGCTTTTGTCCAACTTTTCCTTAAATTAAAGGGGAACTTCATGTGCATATAGGAGGGATCTTGAAAAAGTTCATGGCAAATGCACACTTTGAAACACTACACATAGAACTCAAAAGTTTAATGTTTTATACCAAAATAAACTTTTATCTTAATTACATTTTCCCACAAATGTATTGAAATTCCCTTGTACTCTCTTAATGGTTCATACACATGATTACTGCACTGAGAAAGAATTGTAAATTCAGCAAAAAAACAAACACCAAGAGTTGGTATTCTTACAGACTAAGATGTGCTGTACAGCAGTTCTTGTGTAATTAGTTTTGTCTGTGCCTTTAGGAGTTGACCTAAAAGAAGAGGCAAGTCTGTGGCCTGCTGATGAAACACAGACTGGCAATGTGACATCTCATCTCTCCAAAGTCACCTCCTAGAGGCCTGCTCGTGGCCAAGGAAAAACATGACCCTAATTTCCATGAAAAGAAAATCTTTATATGGGTGCCAGTATTGTGGTGTAGTGGGTAAAGCCACTGCCTGCTGTGCTGGCATCCTGTACGGGCACTGGTGGGAGACCCAGCTGCTCCACTTCCTATCCAGCTCTCTGTTGTGGCCTGAGAAGGCAATGGAAGATGGTCCAAGTGCTTGGACCCCTGCACCCACGTGGGAGACCTGGAAGAAGCTCCTGGCTCCTGGCTTTGGATCAGCTCAGCTCTGGCTATTGCTACCATTTGGAGAGTGAACAAGAGGATGGAAAAGCTCTCTATCTCTCTGCCTCTGTCTCTGCCGCTGCCTCTCTGGAACACTGCCTTTCAAATAAATACATAAATCTTTTAAAAAGAATTTTAAAACATGTTTTTAGCTTCTGATATTTCTGAGCAAAAAAGAACAAATATAATTTACCATATTAAATCAACTATCAAAAGGTAAATGTTAACATTTTAGTGAAAACAAAATCCACAAAGAAGACAGTTGGCTGCATTTGATACATTCCACTTTACTGAAGATCCCTGATAGCAAAGAAATTTTTGAGAATCAATTTATTCTTACAAGGTCAGAGTGTTCTTCCTATGTGATTGCCATCAATTTTAAGAAGAAAAAAATCTAAATTTTTTTTTCACTATCTTATTTTCTAAGATTCTCAATTTTCTTGCTGGAATATGAGTCTATATTGATGGGTGCTGTTATTACAGTAAGAAGAATAACGGGCCGGCACTGCGGCTCACTAGGCTAATCCTCCACCTGGCGGCGCCAGCACACCGGGTTCTAGTCCTGGTCAGGGCACCGGATTCTGTCCCGGTTGCCCCTCTTCCAGGCCAGCTCTCTGCTGTGGCCAGGGAGTGCATGGAGGATGGCCCAAATGCTTGGGCCCTGCACCCCATGGGAGACCAGGAGAAGTACCTGGCTCCTGCCATCGGATCAGCGCGGTGGGCCGCAGTGTGCCGGCCGCAGCGTGCTGGCCGCGGCGGCCATTGGAGGGTGAACCAACGGCAAAGGAAGACCTTTCTCTCTGTCTCTCTCTCTCACTGTCCACTCTGCCTGTCAAAAAAAAAAAAAAAAAAAAAAAAAAAGAATAACTATAAAAGTTAAGTGCTTGTGTAGTAAATTTCAGGAGTTTAAATTCTAATCACATAGAATAACAAAATAAAAGTGGTTCACATTTGTTTTAAATATGAGTTCCTGTTTAATACATCATGTTGAATTAGACCACTGCCTTTCTCTGTTGTTACTCAGCAGTTACTGATCTAGTTCACATTTACACAACAACAAACATGAGCTAATATTAAGTCCATTGTCTTTCCTCCCAGTCAAGCAACGATTGGGGCTATGGTGTTGTACACCTTAAACCTTTCAACATCATCTGAAAAAGCTGATTTTCTCTAGGATTGAAATAAAAAAATTGGGGGCCAGCACCGTGGTGCAGTAGGTTAATCCTCCTCCTGCAGTGCCGGCATCCCATATGTGCACCAGTTCAAGTCCTGGCTGCTCCACTTCCAATCCTGCTCTCTGCTTGGCCTGGGAAAGCAGTAGAAGATGGCCCAAGTCCTTGGGCCCCTGCATCCACATAGGAGACACCGGGAAGAAGCACCTGGTTCCTGGCTTTGGATCAGCACAGTTCCGACCATTGCGGCCATTTGGGGAGTGAACCAACAGGAGGAAGACCTTCCCCTCTGTCTCTCCATCTCACTGTCTGTAACTCTACCTCTCAAATAAATAAAATCTTAAAAAAAAAAAAAAAAAAAAAAAAAAATCTAGTTTTACAAATCCAACTGAAGATGAAATACCTTCTTAGAATAATCACCAATCTCATCAAATGAAATACTTCATCTAGGGTAGGTTTACACTTTCAGAATTGATACAAATAAATAGGATAAAATAGGAGAAATGAGTATAAAGACACAAACTGAACCATTTTTTCTTCAACGTGACAGCACTGGTTGGTTGCATAGGGTGCTGATCGGAAGGGATGGGAAGGGCCACAGTGAGTGTACGCACCTGCTCAGGTGCATGCATATACACATGAGTGCACACACTTGCTCAACTGCACATGCATGATGGCATGAACACATGCACATACACATATGTACAAACAGGCACCTCAAGAATGTTTAGGGGTGCACACTCTAAGAGTTAGTGTTCTGTTTTGTCAGATGTGTCTGCTTTGAATGTGTGTGGAGCAGACCAGAAATACATACGATTTGCACTAAAATGTTATAAAATATACACATTTATTATTTGCTGAGAAAGAAGGCAGAGTTTAGGATTCCTTGTAAAAGGTGCCAGAAGGATACCACATACTATTAGCCTTGTTCAAAGAATTCTGACAGTACAGCCCTTCTGAGATTGGGCATTAAATGTGGTTCAGGGTATTTCAAAGGAAAGATCAATCCACTGCCTAGAACTCCATGCTGTCAGTGGTCTCTGATTTATGCCTTTGATAAGAACTAGTACAGCAAATAAATTTATGAGACCTCTGTATGCAGAACACTAAATCTAGGAGAGAGGGAGAAACAAAGAAGGAAATGGAAAAAAATAAGTGAGATAGTTAAGAAAAACATTGCAAAAGCAAAAATTATGGGATATTAGTTAAGGAATTGAAGATAGATTATGGATTTTGTCACTGGAATTAGTCTTCACAATAAACTTGTAACACAGTACCATTTATAAAGTACAAATATTAATATTCCCCCAGATTCATTCATTTACTCATTAATTCACTCAACAAACACTTTTGGGCACCTACTATGCATTTGCCACATAGAGTGTGGGGATTAAATGAAATGACATAGAACACTCTCCTATCCTCTCCATTCAAGACAACTGATACTTTCTGTCGGGTTCGTGGCGTGGTGCCTTCTTTCACCCTCAGAAGAGTCTTCATTTGGATGTACTATATGCTGTATGATCTGGCTCTGCCAGGGTACCTGCTAATCCCTAATGCCCAGTGTTTTTCTATTCCTCCAGATGGCTAAGTCACTGTGCCCTCCGCATGGAACTTTCCCCCACTCCCATTTTCACAGGCTCTTGCCTATTAACCATTCTTTCCTGGAGAGATTTTGCAGAACCCCTCATCTAAGTGTTCCAGGGTAAGATTACTGAGGAGCGAACCCCACTCAAGAGAATTATTGGTTCAATCCCTCACTTCTTTTTTTTTTGTTTGTTTGTTTGTTTTAGTTTTTTTTTTAACTTTTATTTAATGAATATAAATTTCCAAAGCACAGAATATGGATTACAATGGCTTCCCCCCCATAACGTCCCTCCCACCTGCAACCCTCCCCTTTCCCACTCCCTCTCCCCTTCCATTCACATCAAGATTCATTTTTGATTCTCTTTATATACAGAAGATCAGTTTAGCATACATTAAGTAAAGATTTCAACAGTTTGCTCCCACACAGAAACATAAAGTGAAAAATACTGTTTGAGTACTAGTTATAGCATTAAATCTCAATGTACAGCACACTAAGGACAAAGATCCTACATGAGGAGTAAGTGCACAGTGACTCCTGTTGTTGACTTAACAAATTGACACTCTTGTTTATGGCATCAGTAATCACCCTAGGCTCTTGTCATGAGCTGCCAAGGCTATGGAAGCCCCCTGAGTTCACTGACTCTGATCATATTTAGACAAGGCCATGGTCAAAGTGGAAGTTCTCTCCTCCCTTCAGAGAAAGGTACCTCCTTCTTTGATGACCCATTCTTTCCACTGGGATCTCACTCACGGAGATCATTTAGGTTTTTTTCCCCCCAGAGTGTCTTGGCTTTCCATGCCTGAAATACTCTCATGGGCATTTCAGCCGGATCCGCATGCCTTAAGGGCTGATTATGAGGCCAGAATCCCTCACTTCTATAGTTATATGGCCACTTTGCTACTAATGAGACATCACATTTTCTTCGACATTAACTTTTGATACACAGTAAAAGTCTGCACTTCAAACAAAAGTAACAATCATGTATAAAAATGGCTAACATTTCAAGAAGTGAAGAGAACATTGTCACCATAAGATGTGTTGTCACACAAAATGTAAATAATGGAGTGTGTGCAGTGCCATTGTTCTTGCTCCTTTTTTTTTTTTTTTTTTTTTTTTTTACTTGATTGTTCAACAGATGATGAACTGGTAAAGAACTGGGCTCTGAAAGCGGATCTATCCATGGGTGAATTTCACCAGTGTTCAGTTCTTGGAACCTACACGTTAGAGCTCTTAGAGTGGATCAGGAAATTTTGCACTTAAGTTCACTTGCATTATTTTTCAATTTCCACTTATTTTTAAAATAAAGGTTATGTGTGATCCAAAGGCAAACTGACAGAAAAGCCTCTTGTACTTTCCTATGTTGTTTTTCCATAGTTGCTTTCCAAAAGGGCCTCTGTAGAGTGTGTTGAGGTACACTAAAGAACTCGCTGGCCTCCATCACCTTCTCGGATACAGTGTGTGAAGTGCTCACCAAATAGACTCTCCTAACAGAGCTCGTGAAAAGAAGCGATGTCAAATGCATTAGGGCAAGAAGTCACCCAGGAGGAATATATTAACTAGTTGCAGCCATCGGTGTTGATTAGGTAAACTCAAACACCTTACCTCCCACAATCACCAAAACTTCCAAAGCAAGTTTTGATCGAACACCTAGTGAAAATAGGCACAGCATATTTGTTTGGGTAATGACAAGGAGGCAAAGAATGGGTTGGAACAGAGAATGTTTCTATCATTAAAATTTCTGAATGAGAAAGTAGAGGAGAAAGTTAATGTAGTAATTCAATGACCATATGGAGACACACTTAATTTTTAAAAGTGTGATGCCCCCATCTCCCCTCCCTTGCAATTTTGTTCCTAGCTGACCCAAAACATGCCATTACAAATTGTAAATATCTGTATTGTAACTCGTCTCAGCCCACATTTGTTGAACTATTCTGAGTCTGAAAGCTGCTGTAAATAATTAACCTGGGCAAACCAGTCTGCCCTTTACCAGTGGCATTTAATTGAATGTATAATAGTCTGCATTTTTGCTAACACACTAAGTCTGAAGCTATGGTTGAAAGATGGTGAGGAGTTAGGGGAGTAATATCAAGTTGTTCAGTTAGAATTTATAAAGGATATATAAAATGTAGACATATGATTCTACAGGTAATCGAAGCTAAAGGCATACAGCTACAAAAAATTCCCAAAAAAGCAGGCTGAAAATAATAACATGAGGTGAAAACACTGGAAGGAATATAAGGATTTTGCAAACACCCAACAAAAACTACACATCATTCCGATTTTGTAAGAGCTAGTCCTACAAACAAAAGTAGGTGCACTAACTATAATACACACAAAGAGAACACATTGTGATCATTCAAAAACAAGACTCAAGAAACTTCTGACCAATTAATAGAAGCAACAAAATACAACAAAGTTAACCTAGTTTCCACCTCTCTACTTCTACCATAGTCCTTAAGAAAACTACATAGTACTTAAAATCTCCATGTTGCTGTCACAGCATTATCCCTTGGATTCTGGGCCAAGACGCAATTCCAAGCTAGTGGAGTCACTCAAGTTGTGGTTTCATGGATTTTATTTTTAGCAGATCTACAACTTTCCATAAACTATCAGATGTCTAGCTCTTTCTCTGAAATTCATAGGACCTTAAAGAGTCCTTTCTTATCAACTTTGTACTGAATGTGAAGATTTCAAGTTCAGTTGATCTTCCAAATAAGCTTCATGCTAGACTGAGGTCATCAAAATGAGAATAATTTCAACTCCTATTGTAGCTCTAAAGTCTCTGATCCCATGACAACTCTGACCACACTGACATTCTCACATTGCCAACTACCCAGCATACAACATAGCTTCAGTCTTAAAAGAAAAGTTCAAGACAACTCAATAAACATTTACTGAACATTAACTACATGCAAGAGGCTTCCAAAATACTGTAAAGATGGAGATACAAACAGCTGAGCTGGGAACAGAACTGTTTCTTCTCTCCTCCTCGAGTTTACTGGAAGATATCATTATCAGGAAATGACCTTGAAACAGATACTCACATTGTGTTCTCTGACGTAGAAACTAGAATGGTTTTGTGGTCTCTCTATATCATGCATGTCAAAAAGCATGTCCATAAACGAAGACAAAGCAAATACCTGGCATTTAGAGGAATAAGATAGCCGCATCAAGTGTCTTAATTCAATTCCTTCATTTTAGTCACACATCAAGGCATCCATAGGAGACATGTAACTTAAGCTGAATGCTAAGGTTCATTAGCAAAAGGCATTCTTTCCTTTCCCCCTAAATCACCATCTGCAATTCATCCATTCGACTTAAAGACCCTCACGTTCAGGTGATCCAAAGCAGGTGAACTAACAAACACAAAATCCAGAAGTACCTTGTGAAGACTTCAACAGAGATCAAAGGTTCTTGAACCTGAAGGATTTTACCTGTGTGGTTTCTCTGGGCTAGTTCCCTGTTTAAGAAATTTTAGCTGAGATGGTCATCCACTGAGAAAGAGAACCAGCTGTTCAGAATCATTTTTTCAAATTAAAAACAGGAGTTTCTGAGTAGCATTAAGAAACTTGGAATCTCAAAATTAGGCCGGATTGGGATATGATCTTCCTTTGGAGTATGTGCTTCAAACCCTAGCTCCTCTAATACTATACACATGTCCTCAAATACCTCTTTCACCTGCCTCAGATCCCGTCCACCTGATGGGGGTGAGTAGGGAGAGCAGGGTTATACAGCATAGGGGAAGCACCTGTCATGCTACTCAGCCAGTGGAGAGTCCTGGAACAGCTGGAGATGAGCTTTGGGTATCATTTACTGCCAACAAATATTTCTTAGCAAATTCTGCATTTTTAAGTAATGGGTGTTTCAATTGCAAACACTCATTAATAGCATTTCACATTTTGTGCATTAAACTTAAAATAGAGAAGTAACATAAATATGTGTAATGCTTACTCTAAACATTCTACAATTTAAGTACTGATTTTTAAGTGATCATCAGAATATATTGCAAAATAAAACCAAATGTATATATTTGTCAAAACTCATTAAACTATTTACTTAAAATGGGTGTGTTTGTTGTGCAAATTATTCAATTGAAAGCAATTATTGAAAAACATGCTACTTCCCAAAACAATTCTATGAGATTTTGATGAAATTGGTCTGGAGTGAGCAGCTTGGTCAGGGGGAGTTTTAACACTATGCCAGGCATGGCTCACTTGGTTAATCCTCCGCCTACGGCATTGGCATCCCATATGGGCACCAGTTCTAGTCCCGGCTGCTCCTCTTCCAGTCCAGCTCTCTGCTGCGGCCCGGGAGGGCAGTGGAGGATGGCCTATTGCTTGGGCTCCTGCACCTGCATGGGAGACCAAGAGGAAACAACTGGCTCCTGGCTTCAGATCGGCGCAGCGCCGGCCGTAGCAGCCATTTAGGGAGTGAACCAACGGAAGGAAGACTTTTCTCTCTGTCTCTTTCACTGTCTATAACTCTACCTGTCAAAAAAAAAATTAAAAATAAATAAATAAAAAACACTATGACAGGCAAATCTAATGAAGATAGAGGTGGTGGTGGGGGGAACAAAACAAAAAGCAGATAAACAATATGCAAGACAATCTGAATAGTAATTCTGGGATGTTAGTTTAGCAAATAGATTTCAAGACACCCAGCTAAACTTATTTCAGATAAAATAAATTTTTTGAGTGTGCCTTTGTCTCAAATATTGCACAGTTAACTAGATATCCTGCATTTTATTCTGCAATCCTAAATAGTATGCTAATTCTTGTACAAAAAAATGGGGGAAATTGGGGCTGGTACTGTGGTGTAGTGGGCTAAAACTCTGCCTACAGTGCCAGCATCCCACATGGGCACTGCTTCTAATCCAGCTGCTCCTCTTCTGATCCAGCTCTCTGCTATGGCCTGGGAAAACAGTAGAAGATGGGCCAAGTGCTTGGGCCCTTGCACCCACGTGTGAGACCTGGAAGAAAATCTTGGCTCCTGGCTTCAGATTGGCTCAACTCAGGCCATTGTAGCCATTTGGGGAGTGAACCAGTGGATGGGAGACCTTTCTCTCTATCTCTCCCTCTCTCTGTTTGTAACTCTACCTCTCAAATACATAAATTAAATATTTTTTTAAATGGGGAAAATGAGAATGCATTGTACCTAAGTGAATATTAAATACACATAAAATAGATTTTTTTGAATATTTGCTTCTGGTCAGGAGAACTAAGGCAGGAGACAAGGGAAAAAAGAATACTCTTTACTGTGCACTTTGTGTACCTTTTGAATTTTTAACCACATGGATGTTTTACTTACTTATAAAACAAATAAAATGGTAAAACTTAAAAAATAATTTCAAATAGTAGCTAAAAATCAATATGGGGAAGACAAAACTAATACATGTTATATGTTTAGAAAATCAACTGATAGAAATTTGCCCAAATTCTTTATTTTATTAAACTCTGACTCTTCCATGTAGTTAAATGTAAGTAAAATTGATATTAACAATCACTTGTTGAGTTGCTAAACTATAATTCAAATTAATATTAGTAACCTCCAGTAAGTTAATATGCTCGGCATATATATATATATATTTTCCTCACAATAATCCTTGGGTTTGGCAAATGAAAAGACAAAAATTCACAGAGTATGTAATTTGTCCAAGACCACACAGTTAATAATTGGCAAGCGAGGGATTTAAAAACACATCTGTCAGAATTCACAACTTATAACTTTTAACACAACACAACACAACACAACACAACACTCTTGCTGTCTTCCAGAATATGTATTCCTAAAAAGTCCTTCCTGAAAAGCAGCCAGGAATGATTCAAGTAGTTAAGTTCCCTGACACCCACATGGGATACTACATGGTTCCCAGCCCCTGGACTCAGTCTGGCCCAGCTCTTGGTGCTTTGGTCATTTAGGGAGTGAACCAGCTGACGGGGTATCTCTGTCTCTGACTCTCTCCCTCTGTCTCTCTCTCTCTCTTTGCCTCAGAAACGAAGGGAGGAAGGAAGGAAAGAAGGGAGTGAGGGTGGGAGGAGGGAGAGGAAAGAAGGCAGGAAAAGATAAATGACACAGGGATGAATCTTCTGTTTCACTGTTTTTAAGTAAATATACAATTATACTTCATTTTGTGCAAAGCTTATGTTGCAGTAAAGATATTTATAAATAACATATTTGCAAATGTAATCATATTTAGAATAAAACTGAGAGTGGGCTTTGTAGACCAATTATCTGTTAAATGCTATTTCAGAAAGAAGGATATTTTTGTAAATGACCAAACCCAATTCACTTGGTTCTAGACAGTATACAAAATGAGATCATTTAGAAGTTAGCTAACCACCCTTCAGAAATAGGGCTCTGAAAACAAAAGATTACTGGTGGTTTATATGTGAAGTGGACATTTTCCTAAATTATGAAGGATTTACCTAGTTAGATTCAGTTTCTAACTTGAGCCTACCTCTAAGATAATTATTGTTTTAAAAGAACAAGTAAATATTGGCTAGGGAGAAGCAGAATGTCCCTTAACTTATCAAAGCAATACTATTTTCCTAGCTTATCAGAGGCAGGAATGTGCTAGAGGGCTTAATTTTCTATTTTTCTATTCTATTTTCTATTTCTCCAAACTCTGTTTTTGGTCTGTATATTCTATACATTCCCAAGTGATCTGCCTGCTTTATAATGCAAGTGAATGTAGGGAGTGTGAAGAAGGATGTTTCTTTTGGATGTGACTATTGAAAACTAGTACTGAAACACCTTTGAAGTTAACAATTTTAGAACAAGTTGATAAAAAGCTATCATTACATTGAGAGGAGATCTACAGTTTCACTGTGTGAATAGTTGTCGGGAATTCTGACCAAGGTTGGGATGGGAGTGGTCCTTAGACAGAAAACCAGCCTTTTCCAGTGTTTTCCAGCTGCCATGAACAATGCATGGGGAGCTTAAGGCAAATTTTGATTTACCCATATTCAATCCTTATGCTTTCTCCCACTACATTTCAACACTGCCAGCAGGAAGTATTATGACTTCAAATCCAGGCTTTTTAGAAAAATCAACTCATTAATGAACACTTAAAATAACGCCTCCCCCCCATCATCACCTCCATCCTCATACATGCTGCTGGTCACTTGATGGCTAATAAGGCAGTGTTGCCACCATCTTTACTTGCAAGTGTTTGTGCCATTATCTGAATTTTCTACCCATTTTCTTCTTTATTTTTTATAGAAGTGAGCATTTTTTTTTTAAAGAACAAAAATAAGACTATAGATAAAGTGCTGGATATCATTAAAGATTGTGTCTAATAATCACCAAGTACTTGAGGATTAGCTTGTCATACCCCCCAACCCCCAACATAAAATTTTTGATTATTTTCACATATTTGATCAGTAGGTACTTTACAGAATGCATTGAGTCCTGGTAAGGGACTGCCTGCCATTAATCTGCATAAAACTCATATATTATTCCAATAAATCAAATTGCATCTCCATTTAATCATATTTGTTATATCTAATTGGATCAAGTTTTTTGTTTACTCTTCTTGATTAAACAAAATAAGGGAATCAAATTGTTTGCATGTTTTATGAACTATGATGGTTTAAATGGTTTTCCATTTTTCTGAAGCCCTAATATTTTATTTCCTGTAGGTCAGCGGCCTGTTTTCACTTAAATGTCTTCTTCCACAGAGTCTGAGGAAATATATGCACATCTATTTCTGAATAAATTCCATAAATTTTCCCCCTTTAATATTTTAATGATATGAAGGAATAAGACTCAATATAAAAACTATACACAAATTGCTAAGTTATGAGACAGCTATAAACACACACTTAATTTTAGAAACTCTGAAAAGATTTGGATTTATAACTGCATTTGGAAAATGAGGATGATCTAAGCTCAAGCATTCCAGCATCACAATCAATCCATGAAATATGTACAAGATTTAAATGAATTTATAAGATTTTGGTCAATCTTTTTTGTTTGTTTCAAGAAATGTTAACATTATTAACTATTTGGGTCAGTATTTTGTACCATCCTCTGTATCAGTAGTAGGATAAATTAATAAACTAAAAGTGGACAGAAGCTTTTAAAAGAACCAAGGACTTAGAGTTGGAAATCTCAGATACAGGGGAACTTAGAAATGTTACTGTAAAAGTGAATTAAAAGACAAGATTATTTTGATACAAAAATATTGAAATCCATGTATACATGGGGTCTACCAAAAGTCTGTGGAAAATGCATATTATGAAAAACCATGTATACATTTCAAAAATTTTTCCCACCCAAATAAACTTACTTTTTAAATTCATTTTTAAACAAACTTTTTGAAGAGTTTCATATACCTAACCTCATACTTAACATGATATTGCTAACTAACATCATGTTCCTATTGGAGTAGTGTGTTACGGGTTGGATATCGCAGCCTGCCCCATTTCTCTGGGTAACCACATTGACTCTTTAATGCATGGCAAGTTCAGATGTGTTTTTCGTACAACTGGTTTAGAGGTACAAACAGCAGTCTGCTCAACACATATCCCTCCAATTTACCAGAGAACTGAGATTTCCCACCATTAGGACCATGTCATTGGATGTACTCTGGATTTAAATGCTAGCATAAAATGTGATAGAAAGGCATTTAATGTCATAGCCCCAGCAACATGCATAACTGCCCTTGTAAAAATGCCTTCAGAGAACAACAAAATAGCATCTGTGCTTTGGGTTTTGTTATCTCAATAAAAAAGCAGTCATATAAAATCCATTTCTACCTCATTTATAAACATCAACTGTTTAGAAACATTGTCCATTATGTACTTTGTGCATAAAGCTGCTCTTAGAATGTACTAATAGAAAAAGTGTTATGCCCCTCAAGTGTTAAACTTTCATTAGTCTGATATAGAAAGTTATAGCACTCCTCTTCCTTGTCTTGCCTTGCCTGAAAACTGAGAGTTCAGAATTTTGTTCTAATGTAACAGGCATCCAAGTTTCTCTGGTTGAACTACATTCCCTATTTCTACTTCTGGACTACAAGGCTTGCTTCTTGCTTGTTTTTTATTCTTCCTTTAGGTATTTGCATATTTGTCCCTAACCCTAAACTTTTTTTTTTTTTTTTTTTTTTTGACAGGCAGAGTGGACAGTGAGAAAGAGAGACAGAGAGAAAGGTCTTCCTTTTGCCGTTAGTTCACCTGCCAATGGCCGCCGCGGGCAGCGCGCACCGCGCTGATCTGAAGGCAGGAGCCAGGTGCTCATCCTGGTCTCCTATGGGGTGCAGAGCCACAGCAGAGAGCTGGCCTGGAAGAGGGGCAACCAGGACAGAATCCGGCGCCCCAACTGGGACTAGAACCTGGTGAGCCGGCGCCGCAAGGCTGAGGATTAGCCCCTAACCCTAAACTTTCACAAATCTTTTCAGAGAAGGAAGTAAACAGATTCTTGTTACTCACAGAAGCCGTGTTCCATGAAGCCACACAAACATGGAATTGGTGAATTTTGAACCATGACTCCTAGAACACATATAGGGTGGGCTTTCTTGAGCCTCTGGCCAAAACACTTTCATCAGATGTTCAATATGTAATCACGTTATCAATGTGTTTATGTTTTAAAGACGCTATGAGACATCTATTTTTTGTTTCATAATATTGAACTGAAGGCCAATGTCATTCTAATTCATGCCTGAATAAGCTAGTCTAACACAGGCACTTTCTCCAAAAGGCACACCAACGCCTCCTTGCCCTTAAAGACACTGGACACACTAAACTTGTGGACCGTTTTAAGAAGCAAAACCACAAGAATGTGAAAAGTAAGGCATTACGTGGATCGTGAAAAGGATGCTTCCTTACAGTAGGAGAGCTAAAACAAATGTAGAGCATCAGTTTGTCTGTCCTCCACTGAGAACTTGTGAATTGGGCAATTCAAAGTCTTCACCCTTTTGTGCATGTCTGCAAATAATTGAGTACTGATACAGGGTTTACAAATAAACGTATGGAGTAGGCAGATTCACACACATGCAATCAATGAATCATAGTATGTTATGTCAAAATTAGCATTATTATATTCTAACTAATTAGTGAGTAGAAGGGAGGCACTTGTAGGAATGGAACTGATGCTGGCTACACTTCGATAACATTTTAGGAACAGGAGAGAGGCCAAAGCAAAGAAAAGAGAAACTGATCCAAGGAGAGCAGTCAGGGAGTTCCAAAAGGGGCTTAGGTCCATGAGGAAAACAAACAAACAGGAGAAACAAGATGGGGCATTAAACTATTTCACAATTTTACGTCTTTGCTATTGCAAAGTGACTATTTTGTTACATCCACTATGGCACAGCTAGAGGAATTCAGGACGTTTTTCTTCCAAAATAGATTCTTAACCTAAACTTAGAAGAAAAATGCATCAGGCTATATAACCAGGTGTTGTGGTGCTTTCTTTTCTAAAGGAGAAATGGTGTAACACATAATGAGCTTTGGCCAACCTGTTAGTGAAAGTTGTCACATCAGGTTCAAGTAGATATTAATCCTTGCAACACTGATAATGAAAAATATTACTATACTATCCCGCCCACCTCTGAGCCTGTGTTTTCCCAGTGACACTAACATAAAAATGCTCCCTAAACAACAGTTCATACTAAGGCAGGTTAGGAAAGACACATGAATTTTGTAGGACTAATGACACTCTATCAGCCTATTCAGTCAGTGTTGCAACATGGCAGGCTCTTAGCAAATTTCTACCTAAGAAGTAGCTTAAATTAAAAATAATAAGCTTGTAAGTGAAAATTCAGTTGATTTCCTGTCTGTACTTGGATTGCCTTGTCTTCAACACTAGTTAAACCTCATGGGTCTTTCATTCAGTGAAAATATTTTTTGGAATTGTTATCACCGAAGGACTCTGGAGGTATTTTAACCCTCATCCACTTGTTATGGTTGGTGACTAATTCAATGTATTTTTCCACCAAGCTATGTCCTGAAGGGAATATTAATGGAGAGATACACCATAATCATATGCTGTGCTTTGTTCATGAACTTGGCTCAGTTCTTGCAGTTGTACCCTTTCTATCTCAGATTCCACCCTGTTTAATAGGCACCACGCCCCTCTTCTCTGTAGCCATCTCAGGCTTATGGAATGATTTCTTCCTGTTTGGTGGCGCCTACCTTTCCTGTTCTTCCATTAGACTGTAATCCTATACCTGTTTGCATGGACAATCCACACAGATAGCAGCAAATAGGGAATGATGGCTATGAAATTCGTGTTTTTCTTAATAAAAACATTGTAAAATGGATTATCTGAAGAGAAAAAAGATACGTAGTTTCAGTGCAGACAAATTTTATATAATTTGAAAAAATATTTCCAAGAAGACTTTCATAAATATCTCCTATTTTAGTTTGGAAATAATCTCTACGTTACCATATTGTGTTTTAAAGTGCTGGGATTGAGTAGATTGACCTGGTCATGAAAATGTGTGTAGTTTCCAAATAAGCTAGTCTGCTATGCTTTCTTTTATAATTGTTTGACATAGGTCCCCTGGCCCAGTAGACATGCAGTACATACACATCAGTTTGGATTAAATGTCCCTGTTACTTTGATTGATTAGCAGGTGCCATGATAGTTGTTCACTGTGTTTAATATAAACCATAGTCCCTGGGGAATTAGAAGAGAAAGTAGAAAAGGGAGGGCAAATATATATCCCTGCCACCATTTTAAAAAACTACCTCAAGTATAATTTATAATGAGTCAGAAGCATCTTCTTAATATTGGGTAATTTAACATTCCTAAAGAAAAAGCTTTATTCAAAAACCTAAAATTATAGGCAGGTTATTATCACAAAGTCTTAAAAAGTAGCAACTCTGCAACCTGTATTATCTTAGCAATTCCTGTGATTTTTTTTAAATCCTCAATTTTAAATCATTTTATTATATAAGTCCATTCATGGCTGGTAGACTGTAAATTGGACTGAATAGAACATCAGTGTCTATTTCTGAAAGTAATAACTCAGAGGGCATTATAGTGATAAGGATTTCTCTAACATTTCCAAAATCAAACAAAATATTCTTTTCTTTTCTTTTTCTTTATTTATTTTTTTATTAGACAGGCAGAGTTAGACAGTGAGAGAGAGAGACAGAGAGAAAGGTCTTCCTTTTCCGTTGGTTCATCCCCCAATGGCCGTTACAGCCGGCACACCCCACTGATCCAAATCCAGGAGCCAGGTGCTTCCTCCTGGTCTCCCATGTGGATGGATGCAGGGCCCAAACACTTGGGCCATCCTCCACTGCCCTCCCAGGCCACAGCAGAGAGCTGGACTGGAAGAGGAGCAACCGGGACTAGAATCCGGCACCCATATGGGATGCCAGCACCACAGGCGGAGGATTAACCAAGTGAGCCACGGCGGTGCCGCCCCCTTTTCTTTTTATTTTAAAGATGCATTTATTTATTGAAAAGAAGAGCCACAAAGAGAAGACTGACAGAGAGATCTTCCATCCACTGGTTCACTCCTCAAAAGGCCACAATGGCAGAAGCCAGGAGCCCTGAGCCCCATCCACATGCCCTATGTGGGTTCACAGACCCAAGAACTTGAGCCAGTCTCCATTGCCTTCGTGGGTGCATTAGCAGGGGGCTGGATTGGAAGTAGAGCAGCCAGGACTCAAATGGGCACCCGTATGGGATGCAGGTATTGTAGATGGTGGTCTAATCCACCATGTCACAATGCTGATCCCACAAAAGATCATTTTGTATCATGAATCTGTGAGCATGGCCATTTAGTTTGCAAATGTGGACTTGTTGGGAGATCCTGCATTTGTATGTAAGCCCATTATTATTCTAGTTCTAGATAGCTGAAATTAGCTCTGGGGGAAAATGCCACCATTCTTAATGAAAAAATGGTCAGGCTGATTCATGAGTTCCTATGAGAAGTACTTTAGTCTGCAGATTACTGCAGCCTTTGCCACCTTACCAACTGAATGTATTTACATGCACTTGCAATGTTTACCTACAGATGGTAGGTAATGCAATGTCCAAGACACACACACAGTCAAGTATTTTGAAGAGCATGGGTGAAGAAGCTCCAAATTGTCTATGATGGCAAATTCACTTCTTGAGGATGACTTCAGAGACTGTGCAAAAAGACCAAGAACTTTCTAAAAGAGGGCATAGTAACCAAGTTGTCAGACCCAGAGTTCTAGATACTTGTTGAATGGTAGAGCTGTTGGTGCAATGGAAGACTTGAAGGGGAGGCTCCTCCAGAAATTCTAGGCCATAAGAGCAGCATCCGCAAAGGCCACATTAGCTTTCACTGATACAGTTCTTTGTTTCTCTAAAACTATTTTTAAGCCTGGAATTTCTAACATTAGGCATTGGTTTTAATATTCCTCACATGTATACCTGCAAATGCACTTACTGGGGACAGTAACTTATGAGTCATTTTAGCCATAGCTACTTTAGCAGAAATTAATTCATCTGAAAGATTGGTCAAAGAGCCACTAATTTCCCACACTGGAAGAAGCAAATGGCACTAAGCACCGTAGAAAAATATCAAAAGACAGAAAACAGATGGGCTCTGAGATGAAGTTGCAAGAGAGAGTGATTTCACTCATAATTTGAACTAAAAAAGAAAGCTCTTTGCTCTACTCTCATTGAACCTCAAAGAGAAATGACTCAAGAAGATGATCTTCCATGATAAAACAGATGCATAATAAAATTGCTTGTTCAGACAGGAATTTAGGCACCTTAGGGAATAATTGGCTTTATAAAATGTTTTATTATTGGAGCCAGCATTATGGCTCAGCAGGTTAAGCCACAGTCTGCAACACCAGCAACCTATACCAGAGAGGTGGTTTGAGTTTCAATACTCCACTTCTGAGCCAACGCCCCACTAATGTGCCTGGCAGTGCTGTGGAAGATGGCCCCAGTGCTTTGGTCCCTGCCTGTGGCCTGGAAGACCTGGATGGAGTTCTTGTTCCTGGCTTCTGCATGGTCCAGTACTGGCTCCTGTAGTCATTAGGAGAGTAAATAAGCACTTGAAAGAGCTCTCTTTCTGTGTCTTCTCTCTCTGTGTGTTTTCTGCCTTTCAAATAAATAAGAAAATCCTTAAAAATTAAATAAAAAGCAGATGAACAAAAAGCTACATTATTTCCTATTAAGCAGGAGAAGCTACGAATATATAATTTCTCCAAAAAAATCCAAAAAAGCATTTTTGCTTACACATTTTAAAGTTTCATGACAAAAGCAACTATTCTTAAGAATATTATAGGGTCCAGCACTGTAGCATGTCGGGTAAAGCCACTGCTGGCAATGCTGGGATCCCATTTGGGCACTGGTTCAAGTCCTAGCTGCTCCACTTCTGATCCAGCTCTCTGTTACGGCCTGGGAAAGCAGTAGAAGATGGCCCAAGTCCTTGTGCTCCGGTACCTGCGTGGGAGACCCCAAAGAAAATCCTGGCTACTGGCTTCGGATCAGTGCAAATCTGGCCATTGCTGCCATTTGGGGAGTGAACCAGCAGATGGAAGACTTCTCTCTCTCTCTCTCTCTCTCTGCCTTTCAAATAAATAAACAAATCTTTTTTTTTTTTTTTTTTTTAAAAAAGAATGTTAGAGATTTGTTTATAAATACCTTTAGAGTTTTGGAAACTCATCATTGGAGTGGATATCATAAAAATATTCACTTCTTTCTTTAATTCTAGCATCAGTTCATTGTAGACCCAGGTAATTTTAAAGTGAAAGGAATGAAGTGGTATTTTCTGCCTGGAAGCCAAAATGATATTATTGAATACCCAGTCTGCTGCTGAGATTTTTCTTTGATTGCACTGGATTTGAGGGATGCTGTTAGTGTCTGAGGATGCTAGGTAATACATTAGCCCAGTACAAATGCCCTTACTAGATAAAATCTTTATTTCTGCATTTTTCTTCCCTTTTCCTTGGGACCTTCTAGGTTGGAGAAAGCACAATATCTATATCATTTGGTTCAATTTTGTCTTTAAGTCATCCCAGCCCAATTTTCGGTGATTGTGTTAAATGAAACTGGACTCAGAGAGATTATTGCTAGAAAGGGAAGAATATTTGCTTACTTTAATCCTCTGAACTTTTTTATACTTTGCATGTATAAGGTGTGAATATCCTGAAATTTTAACCCATTATATGTAAAACATTATTTTAAATAAAAATAATAAAAATTTGTAAAACTGCTTATTAAAACCCAATGATAAAGCTTTCGATGTTCTTACATAATTGCCTACACTTCAAAACTGGTCCATTTAATGGATGCATACTTTGGGTGCTAACACTTCAAAGCTGAAAATGATGGAGCTTATTGTCCTTATTTAGTCAAAGGTTCAATATCAATGTAACTTTTCACCCCCGACAACCATGTCAAACAGTCAGCATTTAAAGAAATTCACAAATGTTCATATAGGTTGTAAGAGGACTTGTGATTTTTCTTCCTATTTGTTATTATATACTCACATAAGTCTAAAAATTCTACAAGAGATTTATTCTCATATTATTAGGTTATCTATCTCAAGACTCAGTGAGAAAAAAATGCACTAATCTTTCCCAAGGGGACGTGAAATATTGATGAATTTACAATTGGGCATAATTTAGAAGAACCACAGTTGAGTAGTCACTTAATGAATAATGTAAGTAACCAAATACTTGAGGAGAAAAGAAGGATTAAAGCCAACATGGTTCTAATCAAAAATCTTGACTGAGAGATTTGTAGACATGGAGTATATGTCTCACTCACATATGAGTCATTTAAAGTTGGGGGAGATTTTGCTTTTCCCTCTATAATAATAAGAACTCAAATAATTTGGATGTTGGCATATTAAAAGGAGATTTTATGAAAAGTGCATTTGTTAAGAATCAGATATCTCAAATAATGAATCCACAACAAAGAAAGCTTTGCACATCTGAAATCCAGAAAGAACAGAGAATGTCTCAATTAGACATGCAAGCATGCAGTATGTTCTCATAGTAATTCTTTAATAATCAGAAATACTTATGATGGAGGGTGAGAAGGAGCCCCAAAACAGTTGTGTAAAGAATTACTGTAAATGTAAGAGAACATTCTCCAACATTCTACAGTGAACTAGAAAAATTTTTAATATGAGGATGGAGTGGCAAAGATGATTTAGAAATAAAACTTTCCTTAATTTGGTCAATCATTAGACACATTTTTACAAGTCAATCACTTGACAATATATTACATATTTTGGAACCTACCAAAAATCATTACTTTAATTCTTATAGAACATCAAAATGCATTTTGCTATGCCTTAATAAGTAGGTTTTGAGGTTAAACGTCATAAATTCAGTCATGGCAGAGCTAAAACAGAGCTATTGAGTAAAATGAAGACAGTAGGAGTAAATTTGCTCTTAAATTAATATTGGGAGGCTGGCACTGTGGCACAGTGGGTTACAGTCCCAGTCTGCAGTGCCAGGATCCCATCTGGGCACCAATTCAGGTCCCAGCAGCTCCATTTCTGATCCAACTCTCTTCTACAGTATAGGAAAGCAGTAGAAGGTGGCCCAAGTGCTTGGGCCCTTGCACTCTAGTGAGAGACCTGGAATAAGCTGGCTTTGAATCTGCCTGGCTCCAGCACTTGTAGCCATTTGGGGAGTGAACCAGCAGATGGAAGACCTCTCTCTCTGCCTCTGCCTCTGCCTCTGCCTCTGTTATTCTGCCTTTCAAATAAATAAATGTCTTTTTCAAAAAATAATATTGGCTGGATGTCAATTATTAGAACATGATAAGGATGAGCCTGAATCAATAGATGTAATTACTTTAAAAATCTGTTAGGCTTCCATTCTGAAGTACAGATCATATTCCTAATTGAGATGGGACTTCTAATTTTTCACGTGTTGGGTTGGAAGGAATATATGCGAATAATTATAGGGAAGGAATGTTATTTAATGTGGTTGTCCCTTTGGAAGGGAAAAATTATATCATATTCAGAAACTAAGAACTACAGGCATACGTCCTTTCAATTTAAGAACAACATTAATTATGAATACATATAATTAGATAATAATCTTGCATTTCCTCTAAGTCCTTCCAGAACTTAAATGTCAGTATCAGTAAAAGCAGAGGAGTTTGTAGAAAATATAGGAAGTCATCAGTTCTATCCTCTTCTTCCTTCTTTCCAAGGTCTCCTTGAAATCCAGCACCTGGTCTCATGGATTTTATCAGTATTTACCAGTTACTATTCCTAGCCTCTCTTGAGAGGTCTACATTTCAGAAGCCAATTTATGAGTGCATCCGACTGAATGACAAGAGAGACCTCAAAAGCAGGACATGTTCCCTCAACCTGCTC
Organism: Oryctolagus cuniculus; assembly: GCF_051225735.1. Lineage (NCBI taxonomy): Eukaryota > Metazoa > Chordata > Mammalia > Lagomorpha > Leporidae > Oryctolagus > Oryctolagus cuniculus. The sequence goes on from NC_142876.1 coordinate 23,638,828, forward strand.
TGCCTATTCTACACCTGGTTTCAATGTTGAGGATCATTATTCCCCTTCCAGTTGCCTTCTTAAAGCTAGTAATTTAGACTTCAAAACAATTTCTCCTTTCCCCATATATCTGGTGGATGCCCACTCTGGTTAATTATTTCTCCAATCTAACTTCTCTTTTCCCACTTTTGCAGTCACTGAGAAAACTTCAGACTCTTAAAATTCCCACTCCTACCTCATGTCTGTAGAGTTTTAAACTCCTTTAAATTTATCCTCCTCTTTATTACCACAATCTGCATTCAAATCACTAAACCAAATCTTACAAGCTCATATTAAAATTATGTGCTCATGTATCTTTTCTCAGTTTAAGTTCTTAAGAGTAGGAAATATGATGAGTTCTTAAAAATTTATATAAAATGCATATTATAAAAATATTACCTATCTATTTCTAATTTTTGTACCAAAGTAAACCTATATTTTAATTCCATTTTTATGAATTTTTTGAAGTAAATTCATATGACATATTCATCATTACAACCAAAGTACCAAATGTGGTTAGACACACAGTACACACTTAAGGAATTTTTAAAATAAAAGCTTCAAACAGACAAAAGTTATACCAGAGAGTAAATTCTTATTATCAGGGTTTAACATAGTGAATAGATATTTTATTGTAATAAATACTATTGTCAACTTTAACCAACTTGACATTTTCCCTAAAGTTTCTATTGTAAAAGTCAGAATTTATACTCATCAAAAAATATCAATAATTCTTGGATTTCTTATACTCTTTCTCTTACATAATTTTTTTTTAAAAAGATTTATTTATTTTACTTGAAAGAGTTACACAGAGAGAGGAGAGACAGAGAGAGAGAGAAAGAGAGAGAGAGAGAGGTCTTCCATACTATGGTTCACTCCCCAATTGGCTGCAATGGCCGGAACTGTGCCGATCTGAAGCCAGAAGCCAGGAGTCAGGAGCTTCCTCTGGGTCTCCCACGTGGGTGCAGGTGCCCAACGACTTGGGCCATCTTCTACTGCTTTCCCAGGCCACAGCAGAGAGCTGTACAGGAAGTGGAGCAGCTGGGTCTCGAACCAGCGCCCATATGGGATGCTGGTGCTTCAGGCCAGGGCATTAACCCACTGAGCCACAGCACTGGCCCCTCTTATGTAGTTTTTAAAAAAAATTTCCACAGACTTACAAGAGTTGTACATATTTATGTGGTATTGTATGATGTTTTGATAGGTGTTTACATTATGCAATGTTTAATCAACATAAATATATTTATCTCTTCAAGTATATCTTTGGGTCAAGTGACCAGTATAATACATGTTTACTGTGAAAAAAAAACAATTAGAAAACAGTTTTGACCCATTTTTAACCTTTCTATTCTAATTTCTTTTTTTTTTTTTTTTTTTTTTTTTTGACAGGCAGAGTGGACAGTGAGAGAGAGAGAGACAGAGAGAAAGGTCTTCCTTTTGCCGTTGGTTCACCCTCCAATGGCCGCCGCGGCCAGCACGCTGCGGCCGGCGCACCGCGCTGATCCGATGGCAGGAGCCAGGAGCTTCTCCTGGTCTCCCATGGGGTGCAGGGCCCAAGCACCTGGGCCATCCTCCACTGCACTCCCGGGCCACAGCAGAGAGCTGGCCTGGAAGAGGGGCAACCGGGACAGAATCCGGCGCCCCGACCGGGACTAGAACCCGGTGTGCCGGCGCCGCAAGGCGGAGGATTAGCCTAGTGAGCCGCGGCGCCGGTCCTATTCTAATTTCTATACAATTTTAATAAACATGATTCCCAGAAAAACAAGATAAACAAAAATATTTCTACTGGTTACAAAATACTGTAGTACAAACAGAATAACTTTCTTTGAGTATATAATTAACATTTATGAGTTTTAATTGTTTGTTTTCTATTTTGAATTAGCTCTCTGTTCTCAAGATGTCAAACCAATACCTAACTTACGTGCTAGAATATTTACTGTATTGATTTTAGAATCAACTTTACTGCTACACCGCAACCTTTGTTTCACTAAAGTCACTCTAATTCCACATCTGCTAGAAACTGGAAGAGAACTAGTTTCTGGTTCCTTGACCTTATGCACTAGTTCACTTTAAAAGTTAAAAATGTACTTGAAACGAGTGGATGCTGAGTCAGAACCATGAAAGAACACTTGATTCAAAAAACAGTTGGGAATTAGAAAGCAAAACATTATAATTCAAGGGAAATTCATCTTCATAGAAACTCAATTATTATCTTGTAGTCATTTTACACAAAAAACACAATATAGAATTAAAAGAGTCCCTTAGCACTTGCATAAGAAAACAGATGCATACTTAGCTTCTTCGAAGAAAAGTGTGCAGAGGAGAACAGCCTGCCAGGTACTGTAACTACCACTGCAGGTCAAGCTGTACTGAACGAGAGTCCTCACATTCCACTTTCCATTTCACCCTCCCACACTTCTTTGTAGTTTCGGATGGAACAAATTCTCATTAAGTATGTAAATTTTGCAGCAGGGACAGGGCACTAGAATTTAAGGTGTCCAGAAGTAGTGCTAATGAGGTCCACATTCTACTTTTATTTGCTTGGTTTTCCTAGTAGCTAGGTGAAAAATTAAAATCTAAGTGAGGGGAAATTGTAAGGACCAGTTTCAAAATAAGTAGCATCTGAGGATGGCCAATGGGATCTCAGGAGAAAAGCAAAGCCAAAGTTGCTCATTTCATTTTATTGGTACTATTTAGTCCCTATCAACCAGCATTCCATTTCCAACTGATGATTAAATAGGCCTTTTATATGATAACCCATTGACCTTGTTCATTATGTCTTAACTTTAGTTATAAACATGATAATATTTTCACTACAGTAATTTTTCCCCTAAGGTTTGTAGCATTGTTTTCTGCATGGCTTCTATAATAGAACCCATTGCCTCTGAACCTTGACAGGTGCAATTTGAGTATAAGTATTAGTAATCTTAGGGCTTATCAAGAGCAAAGATTTCCTGGGATAGGGTAGGCATATGAGCTGGGAATAACAGTTTTCATGTGGTTAGTTTTGGTGTCTATCTTCAATTCATTCAAGGAAATAAGAAATTAACAAACTGATCATGTTGCTTATGTATTTTGCAGCATTTGGGGATAAACTTCAAAAAATCAGAGGCTTAAATTAATCCAAGAAGATACCTAAGTCAATATGTGGCAACTATTGACACCAGAAAAAGTTTCTAATTTTTTTAAGCACGAAGAGATGCCTAGTTTTATTTCCCCCTCTTTGATAAATCTAATTCTATATTTATAATACTTAGACATGATCAGAAACATTTACTAATAATCTATTTTATTGTGAAAATGACATATTCTGAACCATAGACATTGGAACTAAGTAAATCTTTATATTAATTTCTCAGGCTCTCATGACCTTACCTAAATTAGATTGAACAAATACAGTTAAAAAAACTGTTTTGATTTTTCTAATTATTCCTATTCTGGTGTATCCCTCAGGTCAGATTTAACACAAAGTTTTATTTTTCTGAATAAACTAAGGAGAAACAAGAAGAAAACAGATTGGGTTGACCCTGAGTTCAGTATAATTGAGAATCGATTTATGTGCTACAGAAAAGAAGCCTAAAATAAAGTCTTACATATTTTCCTAAACTTTCTAAATGAATTTTTCTTTGTATCTGTCTATCCATCCATTCATCCATAATCTTTCTATCTATTGATCTATCTATTATCCATCTATCTGTCCAACCATTTAAATGTATAGGTGCACAAAGGGATGGAAGAGGGGGAAAGAATGCAAGAATTATAGGTTACCCAGGCATAGAGCAACAGAGTGGAGATGTTAAAAAATGAATTTGTACCTCTTATTTTACACAACAGAAAACCGAGATCTTAAGGAGACTAAATGCCATTTCCATAGCTAAAATCTATTTAACACTGACAGCATTTGATTAATAGTAGACTTCCTGATCTTCCTAATGGTTTGGTTTATTTTATTTTATTCATTTTGAGAGAGAGGAGAGAGAGAGAGAGAGAAGAGAGGGGAGAGAGAGAATGTTTCCATTTGCGGGTTCATTCTCCAAGTGTCCACAGTGGTCAAGGCTGGGGTAGGGCCAGGGCCAGGAGCTGAAAACTCAATCTAGGTCCCCCATGTTGTGGCGGGGACCTAATTACTTGAGCCATCACGGCTGCCTTTCAGGGCCTGTGTTAGCAGGAAGCTGGAGTCAGAAGTCAGATCCAGGAATTGAACCCAGGTACTCCAATGTGAGATGTGGAATCTTAAGCACTAGGTTAAAGCCTACTCCCCTAATTGTTTGATTTAAATCCCATCAGTTTATGACATGTATGTCTGAGTTCTATGGAATTATTCCCAAAATTATGTGGACTATCCTTGAATATTTCTTTATCTACCTAAAAATGCTCCTGAATTTCTGTATATTAAACAATTACAGTTTACTTAACTTATTTTGATGTACTTTATTTCTTATGACTTTCAGTATCAATTTTAAATTTGGATGTAGAATGTCTATAAAATATTGAACAAATTGTGCTCTTGTATTTGTCACAGTTTTGGAAGAGAGTTTCAAGATCATGAAGTTCAGTTTCTCAGTACAATCCTGTCAACATCTCAGACAAGCAAGTCCAGGGTCAGGGCAGTTCTTGGTCTTCCTCCCCTTCTCCCTTCCCTGAAATGAGTTCCTAAGTAGTGACTCAAGTCTCTCCTGGTTACCAGCCTTTCCAGGTTAGGACCTTGGAAGATGTGTTTGCCCCTCAGTTTATTTTATCCCAGTTCACCTGACTAGTACCCAGGCATCCATTAGTTCTCAACTGAAATGCTATTTCCTCATGCAGGTTCTCTTGACCACTCCACTCATTATTCTTTTCAATTTAAAGAAGCTATGTAGATCATACTAACTTCTCAACTTTCTTAGATTGTAACTTTGAGTGTTGTTTATTGCTTCCATTGTTGATCATAATTCTCTTTTATACAGAAAGAAGAGGGAAGCAAAATAGAAACTGAGTTATTTCACTTTCTCTCATGTCCACTACCATGATGTCAGATGACCATTCTGAATTTACTGGTATGCTCTGAATAATACCAAAAGGATCTTTCTCTTTTCTTCACATTTTTTTCCACGTTGCAGCCCACTCTGGGTTCTACTCTTCTTTAAACTAGGCTGACAGTTCATGTGATACCTTTTTAATTACTGCTAATTGCATGTTCCTTTGTTTATCAGTTCTACAAGGCATTTTAAAAACAGATTGTATTGGAGTTTCCATGCAGCCTCATCAGTTTTTCTAGTGGTCTCTTTATTGTTTCCTTTTGTGATTAGGTAAAGCAGTATTTTCAGAAGTTATAAAAGTTAGTTCTCCTGACATATTATTTTCAGAACTCCATCTCCTATCAAAGTCACCAGTGACTCCGTATTGTCTCACTCTTCATCTTAGCAACATCTGACACCATGGACTCTTACTCTCTGCTTGAAAAACTTCCTGGCTTGGGGTCATCATGACACTCTCTTCTAGGTTACTTCCAAGTTGACTGTCTTTTTACTGCATCCACTAAATATTGGAGAAGCCCAAAGGTTGGTCTTTGGACATCTATTTATTTCCTCTTTCTAGAATCGTTCTAGGAGATGTGCTCAAGACCGTAGGTCCCAACGCATCCATAGCCAAATGTCTATATTCAGCTGTGACTTCCTCTAAGTGCTGCTCCAGATTCATATTTGCAAAAGCCCAATTTGGAAGCATAAAAATATCTCAATGGGCTGTAAATGCATGCTTCATTTCCCTTTCAAATCTATGTCCTCCTTAGCTTTATCCATCCTAAGAACTGACTTGACCATCTTCCCAGTATCTACAGTACTAATCCTAGTGATCATTTTGGTCCTTCCTTTCCTTCATCCTACTCTTGATCCAAGTCATTAGCAAGTTCTGTCAGCTCTGCCCTCAGATATTTCCTGAATCCGTCTCTCCAGAACCACAGCTCATCCTACTCTATGCCACTATCCTCTCTGGTCTGCTGGAACAGCCTCTTAAGTGGTTTCTCTTCTACTCTGGTCTTCTGGCAACCCGTTCTCTTCTAGGAAGCTGGAATGATCTTAAAAAAAAAATTTTCTTGTCCGGTGCCGTGGCTCAATAGGCTAATCCTCCACCTGCGGCGCCAGCACACTGGGTTCTAGTCCCGGTCGGGGTGCCAGATTCTGTCCTGGTCACTCCTCTTCCTGTCCAGCTCTCTGCTGTGGCCCGGGAGTGAAGTGGAGGATGGCCCAAGTCCATGGGCCCTGCACCCGCATGGTAGACTAGGAGAAGCACCTGGCTCCTGGCTTCGGATCAGCGCAGTGCGCCGGCTACAGTGTGCCAGCCACAGCAGCCATAGCGGGGTGAACCAACGGAAAAAAGGAAGACCTTTCTCTCTCTCTCTCTCTCTCACTGTCCACTCTGCCTGTCAAAAAAAAAAAATTCTTAGCTTTTGACTGTTCTTACCACAAAGAAACAATAAGAGATGATTAATATGCTAAACATCCTCATCTGATCATTACACAATGTACAGATTGGTTTTAGGACCCTTTTAGATATAAAAAGATGCAGACGCATGCTTCAAATCATCTACATCTTACTTACATTATCGAATACAATGTAAAGAATTGTTATATTGTATTGTCCAGGGAATAGCGACAAGGAAAAAATGTCTGTATACCTTCAGTACAGACACAATCATTTCTCAAATGGTTGAAATCTGAGGTTGGACGCAATTATTCTTAGGTGTTTAAATTTAACTGAAAAGTGATCCCTGTTAAATATAAGAATGGGAATAAGAGAGGGAGGAGATTAAAATTTGGCACATGCTCAATCGGACTTGACCCAAACTGTAGAGTTAGATATGTGCCTGGGGACTCCAATTCAATCCCATCAAGGTGGCAGGTACCAATGCCATCTCACTAGTCAAAGTGATCAGTTTCAGTTCACAATTGATCACAATGATAGGATTAAGAGTCAAAGGGAGCCGGCGCCACGGCTCACTAGGCTAATCCTCCGCCTTGCGGCGCCGGCACACCGGGTTCTAGTCCCGGTCGGGGCGCTGGATTCTGTCCCAGTTGCCCCTCTTCCAGGCCAGCTCTCTGCTGTGGCCAGGGAGTGCAGTGGAGGATGGCCCAAGTGCTTGGGCCCTGCACCCCATGGGAGACCAGGATAAGTACCTGGCTCCCGCCATCGGATCAGCGGCCATTGGAGGGTGAACCAATGGCAAAAGAAGACCTTTCTCTCTGTCTCTGTCTCTGACTGTCCACTCTGCCTGTCAAAAAAAAAAAAAAAAAAAAGAGTCAAAGGTAACACATAAACAAGACTAGTGTCTGCTAATACTAACTGACAGAATTAAAAAGGAGAGAATGATCCAACATGGGAAGCAGGATATACAGCAGACCCATAGAATGTCAGATGTCCTAAACAGCACTCTGGCCTCAGAATTAGCCCTTAAGGCATTTTATCTGGCTAAAAAGCCCATGAGAGTATTTCAGGCATGGAAAGCCAAGACACTGTGGCAAAAAAAAAAAAAAAAAAAAAAAAAAACACACAAACAAACCACAACAACACAACACCAAACCTAAATTAAAGATCTCTGTGAGTGAGATCCCAGCAGAAAGAATGGGCCATCAAAGAAGGAGGTACCTTTCTCTTAAGGGAGGAGAGAACTTCCACTTTGACTATGTCCTTGTCGAAATAATATCAGAGTTGGCGAACTCAAAAGGCTTCCAGAGCCTAGGGTGATTAATGACACGATAAACAAGAGTGTCAATTGTTAAATCAACAATAGGAGTCACTGTGCACTTACTCCCCATGTAGGATCTCCGTCCTTAATGTGTTGTACTATGTGAATCAATAGTATAACTAGTACTCAAACAGTACTTTACACTTTGTGTTTCTGTGTGAGTGCAAACTGTAGAAATCTTTACTTAATATATACTAAATTGATCTTCTGTATATAAAGAGAATTGAAAATGAATTTTGATGTGAATGGAAGGGGAGAGGGAGTGGGAGATGGGAGGGTTGTGAGTGGGAAGGAAGTTATGGGGGGAAAAAGGCACTGTAATCCACAAGCTGTACTTTGGAAATTCATATTTATTAAATAAAAGTAAAAAAAAAAGAAATCTGAAGTTGGTTGCATTGACAGATCCAGAACCCACAGACACAGAATGTTGCCTGTATACATGTGTTAAACTATCACACATACACACGCAAAAAACCCCACTAGTACTGAATTATTCCATGTTAATTTAAAATAAAATCAAACTGAAAAGAAAAAGTATCACCTCCCCTGAGATTTTTCCTACTCACTGAATCACAAGCAGTTTCCTCTAGGTCACTTAATATTTTAACCTTTTAACATGTTTTCCTGCAGCCCGTGTTGTGGTTTAGCGGGTTAAGTTGCTGCCAGAGATGCTGGCATCCCATTTGGGCACTGGTTCAAGTCTCGGCTGCTCCACTCCAACCCGTCTCTCTACTATTGTGCCTGGGAAAGTAACAGAAGATGGTCCAAGTACTTGGGCCTCTGCCATCCAAACAGGAGATCTGGAAGGAGCTCCTGGCCATTTTGACCATTTGGGGAATGAATCAATGAACGGAAGATCTCTCTGTGTCTCTCCCTCTCTTTTTCTGCAACTCTGCCTTTCAAATAAATAAATAAATCTTTAACATGGTTTCCTTAAGAACACTGAAATTTGCAGAGTGCTCATTTGTTTATGTATGTGTGTGTCTACTTCCCCACACTAGAAGGGGATTCCTGTGATAGCACAGCTCTTTTATGTTATATTGGCATCTAATCCATAGTACTTAGACTATTAAAATTTGTAGCATACTCAATAACTACTCACTGAAAAATGTTCAACAGGCTATCTCTAAACCATAATGATTTCTTATTTCCTTCAGAATAAAAACCAAAAGCCTTAAAGCATCCCTGTCACTTGGCCTCATTATGGCTTCTTCTCCATTTCTTGTCCCCCTCTCCTCACTTTTAGTGTTGCAGGTGCACAGGCTTCTTTGCTGTTCCTGGAGGGTACCAAGCAAACCTCTGCTTGCTATTCCTTCATTCTGTAATGTTCTTCCTCCTTGTATTCACACAGCTCACTCCCTTTCTTGCTTTAGAACAAGACTGAGATACCATTTCAACAAGGCTTGCTAGGGGCACCTGACCACAAGTTTCTATACCCTCTGTTCCATTTCACCTACACTTTCTGCAGGCCTTCTCTACTTTCTACTCTCTCCATAGCACTTACTTCTATTGTCCCATAGCTTTAACTTGCACATCTTACCTACTCTTTCCCTCCCAAATAAAAGGCAAGCTCAATGGCAGCATGAATTTATCTATTTTGTTCATTTTTGTCCAATATAAAGCCTAGAATGGTGCTTGACACTCTTCATAAATATTTATTGAATAAATGAGCAAGCAAGTTAATATAGTATCTTATTTTTCTCCAGATACTGAGCAGTTGATTAGTTGAAAACATGGAACCTATTGAAGGCTTTTTTGGGGCCATTTGTTAAGTGGAATGTTATTACTGGTAATATAGACAAGTTCTGGTCATTTAAATAAATCTGGTGAGAAAAGGTTGGAAAACATATTTGGAGAACATGAATAACTGGCTGCCAAGGGTGTGAAACAAGTTAAGTAATGCTTTCATAATAGGAGACTTACACTAAGATTCATATTACACTTAGAGATACAGCTGTTTCTTACTATTATAGTATAAACTTAAGTCCCATAAATGCACACAAAATATGTCTTATATATATACATATATATATATATAAATGAATAAGGAATCACCACCCACTTTGGCATTCAGTGGCATCAGTCTTTAGAAAGTGACATACTCTCATGGCAAACACCTGGCTTGTACTGATCTTCACTGTCATTATTTTCCTGCATCTCAACATTACAACCAGTTGCTCAAGAGCTGAACTATTGACTAACCTGCCTTGATGAATCAACACAAGAAACTGGATTAATTGTGAGATGAGCTTTACGTGAATATTTTGTCTATGCTTCATGCTCCACTGGTTAGTGAGACCAGAAACCTAATCAAAGGTGTCTAAGGGTGAGAGTGAGCAAAGAGCAGATTTCTATTCTGAACCACCAGGGACTTCAGATATCGCCCACTTTTTCCAGAAGAAGAGTTCAATGAATAAACAGCAATTCAGAACCCAGCAGGCAGTCTGCGATTCAGCTGGATACCAAAGAGCCCACTAGATCAGTTCTCTTCTAGTAGAGTTACTCTCCCAGGTCAAACATGCCTATTTCAGAAATGCCTCCCAGAAAGGAGAGTTGTGGTTTGCTAACATTCGACAGATTCTCTTTATTCCTTCTTGGCAACCATGAGAACAGGCTCACCCAGTTTCATCTGCAATGTTTTGTTTTCCTTTTGAAAGCAATAATGATAACATTGGGAGTCCACAGTCAGTTCTTAAGAGGAAAAAACTCATTAATATCAAACTATTTGTCCCAATATCTGTCAAGACAATTTAAGATTATCCTTTTTTGGTCATCCATAAGAATCTCTTCTTGCCTTCAAGAATGGCTCATGCTGTCTGGGCAGACAATTATACTAGGAAACTATGAAAGATAAATACTGGGGGGAGGGGGTGTTTGAAGGGTATAAGTATGGCTCTCACTCTATAATTTGGACTTTATAATAGCCTAGAAAGTCAATAAACTTAAATATCTAACTTTATAAACATGCAGAAGTCCATCTTCTCCATCAGTTTTTCAAAACTTGTAACCATAAAATTAATCTAAATCTATTTATACATATCTTGAGCTGAATGCCTCAATTTAAATATTAAGAACCATAAATACTTTTCTTTTAAACAAAACTAAAGCAAAATTCACTGCTATATTATATTAAATAATATTTTTCTTGCTGGTAAACTCTGTATTATGCATTTGGGCTTCATGTAGTGATGTGCCATTTAAACAACTGGAATGCTACTCCTTTAGTTTTAGATTTGGACATAAAGGCTGGTAAACATGCATGATGGCTTTAAGCAAACACGAGTTTTTCTTAGGAACCCAGTCTGCTCGCAGCTCACCTGCTACAGTAGTTTTCAGAGGCTTAATTAGGTAGCGCTCCACTGGGTGGGAATACCTTGGAAGCTAATTTATTGTGACCATTTGAACAAGCACACACACCTTCACAGCCTAGGCATTGCAACACTTGGAATCAGATAGTAGAACAAGAAATTGGAACACGAGAATTGCTCTATGATTTCTGGTGGCTAAGGAAACGACCTGTCAGCTGCTTGCCTTGCCTCACCAAGTCACCTCTCCTGGAATGAAACTCTAAACACATCATCATCACTCTTATTCTTAGCATTATTGTGGTTGTGTTTGGAGAAGCAATGGACGCAAATTCGTATGGCTGTGCCCAGTTTTGCTTTGCTTTGCTTTGTGTCCTGGCCAGCTGTTGGGTAAGCAAACCCTAAAACAAAGAGGGCCAGCTCGAGTTTGCCAGCGGCGGCGCACACCGCCCCTGCCTCCTCCCGGGGCTTTCTGCAGGAAACCGCGCTCCACGCGCGCACGCCCGCCCGCCCACGAGCCCGGGCGCCCGAGGCACCGACCCAGGCCCGCCGGGCGCAGGCGGCGCTGGGGCCCCGGCGCGGGTGGCAGCGCATTCCAGCGGCGGCGGCGGCCGCCCTCCCCGACTCACCAGCCTGCGAAGTTTCCGCGCCGAGAGGGCTGGGGGCAAATTGCAGAGCCCCGCGACTCCTTGCGCTTTGCCTGCAGCCAAGACCCAGGATCTGCTTCACAGGGCGACAGTCATGGGGTCAGCTCCTTCTTTTTCCAACCTGTGGCGCCCGATCGGCCCAACGCCGGTCGGTCCCCAGTCCCTTCGCGTTAGGACTGCAAGTGTCAGAGCTGGTAGCACCACCCCTCGGAGTCCGCCGAGGCGACTGGGCTCTGGGAGGTTTGTGTGAGAAGAAGGCGTGTCCCCGAGTCCTAACGCGGATGTGCCCAGCTCACCTCGGGCTAATCTGGCCAGTGACTCAGCCGCTGCAATAAGACACACACTGTGGGATTTCTAACCCTAGCAGCAAGCTCGTTTTTATTCATTTGTTTCTCAATGTCTTCTTGGATATCTCTTATTCAAGGGGCCCCCGCCATGCTCTCCTTTGCTCGGAGTGGGTGTCTCGTCTATGCAGACAGCAAGAAGCTAAATTGCAAGTGGAGGGTAGAGAAGGGCCTCCAGGAAATAAAAGGGGAGCTGGTAAGAAACTGGTGTTTTGAAAGTTAGGATGTGTTCACAAGAGCCCATTAATCACTATGCATCATCTTTAGCCTTGCTTCCTGAATTCACTTCAGAGATCAACAGGTTACCATTCAACAAAATAATGAGCACACACAAACACGGCCAAGGTGCCTGGTGGGTGGCAGCCCTGTTCTGTTTTGCCCACAAATCAAAGACCTTGGCTGCCCCTCTTGGGATCACATTGTGGGCATATTCCACCATCTCTAATTTATAGATGGATGGGAAATGTAAGAAAACAAGCTTGGATATAGAGCAGTTTAATAGCCATGGGAAGAAAACTTAGAAGTTCCAAACCTATTGCTTGCATTTGCCTTGAAAAAGAATGAGATGACTGACTAAATGTCAGTGGTTTACCTCAGTTCGGACCTGATGCCCTAGCAGTGTAGCACGGGGGGTGGTGAGCTTACCAGCTAGGCAGCATCTCCCAGGGCATTTCTTGTGGAAGAGGCAAGGGAACACCCCAAACCAAGCCTCAATCATACACTCAAACAGCAGCAAAGCGAGAAAGAGGAGTCTTCGAGAAAAGATTGGCTCCTACAGAAATCTGTCTATTCTGTTGGACAATTATGGAGAAGTCTTGTTTTATGTACCTCCACTGTTCCTATCTTGAAAGTAGGCATCATACCAATGCCTTCCTGGGGTTTCTGTGAGTAATGAGTTCATATCAGTAAAGAAGCACGCCTTTAAGTTCTACAGACTTATGGGCCGTCCCTAGTATTTTGGTGCCTCTCAATCTACTCCAGTCTGACAAAGTGCAGTCTAAATCGTAAAACTTGTTTTAGCTCTACTAGGTGAAAGTACAGAAGATTCAGGCTGTAGGTTTTCAAAATGTATATACTGGGAATCCATATTGATGACAGCTTGCAACCATCAGCCATATCTATGTGTATTACAAGTGTGTGTCCATGGGCCTTGGGAGGGATAGAAGAGAGCATAACTACCTTTTGACTTTATTCCACTGTTAACACACTGATTTAAAATAATTCTTTGTGCTATGCAACAATAATTATATTCCTGACCTAGTTAATGTATCTACTACTCAATTTAATCCAAAAATCTATTGTTTCTGTGTCAGTAGTGTTTATAAAGCCCTTTCTCATAGATCATCGCATGTGACTTTCACAGTATTGCTTTGAAATAGGCAAGGAGTCTATTTTTAGTCTCCATTTAAAAAATGAGGAAACCTAGGTTGAAAATATCCCGATAACTCACCTGCTTTCATGAAGGCCAGGAAAGGTAAAACTTACTGATCCTGACGCTGTGCTCTTGGCAGTCACTGTATTGTGCTGCCTCCCTACTATTTCTGGAAAAATTCCTGCTATGAGAAAAGTCCAACACACACACACACACACACACACACACACACATTTATCATTTACTTTCCTTGTCCCTCTTCCCCAGGTAGGTGTGTCACCTATCTTCTAGGTTCTGCTTATGCAGAGACAGGTCTCATGGAGGCCTTACCACACACAGTCCTGTCTTTCAGGTTGCGAGGCTCAGAGCCAGGAATGCTGTGACACTACACAGGAGTGGTGGAACATGTCCCTCCCTGTGGGAAGAGGGGTTCCCGGGAAGGGAACAAGGTGGGAGCCTATGAGAAGATATGGCTTGGCTGCTTCGCAAAGGCTACCTTAACCCAGTGAGAGAACACAAAAAGCATCCTGGAGAACCAGGGAAAACAAGGTGACAATATTATGTGTCATAATAATAGTGACGGCTTCCTGTGTATGGAGTTTATGTGCACTAATTAAATAGATGTGATTTCCAATTCAATCAACATAGCATTGAGGTAATAAACAGATATATAAATGGACACGTAGGACTTCCGGTTAAAAATAACACATGGACGATAAGTGTTCTTTTCCTTTCCCCGAAATCTTGTAGGACAACAATAAAGGAATTTTAAAATATTAAATAAGCCATAAAGACAATTAAAAGGAGAGGAGACATCAATAGATGATGTTCGGAAGAGCATGCATCAGATGGAGGTTTGCTCGGCTCCTAATCTGCAAGAGCAGACTTTACACACTGTGTGACTTGCAGGAAGGGTTATGAACAAGAAGAAACTAATTCCCCCTTCAAAACCTGAGCAGAAATACCAGCATAGAAGGAGGCCAGGTGGTGGGGTAAACATAGGGGTTTGGTTAGATGTCTGTGTACAGAAAACTCCATTCCCACTGCCATTCAATCAACCAACCATAAGCTCCTCCATCTGCTAAATCTAGATTCCAGGAGATGAGAGGTTTATTTTCCGGAGAAAATAAACTAGAGTAATTTGTGGTTCAACAAGATGAACAGAACACATGCCTTTTTACTCCATTCGTAGAGAAAATAAAGGAAACATATCATATACAAAGACAAGAAAAAAAAGCTCTTGAAATTGAAAGTATATTGTTGACAGTATGGAATATTAAGTTGAAAAAATCTTCAGGAAAATATAATTAAAAGTTACATAAATAAAAAATAGTGGAGAAAAATTTTTCCTGATGCTTGAAAATACCAGAAAGTTACAGAAAAGAGTTATTTTTGTGTTGAAAGAGATGGAAAAATTAAATAAAAGAAACAATGTAAACATTATCCAGAAATAAATACCATGAAATTTAAAGATCAAAACCCCCCTAAAATTCCAGGAGTATAAAATTTTAAATGAGTTAATGCATTAATGAAACATACCAACCTACATCATTCTTCAATAACAGAAACACAAGAACCAGGAGAGGAAGCCAACCATCTTCTAGAAACAGATCAGATGGAGGAGGAGAATAGTAAGAGATTTCTTAAGCGCAATCACGAATCCAGAAGTGTCTATGAATGCCTTCCCATTTCTCAAATGAAATTATTTTGAATTTAGAATTGTATATCCAATCAAATTGTCAGCCTAATGTATTCAAAGACACGTTCAGACATGCAAGGACTCAAAAAGATACACTTTCCGTGTGCCATTTTTAAGAATAGGTCCTCCAAATGAGATGATAAATCAATCAACAGGAAGAGCTGAAAACCCAGACAACTCAGGTGCAACACAGGAGACAGTAAAGGAATTCTCCAGAGCAGTGACTGTGGGGCAGGACCAAAGAGAAGCAGAGGAATGGCTGGCAATAGGAAGTTCTCCAAGAGAAAAAAAAAAAAAAAAAAAAAAAAGCAGGGGGCGGGGTGGGAATGACAGGTTATTTGAAATAAGGGTGTATTTAAAAACTGATAAGTGCTTGTACAGTGCAGACTGCCAGTGCTTTTCATGAGCTCCCTACTAGTGTTCATTTCTGAGCCCCATGCAGGTGCACAGGCATGTAACTGAGTTCCAACTGGTGGAACATGCCCGTAAAATGACTTGTGCCAGCCTCCATGCTGTCTAAATTCTCATTTGTTTGGTAAACACACACACACACACACACACACACACATACACACACACAAGAAAGAGAGACAGAGAGAGAGAAAGACAGAGACAGAGAGCGAGCGAGTTAAACAGAGCTCCTTTCTGCTGGTTCACTCCCCAGATGCCAGCATGATGGAGCTGGGCAGGAAGGGGAGCCCATGTGGGTGGCAGGGACCGAACTTCTTGAGCCATCACTGCTGCCACCAAGGGTGCACTTTATTAAGAATGCTGAAATCAGAAGCAGAGCAGAGGTTTGAACCCAGACATTCTGATATGAAATGTGGGCATCTTACTTACCAGGCCAAACACCAGCCCCAACCTGTGTTCTTTCTATTGGTGCTTATTAATATCTAGATGCAAAAACTGCATGAAGAGCTGTGAGGATTTAGGGGCGCTGAGGTTGATTCTGTGACATAGAAACCCCAGCTGCCACACTGGACTGTGACATGAGCAAGAAATGAACTTGCACGGAGTCACGGAGGTTGTAGGGTTTCTTGTTAGAGCAGTTGAGCTATTTTGACTGTTCGGGTTTGAACGATCATTTGGAGGCAATTGTGAATAATTTACAGGAGGTACAACATGTGCTAAACAAATTTTAAAAGGAATTCCCAGAAAACAAAAAGTTGTGAGAGAAATAAAGCATGCCACTTTGTTCAGATGTGGCTATAATCACAATAATGAGAACACTGACAGTTGAAATAACTCTCAAGTGCAGTAAAACTGGACATGGAAGGTGCAGAGAAACAGAGACTGGCCCTGTAGATGTGTGTAGAAGATAGATAAATCCTCAACAATTATAGCATAATGTCCATAAATAATGTGCAAAATTGATAGAGAAATAGCATGATAAGTAAAACATTTAGAAATGTGCAAGAACAGTAAGAAATGATGAATCAAATGTTTGAGATCTGTGGCTGCTTTAACATTATTTTTTTTCAAAATATGAGCTGTATTACCTTCATAAAAATAGATTTCATGTTAAAAATAGCTTTAAATATACATAGGAAACCAAGGGTGCTCGCTTAGTAGAGAAAGCCTCATATTATATCAAAGCATTTGTATATATTAATATAGCAATCTATAAATAATGGAGAAAATGAAGTTGGGATGCAGAATGAAGATAGATTTGAGTGGTTAGCACAATGATTCATTCATTCAGCAAAGATTTATTAAGCATCTTCTGCCTGGTACTCTGCAAGTCATGGGGATCCAGTCTAAAGCACAAGGGAAAAATAGATATGCTGTGAGAGACAGGAGCATGTCTAAGCTTTAAACAACAAATGCATTGGGAATTTCCCTCTTGTTCTTGATGGCATAAGCCACTGACATTTCATTCATGATACTGTCTTTCGTCCTTCAAAATGCTTTCCAAAATGTCTCTTTCCCTGAGCTCCCAAACTGATGAGATCAGAGGTTTCCTAATTGACCCATTTCCTGTGACTGCCGAGAAGGCTTCGCCTGGTAGTCAAGCCAAGGAGTATGCCTTCACCTCCTGCTGATTTTCAGTTTATGTGCAGTCTTTCTAATCACAAATAAAATCAACCCCTCCCCATCTGAAGAAACCAGGAAGCATGACTAACAAGGCATGAGACTGGACTGCCAGGTCACGCTAGCTTTCCTACTTTTGAAGATGTCACTTCAACAAGTGTATCTGCTGGGAGACATGCTTCTAGAAAATTGCTTTAAATGTGTTCCACATGAAGGCCCACTTCAGTCATCTGTATATTAAACTGGAAATATGCCCACGTTTTATCTAGAATATTTACTCAATGGTGAGGTCTTAACCTTCGCACTTTTCTAACCTCATTTTGCCTCAGTTTCTTGGAATGTGACTTTAAGGTATACTTCTACCTTGTGAAGAGATTATCGCAATTTAGTCTCATTGTTTCTTCCTGTGTTAACGAACATGCTATGGAAGAGGTCTAAATGGTTTCAAGAGTATGTTCACACATAGCCCTCACGCAAGCCCAGACTTGCCAAGAAGCATGGTAGGGTGGCTATGCCATGATTTGTCTGTGACTGATAGTTGACCTTTATAAAGACAAAATGCTATAATGATGGAATAATCATAACATGTCTAACCAGTGTCTCAAATTGTTTAGAAAAAGAAAATCATCATATTAATGAAAATTAAGCATATAGGAAAGAACATCATGTATTTTCTAGCAGACGCTATGCCAATACGTAGACACACACATACACACAGTCTCAATATATATAACTGTATGAGAAACGTAAGTATAAAACAAGCACATACTAAAACATATGAATACATTGGCTTTGTTGCTAATTTCACAGTGAACTACAAAATGAAGTATAATGGTAGACCTATGTGTGAGTGTAAACGAATATATGATGATTCCCTCATTTTCCCAAAGGTTATTACTGAACATCAGTGTTTTTGTTATTTGAGCTATTTAATTACAAACACTTTAAATTGTGATGGCATATACTCAGAAACGATCTTTCCTAAATCCTATTGTCTGCCTTTTAATGAATTATAGGATGATCTTTCCAGGCATGGAAACTGGGACTGATTGACACAATATCAGGCTCATGTCTTCTCTCTTCCCCCAAAATATACTTTAATCAGATGAAAATACTTTCTTGAATTTTCCCTTCAAAGAAATCTATGTAGACTCCAACATAAGGTAATCATCTCTTTTTAAAAATATAATAAAAAAAATGATCTTGACATATTTGGTCAGATCTGAAGATACTTCAAATGTTCACAGAAAAATAGAATTAAAAGATTATTTTATTTTGGTGCATAAAATTGGGAATTCACAGGTATGAGGAGTCTTCAAAAAGTTCATGGAAAATGCATATTATGAAAAAATTCTGCATGACTTTCAAACTTGCATTTCCACAAACTTTCTGAGATACTCTTATATGAGGTTAGAATATAAAAATAACAAGTAGTAGACAAAAGTTTGATCATAGTCAAGATTCACATGCCTTATGGTTACTTTTTAAAACTGTTTTTCCAAGAAATAGTAAGAGTTTGTTAATAATTAGCCTTATAGTATAATTTTGTGCAACATTTACTAGTCTTTATGTCAGTATGGTAAAAGTATAGACCTATAATGAATTTGCACAATATTTACAAAAAATACAGTTAAATGTACTATTTTCAAAATTGCATGAAAAATCTAAATACTATTATGAAACAAAGCTTCCTAAAGTCTCCACTGCTGCTGTCAGGATCTGTTAGGCTGTTGTCATACTAATAGTTAATCTCCAATGTGATCATTTGACTGCTGGTATTCCACCACACCAGCACCAACTTCTACAAGCCCTTCTCCCAGGACACACCAGATTGACAGAGCCATATTTTGTAAATTGTGGCAGCGGGGCTGTCTGCACATTCAAGTCCACCTTATTACAGACAGCGTGCCATTCTGCAAGTCTTGCAAGTCTGCAAGTCAACAAGCAGCTTAAATAGGACCTCTGCCTGCTGCATGGCAGACTAAGGACTCACTTCAGACCCCCCTCCTGCTATCCATGTAGGCTGGACCCTTACTTCGTTCTACCACGCTCTTAATTTCTAACAGAAAGTCTTGAGTGCCTTTGTTTTTTTTGTTTTTTTTTTTTTTTATTTTTTATTTTTTTTTTTTTTGACAGGCAGAGTGGACAGTGAGAGAGAGAGACAGAGAGAAAGGTCTTCCTTTGCCGTTGGTTCACCCTCCAATGGCCGCCGCGGCCGGCGCGCTGCGGCCGGCGCACCGCGCTGATCCGATGGCAGGAGCCAGGAGCCAGGTGCTTTTCCTGGTCTCCCATGGGGTGCAGGGCCCAAGCACCTGGGCCATCCTCCACTGCACTCCCTGGCCACAGCAGAGGGCTGGCCTGGAAGAGGGGCAACCGGGACAGAATCCGGCGCCCCGACCGGGACTAGAACCCGGTGTGCGGGCGCCGCTAGGCGGAGGATTAGCCTATTGAGCCGCGGCGCCGGCCTTGAGTGCCTTTGTTAACTGGTTATCACTCCTTTCGTCAGACCCAAAAATCCCAAACCTAACATTTGGTGCTGAAACCCAGAAGGTGATGTTTGAAGCAACTGGAGCATGGTTAATCTCTGCCTCTCCATAACTCTTTCAACACACCACACCAGTCACATTTCTGGGAGTCCAGGTGAGTCCTTTTGAGTTTTCCCTGGAGGACCTGGTATTTTCTCCTGTCATCTCATCTCTAAAATCCTACTGCCTAGTCAAGGTCCCTCCTCCAGCCAGGGGAACTGTGCCTTTCTGGCCCAACCTCTCTCTCTCTGTCCATGGATGTCTGGTTTCCTCATGTTTGAGTGGACTGAGAGATCTGGGGATACCTGACACTCTCTCTACCCCACTTTTTGCAGTGGAATGTGGTCTGAGGTTCCCTATGTATGGGCTTCTCCTTTCTCTGTAATTACCCTTCACCCTATCCATCTTGCACCACCAACTCAGAGAAAAGATTAAACCTCCAACCCCTGAACCGCTTAGGGAAAAGAACAAACCTCTAGCCCCTAAGCATCTACAGTTTGAGCCTGACTTTGGTCTTGCTGATCATAGCCTCAACCCTGTCCTCTTCCTTATGGCCCCCTACCTCTGCATCTTCTGTAAAGTCTTTCTCATCTTCATCTCAGCCTCCTTCTTCTCCCTGCTCCCTCCCCTTCTCTCCCCCTACTACCCACCTGTGCTCCCAAAAATTGCCCTTGGAAGAATCCTTCTCTCCTTCTGAATCCCCTTCTCTCTACTGCTCTCTTTCCCTCCCACCCAGTCACACTCAGAATAGCAGCTTCCAGCTGCCCATCCCCCAGCACCCATCTCTATCTTGCTCCTGCATCAGGTGGCTAAGATGGAGGGTATCAATGTCCATGACCCATTCTCTTTCTGATCTGGCTCAAATTGAAAACTGCTAACACTTCTACACCATGGGTTCCCTCCAATACACCAAGGCAATCCTGTACCTCACTCACTCCTATGACCTCACCCATCAGATGTTTATGTTATTATTTCTTCTTGTACTACACCCAAAAGAAACAAACCCACATCTGGGCTGCGGCCACCTTCAATCCTTTCCTAAGATGCCCGCCTGTAGTTTCAGGTGTATCCTGTCCATTACACTATGTAACCTTGCTTATCCCAGTCTAAATGACATCTCTCTCTCTCTCTCTCTCTCTCTCTCGTAACATATTTGGCAGAGCCATCCAGGAAAAAGAAATGAGACCAGTGATAAGTCCTGGGCAACCTCATACTGAGAAATGCTCCACACCTAGCCTACTTCTATCCTTTCTCCTGTCTTCTCTAGTGGCAGCCAAAATCCCTTTGCCAATATTTCATGGAGACTGAGGCTTGTCCACTTCTTCCTTTGAACTAGTCACCCTGGCCTTTCCCTAATCTATCTGCCTTTCTTGAGTGTCTTTTTGCCACACTCACCCACTGTCAGGAATATCTCACAAGAGCTGTACACACTCAATCACTCTCTCTCCTTCCCATTCATCATCCCCTTCTCACTCAGTCTCAAATGCGAGCAGGGGTGAGACAGGGAGGGAAAGTCATCTATATTCCACAGAGGAGGCCTAGTGCCTGGTCTCAATTTGTCTCTATAGGATCTGTACCTTTTTCCTACTAAAGGATGCCACCTGCTTCTTTCCCCCTACCTCCTTTGTCACTATTTGAAAAAATAAAAAAAAAAAACTGGCCAAAAATGATCTTAAGATGGTTTGTCTTAGACTGCTATTTTTACCACTGCATAGACCCCCTACAAATCCATGTTTTCAACTCCCTCTTAAGCTTTTTCTATACTAACAAGGGCAAATCTCCCAGCCTCTTTGACCCAGAGGGTTTGTATTTTCTTGCTCGCTGAACTATAAATGTTTCTCTGTCAACCTACTTAAGATCTTTGTGTTCTGTGGTTAGGGCCAGTATATTCTTTGTTAAAATCAGCCCTCAGCCCAGAGCATAGAAGCTGTTACAGTGTACAACCTACAGGAGACTGCAAAACCAAATGCCCCCATCAAACAATGAATCTCCTTTGCAATGCAAGACCTAAATCAGATAAAGGGAGAGATGGAACGTCCATGACAACCCTGTTAAATGCATAGATGATGGTATAATATGAATGGCATGTTCTATTGTAACTAAAAGAATATAGCTTTCCTCATGGGCACTGTCTTAACTTACAAAAAAGGACGATGAAACTGCCAGAGGGTTGAAGGACTCTTGGATTAGAATCACAAAACCTTTTGGCCCTGAGCTAAAGAAACCTTTCATTCAGCTGGGGCACCAGGGCACCTATATTAAGGGGATAGCCTAGGGTGATTCTTGGAATTGCAGATATGACTGTAAATTTCTGTACTCTCCTACTGCTAGCCTCCTCTCCTGAGACCCCAAACATTTTACTACTTTCAGATATTCTTTTTTTTTTTTTTTTTTTTTGACAGGCAGAGTGGACAGTGAGAGAGAGAGACAGAGAGAAAGGTCTTCCTTTGCCGTTGGTTCACCCTCCAATGGCTGCCGCGGTCGGTGCACTGCGGCCAGCACACCGCGCTGATCCGATGGCAGGATCCAGGTGCTTCTCCTGGTCTCCCATGGGGTGCGGGGCCCAAGTACTTGGGCCATCCTCCACTGCACTCCCTGGCCACAGCAGAGAGCTGGCCTAGAAGAGGGGCAACCGAGACAGAATCTGGCACCCCAATCAGGACTAGAACCCGGTGTGCTGGCGCCGCAAGGTGGAGGATTAGCCTAGTGAGCTGCAGCGCCGGCCTTTCAGATATTCTTTCCAACCAGGTAGACCCCTGCATCTGGGACACTCAATATCTTTTGGTTGCCTTTACCATACCCTATACAAATATCCCTTAAAGGCTTCTTATTCCATAACAAACCTCAATAATTCATCAAACTACACATCTTACAAGGGCTTCAACCTATAATTACTAGACCGTTATCAGCATGACTACTTAAGCCAACTAACTTCCCTTATAACACCCTGTTTCCTACACCAGATAAGGGCTTTCAAACTCACATATGAGCACACCTTCATCTTAGGTGACTTTCCTTATTCATCTTCTCTTGGGGAGTACATTCCAGCATCAGCTCTGACACACCAACTCCTATACTGCTTCATGGATTCTTCTCTCCCTAAACCCTCCCCCAACACTCTCCATTACAAGTTAGTCCGGAAGATTGGGTTTATTTAATAGCCGTCACCCCAAAGTCACTGCAACTCAACCTTCTTGGAGTGGGCCTTGTTTGGTCCTTTTAACCATCCACACAGCTGCCAATTGTAAGGATTTCCCTCCTGGATTCACTTTTCCAAGTTAAAACTCACCCTGACCCAGGAAGATAACAACCAGGGCAAGGCCCTGAGCAGGTGGCGATCACAAGCTCCAACGATTCCAGTGGACTCTAGAGAGGAAGACACAACTGCTCAAAAAAGCATGCGACCCACCCATCCCTCATCCTGGGCAGTTTCATGATCTTGTCCCAGCCCTCCTCAAAAGCTGCCATTTCCCTCTCGAACCATAACAAGAAATCTTCGCTTTCCTTTGGGACTCTGTTTTAGGGTGATTTTCGTGATTATACTTCTGAGTACCTTTCTGTCTCAATGAGTTGTTCCACCAATTTTTAACCTTCATACCCAAAGAAGATTCTCATGCAGCTTCTCCTGACCTCTGCCCTATCACCCTCCTGTCCAGTCTCCTTACAGAACTTTTCTTGCCACACACCTCTTCGTCTCAACACTCAGTTTCACCTTCTCACTTTTAAGTAATCTCCCAACGGACTGCTGGCTATGCCTCTGCCTATCATCCCCCACCTATATTATGGTCTCTGCCTCACGGCCTACTTGGGTCAACACCATAGCACACTTCTTTGCTGAAGTGGAAAAAGAGAAGCATTTTCTGATGTAGCAGAAACTCTCCTCCAAAATTATCCCACAGGCAAGGTGGAATGGACCTTTAGGCTTCTTGAGGATGATATCTCAAGCATCTCTGACTCTCTAAATTTATATTGAAGTGTCGATCCTTGGCCCAGTTACCATCATACACCATTCCTAGCCAAGTTTCCTTTTTCCAGCACAAGGACTCCCTTCCAGGGCAGTGCCACTCTGTTGGATATTTCTTTTGAGCTTTATGAAGTCATGATCAAGATTATTGTCCCCTCTGAACACAGAGTAAATTACTGTATCTCCCCCAAGGCTACTGGCAAATTCATAAAACCAATTGTGTTCTCAGTCTGAGTCCTCCAAACCTAACTTCCAGTTCTGTGCATGCCATCACTCTGGGTTTTTTCCTTAGTAACCCATCTCAGGAACTCAGATGACATAGTGTCTTCTTCCAAACATGTATAAAAATTCTGCTAATCAGGCCAGCGCTGCGGCTCACTAGGCTAATCCTCCACCTGCGGCGCTTCTAGTCTAGGTCAGGGCGCCGGATTCTGTCCCGGTTGCTCCTCTTCCAGTCCAGCTCTCTGCTGTCGCCCGGGAGGGCAGTGGAGGATGGCCCAGGTGCTTGGGCCCTGCACCTGCATGGGAGACCAGGAGAAGCACCTTGCTCTTGGCTTCAGATCAGCGTGGTGCACTGGCCGCAGTGGCCATTGCAGAGTGAACCAATGGAAAAAGGAAGACCTTTCTCTCTGTCTCTCTCTCTCACTGTCCACTCTGCCTGTCAAAAAAAAAATCTGCTAATTAGCTCCTCATAAAATACCTACAAACATTTTATTATTTATGAAAATAAATCACTACACAACCCACTACAACCTTTCACTGCAACTCTCAACTTCTGGGAGAACAAACCAGGAACAGCATGAGACACTTATGTATTTCAAAAATTGTTTTCCACTCAGTTGACAATTTGCTTACATAAAGAGGGTATCTTTTTCCCTTGTGGAAATAAACACTTACCTCTGCCTCTCTCCACTCATTGGACTGAAACTTGCACTCCTATCTTTCTGTCTCCCAATGTTAAGGAAGCTCCCAATAACCAATCTCTACCAGTTACTTTAACTACAAATATTCACCATAAAAGAGCTGTCACCCTAATACCCTCCTAGCCAGCTTGGGAATTGCCGCTGCAGTAGGCATGATGGGTAGGAGGACTTACCACATCCAATTCCTACTAGCATACCCTTTCTAAAGATATGCAAGACAGCTTAGATGAAATATCTCAAGATCTTTCCAGGTTCAAGACAAAAATCAACTCCTTGTCAGTAGTAATTTTACAAAATTGATGGGGCTTTGATCTGTTAACAACAGAAAAGGGGAGTGTCTGTTTATTCTTAGAGGAAGAGCATTGTTCTACATCAACCAATCCGGTCTCCTCTGGCATGCTGTTTGCAAGCTGTTTGACAGAGCATCCAACATTTGACAGTGGATGATCTTTGAAACAATAGGATTCAAAAATCCTCATGGCTACCTTGGCTTGTGCCTCTTCTCACTCCCCTCATAATAATTCTTCCTATAGCTCCAGGGCATGCCTTCCTCAGTCACTGAGATGATTTGTTCAAACCCATATCCACAACATCTTCCTGCTCAGAGGCATCCAATACCAGCCACTGCTTCATTGACCACAGTCTCAGCACTGAAGAAAAAAGGAACCACTTTCCTGTGTATGCCCCTTTCAGCAGGTAGCGGCAATTGAGACCATCTTCACCCCTGTTCCCTGGTTCCCCTCCCCCAAGACCCTTTTTTATATAACACCAAAAGTTTTCTTTATACACACAAGCACACACACACACATACATTTACACATATAGAAATGCTAGATTTGTTAGGCCATTTGGGCACCAATAATCTCAAATCTGTTAATTTTGCTGCCTGATATTCCACCAGACCAACACTAACTGTTACAAGCACCTTTCCTGGGACACATCAAACTGACAGAATCATATATTGTTAACAATTGGCTTTGATCAACAATTGTTGATCAACAATTAATGATAAGGTGGAGCCACCTTATCATGGGTGATGCAGGATACTGCACATCTGAATGGCTCCCTCTCAACAAACTGAACATTTCTAGAGTAATAGAATATCGATGCTGAGATGCCACCAATAGCTGTGTAACAAGAAAGTCATTGCAATCCAAAGATTAGAGTGAGGATTTATGCCTTGACCAAATTTTTCCCCATAGTGAAACCAATAGGAGACTCTGATTCATGTCATGTTTTTCTGTTTTTTCTTTTTATTCCACCCTGACCTATAAATAAATGGAAGCTATTATATGAGAGTGAATTTAGAGATACAGAAACTATGCAACATAACCAAAGAGAATATGTTCAATAGAACAGTCATTCTCTGAAAATACTGCGGAGATTAGTGGAATAGTGACAGCGTTAAGAACTGAATGATTCAAGCATGATGAACCCTAACACATCCCTACAGGATTCTCCACATTGTTTCATGTAGAAGGTAGATGGGTCTTCAGGAATGACAATGATATCTATAAGATCTATTAAATGATTACTTCAATGATAACTAATACAACTAACCAAATAGATATATTGTGTTTTTTTCTTTAGTTTTACATAAATTTTTATTTGAAAGGCAGAGTCACATACAGAAGGAAAGACAAAGAAAGAGATCTTCCGTTTATTGATTCACTCCCCAAATGCCCACAAAAGCCAGGGCTGGGCCAGGCTGAAGACAGGAGCCAGGAACTCCATCCAGGTGTCTCATGTGGGTGGCATCCATCTACCCAGGCTGCTTTCTCAAGTGCATTAGCAGGACGCTGGATCATAAACAGAGTAGCTAGAACTCAAACTAGTCACTACGATACGAGATGTGGGCATCACAAACAATAGCTTACCCCACTGCATCATAAAGATTGCCCCTTAGATAAGGATATTAGTAAGTGGGATACTTGGATGGGTGTAAGGTTTTCTAATTAATCCAGGTTTCAAACACCTCTGCTTCTTAAACTTTATGCCAAGGAGATATGATAAAAGATTTACCTGTAGTAGAATGTACATATCATTTTGAAACCTGGATATGTAAAATTATAGAATTGACGGTTTCTCAAAGTCTCGATAGATTAAACTGGATACAAACTTTAAATCTAAAGGCTTGGATTTTACTCCAAGCTTTATCCAAAGACATTTGTGGTGCTTTGTTTGACCTTACATGTTAAAAACAGAGAGGTTTAACATACTCTGATTATAAAAGTTCCCCATGACTAATGCCATTACTGTTGTCCCAAGAATAAATGTTTATTGAATAAGTTAGCAAATGAATAAATCTGTTAATTACCTAAAATTCTTAACAAGGAAGATTTCATGGGAGAGGGAATTAAAGCCTCTTATCCATTCTTTGCTTTATAGTTCAGTATATCTAATTTTTATAACTGAGATATTAAAGTTGGAAATAAGGATTAGTGAAAATTATTCAAAGCTCTGTATAAAAGGGATTCTCAAAACAGATGTGATTTTCAATGAGAGCGTCTACAAGCAAATAAAGGGAATTCCTTGAGGCATGCAAGGGTATAAATGTGCATATGTTTTCTCAATGAAAATTTGGAAAACAAAGTTTGACTGCTTTTCACTTGTTATTATAGCCTTATGTCACACTTTAAAATACACATAATGTAGCCTCTCTCCTACTATTCAATATAAGAGATAAAAAAAAAAATCACAGGAGTGATCTGGCTATTGTTGGACCCCGTTGGCTTTGTCTCAACTCATTACTGGTGAAACTGGACTAGTGATAGTCAGAAAATATAAGACTCAGTCTTGCACTTAACAAAGTTGCCTGTAAGATTTTTAATCATGGGTTACCACAATTTGAACTCCACTTTCTCCAACTAACTGCACAAGTTTTTAACTTTACCTCATCTTCTTCCTTGAGATTATCACTGGCAAAATAAAGTTGTTCTTAAATCTTTTCTGTTTTAGAGTTTAAAATAAAATACAAATGACATGTTTTATTTAATAGTTTATTATAGCCATGCAATAAAATAAAAAAATTTAATACACAACTCCTTACACATCAATCCTTCAGTCATTTTGACATATAGTTACTGATTTTAAAATATCATAAAGTTCTTCAAAAATATTGAAAATTTGTGAAATATCCCAAATTTGAATCCACCTATAGTACTGTGACCTCATGATCCCATGTTTCATGCCTACCAACTATTGTTATAGTTCATCTGTTCTTGATTTGGTTTGGGCTTTTTACCCTCAGTTTGGTCCTTGGTGACCAGAAATCATTTTAAGCACCTTAATTAAAGAATGCTCTTGCAATATGAGCTAATACTTTGGGTCACATTATGAAACAACCAATTCTATTACACACAGTAATTCCACAATTGTTGGCTACTTACATCTTAGCATATTAAAATAGCGAATTTCACATTGATGAGTTTATGACATCACATAAATAATTAAATTATATCTACTAAACCAATTAAAGATCAGAAATTAGATATTCAAATATAATAAAAACATTCAAATTTAATACTTAAATGAGTGCATTTTAATTAGCTGATAAATAAATTATATTGCATAGAATATCAAACCCCTAAATGATATAATGGAAGTCAAACATACACTTTAGCCTTGAAAATTAAAATTTACATTTTGAATCTCATTGGCTAAAATATTGATCTAAATTCTTTATTCATCCTCAACAAAAAACACTTTGTTTCTTTGTTTGTTCTTTAAAGTATCCCTTTGTAATGTTCTTTACTCACTCAATATCTACTTGCAGTTTTTAGAAATTCAGTTAAATTTGAGTGACTACTTCCTGTGATTTTCAAGTTTTTGTAAGGAAGAAATATTATTTTTAATAAATACTTCTTTGTTAAGAATCATGGATAAATTTCTTTTTTGGAAATGTTCTGAGTATCATCATTGCTGTCTTCTGGAGTCCTCTGAATTACTTTTGACCATTTTTCATGCCTACATGTTTTCTCTATTAAAATAGGATGTATTCCAATCTATTAAATAGTTCCGTGTAGTTATCCATTACATTATGGTTAGCTATTTCAACTCATTTATAACCAGAGTTCCTAGTTCTACACTGATTAATTTTACTAAAGCCATAATTTAGGACACCCAATCTATGTTGTGACTAATCTACAGAAGTAAATGTAAATGACATTTTAAATAAGTTATCAAGTTAAGTAAAAACATAGCTTCTGCTAGTTATCCTTTAGCACATAGATATTTTTAAAAGAATAGCAATTTATATAATAAAAATTCTATGAAATACTGGAGGTAAGATTATTGTTACTGATTGTGTTTCTCAAGTGATATTGCCCATGTTCGACAGTTCTTAGCTCACTCAGAGTAAATTCTATGAAATTCCCCAATGGGTAGCTAAAGCTGGAACCACACAACTATTCACTGGCTAGGACATGGAGCAACTAAAACGTTCGTTCACTGCCAGCAGGAGTGTAAATTGATTTGACTGTTTTGGACAACTGAATTCAAGCAGAGATATGGCTTATCTTAAATAAATGGCCTCCGAACTTTGTAAAATGTTCACCAGAAATATTTTGTAAAAAGGTATGTATTAACTGCAAACTGAATACAATAACTATGTGCATTAAAAATAAAATAAAATTTAAGTTAACATATATTCAGAAGTAATATCATACAGCAATGAAAATAAACTCTTCCTTCATGCAAAAATATTATTGAGTCTCATAGGAGTATTATGGAATGGCAAAATCCATATACAAAACAATGCATTCTGTCAGTCTTCATAAATATAAATTTTAAAGTCAGGCAATAGTAGTCCATGGCATTAGACCATGAGATAGTGGAGATAGTGGTTATCTTGTGGGGTCAGATGGTAATGACCAAGAAGAGGCACAAGAGGACTTCTGGTAATGTTCTAGTTCTTTTGTACGGGTAACATAGGTGGGTTTGTTTTAAGAAGTCATAGCCTTACACTTATGATTGGTATATACTTCATTGTATTTTTGTTTTCATCAAAATTTCCCTAAGTATATTAAATATAATTTAACAGAAATATAAAGTCAAATTCCAATTAAGATGAAAAAGAATGTGAAAGACTGGTTTAATTCTGAAGTTAGATTGTTACAAAAAAAAAAAAACCTTCTATAAACTTAGTTACATTTGTTAAGTTTAGGCAATCAAATAGATTGGATTCACTGCATCCATAATAAACTGGTTCACTCCCCAGCTGGCTGCAGTGGTCAGGGCTGGGCCATGCTAAATCCAGGAGCCAAAGCTTCATCCAGATCTCCCATGTGGATGGCAGGGGCCCAAACACTTGGGTCACCTTCTGATGCTTTTCCCAGCAGTGAGCTGGATTGGAAGTGGAACAGCTAGAACATGAACGAGTGTTCATAAATGGGATCCCAACGCTGCAGGCAGCGTCTTTACCCACTATGGCACAACATGGGCCCCTATCGAAAAAGATTTGTTAGATCCAGAGGCAAGGAAATTTCCCATCAGTACTTGGAAAGCAGCCACTCTGTGCTGCTGGTGAAATGCAAATCTGTGTCTTCTAGCCAATGGAGGTAATAGGATGTCATGTCATGACAGCTGAGAAGTGTGACGTTGATTACGTGTGTACATAGAAGAGCTCCTGTTTCTCACCACAGTTACACAAAGGGAGGACCCTCTGCGAGCACTCTGGGGTCCTCTCAGCAGTGATACCACTGCTGAAGTTCTACATCATGGAGTATTAGTCCAATCTCTTGAAAAAAATTGAGATAAGCATAATCCATGGATTTTTAATGGGAATGATATTGCCTTTCAGGAGATAAAATTTGTTTTTGGAGGGTGAAAAAATCTAACTCTTTTTATGTATAAAGCACAGATATACATATGGTGCATAAGCATACAATATATCTGATATAAAAATTTAATTGGGAAAAAATGTCTTAAGTGGGTAGTAATGGGGGCGGGCACAAGATGGTGGTGGTGAAGGCTGAGAAACACTGATGTAACTGAATAAATGCCAAGAACAAAATGATAACAGAACTTCTCCTTTACCCCCCACTCAGAGAAGCATTCACAGACATGTAAACTTTTTAACTTGCTCAGCATAACCTCATCCAATATCCTCTAATATAAACTATTTGAAGACGATATTCTCGGCCGGCGCTGAAGCTCACTAGGCTAATCCTCCGCCTGTGGCACCGGCACACCGGGTTCTAGTCCCGGTCGGGGCGCCGGATTCTGTCCCGGTTGTTCCTCTTCCAGTCCAGC
This sequence comes from Oryctolagus cuniculus, assembly GCF_051225735.1. Classification (NCBI taxonomy): domain Eukaryota; kingdom Metazoa; phylum Chordata; class Mammalia; order Lagomorpha; family Leporidae; genus Oryctolagus; species Oryctolagus cuniculus. The sequence goes on from NC_142876.1 coordinate 23,669,631, forward strand.
TCTCTGCTGTGGCCTGGGAGTGCAGTGGAGGATGGCCCAGGTCCTTGGGCCCTGCACCCCATGGGAGACCAGGAGAAGTACCTGGCTCCTGGCTTCGGATCAGCGCAGCGCACCAGCCATAGCGGCCATTTCGGGGGTGAACCAACGGAAAAGGAAGATCTTTCTCCCTGTCTCTCTCTCTCTCTCTCACTGTCTAACTCTGCCTGTCAAATAAATAAATAAAAGGTGAATTTGTTGTTAGAATACTAACATTTTGACTTGGCAACTGTTCTATAATGCCATTCCTATGACAAGAAAAGAAATTGTACCCAATGCTAAGTAATCCTTGTCTTTTTATTTCTGCAGTAGGAATGCTCACCCAAGATGCATGTCTTGTTAGTTGTTAATTTTTTTTTCTTTTTTCTTTTTTTTTTTTTTTACAGGCAGAGTAGACAGTGAGAGAGAGAGACAGAGAGAAAGGTCTTCCTTTGCCGTTGGTTTACCCTCCAATGGCCGCCGCGGCCGGTGCGCTGCAGCTGGCGCACCACGCTGATCTGAAGGCAGGAGCCAGGTACTTATCCTGTTCTCCCATGGGGTGCAGGGCCCAAGCACCTGGGCCATCCTCCACTGCACTCCCTGGCCACAGCAGAGAGCTGTCCTGGAAGAGGGGCAACTGGGACAGAATCCGGCGCCCTGACCGGGACTAGAACCCGGTGTGCTGGCGCCGCAAGGTGGAGGATTAGCCTAGTGAGCCGCGGCACCGGCCTAGTTGTTAAAAATTTTTTAAAAACATCCAGCAAGGGTAATCTTCTCAGAAGTACTGAGTTGCTCAAATGAGGTGGGATCGCTGTGCAGGATTGATTTGAACAGTTTTCTTACCGTAACTGACGAAACAAAGCGAAAACACATAAAGAATTACACATGCCCCTACTCTGTACAACGCTATATCCTGAGTTCAATTAAAAATATTTTCACAGTCTTCTTAATACCCCCAGAATAGATCTGAATTGCTTTCCCATTGCAATGATGGAGTTGAGGGTTGCTGTGCCTATGTGGTTGCCTACAGCCCAGAAGTCTGCAACATTCCCTCTCTGGCCCTCTCCAGTGAAAGCTGGCAGCTCTGACAATAGAGGATTTGGTTCAATTAAATGCTGTGCATCCATTCAGCACAGACGGAATCTATTAAAATATCACTGTAAAAGAATGCTTAATTAAATGAAAATAGATTCATAATGCATATGCACTAAGCGATTAAAAAGAGCATGGAAGGTATAAGCCACTTTTTGTTAAGTACACACAGGGTCCCTCGGCACTGTGTTTGGTGCCTAGAGAGGAAAGATTCCGGTGTCAGGCCTGAGCGTCCCAAGTTCCATTTATGGCCTTATCCATGATTTATTGTATGAGAATGTTATGTCATGTTATTGCAAAGAAAGAATGTGTTTTTCCTTTTTAACTTCTAACAAGTTATGTGTCTGATGTTTTAAAAAAGATGTCATAATGTAAAGAACCAGGAAAATTATGGCTAAATTAAATTAAAAATCACTTGCAAAATTAAAAAAAAAGAGAATATAACTTATTTTACTCTCCTGCTCTATGTTCTTTTTTATAACCAAAGATGTTAAAATACAGATTGCTCTTGTCCCCTTCCAAAACCTGTTGGGATAAATTAGCATAATAATTTCTGTCTTATGTAGGGATTTAATTATAAAATGAAGGGTGAAAAAGTTCTAATATAATGCCCAATACTTATCAAGATATACCATATTTTAAAATTCTCCTCCTACCTCTGCTTCCAATAGGCGATAGGAAACAGTAAAACAAAACAAAACAAAACCCGCAAGGGTCCACATTGTGGCACAGAAGGTTGAGCCACTGCGAGCAATGGCAGCATCCCACATGGGCATCCGTTCCTGTCCTGGCTGTTCTACTTTTAGCCCAGCATCCCGCTAAAGACATGGGAAAGCAGTGAAGATGGCTCAACTATTGATCCCTGCCACCCAAGTGGAAGACCCAGGTGAAGCTCTTGGCTCCTGGTTTTGGCCTGGCCCAGGCCTGGTTATTGTGGCCATTTGGAGAGTAAACAAGTGGATCTATCTCTCTCCCTGTTTCTCCCTTTCTCTATAGCTCTGACTCGCAAATAAATAAATAAGTCTTTTTTTAAAATGAAAGTTATTAACAAAATTAATTCCTAAAATATCCTTACTGCTTAATTGGAGCCACAGAATCGCAAAATTTTAAAACAATCATTTAGGACTGATTTTCCAAACTCAGGAACAATACATTTGAGAGGTAGTAATAACTCTATGTGCCTGTGAATGGTTCCACGGTCAGACTACTTAGGGAGTGCTTCTCCCACTACTATCTATTAGAATCCACAACAAGCAGCAGTAAAGTTTCTGAAGTCACGAGGCCTCTCTCTTCTTATTTAACCTGTCTCATCCTAGTAATTTGGTAATAAAATTTTTTACTTACAACAATTCAACAACTAAAATTGTTATTCCCAGAACCTCTGTAAATTTCCATCTCTTGTAAGGCACTCATTCTATAGATGAGGAAATATAAGATATGTAATAAAGCATTGAACTCAGGAGCTCATATTCTCAATTCATTTCTATTCATCAACCACTGATCAAAATGCTACCCAAATTCTAAAACCCTATTGAAGACTACATGTTTATTTTTTCCCCATTCTTGAACTCCAGAATCCATCAATGAAGAATATGGAAAGGTGTTTATTCAGGAAGGCCATAGCAGGATAAAGGTGCAGCAGGTATTTTGACACCAGGAAGCAGGTGCGAGAGTGCTTTCTACCTTAGCAGACCATAAGAGATTCACTTGAAGACCCTGCGAGGAAGACACAGAGGAGAGGGACAGATTCACTCAGAATCCACACAAAGGCTCAGGCTCTGGAAACACCATGTGCCTCAAAAACTATCAGGTGAGATAGGATGTTGAAATATGGGTTTGAGTGAACATATTTATGTAGCATGCCTCCTCCCCCACCAAACATGTTAGGAAACAACCGAGGTGGGTGATAGAATGCATTAAGCTAACTGAAAAGTGATAAAACAGTGAAGATTCTAATGAATATTTTTTACTTAGGAGACGCACTTGTTTCAGGTACCATTTAAAGTAATAACTATGTAAAAATGACTAGATGCTGGAGATACAGAGGCCATCCAATAGCAAAGTTCCTGTGGAAGTCATGATTCCTAGTGGAGGAATTTACAACTACAGTGGAGGGATCCTAGAGTATTTTTGATTTTTTCCGTCATTCATTCCACAGGTATTTGATGTGCACCTACAAACTTTATGAGGGGCTGAGTTCCAATTTCAGAAAGATACTAGATCAGAAAAGTGCTATAACCTCTCTAATTCCTTGTTTTCCCTTTTACATAACAAGAATAATTATAATAACGACTACTTCATTGGGTGACTTGTCCCAGATACACTTTGACAGGTATTTTTGATAAGAAAATAAATAAACGCACACAATTTTCTGTAGAATTAAGTTTCATTTAACCAAATGGATTGGGAGCATACTAAATGATAGGCTTCACACTGGAATCTGAAAATGTAAGTTCTACCAATACTGAACAGAGAATGGGTGAGGGATTACAAATGGACAGGAGAAAAATTTAGGGATAATGAATATGTTCACTATCTTGATTGTGGTGACAGCCTCATGAGTATTTTCATGTGATAACAATATCAAACTGTACATTTTAATGACCTGCAGCTTATTATATGTCAATTATATTTCAATAAAGCTGTCACAAAAAATACAGACATAAAATGAGGCATAATATCAACACTTTAAAGGAAAGACACCAAAATTTTTTAATTTAACTCCTCTCCCTCCAACTCAGCATTGAGGCCCATTGTGGCCCCTAGTTCCATTTTTATTTTGAAGATATCTATTTGTTCTCACATTGTATATTTTCAGATCAATTATTCTTAAAGCTTTAATAGAAGAAATGCTGAAAATCAAGAAGTTTCAAATTATTAAGACTGGGGCCAAGAAAAAAATCTAAATGATCAACACCAAGTACCACATATTCCTGTGTTCAGAGATAGATGATATCCCCCGAGGTGATGAAGCAAAAAAGGCACATTTCAATGTCTCACTCATTTTATGAACTCTTTCCCCAGTAGCTCGGAGAAAGTGGTTTACACAATTGGTGTGCTCAGCCAGCATTGAAATATCCCATGTTTGGATTCGCCTTTGAGTGCAGGTTGGTATCCAAGGTGTGGTAAACTTGGTCAGTTTCTCACTCGACATTGAAGCTACAGAAACATCACTAACAAGAAATCACAGGTGTTACGTGACCCTCTCAAAGGAAGCATTATCTCCACGTGTTCACCACCAGTCACATGGGCTTGTAGTAGCTTGCAGTCAAATGATACTCATATTGATGGAAGAAATAAATCAGCTGGTTTTATCCAAGTCTGGGGACTTAGTGAGTCCAGTCAAGTTTTTTTGGTCAATTCTATAAAGCTTCTACTTCCAGAGATTATGTTCTTAGAGCATCAACGTGAAGACTTAATGAAACTTACCACAACTTCTGCAGAGAAGTTTAACCCTCAAGGAAAGGCTTAGCTTCAAAATCAGTGCCCACAAACTGTGGCAGAGACTCTTTCCTGAATACAGACACTGTGTGTGATGGGTGATATCTTAAGGCAGGAAAAGGAGAGTTAAATTAGAATCAAATGCTTCTTAAATTTTCAAAACCACAAAAGTGGTCCTGCATTTCAGAATGAGTTTTAATATCTAATTGATTATAAAATTTGGCTTAAACTTACTCAGTTTTGCTATTAAACACTTCAGAATGCTTATTTTCATTGAGTTGCATTTGTGCAATTCTTTCATGTTATGCTATATTTTCTAGTCGTTAACATTTTAAACAGGGTGTTAGTGACTCATGTTTCCCATTCATTTAACCATCTCTCAGTTTGATAATAAGTAGCGAAACATCTTGGAAACTAATCTGTCCTTTTTATATCAGAAAGATGTTATGACACAAAATTACATGAATGTAGTCCTGAGACATTTCTATACAGTTTATTTCTGTTTTTTTTTTTTAAAGATTTATGTATTTATTTGAAAGTCAAAGTTACACAGAGAGAAGGGAAAGAGGGGTGGTCTTCCATCCATTGGTTCACTCCCCAATTGGCTGCAACGGTCAGAGCTGCCTAGATCTAAAGCCAGGAGCCAAAAGTTTCTTTCAGGTCTCTCACGTCGGTGCAGGGGCCCAAGCACCTGGGCCATCTTCTACTGATTTCCCAGGCCATAGCAGAAAGCTGGATTGGAAGTGACGTATCCAGGAATAGAAGTGGTGCCCGTATGGGTTGCCAGCACTGCAGGCGCTGGCTTTACTGGCTATGCCACAGTGCAGGCCCCTATGCAGTTTCTATTTATGTTGTCTTCCTCAATAGGTTTTGGTTCATGTTTTGAAGGTTTGAATTTTAGTAATCCTTCCATTTGTCCCTAGAGCATTCATTTCCATTTTCACCTCAAATGTGTTGGTAAATATTATTTTTCTACTTTTTAATTGTATAACTAAAACACAATAAAATTCATTCATCTTAATGTACAATTCTGCAAGTTTTGGTAAATGTATACAGTCATTTAGTCACCACCACAATCAAGATAGAACAGTCTATTCTTTCCCCCAAATCCCTCCATGGTATCTTACCCCAACCTTACAGCAATGACTTATCTGTTTAGCTTAGACTTTCAAAGGAATAAATAAATACAATATATAAATTTCATTGTGGTTGTCTTCAATTATCTTAGTATTTGCTTGTAATTTTTATCATGTTCTGTCATTTCTGAGAATATGATTTCTTAGTTCCTACATTAAAAACAATTTGCATTCCACTTTTAAAATAGGTTGTTCTTTATACTGTAATTTCTAATGCAAATGCACATCAATCAGACCCATCTCCTCAGAGCTACTGGAGTACATTCCTTTCCTCTTTGATATCTTATGTCATGTCCAGGTTGCTTTCCCCTTCATAATACTAAACTCGATTCATCCCTATACTCCTATAGCTTCAGATCAAGCCCTGCCTTCTAAAACAGATTTCTTTGGAAGAGGCTGTCAATAACAGACCCTATGTGAAACTGATCATGTAACATCTGAATTATTTCAGGCTTACTAGGGTTTTCTCCCCTTGCAGGTTATACAGACATGGTCCTAGCAGGAGGAATGTTACACATAGCTGCTCAAAGGTGTGATCTGAGAATATTCAGGAAGAGTTATCAGAAACATAGCAGAGCACTTACCTTGGATGCCTGAGTAAACGTAATCAACTCTTGTTCTGGAAGAGCGAGCTGTTCTACCAGTTCCCCCACTGAGCATGCAAAATGGAACACTGCCTTTTCTGTAGATAGCATGTTTAATTGGTATGACTTTGGAAAGCTGATTGGGAATAGAATTACTATTGCTCATTGATTCATTGATTGCCTGAGCCACCTCTGGTGACTTCTTGTTTTCCTGAGACTTAGTAAATAGAGGGAGAATGCCAAGCTCTTCACTGAGCAGCAGAAGATGCAAAAAAAATCATTAAATGAATATTATTTCTGGATATAAGAATGCAAAAAAGAAATTGAATTTCTTTTGAGGTCTATCAGAAGCAGTAGCTGAACTAGTTATCCCAAGAGAAAGTCAATTCAGTCTTAATTATCAATTGTTCCCTCAGACTCTTAGGGAACTCATATGAGCTTATCAATGTGGCCAAAAGCCAAGCATATCAATCAAAATGAAATGCTTAGATATGGCAGTGTGAAAATCATACACTTTTTTGCAAGAATTTCAATAATTACTATTAGGAATTTTGTTAGTCAATCATTAAAAAGCCACAGATTATTCTCTCCCTTTTTTTATTCTATCAGTTAGTATTTGCAGACACTAGTCTTGTTTATGTGCTCCCTTTGACTCTTAGTCTTATAATTATGATCAATTGTGAACAGAAATTGATCACTTGGACTAGTGAGATGGTATTGGTACATGGCACCTTGATGGGATTGAGTTGGAATCCCCTGGTATGTTTCTAAATCTACCATTTGGGGCAAGTCCGATTGAGCATGTCCCAAATTGTACATCTCTTCCCCCTCTTATTCCCACTCTTATATTTAACAAGGATCACTTTTCAATTAAGTTTCAACATTGAATGATAACTGTGTATTAATTACAGAATTCAACCAATAGTATTAAGTAGAACAGCAAAAAAAATACTAAAAGGGATAAAGTATTAAGTTGTTCATCAACAGTCAGGGCAAGAGCTGATCAAGTCACCGTTTCTCATAGTGTCCATTTCACTTTAACAGGTTTCCTTTTTGGTGCTCGGTTAGTTGTCACCAATCAAGGAGAACATATGATATTTGTCCCTTTGGGACTGGCTTATTTCACTCAGCATGATGTTTTCCAGATTCCTCCATTTTGTTGCAAATGACCAGATTTCATTGTTTTTTCACTGCTGTATAGTATTCTATAGAGTACATATCCCATAATTTCTTTATCCAGTCTACTGTTGATGGGCATTTGGGTTGGTTCCAGGTCTTAGCTATTGTGAATTGAGCTGCAATAAACATTAGGGTGCAGACCACTTTTTTGTTTGCCAATTTCATTTCCTTTGGGTAAATTCCAAGGAGTGGGGTGGCTGGGTTGTATGGTAGGGTTATATTCAGGTGTCTGAGGAATCTCCAGATTGACTTCCATAGTGGCTTAACCAGTTTGCATTCCCACCAACAGTGCATTAGTGTCCCTTTTCCCCCACATCCTCGCCAGCATCTGTTGTTGGTAGATTTCTGTATGTGAGCCATTCTAACTGGGGTGAGGTGAAACCTCATTGTGGTTTTGATTTACATTTCCCTGATTGCTAGTGATCTTGAACATTTTTTCATGTGTCTGTTGGCCATTTGGATTTCCTCTTTTGAAAAATGTCTATTGAGGTCCTTGGCCCATCTCTTAAGTGGGTTGTTTGTTTTGTTGTTGTGGAGTTTCTTGATCTCTTTGTAGATTCTGGTTATTAACCCTTTATCTGTTGCATAGTTTGCGAATATTTTTTCCCATTCTGTCGGTTGCCTCTTCAGTCTCCTGACTGTTTCTTTTGAAGTGCAGAAACTTCTCAATTTGATGCAATCCTATTAGTTAATTTTGGCTTTGCCTGTGCCTCCAGGGTCTTTTCCAAGAAGTCTTTGCTGGTGCCAATATCTTGCAGGGTTTCTCCAATATTCTCTAATAATTTGATGGTGTCGGGTCGTAGATTTAGGTCTTTAATCCACGTTGAGTGGATTTTTGTGTAAGGTGTAAGGTAGGGGTCTTGCTTCATGCTTCTGCACATGGAAATCCAGTTTTCCCAGCACCATTTATTGAATAGAATGTCCTTGCTCCAGGAGTTGGTTTTAGATCCTTGATCAAATATAAGTTGGCTGTAGATGTTTGGGTTGATTTCTGGTGTTTCTATTCTGTTCCATTGGTCTGTCCATCTGTTTCCGTACCAGTACCATGCTGGTTTGATGTATGTCCTGAAATCTGGTATTGTGATGCCTCCAGCTTTGTTTTTGTTGTACAAAATTGCTTTAGCTATTCTTGGTCTCCTGTTTCTCCATATGAATTTCAGCATCATTTTTTCTGGATCTGAGAAGAATGTCTTTGGTATCTTGATTAGTATCGCATTGAATCTATAAATTGCTTTTGGGAGAATGGACATTTTGATGATGTTGATTCTTCCAATCCATGAGCATGGCAGATTTTTCCATTTCTTGGTATCCTCTTCTATTTCTTCTTTAAGATTTTGTAATTTTCATCGTACAGATCTTTAACGTCCTTGGTTAAGTTTATTCCAAGGTATTTGATTGTTTTTATAGCTATTGTGAATGGGATTGATCTTAGCAGTTCTTTCTCAGCCAAGGCATTGCCTATGTTTACAAAGGCTGTTGATTTTTGTGTATTGATTTTATATCCTGCTACTTTGCCAAACTCTTCTATGAGTTCCAATAGTCTCTTAGTAGAATTCTTTGGATCCCCTAAATAAAGAATCATATCATCTGCAAAGAGCGATAGTTTGACTTCTTCCTTCTCAATTTGTATCCCTTTAATTTCTTTTTCTTGCCTGATGGCTCTGGCTAAGACTTCCAGAACTATGTTGAATTGCAGTGGTGAGAGTGGGCATCCCTGTCTTGTACCAGATCTCAGTGGAAATGCTTCCAAAATACTAACTGATAGAATAAAAAAAAGGGAGAGAATGATCCAACATGGGAAGTGTGATACACAGCAGACTCATAGAATGGTAGATGTCCTAAACAGCACTCTGACCTCAGAATCAGCCCTTCAGGTATTTGGAACCAGCTGAAAAGCCCATGAGAGTATTTCAGGCATGGGAAGCCAAGACACTCTGAAAAAAAAAAAAAAAAAAAAAAAAAAAAAAAGACCCAAATGAAAGATCTCTGCAAGTGAGATCCCAATGAAAAGAACAGGTCATCAAAGAAGGAGGTACCTTTCTCTGAAGGGAGGAGAGAACTTCCACTTTGACTATGACCTTGTCTAAATATGATCAGAGTCGGCGAACTCAAAAGGCTTCCATAGCCTTGGCAACTCATGACAAGAGCCTACGGTGATTACTGACGCTATAAACAACAGTGTCAATTTGTTAAGTCAACAACAGGAGTCAATGTGCACTTACTCCTCATGTAGGATCTCTGTCCTTAATGTGCTGTAAATTGTGATTTAATGCTATAACTAGTACTCAAACAGTATTTTTGACTTTGTGTTTATGTGTGGGTGCAAACTGTTGAAATCTTTACTTAATATATACTAAATTGATCTTCTGTATATAAAGAGAATTGAAAATGAATCTTGATGTGAATGGAAGGGGAGAGGGGAGGGTTGCAGGTGGGAGGGAAGTTATGGGCGGGGGGAGCCATTGTAATCCATAAGCTGTACTTTGGAAATTTATATTCATTAAATAAAAGTTAAAAAAAAGGAAAAAAAAATTGTGATCTACCCTCAACTAAAAACAAAACAAAAGCCACAGATTCTTAAAATATACAATATTTTAAATATCTTTACTTCAACAGAATTTATTCTCAGGACTTGGGCAGGATGTTTGGTGCAGCAGTTAAGATGCTAGTTGGAATGCCCACATCCTATATCAGAGTGGGTGGGTTTAAGTCTGGGCTCTGCTTCTGGTTCTAACTTCCTGTTAATGTGTACCCTGGGAGACAACCTGTGATGGCTCACGTACGGGATTAACTTCCTGGTTCTCAGCGTCTGCTTGACCCAGCCCTGGCTGTTGTGAACATTTGGGCAGTGAATCCACAGATGGAAGCTCTCTCTCTCTCTCTCTCTCTCTCTCTCTCTTTCCTTCTCTGTTTTTCTACCTTTCAAATAATTTTAATAGGCTCTTTCAACCATTTGATTAAGCAAGAAATCTTCAAAACTTTTCACATAAAACTTTTCAATATGTTTAAAATTACATTAAATAAGCAGAAGCAGTTATGACACCAAGTAGATCCCATCAGCCACGCCACAAGTCTCTTATAACTTCTCTCTTCTTTGACAGAAGTCTCAGAAAATATTTATTTTTCTTTAGGTACATGCAGGTGACTGTGACCCTGTTCCTACCACATTCTGCATGTCTCGGTCACCCAACTTTTCAAGTATCTGATGAAAGGAACACATGCATTTTAAATAGCTAAGCTGCTTAGACCCAACAAAAAAGAAAGAACTGGAACTGCAGAACCATCATTATAATAGCTTTCATTCTGATAATGCCTGTAATAATAACTTTTGAATTAGGCATGAAATAAAGCTTTTAAAAATCTGAATGAGAAATAAATATCAGTGTCCAAGGGATGGTACCTTGTTTTGTGTTTCACCTTGGGTGCTCAATGTTTGTATATTTGAAATCAAAATGCAGCAAGGAGAAAAAAGAAATACACTGCTCTTTTATGCAAAGCCTTCTTTACCCCTCCTAAGGTCTCACACAATGGGGCTCCCAGAGGTGGATTCTGCCTTTCAAAGATGATTCAAACACTGGTCACAGTCTCTAGTCCTTGACCTAAGGCTGAGTGCATTGCTTATCTGTGCCGGTTGATAAAATATTTCAAAAACTGTGACTCTCTACAGAGCATAGGATGTGGGCATCAGAACAAAAAGGGAAGCTGCAGAAAAGTGTCTCATATCTTTGAAGGAAATCCGCAGCTTGCAAGCAAATCAGATGGACTGATACATCATTTGTGTTTATCACCATGGGTCATGATGAAGCAGCCAAATCAGATGTTCCGCAATTGGCAACTTGGAAAAAAGGAGCACGCACTTTCACACATAGTGAGTTTTCCACAACTTATAATAAATGCCTGACTTTGATCCAATCTGTATATTTGGGAATCAGAATTATAATTTCCAGGAGAGTGTAACTTAAATACATCTGTGAAGGGCTTTTATTATTCAACATGAGATCTAGTCTCTTGAAATCTCATCGTCAATTTAGGAACTTAAATTTCACCCAATAGCTAAAAGTACCTGCTTAGAAAATACGGGATTAACCTGTTGATAATAATCAGCTCTAGGAATGATTCCTAAGAATTCTCTGCCCTCCATTTTTCAGTGTGTTATAACGCATGATCCTTAAACTTACAAATAACTTACGGTAGAATTTTTCAGATCAACCTTATTGAATTGTAGGATTTTTTTTTTTAAGAAACTGGTTTTCAACCAAACTGAGGTCAGGACAAATATGCTATGGATTCCCAAAGCATATAGAATCACCAATACTTTATCCCTTTTAGTATTTTTTTTTTGTTCTAGTACTATTGGCTTCTAAACATTATCTTTGTGCTTTGGAGATATATCTGGTTAGTACTATGATGATTTTTAAATAGAAAGACACAAATTCTGACTAGCACAGTAAAAGGCAATTATAAAGTTTTTAACATTATACGATCTTCTATCTTATAAAATGAATCACAACACAAAGGGATACAGAGTTGTACATGTTTTTAAAGTGTTTTCTGGTGTATTCTTCTCTGGAAATGAAGATCCCAATGATCCCTAAGTTTATATGATTTTTTTCTGGTTATGTCTCTGACACTTAATATGATCTCCTTTCATTTTTTGGGACACTACCAGGATAGAATGTGAGGGTGGCTTATGCTGGAGTGCCTTATGTTCCTGGACATGCTTTGCTTCCCACTAGCTCAAAGTGCCCATCCTGGGAATGAAGAGTCCTCCAGAAACCTTCCTCCTGTTGACTCTGGCACATGTAATGCCCCATAGACGCCATAAATGTCAAAACTAAAAACAAACAAACACAAATTTCCAAAAACACTCTTCAAGTGTGTACAGGGGATCTTTAGAAAATTCATAGAAAATGCATATTATGAAAAAACTACACATGGGTTTCAAAAATGTTTGCAATAAAATACAATTTTCTTTCAATTCTGTTTTTCCACAAACTTTTTAAAGCCCTTCAGTCTAAAAAGAGTGGATATAAAAGAAATAAACATCATTTGCCTCTGCACAGAGGCCCCATTCAAGTTCGGTGAGCTGTCTCAGAAATATTTTTGAGCACAGATGGATGCATTTTGAATTCAGGATCATGTATTGCACAAAGTTATTACATCGCTTTGTAAAATCTAGAACTGCTCTGTAGACTCCTCATGACCTTGACATTTTTGGAGAGCAGACAGTTGTTTTGGAGAATCTTCCTCTATTTGGATTTATCTGATGCTTCCACTTTATGAAATTCAGTTCTTACTAGTCAAACTTAAAATGTACACAGGAATCGCAAGAGGAATCTTGTTATTATGCAAATTCTGATTCAATAAGATTATGGTGAGATACAAAGTTCTGTATTCCTAACAAGCCCCCAGGTCACGAATGATGCTGGCTATGTTTTGAATAGCAAGATCCCGTAGACACCAAGGAAGAAGAGAAGGATCTAAATAAGACTGACTACCCACCTTCCCTTTCATCAAAACTTGATGACAGTTTAATTCTGTCATTTCCAGAAATCCAACCTTCCAAAAGTGTTTGATTTCACCAACGGAAATCCCAGACTTCCAGGAGTACTGATGCCCCCATTCTTAACTGGACTTCCAATGCTACCCTGATCAAATTGCCATCATCACAGTGAAGGGTTTCATCATCCAACCAGTTTAAGTCCAAAACCAAGACCTCACCCCAGTCAGTTCCCCATCAACCTACAGCATTGGTCTATCTCCAAAACATACCCCAAAACTGTTGACTTCTTCTGTCAGCTTGAGATTTCTCTCATCTCCTGACCCTTCTCACTCTATCCTGGTCAAACTGGTCTACTTATCTGTTCTCTGATCAGCCAAGTTCATGCTTTTTCTATCTTGGATGTGTTTCCTTCTTATCTTTATTTAGCTCACTATTTCCTGTCATTCACAGCTTCACTCCAAAGTCATCTGTTAGGTGGATGTCCTGATGCCTTCTCTGAAATAACCTCTTCCCCAGTTTCTGTGTTTCATCTCCCCAACCTATATGCTCATCATAACCATTGTCACTATGTGAAATTATGCTATTTATTTATTTGCATACTTGATTAGCATTTCTTCCCCTTCCAGATGTAAATTCATAAGACAAGGAACGTTGTATTTCTTTTTTCTTTCAGGTATTTCAGCTCTTATTCCAAGTATAACATAAACACTCAATAAATATTAATTAAGTAAATCAATGAATAAATGAGTGCTGCCTTAAATCAAAATGCTTATGTGAGCAAAGGAGTTATGTTGAATAACTGGTAATGATATCTCTCCTCACATGATTTCTTACTATCAACATATCCTTTCCAAATCAGCACATGCCCCATCAATATAGATTTTAGATTGAAACAACATTGAGTACTGTACAATCCATAATCAATATCCTTGCTATGTTTAGGAATTAGTCTGATTCTAGTCCAGCTGGCTTTCATGATCCAAAGGGAAGACATCCCTCAGTCTCCCATTCCAGACAGGGAATTTTGTCTAACTTCTCCTGGTTTCAAGGTGGTGAATTGAGCCTACACATTTCTACTTATTTTGGGCTTTGCGTTATGTTTTGGCTTTATATTTTGTATAGTAAAATAACTAAAGAATTTAGAAGTAAGAAAACAAGGAAGGGTAAAATTGCACAAGAAACCTTCAGACATTGCAAGTACATATAGAGATGACAGATTTGGCCTGAGAGGAAATTTCAGATGCTGACCCGTCTGTACATCCAATCAACACAAAAAGGATTCTCCTGGAACTTAAGTGAAAAGTCCTAGGAAACAGTTAAATCTTGAATCACCACACACCTGATGTAAGAGCAGGCACCACGCTGGTGGGCAAAGACCACCAGAAATGAGATAATAATGACTATCTCCCAAATAAGAGCAAAAGTCAATGTCCCAAGGTTAAGGAGTAAAGGAGGCAACTCAACTCAACCCAGGGGTAAAGCCCTCAGTTCTCTCCCTCTTTGGCAATTTCTTAACTAACACTGGAAACTCTTGCTGGAAAGGAAAACATATTCCCATGTGATTCTGTTAAAATGGACTAATTATCCACTAACAATGAAGGATTCCATGAAAATCGCCAGGGCCTGGCTGCATTGTACCTTGAATAACTTTGATCCTTGGCTTTTCTCTTTGTGGTAGACCTGCTGATTGACACGGAGGTTGCAGGTTAGAGAATTTTTAAGTCAAGACAGAATGGAGATTCTTTAGAAACCTATAAAGAGAACTGCCATATTAGCCAGCCATCCCACTCCTGAGAATTTACCAAAAAGAAACGAAATTAGCATGTGAAAGTAATTTGTGTGGTATATATACATGATAGAATATTACTAAGCCATAAAAAAAAACAAAATCCTATCTTTGTAAGAAAATAGATACAACTGGAGACCATTATGTTAATAAAATAATCCAGTTTCCAAAAGACAAATATCACATGTTTTCTGATTTGTGGTCATTAATATAGAGCACAAAAAAACGCACAATATATAAGAATAAATGGACATCTTGTGTTTTGATTATTGTTTATAACCCTTGTCTTTATTCTTGGTCTTCTTACTTTTTACCTATTGTACATATTGTTAGTGGTGTATTAAGCCTGTGACTATACAGTAAATTGAAAGTATGCTATTGCAAAAATTAAGGGAAAAAAAGGAAAGAAGAAGGGAGGATTAAGGGAGGGAGGTTGGGAGGGAAGTATAGTTGTCTTAGAATTGTATCTATGAAGTACATGAATATGTCTTCTATATAGTAATAAAAAGTGGTTTTTTTGACAGGCAGAGTTAGACAGTGAGAGAGAGACAGAGAGAAAGGTCTTTTGCCGTTGGTTCACCCCCCAAATGGCCGCTACAGCTGGTGCGCTGCACTGATCCAAAGCCAAGAGCCAGGTGCTTCTCCTGGTCTCCCTTGTGGGTGCAGGGCCCAAGCACTTGGGCCATCCTCCATTGCACTCCCTGGCCACAGCAGAGAGCTGGCCTGGAAGAGGAGCAACTGGGACAGATCCGGCACCCCAACTGGCACTAGAACCCAGTGTGCCGGCGCCGCAGGCGGAGGATTAGCCTAGTGAGCCGCGGCGCCAGCAATAAAAAGTTTTAAAAAGTATCTTAATGAGAAATACCAGGATGCCTAATAGTTGATCGTTCCTGGCTTATGTATTCTGAAGGGAAGTCCATTGGTACTTGGCTCTCTGCATACTCTCCCTTGCCAAATCAGAGCTCATCCTCAGTTCCCTGAGACCCTACTCCACAGAATGCCAGGGGAGATCTGTTTAATGGAGCATAAGAAAAAATGAATGACTGAGTCTATAACTTGTGCAGGTTTTAAGGAGTCTATGGTAGAAGTCCTAACTTGGAAGCACTGGTTCTCATAGACAAGCCAGAGTCCTTCTCCGGCAAAGTCTGGAAACACGTTTGGTCATCAGTACTTGGTGCTAGAGGCTGAGCTACTGGCATCTAGTGGGTAAAAGCCAGGGATACTGCTGGTCATCCCATAATGTCCTGGACAACCTCCTTAACCCCAAAAATGAATTATCTGGCTCAAAATGTCAACAGTTCTGAGGCTGAGAAACTCTGCTCCAAGGTCAATGGGCCCATGTGTGCAATAGAAATATGAAGCTGTTCATGAAGCAATAGGGCACTTGGGCACAGCAGTGAACACAATGATGACAGATTTTCTAATTTTTGAAGAGAGGGAAAGGCTCCATATTTTTAATAGGAATTTATATTGTTTTTAACTAGGTTTATAATGATGTTTATAAATGTTGAAAATTAATTTTATAATACGAAAACAAACCAAATTAAAATACAGAAGCAAAATGAATTAAAAAATTAAACCATTTTGAACCAGAAAATGGTCAATGGCCTGGGTCAGCTGATGGATTTCTGGTCTGCTGCTGCAGATTCAGTATTTTACTTATTATGTATGAGCTAACAATAACCATGCAATAAAGTCCGAGCACCTATGAGAATAGATAGTCATTTAAAAGTGGGCATCAAGCTGAGTAATAACCAGAGAAAATGACTACAACTGAAAAACTACTCATATAAACAAGAGACGAATTTAAATAACATCATATTTTTAGGGAGATTATGGATGACTCTGGGGAGGTAAGCATGGGCCAAAGCCATAACATCTGCCATCTATAACAGTATTTCAGATAGATACTGCAAGGAAGACAGTGGACACAAATACAAAATGATGTATCTCAAAGATTTCAAACAGCTGCAAACGGCGAACTTTGCAGTGACACTCTAGCAGACACAGTTAAAATAAGAAAGTCTTCATAAATTAGGTGAAGTAGAAAGTAGAACACAGCATTGTTGAGATGGGGAGAGACAGAGACTGACACACACTAACACACTTTTGGCAAATATAAGCTCTCTTTGCAATATAGAATTTGTATCAACGTTAAAATATGGGGATGTCCATCTACTGCTTAAGATGCCTGCATTCATGTTGCCCCACATGGCCCCAGGTCTTTATTTCAGTCTCATGCTGATGCAGACTCTGGGAAGTAGCAGTGATGGCTCCAATATCCGGGTCCCTACCACTCACAGGAGAGACCTGGATGGTGTTCCTGGCTCCTCGCTTTGGTACAGGCATTTGGGGAGTGAGCCAGCAGATGGTAGTGCACTCTCTCTCTGTCAAATAAGTAAAGACATTTAGATTTAGAAATCTCCTATATATTCTTTCAGGCCGAAGTTCACATCTGGACGGTTATCTTAAGGAAATAATTGTACTGGTGAATAGAGACAAACACACAATTCTGCTCATTATAACTTGGTTTATAATAACAAGTAATTGGAAAAAACAAATGTGCATTTATAAAAATTAAGTTAAATAAATAGAATAAACAATTGCACAGTGTAGTGTTATACTGCTGTGAAAGAGATTAAGGTAATACATGTAAGGTGGGAAGAGAGATCATAATCTTAAGTAAAAGAAAAAGATAAAATATTATAAATGACTATAATCAAGGGCTGGTGCTGTAGCATAGCAGGTAAAGCTGCCACCTGCAGCACTGGCATCCCATATGGGCACCAGTTCAAGTGCCGTCTGCTCCACTTCCAATCCAGCTCTCTGCTATGGCCTGGAAGAACAGTAGAAGATGGCCCAAGTTGTTGGGACCTTATACCTGGAAGAGAGACCTGGAAGAAGCTCCTGGATTCTGCCTTCAAATTGACAGAGTTCCAGACATTGCAGCCAACTGGGGAGTGAACCAGTGATGGAATACCTCTTTCTCTCTCTCTCTCTCTCTTTTTCTCTCTTTCTCTACCTCTGCCTCTCTGTAACTCTGCCTTCCAAATAAATAAATCTTAAAAAATATTAATATAATCAATGGGAAAACCTGAGAAAGTGAATGAAAGGTCTTTGAAAGAGAAATTCTTACTCATTTATACTCCAGTTGGTTGATGTTCTCACTGCTTTCTCTTGGTAGTGGGATAATATTTATTCCAGCTTAAAAATAATTTTCTCAAGACTGGTGCTGTGGCATAGTGGGTCAAAACACTACCTGCAGTGCCGGCATCCCATATGGGCACCGGATTCTATTCCCAGATGCTCCTCTTCCAATCCAGTTCTCTGGAAAAGCAGTAGAAGATGGCCCAAGTCCTTGGGCCCCTGCACCCGCATGGGAGACTTCAGATCGGCGCAGCTCTGGTCGTTGCAGCCATTGGGGAGTGAATCAACAAACAGAAGACCTCTCTCTCTCTCTCTCTCTCTCTGTCTCTCTCTCTCTCTGTCTCTCCTCTGTGTAACTCGGACTTTCAAATAAATACATCTTTAAAAAAATAATTTTCTCCATTCTGTGTTATTTTTCCTGCGTGTATTTAAACTATACCTTGTTTTTGTAATAAAAAATAATGAGTTGCTTTTCAGATAAACAAATTATTTTCATGCATAAATCAATCTGAAGCACAATATATATTTAAAGGTAAAGGAAAATTTATGTAGTAATTTTTATATTATTAAGTTGTATTTATGACCTATAAAATTAACAACAACAGACTTCATTTGGTCTCTTAAGAATTAAGAAAATTCTAGTTGATTTATCTGTGTCTCTCCAAGTACAAGAAAAACACATGGTTAGTAAAAGCAAAAGTGTCATCAAGTTAGAAAAGGAAAGATTTTCTGTCCTTGATGATAAATTAAGTGGCCCAAAGAAAACAAAATAAATATGATATTTCCCCCACAATTCTAGCAACATCAATAAACATCAGTTTAGAAGTGAATGAGTCACAGTTTCAGCTTAAAAATGAGTTTCAATCTATTACTAAGAAAAGGCTAATTTTTAAATTAGTGTTGAATGTAAACTAAAATAAGAAATTACTTCAAAAGAGAAATTACCTGTCAATAGCCAGAAAAAATGAACAAAATCATTTCTTAAGTAATTAATCCTATAGTGACTAAATGCAACTTTGAACAAATGTACAATTTAATTTGTGCTTTCATCTAATTTTTCTTGATCAGTTCCATGCTTTTGTAATCTCCTAATTTCAATAATTCACTCAAGAAATAGATATTTAATATTTTGAAATTTATGTTTTAGAGATTTACTACAATTATACCTAATAACATGGGTGAAAACACTGGAATTATAAATAAATACTAGTGATAAATGTTCGAACAGTGGGTGGCTCCTTAATATTAACTTTGGCTCATAGAATAATACAAAACTTGGAAGTTTCAAAACATACAAGACCTATCTACTTCACAGCTAATGGTGCTTTGAAATGTTGCGACTGTCAGAATACTTTTTTCTACTTTCTTTGAGGCCTCGACACAGAGAAAAACTGCACCAACATGGGTTGAATCACACATACACTGAGCAAAATGACTTATCTCTGTGTGGACACAGATATGAAGAGGCCTGTATACTGTCCTGTGGCAGGGCTGGCCTCAGGATGGAAGAGAGGCATTGAAAGCCTGGCTGCTCCATGACCATGGGTCTCATCTAGGCTCTCCTATCACTAGTTCTGTATTCCCTACGTTGTCATGCTTCAGTCCATCCTCTGTAAAACACCTGAGTGCCATAACAGCCTAGCTGAGGTCCCTGAAGCCCTAGCACTCTGCAGCTCCTCGGCCAGGGCCAGGGATTCACATGCATGCTGTATTCCTCAGACCTTCTCAGCATCTCTCAGCCTTCCAGAGGGTCGCCCAAATTCAACAGCCTTTGGGATGGGTGGTTGTGTAGTAGGCTTCTGACGCTTTCTCAGGAAACAGGAAAGGAATTCCTAAGCAATGTGTAAGGCAAATAAGCACTTGATATGAACATTAATGGGAAAGAGAAGCAGAAACAAGAAAGAAAAATCAGAAGAGAATTCAGTTGTTCAATTACAGGATAGATCAGTGGATCTCACATTAGAGCCCCCGAGGCACTGGTGAGAAAGCTAGCAATGCTCAGCTTTATTCCAATCAATCAAACAAGAATCTATAAGGGGACAGCTAACAGTAATATTTATAACAAGAATAAACATAAGTCTCCCATGTATTTCTATTGCATGGGCAGTATTGAGAATCGCAAGGCAGATAGAGTATTATCTGAGGCAAGAAGTAAATCAATCTATTTAGAAATATCACTAGGTAGAGTGTTTTTAAAAAATCACTGAATTTAGAAATGTCAGTTTTCCTTCCTTCCTTCCTTCCTTCCTTCCTTCCTTCCTTCCTTCCTTCCTTCCATTCTTGCTTGCTTGCTTGCTTGCTTGCTTGCTTGCTTTCAAGATTATTTATTTGAAAAGCAGAGGTGGAGAGAGTTTTCCATCCACTCCTTCACTCCCCAGATGGCTGCAATGGCTGGACCTGGACCGATCCGAAGCCAGGAGACAGAAACTTCTTCCAAATCTCCCATGTGTGTTCAGGGGCCAAAGGACTTGGATCATCTTCCACTGCTTTCCCAGGCCATAGCAGAGAGTTGGATCAGAAGTGGAGCAGTCGGGACTTGAACCGACACTCATATGGGATGCCAGCACTGCAGGCAGTGGCTTTACTGGCTATGCCACAGTGCTGGCCTCTAGCTATTTTTGAGTTATATGGAAACTCTATTGCATTCCTTAAATCAGTATATTGGGCAGTCAATATTGAGAACCAACAGGCCATTTGGCAACACGCAGGACTTTAACATTTGCTCCTTATTAGATTCTAGATTTAGGCCTTTGGAAAGTACAGACAGATTATTTAGTCTGTCACCATAAATGAGTAAAGGCTGTACTTTACACTTAACTGTTCAGAACGAAGGAATGAATCAAACATTTCCACATTTTTAAGAAGCGGTGTGTCCCTATAAGCGATTTCAGTCCCTATGGACTTGCACACTCAAATGCCTGCTTGCTTTTATGTGCCTATGAGTCATTTGCACACAGTTTTATGGGCCTGGAATATATTCTCTTGATGTGGTTACGATCAAAGGTATTATTCATATTAGAAAATGGGCAGGGTAGATAAAAAGTCTACCTCCTTGTTTCTAAAACAGAGCAAAGGCTGCAGTAATTCCCCTCAGACTCTGATATCGTAGAGTATAACTGTCTCTCTACCCTCCTCAGGACTACTATCTTGCGGCTGTGGCAAAGCTGTTACCTTAACTGCCACACTCCTCTATTCTGTCAAATTTTCAGAGCCTCTGAAATAACTGAGTTTCTACACGATAGGTACAGACTGAAGGGCTGTGTGAGACCATGCTTTCACCAAGCACTATTCTGATTGTTTAAAACATCTCACTTATTCTCTCTCTACCTCTTATTACCACTCTGCCTTTCAAATACAAAAATGAATTTTATGGGGTAGAGATCGTGTGACAGTGGAGTAAGCCACCCCTTGGATGTCTGCATCCCATTTTGAAGTGCCTGAGGCTGAGTCCCACTTCCTCTTCCAATCCAGCTTTCTGCTAATGAACACCCTGGAATGCAGCGAGTCACACCTCAAGTACTTGGGTCCCTGAACCACGTGGGAGATCTGGATTGAATTCTGGGGTCTTGAGTTCAGCCTGGCGCAGCCCCACTTGCTGTGGGCCTTTGGGATGTGAACAAACTAATGGAAGAGCTTGCTCTCGCTCTCAAATAAATTAAAACAAATAAATTTTAAAAGATAAAATACCTGGGAACAGATATTTGAACTCAACTTCTTACATTGAACTTACCTGTTTTTTAAAGAAAAAAAAAATGGAAAGGCAGAGAGACAGAGTGAGTGCCTATCCTCTGGGTCATTCCCCAAATGACCTCAATTGTCATGACTGGGATAGGACCAAAGTCGAGAGCCAGGAATGGAACCCAAAAATCTTTTTTTTTCCTAAAGATTTATTTTAGTTATTTGAAAGTTAAAGTTACAGAGAGAGGTAGAGACAGAGAGAGAGGTCGTCCATTCGCTGGCTCACTCCCCAGATGGCCCCAGATGGCTGGAGCTGCGCCAATCTGAAGCTAGGAGCCAGGAGCTTCTTCTGGGTGCAGGGCCCAAGGACTTCGGCCATCTTCTACTGCCTTCCCAGGCCACGGTAGAGAGCTGGATTGGAAGAGGAGCAGCCAGGACTACAACTGGTGCCCATCTGGGATGCTGGCACTTCAGAGCAGGGCTTTAACCCGCTGCACCACAGTGCCGGTCCCGGAACCCAAGAGTATTTTTGTGGATAGCAGGAACCACATAACTGAGCTTCATAGGGTCTGCTTTGGCAGAAATTCACTAGAATCGCGAGCTGGGGGCAGGAATCAAACCCAGACACTGAGATAAGGGATACAGGGCTTCATATTTCATGTATTAAATGCTAAGCCAAATGCTTACCTTGACCCATTTTTTTTGATCAGTCAACACTTAATAATTTTTATTAGAGCATGATATTAGATCTGGACAAGGATGGCATTAGCATTAATGAAAACAAGAATTTAGTTAATAATTTTGAATTCAGGCCAGATTTGAAAAACTGGTCCAGTTTTTTTTTTTTTCCCCTAAGCATTGGAGAAAGATTAACAGGTATGAACTTGGTAAGGGCCAGGAGGATTCCTATACGTTGGAATGAAGTTGAGATACTGCTATAAGCTTGCATTCATCTATAGTTAGAAATGGACATGAATGATCATAGTAATATTTTTCACTGCACCAAAAAATGGAAATAATTCAAATACCTACTAATAGGTAAGTGGATCAGCTAATCGGTATCATTCATACAATGGAATGCTACTCAGAAATAAGAATAAATTAACTAGTGATACACAATGCTACATTAGATCAATCTCATACATGTATTGAGTGAAAGGGCTGAGGCCAAAAAAGTAGTCCATATTGTGTTTCCATAGTCCATACTATATGATTTCATAGTCCATACTGTGATATCTGAGAAAGTGCCAACTAATCAGTAGTGCTAGAAAGCAGACCAAGGTTTGCCTGAGGACAGAGGGACACAAGGAAACTTTTGCACTTATGATGGCAGTCATTATCTTGATTATGTGATAGTTTCATGGTGTACATGCCTTCGAAAACTTAATCAAGTTGTGTGTTTTAAATATGTGCAGTGTGTTGTACTTCAATTATACCTCAGTAAAGCTATTTAAATAAAAATGTCAACAATAACAAATGTAGGTTTTCTGTAGCAACTCACTTTCACATTGGATTCCAATGTGAAATATTAACTTTTATGTTATGCTTCCATCCATACGTGTACAAACACAATATAATATTGGCCTTGTAGCTGTGGGCTGGATTTACCAGTGAATGATGAAATTCTCTCATCAGCACTGGGGACCTAGAACAGTTGCAGCCCAGCCAGAAGGGGCCTCAGGCAAGTGACAGTCATATCACAGTAACATCAGAAATTCTCTAATATTAATACAAACTGGCAAAGTTTAAAAAATTATCCAAAAGCTCAATTTCTACCCTGATATAAAGATAGAAATTTTGGAAGCTGATCCAAGAAACAGACCAGATTGCCATGCTGCAGTAAGGAATGGAAAGCCTTACCTTGAAAAAAAAGTCAAAAAAACAAAAACAACAACAACAACAACAAAAAAACCAACCTTAAAATTGCTAATAAGTAGAAATAGCCAAAATAATAAAAAACATTTTTGATAGTCATCCATGTAATTCAGAGGAAGTTACCACTTGTGTATCATACGACAGGATTGCTGGTCATTTTTCTCTACTTTTCATTATTTTATACAAAAATAAGGAGCCACAGACACAAACGCAATGGGGAATGCTGGAAACTGTGGAGTTCTGGAGAAAACTCCTACACTCTAAAGGATCACCTCTGCCCAATTCTACCTGACCACTGTTGGGAGGTATATTATGAGGTCTTTCCTTCTCTCTGAAAAGCCAGGAATCAAGATTGCTATGTGAATCAATGATAACAGCCATTCCAATGATTTTTCCAGCATTATGTGGCTCAAACACACACACAGTGTGTGACCTCTATCAAAATCATTTTAGGGCCGGCGCTGCAGCTCACTAGGCTAATCCTCCGCCTTGCGGCGCCGGCACACCGGGTTCTAGTCCCGGTCGGGGTGCCGGATTCTGTCCCGGTTGCCCCTCTTCCAGGCCAGCTCTCTGCTGTGGCCAGGGAGTGCAGTGGAGGATGGCCCAGGTGCTTGGGCCCTGCACCCCACGGGAGACCAGGAGAAGTACCTTTCTCTCTGTCTCTCTCTCTCACTGTTCACTCTGCCTGTCAAAAAAAAAAAAAAAATCATTTTAATACTTTTCAACTGAGAACTACCTTACATGTAAGACTCAAATCTCATCCCTCAAAAAGACTATAGAATTTTTTATTCCAGAATAGCTCATGCAAAACTTAGGTGGCATTTCACTATTCCTAATTAATTACGTGCAAAAGGCATGCCTTTTAACACAGCTACAGAAGCTCCCATTGATTATTCTCAACTTTTATTTAATGAAAATGCAACACTACTGAAATGTCATTGATAGCGGCATTCAGAAAGATATACAATGTGTGCATCTAGCACTTAAACTTTATAGGGAGTTTAATAGGACTAGAGTGTGTGATCATAACTAATATCTATTCAGGATTCCAGGTAGTATACTACTTTGTATATATTAATTTAGTTCTCATGACCACCTGGCATAGGTACGGGTTTCATCCTCATTCATATACAAAATGTGAGTCATAGAAATTTCAGTATTTTGTCCAATTTCTCACATAGCTAGTACATGTCCCAGATCAAGAGGGATTTCTCTGGAGTTCAATGTTAATCCCTCTTCCATCCGCTTTCCAAATTTAAGTTACTAAATAGCTGAATGATTGCACATCTTTGTGTGAACCATGGTAATCATAACAGACTCAGCATTTCCATAATTCCATAAATAGATAAACCCGTAACTAGTTCTTACATTACAGTGTATGGTCTCCTGAATCCCGTACAAATCAGTGGTAGTGTTTTCAGTCCAAACTGCCACATAAGGAAGACTTTATTTCTTCATGATAATACTTAATTGACTCACTTGCTATGTCCTTTCAAATATTTCCAAAAAATCCCAAGAAACAAAAACCGGAAGATCATAAAGATCATCTGGCTCAAACTGCTCTCAGCTGAGAACTTTGGAAAAACAAGGGAGAAGCAGAATATCTATCTCTCCATTGACCATTGAATCTGTGTAAATGGGAATCCCCTTCCTTTGTCACTTATCTATACCTCTTTCTCATCATACTGAGCACTCCCTGAAGGAGCTTGTCCATCCTAATAGATGATTCTCAGAGGAGAAAATGGAGAGTCACGTCCACTGGCTTTTCCCAGTTCTCTTGGTAACAGAGTTAAAACATCTTAAATACACAGGATTCTGCTTCTATTTTTTTTTTCTACTGAGAGTTTTTTTGTTCAAAGGCTAAGGGGTATTTTAAATGTCCATTAACTTACCAAGTATCTGCTGCACTTGTACCAGGAACTGAGATTATCTCAATTTTCATGTAATAATGTCAGAAGTCATTATGTTGCTGTCAATAAAAAAGACAACTATATATGCCATTGACACCAGTGACAATTTTACAAAGCTCTTATGCAAAGTATTTTTCTTTTTTGTACCTACTACCCATACTTTAGAATGCCCACTTTCTGTTAGAGACTTGTAGAATAAATTTCTTTCTGGCAGTAATGCAATGGAGGATTAATGGGTTCCATAACGAGTAAAGGGTATTGTTCAATAGAGCACTGATGAAAAATTATTTCTTGTTTTGAATATAAATTAATACAGAAATATCAATTATAGTAAAAAATATTGGAAACAAATGGAATTTCCAGAACTGGGATCTATTTAATTTATCCATTCTCTTATATGTGTAAATATATTTCTTCTTGCTCATTAATACAGGTAATCATCTAAGTTACTATCTCTTGCCTTTATTCAGTTTCTGCAGTTTAATAAGGGGTTTAGACTGCTATTTATTTGATCATGTAGGGAGAACAATTTTGGGGTGCATAGTCAAAATTTGTTTATGAGTCTGATATTTTTATCAAAATAGATTTTAAGTTTCATTTTAAGAAATTCTTTTAAATCACTTTATTATGAAATAAGGTGATTCAGTAATAGAAAGAACTTTATAAAAATACAGTATGGGATTTTAAAGTCTAAATGACAAATGATACTTTCTTAAGTTAGTCATCTGAGACACATTCTTGTTGCAATGTTCCTGTTCAAGAAGTTTTTGAAATTCTACTCCTAAAATTGCTGTATGTATCTTTGTAATGGTCTTAGCATTAGGGAAATCTTGGTACTTTGATGCTGAATTTGATATTTAGAAAAAGGCAAAACTATTACGAATCAAGTGTGGCAAATATAGGAGTTGGAGAAGTTGACTTATGTCATTCTCTTGTGGTTCTAAAATAAACCTTGAAGATAATTCTATTATAGCTAAAATGTTTTACCAAAGTTGTGGATTACTGAAAAATTTTAAATACTTCTAGGACAATATTTATTCATTAATTTATTTAACTTATTAATTTTAAAATTTATTTATAGGCAGAAAGAGAGAGAGAGAGAAAGAGAGAGAGAGAAGGAAACAGAGACAGAAATATATATAGAGTTCCTCCCTCTACTTGTTCTTTCCCCAATGACTACAACAACCCAACCTAGGTGAGGCTAAAAACCAGGATCCCAGAACTCAATCTTGGTCTCCCACACGGGTGGTAGAGACCCAACTGCTTCAATCATCACCTTCTACCTTCCAGGGTATACATTGCTAGGAAGCTGGAATTAGAAGAAGAACCAGGACTCTAACACAGGAATAGGATGCTGGTAACCCAACTGGTGTCTTAATTATTGTGTCAAATGCCCACCTCAGGCAACATTTTTTTTAGGGGATAGTGGTCATTTGGATTTCTAAATTCTTGTATGATTCCTATTAAAAAAGAAAAAAGAAAAGCCTACTAGACATAACTATTCTGCAACGATAAATGTTGGAGTCATCTCTAGATAATGTTTTAAGAATGAAGATACCTTACAAAAAAAATCTTCAAGAAAAGTAAATTTTTTTCTTATTTGAAACTGTTGCCTATTAAGAATATATGCTAATTATCTGGCTCCTTGAAAATACATGACTGTTTCTGAATTCTTCATTTTTCTCCTCAATTTTTTAATATGAAAGATAATCTTAAGGTGTTAACATTCTTGATCACACAAGATTAAATCACTGATGGCCTTTATGTAGTCCACATTCAAAATAAATTGTGGTATGGTTATGATAGTGACCAGAAAAGGTGATTCAGAATATTTGGGAAGGCATAATTTTTGACAAATATACTCATTATTTTTGAAAAACAGTTTCAATGTTTCTTGGATACTGTCTTTTAGTACTGCAGCTTAGATTCACTTTTACAACCATCTGGCTTATGTACTTAGGTCTTTTTTTTTTCTTTCAATTATGCCATGCTTCATACTCAGTTTGATACAGTTCATTTAGAGAGCTGAACACTCAGGGGAATTCTCTGTAATATCACTAAATGGTTTGTGTGTGTTTTTCCAAGGTGAAATCTTTAAAGACTATCTTTCACTTTCTTAACAGTCAAAGAATGAGCAGGTATCAGTGCTTCACTGCTTCTCTCCATGTATTTTCTTTGAATCCAAAGTTTTCATCTAGAAGAAGCTAGGAAATGCAGCACTTTGAATGAATTGAGTGAGTTTTAATTGATGCATCAATTGAAACAACTACACAGTTTGGTCAAAATACAATGCAATTGATCTCAAATTCAATTACAACAATCCACTGTGCAAAAGGAAAAACAAAGCCTTTATAAATGAAGAACAGATTGGGATAGGCCTGGAGTGTTAACTTGACAAGTCCTAGTAACAGATTACTTCATTGTATTTAATTGCAGTTCTGCTAACGAAGTAGAAAGTAAGCAGAAGGCAATTGGAACATGACCAGGCCTTCTGATATGCTAATTATATCACAGAGAGTGTTTGATCTAAAAATCCATATGAAAAATACAAAAAGCCACTAGCGTAGGTTTTGTCTAATAACAGTCATTTGGAACATCTTATTAAGTTCAAGTGTAAAATAATTTGAGAGATATCTGAAGCCTATACTTGGACAATAACATATTCAAATGAATCTGTATAAATATACAAAATGGAATTTTTATTGTTTTTTCAATCATATAAATTATTGAGGCAATAATATTCAATTAGCTTCTTAATATTTTGTTTTAATTTAAAAATGAAAAATTAGGGGGCATTTGGTGTAGTTGTCAATGAAATGTAATAAAGTAAAAATATACAATGTTATTTAAATGGTATGCCATGCCAGACAGCAGTTTAGAAAATATGGGCCACTTTGGCGAAAAGTGTATTATGATAAACTTTACGTATTGATCTTGATATCTAAAAATATTAGTATGGCATAAACTAAAAGCGCTTGTATGAATAGAAAAGTAAAACACGTCAAAGTTGGCCTGAGCTTTTAGCTTCTAACAGAATTAGAAGGATGCCAAGGATATCTCCATATATAAGAACTGAAAACTTTCGTATATCACTGGACAAGTTGATCTATATTTCTTCAAATGTGATCTTAGAAAAAGAATTTCTTTTTTGCCAACTGGCTAAAATATCCTTTATTGGTAAGATAATTGGGCCCAATATTTAGAATAAATATTGTCAGGGAAAAAAAGGTCACAGTTAAAAAGGGATAAGAATTAAGCAAGGTCTAAGGGTTCTGTGGTTTGCAATTTCAGTGACTTCTGTGCTCCGAATCACCAGCATGCTTTTCCTCCAAAGGAGAATTCCTGGACTACTGAGTTCCTTGGGATGTGAGCCTTGAGCAAAGAGCTGAGATGCTGGCCACCTTTGTTATGTTTAATTTCCTGACCGAGAGCTGGGGAGTGGCAACAGAGGTTTCTACTCACAAATAGCAGGTTCCCAGATGTCACCATTGGCAGATGCCATTGAGTTACTGAACTCTTAAATGACAGTTCCTCTGCCAAGGCCACTCCCTTTGTTAATGTTCTTCAGTAGGAAATAGAAAGCTGGTTGCCACAGGATTCTGCTTTGATGGAAGAGAATGCTAAAGGTCAGAGCCAGGGAAAGAAGAAAATGTGCCAGCCCCAGAATTGTGAGAAACCTGGGAGAATCAGAGTAGGGGGGTGAAATGAAATATAAGAGTTATTTTTTTCTTTCCTTTTCTCCTAATTTTTTTAAGGTTGAAGGAGACTGAAAGGTAAAATCAAAAGATTTCTAAGGGCCATGGTTGGATTCTCTGTGATCTTAAAAGTCAGCCAATAGTCACATGTTAGCACTACATACAACTAGCAATTGCTCATAGAAATACTAAAATCCTTGGAAACCTTAGAAGTCTCTAAACTTGCACCTTTTTCAGTGAAATCTCAGTAGTTAAAACTGGTCTGGTGGGTCTTTTTAAATTCAATCTGGGGGTATTTCTTTGGCCATTCTTTTATTTTTCTGGACTTACTGAAAAAATAAAACAAAGAGGACCACAGGAAGAGAAATACTGAGGATACAGAGAGCACCTACTCTAGGCACACATGCAAATGTTTGTCTTTTCCTTGGATCCCAGAATAGTGACTTCTGGGTGGCAACTGGGGACCATGGAGAGTCAGATAGGTAGGGTTCAATATTGCTTGAATGTGTTCTTCTACTGGAACTTTAGACTGATTAATCTGATTTGAAAAGAATCAATGTGGATAAATCATATGGCATGAGTTACTAACAATTTGGTTTTGTACTAAAGTACCTCACTTGACTATCTCCACTAGCAAATGCCAAGTTTTCGACAACTTTTGAACCACTCAATGTTTCCTTCTGAAATCTTGAATTAATTTTTAGATTTTCTCTACATACTATTATGTTTCCTAAATCTTGATGCTCTTACTGCTGCTGTTTAGAGTTTACCCACAGAGGACAAGAGAAAAGCTTTTAATTATTTTCTACTTACTCTCCTTGCATTAAATAAATAATTTACATGCCACTTACTCCGTCTTTAGTACTAGAACTACATTCTTGGATTTTCCTATTCAGCATATCCATCATATCTTCAAATGTTAAATTGCCTCAGGCAAAGCAAGTGAACTTGAGTCAGTTTCTTACCGATCCGTTCATATAAGCACGACTGACCTGTATTAATCTCTGTTGATGCAGAAATATGTGCTTTAATAGTTCTAATTCAGGATACACATGTTACAATAAATTGTAGGTCCATTTTATTTCAGCTCAATAGCTTACTTCATTTACTTATGAAATACTTCCTCCTATTGAAGTTGATGAATTTCAAATACTTCATTTCACAATAAAGATGTGTCAGAAATTTTTTAAAGTAATTAATTGAACATTAGCTCTCTGATTTTGAATC
Source organism: Oryctolagus cuniculus (assembly GCF_051225735.1). NCBI lineage: Eukaryota > Metazoa > Chordata > Mammalia > Lagomorpha > Leporidae > Oryctolagus > Oryctolagus cuniculus. The sequence goes on from NC_142876.1 coordinate 23,699,899, forward strand.
TCTTACACTTTATATTAATATTTCATATGGCATCAATTCACAAATCAACTTACGAACTATTATTACACAGTCCACTGCATGGGTTATAGATGCAAAATGAGTGTGTAGAGTTAAATTTTACTCAGTTAAGTACTGAAAGCTATTATTTAATTTAACTTGGTCATTCCATGGTACTTAGGAGAGCTGGGTCTTATTGCTGATTTGTTTATGAAACAAAGTGATATCTGCAGTTAGGCAGAAATGAATGTTTGATCCTTGTTGCTCTCAGTGGGGTTGATTCCATCCAGATTACAATTTACACACATAGATAAAAAGTGAGAATACATCTGAAAAGGCAGGAAATGATGTCTAAAGCAAGTTACTGCTGATGGTGTTTTATTCTAAACAACTCTGAATTGGTTAGAGTAATTTGGGAAAGACTCAATAAAATGACATTTTTAAAAGTTGAAGGAAAACATATTGTCTGAGGAAGGGGGAAACAGTTTACAGGAGAAAAGAGGAGAAGAGGAGGAACAATAGTAGTAAATATAAAAGAAGAGGAGAAAGAAGATAAAGTAGAAGAGGAGGCAGAATAGCCACTGAAAGTGTAGAGAGAATGTGTTTTTGGAAAAGGTCTGTGAAACTGACCTACGTTTACATCTCATTCATAACAATGCTCAGCTTAGACAACTCGTTTACTTCTTGGGTCTCCATAATCACAACTACAAGATGGAAAGAAATTTTTATTCATTGCTTTGGTCTTAGATTACTGATGAATAATTATTGGAGCAATCTACTAGAGTAATTGGTCCATAACTGTTTACAAGCATGCATTCCACTTCCCTCTTTCTATGCGACAGTGCACACATCATCTGATTCATTTACTTGTTCATTGACTACCCTCTAAGTCTCTTGAACTATTCTAGACTCTGTGCATAGCACAGAACAAAATAAATAAACACTCAAAACTCTGATGGCAGAAGATAGTCATTAACAAAATAAATAAATATACTGTAAGCAAGTTGCATTGTAGAGTAGTGTTTCCAAGAGAACTAAGAGAGGGAGGAAGACAGTCATGATGGGTGAATCAAGTTTTTGAACGGTTGGTTAACTAAGTCCTCACTGATAAAGTGGCATTTTCAAAATAATAATAATAATAATAAAGATCTGAAGAAGATGAGGGCAGAGCAAGTGCAAAAGCAGGGATATGTCCAGCTGGTAGACCAGGGAAATCATTGTGGCTACAGAAATGAGCAGAGGAGAGAGGGTTGAGAGATGCAGTTGAAAAGGTAGTAGTAGGAAAGATCATGACCTGCTTTCACCCTGAGAGGAGAAACCATTTGAGGGTTTTAAATGGAGGAGTGACCTGAGCTAATGCACATATTTTAAGAGCATCGCATTGTTTGCTACATTGAAATGGAAGGCAAGGAGGTAAAGGCCAATTATTATGGAAATTTGAAATTTGGAAATTATTTGATTACTTAGCTCAAACTACATATCTGAATTATAAGAGGCATCTCTCCCTCATTGGCTACCAGTCCAAATTCTGCCTTGGTTGCCTGAGTCAATTCTGAGTTTCCAGCCCTAATTCAGCAACCATTTTCTAGAATATCATCAAATTAGCACAGTGTGGTAGATTTCTTATAGCTAGCAGTCCTAGTGCCCTTGTCTCTAAGAATCATCCACCAATTCTTTCTTTTTTGTATTTTCATGTGGGAGCCAACATATTTGACTAATGTTGGCCCTGCCACTGGTCACTGATCACAGAGCCAGGCACAACCCAAGCTGACCCTATGGGCTCCTTCCCAAGGGATTTGTAATTACAAGAGTTAACAGTTGGACTGCTTTCTTGAAAAGTTGAGGTGTAAACTTCCAATGCATATTGACATCCATGTTCCACCATGAAGACATAGGTTTCCTGAGAAGGGGGAGAATGATAACCATATCTAGAGGGAAGTAATTACGGGATTGCAGGAAAGCAGATACGTTTGCCTCCAGACTATTTCTGTGGGCCAGCTCCCTTGCTTCCTACTAGACACCCTTATATCTTCACAATAAATTCTTTTTTCTTACTATGAGAACAATTTGTTATAATTATACACACCCATAAAACTTCAAATAACTGCTTGGTATGACAACTAGAGATCTAAAAGTAGAACAAACACTGTGCATGACACTACATATAGATACACATACATCCACACGCCTCATGATTAGCATTTTAAAACTGTAAGGAAAATATTTACTAATTCAACTACCACTATCAAAATGCTTTTTAGAAATGGCTATCAGAGCTGCAAAAAATCACAGGAGAGGTGATAAAACACATTCTTCAAACTCAGAGAATTGAGATAATGATAATCAGGTTGGCATGTTCTCAAAAGCATTTAGAAAGCTAGCATGAGAATATTGTCGATGTTATCTTAAGAACTCCTTCACACCCTTGACTTTATGTCAGTTTTACTTTTCCTTCTGTTTTGTTTTCATATAGGGTTCTGACAGTTTATGTTTGCTTCATTCATGGGACCAAGTTAAATGTCTCATAGTTCCAGGTTGTTTGTTTGTTTTTTAAAATGCTGTCTTATTTATTATTTATTGATTTGAACTTTTAAAAATTATTTATGTGAAAGGCAGAGAAAGACAAAGAGACAGATTCAATCCTCTGGTTCACTCCTCAAATAGCCATAACAGCTGAGACAGGGCCAGGCCAAAGCCAAGAGCTGGAAACTCCATCTGGGTCTCTCCCATGGGTGGCAAAAACTCTAGTATTTGGTCTGTCGTCTGTTGCTTCCCAGGTGTATTAGCAAAGAGCTGGATTGAGAATAGAGTAGCAGGCCTCAAACTGGCACTCTGATATGGGAGATGGGCATTAAGCAGTAGCTTAATGGGATTAAGCAATAGCTTAATCTACTGTCCACAATTTCCCCACTGATTTATTACTATGGTTTTCTGAAGTTGTACAAGAGCCAATACCACCTCTACTCAGAAAATTGGACATGTATGAATAGTTTGGGTTTTACAATCAAATTCAACTAATAATTTCAGTTTTGAAAAAAGTTGAAAATCACTATGGATGTTTTCCTGGAATTTCTATAGTATGTATATGACAATCAATGTCAAAAATATATCAACATAGTCATATGACTGTATATTAGTGTTGTTTTATCATGGTGGAGATAGGAATGAACAAGGGAAGACCAGAAAGTTCCTGGAGAATTTAAAGCATTCTATGTTATAGTTGCAAAAATAGCATCTTCTTTTCATAGTGGCCCACCAAAAGCATCTCCTCATTGCAGTTTCTTTAGAGATTAATTAACTGATTTGCCTACTATTTTTACAATGAAGCTATTAGGCTTCACCAATAAGCTTTCCAAACATGAGTTATAACATGTTCAGGTCCTTCTCAAAGTTAAATTCCAATAAATTTTGTTAAACAAAATATGAAAATGGTCTATCAGTTGGCTTCATAGTTACTATGTTCTTGTAAACTTCGTGAATGTCAGAATGACTACATATTGTGCTTGATATTTGTTATACTAGTCATTCTTTGGATTAATTTCAAAGAGTAATTCATTTACATCTTTATATGAGTATAATTGGATGTTAACTTGCTGAATATGATAGTCAAGGTAAAATAATTTTTGTCATTAATTTTCTGCAATCCTACTCTTTGCACTTCAGAATAAAATATCACTGTAATAAATTCAAAGCACCTTGACTTTTGAACTCATGAATATTTTGTTTAAAATGCTAGCGACCACTAGAATTGTCACCTGTTCTACTTTTATGAATTTAATGATGTCTAACAATTCCTTTTTGTGTGCTAAGAAAATCTCTGGTAATGATGTAACATTTCAGAGTAGTCTTTATTAGTAAGTTTTTTTGTTCTTAAGTAAACAAATGGGTAAATGACCTTATTATAATGCTATAATGTTTTCCCATTGGTTATATAGCTGCCATTTAACCAATATGGAAGTTAATAAGCTACCATGTGTTGTGTGCAATATTATCAACAGCATGGTGCCTATGAACAGCATACAGGGAACTCCTGCAAGGGAAGGTAAGTGGGATAGAGCCAGATGGTAATGGATGAAAACTCCAAAAGGGAAAAGTCCAAATGCTGTATCACAAGTTCAAGGTGTAAGAAGCAAATTTAATTCCAGTCTATGCAAGCAGCAAATAAATAGTGACTGAAATGGAGGGGCAGGACTGGGTGTAACATAGAGACTTTTGGAAAAGAAGGGTTTATAGTGTTTGGCCAGATATCTAGACCTTGAATCCTGAGCAACTAAGAATCCTGCCAAGGATGAAAGCTTGTTGAACTAAGTAGGAAGGTCAAGGATAGACTCCAATCTCCCTTCCTACTGCTGTCTGCCCTTTTCCAGTTGTCAGAGGAAAGTTACCATAAGGACCCAAGCAGAAAAGCAAGTGGGAAGGCAGGTTGACCTTATGTGATAAGATACAAAGACTGCGTTGCGTTGATTTCAACCAGACAGCAAGCCTGGAGTCATTTTTGAGTAGTTCTACTTCTGCTTGGTGAGTTGGAGGGAGCCACAGTCACCCAACTAGTTAGGCACTCATTGTTCCACAGAGGTTAGAGAAATGATAGGCAGCTCAAGTTAGGCTGCCTTAACCTCGCTCTATGGATAGAAGAATCTCATTCCATAGTTATCTAAGCATGACCCCAATGATTTGCAAACTTTCTCCCAACCCTGGAGGTCAGGGTATAATACAACCATAGATATGAATATAAAGCTATTCAGAATATTACTAACAATCCATTGACCTACATATTGTTCCCAATATATAACTCATTATCCATGTGGTTTATTTCGTGATTCTCAAATGTTGTGCTCATCAGAATTAATGGAGGATTTGTTAAAACAAAGATTTTTGAACCTCCCACCTTGTTTCTGGTTCAATAAGTGTTATGTCCTTGTGTCACCTCAAATTTATATGTTGAAGTCTCAACTGGAAATATCTTAGAATAAACTGTATTTGGAGATAGAGACTTTAAAGGGATAATTTAAAAAAATGAGTTACATTGTCCAACAATTACAGGCAGACTTGATTCCAGAACTGTGGGATATAGAGACCAGGAACCTTCATTTCACAGATTCTTATGCTTCAGGAAGTGGAGGAACAATGAAGGGTTTGAGGTTACTGAGATCAGGCAAGGCCATTGTTTTGGAAAAAAGATGGTAATGTGGCTTTCAGGGAGTTCAGTTGGAGGAGATGGCAAGACACCCAGATGCTAACCCTGGACCAAGGTCACAGAAAGGAACTGCAATCATGACATTGAGGTAAAGTCGAGAAAGGGCACATGACTGGCCACATGGAACCTTCTAGGTTCCATCAACATCAGGCTGAGGATTTGTGAGAGCAAGACTTCATGCATGATCCTGAAAGGTTGTAAGTTGTTCTAGTAAATGGCAGTGTGGGGACTTCTTCACCTGGGCCTTGAGTTCTGTACACGTTGACTTTGGTGGGAGAGTTTGCCTGTCTCACAAGATTGGTGTTTTCTTAACCACAGTTAGCAAGTGAAATTAAGAGCTAAATTAGGAGCAAAAGAAGAGACTACAAGGGGAGGGAATAAGTGAGAGCCCATACACTACAGCAAGAAGGAGAGAGAAAGAAAGAGAATGTCAGTCTATTATGTCCAAATAATACTCAAAACCCAAACAGTCAATTCTTAATTAAATTTGCGAAGGATCTTGTTTTTTATTACAGCATGAAGGAAATAAGAAAATACAGTTTGCAATTTAAACCTATGTTTATGGAGGTAAAAAGGAAAATCAAGACAAATAGCAAACAAAATTAATATCTAATGCTAACTATAGTCACCCTAAAGAACTGAACCAAGAGCACAGATAATTACTTATTGAGTGCACAAAGTCCATTCATATTTCTTTCTCTAATTAAAACAGAAGGTAAATTTCATCCATACCTTTTTATGCATCTGTCTCAAATCCTTCTAATTTATGTTAAAAATAAAACAAAAAAACCTTTCCACTGAATTTAAAGACACAGGCAGAACATGCTGGCATGCTGGGCTGCAGAAATACAACCCCTGTTTCTAACTCTGCAAGAACTAGTTTTCACATCAAGGTATTTCTAGTAAGACTTTTTCATTCATAACCTGCTTCTACCCCCATACTCAACTGATCTGTGAGTTCTGTTTTGACCAACCACTTTCTCTTCTCCTTTCTCACTGTTCCCATTCATCAGCCTTGGCCCCCTTCATTTGAACAAACCAAAGTTCAAATTATTTGACACTGTAATATTTTGTTCACTTTATGCAAGACCTTATAAATTTGAAGGTTTGTCTGACCTTTCCCAAAATGTAGACAAATAAAGGGTGCTTCTGAGCATTCTGTTTTTATATAAGATCGTTATTATTGTGATCAGATTCAGCATACCTGCCTTATGTGAGTGGCTGAAGCTGCACAGTCTAGGCACTGCGGCTACGCTGGGTGTTCACAGTCTGAGAAGAACACACGAACAGACCATTGCATAACCATGTTGAAGGACCACACAGAAGTCTGCACCGGGTATCATGGCAACCTACAATCTATCCTCCATGATGATAAGGAGGCAATTTGTTTAGTTCCCTGCTGCTTTTGAAATCTCCCCCAGATGCAATGACCCTTCTCTTCTGGACTGTCCTTACAATGATTCATTCAACCACAAGAGACGAAGGTTCTGGGAAACCAAGGGCTAGAGACCAGCCAGTTGGTCTTTACTGCCCCTGTAGCCTATGAAATACAGAGCCCAGTGATACTCCCATGTGACTCGGGCTGCTCTTGCTCTGTCTGAACATGGGGAGCTTGGTGTTATGAGTGATCAAGGCCCCAGAGCAGGCTCAGTTTACTAGGTCTTTGGGGTGGCATATGGATGTATGTGGGGATGTATGGGAACTCTGTCTGCAGGAGATAAGCGGGAGGATATTCCCAAGAGGAGGGGTGTTCTAAGCCTTCTTTTCCGGTAGCCAAAATTACGGTCAACATTCTTTCCTCATTGGAAACACTGAAAAGCCAGTTTCTCTTCTGTTTTCTAAAAAGACTGCATCCAATTTGCAAACAAATAAGAATTATACCAAGGAATTTCCAGACTACATGTTCTGCTTTTTGGCCACATATGGCCTATCTTCTGATTTAAGTAGCACATAAATCTTGGAGTAATTTGCTTAAAAGCTATGATGACAGAATATTAACTACAGCATCTGTTCAGCAAGAGATCATTTGTGGAGATGCTAGCAGGTCTTGGGATTTGTCCATGGTTACCTTATAATGTCACTATTCTTCTGGTGTCTGGCATGCTGTGAGGCAATAGGTATGTGATGTGGAATGACTATCCAAGGCAGGCCATGGGATGATGTGGGTGGTGTATGCATCAGGGAAGATGTTAGGAGAAGATTGGAAATTGGCCAAGTGACTAAGGAAGGGTGTTATGAGCGTTCCAGGGAGAGGAGGCAATGTGAGTAGGAGCTGTGAGTTGAGGTGGCAGAGAAGACATGGAGTAAATCACAAGTCATCCCATCAGCAGAGGGTGAGAGAGAAACAAGAAGAAATAGAAAAGGGTAAGACTGCAAGGGCATTGCATGTCAGGTTCAATTCAGTGCAACAAATGTGTGTTCTGAGATCAGATGCCACATTGTACACATACATTACTAGTATCCCAAAGGCCAGGATACAAAACTTGGCAGTTGACAGAATAGGAAAGAGATTCCAACATGATGAAAGGACCGGTCGTTGCCTGGGGTAGCAGGCTTTCAGAGACAAATCCCTGGATGCTCTTTCCTTGGCAATATGATGCCAAGAGGACAAAATTAGGCCAAGAAATTCAACTTGTTTTCTGAAAGAGGAATGGATGGAATATTGTTAATTTGGCATCCATTCCAGAACCAAGGAATAGGCCTCATGTGCAACTGCTCCATTCTGTCATTTAGCTAAGGGGAGTGTGAAGATTTGCCAACCATTGTTCCTGGGTTTTATACAATTTCAGAGCTGTGTTATGTCGACATCATGATCATGGCTTCCTCCGGAAGAGGCCAGTGGAAAGAATGGCAGAAACACTCCAAAGTCCTGCCTGGGTGCACAGCTGAACGGCCTGCTACAAGGTCAGGCCCTGTGAAATGCAGTGAAAAAGACAGAGGCCAAGTTCTTCTAAGGATGCAAGAATAGTGATAGTGACTGGCAGCTCATGAAAACTATAGACCCATTTGTATTTATCCAAGCAGCTATTTATTAAATACCAAGCTTCTCTAAGGCACAATTCTAGGCTCTAGGGGTCACAGCCATAAACAACAACAGAATACAAGGAACCTTTGATCAAGTGAGGAGAAGACATTTCTGTTTACTGTTTGAAGGCAATTATATGACAGAAAAAAATAGAAGTAGTATTTTCCTACTATTTAGAATTTAAATTAGTTAACACGCTTTGTCCTAATGAAGTGAAATGCACCTGACTACACAGATCTGTATCCTCTGGTCCACAGCTACAGTGTGAATTCTCATGGTAAAGAATTTTCTTATTCATGTGCATTTCTAATACCTAAGATAGCACCTGGCAAAGGTAAGTATTTGATAGGTAAGGTCATGTTGACCTCAGAAACCAGGGTAAAAATGCCTGTGTCTACAATAGCCACAGCAAGAGAGAGAGCCTCCCACCAGTCATCCATCATGGAATGGAACTGGAGCTCAGCACCATGGCAATAGCTTCTTCCCTTTCCTTGGCTGAGCCTCTTTTGGGAAGTTTCCTTTTGGGAAGATCAGGTCAAAGTCGTCTCTAACCTTGGTATAACCACCTCCTCTGTCTCTACAGCCATTCAACAATGCAGACTGTTGTGGTTACTGGGCTTCAGTTTGGAAGGTACTTCCCCAAAATAAAATTACATGAAGAGGAGAAGAAATAGATTAATACATTCAAAAGGAAATGTAATAAACACATAGGAAGGGACAACACCTAGCCTGGTAATTGTACATCGTACATTCTTAATAAAAATTTATTGAATAAATGACAGGGAAAAAAGCATGGCTTATAGAATTAAACATGCTATAGACAGTGCACAAAATATAAGATTTTAAGTATAATTTTATGATAATTAATAAAGGAGACTAGGCTTAGTGTAGAAAATTTTACTCTCATTTCAATGCCATTGGTTCAATGGAAACCATCTCTTATGCTCCTGCTGGATTTCTAATGGAAGTTTGGATACAGAGCACTGTTAAAATGATCTCACATTTTGATTCAAATTGCTGTATGGAAATGTGGGAACAATCAATAAGGATAAGCCTAGGGGCCAATGCAGAATTAAGGATGAACCACCAAAACACTCTCTTTTCTCCAGCAGAGGCAAGAGAGCTCTAATTCCCAAGCTTCATTTGCACTTGCCGTTATTCACAGATGAATAAAGGGTGCCACTTTGTTCCTCACCCCCGGGTCCACAGCACGAAAGCACTGAGAGGAAATGGTCCAAGAACCATTGGCATCTCACCCGTGATACATTATGCTACTAAATATCTGGCATGACAGTTGGCGAACTCTCATCAGTCAGTTGCCAAGTGTCATTTAACAAAGCAGTCCCCGTCCAGGACCTCTATGTGACTATACAGATAATATTATCACTGGAGGTGAAGAGACACATTCCCTAAAGGAATTCATCATTAGAAATAAACATGGCAGCTCACCAAAAAGCAAATGCAATGTGGAGAAACTGAAAAGGAGCTTCTAAGTAAACCCGTGTGTCTGGGGGGATAGCATGTGTGTGAATGCATGTGTTTAAATGTAAAAGTATTTTATTTCCATCAAGCAATAGAGATGGCATATTTTCTTCTCTTAAGTGCCTAAATTAATGACCAGGTTTCCCCAACACCATAAATAAAAAAAATAGAAGAAAATGTGCTCTCATGTAGCAATAAGATGACATTTGACTTTCTATGGACTGTCCAGAACAAAAAAGGATGGTATCTTCTGGTGCTGGAAAGGTTGTGGAATAAAAAAATGCTCTAATATGCCACTGGCAAAACGCGTGCCTTTAAGGGAATATAATCTGGAAATTTATTAAAATCAAGTCTTTATCCTAGACATATAAATACCAGTTTGTAAGGATACATGTGGGGACTTTGAAAAGTTTGTGGAAAATGAAATTAAAAAAATAAATTTATTTTGATGCAAAAAATTTCAGCCGGCGCCGTGGCTCAATAGGCTAATCCTCCACCTTGCGGCGCCGGCACACCGGGTTCTAGTCCCGGTTGGGGCGCCGGATTCTGTCCCGGTTGCCCCTCTTCCAGGCCAGCTCTCTGCTATGGCCAGGGAGTGCAGTGGAGGATGGCCCAGGTGCTTGGGCCCTGCACCCCATGGGAGACCAGGAAAAGCACCTGGCTCCTGGCTCCTGCCAGGATCAGCGCGGTGCGCCGGCTGCAGCGGCGGCCATTGGAGGGTGAACCAACGGCAAAGGAAGACCTTTCTCTCTGCGTCTCTCTCTCTCACTATCCACTCTGCCTGTCAAAAAAAAAAAAAAAAAAAAAAAAAAAATTTCAAACCCATGGATAGTTTTCATAATATGCATTTTCCATATTATATTTTCTATGTTATGTTTCCATATTATATTTTCTATGTTATGTTTCCATATTATATTTTCTATGTGGAACACATAGAAAAATCACATTAATAGATGAATAAGTGAATATTAATTTAAAATGGGGAAAATATGGCACACTTACATATAATGAAAACATAAAAATATAAGTTGGGAGAATTTCAAAGAGGCATTAAGTGGTTAAAAATGCAAAAATAGTTTCTAATACAAAAAATTTTTATAAAACAATGGCAAATCCATCTCTGTATGTCTCTGCATGTTTTTTTACATGATCATGCATAATTACATGAATCCTGAGAAAAATGTAAAGGTTATATAAGACTGCCAACACTGATTATCCTGAAGAGGTAGCTTTTTTTTTTTTTTTTTTTTTTTTTGACTGGCAGAGTGGACAGTGAGAGAGAGAGACAGAGAGAAAGGTCTTCCTTTTGCCGTTGGTTCACCCTCCAATAGCCGCCGCGGCCGGCACGCTGTGGCTGGCACACCACGCTGATCCAAAGGCAGCAACCAGGTGCTTCTCCTGGTCTCCCATAGGGTGCAGGGCCCAAGCACTTATGCCATCCTCCACTGCACTCCCGGGCCACAGCAGAGAGCTGGACTGGAAGAGGGGCAACTGGGACTAGAACCTGGTGTGCCAGCACCGCAAGGCAGAGGATTAGCCTATTGAGCCGTGGCGCCGGCCCGAAGAGGTAGCTTAATGATGAAGATGAAGGAGATGAGAGGCAAAGGTAGAATCCAACACAGGAAGCCTGCACATGAACGCATCTACCATACAAGTATGTGCAGATTACATGTAAATTGAGATTAGGAAAGAACATTTAAAAATTTTCAGTGGATCTTTATTATCTTCAGGTGATTTTTTAAATTAAAATTTGTTTGCCATTCAAGTGCCTTCACCATGTAGCCACTGTCTATTACTCTGGTCTTATTTCTACATTTTTATAGCACTTTTATGTTTTGTCCATAGGGAATATTTGTGCTTTGTCACTAAATGTCCCTTTCTGCAATTTTATCTTTTCTTTGGATTTGCTGTTAAATCTGCAAAGATTTTCTCTTTGACTACTTCATGAATTGTTACTCATTCCTCAAGTGTGAGTTAAAGTTTTACCTCCTCCAGGATATTCATACAATCTCCTAATGCTGTCCTTGTTCCTATTCTACAATGGGTAACTTGCAGATCTTGGAAGAAGGAACCGTGTCTTATTTATCATTATGTCCATGGTCATTTAATCTTCCCAGGAGCTCCCCACGACAGGCCTCCCCTTGATGATAGGTAACTTTTACAGAGCAAAGCATTATTTACAATCTGATTCTTTATGGAGATAACGCTGATATGACTGCATCCACACAAGAGCCAAAGCTCAGTCATTCAATACAACAACACTTCGTGTGCAAAGCGTGGCTCTTGTGGTTATTTTGTGTGCTCTCATGAGAAATAGGGAAGAAAAGTTCCTCCTTCATCATGTTGCTGACAGAATGAAATGATTGTACACTAAGATAAAAGTTCAAGATAAACAATGTTCAGTGACTTTGTAGTATTCGAAGTCATCATCTAAAAGTAAAGTGACTTCCTAATTGTGAACACTCTGGTATAAAGAGTTCCTTCTCAAATTTATTTAAATAAGGATCTTATTTTTAAAAGGGGCATTGGTCAGTCAGCATCTAATTGTGATTCTTTCAAAAGACAGCTGAATAATGATAACAATTCCATGTACTCATGGCCATTATCTCACCAGAGAACTATACCATGACCACTAACCATATTAGAACAGCTGGGTAACTCCTGAAAAATCAATACTGCCCACCTCACATTGGCATGAGCCACTGGGCAAACTTTGGTGTGTGTGGAGTTATTTGTTTTGCAAGGTTATATATCTACACTGAAACCTGTTAGGAGAGTATTAGAGCAAACATTTCAGAGAGGAAGTGAAGAAAGTAGTTCAGTGTTTCATTGCCATTTGGCAACATGATAAAAGTGCAAAAGAAAAGAAATGAAAATTTTTGGGTCTTCAGTGGGAAAAATCCTTGTAATATAGCAAAAATATTTGACCTTTCTCTAAGGTGAAAGTTCAAATTGGTACTCATTCACAAATTAAGTGAATTGGACAGTCTTCTAAAGTCCCTTGTCAGCTGTGACCAAGCATTCTTGTCCTTTGGCATAATTAAAGGAAGAGGCAAAGATGAACCAGTAACAGTGTCTAAAGGAGTCATTAGGAAAATGACATTATGAGGCATTAACAATAATTTAGCTCCATGTTTCACATTAAACATTCCCTAGGCACTCATTGCTTCTTCATTTCAGAATGAGTAACTGAAATGACATTTCGATACTAACACCCTGAGCTTATTATCTCTGAAGAACAAGCTCACAAGCTACCAGGAAGGATATGAATACAAGCCTGTCACCAATATATATCTGGTCATGATTCTGCCAATTTCATACTATATGAATATGTTACTGGGAACATTTTATGAGTTTGTATGCAGAAGTAAAGCTTAAATAAAATATAGAGAATCTACATTATAGAACCATAGACATTAGATCTGGAGTATATTTTAGTATTTATATAATCTAAACTTTTCATTTTATGAGGTGGGGGTGGGGGGAACCCACAAGATGTGGAAACATCAAAGTGTCTTTCAAAATTTGGGGAATTAAAGCCCAGGGAAGGAACGGAACTCAGGTCCCCTGAATCCTAACATGAGGAGACTTAAAAATGCTCATAAACAAAATAGAATTAAAAGATAAGTTTATTTTCATGCAAAATATTTGGAATATCATGACTTTTTCATATATGTATTTTCTATGAACTCTTTGAAGGCCCTGCATATACATGGATTTCAAAACGTTTTTGTATCAAAAGAAACTTGTCTTTTAATTCAATTTTCCATGGACCACTGGAAGGATTTGAAGGTCTATGGCGCTCTTTGCACGTGCCTGCTTGCTTTTACCTACTAAACAACCTCTACTGTTTAAATGCTTAGGAACGCTGCTGCATTTCTGTCATCAACATGACCACTTTAAAATGTTCCATGCTTACTTTACTTTTGATAGACCCTGAAGTCTATGAGGAAGATAATAAAATGGTGACAGACATAAAACCTTGTGTTGTTCCACTCAACTCTTAAGAAATCTGGTACTGAGATACAGGGAATTAGATGTGCTGAGTCCTAAAACTTAATTTTGGAGCTGTGATCGCCGAGAACCCACCCCAACAAAAAAGTTTGTGTTTTGAAGTTAAATCAGATTGGAAAACTATAGCTCCTTTTATAAGAAATCAATGTTTATTAATATATTAAAGGACCTGAAAGTCATGCTATAAATAAACTGGTTTAACTTTAATCCTCACTTAGAAGAATAAGGAAGCTCTTTTTATGTGTGTCTAACACCAATGTCTGACCAGACTATCTTCTACATAACAAAACTTAATAGTGAACAATAGGGTATGAGCAAGCATGTAGTCCCTCAGTATTTTATTTTATTAAAAAGTATCCACAAAATGTTCCCTATAGGTATCTCATTGTGAGGGAGGTATGCGTATGAGGAGAGCGAAAGAAGAAGGAGGTAATAAGACGTTAATAACAACTCTAGACTTCAAGTTGCATACAAGCAAGGCAATCAGCAAGTAGGCAGAATCATAGGCTGAGGATAATTCAAGTCCTATATCCTCAAAAGACACAGGTGAGATATGGGGACAAAGTTTGTTTTACATGAGTCCCTGAAGAATATGGAGAAAAGGAAAGTAAGTACCTTGCTCAAAGGGATCAATACATGTTTGCTGATCCACGAAAGGTCATGCTGTTCCAGGAGACAGTATGAACCAAATCTTGAAGGCAAGTTTTGTGTAACATGTTATTCAGGGAGGAGTGAAACATCCAGGATACCTGGAGCAGGGTGGAGGGTGGGTTTGTGCTATAGGGAACAGGACAATTGGAGCATTGGGATGTAACAGAAGTGAATTCTAATGTGTGTTTTCAGGCTGTCCGGAAGCTGTGAGTCTTCACTTGTTCACCTCTAGTCTGTACTGTGACTTCAAGGGAATCATAATATATAAAAATGTGAATTTATTGAAATATTTTCAAAGTTAATTTTATTTATTTGAAAGGCAGAATGACTGAGAAAGAGGGAGATCTTCCATCTACTGGTTTACTCCTCAAATCCTGCACACAGCCTGAGTATGAAATGGACATGTAAAAATGTTATAGAATAGAACAAATGAATGTGTATGAATAAAAGAAGCACAACAGGGAACAGCTGGAAGATTTTTGTTTGGAAAGCAAGATGATGACAGTCTTTTCTCACAATAAATAAGGTCGGTGACATCTGAGGAATGTCTGTTGAGACTGTGAGAAACCAGAGATAGAGAGAGAGTGCATATCTGCTTCAAGACAAAGGGAGGAATAAAGGACAAACCTTTCCTGTGGAGTGGATAGATTTGAAGTGTGTTTTGAACGAAGAATCAATAAGCCTGAAGAACTAAAGATCGGTCACAAAGGAGAATCGACAGTGAAAAAATAGCAACCAAGTTGAAACCTAAGAGAGTGGCAGTTTCATTAGTAGGAACAGGAGAATTCCAAGAGGGATTAGGATTTATAGAGGGACGCAGTGTCAGGGTATCATGGCAAATATCCAGTGGGAGATGTGCTGTGACCAGAGGATGACACAGGGAAAGCAGAAGCACTTACCCATCCTAGATCATTTTCCAAGTGAGATACAGATGTGATTATCATCCCCATTTCACAGATGAGAAAGGTGAGTAGCCAAATATCAGGTGTTTGCTCTAAATACACACATTCAGCAGGGAGCCTAAGTAAGACTATAGTCTCCATCTTTTGATTTTGCATCGAGTATTCTTCTTTTCCCACAAGATTTTATTGTGCGTATTTGAAAGTCAGAGTGGCACAGAGATGGAGAGATGGTGAAAGTGATCTTCATCTACAGTTCTCTCCTCAAATGACCACATTAGCCTGAGCTGTGCCAGGCCAAAGCCAGCAGCCTGGACGTCCATCTAGTTCTCCCATGTGGGTTGCAGAGGTCCAAGTCCTTAGTCCATCTTCCACTGCCTTCCCACACGCATTAGCAGGGAGCTGGCCCAGAAGCAGAGCAGCCAGCACTGAACCGGCGTTCCAATATAGGATGCTACATCACAGGTGGAAGCTCAAACTGCTGCATCATGTCAGTCTCTACACTCAATGTCCTTTTTGCGATGTTTCACTTTAGATGGAAGATTGAATGAAAAATTCTGATCAGAGAAAGAGAGACAGAGAGAGAAAGAGAGAAGAATTTGAAACTTTCTGATTTAGGTATGAGAATTGAATAGTGGAAAAAGTGTGTATTCAATAATTGAATTCAGCTTGATGAGTGTCAATAAAGTACCTTGTTTGCTCTTGGCTCTGTGACACAATGAGGCAATGGGAAGGTGATAAGTGCAAGGTCAAGGACTGACATTTAGGGAAAGTGAAAAAGAAGAAAGAAGAATCAGTAAATCAGCTGCATTGCATTAAAATCATGAAGTTCTGCATCATGAGGACCTACTTTGAGCAAGATAGATGTGGGTTGACTGAAAAGGATTGTGCACATGAAAAAGTGCAAGAAACTTCAGACAGAGCAATGGTTTGACTGGAGGTGACAATCAGGGAACGAGAACTCAGAGTTGTCCTTTCTCATTACTGCTGTCCTTGGCTCAAACAAAAATGAAAACCAAGATTAATTAATATTTCAGTATGTCCCTTTCCACTAGGACAAGATCCTGGCTGGAATCCTGGATCGAGGGTGGGGCTTCTGTATTTGAAGTGGGTGTGTGCCCTGTAGAATAACAGGTTAAGCCACCATCTGCAGTGCCAGCATTCTAAATGGGCACTGGTTTGAGTCCCAGCTTCTTCACTTCCCATCCAGCTCGCTGCTAATGTGTCTGGAAAGACAGCGGAGGATGGTCTGAGTATTTGGGCCCCTGCAGCTCCTGGCTCCTGGCTTCCGCACAGCCCAGTTCTGGCTGTTGTGGCCATTTGGGAAGTGAACCAGTATATGGAAGATCTCTCTCTTTCTCTCCCTCTGTCACTATAATTCTGACTTTCAAATAAAGAAATAAATCTTGCTTTTTTAAAAAAAGTATTGGCCAAAAAGCATAAGATTTTTTTAAAATAAATAAATAAAATAAAGTGGATGTGCCCACAGGAGAAGTAAGTGATATCTAGAGATTAAAGCACACAAAGACCAAGCCATAGCTTTCAAATTTACTTGAATGACAAAAATTCTTCCTTGAGTGACAAAAATTCTTCCTTCCCCTGTTTTTCTCTCCCTCGAACAGAACTGGAGGAATGGACTGAAAATAGTACTGTAGGCAGGATGTCTCAGAGTCTGTTGCCCACATTTCTTTCCCACTGAAACAGGCCACACTGCACATCTGTCAGATTACTGATATTATGTGCTATCCCTGGAACATGCTTTGATAATCTCCACTTGCAAATTTTGCAGCCCCTCATAATTTTGCTCTAATAAAATCTCCTCCAGGAAGCCTTACCTGAAAACCTTGGACTGAAATGACCTCTCCCTTCCTGGCCTCTATGACACTTTATGGTATTAGAAGTCTGTCATTCACTAGTCTGTACTATAACTTTAGAGAAAACATTATATATAAAAATATGAATTTATTAAAATATTTAAAGGTTATTATTATTTATTTGAAAGACAGAGTAATAGAGACAGACAGAAAGATCTTCCATCCTCTGGTTCACTCCCCAAATGCCCACAACAGCCGTGGCTGGAACAGGTCACAGCCAGGAGCCAAAGACTCTTTCTTGGTCTCCCAAGTTGGTAGCACATACCCAGATATCTTGCTTCCCAAGGTGTTTCCTTGCAGGAAGTTCTATTAGAAGTGGAGTTGGGACTTGAACCCAGGCATTGTGAATGGAATGTGGGCATCTTAACCACTGTGCCAAATGGCCGTCCCTGCTAAGATATTTTAAATATGATTTATCTTTTTAAGTTGTAAGGTCCCTGAAGGCAAGCGTGAACTTTTCTACATCATAATATTCATCAAAGTACTGAATTTAGAGATGAAATAAATATTTGATAAATGAATAAATGCACTACTGAGAAAAAATAAATTTAAAATAAAATAAACTTTCATGACTTGTGCATCTGTTCGTCTATGCCTGGGTATGCTCACTCTGAAATATACTCTTACAGTGCTGGGCATATGGGGATAAGCACAACAGTAAAAATCCCCACCCGAACAGCCTGCCAGCTCCATGAAGGAGTCATACAATAAGCAAATAAAGGAGTAAAATGTTTGTCAAAGAGCGATAAGTGCTGGGGAGAACAATGAAGTAGGTAGGAGGGATAAGGAGCATGTGGGGGTAAGGGAGGAGGAAGGTAAATAACTTAAATGGTCTTTTAAAAGTCATCAGGGAAGAACTGAGAAAAGCATTAAGGTTAAGGTCATGACTGAGCGAGCTATGCGTGTATCTGAGGAAAGCATATTCCCAAGATCAGGAATAGCAAGGATCAAGGCTTGATTGTTTGAGGCACAGCAAAGAGGTCACTGTGGCTGACGCAGACTGAGCAAGCAGGGTAGTAAAAGGAAATATAGCTAGACTTCAAGGAAGTGAATACACTGCCTCAGCCAAGCGCCACAAGCTGGGTAGCTTAAAGCAACAGGCACGTCTCAGAAGTCCTAAATCCAAGTGTGCACAGGGTTGGTTCCTTCTGGAGGCTCTTGGGAGACACTCTCATGCTGACAGTCGTTGGTCATCCTGGGCTTATAGATGTGTCTCTCCAACCACTGTCTCCATCCTCACACCTTTCTTCTCTGGTTTCTGTGTCTTCTCCTTTTCTATTACAAGCACTCTTCCATTGCATTTAGGCCCATGAGAACCCGGTAGGTTCTCATGTCATCTCCATCCTTTCCCAATTACATCTGCGAAGATCTTACTCAAAATAAGGTCACATCCCGAGGTTGTGCGTGGGCAAGAGGGAAGCAGTGAAAGCAGTTAGGAGGTGGTTCTTATTTCAATAACATGTCAGATGGATTAAGTGGCTTGAGTTGGGGTGATAATAAGTCCCCCTATTTTAGATCTATGGGGAGAATTAACAAAGTTTGTGAGAAAGTGGAATCAAAGATAAATTTATTTTGGTGCAAAATTCTTTTGAAATTTTTGAATAGAAGGATCTTCAAACAGTTCATGGAAAATGCATATGATGAAAAAATGATTCACAGATTTCAAAAGTATATTGCATCAAAATAAACTTTTAAAATTATATTATCCACAATCTTTGAAGCATCCTTGTATTTTTAAATAGATTCAATAGAATTTATTGACATACTAGTTGAGATTTTCTTCTCCAATGCTTTAGAAATAAGAGAAATATTGACTTAGGGAAGAGAGGTGGCTGTGTGGAAGCTCAGTAGGTGTTATTGCCTGCTTGAGTTTGTGATGAACAGAAGATGAATCTGAGTTATGGTTTATAACCATTGTATGAAGGTGGGGGAAATAGGGAATTTTTCCTTCTTTATTGTTTCATGTTTCTTATTAAGAATGTCTATGGGAGCAGGTGTTGTGGTGCATCGGGTTAATGCACCGCTTGGGAAAACTGCATCCTATGTTAAAGTGCTGGGGATTGAGTACCACCTCCATATCTAATCCAGCTTCCTGCTAATGTGCACTCAGGGAAGCAGCAGACAATGGCTCAAGCACATGTCAGTTGCAGAATTTGGGGAGTGAATCAGCAGATGGAAGATTTCTCTCCCTTTTTCCTCTCCTTTCTTCCCTCTCCCTCACTTAATCCCTCTCTGTGCCTTTCAAATAAATAAAACAAATAAACCTTAAAAAATATCTATGGCTTAACATGTTTTGCAGCAATTCAGATAGAGCAAAATTTTAAACATAAATAAACTGTTCTCAAGATAGGAAATGTATGCACACAGCAGGGATTGGTAACTGTGGATTTCTTATGCAAACCCCATCACCTAAGCAGCTCTATGGTTTGATTCACTATATCTATTTGAAGGAAAATATTTCTCTTCAGAGGAAGGAAAATGATCTTACTCATCTAAGAGAAAAGCAAGGAATTGCATCTTAAAGAGCTTTAGGAGGCATGCTGGGTCAGAAAAACAATAATGAGACTTAATATGAACCTATGAGTGCTTTGGTAATAGTTTAAGCTGAAATCTCGATTTTCTTCACAAGATACAACTCCCAAGAGACAAGACATTCAGGGAAAATGAAAGAAATGAAATATGATAAATTATACCCAATATAAGATTTGCAAACACATCTCTTGGTATTCAATGCAAAATAGAGAATAAAGATGCCTCTCATAACTAACTGCCTCTTCATGGACCTTGTCCATTGATACAACGGTGGTTCTGGTTAGATTTTATCTAAGGAATATCCCCCCCATTTGTCTAAGATTTATTCAAAACCTTTTACCTAATTCTCATGCTTTTTCCTTCTCCATAAAAGAATGCAGGGATTCATTTAAAGCCACCCAGTGTCCCCCAGACAGAGCACTGTCATTTTTGCCCCTCAGGCTCTACCATTCTTGTCCATGGAGGGTCCCTGTCTTACACAATTGTTCTGTTTTTCATGATCTTGTTTGAATCTCACCTCCTGTCTGATTTGTGTTGTCCTGTGACATCAACACACACACATCACATATTTCTCCTTTTACTAAAATGTTCATAGTCCTGCCATGTCCATCTCATGTCTCCGTCTGTTGCTTGGGCTAACGCAATAGTCTCCTCACTGAACTCCCTGCTTCCATCCTTGGGCCCTGTGGTCATTCACCACATAAAAGCTACAATGGAATTTTCTAAACAAACTGAATTACATTATTTTTTTCTAAAATTCCTCCGCTGGCTTTCCATAACAGTGTCAAATTCCAAGTTCTCTCCATAGCTCCAGATTCACCTCCACCAGCAACACAAGTCATTCACTCTTGGTCTGCTTTTCTGTGCCTGGGTTCCCACCCACATCATCTTACCTGAAATAATAATTCTCTTTCCAAGTTTCACTCTCTTTATCCTTTAGATCACATTTCAAACTTCATATCCTCATAAATACTTCTCCATGCCATCAGACTATATCTGGTACCCTAATTTATGCCTTCATAGCTCCTTACCATATTTTTCATAGCACTTAAGCACATAGCTTAAAATATGCAATGGTATGTCAAAAGTTTGTGGGAAATGTGTACTTGAAAAAGCCATGCACAGATTTCAGTATTTTTTTGCAATGAAACAGACTTATCTTTTAATTTCAGTTTTTCATTTATAAGTATGCTTGTATGCTTGAGGGATTGTACTAAAGGGTCACGATGGAGTTAGCATGAATTGTCTCCAAGTGTCTGGGAGGCCACCCTGCACAGAGTAGTGGCTAACTCAACTGTTTGCTTAATGAGCAAATAACCCTCAATTTCTACTGATACATATTCTATCATATCCAGCATTCCTACTTATCTTTGCATTTACCTCCCTCAGAATATGCCACATGTAAACACTGTGTTGAACATTTGCAACATCAGTCAGTGACTTGAGCACTTTGTACGCCTATTTCTTGACACCACTGGTGACTCAGCATGTGTACATGGACTAACTACTATCTGCAAACATTAGTGCTTCTCACAAGTAGAATACAAAATGAAAATAGTTAAGAGGGAACATTTCTTTACCTCTTGTGAGAAAATAACAAACATTGCTGCCATGCTTACATTCAGTTTTATAATTTCAGAGCAGTAGAGATACATCAGAAGACTTATTTGTAAATTTTTTAAAACTATATTTGAGAGACAGAGAGAGAGAGAGAGAGAGGGAGAGAGGGAGCCAGCTGTTGACTCACTCCCCCAGTGTTCACAATGGCTGGGTCTGGACTGAGACCTCAGCTGGAAACACAATTCAAGTCTTCCACATCGGTGGCAAAAATCCAATTACTGACCCATCTCCACTGCCACCCAGGGTCTGCATTACCAAGAGGCTGCAGTTGGGAGCCAGAGCTAGGAATCAAACCCAGGTACTCTTACCTTGGGTGCAGATGTCCCAGGCACAAGAATAAAGACTGCTCTATCAGCTTCATATTAAATGAAGCACCAAGGAGTGAGCAGATAAGTGACACAAAGCTAATTAATGATTCCCAGGGATGAGACATCCAAGCTCCCCTCTGCTACTCTCACATTTGGTAACACTTTAGCACTTGTACACATTAGAATTATCATCCAACACCTTCATTTTAAAGAGATGTTATTAGAGTAAGTTGTTTGTCCATAGTGACAGTGAGTGAATTTGTGACAAAAGTGTGTATGAGAGGTAGCAGGCCTTACGGTACAATCGTTAAGCTGAAACTCGGGATGCATTGGCTCCAGTCCCATCTCTGCTTCTGATCCAGCTTCCTGCTAAAGTGCACCCTGGGAGGGAAGAGATGGTGACGCAAGTTCTGGAATTTCTGCCACCCCTGAGGGAAACCAGGATTGCGTCCTCAGTTCCCTGCCTGTTGCAGCCATTTGAAGAATCAATGAGCAGATTCAAGACCTCTTTCCCTCACCCTTTCTCTTTCCCTCCCCCACTAGCTCTCCATGCCTCTGTTGCTTTTTCAAATAAGTAACACTTGTAAGAAGTTGGTCTCAGAATCTATCTGGGTCTCTTGCCTCCATCCTCACTCATCCCTCTTCATATTTGTTTTTGCTTAACTGTAAGCCATAGAGAAGCATCTCTGTCCAAAGCCTCACAACATTTGGGACTGAGAGAACTCAGATGCCTGTGCAGAAACAGAATTTGCTCATATTGACTTTGCCTACCAAGTAGTCAAAAGAGTGTTCATGAAGATGGGGATCTGGGGTCAGGTGAACTGTTTGCAAAACTATCGCTGACAATCTAATGTGGCCCATATTGTTGTCCAGTTTGATTTGAGCTCTCCGTAACTCTGAAGAGGGTTAAATGTCAAGTAACTAGAAGGGAAAATTAACCAGTTTGGCATCTAAATGTAGTGTGCAGTTGTAATGATTGCTCTCTCACTGTTACTAGGAGAAGAATTCTAGAGATTTATAAGCCAATCGTAGCCTGGTCCCTTAGAGAAACTGTTTCTGGATCCAAAACCTGCCTGTGGGTGAAAGTTTTAAGTGGTGTTTTTAAATGTAAGTAAGCAAGCAAGCAGTTTCAAAGTGCTGAGAAAGCAGTATGTTCCATACTGAAAATATCTATTTTCAGCCTTTTTCATTTTAACCATAGTGATAACTTATTTCATACAGCTAATGCACTTTACAGAGCAAGTGTTTTAAAACAAAGGTTCCTGTCCAAGAAGAATAGTCTTATTCAGCCATCACCATAAACAGAGCGCCATTCCCTTGTTCTATCCTCTATAAGTGGCAATAGAGAATCCATAAAAACAACCACTTGCTGGTGTAAATCTTTCTTGTAAATGCCAGGTGTATATGTATTTATATGGTTTTGGTGGGTTGAGAATTAACTTAGTACTTTATAAAACAGGAACTATTGGATGTGAATCAGTGATCTAAACCACACATTGAAATAAATTATGTGGGAATTACCTTACCTGTTCTTCTGTTCAGTATATTGAATTCACCTGTGAAAGCTTAGAGACTCTTGCATTAGGGGAAAATCTAAGTGAGTAGAAAAGAAAAACAAATAAGAAAAAAGTGTAAGTAATGTATAGAACTGCAGTGCCATCTTGTTTACCTAAAGGTTGCTGTTTTATTGCCCCTGAGATTTTAAAAACAAATCAACAGGATAGGTTGATTAACGAGTACTAAGTTACTAAGTTATAGTACTAAGTATTTTTTACAAGCTATGAGACTGAGCATTTTCACCATAAAAATATGATAAATATTTCAGGAGAGAAATGTGTGTACTGTAATTTGAACACTACACAATGTATATCAGTAAATGCATCAAATCATCACATGGTACTCCACAAATACACATATGTATACTTTTTATGTGTAAATTAAAATATAAATAAATAAATTATCCCCCCCAAAAAGAAATCATTTGAAAAAAATCAGCATTTTCTCTGAAGCTTATAATTGGCTTAGCACTAAGGGAAGAACTTTAGGTGTATGTATTGCCAGATTTAACTCTCCAAAAAACAGCAAACACATGCAGAGGAAGAAATGGAGACTAGAAGGATTATAATAAAATGGTCAAGCTCGCACAGATATTCTGCAGCCAGTATGCACTGGTGTGTTATAATACAAGTCTGCGAATGCACTGTCTGGAGATGTGCACTGGAAGTAGAGTGCCAACTGGATAGCATGGAAAGCAGGAAAAAGGGGGAGAACCTCCCAGGTTGGCAACTCTAAACACTTACTGGCACAGCCTCTTCCATGGTGGGGCTGGGGGTGGTACAGTAGGGCTGCTACAGCCGCCCCTCAGCTCTGCTCCACCACAACTCCTGAGTGCTGGCAGGTACAGGGAAACATTTAGGTTGCCTGATATCTGAGCCAATGGCCTACCCTGCCACAGGGAGCTTCAGTGGTTAAAAACAACAAACAAACTGGCGGGTGTTGGCTCACTTGGCTAATCCTCCACCTGTGGTGCCAGTACCCCAGGTTCTAGTCCTGGTTGGGGTGCCAGATTCTGTCCCGGTTGCTCCTCTTCCAGCCCAGCTCTCTGCTGGAAGGCAGTGGAGGATGGCCCAAGTGCTTGAGCCCTGCACCTGCATGGGAGACCAGGAGGATGCACCTGGCTCCTGGCTTCGGGCCGGCGCACTGCACCAGCCATAGCGGCCATTTGGGGGCTGAACCAACGGAAAGAAGACCTTTCTCTGTCTCTCTCACTGTTCGAGTCTACTTGTCAAAAAAGAAAAACAAACCCGCATCAAAACCTCTTTCTGGCTGCTTTCTTACAACTCTATCATCCCCCCTTCCTCAATGCCCTCTCACCACGTCATACTATCACACACAGGGTAGTTATTTCATGTCTTTCCAGCTACTACGACTGTGTGTGGTTCTCCTGTTGTCTGCTCACTGGAGTCACCTGGGGGATGTAAAATTTAAAGCCTGATCCCCCTAAGCAATTAAAATCCACTCTAAGGGGTTGGTTGCCCCATGGTCTTTTATAAAACTCCCCAGATGATTCTAGTGAGTAACCAGAGTTGAGTCATGCCCTAAATTTGAATGAACTGAAGCTCCTGGCTTAAACCAACAGTGGGCTGACCACTTACTGTGTTCCCCGTGGCCTCAATTTACACATGAGGCAGGTAGAGAAAAAAAGCCCCAGTGGTGTGCTATGAAGTGTCAAATTGAATGGCTGCAGGGAAGAATAAATTCTGTGGCTGGGAGAACCATGTCCTTGTCTTAACCTCACAATGTAGATCCAAGGACATGAGCCTGCTGGGACCCCACTAGAAGACTAAGTTCCCCCAATAAATGTGAACCTGTTCTTTTATATCCCCAGAAAAAGGATATGCACAGAAGTTTTCATTTTAGGAACCACATTTTCCAGCTCAGTATTTTCTCTAAACTACTGTGTCACTCCCTCAGTACTTTCTCACACTCTAATAGATGTGACCCTCTTTTTTTTTTTAATTATTTGACAGAGACAGAGACAGCATGAGCTGCCATTTGCTGGTTTCACTGCCCAAATGCTTGTAACAGGCAGGGGTGGATGGGGAAAGTGGTGAACTGAATTAAGGTTCTCATGTGGGCCACAGGGACCCAATTACTTGAGCCATGGCTGCTGCCTATCAGGATCTGCATTAGCAGGAGACTGGAGTCATCAGCCAAACACAGGACTCAAACCCAGGAACTCTTACATGGCTTGTGAACCTCCTGACTGTCAGGCCAAATGCTTGCCCCTGGCGATCGATTTCTTAAGGATCTGTGTTTTGTGCTTTGTGAATTCTCATTCACCTTTTGTATCTTCCTCCAACATCTGGCTAGATGGAATCATTTACTCAATTATATTTTCTGTAACCTGAGGGAAATACAGTCCATGGTTAGGCTGCTGGTTTAAAACACACATTCCACTCAACCTGGGTTTTGGAGCTACATTCTGGTGGTTTCCTACATTCTTAGAGTGCAAAGTGGAACTCTGATTTTTTTTTTCCCAATGAACCCTATGATCTTGTGATCTCCCAATCTGTATCACTTTCTCAGACTCCCTTTTACTTAGAAATGTCTCATGACCTAAGAAGACTTCCCTAGAAGTGGCACAGGCAACTCAAACTCAATGGGTCCAAAGCCAAATCGATATCATCTGTTATCATCTTTATGTCTATTTCTCCATACAGTTGGTACCACCTCTCATTTGTCATTCAGGCTAGAGTTGCGGGTGTTTTCTGGAGTTCTGCCCTCTTCATCACTTCCTGTATCAATCTCCCTCTGCCTATCATCCCCAAGAGCGGCTGATTTCACCTCCTGTGTATTTCCCGGCTACCTTCCTATTCAGCACACCTGGCCCTGCTCTCGCACAAGCACCACTACTAGAAATGCCCAGTCTTCTAGCCAGGTCTCACGGGACAGTCAGCAACACACCTGACAGAACTCAAAGGTAGTAGCTTGGGTGGGAGCATGGATGGGAGGGACGGTAGGGTGGGAAATATCTCTATGCTACTAAATCTGTATAAATGAAATACATGAAGTTAGTTCACCTTTATCAATGTTTTAAAAAGTTGTTTAAAAAAAAGAACTCAAAGGTAAACCAAACTGTTGAAAGGCCCACTTAGCTTTCAGTGTCTCCCTAGGACAGGAGAAGGTCTCATCTGTTCAGCTGCCCATGGGTCCCTCTGTGGACTGGCCCTTGCCTTCCTCTCCACCAAGAACACACTACAACCTCTATCTAGAATGCAACTCTCCAGAAATGATACATTCTGCATTCCCCCTGCGATCTGCCTTGTATTCTGTGCCTTTGGGCCTCTGCCTTTTTTTTTTTTTTTGGCTTATTCTGCTCATCACCCAGGACTCATTTCTGTTACATCCTCTTCCAGGAAACTGCATCTGGTTTCCATTGACTCGTAGTTCTTCATTTTCAGAGTATCCTGGGAAATTCTCTATCATTGTATTCACAACATTGAATTATAATTAATCATCACCCTTCTGTATAATGTGAGCTCCTTGAATTCTGTGAGTGTGCTTTCTATCCGCAGCAGCTAGACAGAGCCTGGAACTCAATACAATATTATTGAATTACAAATGAATTCCTCTTTTATACTCAGGACATACTGCTTCCACAGTACTTATTACCTCCTATTGTATTTACTGTGCTCTTTTTCTATCTGTTCAACTAGGTGATTAACGCCAGAGAATTGACAAAGTTTGAGTGTTACTCATCTGTGATTTTGCCTGAAGAATACGTGCTGTACCAATGACAACTAAAAGAAAGGAGGAAAAGAAAAAGGAGGGAAAGCACAATTCCCATATAATCATTCAGTGCAATCTTAACACTTTAAAGAATAAAAATTCAAGTAAAATTCATAATGTTTTCCCTAACTTCTTTACTCAAACAAATGAAACAAAGATTCCTAAAGTGTGTTTTTTTGTTTTTTTTTTTTTTGACAGGCAGAGTAGAAAGTGAGAGAGAGAGAGACAGAGAAAGGTCTTCCTTTGCCGTTGGTTCACCCTCCAATGGCCGCCGCAGCGGTGCACCGAGCTGATCCGACGGCAGGAGCAAGGTGCTTCTCCTGGTCTCCCATGGGGTGCAGGGCCCAAGTTCTTGGGCCATCCTCCACTGCACTCCCTGGCCACAGCAGAGAGCTGGCCTGGAAGAGGGGCAACCGGGACAGAATCCGGCGCCCTGACCGGGACTAGAACCCGGTGTGCCGGCGCCGCAAGGTGGAGGATTAGCCTAGTGAGCCGCGGCGCCAGCCTGATTCCTAAAGTTTTAAGAAAGAGTTACATCTTTCCACAGGTGACTGTAAATAGAATATGTATCTCACAGTATTCCAGATTGGGGCATTATAAGATTTTGAAAGGGATCAACAATTCCTGTGACTGAAAATTGAAGGAAATAGCTCCTTTGCATGTGGAATGGGCAGAGACACGCTAGAATGAGTAATGAAGAAAAATGGAACTTACATTGTACATACATGCAGCATGAGTCATTTATGTTTTTAGCTCAAGCACAATGTTGTTGAAAACATGACATTAATTCATGCAAAACCTTAAAACATCAGCAATTAAAGATTCAAGAAAAGTAGTCAGTAGTATTTTAAAACAATAGACATTTTAAAAGCCCCAAACAAACAGCATAATGAGTAAGAATATTAACTAGTACTGAAAATATAATTAACATTGTTTTATCTCTAAGAGGGAGAGAGAAAGAAAGCTACAATTTTTTAAACAGCAATTCTATGGAATGTTCAATCACTTTGTTCCTTTTTTCCTTTTGTGTCATTTCTCCTCACTTCCAGATAAGTCATTAATAATTCTAGCTGTCTTTGGACAGTGTTAGCCCAGTCATTTCGTAACTTCTTTTTCACATAACATGTTCTTTTTGGAGATGAAAAGATTGTTTTTTCTATGTTCTTTACTGTTGTTTGTAGGTGGGAGTGGAATACAATCTAAAGAAGGCCTGCACAGTCTCTGATAGCACAGCTGAAGAGGACGGTGACTCATGCTAAGAACTGCAGCTGTCGGTACCTGTCAGGAGGAGTTAGATTCCGTGAGCCAAAACTCCTCTGGCTGAGAACACATTCCAGCAAGTCTTAAGACAGGGAACTAGAACAAGACATTCAGAGTGGAAGAAAGTCATGAGATCTGGCTGAGACAGGTTGGTATTGCTGAAGTCAAGGGCCAAGTTGTGAAAATGTGGTTTCCATGCACCTGTGTTAGAATCACTGGGGTTGCTTGTTGAAGACACAAATGTCTGCCTCAACCCAGAGCTACAGTCGCAGATTCCCTGGGGGATGGGTACCAGTTCACCCAGGGGACTCAGAGTCAAACAACAGTCCGAAGCCATCTGTTTTAAGCCCAACATAAAATATGTGTAATGCTTGCCTGTTACCTTCACAGTCCTGATTGCCACACTATTTTAGGCGGGGCCTTAAATCCATTAAAATTTAGGCAATTTGTTTGGAAATTTTTGTATTTTACTAGCAAGGAAATACTTGGGACATTAAATCCCATATAGGAAATCCCATACAGTGCTACAGCACAGAGGTGAGAACTTTTGTGAGGTTCTGGAAGGATCTGGCTCACTGAATCCCTTCATGATCATTCTAACTTCTTCAGAGCACTCCAAAGGCCTGCCCTTGAAGAGTGCATGTTTTTAATGATGTGATCCTCAAAGGAAATATGCTAATTTGTAGACTCAGATGATTTGTGGGTATAATATACCATTATAATATAATATATATACACTATATAATATACTTTACATCTAGTATATTATAAAGTATATTATACTACGGATATTTGTGGGTATAATATACCATTATAAAGTATATTATACTACAGATTTGACTGTAGACTCAGATGATTTTGTGGGTATAATATACCATTATAAAGTTAAGTAGGATAGGATCGACCACCAACAAAGTCTTAATCTAAGAGAATATAAAATACTAAAGTTGCAAATTCCGATATCATAACATGAAAACGAACATGAAATGGATGCATATTTTGGAATATGTTATTTGGTAGACAAGATATGAGAAGAATAGGAAATCATGCCACGTCTCTTCCGAGATTTCCAAACCTGGGTACAAAATGGGTGGTACTCAAGCCCTGCCCCAAATTGTGCCTCCTTTGAGTGTTCAGTTAAGACCTAGCACAGAAACCACTCCTTCTGCCTCCAAGTAGTATGAAAAGACAGGTTCAAAACTTGTAAAGGGCAGCATTTTGTCTCTCAAAGTCACCCATATTCCCTCCTAAGTGTATACATTCCCTTTGCTTTGAATAAGTCTTGCTTCTCTGCCCATCTTTATCTGTGACTCTTCTTTGAATTCTTTCTCACATGGAGACAAAGATCTGGATCAAATCTAGCCAGGGGCCATACTCCCACACATATGCATTAAAAGGTTATTATTAATTTATTTGTATCACCATGAAGGAGTAATGATAGATCTTAACCATTATTATTATATTAATTAAAATGTTTATAAAAATTTGAAGAAAGAGTGAATCATTGGGCTGGTTAATGTTGATATTGAGAGGGAAGAGGAAAAATTCTACAGGATGGATGAGTTCTTTCATAATCAGCATTGGAGACAATCCAGTAGTGACATGGATGATAGCTGAGATTATGGGGAGAGGCTACCACTAAATGGCGAGTAGCGTGGAGGATACCAGAGGCAAACAGAAAAATCCTGTCTCACACTGGCGCAGTGAGATGTTACGAAAGAGTCTGAAGCAGAAACACATTTCTTAAGTACATGTAAATCTGAGAAGTGGGTGGCTCAAGAGGAGACTGGTTTACTTTCAAGTCCACATTAAATCTCTGTGCTGTTTCTCTTTGCTCTCAGGAAGTGTATTTCCCTCATGCCATCCAAGCCAATATTCTAGATAAAGGTTGTTTTATGTTTAAAAAGCTAGTATAAATTATTTGAATGCAAGTGAACAAAAAGTGAATTGGGGATTTACTATAATAATAACAACACTTGGGCATTCAGCACTTTTATTCCAACCACATTGCTAGGTGATTTACATATGCTAATTTTGTTTTCATTACAAACATACAATGAAGGCACTACTTTCCCAATTTTTGGAATATAAAATAGATGCTAAAGAAGGTAAAGAAGGACTATAGATAGGTGATAGAGCCTAGGTTTTTACTCAAACATGATTCATTCTAAACCTCTCTATCTTAATTGCAAGATTGAATACCTACAAAAACTAAATGAGGGTTAAATACCTAGGATGTACCAATTGTAAAACTCCTATGCTTATAAGCTTCTCTAATTCATAGAAAATAAGGTCAGATTTATTTCTAAACAATTCTTTCATAATGTCAGGAATATTTTTGTGGGATAAAGTGTGGCCCATGTGGAAATACTTCAAAACAGGTCTTTAGAAATTATTAACATCACAGAAGGCTCACATCTTACCAGGAATTCTCTCAATGGCAACTGCATTTAATAATGTTCATAGAGAAAGAGAGGGTGCACCCATCTACTGGTTTACTTCCCAAATGTCTGCAACCAAATGGAGGTCAAAGTCAGGAGCCCAGACAAAACCAGAGTCTCCTATGTGAGTTGCAGGAACCCAGGTACTTGAGCCTCCCAGGGTCTGCATTAGCAGGAAGCTGGAGTCAGGAGCTGGAGCAGAGTGTCAAACCCAGGCATTCTGAAGTGGGACATAATTGCTTTAACTGCTGTCGTAACCTGTAGGCCAAATGCCTGCCCTAATAATATTCTTGTTATCCATAAATCAAAGTCAACTCTCTGGCTTTTTTCCATCCAACTGACACTTAGGAGTCCCAGCTCATACTTGGAGCCTAGTCAATGGATAGTCTTGCCATCTGAAACAATGGCATAATCTTCAAAGTTTTCTGCAGTTGGGCAATATTTCTTTTTTCAGAATGAGCCTCCACTAACTTTCCTCTTCTCAGACCCAAACTAAAACTCATCAGTGGATGACTTTGTCTAGCTAGCAATCTCCTTCTAGACTCATTTCACGCATTGGCACTCGCTGACACCCCTTCTCTCACACATAGAAGGAGACACCTGCCTTCTGGATGCTCCTGCAGCACCCAGCACATCTGTATCCTGCGACTTTCATTACACTTGTATGTAGCTGTAGATTTAGGTACAATTTCACTGATTCATCATTGTATCCATGTTTACCACCATAATGGTTTACATACTGCTGTAACAAAATAATATTTATAAGTTGACTGCACGAGTACTTCTGATGTCTATTTTTGAAGTGGCTTTCTTCCTCAGATAGCAATGGTGTTGACTGTAAATACTTTTATATACTTTTATACAAATTCTTAGGTCTAGATCTCTGGCGATAGAGTCAGCTAACACTTCAGCCTCCCAATTTTAATATCATAATAAAGCCCCCAATCTTAAAGGAAAAATAATTTTTAGAAGAGTTCCTTGTCATATTTTGAAGTGAAAATATCTAAAACTTTCGTCTTGAGGTGAGAAAAGTGAAAAGAATACTAAGCATCCATGTACCCTAGTCTTATTGTCTGGATCCCATACAAGCAATCTAAAAGATTTACAGATAGATATGGCTCAAAACCTTCCAATGAATAAACTCAACCTATTGTTGTAATACAACAGTCATTCATTGTTTTTCTCTAAGAGAAGCTTTGCAGTGGTTAAGAGACTCAGGCAGACTGCTTGGCCCAAATTCTCTTGAGAGATAATTAATGGATTTCAATTACATCTTGGCACTGACTTAGTCACTGTCATCTCTTATATGGACTAGTGTAACATCCTTGTAACTGTTCTCTCTGCTTCTGTCCTGGCTCCCTTACAGCTAGTTCTCTAAAGAGCCTTTTAAATGGTCCAGTAACAAAGATCTCTCTCTCTTTTGCCACACCTTCCTCCAATGGCTTCCCATTTCACTGGGCAAAAAGGCCACAGTCCTCCAAGAGATCACTCTATTCATGCTGGCTTCCTGCTCCAGAGCTGACCTCACTTCCTGTTACTCTACTAACTTTCCCCTTCTCTAACCCTATTTGCCACTTTGCTCTTCCTTGATTGTGCCAAATACTCCTCTGAGAAACTGCACATTGTGACTTACCACGTCTTCTGCCTTAACTGCTCTTTCCTGTATTCATTGTCTGCACGGCTCAGGCTCATTCACTTACTTTACTCAGGTCTCTGCCTAAAGACCATGTGGTCACCATCCAGTCTAAATCAGCCTACACTTTCTCACTCCTTGCTGTTCACTACTTGTTCCCACCTAACGCATTACAGATGCATTGATGTACTTCCAATGTGCTGTCCAAGGCTCCAGGACAACATGGATTCTATTAACATCCTTTGGAAGAGGATCTGGTACACACTACATACTCGATAAATATGTGCTGAGTAAATAATGGAGTACCTCCACTAAAAGAGCTTGTAATTCAGCTATGTTGATGCACTGACATAAAGTGTTAAAATTACCATCTGTACAAGTTTGGTTGTACAATACCTGAAGGGGGTGTTTTGTGGTAGTATGGAATTAAGGGCCAGATGTGGAGTAACTGGCATAGATGATACATTTAGTGTCCTGGTATGCCTGAGATTATGTTATACAGGACCTGGAAGAAAAGCTATTTTTCTGTTTCTAGGTTGCTGCAAATCATGTCCCAAATTGGGAGACAAAATTTGAGGACTGCCAGCTCCTGTATCCTGTAGGCTTCCAAAATTAGCACATGGTCTGATCATCCTGTCAAAGTTGTCCCCACAGCTTGGAATGGATGAATATAAAATTTACATTGCTGCCCTGCATGCTTATAAGGGGATGAGCCTGTCATCAGTGTCCTGGGATATGGCCAACATCTACAGAAGAAACTAGAATGTTACACAGCTGAGAGCCTTTGGTCTTGGTATTCAAGTTGGCAGCCTCCTCCTTGTGGTTTCACTCCAGGGATTTGCTGTGTTCTCTGTCACAACCTAGAAACATGGAAAATGTGGAAGACAGCCTGGTTTCCACCCACCACCCAGCTGTCCTCAGGGCACTGTTCTTATAATTACTTGTTTGATGCTCAGAAAATGCAAATAAATTTGGATATTAGCAGAAGAAAAACACAGAAATGAAGGTAAATCTATTGTAGGAATGGCAACTAGACTCTTAGGAATTAAATTACAAATCATTTAAGCAGCCTTATACTTTTAATATGTCTGTCCTTGACCCTAATTTCCACATACCCTCTATTCTAATAAGTATAGGTCATTGTATGCGCACAATTAGCTTAGATGAAATAAGCTCACATACTTACAAAGTTAGGAAGATGAAGCTGCAAGCAGACATTTTTGCTACAAAACAAACCTCACTTATGATAGAGATGTCAACCCATGTTCCACCCCCACTGTAACTCCTAGAAATACCTCTCATCTAAGTTTCTTCGGAGACTGTTACAGGAGCTCCGAGCTGCCTCCAGGGTTAAAATTAAGTCACCTTTACATGCAAGTGCTGGAGAAGGATCTTCTCCCTATCATCTGTCCTAATCAGAAAAATAAGCACTGCTTTACATTCTTTTTCTCTTTCCAGCTTTACCTATAAAACATTCACTCTCCAGTGAATAGTTGCATTAACTTTCATGCAAAAACACACTTCTATATGTAGCAAAAGCCTTCAGGCTAAAACCAATCCCTCAAGACTGATTTTGCCAGAGGGAAAAATGTTAGAATTCCAGAGCTGTTTTCACAAGGAAACAAGTCTTCAAATGACAGAGGCCTTTCATTGCTCCCTACTGCCACCTTCTGCCTCTAGGCTAGAGGAGAACCAAGCCAAGATTTGCTTCAGCAGCACACAACACACGGTTGGGATAAGGCCTTGAAGTTTAGCCTGGCTCCTTCTATAGTGGTGACCCTCTTATTCATGCATCCATACTTTTTAAAGTCAGATGCATAATAGTGTGCGCAGTATACAAACTTTTGTGTAACAAAAGGAAGGAAGTATTTGTATTCGTGTTTATGTTGGCATAAAGGAGCACTGAGTAGGCAATAAATCTGTTTAGGTGCTGTTCAGACTTTTAGTACTGCTTGAGCTTTGCATTATACAGTCATATTCCACAGAAGGGTGTTTCATTAGCAGCAGACCGTGTACGTGAGGCTGGATACCAGATAGCCTGGGGGGCGCAGTAGGCTACTCCATCCAGGTCTGTGCAAGTGCACTCTGTGATATGCAGGAAACAACAACATTGCCTAAATGTGTGTTCCCCGTGTAAACATTGTTAAGTATTGCACCTGCATATACTCAAAGATTCATATGTCCCTTAGAGGGTTGGGGTCGCCCTTCATAATATTTAACTAGGTTTTTGTCTAACCTTTGAGAATAATTGTGATACCACTTAGTTTTCAGGTTTTTATGCCAGGGACATTTTTCAGTACCCACAATTTCCAAAAGAATATGCTTGCTATGAAGAGAGGTCACAACTAGATTTTATGACTAAAAACAGGAGAAATTTATTGAAAATAAAGAACAAGTTTTAATCTTGCCATCTTTTTTCCATTAATTTCTCAGCCCCCTTTGATTTGTTAATAAGAATGCACTAGAAAAAATAACTCTACTTCCCTCTTATTTTTTAATATCACCAATCAGTTTTTTTTTTTTTTAACAGGCAGAGTGGACAGTGAAAGAGAGAGAGAGAGACAGAGAGAAAGGTCTTCCTTTTCCATTGGTTCACCCTCCAATGGCCGCCGCAGCTGGTGCACCGAGCTGATCTGAAGCCAGGAGCCAGGTGCTTCTCCTGGTCTCCCATGTGGGTGCAGAGCCCAAGGACTTGGGCCATCCTCCACTGCACTCCCGGGCCGCAGCAGAGAGCTGGACTGGAAGAGGAGCAACTGGGACAGAATCCGGAATCCGGCGCCCCGACCAAGACTAGAACCCCGGGGTGCTTGCGCCACAGGCAGAGGATTAGCCTATTGAGCCGCAGTGCCGGCCATCCAATCAGTTTTTTGAAAGTTACTATTTAGTAAAGACCTACTCTATTCTCATGTCCATGGGAAACGGTGGTTCAGGACATTGACGTGACATGCCCACAGGCCCTAGTCAGCACCAAGCATTAATCTGTGTGATTAGAAAGTAATTACTTTGCCCTCATGAGGGCCACATTAGCCAACCCCAGGGCAAGCCTCCCCTTGAGAGAAAGTGACATGTTGACTGGAGACATTTAACTGCCAAGCCGTGGAAACTCAGGCAGGCGTCCTACAAATGAGAAATGTGAGAAAAGCTCCTTGTTTCCTTTCTTGTGCTAACATTCAGATGAGTTATGCTACATTGCTGCCCATAATGAAAATAGGTTCTGGAACTGTGCAGTAGAAAAATGATCTGACTGCTAAAATGTGTATCCAATGTTGAGATGGAAAGAACATCTCTCATTTTCTTCCTGAGCCTAAAGCTCTCTAACTCTTTCTATTTGGACATCTAAGCAGTGAGGACAGTGTCTGAGAATTGTTTCATTATCCAGGGAACTAGTTAATAAATGTACAAGATAAAATCACTCTTTGGGGCCGGTGTTGTGGCGTAGCAGGTAAAGCCTCTGCCTTTGATGCTGGTGTCCCCATATGGGCACCAGGTCAGGTCCCAGCAGTTACATTTCCAATCCAGCTCCCTGCTAATGGCCTGGGAATGGCAGCAGAGGATGGCCTAAATATTCGACCCCTGTCACCCACGTGGGAGACGTGGAGGAAGCTCCTGGATCCTGGCTTTGACCTGGCCCAGCCCCAGCCATTGTGGCCATCTGGGGAGTGAACCAGAGGAGGGAAGATTCTCTCTCTCTCTCTCACTATCTGTGTAACTCTACCTTTCAAATAAATAAATAAATCTTTTTTTAAAAAAAAATCACCCTAGTAGAAAGATCCTTAATATCACTATTTAATGCAGAGTCAAACAGTTTACTGAACTTTAATAATAGTAACCATGGGATGAATTCTTTCTTTAGCCTGATGGATTTGTCAATAGACCAGGGACAAACCATAAAAAACAGACCCAGGTAAATAGAACCATATTAAATAAAAAATTTTTGTTCTTGGACATTGATACAAAATTGAAAAATCAAACTATAGAATGAGAGAACATTTTTGTAATATATATCAAAGGATTTATAATCAGAATAGAGAACTCCTACGCATCCAATTGGGCAAATGATTTTCACAGACACTTCTCCAAAGAAGATATAAGTATGTTTGATAAGCCCACACGAAAATATTCAACACCAATAGTCTATCCGAGATATGCAAATTAAAGTCACAACAAAATATCACTACACACCCACTGGAAATGCTAAATTTAAAGTCATCAACAATATCAAGTGCTAGCAAGGATGTGGAGTTCTCATGTATTTCTGCTAGGGAAAGTAAAATGCAACCACTTTGGAAAACTATTTGACAGCTTTGTACAAAGCTAAAGGTACACTAGTGACATGGCACAGTCATCCCAATCTCTCTTATTCACCAAGACAAATAAAAGATACATCTACACAAAGACTTCAACATTAAGACTCTAATCAATTTTAGCCACAGTAACCAAAAAAAAAAAAAAATGGAAATTATCAAAATCTCCATCAGTTGGAGATTGGAGAGACAACTGGTGATATTTTATATAGTAGATCACTACTAAGGAATTAAAATAAAAGAAAAACTTGGATTTCTGACACATGCAAGGACAAAGGAGAGTCTCAAAAACATTACACTGAGTTAAAGTAGACATACACACAAGAGATGACACACTGTATGAGCCCATTTATATGTAATTCCAGAGAATGAAAAGTAATTTATAGTGATAAATAGCATATCAGAGGAAGCCTAGAGCAAATTCTGGGAGATGAAAACAATAGCATCTTTCTTGATTGTGCCTATGATTATCCAGAATTATACATTTTCCAAGACTCATTCAGTCATAAAATAGATGAGTTTACTTTATGTAAAGTATATCACAAGAAGATTATTTTATGAAGAAGTGTTCTCATGTGCTGTTTCACAATTTGCAAAAGATGCATATTAAATTAAAAAGCTTATAAATGCTGTAACGTTCTAAACAGGGCTGTAAGATGAAGGTAAATTATGGAAAAATCTGTTTGCAAAGCCTGGGTTATGTAGGTGATCTAAAAGTAATAATTACATTCTCTTCTGTCCAGTTTTTCTTACATGGAAAATGTAAGTAATGTCTTCAAAGGCGATCATCTATAAAATAAACACCGAGTAATGTATACAGAATGACATGATTATGAGTCAGAGTTTAGTCACCGAAGAACAATCAAAAGAGTCTGGTACTATGAGCTCCTTCCTCCTTTGTGATTTATGAGATGTTATTTGCTATTTACCTGCTAACTCTGGCATCTCACTTTGTTTTTTTTTTTTTTTTTTTTTTTTTTTTTTTTTTTTTATCTTTTATTTAATGAATATAAATTTCCAAAGTACGACTCATGTGTTACAATGGCTTCCCCCCCCATACCGTCCCTCCCACCCACAACCCCCCCCCTTCCCACTCCCTCTCCCCCTCCATTCACGTCAAGATTCATTTTCGATTATCTTAATATACAGAAGATCAGCCTAGCATACCTTAAGTAAGTATTTCAACAGTTTGCTCCCACACAGAAACATTAAGTGAAAAATAATAGATGATTTTTTTTAAATGATGATGAAATCAGATCAGACCTATTGTCACGTTTAATCCCAGTGAGAGTCAAGTTGGGAATTGATAATTTTTTTTTTTTTTTTTTTTTTTTTTTTTTTTACAGAAGATCAGTTTAGTGTACATTAAGTAAAGATTTCAATCGTTTGCACCCCCATAGAAACACAAAGTGAAATATACTGTTTGAGTACTCGTTATAGCATTAAGCCTCAGTGTACAGCACGTTAAGGACAGAGATCCTACATGAGGAGTAAGTGCACAGTGACTCCTGCCGTTGACTTCACAAATTGACACTCCTGTTTATGGCATCAGTAATCTCCCTATGCACCAGTTATGAGTTTCCAAGGCTATGGAAGCCCCCTGAGTTCTCCGACTCTTATCTTGTTTGGACACGGTCATAGTCAAAGTGGAGGTTCTCTCCTCCCTTCAGAGAAAGGCACCTCCCTCTTTGAAGACCTGTTCTTTCCACTGGGATCTCACTCACAGGGATCTTTTGCCAGAGTGTCTTGGCTTTCCATGCCTGAAATACTCTCATGGGCTTTTCAGCCAGATCCGAGTGCCTTCAGGGCTGATTCTGAGGCCAGAGTGCTATTTAGGACATCCGCCATTCTATGAGTCTGCTGAGCATCTCACTTCCCATGCTGGACCACCCTCCCCTTTATCCATTCTATCGGTTGGTGTCAGCAGATACTAGACTTGCCCATGTGCTCCCCTTGACTCTCAGTCCTTTCATTATGATCAATTGTGAACTGAAATTGATCACCTGGAATAGCGAGATGGCATTGGCACATGCCACCTTGATGGGATTGAATTGGAATCCCCTGGTATGTTTCCAACTCTACCAATTGGGGCAAGTCAGCCCGAGCATGCCCTAAATTACACATCTCTTCCCTCTCTTATTCCCACTCTTACGTTCAACAGGGATCACATTTCAGTTAATTTTCAACACTCAAGAATAACTGTGTGATAATTACAGAATTAAACCAGTCATATCAAGTAGAACAGACAAAAAAAAATACTATGAGGGATAATGTATTAAGTTGTCCATCAGCAGTCAGGGCTATGCTGATCAAGTCACCATTTCTCATAGTGTCCACTTCACTTCAGGAGGTTTCCCCTTTGGTGTTCAGTCAGTTGTCACCGATCAGGGAGAACATATGGTATTTGTCCCTTTGGGACTGGCTTACTTCACTCAGCATGATGTGTTCCAGATTCCTCCATTTTGTTGCAAATGACTGGATTTCGTTGTTTCTTACTGCGGTATAGTACTCTAAAGAATACATATCCCATAATTTCTTTATCCAGTCTACCGTTGATGGGCATTTAGGTTGGTTCCAGGTCTTGGCTATTGTGAATTGTGCTGCAATAAACATTAGGGTGCAGACCGCTTTTTTGTTTATCAATTTAAACTCCTTTGGGTAAATTCCAAGGAGTGGGATGGCTGGGTCGAACGGTAGGGTTATATTCAGGTTTCTGAGGAATCTCCAGACTGATTTCCATAGTGGCTTGACCAGTTTGCATTCCCACCAACAGTGGGTTAGTGTCCCTTTTTCCCCACATCCTCGCCAGCATCTGTTGTTGGTAGATTTCTGTATGTGAGCCATTCTAACCGGGGTGAGGTGAAACCTCATTGTGGTTTTGATTTGCATTTCCCTGATTGCTAGTGACCTTGAACATTTTTTCATGTGCCTGTTGGCCATTTGGATTTCCTCTTTTGAAAAATGTCTATTGAAGTCCTTGGCCCATCTCTTAAGTGGGTTGTTGGTTTTGTTTTTGTGGAGTTTCTTGATCTCTTTGTAGATTCTGGTTATTAACCCTTTATCTGTTGCATAGTTTGCAAATATTTTTTCCCATTCTGTCGGTTGTCTCTTCACTCTCCTGACTGTTTCTTTTGCAGTACAGAAACTTCTCAATTTGATGCAATCCCAATAGTTGATTTTGGCTTTGACTATCTGTGCCTCCCGGGTCTTTTCCAGAAATTCTTTGCCTGTGCCAATATCTTGAAGGGTTTCTCCAATGTTCTCTAATAACTTCATGGTGTCAGGACGTAGATTTAGGTCTTTAATCCACGTTGAGTGGATTTTTGTGTAAGGTGTAAGGTAGGGGTCTTGCTTCATGCTTCTGCACGTGGAAATCCAGTTTTCCCAGCACCATTTATTGAATAGACTGTCCTTGCTCCAGGAATTAGTTTTAGATCCTTGATCAAATATAAGTTGGCTGTAGATGTTTGGATTGATTTCTGGTGTTTCAATTCTGTTCCATTGGTCTATCCATCTGTTTCTGTACCAGTACCATGCTGTTTTGATTACAACTGCCCTGTAGTATGTCCTGAAGTCTGGTATTGTGATGCCTCCGGCTTTGTTTTTGTTGTACAAGATTGCTTTAGCTATTCGAGGTCTCTTGTGCCTCCATATGAATTTCAGCATCATTTTTTCTAGATCTGCGAAGAATGTCTTTGGTATCTTGATTGGGATTGCATTGAATCTATAAATTGCTTTTGGGAGAATGGACATTTTGATGATGTTGATTCTTCCAATCCATGAGCATGGAAGATTTTTCCATTTCTTGGTATCCTCTTCTATTTCTTTCTTTAAGGTTTTGTAATTTTCATCGTAGAGATCTTTAACGTCCTTGGTTAAGTTTATTCCAAGGTATTTGATTGTTTTTGTAGCTATTGTGAATGGGATTGATCTTAGCAGTTCTTTCTCAGTCATGGCATTGCTTGTGTATACAAAGGCTGTTGATTTTTGTGCATTGATTTTATATCCTGCCACTTTGCCAAACTCCTCTATGAGTTCCAATAGTCTCTTAGTAGAGTTCTTTGGATCCTCTAAGTACAGAATCATATCGTCTGCAAAGAGGGATAGTTTGACTTCTTCCTTCTTGATTTGTATTCCTTTGATTTCTTTTTCTTGTCTGATGGCTCTGGCTAAAACTTCCAGAACTATGTTAAATAGCAGTGGTGAGAGTGGGCATCCCTGCCTGGTGCCAGATTTCAGTGGAAATGCTTCCAACTTTTCCCCATTCAATAGGATGCTGGCTGTGGGTTTTTTATAAATTGCTTTGATTATATTGAGGAATGTTCCTTCTATACCCAATTTGCTTAGAGTTTTCATCATGAAAGGGTGTTGAATTTTATCAAATGCTTTCTCTGCATCAATTGAGATAATCATATGGTTTTTCTTCTGCAGTCTGTTAATGTGGTGAATCACATTGATTGATTTGCGAATGTTGAACCATCCCTGCATACCAGGGATGAATCCCACTTGGTCTGGGTGGATGATTTTCCTGATGTGTTGTTGTATTCTATTGGCCAGAATTTTATTGAGGATTTTTGCGTCTATGTTCATCAGGGATATTGGTCTGTAATTTTCTTTCAGTGCTGCATCTTTCTCTGGCTTAGGGATTAAGGTGATGCTGGCTTCATAGAAAGAATTTGGGAGGATTCCCTCTTTTTCGATTGTTCTGAATAGTTTGAGAAGAAATGGGATTAGTTCTTCTTTAAATGTCTGGTAGAATTCAGCAGTGAATCCATCTGGTCCTGGGCTTTTCTTTGTTGGGAGGGCCTTTATTACTGTTTCAATTTCTGTTTCAGTTATGGGTCTATTTAGGTTTTCGATGTCTTCATGGTTCAATTTTGGTAGATTGCATGTGTCCAGGAATCTATCCATTTCTGATAGGTTTTCCTGTTTGCTGGCATACAGGTCCTTGTAGTAATTTCTGATGATTCTTTTTATTTCTGTGGTGTCTGTTGTTACGTTTCCTTTTTCATCTCTGATTTTATTGATTTGGGTCTTTTCTCTTCTTTTTTTAGTTAGTTGGGCCAATGGGGTGTCAATTTTGTTTATTTTTTCAAAAAACCAGCTTCTCGCTTGGCTGATTTTTTGTAATGTTTTTTTGGATTCAATCCTGTTAATTTCTTCTCTGGTTTTAATTATTTCTCTTCTCCTACTAGATTTGGGTTTGGTTTGCTGCAGTTTTTCTAGGTCCTTGAGGTGCGCTGAAAGCTCATTTATTTGGTACCTTTCCAATTTCTTGATATAGGCACCTATTGCTATAAATTTGCCT
Organism: Oryctolagus cuniculus; assembly: GCF_051225735.1. Classification (NCBI taxonomy): domain Eukaryota; kingdom Metazoa; phylum Chordata; class Mammalia; order Lagomorpha; family Leporidae; genus Oryctolagus; species Oryctolagus cuniculus. Next base: position 23,741,736 of record NC_142876.1, read on the forward strand.
CTCAATACTGCTTTTGCTGTATCCCATAAGTTTTGATATGTTGTGTTGTTGTCTTCATTTACTTCCAGAAAGTTTTTTATTTCTCTTTTGATTTCTTGAATGACCCAGTGTTCATTCAGGAGCATGTTGTTCAGTTTCCATGTGTTTGCATACTTTCTGGGGTTTCCTGAGTTGCTAATTTCCAGCTTCATCCCGCTGTGGTCTGAGAAGCTGCATGGTATGATTCTAATTCTTTTAAATTTGCTGAGACTTGCTTTATGGCCTAGTATGTGATCAATCCTAGAGAAGGTTCCATGCGCTGCTGAGAAGAATGTGAAGTCTGTAGATGTGGGATTGAAAGTTCTGTAGATATCTGTTAGATCCATTTGGGCAATAGTGTCAATTAAATCTGCTGTTTCCTTGTTGATCTTCTGTCCGGATGATCTGTCTATTTCTGAGAGTGGAGTATTGAAGTCCCCCAGTACTATTGTATTGGAATCTAAATCTCCCTTTAAGTCCCTTAGCATATCTTTTAAATAGACCGGTGCCCTGTAATTAGGTGCATATACATTTATAATAGTTACATCTTCCTGTTGAATTGAACCCTTAATCATTATATAGTGTCCCTCTTTGTCTCTCTTAACAGTTTTTGTATTAAAGTTTATTTTGTCTGATATTAATATGGCTACCCCTGCTTTTTTTTGGTTTCTGTTGGCATGGAATATCTTTTTCCAACCTTTCACTTTCAGTCTGCATGCCTCTTTGTTAGAGAGATGTGTTTCTTGTAGGCAACAAATAGTTGGGTTGTGTTCTGTGATCTGGCATCTCACTTTGTATTGGACTTGCTTAGCGTTTAACATACATTTCCTTTATTGACCTTTACCTTGGTAAGCACCCATTTTAATTTCTTCAACCTTGTCACAAATTTCCATAAGGTGAGAACCATGTCTGAATCCTTTATTATGGTTCATTTGTGCATACTAATATTCGATGAGAGTTGAACATTGTGTTGATGATGTTGATGATTTTTTTTCAAGATTTATTTATTTATTTATTTTTTGGACAGGCAGAGTGGACAGTGAGAGAGAGAGAGACAGAGAGAAAGGTCTTCCTTTACCGTTGGTTCACCCTCCAATGGCCGCCGCGGCCGGCGCGCTGCTTGAAAGTCAGAGTTACACAGAGAGAGAAGAGGCAGAGAGAGAGAGAAGTCTTCTATCTACTGGTTCACTCCCCAGTTGGCCGTAACGGCTAGAGCTGTCCCATCTGAAGCCAGGATCCAGGAGCTTCCTTTGGGTCTCCCACATGAGTGCAGAGGCTCAAGGACTTTCCCAGGCCATAGCAGAGAGCTGGATTGGAAGTGAAACAGCCAGGACTCAAACTGCAGATGGCGGCTTAACCTGCTATGCCACAGCACCGCGCAGTGTTGATGATTATACTGATACTCTTATTTTTAAAAAATATTGCCTCTTCAAATATTGCCGCATTATTTTCAAATAAAAAATCCTTTGATAGAATCATTCTGATACTTTAAAGCCCTTTCTTTCCTTTTCCCTTGGTATATTCACAGACCTAGTACCATTCATTTATGCACTACTTTAGTCTCTGAATAAACATGTATTGAGCATCTCTTGTTCCCAGGTACTGTGCTAAGTAGTGAACATACACAGATAATTATGTCCCCATGCATTTTTTAAAGATGTATTTATTTTTGAAAGAGTTACAAGATAGAGGGAGAGAGAGAGGGGTGGGAGAGAGTGAGAGAGAAAGAGAGAGAGAGGTCTTCCATCCGCTGGTTCACTCCCCAGATGGTCTCAGTGACTGGGGCTAGGCTAAGCTGCAGTCAGGAGCCAGGAGCCTCACCCAGGTCTCCCACATGGGTGAAGAGTCCCCAGCACTTGGGCCATCTGCTGCTGCTTTCCTCAGGCCATTAGCAGGGAGCTGGATTGAAAATGGAGCAGCTGGGATGTGAACCAGCTCCCATTCGGAATGCAGCCATCTCAGGCAGCAGCATTACCCACGACATTACAATGCCTGCCCCATATGCCCATGTTTTTTGTTTTTTTTTTTTTTCAGAAAAAAATTTTATTTAATAAATACAAATTTCAAAAGTACAGCTTTTGGATTATAGCGGTTTCCCCCCAATAACCACCCTCCCACCCACAAACCATTCCATCTCCTACACCCTCTCACATCCCATTCTCCATTAAGATTCATTTTTAATTATCTTTTTTTTTTTCACTTTATTTTTTTTTAAACTTTTATTTAATGAATATAAATTTCCAACGTACAGCTTATGGATTACAATGGCTTGCCCCCCATAAAATCCCTCCCACCCGCAACCCTCCCCTTTCCCACTCCCTTTCCCCTTCCATTCACATCAAGATTCATTTTCGATTCTCTTTATATACAGAAGATCAGTTTAGCATCATTAAGTAAAGATTTCAACAGTTTGCTCCCACACAGAAACATAAAGTGAAAAATACTATTTGAGTACTAGTTATAGCATTAAATCTCAATGTACAGCCCACTAAGGACAAAGATCCTACATGAGGAGTAAGTACACAGTGACTCCTGTTGTTGACTTAACAAATTGACACTCTTGTTTATGGCATCAGTAATCATCCTAGGCTCTTGTCATGAGTTTCCAAGGCTATGGAAGCCCCCTGAGTTCACTGACTCTGATAATATTTAGACAAGGCCATGGTCAAAGTGGAAGTTCTCTCCTCCCTTCAGAGAAAGGTACCTCCTTCTTTGATGACCCGTTCTTTCCACTGGGATCTCACTCGTGGAGATCTTTCATTTTTTTTTCCCCAGAGTGTCTTGGCTTTCCATGCCTGAAATACTCTCATGGGCTTTTCAGCTGGATCCGCATGCCTTAAGGGCTGATTCTGAGGCCAGAGTGCTGTTTAGGACATCTGCCATTCTATGGGTCTGCTGTGTATCTCACTTCCCATGTTGGATCATTCTCTCCCTTTTTGATTCTATCAGCTAGTATTTGCAGACACTATTCTTGTTTATGTGATCCCTTTGGTTCTTAGTCCTATCATTATGATCAATTGTGCACAGAAATTGATCACTGGGACTAGTGAGATGGCATTGGTACATGCCACCTTGATGGGATTGAATTGGAATCCCCTGGTATGTTTCTAACTCTACCGTTTGAGGTAAGTCAGCTTGAGCATGTCCCGAACTGCACATCTCTTCTAATGAAGAACTGGATTAAGGATTCCTCTGGGTTGCCTTTAGAAATCTCTCTTTTTTTTAAATAATAGGTAAAATCCAACAATTTTATGTAGTACAAGCAAGTGGTATTTATCCCACGTAAGCAAGGCTGTCAGCATTTTAAAAAATCAATAAATTGGACATACTACACAAACTGCAAAAATGTTAAATGGTTACATCAACTTTTGTAAAAGATATTTGGCATAAAAAAACTGAGCAAACAAGAAACAGAAGAGAAATTCCTCATCTAGATAAAGAATATCTACCAAAACCAACTTTAATAGTGAAATTGGACAGTTTTCCCTTAAGTTGGGGAAAGGGGGAAGTGTCTTTTTCTCACCACTACTTTTCAATATTATGGTGGAATTACTAGACAGTGCAGTAACACAAAGAAAGGATACAAAATGCATACATATTGGGAAGGAAGACATAAAACTGCTAGCAAATGTCATTATTGCATGTATAGAAAATTCAAAAGTACATCATAAGTACCCCTGGAACAATGTTAGTGTAGCAAAGTGGCGAATTACATGTACAATTTAATTGTTGTTCCATGTATGGGTAAGAGCTAGGATTTGAAATTTAAAAACAAAATTAAGCATCATTTAAAATTGCATCAGGTTAAAAAGCAAATCCCAATCGGTGTCTTTTAACTGGACAGTTCAGGCCATTAACGTTCAATGTGACTAATGAAAAGTGGTAACTTTGCCCTGCCATTTGCCAAAGATAAGTTCTAATATATGCTTTGAATTCCCTGTGATCTTTTGCTGTGAGGTTTCCTTCCTTTATCTTCTTTCATACTGATGACCGTGTTTCTGTGTTTCTGTGTGTAACACATCTTTAAGCATCTGTTGCAGGGCTGGACGAGTGGCGACAAATTCTTTCAATTTCTGTTTGTTATGAAACGTCTTTATTTCACCTTCATTCACAAATGATAGCTTTGCAGGATATAATATTCTGGGCTGGCAGTTTTTCTCTCTTAGTACCTGGGCTATATCTCGCCATTCCCTTCTAGCTTGTAGAGTTTCTGATGAGAAGTCAGCAGTGAGTCTGATTGGCGATCCTCTGAAAGTAATCTGACGTTTCTCTCTTGCACATTTTAGGATCTTTTCTTTATGTTTCACTATGGAGAGTTTAATTACAACGTGTCGTGGTGAGGATCTCTTTTGGTCGTGTTTATTAGGGGTTCTGTGAGCTTCCTGTACTAGGATTTCTCTGTCCTTCTCCAAACCTGGGAAATTTTCTGCTAATATCTCACTAAAAAGGCCTTCTAATTTACAGCACATTAAGGACAGAGATCCTACATGGGGAGTAAGTGCACAGTGACTCCTGTAGTTGACTTAACAAATTGACACTCTTGTTTATGGCATCAGTAATCACCCTAGGCTCTTGTCATGAGTTGCCAAGGCTATGAAGGCCTTTTGAGTTAGCCAACACTGATCATATTTAGACAAGGTCATAGTCAAAGTGGAAGTTCTCTCCTCCCTTCAGAGAAAGGTACCTCCTTCTTTGATGGCCCGTTCTATCTGCTGGGAGCTCACTCACAGAGATCTTTCATTTAGGTCTTTTTCCATTTTCTTTTTCTTTTTCTTTTTCTTTTTTTTTTTTCTGCCACACTGTCTTGGCTTTCCATGCCTGAAATACTCTCATGGGCTTTTCAGCCGGATCGAATGCCTCAAGGGCTGATTCTGAGGCCAGAGTGCTGTTTAGGACATCTGCCATTCTATGAGTCTGCTGTGTATCCCGCTTCCCATATTGGATCTTTTGCTCCCTTTTTTATTCTATCGGTTAGTATTTGCAGACACTAGTCTTGTTTATGTGATCCCTTTGGTTCTTAGTCCTATCATTATGATCAATTGTGAACTGAAATTGATCACTTGGACTAGTGAGATGGCATTGGTACATGCCACCTTGATGGGATTGAATTGGAATCCCCTGGCACATTTCTAACTCTACCACTTGGGACAAGCCAGATTGAGCATGTCCCAAACTGTACATCTCTTCCCTCTCTTATTCCCACTCTTATATTTAACAAGGATCACTTTTCAGTTAAGTTTCACAGCCACAAATTTTTACAACAGAGACATAAATATGTAACGATAGGTATGTGGAAAGGGAGAAAGACAATGCCAAGGTAATGTCCAGAAATAAAATTTTGATCAAAATATTCATTAACTAATACAAAATTCTGCAGTTAATTTTAATACCATTTATATATTTGAGCATGAATACTGTATAACTGATGCTACAAATAAAGGTTGACTCATTTGGTCAATAAAATTGTGGTTCTTTTCCCAGGCAAGAGGACCAACCCTCTTTGACTTCTGATGACTTACACACCCACAGCTTTGCCTAAAGTCAACAAGGCCTTCCAAGGACAGACCCTGATACAGTAAAGAACGTTTGTTTGCATAAGGCAAACCAGAGAGTCAATAGTGAACTCAGAAATTACACTGTCGTTAGAAACTGACTTAGTAGAAATTTAAGGTGACGATCTGGGTAGCATTCTTTCAGACACTGGCACAATATTTTGGCAATTTTGAATGAGAAGATGGTCACAAAGATTATATTTACTTATGTGTTTCCTTGATTGTGATTTGCTAGTAGATAATCTGTGTCAGTCTGCTTTTTCTCTTTTTGCCAACAAAGGAAATGATAGAAACAAGTCATTACAGCTTTTAGGCCTGATGATAAAGTGTCTATGTGTGAGTGCGCTTTCTCTTTGGGAAACAAGCTTATTGTTTGCATGTTGCCCTTGCAACTCCAGTGGTGTCTTGTCCAACTGCAAACTGCAATGCTCAGGCTAATACTTCTCTTTGTCAGGGCCCTTCTCATGGTGCTTTTTCCCTGAAATTTCCCACACCATTCCCTCCATGACTGCCCTTAAACCTGCAAAACACCTACTTGTCCTGCAGGTCCTCATTTGGATGCCAGTTTCTTGGGGATGACCTCCTCTACAGCGTCCCTTCACATACACATCCATCCTTCACCCTGACAGGCTAGGAAAGAGTTCCCTTCATTTTTTCTCAGTGTACATCTTCATAAAATTTAGAATGTTTGCCATCAATTAGTTTTCAGTTATTAGTTTATTGATTTCTATCATTTCTATCTTGTTTATATCATTTATATCTTATTTAATAGGCATCTAATAGCTATTTATGAATCGATGAAATTTATAACAATAATGAAATTCAAGGAAATAATGTTTCACTCTACAAATGATATATCCATGATAAAATTATATATTTTCTGTTATAAAATTAATTCTTGATTTTAATAACATCTTATTAGATAATGTTAATACCCTATTGAGTCCTATTATAAAATCTAGGCTCTACTTACTTTTGTGGATATATGTGTAATTCCATTTTATCATAATTGAGCAGAGAAATATGAAGTCTTGTGTGAAGCAAAAGTTGGTAAAGATTTTTTATATTAGCCAGCGCCGCGGCTCACTAGGCTAATCCTCCGCCTAGCGGCGCCGGCACACCGGGTTCTAGTCCCCGTTGGGGCGCCGGATTCTGTCCCGGTTGCCCCTCTTCCAGGCCAGCTCTCTGCTGTGGCCCGGGAGTGCAGTGGAGGATGGCCCAAGTCCTTGGGCCCTGCACCCCATGGGAGACCAGGAAAAAGCACCTGGCTCCTGGCTCCTGCCATCGGATCAGCGTGGTGCGCCGGCCGCAGCGCGCCGGCCGCAACGCGCCGGCCGCAGCGGCCATTGGAGGGTGAACCAAAGGCAAAGGAAGACCTTTCTCTCTGTCTCTCTCTCTCACTGTCCACTCTGCCTGTCAAAAAAAAAAATAAATAAAAAAAAAAGATTTTTTATATTAATTTAAAATTTAAACAGTAAAATATTAGTTACATTTTTTAAATGTATTTATTTGAGAATCAGAGAGAGAGAGCAACTGAGAGAAGGAGGGAGGGAGGATGACAGAGGGAGAGGAAGAGGGTTAGGGGGAGAGAGTGCTCCAAATGCCCCCAAGGGCTGGGCCTGGGCCAGACAGAAACTGGGAGCTGGAAACTAAGTCTGATTCTTCTACATGGAAACCATTTACTTGAACCAACACTACTACCTCCCTTGGGTCTGCCTTAGGAGGAAGCTGGGATTAGGAGCAGAGTCAGGACTCAAACTCAGACACTCTGGCATAGGTGTGCCAGTCAGTGTCTTAACCATTAGGCCAAGTGTCCACTCCTAAAATATAATACTAATTAAATGTATTGTATACTACCTTGTTTACTAATACAATTACCCAGTGTGGCATGGTCATGATACATGTAGTCTTTTCATTTAGCAGGTATACAGTTTTAAATGGTTATGAATTCTATCATATTTAAAACAGTCCAAAACTTGTCTGAAACTTGGAAATAAGGCAGACAGTTGGGCAGTTTATTACTTTAAGATTTCATTTATTTGTTTGAAAGTCAGAGTGACAGAAAGAGAGGGAGCAGGAAAGAGGGAGAAAGAGAGTTTTCCCATCAGCTGGTTCATTTCCCAGTGCCTCCAATAGCCAGGGCTGGACTAAACTGAAGCCAAGAGCCCAGCACTTCACTCAGGTCTCTCAGGTGGGTGACAAGAACCCAAGTATTTAAGTTACCATCTGCTGTTTTCAGGTGTTTTAGCAGGAAGCTGTGTATGAAGTAGAGTAGCTGTGACTTGAACCAGGCACTCTAAAAGGGGATGCAAGCACCAAAGTACCAACTTAACCCACCGAGCCTCAATGCCTGGCCCTTTAATAAAGGGCTGTAGCCCCCAAAACATTCCCTTTGTAGGCGCATGTGTGTCCTACAGAATCTTGTGTAATGATGGAAATACTACTCAGGTGGTAAGCATTCAGCAAGTGTGGCTACGAAAACCTGAAAACTGGAGAGTGCAACGAGGAACTTTTTGTTATATTTAATTTTAACTAATTTAAATTTATATTTAAATAGCTAAGGCTACCCTATTGGACAACACAGGTCTATGTCTAAATGTACTTGTGTCATTTTTTTGTTAATAATTACAGGTCCCAGACTTAGAACAATTGTTTGTTAATTTGTAGAATTTTTCCATTATATATACAAATGATTTTTGCCTAGTTAAACAAATAGCACTAAAGATTTATGACTCAGTAGACTCTGGCCAGTTTTTTAATCTAACTCAGCAATTTTATTCTAATATCTTTGTTAAATTGCCAATATACATATAATTTTCACATTTTTCTGAACCACTCACTACATTTGATTGCCTCATTAAATAATGTTATACAGAATATATAAATATGTATATTTTATATTTGCTCAAGCTCCATGAGCTAGAAATCATATTTTAGTAGTTTGTGGGGTGGGGGGTGGGGGATCATGTTCTACGGCCTTTAAAATTCACTGATAGAATTATTTTTTGATATTTCTCAGGGAGCACCTGAGAAATCAGAGTTGTTTTTCCACCATATAAAAGGAATAAAATAATTAGGTTGGTTGAGCCTTCCTGTTTACTGACTTGTTTAATACTATTGTAAGAGCTGTGTGAGAAGAATTGTGGAACCAGACGAGATGCTCAGATTTCCTTAGGCTATGTTTATATAAGTCACCTATTAAGATCAATATTTCAGAAATATATGTTTTTAAAGAAGGCGCTGGAGATTTCTCAGTGTCTTTCATAATGTGATTCTACCCTCAGGGAAAACATTTGTCGTATTATTATGAAAACATACTAGGGAATTTTACTGCCCTCTATTCTAATACGATTGGTTATTGGAATAAATTAGCCACTGCCGACCAGTCTCATCATCAAATGATTGTCTGCTCTTGGTGCTTGCCTGAAGGCTCACTGCCCATAAGCTTGACTGATCTTAAAGCCAGAACTGGTATCTTCAACAAAGAAAGGCAGTACTGGAGCTTCATGGAAAAGACAGTACCAAGTACTCTTCATAGACAGACTGTTGGTTATGGGCTTCCAGACTCAGATGGCTAAGACAATTTTCAGACTCTATCAGTACAGTGAGTCAAGATTTCCTGGACTCTGTTTAGTCCACTGGCAGGCATTTTACATGAAAGCAGACTGCTGACCCTAGATCCAGGGCAACCAGGATTAATCATCAGGGCTAAATGAGCTCAGGAGGAAAATTCAATTGTGGGTATTTGTCTGAAATATGATTGGCATTGTTTTAACCTTTTATTTTTAAAGAAATTTACAAGGAAATACTTAATCTTATTTCTTAAGCCATCTTTAAGACTTTCCTGAGTAGCAGCATATGTTTTTAGACACTGAAATTGGATGTTCTAAGAGGTAATTTTAGTCTCGTTGACCCCCTTAGAATTTAGAAGCAAAGGTTTTTTGTTTCCTTATGTTCTAGAGTAATAAGCTATTTGCATACGATTAGTAAGAATCTGTTTCCATTTTCACCAGGATATAGAGGCAAAAATCCAAGCAGCAGACCAGTCTATACTTGGAACGTCATATTTTTATTTAATTGCATATGGTGGCACATCATTAAGGAACATATATGGGGTTGGTGCCTACAACACCCTTCTAGTACATTTTTCTAGGACCTATTTCTGGAGTCCCAGCACAAGGACTAATAAAAAGGTTACTTCTGTCAAGCTAAGGATCTTAGAAAAGGACTTCTAGAATAGAATATTTCATCTAACTATATAGATACACCAGATTAAATCTTGTGATGAGAGTGTTTTGGGTCAGGCTTCCTAGCTGTAGGATAGAACAACCCAAGATTCCTTGTAAAAATGACTGAAATTAATTTTGTGGTCTTAGAGGTTGCTCAATACTATAAGGCTCTAGATTGGCAGAACAAGCTCAGGGAGAACTGTATTTGGTTAATTAATGCTCCTGATGAACCTATGGAAATAATCAGATCAAATCTGTGCTCCAATAAGACTTCATCTATGAAACATGTGATGTGTTGGATTAATCATGCAGGCTTCACTGGTAGATCTGTGATCACAATAATGGACATAAAGCAAAGAAAGAACAGAGAGTAATTTAAATAACATATGGAGATGAAATGCCATTCCAGGTTGTCTAAGGTAAGGACTTAATTCATTTCATTATTATTATTATTTATTATTATTTCATTATTATTTATTTTTTCTTAAAAGTCTCAGACTTCTACTTGTTGGTTTGTATTTTGTCCTTTGTAAACACAAATATTTTTTTTCTGCTGAACAGATAACCCCAAAGACTAAACTTTTTATTTCAGTAATCCCCTGCTGATGTTTGTTTTTAAAATTGCTAATAAATATTTAATTTCTTAAATTCTCTCTAAACTGGTCATTATGTCTTACTGATACCATTCATTAACTAATGGGTTAAAATATCTTTTATACATTCTCATTATGTATTTGCCTAAGAGTTATGATTTGCTAACAATTTATTTTTTGGAAAGGCAATATGTCAGAGATGGAGAGGGACAGAGAGAGAGAACCTGAGAGACAGAGGATCTTCTATCTTCTGTTTCATTCACAAATGGCAAAAATAACAAGGCCTGGGCCAGGCTGAAGCCAGGAGTCTAGTACATCATCTACGTCTCCTACATGGGTGGCAGGAGCTCAAGTTCTTGCACTAGCATCCACTACTCTCCCAGGCACATTGGCAGGAAGCTGGATTGGAAACTGAGCAGTCACCAATGGGATGTTGGCATTGCCTGCAAAATCAAACCTGCTGTGCCACAACAACAGCTCTAAGTGTGAATTTTTATCTTGAAATTATATTTAAACAAAACTATATGCTGTATAATAACATCAGATTAACACTCAGAAGGCATGATTTCTTTTCCTAGAATTTGAACCTGCCCACTTGGAAATTCAGGCTTATCCTTTCTAAACTGAGAGTGTTGGCCAAGATTTCACTGTAAATATTCTAAAAAAGTTTGACTCTGTTAGTGAAGGCAGAATATTACTGAAATAAAGGTATTTGAATATTCTGAAAAGGACTCAAAATGTTTTGGAGTATACTAAGTCTTCTCATTGCAATGTTAGGTCCATTCTAAATGAAAAAGCACCATCTAAATGAGCCCTCTGACAGGAGTGATTGCCTTTAATTGCGCCATTTGTTCTTCTTATAGACAACTTTTGGCACCAGCATAGATTGATATAAGATTTATGTCCTCTTAGCATTTTCTTCTTGCCAAGACACAAAACAAGGTCATTCTTTACCAAAGAGCATATGCTATGGTCAAATAGTAAATTTTTGCACCCTTTCTTAGGCTAACAACAATGTTGTTATAAATCTGAAATGGAATTTTGATCTAATTTGAATTTAAATAAATGGAAAATCCTAAATAACTAAAACATTCCAAAGAAAAGGATTGAAATGATCTGTTAAGGGCTACAAAAATTTTCATATTTTAAGATTATTTTAATATAGTTTATAGAAGGGGCCAGTGTTGTGGTACAATGGGTAAAGCTGCCACCTGCAAAACTGGCAACCCACATGGGCTGCAGTTCAGGTCCTGGCTGCTCCACTTCCGCTCCGTCTCCTTGATAATGGCCTGGAAAAAGCAGCAGGAGATGGCCCAAATGCTTGGGCTCCTGCCACCCATGTGGGAGACTTGGAAGAAGCTCCTTGCTCCTGGATTTGGCCTGGCTCAGCCCTGGCCACTGTGACCATATGAAGAGTGTTATTTCTTTGTGTGTGTGTGTGTGTGTGTGTGTGTGTGTGTGATTTTGTCTTCCAAAATAAATAGAAAAAAAAGATAGTTGATAAAAGGAGAGAAAGGCAAGATAATAAATAAATTATATATATATATATACACAAGTATAACACCTATAATATTCATAATACATCATTTTGGGATTCTATCAATAATGGATTTGGTTGGTAGTTACTTTATATAGTGATTGAAAGATTTTCTGTGTTAAGAAAATAGGAATACTGCAACACAGACCATCTTGAATCTAGCTATGGGTAATTTCTAGCTTTGAAAACGAGGATTTGCTCATGGGGCATGACAGTTATCAGAGCAGACTCCCTGGAAATTTGTCATCAGAGTCAAAATTGTGGGTTTGTCATAAGCCAGAAAATTTTACATTACTCTCAGTAGTTTATTCGATAATCATGCAGGGGCAGTTAGGTGGGGCCAATTGATAAAGGTTTTAAGTTTAGGAATTTGATTGTTTTACCTAAACTTTTACATAGTACACTGGGATCAAAGATGGAAAAAATGTGCCTGGTTAAAACCCCAGTGAGATATATGGATAAAAGAGTTTTTTTTCTCATGTGATCAAATGAGAATTAATCACTATTTTTAAATCTGAACACTATTTTCTAGATTAAGTCTAAATTATATTGTTGTACTGTATATGACTAACTTGAATTGCTACATTTGTGATACAAATAATTTTTAGTATTGTGATTAAATGATATTAATTTTATTATATTCATCTGTCTTTTCTTGAAACTTCTTTTGTGTTGAGACCTAGTAAATTATATTGCAAAGTTTATGCATATAAGTAATAGTTTCATAATAGCAGATTTTTAATATATCCATTAGATAAAAATTTAAATCGTGGTGTTTAAATTTTCTCTATTCTTAATTGCTTGTTTTCTGAGAGAGTCTTTCACTATGATTGTGGATTTGTCGATTTCTTCTTGGTTTATATATTGTGTTTATGTATTTTAGGTTATGTTATGTGCTTACCAGGTTAGGATGAACATGTCTTACTGGTGAGTTATACTTTTTAATATCATTTTACCTCCTCAATCCTAATTGTCCTGTCTACTCTAAAATTTGTTTTCCTGCTCTGATTATTGCTGCTTCAGCTTTTATTCAGTACCTCCCTGCTAGACAGCTGAATATTATGCTTATGCCTTGCTTGATGATATTAATCCATTCTTAAAATGATTGTTGTTAAATTCAATAACTTTAAATGAAAAAACCCTGCCATTATTTCAGTGGCAATGATTATATGTGTTTTATCCTAACCCAAGATACTCAAACAATTTTATGAATTAAAAAATGCATCAACTTAACAATGTAATCAACGTTACATAGTTAAGAAATAAATTAAAAAGAAATAAATACAGCATATGCACAAATTATAGCAGAATGAAGATGTACTGTGCCTGATACAGAAGTAAGACAATAACAGGAAGTGGTTGGTGGAAGAAAGTTCATTTGTCAGAGGTGCAGTATTACTTCTGCACCTCTTTTTCAACTTCTGAGAATGCACAATTATCTTTCATTCAAAAAGCTCTTGGAAATAAAAGTATCCACCCAAATAACATCTTTAGGGCATTAGGAAGCATTATAAAGACTGAACACAATAGTACTTCTAAGTCCATGAAAACAATGCACAGGGCAGATTGAAAAGTCTCAGATGTCACCTCTGTATCCCTTTGTTTTGGATTTACCCAAACCCCAACTAGAGCTGGAATTAGGGGCTGGGAATTTATTTATAAAACTGTTCTCTAACCAGAAAATGTTATTTCTAGTAAGCTTATAAACACGTCTTTGCCTAAAGAAAAGAAAATCCAGTTTATCACTTCCTGTTGCAAGCTTATTTAGTGTGTTATACCAAGGAGGGGAAAGTACTGTAAATTAGTGTCACTTCTAGAGAACTGCCGTGGACTGAGAGTGATACACGAGGCTTTCTCTACCTGCAACCTCTTGATGTCATTATGTCTTAAGAGTATTATTTCTTACATAAGAAGCATGCAAGTGGATTTTATTATAAAAATCCAAAATGAGTTTAATCCATTTATAATAGCGTATGCACTAATCTTTTATGCTTTCTGTGTCCTAAGTTTTTATTGTCATTTTGTTAGCTTTTACTGTTTCTCTGCTTTCTATTGGTTATTCAGGTTTTCAAATTCCCTTTAATCCCTTTTAATAAACTTGTTGCTCAACAAAGCTTGAACTTCACTGACATAATTATCTATTTCTCAAACTATGTAAAGTGCTAGATTGCTATAAATCACATCATATTCATTTTTCATGATACTGTTTTCCAGTACTTTAGCTCCACTTTACTTTTAAACTCATTGCCTCTTACCATTGATGTACTGTAAGTTGAATATACGTGTACATGGCCTCCTTTCTCTGTGGCCTGCTTGGGATTAGGTATACTGAGTAGCTTTCTTCAGAAAAACTTGCCCTGTAAACCTTCAAATATAATTTCTCTCCTTTACTCTCTATTTTCTGTCCCCAGAATTCTTATCAGATAAAAGTTGTACTTCTCGTTTGAGGTTCCATGTCCCTTAACCTCCCTTTCAGTTTTACCAATCTCTTTATAGTAATGGTTTGTATTCTATTTATTCAACTAGCAATAAAAACTTTACAAAAGCATCAGTCACTGCAGATAGTCCTGTTTATGATGTAGCTGTCAGATGTACTCCATCGGCATACACAATCCCATCCATCTTTGCCTTCAATAGTCCTATGTATTATAATGAATGTAAGAGGTTAAAAATACCTAGATTGTTTACTCAGATATTATTTCTGATGATCTCTCTTTCTTTCTTTTCTGAATTTTCACAAACATTACAAACTTATATCTCACAGTTCTAGAGACTAAAGTCTAAGATCAGAGCTCACTTCTGGGTTGCAGACTTTCAATATTTCATTATCTTCAGTTGGTGGATAAAGAGGGCTGGAGTGTTGTCTGGATCTCTTTTATAAGGATGCTTGTCTTACTTAAATGGGTTCTACTCTCATAACCTAATTTTCTCCCAAAGGCCCCACCACCTAATATCATCTTGTTGTGGGTAAGGATATCTAACACGAATAATATTGAGAGCCAAGAGCATTCAGTCCATGGCACCATGCTTTTCATTCTATGCAGCAGTGCATCAGAGAAAGCCATTCTTCCCATAGATCCCAGCCATGAGAGTGAACGGGTGAATGTACTAGTGTGTACGCCCTCGGGCATGATAGTAAACAAAGGTTTGTTTGTTTACTGTAGTTCATGTTCAGAAAAAACTAACAGCTACTGGTAACTTCATTACATTTATTCTCTAGCCATGAATTACTGAAATATCTACTGAAATTCCAAATGCATTTTAATTCTTTATGCATTCCATCATTCTAGAGATAAAGTGACACTAGTGGTTACCCTTGGGGTGGGATTAACGTACGGTACTTTCTGGGGTGCTAGATTCTAAATGTTGATCTGGTGTGATGACATCTGCGAAATCCATCAGGTAAAGAAAATAAAAAGTTGGCAGTTCTCGATTTAGATCAAACAAAACCCTTAATCAAGGAGTAGATAGTTACTTAATATTATTTCCCTTTCCTCCCTCTTTCTGAAATAGTAGTGAAACAACAGCAATAATCCCCAGCTTTTCTAAAACTCTCGAACCCTTTGAAAATATAATAAAAATCCATGGAAAACAAACAGCAACAGGGGAAGGGAAGGGATAATTAAATGCACTAAAAAGAAATTGTTTGGAGCATATTCAAATTCCTGGTTCCAGTTCAGTCCTGAGGCTTATCTGCCTCCCTACATGTGGGTTTGATTATACCCCAAAGCCTTCTAAAATATCCTCCTCTTTTTTCTTTCATTGCTTTATTACTGGTGAACATCTATTACTTTCAATCTAGCGAGTGCTAACTATGGAATATCTCAAATCCCATTTGCTTCTACTACCAAGTGAGTCTATTTTAAACCTCTATATAATGTGTCCACTGACTTCAGTTATTAAACACTCCATTATATGTTGCTGTCTCTGGCCAGCAAACACACACACACACACACACACACACACACTAACCAAACCTCTATTCATATACGTTAAGGTGGCAGAGATCTTACATCAAATCAAAAGGACTATACAGTCAGGCAAACAGGACACTAGGATTCTCCTTTCATTTTTCATTCACCACATAGGAATTTGATACATGCTGAACAACTTAAATGCCCAAACATCTCCTAGAAACATCTTCCTGCCCTCCACTTCTTCCCTGTTTGTTAGTTTACCTGGTTTAGTTATTCTCAAATCTTAGTAAACATCAGAATTATTACACACGATCTCATTTATAAAACCATGCTTGGCCACGCCGCAGCTCACTAGGCTAATTCTCTGTCTTGCGGCTCCTGCACACAGGGTTCTAGTCCCGGTCGGGGTGCCGGATTCTGTCCCGGTTGCCCCTCTTCCAGGCCAGCTCTCTGCTGTGGCCAGGGGGTGCAGTGGAGGATGGCCCGAGTACTTGGGCCCTGCACCCCATGGGAGACCAGGATAAGCACCTGGCTCCTGGCTTCAGATCAGCGCGGTGCACAGGCTGCATCGCGCCGGCCGCGGCGGCCATTGGAGGGTGAACCAACGGTAAAGGAAGACCTTTCTCTCTGTCTCTCTCTCTCACTGTCCACTCTGCCTGTCAAAAAACAAACAAACAAACAAACAAAAAAACATGCTTAAGGACCTTATGAGCAATTTAAATAATTTCCAAAGGTATTTTGACTATTTTATTTTTGCTTTATTCCTCATACCTGTGCCTCATACGATCCCAACTCACCCTCAAAGATGCAACTTTATGCTATGTTTGCAATGAGAATATAGTCAACATACATAGCATTAAAATTAGATTAAATATTATTTTGACTTTGGCAATTTACAAGGCACCTAGGATTTTGTAATGCATTGGTTATTATCATGAATATCAATTAATACCACATGATAAATTGTCAAGCATTCAGTTTAATTGAAATTCCAACTGGGCCCTGCCTTTTGACCTGAAGAACTCCTTCAGCATTTCTTTTAAAATGGCCTACCTCATTCATGTTTTTTAAAACATACACTTATTTATTCATTTACTTGAAAAGCAGAATGACAGAGAGAAATATTTCACCCACTGGTTCACTCCCCTGCAAGAGCTGTGGATGGGTCAGGCTGAAGCCAGATGCCTGGAACTCTGCTTGGGTTTCCCACATGGGTGGCAGGGACTCAAGTATTTGGGCCATGATTTTCTGCCTCCCAGGTACATTAGCAGGAAACTGGATTAGAAGTGGAGGTGGGCCTTGATTCCAGGCACTCCTGCATGGCACGTGGACACCGCAAGCAGTGGCCGAACCTGCTGCACCATAACATTCGCTCATGTTTCGGTTTCATTTTAAAATGTCCTTAATTTGCCTCCATTTCTGAGAGATTTTTTTTTTTTTACATGTAGGATTCTGAATCAATAGTTTCCCTGAGCTCTGTCTCTCAGGGTCTGCAGTGCCATTCTAGCCGACAGGAACGGGATGAGAGTATCAAGAACTTCATGACTCAAGGACCCTGACCACCACTAGTGCACTTAGTAGTGAGGAGAGGAAGGTGGCTCTTTATTTTCTTCTTTGGTGTTGGTGGGAGATGATGGAGAAAAGTGGGAAGACTCTGACAGCCCCTGATGCCCTCACCACACACCTGTCTTCTGGCTGGAGGAAGTAGACTTTTCAAGATCCTTTTTTTATATACCCCCATTCAAAGCTCAGCGTTCCACACTGTTGGAGAGCCCAAGCTGGGAAGTATATGAGTCAATGCAACCCCATGGAACCTGCTGTTCAGTCTCTCTCTCTCTCTTTTTTCTGTAAGTAGTTCCCTTGTTCTTGTCCTCTGTTCTGGACCTGAGTCCTGCAGCATTGCCTTTGTGTGTTTTGCACAGGGTTTCCAGTTGTGATCAGGGAGCTATAGTGTGGAGCATGATTATGTCATCTGACCAGCTGTTAAAGTGCTCTTATATCTCACAGATGAGACAATAAGACATTACATGAAATAAAGCAGCACCAGCATTTTAAACAGTAGTATGATGGTGCATATTTTCTCACTTTAGCTCAAACAAGATGTATAACTACAAATAAATTTTATCTAAAGCTCAGACAGGTTATGCTGCTGCTAAGTGCAGTAGATTCTTCCTGACTATATGAAAGGAAAAAATTAATTTATAGTGATGCATTTGTTTGTATCTAAAGGACAAATCTAAATTGGTTTAAAATAGTATATAAACATCTTTATTTAGCATTGTGGGTTTACCCATAAATATTTAGCTTCATGTCTCACAAATCCTTTATAACAAATATGTCTTTTTTTTTTTTAGGCAGAGTGGACAGTGAGAGAGAGAGACAGAGAGAAAGGTCTTCCTTTGCCGTTGGTTCACCCTCCAATGGCCGCCGTGGCCAGCACGCTGCGGCTGGCGCACCACGCTGATCCGAAGCCAGCAGCCAGGTACTTCTCCTGGTCTCCCATGCGGGTGCAGGGCCCAAGTACTTCAGCCATCCTCCACTGCACTCCCTGGCCACAGCAGAGAGCTGGCCTGGAAGAGGGGCAACTGGGACAGAATCCGGCGCCCCGACCCGGACTAGAACCGGTGTGCCGGCACCGCAAGGCAGAGGATGAGCCTAGTGAGCCACGGCACCGGCTACAAATATGTCTTAATGTAGACCGTTTCTACTATCTCTCTTGAGGCATCCAACTAGCAGCACAAAAGTTCTTGAAAATTAAGGAAAAGATCTGATTATCTCCTTTTACTCATCCACTAAGAAAACATCAAATAAATATTTGTAAATTGAATTTAAAATCACAGCTAGCTTCCCATAATTTTCTATCTTGAAAGACTTAAATTTTCCTTTTCCAATTATGTTCACACTTTCCCCTCTATTATTTTCTGTCAATTAATATTTAAGGAATTTAGATTTTTTTAGATAGAAACTCTGGATTTTTTTATATTAGTTTTTTGATATTACAATAGAGGCCACAGAAATAAAAATGGTTTTTAGTTATTTATTTGCTGTGTATTTGCTAACAGGGAAAATCCTATAATAGTCTGGAGGCTATAAAAGATGTACATGTTTTTTAACTGCAAAGGAAATGGATTAAAAAGATGAGAATGCCCTTACAGAATGAATGCTATTTCTGAGAAATTAATGAAGTTAATTCGTAATAGATGGTAGAAGAATTCGTATAAAAATGACACCAAGTAAAATACATTCTACAAAGCCTTATAACAGTGTTCACTGAAGTATATTTACTATAAAGTTGCATCTATTTGCCCTTCAAAATATAAGTGATACGATTGCTTTGGTGTTTATTTTAATCAACTGCAAAATAAGAGATGGAGCTTCCTTAGGAAGGTTATATTTTTAGTAAAACAATTTGAAAAGCAGCTTTGCTTTGACAAGTTGAAAAATAAGAATTGCCATGTGGTCAGTATGATATACACATTCACTAACCACAGGCTGGATTTCAATAGCAGACTGGATGAAAAGTTTTACTGCTAAGGATCATAATTTTTTTTTGGAAATCTGAAAACAAGCAGCTTAAAAGTGAGATTACACTCCCTTTGATGAAGCATCTCTTCTTCATGTCATAATCACGAGTCTGGTAGCAGTAGACCCTAGATAATTTACACAGGAAGACTCAATGTACTTTGCAACACTAAGATTCATGAAGTTTTTATTGAAAATGCAGCAAATTATTGAATGACCTAGGGAAAGAGTAGGTCTGGTGTGTTCCCAATTTGAATTATTATTCCACTTAACATAAAAAGGATAAAAGTCCAATATATTAGACTTTGCTTCTGTAAATCAAGCCTGTTGCATGTAAAGCTGAAATGTTTCAAAATTGTTTCCTCTGTTACTTTCAGGATATCAACAGGCTGCCCTGCTGAGGTGTCATAAGTAGAATACCTGAGAACCAACACACTTGATGAAGGATGCTACAAGGTGCTATGACATATCAATAGACTGGAACCAATGCACTATCATGAAGTATCAATACAATACAACCTTTCTCTGACATTTGATTATTGGCCATGAATCAGCCAATTATGAAGTCTTTTTAGAAGTTCTTTGAGGCTGGCATTGTGACACAGCAGGTCAATCTGCTACCTGTGATGCCAGTATCCTGTACGGTAGCCAGTTCAAGTGCCAACTACTCCACTTCTGTTCCAACTCCCTGCTAATGGCCTGGTAAAGGAGCAAAAGATGGCCTGAGTGTTTGGGCCCTTGTCACCCACATGGGAAACCCAGATGAAGCTCCCGGCTTCCAGCTTCAGTCTGGCCCAGTGCCAGCTGGTGTTGCCATTTGAGGAGTGAACCGGCAGATGGAAGATTCTCTCTCTCTCCCTCTGTTCCTTTCTTGCTCTCTCTTCCTGTCTCCATCCCTCTCTGAAACTCTGGCTTTCAAAATATATAACTAAATCTTTAAAAAAACTTTATCAATAAAATGAGTTCTTTAAGTTTCCTGTAAGACAATTTTTACTAACGCCTTCCATAGACTACAAACAATATATTTTTAAGAATGCATATAGCACCTATAAAGAAATCCAGTATTTCTAGATGGAATTTCATTGTTGTAAGATTCATTAAAAGTTATTTAGTTCAACTGCCTTTTTGAACCTTGAATCCTTAGTATACTCTTCGTGAAATGTAGACACTCAAAGGCGAATCATTGCTAGAGACAAAAGGAGGAAGAAAGGGGCTAGCATTTATTGGATACTTACTATATTTTAAGTGCTTTACATATATTATTTTGTGTAATCATTCTGCAGCCCTGAAAGGTGTTCTCTCACATTATTCTTAAGGAAGTATGGATCAGGAATGAGTTACATGTGGGAGTTGTTGACTACAGTTCTCTCTGACTTCTCAAACCGTGTTCTTCTCACCACACCACATTGCTGCAAAACACACCTCTCTGCCAGAAGTCTCACCATCCCCAGTAGGGATCACTGACTTTGTATCCCTTAGGATTCCACTGTTGGCCCAGACAGGGTGTCTTTTATTGTACCCTCGAGTACAAGTTTCATTCCTCTTTCATATCACAACTGTTCAAATTGTTGAAGACCAGTCATGAGTAGGAACTCTCAACCCTTCTCTTTCTCAAACAAAACATCCTCTGTTCATCCTTCAAAAAGGCTTGAAACTTTTGAATGCTCTTAACCTTGGCATAATTTCTAATGAGTCTAGAACTCTCATAGGGTGCAGAGCCCAGATCTGAACACAGAATCACAGGGTGACCCACTCCGAGTGAACAGAGTGCTATTTGCTTCCTTTGTTTTGCATAAGACAGTTTTTAGCTTTTCTAGCAGTCACAACACATTATCCACTCATAGTGAGTTAACTGAGAATTCAAACTATCTTGATTTCAATGTTTGCTGTCACTTAGTTATGCCTTTTTTTTAACTTGGTTATATATGTAGATGCTTATTTTAAAAACTCAAATGCTCTACTTAATCAGTATTACTTTCTGAGCCTCAACCAGTTACACTTTATTCATGTTCATGTTGACATCCAATTCTTGACTTTAAGTAAAAAGCTCCCATGTTTTCACATATCTCACCCACCACTAAAGGCAACATTTAACAAACAAAAGTATGTCTCACAAAGAGTGTATGTTTCTGCTAACACATGTGGTTCTGCTTTAGCCAGCGGTTGTATTACAGCTTCATCCTTGTACCAGAATGTTTGTATAAACAAATATTTCATCTTTGTGATATTTTGACCTTATTGTTTTAGGAAAAAGACTAAAATGTTGGTGACATTGAAAAGTATCATAATAATAATATGATTACAGCGAAGTTGTAATTTCTTAGTTTTTCAAATACTTAATAGACTATGAATTAAAATGTGGGTAAAAGAATTATGGAAGCTGCTAGTTATACATTATTAAAGATTGTATTGTAATTGGGAACTCTATTAGTTATCTCTGAATTATAATTTATTAATAACATGACTTTTATTATTCAACTCTTTTTTTTTTTTGACAGGCAGAGTGGATAGTGAGAGAGAGAGACAGAAAGGTCTTCCTTTTTCCGTTTGTTCACCCCTCCATGGCCGCTGCAGCTGGTGTGCTGCGGTCGGCACACTGCGCTGATCCAAAGCCAGGAGCCAGGTGCTTCTCCTCGTCTCCCATGCGGGTGCAGGGCCCAAGGACTTGAGCCATCCTCCACTGCCTTCCCGGGCCACAGCAGAGAGATGGACTGGAAGAGGGGCAATCGGGACAGAATCTGGTGCCCCAACCGGGTCTAGAACCCGGTGTGCCAGCGCTGCAGGTGGAGGACTAGGCTATTGACCCGCAGCGCCGGCCATTATCCAACTCTTTTAAGCTCAACATTAGTACCTATGTTTAGGATTATATTGTATATGGAAGTAATAGACTTAGTGATATCACAATTCCTTTTAGATTTATTGTATTATATTTAAAATAAACAAATTCCAGTTATTTCAAGTATAATAGTTGAATAATAGATCATTTTAAATAAAATGACAAAATAACCTGTTGATATTGTTGATTATAATAAAATCCAATCTCAACACATGGCATTAAAGAAACTATGATCCAAGTAGATCAAGTTACATTTGCAGGGTCACAGATTGGAGCATGCCAGAACTGCGTGTAGTTTTACATAGTAGCAACACAAAGTG
This sequence comes from Oryctolagus cuniculus, assembly GCF_051225735.1. Classification (NCBI taxonomy): domain Eukaryota; kingdom Metazoa; phylum Chordata; class Mammalia; order Lagomorpha; family Leporidae; genus Oryctolagus; species Oryctolagus cuniculus. The sequence goes on from NC_142876.1 coordinate 23,764,260, forward strand.
TCATGAATTTAAATTTTGCTTCCTAATGTCACCTTCTCCCATTGCTTTTGTTTATGTTTTATTTTATTTTTACTCTCAGCAAGGTCTTTTCCTGGTCCTGCACAAGGAAAAAATTTAGTCTGAATTTGTCTGTGGCTGCTACTCTAGAGTATTTCATTTTCTTCTATTAGACAAGGAGGTTGACCAAATCAAGACCAGACTCATCTAATATTCTTTTTCTGTCAACTGTATTTCTTCCCCATGCCAGTCTTAAAATTTTTTAAAAATTTAGTTCAGTTTCCTATTTTGGATTTTGTCTGATGAAGTAGCTTCAACTACATCTAGCTAATAATAGCTTGCAGGTTAATGTTTTCCTTTTTAAACAACTGGAGAAAAACATTGTTGAACAACTTATCCCTTATTCTTAACTATAAGAACTGCAGGAAGAGAAATTCTTAAAAGTCATGCTATAGTAGCATTCTACTTAAAAAAAAAAATGAAATACACCAATTGTTAGGGGGCACATGTGATCACATATCAGTATGTATTTATGGCTGTATACCAATGAGATGGTAAACCAAAGAGTGTAGATATGTGTTGCTCCCAGTCCCAGTGAACCACTTCTTTCATCAATGAACGTGCTTCTTCAACTGTAGCCTGAACCCTGGGCTGTGGACTATGAGTTGTCGTGTTCACATATTCATCTCACTGAACTTCTCAGGAGGCTGTATTTGATGGGATGAGCCCTAAGCACAGTCCTGCCAGGGGACATGGGTGTAGTCAGCTCAATCCAGCATTCCCTGAGAAGAATTAATCCCATCAACTACCATGTCAATGGCTTCTGAGAAAATGAGCAAAATAACTTACAACTGCATCTACCAAAGATTTCAACTGAGGTTTGATCTTTAGAAAATGTAGGACTAAGTCTCTGTGCTGCTTGTGGGAGTGTCTGTTTTCCCCTCAACTCTGTGCAAGAATCATCAAAATGATTTAAAGAAAGGGGCACAGGAGTGATTAAATAGGCGAATATTTGTTACTTGGCTAAATGTTCAAAGAAGTGAATCCATAAAGTTGCCACAATTCTTAAGTAAAAAAAATGAAAATTAAATTTTTCCAGATATTATCTAACCACTGAATATACATGGGGACTTCAAAAAGTTCAAGGAAAAACTGCATTAAAAGATGAGTTTATTTTGATGCAAAAAAAATTGAAAGCCATGCATGCGAAGAGTCTTCAAAAAGTTCATGAAATACATATTATGAAAAACTGTCCATGGATTTCAAAAATATTTGTACTCAAGTAAACTTGTTTCTTTTTTAAAAGATTTATTTATTTATTTATTTGAGGGGAGGGGAGATCGTCCATCTGCTGGATGGATATAAAATGCAACAGATTTGGTGACTAGTCTGTACTCACTGTCACAGCACACTGCCTCTCATTATCTGGCTGCCTCTTTTACCTGGATCTCTGATGGTGTTCATGGAAGCTTCCAGATAATTTCATCTACAACAGCTACAAAGCCATCCTTCGTCAAAGCAATCTCTTTTAATTTTCATATTAGCACCTAGATTAATACTGGTTAATTTAATTTGTTACAATAATTTCTAATAACAATATATTTGGCTAGTCATATAGATCATGGAGGGCTTGAAAGGTGGGATATATCTTGTTTACTGCTGTCATTCTCATACCTGGGATACCGTGAGGATTAGGAAGTATCTGTTAAATAAAAGTAATCCAAAAGATCTAAAATGCTGTGTCCATCAAATTTTACACTAATACCAAAATCCAATTTATAATGGTGATGCTGAATTATTTGGACTAATAAATCTTATTTGTAACTTATACATCTGTGGATCTTGATTAATATTTATCAACAAATTTCCCTAGATTTTTTTCTAACTGCCTACTTATTAAAGATTTAAAGGGAAGAGAATGAGAGTTTATTAGTGGTATTCCATGGCCTATAATTGTATGAACCAGGAGGGACAAGTAAAAACTATATTTTGAATAAACCTGCTTATCAACAAATGGATGAAACTAGTTTCAGGTTGCTAATTGTTCTTTTATACCCAAATACTGAATCTCATATATTTAAACATTATTTTGTTCCTACAAACCTTTTTCCCCACAAATGATATCTAAACCTGGAAATGACAAGAACTTTCCTTCCAAGAAAATGTTCTTCCCCACATTTCCTTTTTGCTAAACTGTGACAAAATACATAACTTACCCTCGTGGTTCATACAACTATAATCCATATGAGCCTGGTATACTACTAATATACTCTCATCTCTTCTCTCAAGTCTTTCATTTTACAAGGAGATATCATAATGGGACTTCAAAAGAAAATCTCAAATTACATGGACTTAATTTATTGTGGCTTGTTTGTATAGCCAACAGAATCTTAAAAATTTATGTTAGAATTGTAATTATCTTTCTGGATGAAACTTGAAGGGCCATCTGTCATTTCTTTACATTTCTTTCTCCATTCAGCAAACCATAAGTGTCTCCCATGGGCTTACTATTGGGAGTTGGCTCTTGGTTGAGTTGCTGCATTTTTCTGGGGCTTCCACTAAGAGACTTTTTTCCTTACTTACTCAAAGCATAGGTACTCAGAAGAAAACAAGAGAAGTGAACTGTAATACCAGAACCATTTTTGCTGATGCCTCTCTACTCTCTTTACATTAGCTCCTTCCAACTGGTATAGCAATGGAAAAGCTATTTTTTCCCATGCAGAATAATGGCAAAGCTATTTTCTAAAGATGTCTTAGATGTACCCTATTTCTGTGAAAATCCCCTCTAGGAAATACCTTCTGTCTTTTAGGAGAAAAGGCATCCAGATGATCAGATAATCACCACTTCTCACTTCATCAAATCTGTCTTAAGCTATACATTTTATTCCTTAGTTTGATTCCCACCAATTTGCCAGCTACCCCAGCACTGAGCAATTGTCCTCAGTCCATTAACAGCTAACCAGTGGACTTCATTTCAGCACTTAACATTCAGAAGCAAGTTCATGTTCTGCAAACAGTGACAACTTCTGAATAAAGTGAATGTTCTAGAGATACTTTTCCCTCTCTTCCCTGAATCAATCGAGTGTTGAGACACAACATACAATGAAATTACTTCAAATATGACATGGAACTCAAGTTCAAAGCTGGAAATCATTATGTTGGGCAAGAATTTTCAAAACTAAGCTTTAGCTTCAAGAATTGAGTCATCTTCCTAGACTTGGAATAGATAAACAAGTTTTTGAAAGACTAGGATGAAATATTAACAGAACGTTTGTGAAGTATACTCTTAAACCAATTCAAAAATGAGTTTAAAATATTTGCTTCAGAAATAATGAAAGTCATATAGCTTCATTCAGAAGCTAGCTATTATCCTCAAAAAAGATTTTCCCTGCCTAAGAAATAATTATCTAGCAGTATCAATGTTATTTTTTACATATATTCATTTGTGTCTTAAGGATAGTGTAGTTAACTGTTACAACCATTTGTGATATCACTTGCATTTAAGATATATAAAATATATATATAGCATATATAAAATATATGTAACATAAATAATAGACCAGAATATTCAAAGCATGAAAAATGTAGAACAAGAAAGTCAAACTTAGTTTCTCCCTCCCCTCTGTTCCTCCTTATCCTACCAAACAAGGAATTTTCAGAGAATTATAAATATATTTTCAAATGTTTTCATTTATGGCATCTCAATATAATAATTATAGGAAACTTAAATATATAGTTTTGAACCACTGAAAGTACTTTAAAACTCATTAATAAATTGTTTCATTGAAGTCACATTTTCATTACCGATGCTTGCATTGTGTCAAAGTTAGGCATTTTCTTTCCTGACATGAAGTTTAAGGACACTGTTTATCTTAAAATTTCCCATGAACTGACAATTAATGTGACGTGATACTTTATCAACTTGTGAATACATTTATATATTACATTTTGGTAAAAGAGACATAGGTTAATTACTGAAGTAATGGCCATAGCTCACAATTTGACAAGGTCTTAAAGTTTTCAATGAGCTATTGGTGCATGAAATTGGCACCAAGGCCTGAAAAAGCCTTTCAATTGCTTTGCAAAATAGTTAAATGAAATTTCCATTTATCTCCACAAAGTCATATTAATTTGGGCTTTTACATAGCAGACTTCTTCCATATTACACATAAATTTATTGTTGAACAGGAAAAGGGAATCTCAGGTTGCTCATTTTTCAAATGTTTTGTGGGTAATCTTCTAACTGTTGTTGTGAGAATGGCGAGGTCAGGAGAGAGCACACTACGTTTCTCTCCAGAGGCCTCCCTTTCTCTGTGGGAGGCACAGAATGTCCAACAGCTTTCTGGAAGTCCACGTTTATGACAACAGTATTTGGACTGCGGAAATAAAGAAAGCATTAAGAGGCTCCTAGACTGCACCACAGCGATGATTAGAAAGGACTGTCTTTGAGCTTTGAAAACAGAAAGCAGAAGCCAAGCGGGCAGTCTGCAGCCCTGAGCAAAATCTTTTTGCCATCCAAACTCTGTTGCAAACCCACAGGCTAGAAGAGGGAACCACAACCACTCCAAAGTGGAGTTTCAGGCCCATCATTAGCAGTTTCTGTTACTGTCTAGTGGCTTTTCCTTAGTGAATGAACTATGCAGATGGCATCTTACATTGGCTTTTTCAGTGAGGAAAAAGAAGATCAAGAGACAAAACTAATACAGCCAGCACATTAGAGATCTGTGATCCATGTACTTACACCTCCAAATGCCTCCAGATTTCAGCCTCTGGCAATACCTAGCCCATTTCTTTATGGCAGTGTGGCTCCCATCAGCTGTGGAAATTAACATGAAATAATAAATTAACCTGATCAGTGCTGGCCAGCATTGCAGAGCATCAGATTAAGTGAACACCAAAGGCACATTGACGGCGTACAGAACCTGAGTGATAAATAGCAAGTAAATACCTTCTAAGGAACCCGAGGGGGGACGGATGCTGAGCCGTGAGGCTCTGTCTGCTCTCTTCTTGTGTAACAGCAAAGGCGGCTCAATCCTTCTGACAGGCTGTGAAGCGCGGCTGCCTATTGGCGTCTGGGCGGTCCTAGTGCCTGCTCCAGGTTAGCACGCTAGGTAACTGGGAAGAAGCTCTTTGTATCTAGTGAGTCTTCTAGTTTTATCAACAAAGGTTCCCAGGGTTGTAGCTCATCTGTTAAAGCAGTGGGATTTAGGTTTGGGAAAAATAATAGATAAACAGAAAATGTTAATATCATCTGAATGTTCTTGGTCGAAACTGAAATGGATTAGAAACGATTTTGTCTGTTAAATAAACAATGCTCATACAAACATTAAAGACAAAGAGCTGTTAGAAAGAAAAGTAATTTGCATATATACTCTATAAACATCCATTTATTTTATTACACACACACACACATGCACGCATGCACTCATTTAACATGGAAAGAGAAAACAGAATAAAGAAGTGTAGGAATTTTTAAAGAGTGCTCTATCTTTTCTCATCATAGGCAAAGTGTTTGTTAAGGACCTGAGAAGTCCACGTTTAGCTTGTTCCATTCAAAAATGTAAAAAAAATACATGTAAAAGTGAAAAAAAATGAAGACCACAGAAACTTTCTAATAGAAGTACAACATAAAAGTGCCACTTCATATAAACACCCCCTTGTCTTTCTTTCTTTATTTCCTCCTCTGTGTTTTCTTTGTAGCACCTTTTCGACATAGCAAAGTGTCTGGGATCAAGTCCCAGGCACTCCCCCACTGCAATATAATATCTGTGAGGGAATCTGTTCTATTTTCTTTGATAGAATAACTCCTGGAATATTACCCAGCACACAGTAGGCTTTCAATAACTATTTACAAAAATAATGAATTAGAAAGTAAGCTATGAAAATACACCATAGAATACAGGTACAGAAGTTAATCCCTTACTTGATTAAATTCAATTTAGTGTACTTCTCTAAGCAACTGCTTTAATTAAGGGACTGTATTAAGCAAACATTTGCCTCTAAGGAGCTTATAATTTAAATGTAGAGAAAGATATTAATATTGGTATATAATCAGTTATATGTACATAAAACACTTGTCGTAAGAGGACAGGCTATATGTTAGGATGTACTATTAGCTAGGAGCTTCTGTGATTCGATGTTTTGGGTAAGATGTTAAGCTAGCCAGTTGGGTTTGAGAATTTAGCACTGATTTCTTCTTTCCCTGAGTATATATGACAGTTAGGATCTGGTGGCAGTGGGTAGACAGAAAAGAGCAGAGTTATAAAAGTTAACACCAGTAAGATTTGTTAGTAAACACAGGTTCTAAAATAGGTGGAGAGTGGGTGTGCATATAGAGTTGCTGTGCCCAGAATCAAAACATCCCATTGGCATATAGTCAGCAGGAGGGCAATCACATTCACCATAAGTCAGTTGCCTTCAGGATCGGGGAGTGGCAGCACATACCTTGTGATACACAGTCAGCCTCTGTGGAACTTTGTGGGCAAGATGGCTGAGGATCTGGTGTCCAAGAGGGGATGGAGGATAAAGATCAAAGGGAGATTGAGCACCAGGAATGCAAGGTGAGGTTTTCTCATAGGAAGGTGCAACCCCAAGAGGCACAGGACCAGACTAAGCCAAACAATGATGGACCCTGGTGTTTCTTATGATCTAAAGATCTGGAAATCAATCAGCTGGATTGATCTTAATTCACATGCAGGTCAAGCAGCTCTGGTTATTGCTGAGGAAGACTGAAAGGCTATGGAGCCATGTGGGTCATTACAGAGTCAGATTAACTTGGAGTGATTCTGCCTCAATTAGTTTGAGCTCAGAGGATTGGGATTTGCTTATGCATAGCACTTCTTTCCAGTTCTTTCCAATTCAGCATGTTTGCTTAAATGAGAATGTGCTGTTAAAATCAAATACAAAGAAAAAGAAGAAAGCAAACAAGAAAAAGTCTGACCAGCAGCAAAAAGTGCTAGTGTGCCCTCAAGAGATTCTTGCAAGGACAAACAGTGCACAGAATGGACTGTAACAGAGGAGTGCCTGTGGCTGGCATGTAAGGGGTCAGTGCCCTTCTATCAATTGTTTCTCATTGATTTTCATGAATACTGGAGAGCAACTGGGGAACCATGCACCCTGTCCACCTTTGGGCCTTAGAAACACATTGATGTGTCATCTGCATGATGACACCAGGTGGAGGGAGGAAATGTGGGGCAACTGAGAAACATTCAGCCATAAAAGCAGAAGGATGCCAGCATCAGGAACTAGACCTTGCCAATGGACCTCAAGGTGGAAGGGAATTGTAATTCTCATGATCTAAGAATCTGGAGATAAATCAACTAGAATGATCTTAATTTACACGTGGGTAAAGCAGCTGTGGTTGTTGCTGGGGAAAATGGCAACACTATGGACCCAGCAAGTGCCACAGCTGGGCCGGTCAAAGCCAGGAGACCAGAACTCCATCTAGGTCTCCTAGGACAGTGGCAGGAACCCAGGTACTTAGGCCGTCATCTGCTGTCTCCAAGGTGCATTAGCAGGAAGGTGGGTCAGTAGCAGAGGTAGGACTTGATCCCAGGCACTTTGCTATGGTATGCTGATGTCTCAAACAGCAACCTAACCCACACACCATGAAGTCCAAATCCCTAAATGTTTTAAATTGAGGTATGATGCATAAGGTAAACATATACATATATATATATACATATACATATAAATGGTTTCTAACAGAACTAGTAATTTTTGGAAGTTATTTATTTATTTATTTGAAAGGCAGAGCAACACAGAGACAGGGAGAAATGAGGAAAGACAGAGAGATATCTTTCATCCACTGATTGACTCCCCAAATAGCTGCAACATTTGGTTCTGGGCCAGGATGAAGCCAGAAGCCAGGGACTCCATCAGTGTCTCCCACATGGGTGATAGGGCACCATCATCCACTGCCTTTCGTGTCCATTAGTAGGAAGCTGGATGTGAAACAAAGTAGATAGTGCTTGAACCAGCATTCCAATATGAGGTGGTAGTATCACAATTGGCAGCACATTGCCGGCCCCTAACATTTTTGTTAAATGACCAAGTTGTATTCTGATCATATCATACTTCCCTTGTAATATATTGTGTGCTTTATATGGATGCAACTTTAGTAGCTTCACAGGCCTGAACCAAGCCAATCACAAGGACCAAAGAAAAGCCCTTGCAAGGGGCTCTGCTACTCTGTAAATAACAGAAATTAAAGTAGTGGCATCTACAACAAATGCTTTTCATCATATAGCACAGACAGCCCTTATCAAGCGACTAAGCAGACTCCAGGAAATGCTCATAGGCAGGACACACAAACTATTGACCTGAGGAGGTCAGTACCCAGTTTCTTTGCTTAATGGTAAAAGGGAATACTCTACAGAAGGAAAGTCACCTTGAGAATATGTTGAAAATACGTTCCTTGTAACCTGTGAATACAGTGGTAGGCGCTGTGGCATAGTAGGTAAAGCTGCTGCCTGCAGAGCTGGCATCCCACATGGGCACCTGTTCGAGTCCCGCGTGGTCCACTTCCAATCCAGCTCTCTGCTATGGCCTGAGAAAGCAGTAGAAGACGGCCCAAGTCCTTGGACTCCTGCACCCGCGTGGGAGACCTGGAAGAACCTGCTGGCTCCTGACTTTGGATCAGCCCAGCTCTGGCATTTGTGCCCATTTGGGGATTGAACCAGTGGATGGAAGAACTCTCTCTCTCTCTCTCTCTCTCTCTCTCTGCCTCTGTAGCTCTGCCTTTCAAATAAATAAATAGATTTTTTTTTTTGGATAGGCAGAGTGGACAGTGTGAGAGAGCGACAGAGAGAAAGGTCTTCCTTGTCCGTTGGTTCACCCTCCAATGGCCACCGCGGCCGGCGCGCTGTGGCCGGTGCACCACACTGATCCGATGGCAGGAGCCAAGTACTTATCCTGTTCTCCCATGGGGTGTAGGGCCCAAGCACTTGGGCCATCCTCCACTGCACTCCCTGGCCACAGCAGAGAGCTGGCCTGGAAGAGGGGCAACCGGGACAGAATCCGGCGCCCTGATTGGGACTAGAACCTGGTGTGCCGGCGCCGCAAGGTGGAGGATTAGCCTAGTGAGCCGTGGCGCCGGCCATAAATAGATCTCTTTTAAAAACCTTTGTGAATATGAAGATGAAATGGTAAGAATAATCTGATCAGCTGTCAGCAGTGACTCATTCATTATTCCCATAACTGCAAATCCACAGAGTTGTATTAGATTCAAAAGTTTTGTTTTTTAAAGATTTATTTATTTATTTGAAAGTCAGAGTTACACAGAGAGAGAAGGGGCAGAGAAAGAGAGAGAGAGAGAGAGAGAGAGAGAGAGAGAGAGAGATCTTCCATCCACTAGTTCACTCCCCAGATGGCCGCAATGGCCAGAGCTGTGCCGATCCGAAGCCAGAAGCCAGGAGCCTCCTCCGGGTCTCCTACACGGGTGCAGGGGCCCAAGGACTTGATATCATCTACTGCTTTCCCATGCCACAGCAGAGAGCTGGATCGGAAGAGGAGTAGCCGGGATTAGAACAGGCACCCGTGTAGGATGCTGGCACTTTAGGCCAGGGCGTTAACCAGCGGCACCACAGCGCTGGCCCCAGGATTCAGAAGTTTTAGGTGAGGAATCTCATATATTTACTATCTAACTATCTAACTATCATCTACCTACCTGTTTATTTGTCTATGTATCATGTATCTGTAGCAATAATAACTAGTTGCCATAAATACATGACAAAATGAATATTGGTATGGTGTAACAACAATTAACCTACTTCCCAAAACATTTTCTCATCATCACTAGATTCCTTGTTAAAGTTGTTGACGTTATTTTATATTTTTCAGAATTGTCATGATTATAGAATTATTACTAAGGACTCTGTAGTGAATATGAGTTATTGCTTCTTTACAAGAAAGCTTTTGCTTTCACAAAAAATTGGGGTGGAAGATTTTGTGGAAAGATCCTAGTTCATAAAAGTACCCTCTGTTGTACATGGCATTCACTCTATTAGGAAAGCTAAATTGCATATATTTATTAAAAGAATTATCAAATTTTACTTTGGACTGCTTGGAGCTTCAAAGTGTGAAGTATTTGTATTCCATTTGTGTTCAATCATTAGCCCAACTTTCTTGAAATTAACAGCATACTTTGTGGTTTACAGAGTTAATTCATGGAAGACTTGGCATACTTAGCAAGACAACATGTCCCTGGTCTGCACATCATACTTAACATGGTGTTCTAAGATCGATGGTGTCACGAATTGGATATGAGGAAGATTGATGGGCACACAAATTCATTCATTACACACATGCTTGTTAAGTGCTGCTCCGCTTCAGCATTGTGGTTAGACACTGGGAACACAATGATAAAGCTACAGATGATCTATTTTCATGGAGCTCAGAGTCTGCTGTAGGAGGCACACATAAATGAAATATGCAGTTACAACTGAGATAAGGACTTAAAGAAAGAAAAATGAATCTTGAAAGTAATTGACAATATAATTGAATCTATATGGATATGACAAGGAAGCCTTTCCTTAAGAAATGACATTTGAGCTGACATTTGAAGAATGGAAAGGAGTTCATGGAGGAAAAGGAGGGAGGCCAAAGACTGATCCTTCTAGACCGGTAATTTTCAAACTCTTTTATAACCACATACACATGACATATATTTTAAATTACAATAACCATATAAACACAATCATATATAAAGTTAAAACAAAATTTCACACAATGATTCTGACCCCTTTTGACTTGCAGTCTACACTAATCTTTTTCTATTTTTTCCACTTCATTTACAAAATTTTATTGATGTGTAGTTTATCTTGAAAAACTGGTGGTCAACTTTTGACTGTAGCATCGAAAGTCAAAAATCTTAAAGTATTTTAAGTCCACATGCACTGTTACCTGCCAGTGTACCAGTGGGTGCACAGCAGACTGAAGAGTCTCCACAGATATCCTGGAATATCATCTTTGCTGAATATGGAATAAATAACAAAGCAAAACAAATCACATAAATAGGGGCTGGGGTCAAGAGCGTTGCCCCTAGACCAGCACCAGAGAAGGACACTGATCTTTGGGTCATCTCCAATAGTATCCTGGGGCCATCTGTGCATATGAAGTCCTATCTTTTTTCAACAGGAACAAAGTCTTTCTGGGAGAAAGCTTCTCAATTTCCAATTTAGCAAATCAGCACTCCCAGTGATGAAGATAAAGCAGTAATGCAGGATTAAATATTATAAAATGCGTATAAAAAGTCACTATGATGGAGAATAGGTAGAATGATCAAATGATGATATTTAGATGATCGGGAACTCTTATTTGAAACAGTTACAGAATGAGAAAAGTATATATTTTATACCTAAAGAAATAAAGGACATAATGATTTTGTGGTTAAAGAAGCTAAAATAATTAATGAATTGACAGCTTAATTTAGGAAAATGATGTTTTTTAAATAAGATATAATTGTTACTATAATATCTAAATCTATCAATGTAATAGCAGATTAGACATGTAGTAGGCACAGATATGAAATATACCAGGACACTTCGAAGAGTTTCTGTAAAATGTAATTAAAAGATTTTATTTTGGCACAAAATAATTTTGAAATTCATATATAGCTTTTTTCATAATATGCATGAACTTTTCAAACACTCCTCATAGATATGGATTTAAAAATTTTTTTGACTCTTTGCAAAAAAAGTGCCAACCCTTATCAAAATATATATTATAGGGGCTATTTATTCATCCATTTTATGAATATATTATGAATTAATTCCTGTTACTATGCATTTTGTCTACCTTCAATTTTTTCCCATTATGGCCATATTGCCTCGTAATTCTTTGCAATCACTCTAAAGACAAAGCCATTAGACAAATAATATGTCTTATATAAGACTTTATTTATTTAATTTTTTTTTTATTTGACAGGTAGAGTAGACAGTGAGAGAGAGAGACAGAGAGAATGGTACCCATCCTGTTGGTTCAGTCATCAAATTGCTGTCACGGCTGGCGCTGCGCCGATTCGAAGCCAGGAGACAGGTGCTTCTTCCTGGTCTCCCATGCAGGTGCAGGGGCCCAAGCACCTGGGCCCTCCTCCACTGCCCTCCCGGGCCACAGCAGAGAGCCGGACTGGATGAGCAACAGCCAGGACAAGAACCCAGCGCCCACATGGGATGCCGGCACCGCAGGTGGAGGATTAACCAAGTGAGCCACGGTGCCAGCCCCATATAAGACTTTTAGAACATATGGCTGGGGCCAGCACTGTGGCGCAGTGGGTTAAAGCCCTGGCTTGAAGCACTGGCATCCCATACGTGCACTGGTTCTAGTCTCTGCTGCTCCTCTTCAATCAAGCTCTCTGCTATGGCCTGGAAAAGCAGTACAAGATGCCCAAAGTCTTTGGGCCCCTGCACCTGCGTGGGAAACCTGGGAGAAACTGCTGACTCCAAGCTTTGGATTGGCTCAGCTCCGGCTGTTGCAGCCATCTGGGGGAGTGAACCAGTAGATGGAAGACCTCTCCCTCTGTTTCTACCTGTCTCTCTAACTCTTTCAAATAAATAAGATAAATATTTTAAAAAAAGAACATGTAGCTGTATTTTCCTCCAGAAATTGTACTATTGCTATCATCATCAACATTCACAACTGTGGGGAGCAACTCGGACTAGACTAAGTTACTGGAATTAAGACTTATTCTATGCATCTGCTCTCCCACAATATGGCGCTGGGAGAGGAGGAAACAGCTTCTACACAGCTGCCTCCAGTTCAACCAATAAACAGCAGGACCTGCTCCTGATTGGAGGATAGCAGCGTACTCGGCGTGTGGGTAGCAGAGTTGGGATTGGTGGAAAAGGACTAGGAGGAGAGAGACAACATGCACCAGGAACATCTATCTGAAGGAACACCTGTGCAGCCCCCGAGAGAGCCGGCCGGCGGTGTGCCGCTCCCCCGCGTAAGTGGGGAAGGTGGCAGGGGGAACCGCCCTTCCACGGAGGTGGAAGGGTCGGTAGCCAACCCAGGAAGAACCAGCAGCAAACCCGGGGAGGGCCGAGCAGACAAAAGAACAGCGCAGGGTCCTGTGTCGTTCTTCCACGAAGAGGGGGAGCGACAACAACTAAATTTCTCGAAAGAATATTTGCATCTGCTGTATACATATTCTCAGCACCTACTTTTGACCATTTGCTCTTGGTAGTTATTAATTCTCTCTGAGTCACAATACTGATGACTTGGTTTTGGTCTATTTTTCTTGAATTCTCTCATATCTTTATCATAACTAAACCTTTTTTCTGACCTTCCTGTTTTCTTGAATTTTACTGCCCTTCACTTTTCTATTTTTTCTTTGCTCTGTCTGATCCTTCTTTTTCTTCTTATGTGTTTGTATTAGACCATTTTTTTGTTGCTATAATAAAATATGAGAAACTGTGTAGTTTTTAAGGAAAAAATGTTCCATTTAGCTCATGGTTTAGGAGGCTGAAAGCAAAAAATTTGGAGGTTCCGTTGGTTTTGTCTGTGATAGAAGACCCTTTGGTTATGGTGAAGGAGCAAAAAAGGGAAATGGCCATATGCAGAACCCCTAGTGACCAAATTACCTTGCACTAAACTCACTTGTAAACAAGACCAGTGTCTGCTAATAATAATTGATAGAATTAAAAAGGAGAGAACGATCCAACATGGGAAACAGGATATACAGCAGACTCATAGAATGGCAAATGCCCTAAAAGGTTCTATACATCTCAGCACTGACGCACTAAGGACCAAGCTTCTTGTACATGAATTTTTGAGGAACATACCACATGCAAACTATAGCCCCTGAGTATCTTATTGGTGGAAATTTCCCAAGAATAGGTGCTGAGTCTTTGTCTACATTCTCTTTTCTTTCAGTACTCACATTGGATCTTTTCTTCAAACTAACTTCATAATTTTCAGTTATCACTCCCAAATTTCTCTCTGACATACTTCACCTTTAAACTAGACTACTGATACAGTTTGCTTATTTATTGATCTGCTTACAGTCACATCTATTTTTTTCTTCAGAAAATTTGGTTTCAAGGCCAGTGTTGTGGCATAGTGGGTAAAGCTGCTGCCTGCAATGCCAGCATACTGTAGGGGCACTGGTTCAAGTTGTAGCTGCTCCATTTCCAATCCAGCTCCCTGCTGATGGACCGGGCATCAAGTCCTTCAGCTCCTGACATGGAGACCTGGAAGAAGTTCCTGGGTCCTGGCTTCAGACCGTCCCAGCTTCAGCCTTTGCGGCCATTTGGGGAGTGAACCAGTTGATGGAAGATTCTCTCTCTCTCTCTAACTTTTATTTTCAAATAAATAATCTTTTAAAAAAAGAGAATTTTTCCTTATATACTCTGGCCATATTAAGTTTTTCAAAAATTCAATTACTTTAATTTCCTGTTCAAAGTATTTATCAAATTTATATTACTTACATAATAAAGTTAAAATTCCTTCCAATACTGTTTAATACTATTCACATTGGCCCCAACATATCTTTATAATCTAAAATTCCTTTACTATTCATTTGCTAAGCTCTGAACTTTAACCAAATTGATCTATTCTGTATTCACTAATCATGAATTATTTAAGCCTTATGTATTTTTTGAATTCTATATTTGTAATTTTTTCCCATTTATTCTAATATACCTTTCCAAATTTGTCAAATCATACCCATTCTTTCTTATTTTTAAAGATTTATTTTATTTATTTGAAATACAAAGTTACAGAGAGAGATAGAGACAGAAAGAGGTTTTCCATCTGCAAGTTCACTCCCCAGTCGGCCGCAAAGGCCAGGGCCGAGCCGATCGGAAGCCAGGAGCCAGGAGCCTCCCCCGGGTCTCCCACGTGGGTGCAGGGACCCAAGGAATTGGACCATCCTCTACTGCTTTCCCAGTCCATAGCAGAGAGCTGGATTGGAAGTGGAGCAGCCAGATTAGAACAGGTGCCCATATGGGATGCCAGCGCTTCAGGCCAGGGCTTTAACCTGCTGTGCCACAGCACCGGCCCCCATACCCATTCTTTCAAAGCTTAAATTATAAAACTTTTCCTTCATCCCATCAGCCAAAAAATATAATTTCCTTCCATGATTTTTCTATGGTAGTTATGTTTTTATATTTCTCTGTCATTACTTCATACACAATGACTTCTGAGAATATTATATGTTGATATTTGTTTCAGCTCCACATTACTACATGCTTGTGATTTCTTTTTCTTTGAATCCTCATTATGCCATGGGTTCTACAGTGTAAGGAATGACTAAATGAATGAACTGATCATTAGCTCAGCACAGATACTTAGGGTAGCTCAATGCTTTGTCATACATCCAGCAGTGGCATAAAAACCAGAGAATATGGGTTTAACATTTTCTAATAGTATTGCACAGCCTTCACACCAATGCTTCTACTATTCACTCATGTAAAAAGAAGCTCTTATTAGACACAATATATGTAGTTCACAATATATCAAAAATAAAGCACTATTACATCAAACCAAACAGAAATGCTCCTGTTTATCAAATTGTACTTAACACAGTTTCTTCAGATCTGTTTCACTGAATAGGTGGTGTGTGGTATGTTACTTAACAACCTATGACCACTTGCCTAATTGAGTAATAGCATGGACTTCTCTCTCTACTGTAGGTCAGTACATTAGACACAAACTAGATGGTGGTTTTCTTTTGTAAGTTCCTTGTGATGTTAAATACTTACTTGCTCAGAAAGTCCTAGATGCCAGAGGGACAACTATAGTGTTTATTATGAATATTACCTATGGACTGTAATAGCCTTAGGCAGTAAGAAAATATTCACAGTTGGAGAATGTGAAAGAAATTTCCCAGTATGGTACATTGCCATGTTTGTACATTTTTTGTATGAAGATCAGCTTTAGGTTCTTTTGTAAAATGTAGAGAAGAAAACAATTTGCACAAGTCATTTTTCTCTAGAATCTTTCTTTGTCCAGTTGTATAGCTTTGGGTGAGTTATTTCACTTCTTTGGATTCCAACTTTCTTACTAATAAAGTGAAGAATCTTATTTCACTAAGTATAATGGTTTCCACTTGCATCCATTTTGTTGCAAATGACAGGATTTTATTTTTTATTACTGTGTAATATTTCATAGTGTATATATATATATACATATATATATATACACCATAATTTCTTAATCCAGTCTTAATGGACCTCTGGATTGATTCCATATCTTAGCTATTGTGAATTGAGCGGCAATAAACATGAGGGTACCAGTCCCCAAAACACAAATACCATAGTTCTCCCTAATCTGTGGTAACTAATAGAGTACCTAAATGGTAATCTATAGGAGTGAAATTGACATTGAGATGAGATGATTTTTAACAGCTCTTGTCTCCACTGTTGAAAAACAGTACTTTTTTCTTCATACTATTTGTTGAACTTTCTACTTAGTCTGGGGTTAATCTTATGAGAATAAAGCTAACTGAAAATAGATCTTTGTAAAAAGTGAGAATGGGAGTAGGAGAGAGAGGAGGAAGAAGGATGGAGCTTAGGTGGGAGGGAAGGTAGGGTAGATAGTATCACTATGTTCCAAATCTGTGTGTATGAAATCCACGAAATTTGTATAGCTTAAATAGAACCTTTTAAAAATAAAAGTAAAAAGCAAACAAAAGAAAATAAGATAAAGTGAATCTCTGAATGCCTGAATTCTTTGTCACCACAGGTACAGAATGGAGGGCAATAACTCCATCGACATGTGAAACCTGTCACAGAAAATCCTATGTTATATGATGTGACTGCCACTGAAAGTTTGTTTTGTTGGGGTCAGTGTTGTGGGGTAGCATGTAAAGTCCCCACCTGGGTTGCCAGCATCCCATATGGGTGCCTGTTGTGTCCCGGCTACTCCGATTCTGATCCAGTTCCGTGTTAATGGCCTGGAAAAGCAGCTGAAGATAGCCTGAGTGGTTGGGCCCCTGAAACCCATGTGGGAAACCTGGATGAAGCTCCTGGCACCTGGTTTCAGCCTGGCTCAGCCTTGGTTCTATGGCTGTTTGGGGTTTGGGGAGTGAACCAGCAGGTAGAAGACTTTTTCTCTCTCTCTTTCTCTCTGTGTGTGTGTGTGTGTGTGTGTGTGTCTTCCTCTCTGTAAGTCTGCCTTTCAAACAAGTTTTTTTTTTTTTTATTTGACAGGTAGAGTTATAGACAGAGAGACAGCGACAGATAGAAAGGTCTTCCTTCCATTGGTTCACTCCCCAAATGGCTGTTACAGCTGGCATAGCGCCAATCCGAAGCCAAGAGCCAGGTGCTTCTTCCTGGTCTCCCATGCGGGTGCAGGGGCCCAAGCACTTGGGCCATCCTCCACTGCCCTCCTGGGCCACAGCAGAGAGCAGGACTGGAAGAGGAGCAGCCGGGACTAGAACCCGGCACCCATATGGGATGCCGGTGCCCCAGGCAGAGGATTAACCAAGTGAGTCACAGAGCTGGCCCAAGTAGATAAAATTTTTTAAAAAAGAAAAAAAGCTTTTTGTTGAGAAGCCTTCTTTAGCCTCTATCTCCTTACCAAAAACTGAACTCACATTGTTCAGTGGCTTACACAGAGGGTTGATCTGGGAAGGACTTAGCATTCCAGGAAACGAAATCCTCTTAGAAGCCAGTTAGCTGTAAAGGAATTCTTTAATATGAAAAATATGCTAGTTTCTGTTCAGAAATAGCTGGGCTTCTGGGCTTCTGGCAGTGAAGTAGATACAGCGCCCTGGTCAGAAGCAGAAATTAATGGATTTCTCAAGGATGCTTTCAGGAAGGGCCACATGTTTTGCCTGAGTTTTTATTCAATCTTCCTCATTATGTTTATGTTTACCGTGGTGCTATTTCAGCGACTTTTGTGGGAGCCATGATTAAATCACCACCTCTCGTAGTAGTTTTCTGACTAGGACAGCAAATTTTGCAAGTATCTGTTCTCTCCAGATTGCTTTGCTTCTTTTCCTTAAACTAGTAGTTCTGACAGTGGTACCACCTTCAGCTCTTCATCATACTTACTTGTTCAAACATTTTAGTGGCTAAGTTTCACACATATACACACACACACATACATACACGTATATAAAACAGCATATTAGAGCTTAAAGAGGACCTGCTAATGCACCTGGAAGAGAAGCAGGGGAATGGCTGGTCTCTAATGTGGGTTCACGGAAGCAGCAAATGATGGCTGTAAGTACTTGAGTCTCTGAGACCTACATTGAAGACATGGATAGACTTCCTAACTGCGGCCTGGGCCAGCCTTGGCTTTTTTTTTTTTTTTTTTTTTTTATTCTTATTAGCACTTTTATTTAATTTAATCTCTGTGGACCTCAGTTTTCTTTTTTTTTTTTTTTTAAACTTTTATTTAATGAATATAAATTTCTAAAGTACGACTTATGGATTACAATGGCTTCCCCCCATACCGTCCTTCCCACCCACAACCCTCCCCTTTCCCACTCCCTCTCCCCTTCCATTCACATCAAGATTCATTTTCGATTATCTTAATATACAGAAGATCAGATTAGTATACATTAAGTAAGGATTTCAACAGTTTGCTCCCACACAGAAACATAAAGTGAAAAATAATAGATGATTTTTTTTTTAAATGATGATGAAATCAGAGCAGACCTATTGTCATGTTTAATCCCAGTGAGAGTCAAGTTGGGAATTGATCATTTCTTTTTTTTTTTTTTTTTTTTTTTTTTTTACAGAGGATCAGTTTAGTATGCATTAAGTAAGGATTTCAACAGTTTGCACCCCCATAGAAACACAAAGTGAAATATGCCTTGGCTTTTGTGGCCATTTGGGGAGTGAACTATAAAAGGGAAGATCTTTCTGTTGCTATGAACTTCAAATAAAAGGAAAATGTATAAATTGTTTTAAGAGCACCAAAAAACCACAGCACTTATCATCAACAGAATTTCATTGTGAAAGTCAGTTCTTTCTTATGATATGAACTTGCTTGGAGGGTATATGTTACTCCCATGTTGTATTATAAACTTAAGTTCCATATTGAGAATTTTAAGTGAAATGTATTGCCAGTTGACTATAAAACTCAAAAGTACAAGAATGGGTATTTGTGGAAAGCAGAGTTAAATTCATTGACAAAAATATTATCTTCATATTTATATCCACTCTCCTGAGAACAAAGAAGACATGCTCATCACTATATAGAACACAAAAAAAGACTTCAAAGACAATTTTCTTCCAGAATTAAAATTAAAATCATACTAGATTTATCTGGTGAAAACTGGAAAGCTTATTCTCTGCTATTCTTTTAAAAAATTTAGAAAACAAATGTTTAGATGTATTTATTTATTTGAAAGGCAGAGTTATAGAGAGAGGGAGGGAGAGGTGGAGAAATCACCCATCTCCTGGTTCTCTCCCCAAGTGGCCTTAATGACCAGGACTGGGCCAGGCCAAAGCCAGGAGCCAGGAGCTTTCTCTGGGTCTCTCATGTGGGTGCAGGGGTCCAAGCACCTAGACCGTGATTTTCTGCTTCCCTGTGCACATTAGCAGGGAGCTGGATCGTTAGTGGAGCAGCTAGGACTCCAACGCCAGACCTTCTTTTCCTTACTTTAAACACTCTTTATATCTTTTTTTTTTTTTTTTTTTTTTTTTTGACAGGCAGAGTAGACAGTGAGAGAGAGAGAGAGAGACAGAGAGAAAGGTCTTCCTTTGCCGTTGGTTCATCCTCCAACGGCTGCCGTGGCTGGCACACTGCGGCTGGCGCACCGCGCTGATCCGATGGCAGGAGCCAGGAGCCAGGTGCTTTTCCTGGTCTCCCATGGGGTGCAGGGCCCAAGCACTTGGGCCATCCTCCACTGCACTCCCGGGCCACGGCAGAGAGCTGGCCTGGAAGAGGGGCAACTGGGACAGAATCCGGCGCCCCGACTGGGACTAGAACCCGGTGTGCTGGCGCCGCAAGGCGGAGGATTAACCTAGTGAGCCGCGGCGCCGGCTAACACTCTTTATATCCTTAAAAAATTTCTGCTCCTATATTTTTTTGGATTAGTAAAAGGATCTGATGATAGATGAACGTTACTGAAAGAAATCAGGTTTTTTTTTTTTATTTTGTGATTTTATTCATAATGCTTGGTGATGTTTTTGTTTGGAGTTTCACAGATTCATAGAGCTCAAAGAGATTTTAGAGCTTCATTCTCTCCATCTTTCACAAACACCCGAGCAATATGAGAACCAATCCTGACTGTATGACAATTTGCCAGGGCTTCAGCACTGGGAGCATACTTATCTGGTTCTGCTTTTTATTTTGACTAAATAAACTATGAGGACTAGAAACAGTACTTAAAAATCACTAACGTAAGCTAGGAAAATACTTTCCTTTTCACTACATAAGTTTATGTTTTTCTTAATTCTTCTTACTACTCCAACTTGTTAAGTGATGATTGTAAAGTGTTATAAGATTAAATATGTTTAGTGTCTTATTGAAAAAGATGAGTTCCTAACAGTTTGGAAAGAAATTATATTGATTTGCTTGATTTTCCATGTATAAAATTTCTCAATTTTATCCTTCTTTTTTTTTAAAAATAGCGTTTTATCATTTGGGTATTTGTCATTGATACAGCTCCTAACTACACTTTCTCTGTAGTCCCCATATACCTCCAATGTACCCTACATATTTGCAACTGTTTTTCAATGTGTCCATTCTTTATGTTGTTTCTCTGAGCTCACTAACTATCAGTGGTTCTCCATTATTAGGGCAATGAAACTCATAACTGATCTGAAGTACTTTCCTAACAAACACTTACAAGGTTCCCTTGCACAAACTCTGATGATTGCTTCTGGGCTTTATGGATCACATGCATATGCATGATCAAATACTCTCTTCTCTAAAAAGCTTCTCTCCCCTTTATCCTCAACTACCCACCTTTTTCAAAGCCAACTTCAGGTCCTCTGTCTTCCATGCTACTTTATTAATCATTCACATGGTAGACAGTAGCATCCGTGGAATACATGGATTTTGTCATGCTTTTGGAGCCTACCAAATACTGTTTTCCTTATGTTCATCCATCCATTTGTATGCTTATTTGATATATATATATATATATATTAAGAATCTACTATTAATAAACGTTAGTCTTGGTAATACATAAAGTCTTTGCTATTGTGGAATTTACATTCTATTCTGGAGAGATGGAAAATAACCATAAAAATGCACACACACATTTTTGATAATTGCAAACAGTATGAAGATAAAGTAGATTTTAGAGCAATAGAAAAATAAGGACATCAGAGGACAATGGAGCTCTGTGCACAACTTTCTTTTAAAAATATTTATTTATGTATTTGAAAGACAGTTAACAGACAGAGAGACTTTCATATATTGGTTCATTCCCCAAATGACTGTGATAGCTGAGACTGAGCCAGGAGCCTGGAACTCCATCCAAGTCTTCCATGTAGGTAAAAGGTGCCCTAGGATTTGGGTCATCTTCTATGCCCTCCCAGGTGCATTAGTAGTAGCTAAATTGGAAGATAGGACTTGAACCGGTGCCCATATGGGACGCTAGTATTGTAGGCATCATTTTAACACACTGCACCACAATGCTGGCCACAGGTGCTCTACTTTATAATCAATGACAATCCAGGAAGACTTCCTCATACAAGTAGTTTTGATTGTCTTGAAGAGTTTCTGCGTATCTCTATAAGGATGGATATAAAATGCCAATATCTAACAGGATATTCTGTAGATTAAAAAACCTACAGTACTGGAGGCTGGAGCTTTGGCATAGTTAGTAAAGCTGCAGCCTGAAGTGTCAGCATCTCATTTGGACAGTGGTTTGAGTCCTAGCTGCTCCACTTCTGATCCAGCTCCTTGCTAATGCACCTGGGAAATCAGTGGAGGATGGCCCAAGTGCTTTAGCCCCCTGCATCTGCATGGGAGACCTGGAAGAAGTTCCTGGTTTCTGGCTCCTGGCTTTGGATCAGCCCAGCTCCAGCTGTTGCAGCCATTTGGGGAGTGAACCAGCGGATAGAAGATCTCTCTCTCTCTCTCTCTCTCTCTGCCTTTCAAATAAACAAATAGATCTTAAAGAAAGAAAGAAAGAAAAACCTACAGTGTTAGTTCTTCAAAATATATAGCTATAGATTTCTGTAGAGAAGACTTGTCTCTTTTTCTCTAAATAAAATAATAAGTCTACTGGAATTTTACCTGGGAGGAGATCACACCCCTGTGATAAGTTACAACAATGAGTCACAGAGCCCCTGGGGGTGCTATAAAGGTGTCTGAATCTACAGAGATTTAGTTGAGAGCAAGTGCCAACCTCTTGATCTTGCTCTGAACCCCGTTTATGAGAAATTTATCCAGCTTCTATAAGTCCAAGACAATTCAGATTTGTAAGGTTTCCCACCTTCAGATAAAGGTTGGAGAACAATGAAAGAAATACCTGAATTTGTTTTAGCCATTACTCTTTTTAAAAAAAAATTATTTATTTGAAAGTCAGAGTTACACAGACAGAGAAGTGGGATGCTGGCACTGCAGGTGGCAGCTTTACCTGCTACACCACGACTCTGGCCCCAGCCATTACTCTTTAAAAAGAAGTAGTATATTGTGACAAATCTGGAAGAATATCTCTCCAGTTACTGAAATTTCCTTCTCATTATGATGGAGAAAATCAAAATACTCTGATAAGAATGTAAAAAGAAAACAATTTTAGCATATACTAAATCCCAATAAATCAATATATAAATGTTGAATGAATGAATAAGGTATTTCAACACATCCACAATGATTAATGCTGGAAAGGAGATGATATAAGCAAAGATGTTCAACCCAATTTATAACTAAGGAAATAAGTTAAGAAACAAAGGTATGAAGCCAATGAATGCCAGATAACCTAGTTTCTTAGTTGATGTTGGTCCTAAAATCAGTACTTTTCAGTTAACTATAGCACAAATGTGCAGAAATGGGAATGATGTATTTTTATATTTAAAACCAGTCCTTTATTTTGCTCATAAAAATGTTTCTCTTTTAGCAGGTATGTATTTCAAGTAACCCTAAAGGGATTTCACTTATCCTTCAAAAGAAATTCTCTGTATGATTCTTTATGAAACTTGAGACTACTTCCTATTGGACCAAGATGTGTGAAAGCTAACAGTTTCTGAAATTACATCATTAGAAGTCATTGAAATGAGATTCTAAAGCAATTTGAGGGAATTTTTAGAAATCATAGATTAGAGCCTTTTTTTAGTATCTCCTATATTTCTTCTTTTTCTTTCATTTTGATATTGAGTCACCAGGCTTGCTCATATCCGGAATTAATTCTTTCATCTCTCTTCTATGTCAAAATTATCTGTATAATTGTTAGTATGTCATTGCTTCATTTTCATTTTTCAGATGGCTGAACAGAGTGTGAATAACTTGGTTTAGGACCATGTTGTTAGTCAAGGTATACTTTCAGCTCTCAGCTAGAAATGTATAAACCAATGTAAGATATTGTAATTACAATTTACAGCCCCTGGTTCTACAGCATGTTGCTTAGCTATTAAGTCATCCTCCTTGTGTTGTGATCTATAGCTCTCCTTTTGGGTTCTATCTTGCCTCATAAAAGCTATTATCTGGATATACCTCACTGTAACTCTTGTCTTCTCTAAGTAAGAAAATGAATAAATTTGATCACAACTTTATTTTCTAAGGAGGTGAAAATAATCCATGGAGAAAAGTGTCAATTTTTAAAACTACACGTCAGCTACATCTAATATTTGTGCTGTGCTGCAAAGTGTTCCCCATAAAGTGATGCATGTGCAGGTTTGGCCTCATTCTTGTGAGTAAATCTTTAAATTAAATATTTGCAAATGGTATTCATGTGCACCCATAATGCGTTGGCCATCTGTCATCTAGATTGCATTTTTCAGTAGCTGATTCATAAAAATCAATTTCTTTTAAATTCACATGAACAAATAATATTTAATACCAATTTTGTTTCTAGAAAATGTGAAACATGAAAGTATTTGTGACCTTTCTTTTATGCTGAGTGATTAATATCCAAACACAAGAGAATTTTGCATAATATATTTTGTGTTAAATAAAAAATAGGCTATCTCTGTCACTGAGAAGACTAAAACCTAAATAAGGAGATAGGATTTAAATAAATTATATAAAATGTGTGTCACTTCATTATGATGATTCAGATCCTTGAGAATATGAGCAAATCAATATTAGGAACAGGTTTCATAAGGTCAGGCTAATCTGGTAAGTCTTCTAAGGGTACGGAAATGTAAAATTTTATTTGAATTAAATATAAGATGAGTCATGGCAGAAAACGATGGTAATGTTGGAAAGATCTTTTACGTAGTAGAAAAGTAAAGGAAAATATCAGTAATGAACAGAGATGCTACAGACATGGTCTATGTGATTCAAAGTTTGTATACTGGTGTGGGGAGCAACTCGGACTAGACTGTTACTGAAATTAAGACTTATTCTATGCATCTGCTCTCCCACAATATGGCGCTGGGAGAGGAGTGAACAGCTTCTACACAGCTGCCTCCAGTTTAACCAATCAACTGTAGGACCTGCTCCTGATTGGAGGAGAGCAGCGTACTCGGCGTGTGGGTAGCAGAGTTGGGATTGGTGGAAGAGGACTATAAAGGAGGAGAGAGACAACATGCACCAGGAACATCTATCTGAAGGAACACCTGAGCAGCCCCCGAGAGAGCCGGCCGGCGGTGTGCCGCTCCCCCGCGGAAGTGGGGAATGTGGCAGGGGGAACCGCCCTTCCACGGAGGTGGAAGGGTCGGTAGCCAACCCGGGAAGAAGCAGCAGCAAACCCGGGGAGGGCCGAGCAGACAAAAGAACAACGCAGGGTCCTGTGTCGTTCCTCTGCAAAGAGTGGGAGCGACATACTGGAATGATAAGAGAGATGAGGTCAATCAGTGGAGAATTTTAATTACCCAGGAATACTAAAATTTTTGTTTTAATCAAATAAGAAGAAAAGCTCCAAGCAAACTTTATTACTCAGCTTTTTGTTATTACAATGGAATACATGAGTCAAGCTATTTATGAAGGAAGGAGGTTTTGGAGGTCTGAATTCAAGAGCTGGTGGTCTCGTTGGTTTGGCCTTGGTCAGGGTGGCAATGGTGGAGTGTGGAGTACAGGCAGAAGGAAAATCTCATGGCAACCCAGGAAGCACACACAGAAGCCTGATGTTACTCAGGCTTTATAACCAAGCCTCTCGTGAACATTACCTTCCAAGGACATGCCCCAGTGATCTCAGGACCATAACTAAGCCAGCTCCTAAATACCAAAATTAGATTAATTTTGTACCTCTTAGTATTATTAACTTGAGACTTTGGGACTTAAAGAGCTGCATGTGTTTGGGAGCCAAATCATATTCAGAATACAGTACTCTGCCCATGAATCCTAAAAACTCATGTCCTTCTCATATATGGCATACACTCATTCCATTAGCTCCAAAGTATTCATTCAATTCCACCCTAATTGAAAAGTCAAAAATGTCATCTGAGACTCAAGGCAAACTCCAGATGTGAACTTGTTAAAACAAACAAACAAACAAACAAAAAACCCAAGTAATGTACATCCAAGGCAATGACAGAACTGGCACAGGTTATACACCTCCATTCCAATATGGAGTATCAGACAAGTAAAAGAATTAATTGGCCAAAGAAAAGCCAAAAATCAACAGAACAAACATTAAACTCTAAAGTTCCAACTGTGGTGGGGCAACCCTGCCCCTATAGCTTTGCTGGTCACACCTCATGCTTCAGTTCCCACTGGCTGAAATCTCATCTCTGCAGCACCACTGGGGAATCTCTACAGCTGAAACCCCACATTTCCCCTGTTGCCCTGGTGGAGGTTCTTTGCAGTGGCTCCATCCCTGTGACAGGTCTCTGCCCAGGCTTTAGGTTGCCGGGACATCCTTTGAAACACAGATGGAACCTTCCTCACCTCTCAGACTCTGTTGGTCTCTGTCCACATAGCCATTCTCCGTGGTTGCATGTTGATGTCAGGGGCTTCCCCGGTAAGTGCTGCATTTTCCTGACCATTTTACCTTCTTTGAAACACCATATCGATTTCATTGTTTGTTTTTTATTTATTTATTTGAAAGCCAGAGATACAGAGAGAGAGAGAGAGAGAGAGAGAGAGAGAGAGAGAATCTACCATCCACTGGTTCACTTTCCAGATGGGCACAATGGCCAGTGCTAGGTCAGGCTAAAGCCAGGAGCCAGGGTTTCTTTCAGGTCTCCCACATGGGTGGCAGAGGACCAAACACTTGGGCCATCTTCCACTCTCTTCTCAGGCGGCTAGCAGGGAACTGGATCAGAAGTGGAGCAACCGGGACATAAACTGATGGCGGTGTGGGACGTTAGCATACACCATAGTTCCAGTTCAAATCAGCTTCACTCTTACACCATCAGGGGCTCCATATAGGGGTTCTAATCTTGTGGCACACCCGTGGTCTCTAAGACTTCACTTTGAAATTTCACTGGAAGCCATGACCTTATAACTCTTGCATTCTCCACACTTAGAAAACCAGCATCGTGTAGGTAGTATCAAGGTCTGCTGTCTGCACAAGTGCCGTCTGGGCCCCCTTGAGCCACAGTTACAGATGGAGAGGGATTTTCTGACTGAACACAGAGGAATGAATCCCACAAGGGTCTTGCACAAGCCCCCAGAAAGTGTCCAGGGATTCCATGAAACAATTGTGTCCTTGTAATCCTCTGTGATAGAAAGGGAGCTTCAAGGATTTTTGAGATAGCCTTGAGACCCTTTTCTCCTTGCTCTGCTGATTAGCACACGGTTCACTTTCAATTGTGATACTCTGTTAAGCAAGCAACTTCTCCACTACACTCTCCTGTCCCAAATATACCTTTCCGCCATTCATCCTCTGGCCATGCCGTGAATTTTCCAGGTTTTTATGCCCTGATTTTTTGCTCCTGATTCTCACTGTGACACTTACTGAAAGCAGCCAGTTATACCCACATCAGTCTGAATGCTTTTTTTTGTTTGTTTTGAAATCTCCTCTGCCAAATACAATAACTCACCATCTTTAAGTTTTACCTTCCACAAAGTCCCTGGGTATGGACACAAAGGTAGGTTCTTTGGCACAGTGCAACAGGAGTGATTTTCTGTCCAGTTCCTAGCAGAATCCTCAATTCCATCTAAGACTTCATCAGCATGATCTCAACTGTCTATGTCTGTACCAGCATTCTGGCCTTCTGAGTCTTTGCCAGAATTGCCTTTTGTGCTCCACTTACAGATTTCTTCTAGCCTGCTCTATCCACTTTTCCAACCTTCTCCAATAAATCAATTCGAAATCCTCTTCTACATCTTCAGGTATTGTTATAACGATCACCTCACTCCTTGATACCAATGTTCTGTGTTAGTCAGCTTTTTGGAAGAAAGGAGTATATTTCAGCCAATGAGTTTGTAAATCCAAATTCAAGATCAGGTGGACCCATTGGTTTGGCCTCTGATTTGGGTGAAGATAGAGAAGATCAGAGCACAGGCAGAAGGATCCCATGGTAAGCTAGGAGGCACATAGAGCAGCTGGGCCTCACTTAGTCTTTACATACAATCTGTTAGAGTTACCTTCTGAGGGCATCCCCCCAATGACCTAATAACCTCCTACATCTTGCTGGAACACAGGTGCTGTCTTTGGTTTATGCACTGAGAATCGCTGCTTTTATGCTATCCTGAGTGGAGTATTGCCACAAAGGATATCTGGCACACAAACTCTAAATATTTATTATCAGCTTTTTTTTTTTTTTTTTTTTTTTTTTTTGACAAGCAGAGTTAGACAGTGAGAGAGAGAGACAGAGAGAAAGGTCTTCCTTGTGCATTGGTTCACCCCCCAAATGGCCACTATGGCCAGCATGCTGCGCCCATCCGAAGCCAGGAGCCAGGTGCTTCTCCTGTTCTCCCATGCAGGTGCAGGGCCCAAGCACTTGGGCCATGCTCCACTGCCTTCCTGGGCCACAGCAGAGAGCTGGTCTGGAAGTGGAGCAACCGGGACAGAACTGGCGCCCCAACCGGGACTAGAACCCAGAGTGCCAGCCCCGCAGGCGGAGGATTAGCCTAGTGAGCCACAGCGCCGGCCTACTATCAGCTTTTTATGGAAACCTTTCAGAGGCAATGTCCCCCATCTCCTAGGCCTGCATCAGATGGGTCCCCAGCATCAGGTTTTTATTTCCAATTTCTGTTCTTTCTCCAAAATGCATAATTAGAAGAAAGTTGAAAACGGATCCAAATTCAAATACCTCTGCAAGGAAATTGAAGTAAAATTTAAGATTCAAGATATATATGCCAGGTATTTCTAATTGCTGTTGTGCAAAATATCATCTAAGTTGGCCATTGTCTACTATGTAGGTGAAGAAGAGATGCAGGAAATCTAAGAACCAGAGTGAGAGAGCAGAATCATTGGTCCCTTGATACCTTTTCCATTCTTAGTTCCAGGTGTTCCAGACTTCAATTTTCTCTTATTCTGCAAAATGCCTTTTTATATTTATTTTCAACACTCTTTAATTAATTGATTGAATGACCTGCTTCAGCTAGTATGAATGAATTTCTCTTACTTTGAATGGAAAAAGCACCCACAGAAGCTTGTAGTTAACATCTTTCTGAAGGCTTTCATCAATACTTAATACAGAAAAGCTCTAGTGAAAAATAGGCAAGCTGTCGTAGAGGAATAACATCCTGATGATGCTCTAGGATTGTTTTTCAAAGTTTCAAATATATTCTGCAAGGCATACGATAATTTTTATGAGTACCTCTTATTTCTTTTTATTGCCTGACCTATTAAATAGAGCAATTTCCTATATGTAATAAAGAAGTTTGAACCTCAAATCCACACTTGCAGATGAATTTCTAATGCTGTTTCATCCCGAGCTAACTGAGAGTAATGCTACATGAATCTCACAGCAGAATTACTTCACTTGAATTCCAAAGATGAAATTCACCAACTCCTCAAATCTGAAGGTTGAAGAAAAATTTTATTTATGTACATATTTTCCTTTTTTCCCTTTACTAAACACAAAGCTTTCATCAAATTCTCAAAGGAGATCATGACCAAAAGCAAAACATTTTAGTATAAAAATTATTGCTAAAATTATAAAAATATAAAAAAAAGTATAAAAAATCAAGCCATGAAAGTTTCTAGCAGAGTATGTGGAATGTTTGATAAATGTTTTTTCACTTCTTTCCCTATTATCCTTTGTTCAAACTTTCCATCTACTTGATCCATGGCCTCCCAGTTGTGTTGCAATAGTCTTGATGGCAGATGGTCTTATATTTCATTTTGTGGCTTTCATTCCATTCCACACACTTACATACAGTAAGTAACTATTAAATATTTATTGAATAGATTGCCTCACAACAAGTGATTATAAGAGTATGTGTGCTGGGAGGTGGACTTTTTTTGTTTCTTTCCACATTTTAGACATGGAATAAAAGTTTCACTTAAGGTGAGAACCAAAACACCCTCAGTGGGTCTACCCACTTTTAATATGGTCCATATAATTTCTTCAAAGATATTTATGTTTATATTTGGTGTGACAAGAATCTTTGCCTAAACAATCCCATAATCTACTTTTTTTCCCCAAACCTACGTCCCTTTTCAGGAAATGTGGAGAGAAGCTAATTTTCAACAGATGGATCACTCCTGGTTGGTATCTATGACTGTTGTGTGGTTTGGATAAGATTGAGTGTGTCTCCCAAAGGGGCATGTGGTCTGGTTTGGTCCTCGGTGTGGTAGTATTGAAGTGGTGGAGACATAAAGAGATTATGAGATCATGGAAGTGCCACCCTCATAAAGGATTCAAGTAGTTTTCAAAGAACGGGATTAGTTTCCACCAGAGCAGGTTGTCACCCAAGAAGAGGTCTCTCAATAGGTGAACTTGTCCCTCTGACACGTGTTCCTATAATGGGACGCCATCTGCCACGTTGTGATGCAGCCAGAGGACCTCACAAGGTGCCATGCTGTTTGGACTTTCCAGCCATCAGAAGCACGACATAAATAAGCCCCTTTTTTAGCCGGCGCCGTGGCTCACTAGGCTAATCCTCCGCCTGTGGCGCCAGCACAGCGGGTTCTAGTCCCGGTCGGGGTGCCGGATTCTGTCCCGGTTGCTCCTCTTCCAGGCCAGCTCTCTGCTATGGCCCGGGAAGGCAGTGGAGGATGGCCTGAGTCCTTGGGCCCTGCCCTGCACCCACATGGGAGACCAGGAGAAGCACCTGGCTCCTGGCTTTGGATCAGCGCGGTGCGCCGGCCGCAGCGGCCATTTGTGGGGTGAACCAACCGAAAAGGAAAACCTTTCTCTCTGTCTCTCTCTCTCACCGTCCACTCTGCCTGTCAAAAAAAAAAAAAAAAAGATTAAATAAGCCCCCTTTTCTTTATCTTGGGATACTTTGTTACAGCAACACAAAATGGGCTAAGACAATTGTGTTTCCACTGGAAGACGCCATTGCTTTTCCTGTCAAGTCATTTCCCTCAGAAATGTTGCTGCTGTTGCCGCAGCTGCTGCCCTGTTGCTGTGGAAATTCTTCCACCGCTCCACTCCCACTGACCTGCTTCCGTCCCTACTTAGACCTTTGCTGCTACCACATCCCTATTTGGTTGCTATGCAACCAGTCCTGGGAGGCAGTTTTACTAAGCTTGTGCTTTTCCTCAGATGGATGATTTGTTTTATTTGTTTTCATTTAGCCACAATTTGAAGCAAATTGTTTCCAAAATTCTGTAAATGTGGCTCTGAATCTTGGGTTTTGACAATCTGTTATAGGACCCAAGACCTGAGATTTTTGCTCTTGATTGTTTCTGGTCTTTTCTGTAACGAGCCTTCTGTTTCCATGTCTTCTCTGATTTTCCTCCTTTCTCATTAAATATTAGCATCATTATCACGGTCAAGCCATTAAGACTTCTAAAATTTCCATTCCCTCACTGTGGAATGTCCATTTTGAATGTAGGTTGCACAGGAAGCCCTAAAACAATTTCAGGATCATACATAATTTACCGATTAAGCATCCCAACCTGAAAAATCTCATATCCTCCCAAACTGCAACTTCTTAAACACCAACATGATGATACAAATAGAAAATTTCATGTTGAATTAACTTATATGACAAACCAAAATGCAGGCACACTAAAAATATTGTATAAAATTACCTTCAGACTATGTTATAAAATTTATAAGAAATACAAATGAGTTTATGGTTAGGGTATCGGTCCCAAGCAGTTTCATTATGTATATGCAAATGTTCCAAAATCCCGAAACACTTCTTATCTCAAATATTTTGATTAAGAGTTACTCAACCAGTATTGTCTTTTTACATTAATTCTTGTTTTGTATTTTGGATTTTTTCTAGACAGAGCTTAAATTTCAATGATAACATTTAATTTAATGCTTTATCCTTGAAAAACTACCCATAAAATGTATGTGTCCACTTGATAAATTGCACTGAAAAATGAATACTAGAAGCTAAAATTATTTGTATCCCCCATGAATTAACATTGAAACATAATTAAATGTAATAAAATAATTTATTTTAAATGTGAGGACTCATAATATGTGAATATAAACTTTCTTTTAAAAAAATAAAAACTTAAAACAGAAATATTTAAGTATCTTACATTATGTTTTGGACTAGTCAATGCTAGTCCTAAATCAAATAACAAAATTATATTAGTTAAAATCGACTAAACTGCCAATTTTTTTCATAGTAATGACTGCTGTTGATAAAAAGCACATGAATGTATTTGATGAAGTTCATAGATACAATTCTAAGAATATAATGATTGAGTATTTATGTTCTTTTTGTATTACTATCACATTAACATAAAAATCAAGCAAAAACTTTAAAGGAAAAAAAGCACAACGAAATGGTTGTCTTGTACTTTTTGAATCTTGATTAATTGGGATAGCCTTCACAGGGACAATTGTTATGAGACCAAGTGTTTGAAAACACATTCATTTTACTTCCCAACATCTTGACCCAACAAATTCACTTCCGGATATCCATTCTTAGCAATCAAATAACATTCAGACAAGGAACTAAGTCCAAGGATGACCATCACAGAGTTGCAGTAATAAAGGGTATGATTACAAATTTTGTCTCCTTAGCAGCATTTTGTCTCTATATTTCCCTTCCACTACCCCACAAGGGTACACATGATCCCTGTAGTTTCTTGAAATTTCTCTTGTAGACTATGTGAGGTTTGAAAACAGATACTGAACACAGGGGTGAATGATAACTGAGTCTTCAAAAGCATTGCTCTAGAGAGTTTCCAGTGTGCTGAGCTCTATTTACAGTGGATCCTACAGCCTCTCTGCTTCCTGTCTTTCCCAATACTTAATCCGCTAGTCCTTTGTGATGTTTACAACTTCCTGGAGGTCAACGAATCTTCTAATTTATTTGCTTTGGTATAAATTTCATAGAATGAATTTCTGTTGCAAAAAAAAAAATCTTGATTTACACAGAAATTAGGATCATAGTGTGCAATATAAGAACATTCCCTTTGGGGATTTGGCAATATTTTGGGTGGGTTAAAGAATCACAGTAGGGATAAAGAGAAACATATTTGGCTGTATTCTGGGAAAAGATAATGGCATCCTTAGTGAGCAGTGAGACAAAGTCAATCACGTTATCGTCTATAGTAACCTGTGGCTGTGTATTAGCCCAGAAGGGACATACGGGAAGTTCAATTTCAAGGTGATTAGGAGCATCATGACTAGAAGAGGAAACAAACAAGACATTCTGACCTCAAAATTCTTTCTTTAAGGCAGCACACTATAAAAAAGATCATTGTGCACCCAGAGGCCAGAAGAATTCTGCTTGTTGCTGCTTGGCCAAGAATACATTCATTGAAGGTGCTTCTTTTGTACCTGCTCCTTATCAACTTGAGGAATCTCCTTTCTAATCTTATTTATAATGTTTTTAAATTTTGAAGTGTTATTGAATTTTTCCAAGAACTTTTTCTGAATTTATTTTGATTGTTACGTTTTTCTTCATTACACTAATATAAAGTGTTTCCTTAATTGATTTCTTTGTAGGTAGAAATAATCTTGCACTATGGGGATAAATCGTACCGGACATTGTGTATAATCCATTTTATATGTGATAGATAGAGTTGTCTAGTTTTTCATTGTGAATTTCCTCATCTATATCTAAAAAGGATATTGGTCTTCAGTTATGTGTGTGTGTCCACATGTGTATTTGTATGTGTGTGTATGTGTGAGATATGTCCTTGTTGGTATTAGCAGAATGTTGGCCTTATAGAATGAGTTGGGAAGCCTCCATACTCTTCTATATTTTGTGACAGCTTGGGAAGTATTGGTATCAATTCTTTTTATTTTATTTATTTGTTTGTTTTATTTTTTGACAGGCAGAGTGGACAGTGAGAGAGAGAGAGACAGAGAGAAAGGTCTTCTTTTGCCGCTGGTTCACCCTCAAATGGCCGCTGTGGCTGGCGTGCTGTGGCCGGTGCACCGCACTGATCCGATGGCAGAATCCAGGTGCTTCTCCTGGTCTCCCACAGGGTGCAGGGCCCAAGTACTGGGCCATCCTCCACTGCACTCCCTGGCCACAGCAGAGAGCTGGCCTGGAAGAGGGGCAACCGGGACAGAATCCGGCACCCCGACCGGGACTAGAACCCGGTGTGCTGGCGCCACAAAGTGGAGGATTAGCCTAGTGAGCCGCGGTGCCAGCTAGTATCAATTCTTTTTAAATGATTCGTGGGATTCACTAGTAGAGCCATGTGGTCTTAGGCTTTTCCTTTTGGGAACTTTTTAAAAAATACTAACTCATTCTCTGTATTCAGATATTTATATTTAATCTTGATTCAGTTTTCTGCCTTTCTCAGACCTTGTATGTCTCTCTTGAGTTGTCTGATTTTTTGTCATATAATTATAGTGCTTCCTTATGATCATTCATTCTTGTAACCCAGTAGCAATGTCCTCACTTTTGGTGAAGAATCATTTGAAATCTTCTCCCTTCTTTTCGTGTTCAATATAGATAATTGTCAATTGTGTTCAGTTTTCAAAGAACAAACTTTATTTTTTATTTTCTTTTAAAAGGATCCAGGAACTCCTTCCAGGCTTCTGCATAAGTGGAGGGACCTAAGTACTTGAGCCATCATCTGCTGTCTCCCAGGATGAAAATTAGCAGACAGCTGGAATCAGAAGTGGAGCTGGGGCTCAAACGCAGGCACTCGGATGTGGGATGTGGTCATCCCAAGTGTCATTTTAACTACCAGGCCATGTCTCTCCCCTTTCTAATTTCTTATGGTGGAAAATTACACTATTTAAATTGAGATCTTTCTTCTTTTTAAATATATTTTCAGGTATATGATGGTACTTTTAGATGTTTTCGGAAAATATAGGTAAAAGATAAATTTATTTTCATTAAAAATCTTGAAATTCATGTACTTTTTAAAATAATATTCATTCTCCACAAACTTTTTGAAGACTCCTTATAAATTTCCCTCTGAGCACTGCTTTTGTTGTATTTTTAAGTTTTTATTTTCAATCAAATCATAATTTTCCTGCCAATGTCTGCTTTGACCTATTGATTCTTCAGAATTGCATTATTTAATATAAATTTTTGAATTTTTCAAATTTCTTTCTGTTATTGATTGGTAATACAATCTGATGCTTACAAGATAATTAATATAGTACATTAGAACATATTTATTTAATACATAATAAAGTAAGTGATGAAAGAATAGAATATTTTAAAAGACATAAGACATAAAGAAAGCAAATATCAAAATGGGAGAGGCAAATTCCAGGAATACTGTTACTCTTCCTTTGCCTATAGATATTGTACCTTCACAGTAGAAGAAAGTTAGCAATCCATTTTCAAGCCCACCTGTCCTTGCTGCTTCCGCCACGTACAGGATTCAAACAAAATGTGTTCTGAATTGGGAAAAGTTAAAATACAAGCAGTCCAGATAGCATTACAGATGTCTGCTAAAGTCATTGTCAAAAGTATGGAGAAATGGTCTGATCATTGAAGCTTGGTGGTTATTCCATGAGGGTTCCTAAAATCTGTTGACTTTTGAATATACTTAACGTTTCTCATAGTAAAATGTTAAAGTTGGTTTATTTTCCTCCTTTAATCTGAAATAAATCTGTGGACACAGAATGTGGGAGTGTCTGATGAAGAAATGTTCTTGAGTCTAGAGCCATAAACAAGAGTGTCAAATTGTTAAGCCAACAACAGGAGTCACTGTGTACTTACTTCTCGTGTAGGATCTGTCCTTAATGTGTTGTCCAATGTGAAGTAATGCTATAACTAGTACTGAAACAGTATTTTACACTTTGTGTTTCTGTGTGGGTGCAAACTGATGAAATCTTTACTTAAGATATACTAAATCAATATTCTGTATATAAAGATAATTGAAAATGAATCTTGATGTGAATGGAATGGGAGAGGGAGTGGGAGATGGGAGGGGTGCAAGTGGGAGGGAAATTATGGGGGGGGAAGTCATTGTAATCCATAAACTGTACTTTGTAAATTTATATTTACTAAATTAAAAAAAAGAGTCTAGAGCCTCCCCTGTATTGAAATGTTCTGCCTTTGGGGTTAGGCAAGAAAATACAAATAGCTAGGACATCAATTCTAGCCCATCCAGGAAACCTGGAATATTTTGATTATAAAATTCAGATTGTACCCTATGTTTGTAAATGTGGGCATTACTGGCATTTGGGACAAACCAAATGGATGACAAGTGTAGCCTCCATTCCTGCCATAATTGTAACATTTTTCTTCATTCCAGTGACCCATAGATGTAGCCAAAGAAGGAGGATGTCTGGCATCTATTGAGTGAAAAATCTTCCTGGGACACAAATAATCTTGGGATTCTGGGTCCATTTTTTTAAAGTATATTTATTTATTTGGAAGAGCAACAGAAGAAGAGATAGAGACAGAGAGAAAAAGAGCAAGCAGGAAAGTGCAATCTTCCATCCCAAATGGTTCACTCCCAAATGACCTTAATAACCCTGGCTGGGTGAGTGTGAAGCCAGGAGTCAGTCAGGAACCCCATCCTGGTCTCCCACATATGGCAGTGATTGCACCATCCTTCACTGCCTTCCCAGGCACAGTAGAAGAGAGTTGCATCGAAAGTGCAATGGCTGGGTTCCAAAACATCACTTTTATATGAATTATTGGCATCAGAAGCAGCAGCTCAACCCGTTGGGCTACAAACCCTGTTCCTCGGGGTCCATTCTGAGAATTCAATTCACACTCATATTGTATAAATTTCCTTTGCCAGCTCTAGGTTTGTTATGGTGACATGATTTTGATAAGAAGGTGAGTGTTGTTAAGATTCGATGTGGGTGCGGCTGTTATTTTAGGATGAGACTGGGGAAGAAGAACGGAGTGCAGCTGAGATGAAAGCCGAAATAGCTGCTTTGTTCTTGTCTGTATCTTGTGCATGTTCTGTTTCCTTGTTCCTGTTTTTGAATAGACTCTTGTACCTGATGAAGGGGCAGGGAAATTTTCCAAGCCAGGCTTTGCTTAGGAATTTCTAACTTGAAATGAGGCTCACTTACATAGAAGGTAACTGAAACTCGGGCACATGACAGTGACATCCAACCACAGAGGTCCAAGGACTCTGCAATTTCGAGAGCAACCAGTCTCTGACCCTCCTAGACCTGCTCATTTAACAAGTTACTCGGTTTCCAGATTCCTTCTAATGCATCATTTATTACTTGTGTGATTATGTTAGTTAAAATCTGTTACTATTTAGAGCCAAAGAATCCAACTCAAAATGAAAAATTGCACATTCCTTAAGTGTCTGATAACATAGGAATAACTGTGAGTCATAATTGTCTGAATATCCACAGAATGAAATATTAGCCATTAAAATAACATTCTTGAAAATATTGAATACATAGATATACTTATGCTATAATATTAAATTTAAAATATATACTTATATGTATATACATGCCAGATTCAATTCAAATGAATATATAAGCACATGTTTTTTCAAGAAGAAAAATTTTAAAGAGTGAATTATTGCTTAGTAATACAATTAATGCTGACTTTGTTTATGCCACATAATTTATTAATTACAATTATTTTAGAGATTTATGTATTTGAAAGTCAGAGTCACATAGAGAGAGGAAGAATCAGAGAGAGGTCTTTCATTTGCTGGTTCACTCCCCAAGTGGCTGCAATGGCCAGGGCTAAGTCAGGCTGAAGCCAGGAGCCAGGAAGTTCATCTGGGTCTCCCATGTGGGTGGCAGGGGCTCAAAAACTTGACCATCCCCCACTGCTCTCCTAGACCATTTTCAGGGAGCTGAATCAGAAATGGAGCAGCCAGATCACTCCATTTGATGCCTAAATGTGATTTCTGGTGGTGGCTTGATCAGCTATGCTGTTAACACTGGCCTCGGTAATTTCAAATGTTTGAAAAAAAATGAAGTGATCCAACATGGGAAGCAAGATACTCAGCAGACTCATAGAATGGCGGATGTCCTAAACAGCACTCTGGCCTCAGAATCAGCCCTAAAGGCATTCTGATCTGGCTGAAAAGCCCATGAGAGTATTTCAGGCATGGAAAGCCAAGACACTCTGGCAAAAAAAAAAAAAAAAAAAAAAAAAAAAAAAAAAAAAAAAAAAAAAACAGAAAAAAACAAAACCTAAATGAAAGATCTCTGTGAGTGAGATCCCAGTGGAAAGAACAGGTCTTCAAAGAAGGAGGTACCTTTCTCTGAAGGGAGGAGAGAACCTCCACTTTGACTATGACCTTGTCTAAACAAGATAAGAGTCGGAGAACTCAAGGGGCTTCCATAGCCTTGGAAACTCATGACTGGTACATAGGGAAATTACTGATGCCATAAACAGGAGTGTCAATTTGTAAAGTCAACAACAGGAGTCACTGTGCACTTACTCCTCATGTAGGATCTCTATCCTTAATGTGCTGTACATTGAGGCTTAATGCTATAACGAGTACTCAAACAGTATATTTCACTTTGTGTTTCTATGGGGGTGCAAACTGTTGAAATCTTTACTTAATGTATACTAAACTGATCTTCTGTTAAAAAAAAAAGAGAAGAAATTAGCAATTCCCAACTTGACTCTCACTGGGATTAAACATGACAATAGGTCTGATCTGATTTCATCATCATTTAAAAAATCATCTATTATTTTTCACTTTATGTTTCTGTGTGGGAGCAAACTGTTGAAATCTTTACTTAATGTATGCTAAACTGATCTTCTGTATATAAAGAGAATTGAAAATGAATCCTCATGTGAATGGAAGGGGAGAGGGAATGGGAAAGAGGAGGGTTGCGGGTGGGAGGGACGTTATGGGGGGGAAGCCATTGTAATCCATAAGCCGTACTTTGGAAATTTATATTCATTAAATAAAAGTTAAAAAAAAGAAAGAAAAAAAATGAAAACATGAAGTTGAAAGTCAGAAAGCTTTTAAATAAAAATGTGGTTTTTGCTCTGAATAATTCCCTAGAAATTCATTCAAATTGTTATTTGTCTCAGTGAATTTTTTAATAAATATTTATAATGCTGATTAAAATTTTGTGTACAACAGTTTAGCAACTACCCATTGAAGGGCATCTGGACAGGTTGTAGTATGCTCTTATTACAAATGGTGCTGCCATGAGAATTCACAGGTATTTGTAAACGTATTTTTTAATTTCTCTGAAATTAATGCTCTTATGGGTCATAGAGTATGTTTAGTTTGTAAGTGACTTTCTAAACTGTTTTCAAGAGTGACTGTATCATTTTGACTTCCCACCTAACATATCAGTGATCTAGTTTTTCTGTGTCTGTGCCAGTGTCAAGCATCACTATTGATTTTAACTCTGGTGTGTACTGATAACTAGTTTGGTTTTAATCACATCTCTTATTAGTGCTGAGCATCTTTATTTACGCTTACTTTCCATGTATTTCGCCTCATCAGTAAACTATCTGCATGCCTTTAGTCTATTTTTTCATTGCATTGTTTGGGAGTTTTACTGAGTTTGACAAATTTTTATACATTCCAGATATTGGGTTTTTTTTTTTTTTTTTGGATATGTTGTTTGCAAGTATCTGTCTTACATCCTCTCACATGAGCATTCACAGAGAATTTTTCTTGAATTTTTATGAGTTCCAATTTATCAATTTCCCCTTTTTTGAATCATACTGGGTTTTTTAAAAGATTTTATGTATTTACTTGAAAGTCAGAATTACACACAGAAAGAAGGAGAAGCAGAGAGAGATTGAGAGAGAGAGAGAGAGAGAGAGAGGTATTCCATTCTCTAATTCACTCCCCAGTTGGCTGCAACAGCCAGTACTGTGCTGTGCCAATCTGAAGCCAGGAGCCGGGAGCTTCTTCCAGGTCTCCCACGCGGGTGCAGGGGCCCAAAGACTTGGGCCATCTTCTACTATTTTCCCAGGCCATAGCAGGGAGCTGGATCAGAAGTGGAGCAACCAGGACCCGAACCAGCGCCCAAATGGGATGGCACTGCAGGCAGCAGCTTTATCTGCTATGCCACAGTGCCAGCCCCTGAATCATACTGTTGGTATAACATATAAAAGCTGTCTAGGCCTAGCTTTGCATCCCAAAGATTTCCTCTTATTTTTCCTAATATTTTAGTTTTGTATTTTATATTTAATTCTATGATCCATTTTGTGTTAATTTTGTATAATGTATAGATTTTGGTCAAGGTTCCTTTAAGGAAAATCCTGTGGATATCATTGCTCTAGCATCTTTGTAAAAACATAAATAGAGCATGCTTGTCTGGGTCTATTCCTTGGTGATCTGTTCTGCTCCAGTAATCAGCTTGAAGTGTAAATTTTTATAGTTTTCTTAAAAATAAAGTAGATATCCTCTCTCTTCTCATTCTCCATGTCTGAACCTTTTTGTTCATTTCTCATACTCAGCTCCTGTGCTGTCTCCCAGTTGTAAATCCTCTTCCTGAGTTAATCATTAATCTGTGTTCCCATAACTCTTTGTGTATCTCTTCTAGTGTTTCTTTAATGCTAACTTGTATTTTAAAGACTTGCTAAATGTCTGTTTCCTGCAATGCAACTTTTGCTCTTTGCAAGCATAGAGTGCATGTTGTCCACATTTTCTCCATGTCCCACAACACTTGGAGCTGTGAGCTTTGTAGGAGGAGGATGCAACAGTGTTCAACACATGTTGTTTAACCAAAGAAATGAATGCTGTAACTGTCTCATGGAACCAGAGATTTAAAGTTTTGATTGCCTGGAGGAAAAATCCTCAAACTCATAGGGTTAACAAAATATTGATAAAATGTGTGTTCTTATAGTCTGAAAATAAGTATTGTCATATGCAAAAGAGTATAACGGTATAATTTATTCATGAATGATGTAGTTCTTTATGACTTGTCTATTACTGATAGCATTAGGGTTTACGACCATCACTGCAGGATGGTGCTGGAAAGATAAAACAGCTGAGGAAGCCGGAGCCCTCAGTTGTCCCAGAACTGCTCTGTTCGACTACACTCTTGGTGAACATCTGTCGCTCCCCCTCTTCGCGGAGGAACGACACAGGACCCTGCGCTGTTCTTTTGTCTGCTCGGCCCTCCCCGGGTTTGCTGCTGGTTCTTCCCGGGTTGGCTACCATCCCTTCCACCTCCGTGGAAGGGCGGTTCCCCCTGGCCACATTCCCCACTTCCGCGGGGGAGCGGCACACCGCCGGCCGGCTCTCTCGGGGGCTGCACAGGTGTTCCTTCAGATAGATGTTCCCCTT
This sequence comes from Oryctolagus cuniculus, assembly GCF_051225735.1. Lineage (NCBI taxonomy): Eukaryota > Metazoa > Chordata > Mammalia > Lagomorpha > Leporidae > Oryctolagus > Oryctolagus cuniculus. Next base: position 23,804,923 of record NC_142876.1, read on the forward strand.
AGATGTTCCTGGTGCATGCCGTCTCTCTCCTCCTTTATAGTCCTCTTCCACCAATCCCAACTCTGCTACCCACACGCCGAGTACGCTGCTCTCCTCCAATCAGGAGCAGGATCAGCTCCTGCAGGTTACTGGTTGAACTGGAGGCAGCTGTGTAGAAGCTGTTTCCTCCTCTCCCAGCGCCATATTGTGGGAGAGCAGATGCATAGAATAAGTCTTAATTCCAGTAACTTAGTCTAGTCCAAGTTGCTCCCCACAAACATCCTTTAGTGGTGTACTGTTTCCTTCCACAGTGCCACTTCCCTGCTGTTCAAAGTCAGGGGTAGGCATTTGGCCTAAAGGCTAAGACACTCATTTCCCATATCAGAGTACCAAGTTTCAAGATCCAGCTCTGCTCCCAATCCCAGCTTCCTGTTACTGCATTTCTTGGAAGTCAACAGGTGAAGGCTCAAGTAAATTGATTCTTGCTGTCTACAATGGGGACCTAAACTGTGTTCTGGGCTCCTGGCTTCAGCCTGGCCCAGGCTTGGTAGTTGTGGGCCTTTTGGTACTGAACCAGTAGATGAGATTGACTTTTCCATCTCTCTCTCTCTCTCTTTCTGCTTCTGCCTCTCAAATAAATAAATAATATTTTCTTAGAAAACAGCTATTATCTGTCATCTAATTACTTAAAAATGATTGGAGCCATTTAGTAGGAAACAATATATTTTCATTTGAGGTCAACTTTTTTCACCTGGGTCAACATGTCCAAATTTACTAATGTGATATTATAAAAATATGTTTTAAGTTTCATACTTGCTCATCTTTGTAGGTAAAACACACTTTTTAAAAAGATGACATCAGAATTAAAGATTTAATGCCTGAGTTTATTTTTATAAAGCATAGAAAATGTATGTTGAAGAGTTTTGGTATATATCTATGATGCTTCAGTCCCTCTCCCCAAAATAAAAGATACAAATTTTGTGCCATTGAGTTTCAGAACCCACAGACATCTGTGCCTAATCATGCAACAATCTGTCTGAAATGAAGCACCACAGAGACATCTACTGGTTGGTTTCTTTTCTTCTAGTCTGGCTTTCCAGAGATTGGTTTGTGTCATAAGGAATTGTCACTAAACAGCACCGTTCAGCTTTGCATATAAGCACAGTATAATAGAGCTATGTAGACATATTGCCTAGTTACATGGGCCCATTAATTGGAAATCTGGAGGGACTGACAAGCTCACAGTGCAATCTTTCCATCACACACACTCCAAGAGATTTTATAGCATTCGGAAGCCAGACTGGCAAAAAGCCAAGCCTGTTAAGTCCATCCAGAGAGGCAGAGGGTGGGCACAGACAGGAAAATTCACAAGTATGACCCACTTAGAAAAATCTTTAGATGCCAATCTAGTCTTCTCATAAAGTATTTACTATCTCTAAGTAAGTAGGCAATAATGATGAAAATTGTAAAAGGTTAAAAATCCTTACCTGAGAATTTTCTTAGAACTGCATTTAAAGCGGAGAACCTAAGCTTTATTTTCAAGAGGAAAAACTAGTTTTCAAGACTACTGGGCTCTGCCCTGGAAGGGGATAACCTCTTGAATAGAAAGGCATAATGACCTTGATGGTCCCTGCCTTATGATAAAATAAAATAGGTAAAATTTGTAAGCCCACTTTGACTTTTCATGGTATTTTCAACTGTTCTATATTTTTATGATTCATGAACATCTCTGCAGTCCTTGTTTTCTTAGGTTTCACTGCAGAAAACACTTTTTTCAAATATAACTGTGGAGAACAATGACAGCACAAGCTGAGCTGAACAATATTGGGTTGGATTCTGATTTAATTATAGGATGAATTTGGAACATAGGAGGTGATTCATGCATCTTCGATCATCATAGGCCTAGATAAAAAGAGTTATGATCAATCCCTGTGGCTTTTCCCTTTCTCTTTCCCCTAGGTTTATGCTAGAACTAAAGACAAGAAACATTATCTGTCCAGTAGATTTCATATAAAATGTATCTCCATTAGTTTATAACAAAAGCACATTGGTATTGATTCGCAGAAGAGAAACGAAGAGGCACACAAAAGGGAAGCACATTTCCTTTGGTTTATTAAAATAAAGTTTAGAATTGATCATATTGCCATAAGTATAAACCATGAGGTTAGAGTCCTACTGGTTTTGCTGATTATGAAAACAGGATATAGCCACTCTAAAAATTCAAACAATTATTATCCTACCATTTTCTAGAAAAACACTTCCATGAGATTGCACATTCAAAAATATGAAAGCATACCAGGGTGCTTGCATGTCACCTGCTTGCTTACTTTTTCTAAACTACTTGTGTTCAGGATATGTTTCCTTGTAACTTGGATAATATCTGATTCGTGCTTTCTAAATGCATTCTCTATTTATCCAGATGTTAGCTCTCCTTATTTCCAGTTTGAGAAGACAGTGTTACCTCACCCAAAGCTGTTATCAGAGGATATGGCCTTCCTGTTGAGGGTCCTTTCCAGTTTTTCCTAGCTCTGATGTGAGCCTCCTTCTCTGTTGCCTCAATATATTTTCCTCTAAATCCAGCAAGTAGATGGGCAGTCTCTTCCCACGGTACCGGGATTCATTCTCACCTTGTCTCATGAAATCATTCAATAGGCAGAATGTAAGATACTGCATTTGAAGATCTCTGTTGCACATTGCACGAACATGAGTCAGCAAATGAGTTTTGTCATCTTGAAGCTTATAGTTAATGATGTGCAGGTTTCTCGATTAAAAGAATGATTGAAGAAATCAGAAAACTGAAGCTTAGTGCTTGCCCAGAAGAACTCAACTATTAAGTCGCCTGGTTGTCATTGGAAACAATCATCACACTCTGCTTGAAATGTCTTTGTCTGAAATGTTAACTTACGCCTTTGGAAAAAATTTGAAGGGGGAGATTTTCTTCAAGACTATCCCAAATGACCCAAAATGAAACTTTTCTTTTGAAAGTTCTACAGGCTTTGGCTTCATGTTCATTGAAGCTGGTGGCTAATCCTGGAGGAGTGGGGAAGTGGGGAAACATGGGGGGAATGTGGTCCGAGGTCTTCATGTCCAATGAGCAAGGACGTCAACGGAGTCACTGACACTATTTTTTGATGTCTAGTATAATTTAAATATGTGTTCTTAAAGGTATGGTCCTTTGTATAGTGAACCACCAACACCAAGTATCAGTACCGCTTCTAACATGTATTAATTTTAAGAAATTTATTTAAATCTAATAATAAAAATATTTCATTTTTACTATAGTTTCTATGTATTTAATCACTAGTGAGGGCAAGTGTTTTACCTTCTTTTATATTCATGTCTGGGATTTTTTTCTTATGTTTATCTCTATTTTTGGGTATCTCTAAGTATCTTTTTAAAATTTAAGTACTCATTACATTTTAAAAAATCTAGAACTTTTTTCATATATGTTGAAAATATTTTTTCCAGTTTGTTGTTGACTTGATTTATTGTGTTCTCTGTGGCTATGGAAAGACTTTTATTTATTAACATCTACCAATATTTATATCTCTGAGTTCTTATACGGGATATAAGAGGGCATTTCAAAAACTTAATGGAAAATGGAATTAAACGATAATACAAAATTTCCATTAACTCATGGAAAATCCCCTTATATGGTATGTCTACATAAATGTGAATTTAATTGTGACTAATTTTAATGGAGAACGATAACATAATATAGTCAGAATTTTCTTAACAATTTACATACCTTTCAAAGGATTTGCTATACATCATATCTATTGAAGTACTTGGGCAGTGCTCAGAAATTTCATTTAATGTATTCCTTAAATTTATTCAGAGATTAATTTGGGGCATTGCCTTAGATCTAAACACTAGAAAAGAATTGCCTATATCTAAAACAAAAATCGTCAAAAGCTAAAAGCAAACAAAAAAGGAAGTGCAGGAATAGAGAATTGGAAGGCTGTTATTCTCTCTTGCTTTTCCAAATAGTCCTCTTTGTATGAAGTACAAAAGCAGCCCCTGTGTGTGACCAATGAATCTTCCACAGCATCCAGGGGGCTGCGTTGTCAGCCATTTTAATGGCCTATTAAGCACACAATTGATTGGATTAAGCATGCAGCATCCAAATGAGACCTTAAGCAATCCTACTGGCCGTGGTGGACCCTGTGTGATGCAACACCCTTCAGGCCAATCCTGAGGACTCAGAGAAGGTAAGCAAAGAGCCCGTGCCCTAGAAATGCAGTCCTTCTAGGACAAAATGAGCCAGTAAATACAGAAGCAAACGTTACTTGGATGGAAAGGGTTATAAACAAGTATTTGGCTTTAAGTCTGATCACTCATTAATGACAGTGATCTTGGAGAAATTAGTCAAATTATTTAATCTGGTGTCCTCTTAAAAGGAAATAGAGATATTCATATCTCTCTGGGCCATGTTGATTTAAATAAGGATTTCTATATAGAACCAGTAACATAGCCAAATATGATGCGAATTCTTGAAAAAGATTCTGTCATGAGCTTTTTCTTTCTATGCTCTTTTCTTTCTTTTTTTTTGTTTTTTTTTATGTCTTTTTTTAATTTTTTTTGTTTTTTTTTTCTTTTTTTTTATTTTTGTTTTTCTATGCTCTTTTCATGTTTCCTAATCTCATGGTCTCATCATTCTCTTACCAATTCAAAATTAGTTTTGTGTGTCTACATTGTTTAAGACATTATGCCCACAGGGAACTACAATACTACATGACCTAAAAAAATGAGTTTTGCTTTTGGAGAGTGGGTATTTTGCACAGCAGGTAAGACAGCACTTGGAATGCCCATACCAGGTGACAAGTTCAAATTCCAGCTTCACTACCAATTCCAGCTTTCTGCTGTTTCATACCCTCGAGGTAGCAGGTGATGGTTCACATAATTGAGTCCCTGCCACCCACATGAGACACCCATACTGGGTTCTGGCACGGCCCATCCCCAGCTATTGCAGGCATTTGAGGAGTAAATCAGCAGATGAGAGATCTCTGTGTCTCCACCCTTCAAATAAAAATAATAAATAAACTTTAAAATACACATTAAAATGAGAATTATTTTTAAAATATTAAAAATCAGAGAGGCAATGATAATCAAATATTTATTGGGAAATTACTCTGCATCAGATGCTTAACTTTCAGTTAACTCTCACAGTTACCCTAAAGGTAACACGATAATCTTCATCCCCACTACACAAGTGGAATAGGAGACAGGTCCAAGGTCACATGACCTGTAAGTCTTTGAACAAAGATTCAAATCCACATATCTATGCACTCAGAGTCCAAGTGTTCAATTACATTTATACATCATACTAATATTATATTTAAAAGTAATAACAATGTTGTATAAAATAACTAGAATGTGAAAAGGGCCAGGGGAAATACAAATACATGGGCATGGAAATTTAGACTACATACGGCTACAAAACTGAGGAAAGAGGCCATGTAAGAGATATTGCAGATATATATTAAAATGCAATGATGTATTAGTCTATGTTGTGCCAAATCATATTTTCTTTTCTGCAGCATTGCTTTCAAATGAGATTGGGGACCTATCCAATGACAAACAAACACGAGTAAAACACAGTCTTAAAAATTAAGTGCCCACTGCTGTGAAATAAATGTTCTTGTCTTAGGCCTCCAAATGCTAAGCCCGGGAAGTGGAAATTTTCCACAGAGGAGCAAACGCTATTTCACCCTTGGCTAACCATGAGTGGGGGCCAATCTGTGGTCTCTTTTCACATTTTAGCTGGGAAGATGGACTATGCACGTGCTGATGTGACAGCCCAGTGACTATGTGAACAAACACAAGCGTTGTTCTTGGAACCATCCAAAGTTATCTCTTTGAAATCAAGATTCCCTACAGAGCATGGAATTATATTATCTATTTCAGGGGAAGGAGAAAAATAAGGATTTCTTCAACAAGTCATAGGCTAATATTTTTTGTGAAAATATGTATGAAATTTTTTTGTCAGTTAAAGTAGAGGCAGGTGTTTTGGTACAGTGTGTTAAGTCACCACTGGAGATGCCTGCATTCCACACTGAATACCTGGTTCAATTCCCCTCTGCTCTATTTCCAATCCAGCTTCCCGCTAACATATTTATTAGGCAGCAGAAAATGACTGAAGTACTTGAGTCTGTGTCACCCACCTAAGAGAAGTGGATGGAGTTCCTGACTCCTGACTTTGGCCTTGCCCAGCCCTGACTGTTGCAGGCATTTGGGGAATGAATCAATAACTGAATCATCTCTCTTCCTCTCTCTGTGTCACTCTGCCTTTCAAATATATAGATCTTTTAAAACTATATCATTAACACAGAATATAGGGGCCAACACCATGGTACAGTAGGTAAATCCTCCGCCTGAGGCGCCAGCATCCCATATGGGCACCGGGTTCTAGTCTTGGTGCCCCTTTTTCAATCTAGCTCTCTGCTGTGGCCTGGGAAAGCATTAGAAGATGGCCCAAGTGCTTGGGCCTCTGCACCCGCATGGGAGACCGAGAAGAAGCTCCTGGCTCCTGGCTTTGGATCAGCACAGCTCCGGCCTTTGCGGCCATCTGGGAAGTGAATCAATGGAAGGAAGACCTTTCTCTCTGTCTCTCCCTCTCACTGTCTGTAACTCTACCTCTCAAATAAATAAATAAAATCTTTAAAAAAAAAAACAGAATACAGTACTGTTACTTTTTAAAAACAATACATTTCCAAAGCCAGGTCCTATCAAGCAACTAGTGATACATACATACAAAACGTACTTCTGTTTTTGCCTTTATATAGATCCTTTATATGGTACAAGGTGAAAAACCAATAAAACTCTTCTTTAATTTTTCTTCCATTGCTATGGCCCTCAATTATGCTGATTCAAAGAGGGCATGTGCACCTGATGATGTTCTGCTTGCTCTAACCCCAACCTCCCTGAAGGCCACATGGTATGCATGCCTGCTCAGCCTTGCATCTTATCTCCTGTTGCTGTTGAATCCATTCTGCTGTTCTTAGACTCCCTGTCATTTCAACTCTCCTTTCAGAAGCTCAGATTTCTCGCCTTGCCTTTGTGTGTGCAGATTGGGAAGTCGTGAATGGAGGGCCCAGGCCATTATCTATCTGATACTGAAATCCAGATTGACTTCAATCAACTTTGAATATTATTATTTTTAACTTAAAATGTGTAAGTCCTATGTTTTGACACATAATACCCATTTAACAGACATCATTTTGCAAACATAAACTCAGATAAGAAGAAATGTCTTTACTTTTTGCTTAATTTACATGACAAAATAAAATTTTTTCCTGAGTCCTTTTAGCACTTGCTTGTTGAGAAATCTGATCATGTCACTACTGCTGTCTTGCCTTCCCTACTCTGTTTCTGCAAGTCAAATATAGAGGAAATTAATGAGAAAGGTATCATCTGTGGCTTAATTAAAATAATTTAACTGAGCATGCAAATGTTGTAAGATGCCAAAAATATTTCCAAGACCATTTTCTTAGATTGTTTGAAGACAGTGGACACTGCTGCAGGCCCACTGAGAGAAAGAACACAGAGACAAGGATGGTAAGAGGGCCTTGGACATCAAGTATAGATCATTAAACTGCATCTTGTAGGTCTTACTAGTTAGACCTATTGGGCTTTTTGGAATGGGAAGGCAGGCAATTAGAGAAGAAATTTGCCTGCATTTTTAAGTTGCCAAAACCAGAATCCAGAGATTCTGATTCTGTAGGTTTGAAGCTCCATCCAAGCATCTGCATTATGAACATGCATTCCAGGTGATTTGTCTGCAGGTGGTCCATGGGCTACAGGGCGAAAAGTGTTCCTGTGGATGATGCAAAGGCAATGACAATTTTGGAGCAAGAGGCAGACATAGAGAAAGTGATATCCTAGAAAATCCATCACCAAGTGCCCTTCAAAAGGATTAGAAGCAGAAGAGGCCAATTAAATACAATTTTAAAAATGCAAAATAGGAGGATGGATGAGATTGGCACAGAGTTTGTTTAAAATTTTTAGGCTAACTTGAGTCTAGAAAATACTGCCTGCGCTGTTCAGCTCCTGCTCTATGCCAAATATACGTGGCAACTCTTTAGTAAGTGTTTATGGGCAGACTAGCTTCAGAGTTTCTCTACTAAAAGTGTGTGTTTAAAACTCTTTTTATGTAATTTTATTCCAAGTCATCACTTGGAAAAAATAAAACATTATTTTTGTTCTTGTAAACTTTTCAGATATTCTTTTGGTACTTCAAAATGACTTTATTCTCAACTAATTTTAAAGTTGCAAAAATAGAACAGAGAGTTTCCAAATATCCCTTAGTCAGCTTGGAATAGAAAAAGAACATCAGAGAAAAAACTGTTGAGGTTCAACACATTGAACATTTTTTTTTCTATATTTTGTAAAATTGGAAAGCTGATGCTTCCAACTCCCATGTTTGTGGAGAGGATTAATGAAAAGCAATGAGAACAGTTCTTGGTACATATTAAGTATTCGTGGTTCTTTCCTGGAATCGTCATCATCTTCATCCTCATCATCGCCATCATCCTCCTCAACATCATCATCCAACTATTTGAATATGTCTAGTAAAAGAGATTTCTGTATTTAACAAGGCAATCCATTCCAATGTCGTGTGCCTCCCATTATTACCAAGGTCTCTGCGATAAATACAAGAGAAAGTCAACACGTATGAACTCCAGTTGCACCATTCTGTATTTTCCTCTGTGTTCTTGTACCAGCATCCTTGACAAAAATGTTTTCCATGCATTTAGGACTCCAGAGCACTTATTATTAAATAAATGATGTTGACCAATAAGTACACACTTAATATTTTGTGTTAAGCTCAAAAAAGATCATTTGAAAAGAATTTTATTTAATAAAGTCAGAAAATAAACTAGTGTCTTATTTCTGAAACTAAGGAAGAACAAAATTTTACCAAATCAACATAAAAATGTTGTGCTAAAATATGCTGATTATTTTTCCTAATATATTTATTTGTTATAATATGCTCCCCACATTAAGTAATTCTTTAAGAAATTACATTCTTGTTATTAACATTTATACACCTAATAGCACTATCACTCACTTCTGAACAGCACATATAAAAATTTTGATTAATGAGGAACATGTGTCATAGAGTTCTCAATTATGTTTGAGAATTTTGATAAAAGAGAGATCATAAGCTATTTAGACAATCTAATGTATTTGATAGCTAATTAAAAATCATCTGTTTAATGCAATAACAAGTAATTCTAAAATTTGATGGTACTATTATGCCCTAATCTATAAAACCTGAAATAAATCTAATGTATATTCAGAGTTCTTTTAAATATTAAAATACAACACTTTTTGTTAAGCAAAGCATTTTGATATTTATCTCACCACAGACAACCCAGCAGATGGCACTACACAACCGCCAAAAATATTCCAGCAGTAACTTTTTACCACGTCAATAAAACAGCCTAGGAATCCTAATGATTGATCAGACAGTTGTCACTGACAGATCTAGTCTCAATGTCCCGAAATTGCCTATAAGGTGATGTACAGCAAACAGCTGGTTACTACATGATACACATATGGGGCGAGAACTAGATCTTAAAAATACTAATGGTAAAACATTAATGTTTCTTATGGTTAAATTGTATTAATTTAATTTCATAAAGATTTCACTCTCTGACCAAGTGTTAGTGAATGAATAGTTTACTAAACAACAATAAAAAAAGGATCCCAGCAGAATCAATTTTTATGCAATGTAAACTGATAATTATAATTCTTGACCAAAGATTGGTGGACAAAATTTTTTCTAAAACACTTCCACTTCTTTAGAATATTCCGTCATTTAGACCAATCTGTGTCCAGGGACTTGAACTTCTAACTTATTTCATAAAATTAGACATATTATAACAGATCTACCCAATGCCAAAACTTCTGCCAGAAGCTCCAAGTGTAGGATAACAGCTAAGATATCCACATGTGCTATCCTGTACGAAGAGTGCATTGACTCATTTGGATCCTGATGTTAGCCACACGAGACACCGTCCAGCACTAGATGGCTTCACAAATCATGCATTCGACGCCTTGCCCTGTTTTGTTGTATACAGATGGGATAATGTATTGATGGTAGTTACCCTTGATGTCACTCCATTTTGTCCCATGCTGTACATTTAAGGCCTTAGCTCCATGAAATCTGTATTCCTCCTAAAAGATTTATGCAGATCTACAAAGACTTTTCTCTTGCTTAGTTACCACAGAACGCTCTGCCTTTCTGCTTTTCCTCTCAGGGCTATCCCTGTTGGGTACCTAGTGGTGTCCTAGGTACTTCCGTCACTGAGTGTCACCATGTGTACTGGGCACTGTAGTTGACCATTACAACCGAGCCACTGAGCCTATGACACCAGATCCACAGGGGTTCCTAGATGGCAGCCTACTCTAGGTGCCTCACATATGTTGAGTACAGACAAACATGGTCTTCCCCTAACAGAATTGCCTGGAAGTCATCATTTCTATCTCTGACTCACCAATTGTGAAGAAAATTCTAAGACTGTAGTAACTTCATTAAAATCTCTCACTTGAATTACAAACAGCAAAAGTAATTAGGTGGTAAATGGTGCATTTGGAATTTAGATTTAACAAGTAACTTTAAATAATTTTTATTGCATTTTTCTTAATTGATATATAAGAGTGTATGTGTTGATTGATGGCAGAAAATTTCAGGGGGAAATACTAAAATATACTAGGAAAAACAAAATCAGTTACAATTCTGCCTTAGTAGATAATATTGTTAATATTTGGGTGAACATCTCCAATAATTCATATGCATGTAACTGCATAGATGCATTTTTCCAGTTCAGACCATTCTGAACTTGTTGGAAATGTGACTCTTTTTTTTAAAGATTTATTTGAAAGGTAGAGTTACAGAAAGAGAGGGAGAGACAGAGAGAGACATCTTCCATCTGTTGGCTCAAGTCCCAAATGGCAACAACAGGCAGGGATGAGCCAGACTAAACCCAGGAGCCAGGAGCCTTCTCCATGCTCCCACATGGGTGCAAGGGCCCAAACACTTGGGCCATCTTCTACTGCCTTCCCAGGAGCATTGGCAGGCAGCTGGATCAGAAGAGGAAGAACCAGGACAGCAACTGGTGCCCACGCTCACATGGGATGCCAGCACTGCAGGTGACAGCTTTACCTGCTATTCCACAATACTGACTCCATGACCATTTTTAAGACATTTATTTGTGTTTTAAGTGCATAGTTGCAGAGTAAGAGAGGGAAGGAAAGAGGGAGGGATGCAGGGAGGGAGGGAGAGACAGAGAAGAGAAAGAGGAAGAGGAAGAAGAAGAAGAGAGAGAGAGAGAGAGAGAGAGAGAGAGAGAGAGAGAATCTTCCATCCGGCTGCAATGGCAAGGGATGTCCCAGGCTGAAGCAGGGAGCCAGGAGCTTCATCTGGTCTCCTGGGTGGGTGGCAGGGATCTAAGAACTAGGCCATCTTCCACTGCTTTCCTGGGCACATTAGCAGGGAGCTGTATCAGAAGTAGAGCAGCCAGGACAGGAAATGCTGCCCATACAGGATGCTGGTATTACAGATGGCAGCTTTACTTGCTACACCACAAGCCTGTCTGAAGTTGTGACTCTTAAGAGAAACTGGGGCACAAATCAATCAAGGAACAGTAGTTTTGGGGGCTAGCACCGTCGTGCAATAGGTTAATTGTCCACCTGCACCACAGGCATCCCATATGGGTGCTGGTTCTAGTCCAGGCTGCTCCACTTCCAATCCGACTCTCTGCTTTGGCCTGGAAAAGCAGTGGAAGATGGCTCAAGTCCTTGGGCTCCTGAACCCACATGGGAGACTGGGAAGAAGCTCCTGGCTTTGGATTGGCGCAGCTCCAGCCTTTGCGGCCATTTGAGGAGCGAACCAATGGAGGGAAAACCTTTCTCTCTGTCTCTCCCTCTCACTGTTTGTGATTCTACCTCTCAAATAAAATAGAGACAAATCCAAGCAGCTGAACTGGATGTGTGCTCTGAGGTCTTAACAGATTCCAAACAGGTCGGGAAGGAGATTGAATCCGTTGTTTGCTAAAAGTTTAGATTGGTGTGGGCAGGGCAATGCCTGTCTTGTAAGGATGGACTCTGATAACCAAACACTGCAGGGAAAGCAAAAGGTCTCAGTAAAGAGGTGAAGCTGGGCAGGGAACCAGAACCAAGGAATTGTTGGGAAAGTGAGGATTTGGGAGGTGATGGTGGGGGGAAGTTCTGCTCTGATGACAACTATAGTTCTCAGCCAGCAAATAACAGGATGTAGAGGGTTTGGGGCCTGCTGGGACTTCAACATATGCTGGGGAAGGAATGCACATCTGCACAGGGGCAAAAGCTCTATCGGGTATATGTGACTGCAGCCAGGTCTCCCTTGTCCTGCAGCCTAAGGTGTTGAGGGTAACTCTGTTTTACCTTTTGATTCTTAAGGATGTGCAATTATGAGAGTACATCAAAAGGTCACTGGAAATTATAATTATATGATAAGTTGCTTTGGGCACAAAAAGATTTCTAAATCCATGCATTGCTTTTCATAATACACATTTTCCGTGACGTTTATGAAGATCTCTTTACAGTACATGGCTTAGTTTATTCATTTTTCCACTTAGAACCATTTCAGTAACACTCTCAAATCTCCTTCTTTAGTCCTTAACACACAAAAAGATCATATTATGTAGTTGCTGAAATGGGGACCTAAGAGCTATCTAGTGTGCATCTTCCAGTTGTCTGATCTCAAGAACGTTGATTAAACTTTGTCTCAGTCCCCTAACCTATGGCATAGTGTTGAAGATAGCATTTGCCTGAAGAAGTGGTTATCAGTTGAAAAAGTAATACTTTCATATCAACTAGAATACAACCTACTTAAAACAAGCTGATCTATTCAGAGTTAAAGGCATTTTTCTTTCCAGGTAAGAGTTTCCCGTCTCCCCAGCTCCTGGTTGACAGTAAAAGAGAAGTGGAAATCATTTCCTCTTCTAGTTCCCTTTCTTTGTCATCTGATTTTAGCTCAGTTGTTTGGCCATGGAGTTTGGGGAGGGTAAGATCTGGAAGTAAAAGGCCAGTGGATTTTTGCTTAACAGCAGGAGAGACTGTAAAATCATTTGAGGTGTGTTGCCGTTTTTCTGGGTGAAACCCCCTAGTGGCAGGTGCCCAAAGCCTGCTCTTCTATGCTGCATATATGAAGTTCTAGGGGAAGGCAGAGCTTTAGGGACCTTCCTCCAGCACTGTGAAACCTGTCTCTGGCTCTGGAGGAGTCTTTTGAACCAGCTTTGTCCACCAGGTCATTCACAGAACCTTAGTCTGTGAATCCTTTGCTGTGGAGGCCATGCATATCCATATGAATAAAAGGCTCATGCCTGGCTCCTTTCCCTGCTAAACTTTGCTCATAATCTCTTACATTCACCCTTGTACTGATGGAAAACAGGAATGCTGGGTAGCACACTGTTCTGCAGTCCTTTTTATGGTCCTGTTTCCCATCATGTAAGGAGGCACAGAGCAGTTCACCAAATAATGCCAAGTAAACATCCAACTAGAGGATGGGATGTCAGTTTCCCCATTCTTGCTTGCTTCTTACTCATATCCATAATATTTCCAAGAGATTTTTCTTAGAGCTCCTCCAGATGACTTTGAAGTGGGGAGGATGACCTTCTTCTCTGTCCTATAGGGAGGAGGAAGAATAAACTTCTTCATTGTGAACCCTGCACTTGCTCCACTAGGAGATGCTGATAATCCCCAATTGTGATACACTATTTTAAAATTTCTAGTTTTACATATGAGAGAGAAGATAAGAGACAGGTAGTCACAGGACCACTGTGGCCACTGCACTTATCTGTAAGACCTGAAGGGATGCCTGGATCCTAGTTGGTGCTCTACAATATAAGCATTGCAGAGCATAGTTCATGCCTACCGTGCTCAGCTTTGGGCTTTTCATTAGAAATGAGTCAACAGAGAAAGTGTTATTTAATATTCTGTTAAATATGTTTATTTTCATTTTAGTCAAAAGTTTACATCTTTAACTCAGACTTCCTTTCAGAGTTCCAGACTTTTCTATCGGGTTTCACATCATGCATCTCCTCTACTATTTCTTAGGGACAGCTCAAACTCAACATGTCCAAGATGGAGTCTTCCTTTAAACCTGGTCAGCTTCTGTTATTCCTCCCCAATAAAAACTGATAGCCATCTCTCTTCTTTAGTTTGTGGCTTTTACTTTTGAAATATTTCCCGAGCCCACTTCTCAATCTCCAAGACTAGCACCTTCATCCAAAGGCCTAACATCGCTCTACTTCAGGAACCTTGCTTCTCTTTGTTTATCCTGTGTTTTCTTATCGCTACCCTAATATTCAGACTTATCTTTGCAAAATGCACAATAATCCTGTTATTCCTCTGCTTAAAACAGTTAAGTGGTATTCCATTATGTTTTAAAATTAAAACCAAAAATTTAATTTAATTTAAACTAAAACTACTGTTAACTTAATTCATAAGACCATTCAGTTCTTACTTGCAGGTGTTTTAATGATGCCCACAGATTCTTTAGCATTGTCTCATTTAGGCCAATTTTAGTGACTATTCAACTAGGACACTCAGTAGAAATAATATTATTTGACTTTTAGGCTAGATTGTAAAAGGCTATGTAACTTTAGCATGATTTGCTGGAATACTGGCTAGTACGTTAAGCTGTAAGAGAAGAAGTCCTGTTTCCCAATGAAATCTTGGCATTAGTATGGATAAAGTCTTACAAAAAAACTTGTTGGAGTACTCTCCTAAATAGTTCTAGAAACTTGAGCTAAGATAACAATTAACGGCAACCTCAATATTTAATCTACCTCTACTTTTCCCACACTATTTGTGTTTTATCCCAAGGTCTGTCAGTAAATTCCATACAGATTATATTCAATAAATTCCCTAAATAAGTAAATAAGTAATTAAATATGAGGGTGCTTCAAAAAGTTTGTGTAAAATGGAATTACAGGATGTTTACTTTGGTATAAAAAATTAAAACCCATACATTTGTTCTTTTTCTCTTCCTGATATGTTTTATTCAAATTTTATGTTTGAAAATTATATAAATAAAATTACTCATTCTTTTAATTTACAAGAATTGTACAGTGTCAGAAGTCAGATGCCTGATCCTATATCACAGATTTTTCCCCAGAAACCTTTGATTTAAGGAATACAAACTTCATGCTTTTCATAAATGCAACTTTAGGAATATAGGCATTCTTCCCACTGTACTGACCCTCCCACCCACTCTCATTGCTTTTCCACCTCCCTCTCCTATTCCCATTCTTATTTTTAACTACCATCTCTTTTCAATTAACTTTATGCACGTCTAACTCTATACTAAGTAAATAGTTCAAAAAATATATGGAAAAAAACTCTGTTTCTCAACAATTGAGACAAGGGCTGTTCAGACATTGCATCTTGAAGTGTTAAATTCACTTCTATAGATTATCTTTTAGGTGCTCTCTTGGTTATCGCAGATCAAGGAGACTATATGGTATTTGTTATTAGGGGACTGGCTTATTTCACCAAGTATTATGCTTTCCAGTTTCATCCATTTTGTTGCAAATGACAGGATTTCATTTTTTTTATCACTATGTAGTTTTCAATGTTGTATGTATATCCCATAACTTCTTTATCTAGTCTTCAGTTGATGGGCACTTGGGTTGACTCCATATCTTGGCTAGAGTGAGTTGGGCTACAATAAACATGGGAGTATATATAACTCTCTCATATGCTGATTTCATTTCCCCTGGGTAAATTTCCAGGAGTGAGATGACTGGGTCATATGGTAGGTTTATATTCAGATTTCTCAGGCATTTCCATACTGTCCTCCACAGTAGCTGTACCAATTTACATTCCTACCCACAGTAGATTAGGTACCTTTACCCATACATCCTCTCCAGCATTTGCCAATTGTTGATTTCTGTATGAAAGCAATTCTGATGAAGGTGAGGTGAAACCTCATTGTGGTTTTGATTTGCATTTCCTTGATGGCTAGTGATCCTAAGCATTTTTTCATGTGTCTGTTGACCATTTGAATTTCCTCTTTTGAAAAATGTCTGTTTAAGTCCTTTGCCCATTTCTTAAATGGGTTCTTTGTTTTGTTGTTGTTGAATTTCTTGATTTCTTTATGTATTTCTTTATATAGTAATCCTTTATCAGTTGCATAGCTTGCAAATAATTTCTCCCATTCTTTCAGTTGCCTGTCCACTTTGCTGAATATTCCTTTTGCAGTATAGAAGCTTCTCAATTTTATGTCATTTTTTATGTCCATTTGTCAATTTTGACTTTGCTTGTGCCTCTGGGGTCTTTTCCAAGAACTCTTTGCCTGTGCCATTATCTTGCAGAATTTCCCCAATGTTCTCTAATAATTTGATAGTATCAGATCATAGTTTTAGGTCTTTAATCCACTTTGAGTGGATATTTGTGTAAGGTGTAAGGTAAGGGTCTTGTTTCTTGCTTTTCAATATGGAGATTCAGTTTTTGCAGCACCATTTGTTGAAGAGACTGTCCTTGCTCTGCGGATTGATTTTACCTCTTTTGTCAAAGATAAGTTGATTGTAGATGTGTGACTTGATTTCTGGCATTTCTGTTTTGTTCCATTGGTCTATCCATCTGTTTTTATACCAGTACCAGACTGTTTTGATTCTAACTGCCCATAGTATGTCTTGAAATTTGGTGTAGTGATGCCTCTGGCTTTGTTTTTGCTGTATAAGATTGCTTTAGCTATTCTCCTGTATTTCCACATGAATTGCAGCTTTATTTTTTCTATATCTAAGAAGAATATCCTTGGTATTTTGATTGGTATTGATCTGTAAATTGCTTTTGGAAGAATGGACATTTTGATGATATTGATTCTTCCAATCCATGAACATGGAAGATTTTTTCCAACTCTTTTATGTCTTCTTCCACTACTTTCTTTAATATTTTGTAATTCTCATCATAGAGATTTTTAACATCCTTAGTTAAATTTATTCCAAGGTATTTGATTTTTTTTTTTTGTAGCTATTGTGAATGGGATTGATCTTAGAAGCTCTTTCTTAGCCATGGCATTGCCTGTGTATACAAGGGCTATTGATTTTTGTGTGTTGATTTTATGTCCTGCCACTTTGACAATAGTCTCTTGCAAGAGTCTTTTGAATCATGTCATCTGCAGATAGGGGTAGTTTGACTTCCTCCTTCCCATTTTGTATCCCTTTGATTTCTTTTTCTTGTCTAATGGCTCTGACTAAAATTCACAGAACTATATTGATTTAGCATTCGTGAGAGTGGTCATCTTTGTTTCTGGATCTCAGTAGAAATGCTTCCAACTTTTCCCTATTCAATAGGATGCTGGTTGTGGGTTTGTCATAAATTGTCTTGATTGTGTTGAAGAATGTTCCTTCTATACCCAATTTGCTTTAAGTTTCTCTCATGAAAGGGTATTGTATTTTATCACATGCTTTCTCTGCACCTATTGAGATAACCATATGATTTTTGTTCTTCAATTCGTTAGTGCGATATATCACATTGATTGATTTGTAAATATTGAACAGTCCCTGCATACCAGGTATAAATCCAACTTGGTCCAGGTGAATGATCTTTTGATGTGCTGTTAGATCCGATTGGCTGGTATTAGTATTTTGCTGAGGATTTTTGAGTCTATGTTCATCCGGGAAATTGGTCTATAGTTTTCTTTCTTTGTTATATCATTTTCAGGTTTAGAAATTAAGGTGATGTCTTCATATAAGGAGTTTGGGAGGATCCCCCCCCTCCTTTGGATTGTTTTGAATAGCTTGAGAAGAATTGGAGTTAGTCCTTCTTTAAATGTCTGGTAGAAGTTACCAATGAAGCCATTTGGTCTTGGGCTTTTCTTTGCTGGGAGGTTTCTTATTACTAATTTAATTTCCATTTTGGTTATTGGTCTGTTTAGGTTTTCTATGTCTTCATGGTTCAATTTAGGTAGGTTGGATATGTCTAGGAATCTATCCATTTCTTCTAGGTTTAAACTTAAGACCCAAGAGAAAAATTACTCATCTTTTTAAATAAAATAGCTTTAGAAACACTGAACTAGTATGTCTACTAGCTAAGAAATCAGACTTGACTTTTTTAGCCAAGTGCCTTGGGAGAATAATATTAGGATGTAGACCCATACAAAAATTATTTTACAATAATATTATTTAAAAAAGATAAAGTTAGAAGTATTTTGAGGAGCTATGGGTTCAGTTCCAATCAACAAGAAAAACTTATGAATAGTAATTATAGCAAGTGAGGCAGCAACTGAATTTGCTTTTACAAATCATTGGATATTTTATAATTCTATGGCATCGACTATATTATCTCTTTTGTCTTTTATCCTCTGATATACGTATTGCTCACAACTCTTTCTGAAGATGTAGAAAGTTCAGATATAAAATCACAAAATCCAACCAAGCAAGCCATAGGTGAATTTTAACTGGGATTCTTGGGCGTCTTTATTCTGCAGAAGGATGTGATCATGCAATAACAAAGAGGTATCATTTGGTCCCATCAAGAAGCACTATGGCGTGGTGAGTTAAGCCACTGTCTATAGTAGGACCAGTTCAAGCCCAGTTGCTCCACTTCCAGTCCAGCTCCCTGCTAATATGCCTGGGAAAACAGCAGAAGATGGTCCAAGTGTTTGAGCCTCTGCACTCATGTGGGAGACCCAGATGAAGATCCTGGATCCTGGCTTGGGCTTAGCCAAGCTCTGGCCATTGCAGCCATTTGGGAAATGGACCAGCAGATGGAAGATCTCTTTCTGTCTTTCCCTCTCTGTAATTCTGACTTTCAAATAAGCAAATAAACCTTTAAAAAAAAGATTTGCTCATACTCTCTGCTATGAAAACTTGGACATAAGCTTTTGATATCATAGCCACCAGTGTTCTGTGTAGTGGAGATCATGTTTGATTTTACAGTAGCCAGGGGCCCATGACAAGAATTGGAGTGAATTCTCTGGCTCCTGTGTGTAAAATGCATGCTAGGCATATAAAATGAAAAGGGAAACAAAACTTTCTAATTTTTAAACCACTAATTTTACAGCGTTGTTTGTACCACAGCAATACTTAGTCAGTTGTATCTGATATACCAAGAAATGGGCAATGTTCTCTGAAATCATATCTGTGCCCCAGGAGATAGCCAGCATTTGGACACTTGCCAAAGAACAGTTATTGATTAGCATAACTACATAAGCATAGCCACAAATTATGCCATTTCCTTATATAGTTAAATAAGTTCATATTTGTTGTCACCATCATCATCCACTGTCCATCTTCCCTCTAGCTCCTGGAAAATCTAGAACAAGCTAAAGGAGAGAGGTGACTTAGGAGACCATATTACTATAGTTTCCTCTCTCCTTCATGTTTTAGGAGTTTCATATCAAGTCTGAGATGGAAGATGATAAGATCAGATGTTTTAACTTAAATTTTCTATTTCAAAGAGTGAATAAAAAATCTATAGGGGAGGGTGCCTTCTTCCCACAATGAAGCAGCTGATTTCAATACCTGTCTTCAGTTCCTGATTTCAGCCTCCCGATAATATATACCTTGAGATGCACAGGTGTTGGCTCTAGTGATTAGGTTCCTGTCACCTGCATAAGATACCTACACTGAGTTCCCAGCTTCCAACCTTGAGGCTGAACCCCTGCTACTGTAGGTATTTGGGAAATGAACCAGCAGATGGGAGCTCTCTTTTTCTGCTTTTCAGATTAAAAAAATTGAAAATAAACAAAAATTTATGAGATCAGCCTGAGGCATCTTTAGCAATAGGAAAGAGGTTTCAGTAGAACAATGAAATACCTAGTAATTTTACTCCTAATACAAATGTTCATGTGGTAAAAACTAGCATCATCCAAGGATATTCTAGCACCCAGAGCCTATTAGAAAGGCAATTTCAATTTTATTCATCATTGTTGATGGAGAGCTGATCTTCAGTTTGTCTGTTCCATTCATATGATGATAGATAAATAGATAATATAACCATAGTATTTGTGCTTTATCTTCAAATACTAATTGGTTAAATGTGGTGTATAAAACTGTTTCTAAAATACTTTTCCAAAAATGGTAATAATTATGTAATGAATAACTTTTGCATTGTCCTTTTGAAAGAATGATAATCAAATACCACATTTACATCCTAAGAAAGAAATTAAAATTATATATGAAGGCCGGCGCCGCGGCTCAATAGGCTAATCCTCCGCCTAGCGGCGCCGGCACACCGGGTTCTAGTCCCGGTCGGGGCGCCGGATTCTGTCCCGGTTGCCCCTCTTCCAAGCCAGCCCTCTGCTGTGGCCAGGGAGTGCAGTGGAGGATGGCCCAGGTGCTTGGGCCCTGCACCCCATGGGAGACCAGGAAAAGCACCTGGCTCCTGGCTCCTGCCATCGGATCAGCGCGGTGCGCCGGCCGCAGCTTGCCGGCCACGGCGGCCATTGGAGGGTGAACCAATGGCAAAAGGAAGACCTTTCTCTCTGTCTCTCTCTCTCACTGTCCACTCTGCCTGTCAAAAAAAAAAAAATTATATATGAATATTACATTTTATTATAACCTAATTAATGTAAGGTAATATATTAAAATATCACATACTAATCATAGATAAAATAGATTTATTGAGATGTAATTCCTATACCCATACAATTGACCCATGTAAAGTATGCACTTTGATCATTTTTAATATATTCATGGAGTTGTGCAACCATCATCACAATTAATTTTAGGACACTTTTATCACCCTACAAAGTATCTCTGTACTCATTAGCAGTCACTATCCATTTTCCCCTAGCCTGCCTATTCTAAGGAACAATTAATCAACTTTCTGCTCTATAGAATTGTCTATTCTAGAAATTTACTATAAATGGAATCATAAAATACAATTCTTCTATGGGTGGCTTCTTTCACTATGTTTTCAAGATTTTGCTATTTTCAATCATGTAGTAATATTAATTATTTTTTATTGCTAAATGACATTGATGCTGAAAAGCATTCCATTGTCTGATTGTTTCAAATTTTATTTTTCCATTCATCTACTGATGGACATTTGGATTATTGCCATTTTTTTGCTATTATGAAAAATGTTGTTTTGAAAAATCATATACAGGTTTTCATGGAGACATGTATTTCCATTTCTCTTGAGTACACCCTTAGGAATGGCATTTTGGGTCATATAATTACTACATTAACCATGCTGTTTTCTAGTGCATCTACGATTTTACATTGCAACCAACAATGTATGAACATTTCATACTATTCAATTTCAACACTATCTTTTTTTAAAGATTTGTTTATTTGAAAGGCAGAGTTACAGAGAGGCAGAGGCAGAGAGAGAGAGGTCTTCCATCTGCTGGTTCACTCCCCTGATGGCCACAATGGCCTGAGCTGTGCCAATCCGAAGCCAGGAGTCAGGAGCTTCTTCTGGATCTCCACACGGGTGCAGGGCCATCTTCTACTCCTTTCCCAGGCCATAACAGATAGCGGAACTGGAAGTGGAGCAGCAGGGTCTCAAACCAGCACCCGTATGGGATGCCAGCACTGCAGGTGGCGGCTTTACCTCCTATGCCACAACGCTGGGCTCAACAGTCTTTTAATGAAGAAAAACAATGGAGATGCTGCAGGTGTATTTATTAAGTCCTGCAAACGAGCTGAACTTTTTCTTCTTGCAATGAAGGAAGCCGTTGAAATTCTCTCAGTTTATCAAGAAAAGACTGTTCACGCCCAAAGTGCCTAAATTGCTAACAGGGAGTAGTTTAGGTCTTCAAATAATCTGGGTCAGATTCAAATAAAACATGAACACATTCACTTGTTTTCATTTGTAGATTAATTTTAACTTAACATTCACCAACTTTGGTTAAATAAGGACATTGAGAACTATTTCTTTTTATGTGAATAAAAAATTTTTGGATTTGCTTAATGGTGATTATCACACTATTCATCAGAAGATATGACTTTCCTTTGATGTTAAAACTAAAATAAAATCTGATTCTCAATGCATGAAATATTTCTATCCATAGGATCTAATTCCTAGGAGATCCTGGGCCATTTTGTAAAACAGCTTAATCAAGTATCAGTAATGATTTTACATTCTTTAAAAGGGAAAATCAAATATACCATCCTATGTGCCAAGACATTAGAAGCCAATATAAAAGGACATATCTGTGTAGTGTATAAATGAATACAAAAATTATAAGTTCATTTATCAAAAAAGATTACCTGTTCATGAGTCCTAATGAGAGCTCCCATTTGGTGAGCATTTGGCTAATAACTCAGCAGCTGTGGCGCATTATTACTTAATCTAATTATTTCCAAGGAGATGTGATCTATGTGCTACAACAAAAATGCAGGAAGAGAAAGGAAATAGGTCTCTATGTTTCTAACTATTTCAAATTAACCACAGAAAGTAGAAAAACAATATTTACCTATGGGCCACCTGTATTCCCAGTGTAATGCTAAACCTGGATCATCAGTGACAATGCAGTTGGAGAATGAAAACAATTAGGCAGATAATTAAAGAAAAAGCAATCATCCTTCCCCCACCATTTTCCCCCTTTTTATCTCCTCAATTATCAGAAAATTAACATGATTTTTTCTTTTAAAAAGTGAAGTATATGAGTAATTGTTTTAATCTCCTGTTTAATTTTTCTAGAATGTCCTATCAAATGAGAGTCCAATTAAGAGGATTTTTACCACCCCCCCCCAAAGCAGTTAATTTGAATACTGATGAAGTCCCATCTTTCCATGTGTAGAAATCCAGATTGAAAGGCTCTACCTGCTTGAGAATCACCTGGGACTGGAATAACCACTCTGGTAAGCACCAAAGGCTTGTCTACAATTGTTACTAGGACTCCTCTCCCCTTAAAGAAAACTGTGAAAAACAACTTTGTGACAATTGGGAGAATTTCAAGATGGATTATATATTAAATTATTATGGATTTTTAAAAAGATTCTTATGTAAAATAATAGTTATCCTGTCTTGGGAGATATACACTGAAATATTAAGAGGTCAAGTGTTAGAAGATCTACAACTTACTTTCAAATGATGTAGCCAAAAAAAAAAAAAAAAAAAGAGAGAGAGAGAGAGACAAGATAAAGTGAATGTGGCAAAATAATGACAATGGGGGAATCTAGATCAAGAATAAACAGGTGTTCCTTCTTTCCATATTTTTGCTGTTTTGAAAATTTTCACAAAATATGTTATTTGGAGAGGAGATGGGAAAAAGACACTGTTGCTGTTTATGAAAATTTTAGATATCCTTTAAATCTTGCCTTAAATCTAGTCTTTGTGTGTGTGAAATATTATCTACCCCATTGTCAATGAGTTACTATAATGTTTTGTGCCTATCCACTAAGTTGGAAATTAGTAATACCTGTATTCTGCTCCCTATAAATCTCTGTTGATTGAGCTAAGTTTGAAGTTCAAGCAACCAGTCTCCAATGCAGATTTTGTAACAGTTGACAGCAATATCAAGCATCACAATGGCAAATGGCTTTAATCAAATACTCATTGGACTAAAGTTTTGAATAGAAAGCAACATTTTATACTTTTGATGTAGAACCTAGATTTTCCAATGATTCATGAAATGAAATTCTAATTTACCTTAGTAAAGCTGTTGTCATTCTGCCATTGTTTTAAAAATGAATCAAACCCATTATGTTTTCTCTTTCTTGTGGTGTCACACACCTGGGAGATGTTTAATGGGTTTATATGACTTTAACTCCAAGAAATAAGCCACTGAACATGTGAAAATCCAAGAAATAATTTACAGAGGACATGTAGTGGTTCTATTAAATATAGTGATTTCATTTTGGGGTCAAGCTGTGTCATGATAGCCCTGAGGCAGTCAACATACAGCAGCTCTGTAGACCCTAAATTTCCCCCAGCAACATACCGAATACTTTTCCAAGTTGTACCTGTAAATGGCTAAGATTAATTCATGGCAAGAAGCCTGAGGAGGACTATTTCCAAGATGGGAAGTTATCTTTGCATCTACATAAAGCTGTTATTTGACATCTCCTGGCTTTTATATTAGGTGTCCTTGGCTCATGACATTCAAGGACAAATCCTTAAGGCAAAGCATGTGCATAAACTATGAGAAGTTTATGGAGATAATTAACAAGTAGCTACCGGCAAGTCAATTTGTCACAGCAGCACTGAGCCTAACCTAAGGTTGGACATGGTTATTGAGAAAATCATTGAAATGGATGCTGTAGAAATGGGAAGTCACTGAAACATTTAAGAAAATTACAAAGAATGCAATCATTACATTCAGCCTCAATGGTTTAGATACAGATTGTTATGTTTGGTTAATCAAATACATATAAAGTAATTAAAATGGGTGATAATTTTTTATCAACAATTATAGTGAGATATTATTGCATAATCTTATTCATGGAAGAGAAAGTGTGCATGTGTGAGTGTGTGCTTTTTAAAGACTTTTATTTGGTTTGAAAGTCAGAGTTACAGAGAGAGAGGGAGTGACAGAGAAAGATTGATTTTCCATCAGCTGATTCACTCTCCAGATGGCTGTAATGGCCAGCACCGTCTAGCCAAGGCCAGGAGCCAGGAACTTAGTCTGGGTCTCCCACATAGATTTCTGGGGTCCAAACATTGGGTACTCTTTCACTGCATTTGTCAGGCCATTAGCAAGGAGCTGGAACAGAAATGGAGCAGCCAGGACACAAAGTGGCACCCTTATGGGATGTAGGTGGTGACTTTAATCTGCTATGTCACAACACTGGCCCAGAAAAATGTGTTTATTCAGATTTTTTCCACCTTCTGAAGGGAATTATTCTGATTATTACCCAAAAAATAGAAGTCATACAACTACATCCAAGGACACAAAATTAAGAATAATTTGAATTGGGACTGTGTTGCATCAGTCCCAAAGACTTTTAGTATCTGAGCATCTTGAATCCCATTGTTTTCTTTCTGATCTCCTTCTCACTGACATCTCAAAGGACCAGTCCCACACAATTAAGTGTTAGCCGCCACTTTGTTAGGGTTCAAAACTTCAATTCAGTAGCAATTAGGGTCTTGAATAAATGCCGGACCTTTCATTTTACCATCCACAGATTTCTTCATAAATTTGACACCCAGTTCTTCAAATCTTTTACAAGCACCATGTACATCAGGAACAGAATTCCAATGTGACAAAATCCTCAAGGGCCTGAATTGCCCCTGTGGTAACCCTGGTTCTCATCTTCAGTGCCCTAATTGTGTGTCAGTTCTAGGGTAGCTTTTCTGGAAAATGTCCATGCATGGTCAAATGTTCAAATCTATGACCTTGTTCAAATCTATGACCATGGGCTGACTTTCTTCGATCTTTTCAACTTTCTTGTTTCAATTTATCCCAAGGTATTCTCTAGTTTTTGCAGCTGTTACTGTAAATGGGACTGCTTTCTTGATTTCTTTTCCATCTAATTTGTTACTAAGGTATTAAAATGCTACTGATTTTTGCAAACTGATCTTGTATTCTGCATTTTTACTGAATTCATTTTTCAGTTCTAACAAGTTTTTTCTTTTTTTTTTTTTTTTGATGGAGGCTTTAGTTTTTCTGTATGTAGGATCATGTCAACTGCAAACAGGGACAATTTGACTTCTTTCTTTCCAAATTGGATGTCCTTATTTATTTTTTTCACTTAATTGCTCTGGGTAGCACTCCTAGTCATTGCTGATAAGACTAGTAAATGTGATCCATTGACTTGGTAGGAGCATTTTGTTTAATTTTCATATATTTTTCTAATTTTCACAGTTCCTCTGCACCATAAATCATTTTATTTCATTGTGGTCTGAGAAAATATTACTTTGATTTTAAAAAATTTGTTGATGCTTGCTTTGTGTCCTAATGTAGAGTCATGTTCATAGCAACTCAATTCACAATAGCTAACTTATAGAATCAACTCAGATGTCCATCAACTGATGACTGGATTAATAAAACGTGATATATATACACTATGGAACATTACTCAGCCATTAAAAATGAAATCCTGTCTTTTGCAACAAAATGGATGCAACTGGAAGCCATTTTGCTTAGTGAAATAACCCAGTCTCAAAAAGACAAATACGGTATATTTTTCCTGATTTTTGGTATTTAACATGCAGAGCACAAAAAACGTAATGTGAGTGAAGTCGACATTTTGAGATTTGATGATTGTTTACAGCCCTTGTCTATACTCTTGAGGGACAGTGTCTTTTTTTTTTTTTTACTTACTATTTGTTGAATTCTTTATTTGGTTGAGGGTTAAATGTGTGCCTATAAAATAAACTGAAATTATGTCATGATAAAAATCAAAAGAAGAATTTAGAAAAGGAAGGAGGAGGTAGGGTGAGAGCAAGGGTTGGAGAGCAGATAGCATGGGAAGTATCATTATGCTCTTAAATCCGTATATGAAATACATGAAATTTGTTCACCTTATATAAATAAAAAAATTAAAAAACACTGTGCAAATTGCAAATAGTCAGTGTACTAGTTGAGGAGCATACTCCTGTAGGAAGTAGCTGGAAGGGGGAGTTATGGTAAGGAAAATGCCACTATAGGACAAAATGTAAAGTCTTCAAACATATATTCAAACTTGTGCTCTGAGCAGAGCAATTCTTAGAAGTGGCTGTGGGTGAGCAACCATGATAATTTGCTATTTCTGGTTAAAAACTTGAGGGCAACCATTGTTTTAGGTTGTATGATGCCTGAACATAGAAAAATTATATCACCCATAAATATCTGTTAAATGACTGAGGGCCTGAATGAACAAACCTGCTTCTCTGAACACCAGAACTCTAAGCAAATTCAGTTTCACTTTATATGACATGGCATAATTAAAGTCTACATTCATATATGTCTAGAAATGCAAGAGATTTATCTTTTCAGCATTTAAAATTTCCAACAAATCAGAGGTGGGCTTTTGGCACAGCAATTAAGACACCACCTATGATGCCCACAACCCATATTGGAGTACCTGAGTTTGAGTCCAAGTTCTGCTTCCAATTCCAGCTTCCTGCTAATGTGCACCCTGGGAGTCAGTAGATGATGGCTTAATTGGTTGGGTCCCTGCCACTTACATAGACAACTGAGACTGAGTTCCTGGTGACTAGCTTCAATCTGACCAAGCTCCAGTTATTTTCGAGCTTTGGGAGAGCAAATTGAAATGCTCTCCTCTCTCCCTCCCTCCCTCCCTCCCTCCCTCTCTCTCTCTCTCTCTCTCTCTCCTCTCTCTTTCTCTCCTGCCCTCTTTCAAATAAATGAGATGAATAAATTTTTAAATTTTTAAAACATTCTCCTATAGGGGCCAATGTTTTGGCCTAGTGGGTAAAGCCACCACATGCAATGCCGGCATGCAATACGGGTGCTGGTTCATGTGTTAGCTGCTCCATTCCGATCCAGTTCCCTTCTACAGACCTGGAAAAGCAGTGGAAGATGATCCAACTGTTTAGGTCCCACCACCCATGTAGGAGACCCAGATGAAGCTTTTGGATCCTTGTTTTAGCCTGGTCCAGACTGGTTGTTGCAGCTATTTGGGGAAGTGAACAAGCAGATAGAAGATCTGTGTGTGTGTGTGTGTGTGTGTGTGTGTGTATTACTTGTAGGTGTCTCTCTAACTCTGCATTTAAAAAAAAATATATGTATTAAAAAAAAAACCCTATTGAGGAGGCCAGCACTGTGGTACAGCTGGTTAACACCCTGATCTCAAGCACCAGCATCCCATATGGGTGCCGGTTCGAGACCCGGCTGCTCCTCTTCCGATCCAGCTCTCTACTATGGCTTAGGAAAGCAGTAGAAGATGGCCCAAGTCCTTAGGCCCCTGCACCCACATGGGAGACCCGGAGGAAGCTCCTGTCTCCTGTCTTTGGATCAGCGCATCTCCAGCTGTTGCGGCCAATTGGGGAGTAAACCATCGGATGGAAGACCTCTCTCTCTCTCTGTCTCTCTCTCTCTCTCTGCCTCTCCTCTCTCTGTGTAACTCTG
The DNA here is from genome assembly GCF_051225735.1 of Oryctolagus cuniculus. Classification (NCBI taxonomy): domain Eukaryota; kingdom Metazoa; phylum Chordata; class Mammalia; order Lagomorpha; family Leporidae; genus Oryctolagus; species Oryctolagus cuniculus. Next base: position 23,832,863 of record NC_142876.1, read on the forward strand.
CCTTTCAAATAAATAAATAAATCTAAAAAAAAAAAACCCTATTCAGGGATTTCAAAGGATTTTTGGCACCAAAATAAAACTTAATTTTTAATTAAACTTTTTCAGCAGAAAAATTTGATCAAAAAGTTTTAAATTCATGGATCGATTTGTCATAATAGTAACTCTCCATGAGCTTTTTGAAGATCCCTCTTATATGTACAATGGAATATTATTTGGCCATAAAAATGAAATTCTGTCACTTGCAACAACATTGATGAAACTGGAGGATTTTTGTTAAGTGTTTTATAAGTCAGATACAGAATGAAAAATTCCACATATTTTTATTTGCATTTGGTTAGTAAAAAGTTGACCTCATAGAAATAGAGCAGAATAGTTTTCCCAGAACCTTGGAAGGGAGAGTGTAGTTGGATAGGAGTATAAAATTTTAATATTTGATAGCACAGTAGGATAACCATGACTGATAACAATTAATTGTAAATTTCAAAATGGCTAATAGAGAGTGTTTTTACTATTCTCAACATATGAAATGACAAATGCCTAACATGATGGATATTCCAATCACCTAAACTAATCATTACATGTATCAAAATGTCACACATGTATCAAAATATAATCACACATGTATCAAAATGTCACTCTGTACCCCACCAATATGTACAATCACCATCTGTCAATTACAATTTAAAAATGAACAGACATTTAGCCCAGCATTTAACACTCCAGTTAAGACATTTGCATCTCCTGTAGTAGTGAGTGGGTTTCACATTATGCTTCAGCTCCTGACTCCAGCTTCCTGCTAATGGGAATGCAGTGATGATAGCTCAGGTGATTAGGTTTCTGCCACCTGTGGAAAACTTGAATTGAGTTCCTGACTCTTGGTTTAAGCTCAGCTCAACCTTCTTTATTTTCGGCATTTGAGGTGTGAACTAGTGTATTGCAATGTTCTTTCTCTCTGTCTCTCTGTCTCTCTCTCTGTCTCTCTATCTCTTTCTATGTCTCTGCCTCTCAAATAAATAAATAGATAAATTCTTAAAAATGATTCAACTGAAGTAGCACCTTGACAGTAGGGACTCCATTTTGGAGAACCTGAGACTCCATTCTGGGAAGGTGCCCCCCCCCCACACACACACCGTGAGACTCTGGTCTGAAACTATGATCTAAAACAGATGGACAATAGCAGTCCACTACATCACACTCGGCAGAGAATAGAAACCCCCTAGCATGATCGCCCAAGCATGGAAGTGGATAGGCTGCACCTGGGTTAATGATAAAAATGTAATTTGTCTATGTCCTACATATGATTAAAACCAATACCTGGATTAATGTCAAGATTATAATTGGACTTGTTAAGATTGTAACTGGTATTGTCAAGATTATAACTGATACTAGCTTCTCATAGGTTTTAGGTCAGCTTGACCCCAGTAACCATATATTCCTCCCTGTTTCTAGCAACCATGAATTCCCCTCCTGATTTTGTGGATTTTGCCTTTATAAACCCTGTTGCTTTGGGCTTCAGGGTCGAGAGTTCTTTAGGGCATAAACCCACTCTCCACCACCGGCAATAAAGGACCATCAAATTTCATCAACGTGTGGAGCTCCTTTGTTTGCACTCACTCAGGTACAACACAACCAGGGGCAGCCACAATGAAGTAACAGGTAAAGCCACCGCCTGTGGTGTCGGTATCCCATGTGGGTGCCGGTTCAAGACTTGACTGCTCCACTTCTGATCAGGCCTGGGAAAGCAGTGGAAAATGGCCCAAGTCCTTGGGCCGCTGCACCTGCATGGGAGACCCAGAATAAGCTCCTGGCTCCTGGCTTTGGATTGGTGCATCTCTGACCGTTGCAGCCAACTGGGGAGTGAACCAGCAGATGGAAGACCTCTCTCTCTCTCTCTCTCTGCCTCTCCTCTCTCTGTGTAACTCTGACTTTCAAATAAATAAATTAATAAATCTTCAAAAAAAGATACAACCATAGCATTCTTCAAAATACCTATCCATACTGTCTTTTGAAAAAAATATTTCATTTTATCAATCTATAAATATTTCCCATCTACCCTAATTTTTAGCCACAAAGAATTGAAGGGAGAGATTTTACCAGAATACACAGATTTTATTATTAGGCTGCTCACTGATCCTTTAGTCAGTTGGGGAGGCACTAAGGACACCAGAGTTGACATGGACTTGTGAACATGCATACTGATTATCTGTGCAATTAATCAATAACAATAGGTTAAAATAACTAATATTCTTAATAGGGCATGGAAATAAGTAATCACGAAACTGACAATCTAAGTAGAATATAAACTTTAAATAGTAGTTACACAAGCAAATTAAAAATTACAAAGTATGCCAAGTGCTATAATTGTACAGATCAGGGTATTGTAAAATAAAATAAATGATGTGGTTTGTATTGTAGGGTCTGGAAAGATCTTATTGAAGAGTAGGAACTAGTCAGGTGTAAGTAGAATAGGGAAAGAGTGTTCCCTACAAGAGAGCAATCAAGCACTGAGGCCATGAGGTGAGAAAGAGTTTTGAGTGCTCAAAATACCGGAGGAATGCCAATATGGCAACTGATATTGAGCAAGGGGAGAGGATGGGTGGCCAAGCTGAAGAGGGACATGAGGCATTGGAAGGAGTTACAAGCCATGAGAAGGATTTGTAATTCCTTGTGTTTAACGGTGCATGCTGACCTACAGGCACTTGGATGACTTAACCCAGCTCCTCCTTTGCTTTCTTTTTGTCCTGGCAACAGGCAGTTTTCTTGGTCAACTTGCCACTAAATAGTAAGAAAATGTAAAATGGCTTTAACTCAAACCCAAATGATGTCATCAGCCTGTGAGTTCGGGAAGCATTACAGTAATCATTGTCCTTCCTTTAGCTCTTTTGCCCTTGTAGAGAATATTTTTTTGGTCACAGAAGATCTATATTGCTTGGAGATACCTTGCCGATAGCTCTACCATAGTCAAATCTTTAAGTGTTTACTATTTTCAGTTTTGTAGAGTAAATAATGAATAAAAACTGCTTTTGTAGAAAATTGGATTTTATGAATAAGATAGTGATTTATCTATTTCATAAAAGTTTGTAAAAAATAATAAACAGGCCAGCGCCACAGCTCAATAGGCTAATCCTCTGCCTGCAGAGCCAGCACACCGGGTTCTAGTCCCAGTCGGGGCGCCGGATTCTGTCCTGGTTGCTCCTCTTCCAGACCAGCTCTCTGCCTTGGCCCGGGAGTGCAGTGGAGGATGGCCCAAGTCCTTGGGCCCTGCACCCGCATGGGAGACCAGGAGAAGCACCTAGTTCCTGGCTTCAGATCAGCGCAGTGCACCGACCACAGCGGCCATTGGAGAGTGAACCAATGGACAAGGAAGACCTTTCTCTCTGTCTCTCTCTCTCACTGTCCACTCTGTCTGTCAAAAAATAATAATAATAGGGGGCGGAGCCAAGATGGCGGAATAGTGAGGGCGCGCACCGATAGTCCTGGAAAATTTAGTTTAATAAAAGGGGAGTTACGGTAGCCGCAGAAAAAAGAACCAAAAAAAAATTGCAGGGGAAACCCTTCTGGATGGAGCAGCCTTGAATTGGAGGACCTACTGGGAGAACAAGGTCGCCCACTGCGCGGAAGCCAAGTCGCGGGACCCAGCCGCAGAAGCCCCAGGGTCTGCGCGACAGTGCTCCAAGGGGAGTGCATGCCACACAGACAACAGCGGGGAGACTTGGGACGCTCAGGGCTCCGAGTCCACACATCGGCGCTGGAAGGGGAGGTGAGCTCAATAACCCGAGACGTTGGTGGGGAAACGGGGGTCAGAATCTAGAGGGGGGCTGGAAAGTGCAGCAAACTCACTACCGGAAAGAAGGAAAAAAAAAAGCTTTGGGGTTTCTCTTCCCCCTAACCTTGCAAAGGTTACAAGGCTGCAAGGCTTGAAGAATTCCCATGAGACAAAGAGCAGGCCTCCTCTCTGGATTTACATATCAATGGGGGAGAGCTAAGGAACTGAGTCACTACAATTCAGTAGCCTAGGCAACCCAGTGGGAGTCCAGAGGAACCAAAGACTGGAAGCTAAATACCATCAATTCTGCACAGCCCTGCCCTGAGGTGTTACTTACCCCCTGAATAAATAAAATAAATAAATAAATAAATAATAAGAGAGAGATTTACCACGCATAACCTGAGGGTGTCACCTTTGCACACCCTTAACCAGGAAGAACCAGGCAGAGCTCTCAGGCCGCACCCATCTCAAGCCTCCAAGGCTCCTCCAACAGCAGGCAGTCCACTTAACACGGACACAGTATTAAAAAAAAAAAAAAAAAACGCACAGTGACTCAAGAAGAATTAACTATGCCGAGTAACAAACACAGAAATAGAGGGAGCAAGATCAACGATGACACTATGATGCCTCCAAATAAGCAAAACACCCCAAGCCAAGAGTATGAAGATGATGAGATAGAAGAAATGCAAGATACGGATTTCAAAAAATTTATGATAAGAAAATTTAGAAGTTTTCAAAAGCAAATCCTTGAACTACAGAAATCCTTAATGGACAAGATTGAAAATCTCTCTCGTGAAAATGAAATTTTAAGGAAGAGTCAAAATGAAACTCAGAAACTAGTAGAACAGGAAAGTGTAATAGTGAAGAGAAATCAAAATGAAATGAAGAGCTCAATAGATCAAATGACAAACACATTAGAAAGCCTTAAAAACAGAATGGGTGAAGCAGAAGAGAGAATATCGGACTTAGAAGATAGAGCACAGGAAAACATACAGTCAAACCAAAGAAAAGAAGAGGAAATTAGAAATCTAAAAAATATTGTTGGGAATCTACAGGATACTATTAAAAAAACCAACATTCGAGTTCTAGGAGTTCCTGAAGGCATGGAGAGAGAGAAAGGATTGGAAGGCCTTTTTAGTGAGATACTAGCAGAGAACTTTCCAGGTTTGGAGAAGGACAGAGATATCCTAGTACAGGAAGCTCATAGAACCCCCAATAAACATGACCAAAAGAGATCCTCACCACGACACGTGGTAATTAAACTTACCACAGTGAAACATAAAGAAAAGATCCTAAAATGTGCAAGAGAGAAACGTCAGATTACTCTCAGAGGATCTCCAATCAGACTCACAGCTGACTTCTCATCAGAAACCCTACAAGCTAGGAGGGAATGGCGAGACATAGCACAGGTGCTAAGAGAGAAAAATTGCCAGCCCAGAATATTATATCCTGCCAAGCTCTCATTTGTGAATGAAGGTGAAATAAAGACCTTTCATAGCAAACAGAAATTGAAAGACTTTGTTGCCACTCGTCCGGCCCTGCAAAAGATACTTAAAGATGTGCTACACTCAGAAACACAGAAACACGGCCATCAATATGAAAGAAGGGAAAGGAAGAACACCTACCAGTAAAAGAGCATGGGAAGCTCAAAGCATATACTAGAAAATATTTCCGGGAAAATGGCAGGGCAAAGTCACTACATATCAATAGTCACATTGAACATTAATGGTCTGAATTCTTCAGTTAAAAGACACCGTTTGGCTGACTGGCTCACAGAACACAACCCAACTATTTGTTGCCTACAAGAAACACATCTCTCTAACAAAGAGGCATGCAGACTGAAAGTGAAAGATTGGAAAAAGATATTCCATGCCAACAGAAACCAAAAAAAAGCAGGTGTAGCCATATTAATATCAGACAAAATAAACTTTAATACAAAAACTGTTAAGAGAGACAAAGAGGGACACTATATAATGATTAAGGGTTCAATTCAACAGGAAGATGTAACTATTATAAATGTATATGCACCTAATTACAGGGCACCGGTCTATTTAAAAGATATGTTAAGGGACTTAAAGGGAGATTTAGATTCCAATACAATAGTACTGGGGGACTTCAATACTCCACTCTCAGAAATAGACAGATCAATAGGACAGAAGATCAACAAGGAAACAGCAGATTTAATTGACACTATTGCCCAAATGGATCTAACAGATATCTACAGAACTTTCAACCCTACATCTACAGACTTCACATTCTTCTCAGCAGCGCATGGAACCTTCTCTAGGATTGATCACATACTAGGCCATAAAGCAAGTCTCAGCAAATTTAAAAGAATTAGAATCATACCATGCAGCTTCTCAGACCACAGCGGGATGAAGCTGGAAATTAGCAACTCAGGAAACCCCAGAAAGTATGCAAACACATGGAGATTGAACAACATGCTCCTGAATGAACACTGGGTCATTCAAGAAATCAAAAGAGAAATCAAAAACTTTCTGGAAGTAAATGAAGACAACAACACAACATATCAAAACTTATGGGATACAGCAAAAGCAGTATTGAGAGGCAAATTTATAGCAATAGGTGCCTATATCAAGAAATTGGAAAGGTACCAAATAAATGAGCTTTCAGCGCACCTCAAGGACCTAGAAAAACTGCAGCAAACCAAACCCAAATCTAGTAGGAGAAGAGAAATAATTAAAACCAGAGAAGAAATTAACAGGATTGAATCCAAAAAAACATTACAAAAAATCAGCCAAGTGAGAAGCTGGTTTTTTGAAAAAATAAACAAAATTGACACCCCATTGGCCCAACTAACTAAAAAAAGAAGAGAAAAGACCCAAATCAATAAAATCAGAGATGAAAAAGGAAACGTAACAACAGACCCCACAGAAATAAAAAGAATCATCAGAAATTACTACAAGGACCTGTATGCCAGCAAACAGGAAAACCTATCAGAAATGGATAGATTCCTGGACACATGCAACCTACCTAAATTGAACCAGGAAGACATCGAAAACCTAAATAGACCCATAACTGAAACAGAAATTGAAACAGTAATAAAGGCCCTCCCAAAAAAGAAAAGCCCAGGACCAGATGGATTCACTGCTGAATTCTACCAGACATTTAAAGAACTAATCCCATTTCTTCTCAAACTATTCAGAACAATCGAAAAAGAGGGAATCCTCCCAAATTCTTTCTATGAAGCCAGCATCACCTTAATCCCTAAGCCAGAGAAAGATGCAGCACTGAAAGAAAATTACAGACCAATATCCCTGATGAACATAGATGCAAAAATCCTCAATAAAATTCTGGCCAATAGAATACAACAACACATCAGGAAAATCATCCACCCAGACCGAGTGGGATTCATCCCTGGTATGCAGGGATGGTTCAACATTCGCAAATCAATCAATGTGATTCACCACATTAACAGACTGCAGAAGAAAAACCATATGGTTATCTCAATTGATGCAGAGAAAGCATTTGATAAAATTCAACACCCTTTCATGATGAAAACTCTAAGCAAATTGGGTATAGAAGGAACATTCCTCAATATAATCAAAGCAATTTATAAAAAACCCACAGCCAGCATCCTATTGAATGGGGAAAAGTTGGAAGCATTTCCACTGAAATCTGGCACCTGGCAGGGATGCCCACTCTCACCACTGCTATTTAACATAGTTCTGGAAGTTTTAGCCAGAGCCATCAGACAAGAAAAAGAAATCAAAGGAATACAAATCAAGAAGGAAGAAGTCAAACTATCCCTCTTTGCAGACGATATGATTCTGTACTTAGAGGATCCAAAGAACTCTACTAAGAGACTATTGGAACTCATAGAGGAGTTTGGCAAAGTGGCAGGGTATAAAATCAATGCACAAAAATCAACAGCCTTTGCATACACAAGCAATGCCATGACTGAGAAAGAACTGCTAAGATCAATCCCATTCACAATAGCTACAAAAACAATCAAATACCTTGGAATAAAATTAACCAAGGACGTTAAAGATCTCTACGATGAAAATTACAAAACCTTAAAGAAAGAAATAGAAGAGGATACCAAGAAATGGAAAAATCTTCCATGCTCATGGATTGGAAGAATCAACATCATCAAAATGTCCATTCTCCCAAAAGCAATTTATAGATTCAATGCAATCCCAAGCAAGATACCAAAGACATTCTTCGCAGATCTAGAAAAAATTATGCTGAAATTCATATGGAGGCACAAGAGACCTCGAATAGCCAAAGCAATCTTGTACAACAAAAACAAAGCCGGAGGCATCACAATACCAGATTTCAGGACATACTACAGGGCAGTTGTAATCAAAACAGTATGGTACTGGTACAGAAACAGATGGATAGACCAATGGAACAGAATTGAAACACCAGAAATCAATCCAAACATCTACAGCCAACTTATATTTGATCAAGGATCTAAAACTAATTCCTGGAGCAAGGACAGTCTATTCAATAAGTGGTGCTGGGAAAACTGGATTTCCACGTGCAGAAGCATGAAGCAAGACCCCTACCTTACACCTTACACAAAAATCCACTCAACGTGGATTAAAGACCTAAATCTACGTCCTGACACCATTAAGTTATTAGAGAACATTGGAGAAACCCTTCAAGATATTGGCACAGGCAAAGAATTTCTGGAAAAGACCCGGGAGGCACAGACAGTCAAAGCCAAAATCAACTATTGGGATTGCATCAAATTGAGAAGTTTCTGTACTGCAAAAGAAACAGTCAGGAGAGTGAAGAGACAACCGACAGAATGGGAAAAAATATTTGCAAACTATGCAACAGATAAAGGGTTAATAACCAGAATCTACAAAGAGATCAAGAAACTCCACAAAAACAAAACCAACAACCCACTTAAGAGATGGGCCAAGGACCTCAATAGACATTTTTCAAAAGAGGAAATCCAAATGGCCAACAGGCACATGAAAAAATGTTCAAGGTCACTAGCAATCAGGGAAATGCAAATCAAAACCACAATGAGGTTTCACCTCACCCCGGTTAGAATGGCTCACATTCAGAAATCTACCAACAACAGATGCTGGCGAGGATGTGGGGAAAAAGGGACACTAACCCACTGTTGGTGGGAATGCAAACTGGTCAAGCCACTATGGAAATCAGTCTGGAGATTCCTCAGAAACCTGAAGATAACCCTACCGTTCGACCCAGCCATCCCACTCCTTGGAATTTACCCAAAGGAGTTTAAATTGATAAAGAAAAAAGCGGTCTGCACCCTAATGTTTATTGCAGCACAATTCACAATAGCCAAGACCTGGAACCAACCTAAATGCCCATCAATGGTAGACTGGATAAAGAAATTATGGGATATGTATTCTTTAGAATACTATACCGCAGTAAGAAACAACGAAATCCAGTCATTTGCAACAAAATGGAGGAATCTGGAACACATCATGCTGAGTGAACTAAGCCAGTCCCAAAGGGACAAATACCATATGTTCTCCCTGATCAGTGACAACTGACTGAACACCAAAAAGGAAACCTCCTGAAGTGAAATGGACACTATGGGAAATGGTGACTTGATCAGCATAGCCCTGACTGCTAATGGACAACTTAATACATTATCCCTCATAGTATTTTTTTTTGTCTGTTCTACTTAATATGACTGGTTTAATTCTGTAATTGATGCACAGTTATTCTTAAGTGTTGAAAATTAACTGAAATGTGATCCCTGTTAAACATAAGAGTGGGAATAAGAGAGGGAAGAGATGTATAATTTGGGGCATGCTCGGGCTGACTTGCCCCAATTGGTAGAGTTGGAAACATACCAGGGGATTCCAATTCAATCCCATCAAGGTGGCATGTGCCAATGCCATCTCACTATTCCAAGTGATCAATTTCAGTTCACAATTGATCATAATGAAAGGACTAAGAGTCAAAGGGAGCACATAAACAAGTCTAGTATCTGCTAACACTAACCGATAGAATAAATAAAGGGGAGAGTGATCCAACATGGGAAGTGAGATACTCAGCTGACTCATAGAATGGCGGATGTCCTAAATAGCACTCTGGCCTCAGAATCAGCCCTAAAGGCATTCGGATCTGGCTGAAAAGCCCATGAGAGTATTTCAGGCATGGAAAGCCAAGACACTCTGGCAAAAGATCTCTGCGAGTGAGATCCCAGTGGAAAGAACAGGTCTTCAAAGAGGGAGGTGCCTTTCTCTGAAGGGAGGAGAGAACCTCCACTTTGACTATGACCGTGTCTAAACAAGATAAGAGTCAGAGAACTCAAGGGGCTTCCATAGCCTTGGAAACTCATGACTGGTGCATAGGGAGATTACTGATGCCATAGACAGGAGTGTCAATTTGTAAAGTCAACAACAGGAGTCACTGTGCACTTACTCCTCATGTAGGATCTCTGTCCTTAATGTGCTGTACACTGAGGCTTAATGCTATAACGAGTACTCAAACAATATATTTCACTTTGTGTTTCTATGGGGGTGCAAACGATTGAAATCTTTACTTAATGTACACTAAACTGATCTTCTGTAAAAAAAAAAAAAAAGAAATTATCAATTCCCAACTTGACTCTCACTGGGATTAAACATGACAATAGGTCTGATCTGATTTCATCATCATTTAAAAAAAATCATCTATTATTTTTCACTTTATGTTTCTGTGTGGGAGCAAACTGTTGAAATCCTTACTTAAGGTATACTAAGCTGATCTTCTGTATATTAAGAGAATCGAAAATGAATCTTGATGTGAATGGAAGGGGAGAGGGAGTGGGAAAGGGGAGGGTTGTGGGTGGGAGGGTCGGTATGGGGTGGGAAGCCATTGTAACCCATGAGTCGTACTTTGGAAATTTATATTCATTAAATAAAAGATAAAAAAAAAAGAAAAACATGAAGATGACATTTCGAAAAAAAATAATAATAATAATAACAAAAAGTTTATAAAAAATAATAAACAGTAGTGTTCTCCATCAGGCAGTTCTTGCCCCACATTGCCAATAAGTCAAATTCCCACCTCCAATCTATATTTGATCAGGAATTCTTGCTCTAGTCCCCTTGCCTCTCTCTATTGTAACCTGAACATTCTTTCCTAGGTGTTCTGTAATTCTGAGCCTCCTTAACAGAAGTAATTGAAACTACAACCAGCACTAAGGAGTCAGTAGGTTCTGGAAGCTAAGAACTCTCTTTTTCTACAAAATTGACTTCTAACATTTGAGAACTGATTGGAAACCAGGTAGAGAAAATGTAAAATTTGGTCTACTTTCAGGAAGGAAGATATTTTTAAGAAGAAAAGGGCTGAAGCCCATGAGTTACTGACTCTTCTGGGTGATGTAGAGCAGAAGGCACCAGAATCAGGAGGAGCACTTGGAAAACAGTGCTGGGATGTTCGCCCAGAGATCCTGATTTAGTGGCTCTAGGATGGATCCCCAGTAGTGGCATTTCTTGCAAGTTTGAGAAGTCAGTGGTGCTGCTGATAAGGAGGTCCCCTGCTTTGTTAACCACCAGCTTAGAGGGGGAAAATTCCACTAATTATTTATTATGAAGCTAGACCTCCTGATAACCTGCTTGCTTATTCTGAAAGCATAATGTCTCTTGCATTCTAGTTTGGTTTTATGCTTTGCCCTGCTCTCTTTATAAGTCCTATACTAGCACTGATCTCTTTTGATTCCCTCTTTCCTACTCAAATTACTTGATGTAAATTCAAAGCTAGGGTCTCTCCTTTTTCTAGGCTCTAGGCTGTAGAACTCTGACTTAGCTGCCCAATCTCTCTCACCAGCTGCTGACCCCCCGAGCTCTCAGTAACTCTCTGCTTTTGTCTTTTCAGTTAGGAAATAAACTTAAAGACAAGCTTTGACTTAGTTTTCATAAGACATAATTTCGTTAAAGTTAGTGTCTTCAGAGGGGAATATTTTAGGGCTTACAGGGCTTTCTAAGATCATACGATTTAGAAAACCACACATTCCACCTTTGTATTCATTAATGCAACTTGAGTGAAGCAAAGAAATTTTATTTGAATGCATGAATGATGGATGTTTAATGAGAAGTGAAACTAATTACCTAAAAGGAAATGAGCTGTAATGAGGCATTAGGCCAGGCTGCATAAGCTTCTCCTTATGTAAAATATTCCTGCTAGCCTAGTATACATATTTCTTTTTTTGTTGTTGTTGTTTTTCTTTTTTTAACTTTTATTTAGTAGATATAAATTTCCAAAACAGTTTATGGATTACAATGGCTTCCCTACCCATAAATTCCCTCCCACCTGCAACCCTCCCATCTCCTGCTCCCTCTCCCATTCCATTCACATCAAGATTCATTTTCAATTATCTTTATATACAGAAGATCAATTTAGTATATATTAAGTAAAAATTTCATCAGTTTGCCCCCACACAGAACACAAAGTGCAAAATACTGTTTGAGCACTAGTCATAGCATTAATTCACATTGAACTACACATTAAGGACAGAGATCCTACATGAGGAGTAAGTACACAGTGACTCCTGTTGTTGACTTAACAAATTTTTTTTTAAACTTTTATTTAATGCATATAAATTTCCAAAGTACGACTTATGGATTACAATGGCTTCCCCCCATACCGTCCCTCCCACCCACAACCCTCCCCTTTCCCACTCCCTCTCCCCTTCCATTCACATCAAGATTCATTTTCGATTCTCTTAATATACAGAAGATCAGTTTAGCATACATTAAGTATGGATTTCAACAGTTTGCTCCCACACAGAAACATAAAGTGAAAAATAATAGATGATTTTTTTAAATGATGATGAAATCAGAGCAGACCTATTGTCATGTTTAATCCCAGTGAGAGTCAAGTTGGGAATTGATAATTTCTTTTTTTTTTTTTTTTTTTTTTTTACAGAGGATCAGTTTAGTATGCATTAAGTAAGGATTTCAACAGTTTGCACCCACATAGAAACACAAAGTGAAATATATTGTTTGAGTACTCGTTATAGCATTAAATCTCAATGTACAGCACATTAAGGATAGAGATCCTACATGAGGAGTAAGTGCACAGTGACTCCTGTTGTTGACTTTACAAATTGACACTCCTGTCTATGGCATCAGTAATCTCCCTATGCTCCAGTCATGAGTTTCCAAGGCTATGGAAGCCCTCTGAGTTCTCCGACTCTTATCTTGTTTAGACAAGGTCATAGTCAAAGTGGAGGTTCTCTCCTCCCTTCAGAGAAAGGTACCTCCTTCTTTGATGACCTGTTCTTTCCACTGGGATCTCACTCGCAGAGATCTTTTGCCAGAGTGTCTTGGCTTTCCATGCCTGAAATACTCTCATGAGCTTTTCAGCCAGCTCCGAATGCCTTTAGGGCTGATTCTGAGGCCAGAGTGCTATTTAGGACATCCGCCATTCTATGAGTCTGCTGAGTATCTCACTTCCCATGTTGGATCACTCTCCCCTTTATTTACTCCATCAGTTAGCGTTAGCAGGTACTAGACTTGTCTATGTGCTCCCTTTGACTCCCAGTCCCTTCACCATGACCAACTGTGATCTGAAACTGATCACCTGGAACAGTGAGATGGCATTGGTACATGCCACCTCGATGGGATTGAATTGGAATCCCCTGGTATGCTTCCAACTCCACCACTTGGGGCAAGTCAGCCTGAGCATGTCCCAAATTATACTTCTCTTCCCTCTCCCATTCCCACCACCATGTTCAACAGGGATCACATTTCAGTTAATTTTCAACACTTAAGAATAACTGTGCATCAATTACAGATCTAAACCAGTCATATTAAGTAGAACAGATAAAAAAACTACTAAGAGGGATAATGTATTTAGTTGTTCATTAACAGTCAGGGCTATGCTGATCAAGTCACCATTTCCCATAGTGTCCACCTCACTCCAACAGGTTTCCCTCTTGGTGTTCAGTCAGTCGTCACCGATCAGGGAGAACATATGGTATTTGTCCCTTTGGGACTGGCTTAGTTCACTCAGCATGATGTGTTCCAGATTCCTCCATTTTGTTGCAAATGACTGGATTTCGTTGTTTCTTACTGCGGTATAGTATTCTAAAGAGTACATATCCCATAATTTCTTTATCCAGTCTATCATCGATGGGCATTTAGGTTGGATCCAGATCTTAGCTATTGTGAATTGAGCTGCAATAAACATTAGGGTGCAGACCGCTTTTTTGTTTGCCAATTTAAATTCCTTTGGGTAAATTCCAAGGAGTGGGATGGCTGGGTCGAACGGTAGGGTTATCTTCAGGTTTCTGAGGAATCTCCAGACTGACTTCCATAGTGGCTTGACCAGTTTGCATTCCCACCAACAGTGGGTTAGTGTCCCTTTTTCCCCACATCCTCGCCAGCATCTGTTGTTGGTAGATTTCTGTATGTGAGCCATTCTGACCGGGGTGAGGTGAAACCTCATTGTGGTTTTGATTTGCATTTCCCTGATTGCTAATGACCTTGAACATTTTTTCATGTGCCTGTTGGCCATTTGGATTTCCTCTTTTGAAAAATGTCTATTGAGGTCCTTGGCCCATCTCTTAAGTGGGTTGTTGGTTTTGTTTTTGTGGAGTACTCAGCATGATGTGTTCCAGATTCCTCCATTTTGTTGCAAATGACTGGATTTCGTTGTTTCTTACTGCGGTATAGTATTCTAAAGAGTACATATCCCATAATTTCTTTATCCAGTCTACCGTTGATGGGCATTTAGGTTGGTTCCAGGTCTTAGCTATTGTGAATTGAGCTGCAATAAACATTAGGGTGCAGACCGCTTTTTTGTTTGCCAATTTAAATTCCTTTGGGTAAATCCCAAGGAGTGGGATGGCTGGGTCGAACGGTAGGGTTATCTTCAGGTTTCTGAGGAATCTCCAGACTGATTTCCATAGTGGCTTGACCAGTTTGCATTCCCACCAACAGTGGGTTAGTGTCCCTTTTTCCCCACATCCTCGCCAGCATCTGTTGTTGGTAGATTTCTGAATGTGAGCCATTCTAACCGGGGTGAGGTGAAACCTCATTGTGGTTTTGATTTGCATTTCTCTGATTGCTAATGACCTTGAACATTTTTTCATGTGCCTGTTGGCCATTTGGATTTCCTCTTTTGAAAAATGTCTATTGAGGTCCTTGGCCCATCTCTTAAGTGGGTTGTTGGTTTTGTTTTTGTGGAGTTTCTTGATCTCTTTGTAGATTCTGGTTATTAACCCTTTATCTGTTGCATAGTTTGCAAATATTTTTTCCCATTCTGACGGTTGTCTCTTCACTCTCCTGACTGTTTCTTTTGCAGTACAGAAACTTCTCAATTTGATGCAATCCCAATAGTTAATTTTGGCTTTGACTGCCTGTGCCTCCCGGGTCTTTTCCAGAAACTCATTGCCTGTGCCAATATCTTGAAGGGTTTCTCCAATGTTCTCTAGTAACTTGATGGTGTCAGGTCGTAGATTTAGGTCTTTAATCCATGTTGAGTGGATTTTTGTGTAAGGTGTAAGGTAGGGGTCTTGCTTCATGATTCTGCACGTGGAAATCCAATTTTCCCAGCACCATTTATTGAACAGACTGTCCTTGCTCAAGGAATTAGTTTTAGATCCTTGATCAAATATAAGTTGGCTGTAGATGTTTGGGTTGATTTCTGGTATTTCAATTCTGTTCCATTGGTCTATCCTTCTGTTTCTGTACCAGTACCATACTGTTTTGATTACAACTGCCCTGTAGTATGTCCTGAAATCTGGTATTGTGATGCCTCCGGCTTTGTTTTTGTTGTACAAGATTGCTTTGGCTATTCGAGGTCTCTTGTGCCTCCATATAAATTTCAGCACCAATTTTTCCAGATCTGAGAAGAATGTCTTCGGTATCTTGATTGGTATTGCATTGAATCTATAAATTGCTTTTGGGAGAATGGACATTTTGATGATATTGATTCTTCCAATCCATGAGCATGGAAGATTTTTCCATTTCTTGGTATCCTCTTCTATTTCTTTCTTTAAGGTTTTGTAATTTTCATCGTAGAGATCTTTAACGTCCTTGGTTAAGTTTATTCCAAGGTATTTGATTGTTTTTGTAGCTATTGTGAATGGGATTGATCTTAGAAGTTCTTCCTCAGCCATGGCATTGTCTGTGTATACAAAGGCTGTTGATTTTTGTGCATTGATTTTATACCCTGCTACTTTGCCAAACTCTTCTATGAGTTCCAATAGTCTCTTGGTAGAGTTCTTTGGGTCCCCTAAATAAAGAATCATGTCATCTGCAAAGAGGGATAGTTTGAGTTCTTCCTTCCCAATTTGTATCCCTTTAATTTCTTTTTCTTGCCTAATAGCTCTGGCTAGAACCTCCAGAACTATATTGAATAGCAGTGGTGATAGTGGACATCCCTGTCTGGTCCCAGATCTCAGTGGAAATGCTTCCAACTTTTCCCCATTCAATAGGATGTTGGCTGTGGGTTTTTCATAGATTGCTTTGATTGTATTGAGGAATGTTCCTTCCAAACCTAGTTTGCTTAGAGTTTTCATCATGAACGGGTGTTGTATTTTATCAAATGCTTTCTCGGCATCTATTGAGATAATCATATGGTTTTTCTTCTGCAGTCTGTTAATGTGGTGTATCACATTGATTGTCTTGCGCACATTAAACCATCCCTGCATACCAGGGATAAATCCCACTTGGTCTGGGTGGATGATCTTTCTGATGTGTTGTTGCATTCTATTGGCGAGAATTTTATTGAGGATTTTTGCATCTATGTTCATCAGGGATATTGGTCTGTAATTCTCTTTCAGTGCTGCATCTTTTCCCGGCTTAGGAATTAAGGTGATGCTGGCTTCATAGAAAGAATTTGGGAGGATTCCCTCTTCTTCAATTGTTCTGAATAGTTTGAGAAGAATTGGAGTTAGTTCTTCTTTAAATGTCTGGTAGAATTCAGCAGTGAATCCATCTGGTCCTGGGCTTTTCTTTGTTGGGAGGGCCTTTATTACTGTTTCAATTTCTGTCTCAGTTATGGGTCTGTTCAGGTTTTCGATGTCTTCCTGGTTCAATTTAGGTAGGTTGCATGTGTCCAGGAATCTATCCATTTCTGATAGGTTTCCCTGTTTGCTGGCATACAAGTCCTTGTAGTAATTTCTGATGATTCTTTTTATTTCTGTGGTGTCTGTTGTTACATTTCCTTTTTCATCTCTGATTTTATTGATTTGGGTCTTTTCTTTTTTTAGTTAGTTGGGCCAATGGGGTGTCAATTTTGTTTATTTTTTCAAAAAACCAGCTCCTCGTTTGGCTGATTTTTTGTAATGTTTTTCTGGATTCAATCCTGTTGATTTCTTCTCTGATTTTAATTATTTCTCTTCTCCTACTAGATTTGGGTCTGGTTTGCTGTAGGTTTTCTAGATCCTTGAGGTGAATAGAAAGCTCATCTATTTGGTGCCTTTCCAATTTCTTGATGTAGGCACCTATTGATATAAACTTTTCTCTTAACACTGCTTTTGCTGCATCCCATAAGTTTTGGTATGTTGTGCTGTTATCCTCATTTACTTCCAGAAAGTTTTTGATTTCTCTTTTGATTTCTTCTATGACCCATTGTTCATTCAGGAGCATGTTGTTCAATCTCCATGTGTTTGCGTATGCTCTAGGGATTCCTGAGTTGTTCATTTCCAACTTCATTCCTTTATGGTCTGAGAAGCTGCATGGTATGATTCTAATTCTTTTGAATTTGCTGAGACTTGCTTTATGGCCTAGTATGTGGTCAATCCTAGAGAAGGTTCCATGTACTGCTGAGAAGAATGTATAATCTTTAGCTGTAGGATTGAAAGTTCTGTATATATCTGTTAGATCCATTTGGGCTATAGTGTCGTTTAAATCTACTGTATCCTTGTTGATCTTCTGTCCTATTGATCTGTCTATTTCTGAGAGTGGAGTATTGAAGTCCCCCAGTACTATTGTATTGGGGTCTAAGTCTCCCTTTAAGTCCGTTAACAAATCTTTTAGATAAACCGGTGCCCTGTAGTTAGGTGCATATACATTGATAATTGTTATATCTTCCTGTTGAATTGATCCCTTAATCATTATGTAGTGTCCCTCTTTGTCTCTCTTAACGGTTTTTGTGGTAAAGTTTATGGTGTCTGATATTAAGATGGCTACGCCTGCTCTTTTTTCATTTCTGTTGGCATGGTATATCTTTTTCCAGCCTTTCACTTTCAGTCTGTATGGATCTTTGTTGGAAAGATGTGTTTCTTGTAAGCAGCAAATAGATGGGTTTTGTTTTTTAACCCAATCAGCCAAACGGTGTCTTTTATCTGGACAGTTCAGGCCATTCACGTTCAATGTGACTAATGATAAGTGGTAACTTTGCCCTGCCATTTGCCAAAGATAAGTTCTAATATATGCTTTGAATTCCCTGTGATCTTTTGCTGTGAGCTTTCCTTCCTTGGTTTCCTTCCTTTACCTTCTTTCATATTGATGACCGTGTTTCTTTGTTTCTGTGTGTAACACATCTTTAAGCATCTTTTGCAGGGCTGGACGAGTGGCAACAAATTCTTTCAATTTCTGTTTGTTATGAAAGGTCTTTATTTCACCTTCATTCACAAATGATAGCTTTGCAGGATATAATATTCTGGGCTGGCAGTTGTTCTCTCTTAGTACCTGAGCTATATCTTGCCATTCCCTCCTAGCTTGTAGAGTTTCTGATGAGAAGTCAGCTGTGAGTCTGATTGGAGATCCTCTGAGAGTAATCTGACGTTTCTCTCTTGCACATTTTAGGATCTTTTCTTTATGTTTCACTGTGGAGAGTTTAATTACAACGTGTCGTGGTGAGGGTCTCTTTTGGTCGTGTTTATTAGGGGTTCTGTGAGCTTCCTGTACTAGGATTTCTCTGTCCTTCTCCAAACCTGGGAAATTTTCTGCTAATATCTCACTAAAAAGGCCTTCTAATCCTTTCTCCCTCTCCATGCCTTCAGGAACTCCTAGAACCCGAATGTTGGGTTTTTTAATAGTATCCTGAAGATTCCTGACAATATGTTTTAGATTTCTAATTTCCTCGTCTTTTCTTTGGTCTGACTGTATCCTTTCCTGTTCTCTGTCTTCTAAGTCCGATATTCTCTCTTCTGCTTCTCCCATTCTGTTTGTAAGGCTCTCTATTGTGTTTTTCATTTGATCTATTGAATTCTTCACTTCAGTCACTATCCCAGTTTCCTGTTGTACTAGTTGTTTCGTTTCATTTTGATTCCTCCTTAATATTTCATTTTCACGAGAGAGATTTTCTATCTTGTCCATTAAGGATTTCTGTAGTTCAAGAATTTGTTTTTGAGAACTTCTTAATGTTCTTATCAATTTTTTGAGATCTGCTTCTTGCATTTCTTCTATGTCATCATCCTCATAATCTTGAATTGGGGTGTCTTTTTCATTTGAGGGCTTCATGGTGACTTCCTTGTTTTTATTACCTTGGTTTTTGCGTTTGTTATTTGGCATATTGGAGATATTTGGTTTCTTCACTGTGGTGCTTTTTCTTGTTATACTATGACTCTAGATTAAGTGGACTATCTGTTTTTGATGGAGCCTTAGGGCTTGAGATGGGTGTGGCCTGAGAGCTCTGTTTGGTGTGCCAAAGGTGACACTCCCAGGTTAGGCGTGGTAAACCTCTCTCTCTCTCTCTCTCTCTCTCTCTTTTTTTGATTCAAAAGGGACGTTATTCTGCACAGCTGAACAAAGTTGGAGGTAGTTAGCAGGCAAATGATATACCCACAGGAGCCAGAGATCAGAAGCTCTTTCCCAAGGACTACACAGGGAATCTGTTCGGCCCTTAGAGTGGGCTCAAATTCTCCTTCAGTCTCCCACTGGGTTGCCAAAGTTATGGAATTGTAGCGTCTCTGGAGAGTGCTCACGTGAATTCCGTGAGTTCTCTCCCCCACCGTCTCTTTTTTCACAGTCTCAGTTCAGTAGCACCATAAATTTACTAAGTCCTAATCTCCTGTTAATTCGCCCCACCCAGAGTCAGGTTTTACTGCTAGGCTCAGGGCCGGTGCAGACCTGAGGTCGCTCTGCTTATGACGTATGTCCAAGATGGCGCCTGCTCTTTGTCTTGCTCGCCCTTGAGAGGTGAGCGGAGAGAGAGAAACCCGTGTCCGTACCAGTCACCTTTTTTTTTTTCCCTCTCTCTCTCTTCCAGTTAGCTTGGTGAAGTCCCCCCCGCCCCGGGGGTCGTTCCCTCTAGTCTCCTCTCTCCGCTTGCCTGCCGGTGTCTCGGGTTATTGAGGTTCGGCTCACCTCGCGTTCCAGCGCTGGTGTGTTGAGTCTGCCGCTGATGTCCCGAACTGTGGGCTCCCACGCTCTCCACGCAGGTCTGCTCCCCTTCCAGCGCCGATGTGTGGACTCGGAGCCCTGGACGTCCCAAGTCTCCCCGCTGTTGCACTCCCCTTCGAGCACTTGCGCGAAGACCCTGCAGCTTGCGCAGCTCAGTCCCGCGGCTCGGCTTCCGCGGCTCAGTCCCGCGGCTCGGTCCTGCGGCTCGGCTTTCGTGCGCGGTGGGCGACCTTGTTCTCCCAGTAGGTCCTCCGATTCACATCCACTGGATCCAGAAGAGTTTTGTCTGCAATATTTTCCTGGTTCTTTTTTCTGAGGCTACCGTAACTCCCCTTTTATTAAACTAAATTTTCCCAGACTATCGGTGCGCGCCCTCACTATTCCGCCATCTTGGCTCCCAGCTGACTTAACAAATTGACACTCTTGTTTAAGGCGTCAGCAATCTCCCCAGGCTCTAGTTGAGTTGCCAATGCCATGGAAGTTCCCTGAGCTCACCAACTTTGATCTTACTTCGAAAAGGCCATAGTCAAAGTGAAAGTTCTCTCCTCCCTTCAGAGAAAGGTACCTCCTTCTTTGATGGCCCGTTCTTTCTACTGGGACTCACTCAGAGAGATCTTTCATTTAGGTTTGTTTGTTTTTCTTTTTTTTTTTTTTTTTTTTTTTTTTTTTTTTGGCCAGAGTGTCTTGGCTTCCATGCCTAAAATACTCTCATGGGCTCTTCAGCCATATCCGAATGCCTTAAAGGCTGATTCTGAGGCCAGATTGCTGTTTAGGACATCTGCCATTCTATGAGTCTGCTGTGTATCCTGCTTCCCATGTTGGATCATTCTCTCCCTTTTTAATTCTATCAGTTAGCATTAGCAGACACTAGTCTTGTTTATGTGATCCCTTTGACTCTTAGACCTATCAGTATGATCTATTGTTACCTGAAATTGATCACTTGGACTAGTGAGATGACATTGGTACATGCCACCTGTATGGAATTGAATTGGAATCCACTGGCACATTTCTAACTCCACCATTTGGGGCAAGTCAGCTTGAGCATGTTCCAAATTGTACATCTCCTCCCTCTCTTATTCCCTCTCTTATATTTAACAGAGATCACTTTTCAGTTAACTTTAAACACCTAAGAATAATTGTGTGTTAATTACAGAGTTCAACCAATAGTATTAAGTAGAACAAAAAAATACTAAAAGGGATAAGGTATTAAATTGTACATCAACAGTGATTACAAGGGCTGATCAGGTCACTGTTTCTCATAGTATCCATTCCACTTCACCAGATTTCTTAATGTAGTAAATTGAAAATGCCCTCATATTGTTCCTAGAGCATCTTCATTGGACTCCAAAACATGCCTCCTGATTGAAGGCAAGGGACAGGCATTGGACATATTCATCTGTCAAAAGTGTTTATTGAATATTTATTTTTATTTCAAAGGTACTGGCTACAATAAGAAGATGCTTCACTGGGGTTTAGGAACTAACTTCTGTCTTCATCATGTAATTCTGCAAATTCCAGAAGGCTGAGAATCAAACAGGATAATCTTTATTTTATAAACCCCTCAGCAAGAATATCACTTCTACCTCAAGAAGTAATAGAGTTGTTCAAAAAATTTATAGAAAACAGTTATTAAGAAAAAACTAGGCGGCGCCGTGGCTCAATAGGCTAATCCTCCGCCTGCAGCTCCGGCACACCGAGTTCTAGTCCCTGTCGGGGTGCCGGATTCTGTCCCGGTCGCTCCTCTTCCAGGCCAGCTCTCTGCCTTGGCCCGGGAGTGCAGTGGAGGATGGCCCAAGTCCTTGGGCCCTGCACCCACATGGGAGACCAGGAGAAGCACCTGGCTCCTGGCTTCGGATCAGCGTGTTGCGCCGGCCGCATCTTGCTGGCTGCAGTGGCCATTGGAGTGTGAACCAATGGTAAAGGAAGACCTTTCTCTCTCTCTTTCTCTCTCTCAGTGTCCACTCTGTCGAAAAAAGAAAAGAAAAGAAAAGAAAAAACTATGCACAGATTTCATTTTTTGGACCCAAATAAAATTATATTTAATTCAATTTTCTGCAGAACACTTATATGTAGGCTGAATCATGAAGAGCCCTTATATGTAGGCTGCTGAGCTTGAAATGATAATCTGTATCAGAGCCACTGATAGGAATTTCATGGAGGGAAATTAACACATCTACATAAACAGGCTGTGGTTGTGTTCCAGTCTCCGCTGCTTATTGTAGAGGACTCACCAACCAGAGCATGGTAGCAAATTACATCTCCCAATTCATGTTTTAGTCCCCATTTCCTATGGTTTCTTAACATTTTGGAAGTTTATGGGAAATTAGCAATTTTTGCCTCAAGTATAGAGTGATGGACAAAGTCCCAGATGGCTGATTTTGTGGGATTCCAAGGCTTCATGGAGGCCTCCATGGCGATGCTCTGCCCCAGAGTGTTGTGCCTCTTTCATTACTAATTTGTTCCAGTTCCCCAATGCTGTAGTTTCTTCTTCAGCTGCTAACCTCCCATAGTCCAGTAACTGCTTGAAAAAGTCTTCCTTTGAAATCTCTTATTCATTAGATGGATAAAATAGAGATTAATAACCTGCTTGTAGATGTCACATAAGGAGAACAAAGACGCCTCTCCTCCTAAAAAGCAAAGTTGACTTAGCCAGGAGACATGGAAGATAGGAGATCAATATGGGTTGCGGGTGATGAGAAATGACCAAGAGGTCAATTCAAACTGTGTATTAGGCAGAATCATAAATAATGATTTCTTCCTTAAAGAGATTCAGTAGATAGTGACCTAAAGAGAAGCAGACAACCTCAGGGTACAGGGATAACTCTAATATTTTCCTGGGAAAATAATTTATAAGCATTTGCAAATCAGTGAAAACCTTGAAAATTTCTTTTACATTCAAATGTATTGGGCTTGTCTTAGTCTACTCAAAAGACCAGAGATAATGTACTCTAAGAGGAGGTCACCTTGATGTCAGACTTGTCCACAGCATCCCTTGCTGCCATGGCAAAGCACTCTAGCCCCATCCAAGGAGAGATGTCTCGGGGAGCAAGTGCGTCAGGTTAGAACAGCGGCACATCTAGTAGAGTGCAATCAAAAGGAAAAGGGACTTTAGAAAGGTGAAGTAGCACTGAAAACAAATTTCATCTTTCCCACAATTTTGTTGTGGAGGAGACCTAAGGCAAAATTACAGCTCTGGCATTTAAAATGAAAACCTTAATGGATGGGAGAGGGAGTGGGAGATGGGATGGTTGAGGGTGGGAGGGAGGTTATGGGGGGAAAAGCCAATATAATTCAAAAGTTGTACTTTGGAAATTTATATTTATTAAGTAAAAGGTGAAAAAAAAGTGAAAAAAAAGAAAACCTTAATGATACTTGACAACTACAGGCACCAGGTAAGCACTTAGTGCATGATACTGTTACTTTGCTTCTCTTGCAGGAGAAAAGATCTCCCACTCACACTTCACTGACAATCATTGCAAGATCTTTTTACACATACTTTAAAAAAAAAAAAAAAAAACTTAGGAGCTGGCACTGTGGCGCAGTATGTTAATCCCCCGTTTGCGGTGCCAGCATCGCATAGGGACACCGATTCGAGTCCCGCCTGCTCTACCAACACTCTGGCCTCAGAATCATCCAGGATTAAAGAACTTTATGCTATGCTTTATATACCCAGGTCTTGCCAAAAGTTGTTCTATTCCCTTCATTTAAAATGAAACTACTGGGCTGGATAGACTCCGAGATCTTCCTGTGTGACGCTTCTGTGGTGTTCCTGATGCCCTGATGACACAAAAGGCTGGCTTTGTCCTTTCTTCCTGCCAGGCTGAGGGCTGAGCTCTGTGGGGGTACACAAAAGCAGAAGGTATAATCCACTCCTGGGAGTGGCCCTTGATGCTCACCTGTGCCAGGTGAATCTCCTGGAGCCATGAATCCACAGCTGCCAGTGACATTGGCAGCTGAGGTAGGTCAGGTGCCAGCTCACTTGGACACTATGATTGACTCATGATTATTAGACACTGTTAGGATTTTGCAACTGGCAGCATGTTTATAAAAGAGTATTAAAGAGGACCTGTGGCTCATGAAGGGATTAGAAATTTGGAGTTAAATGCTTATTTCTTCCTTGAAAATGTTTTTGATATAATTATTATGGCAGGAACCCTTGATTGTCCCCTAGTATCAATTTTCTGTGCCTTCCCCATAAATAGAACTCTGGACACATCCAGAAGAACTCCCAGCTTTTCTTGCAGTGAGGTGTGGCTGTTTGACTAATGCCTAGCAATGGTATACATTGGGGTTTGTTGTATGCAACTTCTGAGAAGTAGTCTTAAAGCAAAGGATCAAGCCCTTTGCCCTCTTCCTTTCTGCTGACTGGAATACAGACATAATGACTGGAGCTTCTGCAGCAGTTTCGAACCATAAAAAAGAAACCATGTCAGGGTTTGTGGTGCAATAAGATAAAGAAATTCAGGATTCTGACAATTGTGAAAGTACTTTCTTCAACCAAGTGACAGCCACCTTCAGTCTTTTAACATGAATGTGAGAGAAGCCTCCGTATGGTTATTTTTTCAATAACTTTTGCACCTTCACTATCATTTAGGAACATCTGTGAATTACAGTTGATTATTTCTTAACTGAAACAAGTGTCCTTGGCACAGTAAGGAGTAAGCAATGGTTTGAAGTTTCTTGTTCTATGGAAAAAATAAACTTATGTTTTCTGTTTAATACAGATGAAAGTGTAGAAGCAAATACAACAGATATATTATAAGCTATGCTTAAGAGAATCTCTGTGATCCAAACTACACTTCAGGGCACTTTTCTGCTGAGGAAAGTCAGATATGAACTGTTGTGCATAGTCATTTTCGTTTCTCCTTATAAGCATTTAAAAACTCGTCTTTTTTATTAGCATAAGAGCAATAGGATGAGGAAAGTGTATTTGATGTAAATGCAAAGAGAGGAAATAATTAAAATATTCAAAATGGTGGGAAAATTATAAATGTTGCAAGTGGTTTTAAGAATAAATGCTTTATGATGGTGACCATTTTTAATGACAAAAGAAAACTACTGCAATATTTGGTAAATGGCCTCATGATGCTATGGCAAAGTCAGCAAGAGATGTGACAAAATGAGAAGGACACAATGGGGAATGTCTCTCACTACACTGGTAATTAATCAAATGTTCGGAAGTTATAGAAAAACTTAAAGACTAAGCAGATGAAAGTCCACAAATTATAACTTGTTACAAAATACAGATGGTTAAAAAATCTTTTGAAAATATACAGTACCAAAGTGAGTGGCTTAGATTAATATACCAGGCAAGAGGTTTTACCTAAAATATTTGTGAACATCATTGTAGACCAGGAGTACCTGTTACAGCAGATTTTCATTGTAGCAAAATGGATCAATTTTTGAAACAAATGCCTAACAGAACTTTTTTCAATAAAGCTTGTAAAGACAGGAATTACACTTTTATTTGATGTAGATGTATACAAAAATTGAATATCTGAAACAAAGCTCTTGTATCTAAAAACAAATGATGACTCAAAACAGTGCCCATAAAAGATATTTTCAATACAAATATAAGACATATTATTTCCATTCAGGTTCAGTGAAAAACATTGTAATAATAAATGTTAGAATATAATGGTTTTAATATTTACTGAATAAAGCATTAGAACTGGGTAGTTACTTATCTACTGAATATGTGCGTGTCACTTAGAATTTTCATAATAGTTTGTAAAATGTTCATTCAAGTTATGAGTTTCTAACCTGGAAGACATTTTCCACAACTCTGTCAACTATTGTATTATTTTATTAGACTATAAACCCTAAAGTGAAACAAAGAGGATTCAAGAGCGATTTCACATTTCCATTTAATAAAACGCAGGAAGCCTGATCATCGCAGATAAGCTTAATCACAGTCTCCTGCAACCCAGCATTTGACCTTGCAGATGGATTGTTGGGACCTGATGCTCCTCTGACAGTCGGCTTCTGCATTACCCTCCTGCATGCTGCCTGACAGCTGAAAGTAAGGGATGGGAACAGCTCTTACCACAGCATCTGGTTATCTGGAATAGCTACTCGAACACAAAATGCCTCTTTAATAGGAATACATTTAGGACCTTTTAATAAAACTTTTTTTGACTCATATCATACTAAAACATTTAACCTATATAAGGAAGTACATTTGAACACAGAGAATGTAAGCTTTCTTCCTCATGAGGACGTACATAGCACAATAAAATAAATTGTTTTAAAATGGCTCAGGAAAAATGCACATGCTCTTATGCCACTGTGCTTTATTAATTCTCATCTGGAGCTTTACTAATTTTATCTAAAGCTTAATGAGATTTCTAAAACTTATATAATACTTCTCATCTTTCTTAAATTCTGCTATAATAGTGACCTAGAGAATTATTCTTCTAAGACTCAAATTTTTCTATTTACCAATGTCTAAGAAATAAAATAGCTGCCCACAAATAACAACTATTTAAAGAATGAACTCACTGCTCATCTTTCTTTTGCAAAGCCTAATTACTCAGTGAGACCTCAAGGTCTACGTTAAGTGGCCTGGTAGTGACTGTAGCAAGCCAATCTAGTACTTATAGAACACAACATCTTTTGCTCTGGGAAATCCTGAATAACAAAACAATGCGTTTGGAACCTGTGTTGGACCTCTAAGGGGGTAGACAAGAGAATCAGAAGGTCTAAACAGGAAATGTGGATTCTAGTATGGACTCATGGAGGCTGGGCCTTTGGCTTGGGGCACCACTTCTCTGGAACAATCTTCCCCTTCTGTAGAGTTGAGAGATGGACGGGAGGACAGGAAGGTTTCTTTATTTCTAAACTCTTTTCCACATTGGAAAGTACATGCTTCTACTAAGTATTACACAGTCAGAAGAATGTAAGTAACATTGAATAAGTTTTGTGTTTCACAAGAAATTATGAGCAAAGTAGTCCCAACGTTACAGTATGAAGCCTAAAATAATTTAAATGTTAGAAAATTCTGGCCAGCACTGTGGCTCACTAGGCTAATCATCTGCCTGCGGTGCTGGCACCCCAGGTTCTAGTCCTGGTTGGGGCGCCGGATTCTGTCCTGGTTGCTCCTCTTCCAGTCCAGCTCTCTGCTGTGGCCCGGGAGTGCAGTGGAGGATGGCCCAAGTACTTGGGCCCTGCACCCCATGGGAGACCAGGAGGAAGCACCTGGCTCCTGGCTTTGGATCGGTGCAGTGCGCTGGATGTAGTGGCCATCTGGGGGGTGAACCAACGGAAAAGGAAGACCTTTATCTCTGTCTCTCTCTCTCTCTAACTCTGCCTGTAAAAAAAAAATTAACAAAATAAAATAAAAAGAAAATTCTAAGTAGCAGTTTAGAGATTAAGCCAAATATAGAATATGGAAAATAATATGACAATATACGTGAGAAGGTACAGATACATATAAATGTGTCACTTGCTACCATTTGACCATTTTCTGAGAGAGCTTTTGCTTTCAATTCTATTAAAAACCTTGGCACTCTTCTTTTCTGTTCTAATGATTTCTATATAAAACTGAGCCTTCAACCTTTCTCCCAAGGTAAACATTCTCTGAAATCCTCCTTGAATATTTCTACCCATACTGGCTTCCTGTTTCTGAATTCTCTGATAGAGGGAAACATTCTATAATGACTAGAAAGTATGAGAATAAATCATGCTATTTAATTGCTTAAATTGAACATTTGTTTCTTTCCCTTCCGGCATGCAAATACTAAAAACAGTGAAGTACATGAGACTGAAAGAGAATCCATAGTAGCCTCATGGTAACCACTGGCTTTGGGGCCAGCACAGAGGGAGCTGAGTAGAGCAGGGCCCGCCTGGCAGCCTCTGCATCAAGAGAAGTCCTCATTAGTGAGAACAAGTTGGTTGGACAGGACAGAGGAAGAGAATACTTTGTGCCTTAGCTTTGATCAGTTTCCCAGGCTCCACTGAATTTTTTCTGTTCCAATTATTTGAACATTACCGTGCCCAAGACTGAGTCATCATCCTACGGGGAACAAGCAAAGAACTGAGCAGAATGGGCAGTATCTCACAAAGCCAAATTCTTTAGAATGTCAGGACAGGGAAGAGAGACGTTTGGGCGTGTCTTCTTCAGGGTGAGGGCATTGACCGGCTTGAGCAGGGTGACTGTGCAAACATGTCATTTGTCATAGTCAATGATAACTTCGTGGTCCACTGTTGTGGTTTTAGTTGACTCCAGGGTAGATGGGGCTGCGGTGGTAGAGGAGCTCTGGCTGGTCACGGGAGTAGAAGGCGGGGTGCTCTGAGACCCAGGTGGAGGTGAGGAGGCAGCAGATGGGGTAGAAGCAGCAGGTGGAGGTGAGGAGGCAGCAGATGGGGTAGAAGCAGGGGTGAAAGTCACTTGACTGGACTTCCCATCTGGCTGAATGATGATGGTGGTGTTGCTGGTGGGCCTGCCGAAGTGGACAAAATACACTACAAGAACCACAAGTGTTGTGGAGATTAGACAGGCCAACAGACACACTAGGAATGTTTTCAAGAGTGACCACGGATTTTCTGTAACCTGCAAAGATTTATAAAAAGTGGATGCTTCATCACATTCCATTGTAGTGACTTAGGTAACTGTTTTCAATTGCAATAAAAATAACATTTTTTATTAATTCAAATGCTGTTATTTAAAACAAAGTTTTCAGCTGTTTCCTTCTCTTTCGCATTCTCTCTCTCTCTCTAACTCTCTCATACACACACCCACATATACAAACACAAGAGTGTGGATGTTCAGGACATGTAGACACAAAGATGCATATGCATCTTGGGGACAAAATATCTCCTTTGTTATCCTCTTATACCACAAGAAGTCTTCATTTTTGAATATAAATAGATTGCCTCGGGAATATATTACATTAAGTTATTATCAGCTACTAACATCTCAATATAAATTAAATTATCTAACTAGTGTAAGTGGGTAGAAAAATAATGGGAAGGCATATCAAGACATTTAGATTGGTCATATTTGGGTAATGGAAAATGTCAGGGTTTGGTTTTGTTTTGCTCATTATGTTATTTCAATTTTTGAATTACAAGTTGAAAGTTTGTAATTGGAACAGTTTTTATTAAATACGTTTTATCCATTAAACACAAATCAAGGGAATTTAATTGAGTTTGAAAAATATATCAAAACAGAAAAAAGCAATTAGCTCTGTTGTGGAGTAGAAAGAATCTTCAAGGAATAGAATCCAGAACTGATGCACTGTTAGGGATCTTGGGTCCCAGGTTAGCGATCACATGGTAGCAACTCAAGCCCTGCAGAGGGGTTGACGGAGAAGATGCGCCTGGCCTATTTCCACCATTATTTCAAAGAATGAAAGCCATCCCTTCCCCTGCTCTGTCCCCAAACCTTACCAATTGTGGCTGGATTGTCACTCTGCAACCACAGTGTGTCCCTCCATTTGAGCTGTATGGATTTCTGGGTAACTGAAGTGAAATAAGTAGATAAATAAATAAACAATAGAAATCCAATTATTAAGGATGATGAACATTTATCTTATGCAGGAACATAAGAATATAAAATAATGTAAATCCAGTACACATAAAACAAAGAAGTAATCAAATTCTAGGAGAATTTGCAACTGTAATAATGGTTTAATGATATGAACTATACATTATAATTTTCATATGAAATGATCCAATATGGAAAATAAAATAATCATCTTAATGGTTACCCAAGTATCATTTAATGTATTTCAGCATTCAAAAGCAAAAAAAAAAAAAAAAAAACAAAAAAAAAAAAACAAAATAAACCTCAATAAAAGTAAATGAATAATTCCTGTAAAGAATGTTTACTTCAGAAGGAAGACCAACATTATATACAGCACAAAAATAAGTTGTTACACACAGAAAGAGTGAAGAATTTCTCCTATAATCATTATTGGATAATAGCAGGCTACTTCAAAAGATCATGGAAATGAAATTAAAATACTTTTGGTGTGAACATTTTGAATTCTATGCATCTAAGGTATATTCAAAATGCTTGTGGAAAATGTCTATGATGAAAAATTTATGCATGGTTTTCAAAAAGGTTTTGTACCAAAATGAACTTACAAGTCCAGTTTTTCACTAACTTTTTGAAGTGTTATTGTACGTATGAACAACGAAAATATGAAGACAAAATTATTATTAAATGCAAGTTATACTATAGTGTACCGTCAGAAACTAAGACTCAACCATATTATCTATTGAAAACAATAACTCGGGGCCGGCGCCGTGGCTCACTAGGCTAATCCTCTGCCTGCAGTGCCGGCATCCCATATGGGCACCGGGTTCTAGTCGCGGTTGCTCCTCTTCCAGTCCGGCTCTCTGCTGTGGCCCAGGAAGCAGGGGAGGATGGCCCAAGTGCTTGGGCGCCTGCACCCATATGGGAGACCAGGAAGAAGCACCTGGCTCCTGGCTTTGGATCAGTGCAGCGCCAGCTGCAGCAGCCATTTGGGACTAATGGAAAGAAGACCTTTCTCTCTGTCTCTCTCTTACTGTCTAACTCTATCTGTCAAAAAAAAAAAGAAAAAGAAAACAATAATTCATTAAGTTGGCAAGTTATAAAATTATCAACGAACATATAACAGCAGATGTTTTGTGTGTGTGTATGGGCATGCGTATTGCTTTGCAGTAGTAATAAAGTATATACATGTCACAGGACTTGTATAAAGAAAATAATACAACTTTTCAGAACAACAAAAAGGGAACTTGGATAAATATTCTCATAAAAATTTCAGTATTATAATCTATCAATTCCCTAACTTCTAATTAAGATTCTCACAGACATTTTGGAGGAAAAGCTTAGGTAATTAGATAAGAACTTCATATGGCAAAATAAAGTAACCCAAAGGCTAAAATTATATTACATGTGGTACAGATGGATATTAGCAGGAATTTTCTCTGGACAAGATGATGAGTGTTTTTATTCTATGCATTTTTCCATATTTTCCAAGTGTTCTAAAATAGCACATAACATTCATCTGATATTTGCACAAAGGAAATCTGCACCTAGTTTTGGGAGATAAACAGAGATTATAGGTTGTCAGGTTACTAAAAAATGGGAAGATCTTATCATTCCTTTCCTTTTCTTTATAATCTCAGAAGTTCATCTTACTGTTTAGCATAATTAACTTATTATTATACTTATTGTACTGAATCCACAAATATTTTGTTTTTGTAGGCAAACACCATAAATGATAGCTAATACATTAGCAAAAAGAGAAGTAAATATGACGATGGACATATGTCATTAAAATAAGGACTTTTTGTAGCTTTCATGGAATATGAAACAGATATAAATGAAGTGGTTGTAGTCTAGTTACTGAATCTTCAAACTGACCAGAGATACAAACTTCAAGTTGGAAAATAATTCTTATATAAAATCCTGTTTGTTTTATTTTGTCTATAACCTCGAGTTAATCATAGAATTTATTTTTCTTTGCTAAAAGCATATAATCAAGACTTTGGAAAAATAATTTTTTATAACAAGAAGATTATACATGAGAAACCTGCATCCAGTTTCTGACTTGGCTACCAGCTATGTAGGCTCCTAATATTCTAAATTACTCATGTGTAAAATGAAGTAATTCATCTGAATGAGAATTGTGACCTTTACAACTGTGTCATTAGGGTCCTAAAATATGTATTTGTATTTTGGTAGAATAACACATTATAAGCACAAGTTCCCCCACTTTGGGATATTTTGTTCATATAAGTAGGCCACAGTTACTGAGGAACAAACTATCATAAACATTTTCGTTTGACTCAAATACATAAAAAAGTAGTATTTTTAATATTTGCTATAAACATGACATTTCAAATCATCTACCAACATTTTGTCTAGTTGTACCTTACAGTAGGTTTCTGAAATATCAAAATTTAAACCACAAGTCTAACACATGGCCCTTAAGTGATGTGAAAGCACTATTTTATATATTAAACAATTCCTTCAACCTTATGATTACTTATGACATTCAAGATTCCATTCATTCTGTTATAACAAATATCATACCAAATGCAACTTTCTTGTCTTGAAGGGTTAAATGTCAGAGGTCAATAGCAACAAATTAGACATGAAAACAATGAAAAGGTATTTACCATACTCACAAGCTCAGCCTCGTTTTGTTCAGTATCCAGAGTATACCGCCGTTGTTTTCCATTCATACTAAGAAAGCTGGTATTGCAAGCACAACTCCAAAACTGTTACTGAATTTATGGGTTAGAAGTGAAGAAATCCTATGTTTATGCTATGTTAATAATTGTGTGTTTATTAAATGTGGACTATGAAAACTGCAGAAAAGTTTCTATTCAATCTGAATTGTACAACTTATGATAGGTTGAGAAAAGGAAATATGTGCTCCCTTCATAAATGGCACAGAGAATATAATCTCATCTGTAGGAATAACTCCAGAATTATGAGCAGGTATAAGCTCCTGCCCTCCTTATTTCAAGCAACTTACTTAAAATTGTTTCAATCTGATTTCTCATAGGTTAAGGATTTAATTTTCACTTCTTAAAAGCATACAAAGCCACTCCTTGATTATGAATATTGCGAAATTCTATGGCTAAGCAAATAGAAGGATTATGGTGATGACTAATTTCAAAACTGTCCCAAAATTAGAAAATATTGTGATTACTAGATTAGGGTAAATTATCATGAATGATGAGTAAAGGCTACTGTACTGCTGAAGGCTGGTTGTTTTGAGATGTACAAGGAAAAAAATGAAAATTGTTTTACCTGGAGTTAAAGATAAGAAAAAAATCTGTACAATTCGGTAGCTCTTGATTATATGAATCAAGGGTTATCCAAAGTAAGTCTTGTCTGCTTCTTATGTTGTGATATCTTCTTTTAAACCATGTAATTATTGTACTGTTTCTCACAGCTCCTAATCTTTTGGATCAGCAAGAATCAGGGAGGGACACCAGGGGACAATGCCCTTGGTACTTTTCCGCTTCTCGCAAAGGAAAGTGTGCATGATAAATCAGGCAGAATTGTGGTGAGATTTCCTATCAGTCTGATTGTTGATACCCTTTGCCAGAGTGGCAATGTAGAAGACAATAAAGGAAAAAATGACTGTAAGGACTCTTCTCATTCATGCATTTCTTATAGACCAACCACTTTTGAGAATGCTAGTGATGTGCATTTCCAAAGCATTAATGGACTTACACTCATATCCAAATGCAAGTCTGATATGTCTTCTTAAGAGTGCAGATAGTACTTCAACCTACTGATTTGAATATATACTCAGAATTGGGATGACTGGATCACGTGATAATACTATTTTAGTTTTAGGAATTTCCACAGTGCCTTATGAAATGCCTATGACATGTATTAATTTACATCACCACTAAGATGCATAAGTGTTCTGTCTTTTCTCTGTATCCTTGCCAACACTTGATATCTTTTATTTTCTTTTTGATAATAACTATTTCAACAGGTGTGAGGTATTTTCTCATCATGGTTCTAATTTGTATTTCCCTGATGATTAATAATGCTGAACTTTTTTCAGATATATGACCCATTTGTATATCTTTTAAGAAATGTCTATTCAGGACCTTTGCACATTTTTTAAAAAAATAGGTTTGTTTACTATTTTCTTATTCAGTTTTTGAGTTCTTGTGTGTATTAGATATATTTCCCTTGTTAGATGTATGATTTGGCAACATTTCCTCCCAGTGTGTGGGCTGTTTCTTCACTCTGTCAGTTGTTAACTTTCCTATGCAGAAGCTTTTTAATTTGATACAATCCTATTTGCATATTTCTGTTTGTGTTGCCTGTTCTATTCAGGCCATTCTAAGAAATCATTGCCAAGACCAGTGTTCTGGAGTTTTCTCTTATATTTTCTTCTAGTAGTTTTACAGGTTTGAGTCTTACATTTAAATCTTTAATCCATTCTGAGTTGATTCTTGTACATCAGGTGATATAAGGGCCCATTTTCATTTTATGTATGAGTATACCACTTATCCCAGCACTATTTATTGAATAAGTTATGCTTTCCTCATTGTGGGTCTTGGCACATTTTTCAGAAATCAATTGACGATAAGTTTATGAGTTTTGAGTATGAATTTCTGTGGTTTTTTTTATCCCATTCAATTGGGATAAAATGACAAATGTCATTGTTTTTACCCCAGTGCAAGACTGCCTTCTTTATAACAATTTTGTAGTAAATTTGGAAGTAAGGCAACAAAGCCTCTTGCTTTTTTTTCCTCACCACTGTGTTGGTGGTGATGTGGAATCTTTCATGATCCCAAACAAATTTGGAGATTTTTATTACTTGACTAGTGTGAACTTTAAACAATATTAATTTTTCCAATACATGAATATGGATATCTTTCCACTTATTTGTCTTGTGCATTCATTTATAAGGCTTATTACACTGAAACCTCCATTTTTAAAGTTTGATAACACGTCAAGAGATAAAATACAAAATAAACTAGATGATAAATATGTGGCCTGGAAAAAAGTACCATTGCTTTAAGAAAACTAGGATTCGTATCTGACTGATGATTGACCCTCGCTCAACACCAGCCTCGATGGCTTCTAATCCAGGAGTCTCCCTTGTAAAAAGTGCTGACAACACTTTAGTGTCTCCCAGTAGTGGACAAAGTTTGGGGACTCATATTCTTCATATCATTCATTGTATAATCTTTATCTTATGTGCAAATCTCACTTTGTTTTCTTTGTTGGTTCAGTAAGTATACCAATTCTTATAAATCCTCTACCTTGAACCTGAATACTACACATAAGCCTGGCATAAGTTCTCATGCCTTATACTCTTATGTTCCTGCATTAAATAAATGTTCATCTTCCTTAATAATTGGATTTCTATTGTGGCTCTGATGATCAGATGGAAGTCAAAGAAAGAAGATCAATTTCTTATACTCTCTTATTGTTATGTTGGCTTGGTAATGAAATCTCTATTAGATAAATATAGAAGTTTTAGTAAATTACATGGAAGCTCAGTAGAATGAGGAATAAAAATTATGTCAATTAATAAGAGTAAAAACACCCTAAAATAAATTATTTTTTAAATTATATAATACATACGAAAATATGACTCCTTCTACATTGAATGGAATACCCATGCTTACTAATGTATTCAATTTTGTATGTCCATATTATATTTTATTGAAGTTTGTTACTATTCATTGTCCTCGTTTTCTTTTTTTAAAAAGTTTCTTGTCTTTATTTATTTTTTTTGGTAAAGATTTATTTATTTGATAGGCAGAGGCAGAGAGGCAGAGATAGAGAAATCTTCCATCCGTGGATTCACTTTCCGGATGGCCAAACAGCTGGAGTTGGGCCAATCTGAAGCCAGAGCCAGGAGTTTCTTCTGGGTCTCCCACTTGGGTGCAGGGATCCAAGGACTTGGACCGTCTTCCACTGCTTTCCCAGGTGCATTAGCAGGGAGTTTGGTTGGAAGTAGAGCAGCTGGGACTTGAACCAGAGCTCATATGGGATGCCAGCACTGCAGATGGTAGCGTTACCCACTACGCCACAGTCCCCAGTTTCCTTTTTTTCTAATGAACATTTTGTGCATCAAGATACCTTATGTGCTATAAACATTTTCCATAGAGTTTTAAAAAATTTCAAAGGTTTATTTATTCATTTAAAGAACAATAAGAGGGACAAACAGAGAGAGAGGGAGAGGGAGGGAGGGAGGGAAGGAGAGAGAGAGAGGGAGAGAGAGAGAGGGAGAGAGAGAGAGAGATTCCATCTGCTGATTTCCCCCCTAAATGGCTATAACAGCTAGATCTGAAGACAGGAGCCAGAAACTCCAACCAGGTCTCCCACATGGGTGGCAGGAACCCAAGTGCTTGAGCCAACTTCTGTGTTTTCCCAAGTGAATTAGGTGGAAGTTAGATCACAACAGAGTATCCAGGACTGGAACCAGCACTCTGATATGGGATACTGGTATCACAGACAGTGGCTTAATCTGTTGTACCACAACTCAGGCCCCTTTTCCTAGATTTTTGTTTTTAGAATTTTTTAAATTATAGATGTTTTAAGCACTTAGGACATTAGATTATCTCTTATTTTTATATTTTATTTTTGTCAATAAAATTGTCAATGCAATTGAAATCAATTTCTTTTTCCCCAAAATATTTATCAAATTTTCTCAGAATATTTACCTTGTAACTTTTCCTGTCAATTTGTTAATAGTTTTTCAGTTGTACATTATTTAGTCAAGTTTTCATAAATGATTTATCCTGATGATGAATAATTTAATTATTTGATCAGGTGCATAAGACAATTAAAAGTTGTTTCTTGGACATTTTGATTATTATATACAGTGAATAAATATTTTCATTCACAGAAAATATTTTGACAGATTTTACATGAATATCTAAACTTTGAGACTTAGGGAATCAATTTATATATCTATCTTATAGTTTATTAATTGATTATTTATCTGATTGCCCTCTATTTCCCACAATAATTTTCTTGATTTGTGTTAAACAAGGTAGACCCATAACTTTTGATGAGTGTCCATTCTTTTCACACTGACCTTTTCTGAATATGTGTCCTCACTTCAATTACCATCTGCATTTCTTCATTTTTATCCTCTGACTCTCAGTTCTCTCTGTAGATAATTAAGTCTCAGGTTAGCTATGCCATAGGATTGAACATAAGCAATTATAATTAAAATACTATAATATTAGTTCCTCTAGAGTGGAGCCTATTATTTGAAAAGAATTTCCTGAGTGGTCAGTAACCAACCACACAATTTACAAGAACTTAATTAATACTGGTTGACTAACTGATAAATTACTGGTTCAGGGTTACAAAGTTGCAAAAATATGTGGTTTATGATAATTATAAACAATCTCTCTTCTGAGACTACATGACAGCCAAGAGACTTGGAGTACACAGTTAATTAGTGCCTGCAAATATTGGGTGTCATTTTTTAAATTCTGATATCCATCCCATAACATTTTTCATTAAAGTACAGCTGTCAAGCTCTCATTTCCCCTGTATTGATAGTTTTCAATCTTGCATCCTCTCATATGGCTATCAGTGCTTCTGGCTGATCAATAGCAAGGAACAACGTACCCCTGACAATGGAACCTAGAAATTTTGTGACCCTTGTTCCCATAGCTACCATTAAATTTTAAAATCGCCCATGCAAAATGACTCAACCAACCCATTTTCATATGAATGCATGAGTTGGAGAATGCAGGAGGGTAATTATATTTGCTAATTATATTTTTAGGTACTCATCAAAAATCAAACAATAGAGCTATAAGAATAATAAGACACTGTGTATCTACTGCCTATCACAATAAACAGACATTACTGTTACAATTGAAGTCCAAGTAACTACTTCCCAAGTAATAGCCTCCCCCACAACTGCCCAAAAATAACCAACACTGATAATCATTCATATATATATATATGAAATAGTGATACAGATATCAAGCTGTATGCCTCTGGACTTTGCTTTATTTCTTTATTTATTTTTGATGAGATAATGGTACTATAAACGTCTTGTACATGTTTCCTGGCACTTCTCTAAGATATGAATGTCTAGGAATAGAGTCTCAGTGTTTCAGGGTATGCATATTTCAAATTTACTGAAAATTCCTAAATATGGTCCTGTTTATACTATTCTGCACTCCTAAGCGTAGTGCATAAGAATGTCTACTGTTCTACATCACTGTCAATGTTTCAGATTTTCAGACTTTTAAAGCATATTTTTGTAATCTAGTAGATGTAAACTTTCTCAGTGTGACTGAGAAATTTGTACTGCTCCAGCAATTAATAAGTCTGTCTCAGTATGAGATGTTAATTGGCTATATATATATATATATATTTGAAAGGCAGAGTTATAGAGAGAGAGAGAAGGAGGAAGAGAGAGAGATCTTCCATCTGCCAGTTCACTACACAAATGGCTGCAGTGGCCAGGGTTAGGCCAGGTCAAAGATATGAGTCAGGAGCTTCATCCAGGTCTCCCATGTAGGTGCAGGAGTCCAAGCAATTGTGCCATCCATCATTGCTTTCCAAGTGCATTAGCGGAGAGCTAGAACAAAAGTGGAGTAGCCTGGACTAGAACCAGTGTTCACATGGGATGCCAGTGCTACAGGCAGTGGCTTTACGCACTATGGCACAATGCCAGCCCTGGCCATTTATATTTCCTTAGAGCACGAAGCAGGAGGCCTCAATGGCCAAAGGTCTCAGGAAAAGCCAATCTTGATGGTTATAATTCCTAAGAGACATTGCAAAACATCCTGAATTGCTCTAATAATTACTACATCTGGTTGAGTTGAGCTGTGGATCTGATCATTCACAATAATTCACAAATCTCAACAATTATTTCCCAGCTTGTGATTACATTATTAGAGCCATGAATAGGGTGAGAGAATAGATGCTCCTCACTCTTAAGGATAGGAAAAGTCAGTAAGTTGGTCTCAAAGGGGCACATAGAGGTGGAAGAGAATTGAGGCAAAGAGCAGAGGCTAAGAAATAACAGTAATGCATGGGCATGGTTAAGTGGCAATTAAGAAATACAAGGAGAAATGTATACAAGGAGGTAAGAGGAGTAGGAAAGAGTGGCATGGCAGAAACCAGGACAAGAAAAAGAGTAGAATGCTCAACAGGTGCTAAATGGCTATGCCAATGAGATAGGAATAAAAAATAAAAATAAATTCAGGAATGTGAAGTGAGGATAAAGTATCAGTAAGAGTCCAGGCTTAGAGACCAAGTGATGTTACTTGAATCAAACTATCCACACATGAGACTACAGTCATCATTCTGTGTACTTTGGTTTCTATTATTCACTGACCCTAACTTACTGTCTTGTTTCTTTTATCACTTTTTTATTTAATTGTGAAACATCTCACTTGACATTTAAATGGTTGACAATTAAATTTATTTTGGTTTTAATTATTTGTTCATTTATTTTTAATTTTAAGAATTTATTTTTATTTATTTTTTATTTTTTTGACAGACAGAGTGGATAGTGAGAGAGAGAGACAGAGAGAAAGGTCTTCCTTTTGCCGTTGGTTCACCCTACAATGGCTGCCACGGCTGGTGCGCTGCGGCCGGGGCACCACGCTGATCCAAAGGCAGCAGCCAGGTGCTTCTCCTGGTCTCCCATGGGGTGCAGGGCCCAAGCACTTGGGCCATCCTCCACTGCCTTCCCGGGCCACAGCAGAGAGCTGGCCTGGAAGAGGGGCAACCAGGACAGAATCTGGCACCCCGACTGGGACTAGAACCCGGTGTGCCGGCGCCGCTAGGTGGAGGATTAGCCTATTGAGCCACGGCACCGACCCAAGAATTTATTTTTAAGTTTCTATTTTTGTCATATTCATGTAATATATAGATATTATATACATACATATATATTAGATTTTTTCTTGAAAACATGGATATTAATATCATAAATATGGGGTTTATGGCAATGATAACACAGTGAGGAAAGAAGGGTATATTATCATGTAGATGAAGGGTAGAAAGAAGGTAGAAAGAAGGGTATATTATCATGTTGATGAAGATAGTATTTA
Organism: Oryctolagus cuniculus; assembly: GCF_051225735.1. NCBI lineage: Eukaryota > Metazoa > Chordata > Mammalia > Lagomorpha > Leporidae > Oryctolagus > Oryctolagus cuniculus. Next base: position 23,872,394 of record NC_142876.1, read on the forward strand.
TGACTGTCTCTATAGCAAATAATATAACATACACACTTTTTATACTCTATAAATTAACTTCGGCATATAAGAAAAAACATGTGATATCTGTCTTTCTGTGTCTGTCTTATTTCTCTTAGAATAATGATCTTCAGTCCCATCCATTTTGCTGCATTTTGTGGGGTACAGTGTGACACTTTATATGTACACAATGTGTAATGATCAAACGGATTAGTTACTGATACACAATAATGGCACATGTCTCTAATGAGAATTATAGTTAATAAAATATATGGTATTTGGGATTTTTGTTAAATAAGTAGATTTTAGCTGCTGTTTCACAAAAAAGTGATTATGTAAGATGTTATATATGTTAATTTGACTTACTATATTATCTACATGGATCCCAGAACATCACATTATATAAACTTTAAATATACACAATAAAATTGACATTAATTACAGTAAAGAAGATGTTCTGATCAAATCAGGGAAATCAACAGTTCTATTTCCCCATCACTGCATTATGCCCACTTTAAGCTGCTTTCTTCCAGACATTCATAAAATACATAATAGAGTATGGTGAGCTAAGGTCTTTATCTTTTACAAATGTGCTCTTTTTTCTTCTATCTCATACACCTGACATCTATTTCAAATAGTTACTTTGACTAACACCAGCCAAAGGATTTGGTGTGTTGCATTTGGATTTTGTTTTATTTGTGAGTTGCCTGAGTCACAGACTCCCTGACATTGAAGCTGCGTGTGCTCTCCTTTCCATTTCCACCACCATGGCTCTGAGTGATGTCAGTATGCTCTTAATGATTCTCTCCATCTGCTCATCTGCTCTCTTGTTGCTCACCAATCCATTCTTTTAACTGCTTTTAGGATAATGGCCCTAAATACAGGTGTGAAGACTCAGTGGACTCCCATTTGCAAAAAAAAAAAAAAAAAAAAAAAAAGCCAGATTCCTTCATTAGCAGTCTCTGTTTTCAACAAGTCTACTTCAGCTTATCTTACTTTCAATGAAATTCAATTATGAACACACAAAATTTCCATTTGGCAATTTTAAATCCCTTAGGAGCAGAATCAATAATAGATTTGTTTTTGTGTTCCCTGAATTACCCATCTCAAGCAAATACATTTTAATTATTATTATATATTGCTGACATATACTGCGTACCATTACATAAACTGTTCTATTCAAACTTTTTCTCTCATGACTTTGAAGTTTATGTAAAAATACAAGATTACATTCTGGGTAACTCACTCGGTCAACAACAAAAATGACAGTTTATAGGCTTTATAGAAACAAAATGTGGGCATGTGTGGGCTGCAAGAGTTCCCAAAGAATTGCACTATTATTCCTACCCTCTTCTCATAGTTGTGAGATCCACTTCAAAAAAGAAACTCCCACATTCTGCCTCTTGTCCTGCCCTCCTTGTTCTTAGCTAGTCAAGAAAATGTTTATCATGGCCATGACTGCTATACATCTTGCTGTATTAGTTTCCATTACTGCTGTAGCAAATTACTACAAATGTAGTGGCTTAAGAAAACACAAATGTGTTGTCCAGTTTTGAAAGTCAGGGATCCAAAGTCAGTTTCAGTGGGATGAAGTTCAGATTTTGGGATCGCTGTGTTCCTTTTGTAGGCTATGGAGGACAATCCATTCCCTTGCCTTCTTTAGACCCTACTAGAGAACTCCTGCATACCTTGGCTCATGGCCCCTTCCACACATCACTATCTTCTTCCATCATCTCACCTACTACTAACTCTGACTCTTACACCTCTCTTTTATAAAAGCACTTGTCATTACATTATAGATCCCTGGAATCGGAACATGGACATCATAATTCAACCTCCCATAATGATCACGTGAGGTCTTAACCTAACAGGGAAAAGTACCTTACTAATGTTACTAGGATGAAGAGCATTTGTTTCTAGACATAGCAGAATTAAAAGTGAGTATCTACTTCACAGTTAGCTGCAGCTCTTTTGCATGTTTCTGTAGCATCCTGGGCTTACATCTAGCATGGCCTTTATCATTCAGTTTTAAAATAGTTGATTCCTCCAATCACATTTTTCTTAGAATATCAGCCTTTAGCACAATGTTAGGCAAGTAGCAGATAGCTAACTAGTGTTAGTGGAATAGAGGGAATGATATTAGGAATAGTTCACATTAAAACATGATATCATGCCTTGTAATTATTAGCAATCAGTTAATATTTGCTGATTAATCAGGTGGACCAGAAAGAATAGGCTCCTTTTAGGACAAAAATTCCTATTTAAGTCAGACCCTAAAAATTACTGACTGGTTCCTCAGTGTTTGCAATACATTACCCTATTTTAATATTTATTATACAGTAATGTGCAGCCCCCCCAAATGTCTTTGAAAATATGTCTAGTTTCTTCTGAAAAATACAATTAGGAGGCTTAGGAAGAGTTGACGTAGGATTAGGAATCTACTTTCAATTAAAGAAGAGGCATGTCAGCATGAATTATACTAAATAGACATTTGCTGAAGATTCCTTCTTCAGATTTTTAATTAACCAAATCAGAGAAACCCAAACAATCTGACGTTAAATAAAACTAGGCAATAAGAATTTGACCTTTATCAGTTCACAAGATTGAAATATACATTTACAATGGTGCTGGTACTGTAGCATAGCAGGTTAAGCTCTACTTGAGGCACCAGGATCCCATATGGGTGCTGTTCCAGTGCCGGCTGCTTCATTTCTAATCTAGCTCTCTGCTAATGCACATGGGAAAGCAATGAAAGATGACCCAAGTACATGGGCCTCTGCCACCCATGTGAGAGACCCAGATGAAGCCCTGGCTCCTGGCCCAGCCCTGGCCATTACAGGCATTTGGAGAGTTATACCATTGGATGGAAGATTGGAAGGTCTCTCTCTCTTTCTCTCTCTCTCTGTAACTCTCCATTTGAAATAAATTGAGCTTGAATTATAGTTATTAAGTATCTTCACAAGGAAGCTAATGCTGTTATCTCAAGACTCAAAGGTAACTGTTTCTAAAACCATTCCATGGCTTTACATTTTACTGAAAAGGAAATAGACAAAAGCTAATGTAATGGCTCTGCTGTTTTCTTGGCAAATTCACTTCTTTCAATGCAGTCTCTGATATTTGAATCATCTGTCTCCCTCGAAAGGAATACCCTGAGTCTTGATGACTCCTGTTTATCTGACACTTAAAATGGACTAATATACAAAAAGTTCTTGTCTTGAAAAGTGTTTATTTCATAGATAGTTGAAGAGGTGAATGAATGAATACATCCTCAGAATTGTCAAAGTTTACAATATACATGCAAGAGAGCAATGATTGCAGCACAAAGAAAGGAGTGACAAAATACAGGATTGAAGACACGACTGTGGACTATGGTTTTTAGTGAGAAGAATAAATCATTCTGCCTCTCTTTAATTGCCTATTCTTAATATCATCAATTGGGAAGGAAGGCTTCCCCCTTCAAAGACCTTGTTTGGCAGAAAAAACAAAATGAATACAGGTGGGGACAGGAAGAGGGTGTATGTATCCCACCAGATCTGTTCCTCATTCTCCACTCCACCCTAGAGCTTTGTCCTGGGCCTTTCCAGGTAACATCAGAAAGGGCTGAGTCACTTAGGCTCTTACAGAAACCTCTCTGAAGTATGAAATAAAATAGAGAAGATGTAGTATTACCTGAAGAAAACAGGGGTCTGGTATCCCAGAGCCTGGGATAGACAAGAGATAGGAGCTCTTTTGTTAGCCTGGGAACTAGAAACCTAGACAGCCAAGGATAATCATGGCTACCAACAGAGTCACCCAGAGGAGCTACTATACCACCCAGCAGTCAGACAACTCAGGAAAAAGAACTGTCTCTTCCACCACCATCCATAGGGAAACCACAGTCATAGCTATGCACTCACATCCTAACCTGAAGGACAGCCCTGGGAGTCAGCTGAACTTGAGCATAGAAAGATGTCTTGGGAGCCCAAAGCAGCAATGTATCACCAACCAACCATTTTCAGGCCATGCTCTTAAGCCAAATTGGTGACATGCACAGAAGGTTTCTATTATTTAAAGAAACAAACAGACAAGAACAGAAAATTCAGAGCCAGAGTACCTTATTGGATATCAATAAGTGTCACTAGACTAGATAAAGTAATGGAAAGCGATAGCGTGATAAGAGAAAAATCCGGCCAGCGCTGCAGCTCACTAGGCTAATCCTCCGTCTGCAGCTCTGGCACCCCGGGTTCTAATCCCAGTTGGGGCGCCGGTTCTGTCCCAGTTGCTCCTCTTCCAGTCCAGCTCTCTGCTGTGGCCCGGGAGTGCAGTGGAGGATGGCCCAAGTGCTTGGGCCCTGCACCCGCATGGGAGACCAGGAGGAAGCACATGGCTCCTGGCTTTGGATCGGCACAGCGTGCCGGCCATAGTGGCCATTTGTAGGGTGAACCAATGGAAGGAAGACCTTCTCTCTGTCTCTCTCTCTCTCTCTCACTGTCTAACTCTGCCTGTCAAAAGAGAGAGAGAGAGAGAGAGAGAGAGAGAGAGATCCTTCAAAATGCTGTGCTTGGCTGTCTTAAATTTATTCATGACAAAATGCATTTCCCATGGCTTGAGTTTTATTTTCCTACTGAATAAATCTGTCTGGAAAGAGGTCACAATGACCTGGTAACATTGTTCGATCCTGTTAATTGCTTTTCTCTTCAACATACAACATATTTCCTTGACTTTCATGGTCAATATTTTTCTTGCCCTTTTGATGTCACAAGACAAACACCCTTTCTCTAATGGCTTTGCCAGTTCATCCTCATCTGCACACCCTCTAATTATTGGAATGCCAGGTTTCAGTTCTTGGACTATCTCCTAGCAATACTTTCATACCTTGGGTGATCTCATCAAGTCTATGATGTGATTACACCATACACACATTCATGACTCCCAAATTCCTATGTAAAGCTTAGAATTATCTTTGAAACTGAAGATCTTTATGTCTATCTGCCCAACAATGTCACTCACGTCTAGCAGGCAATTCAAATTTATATGCTTATAAATGAATTCTTTATTCCTCTATCATCCATTTCCCCCATCCCACAAAACATATTTGTTCTTCTTGCAGATTTTTGTGCAGGTTGGGGGTACCTCTGCACTGGATGCCAGGACTGATAATAGCACACAAACACCACAAGAACTTAAATCTCCACAAGGAGACTTTCTGGAGAGATTAAGGCAGGGTTGCAAGTAGTTCTAAAAATAGCTTGGAAGAGAGAGAAAGGAGAAATGTTTGGCTTATACTGTGGTTAGAGGGTGTGGTGGAAGTGAGGGTTTCTGGGTACAGGCTGTGACCTTGGCTTGAAGTTCGTGTTGGTGCCAGAGGATGAAGCACTAGGGCTCTCGCATCAGTTTGCCTAGATGTGGACCAGAAGGAAGAGGGGAAATGGTGGTGCTTAAAAACTGTCAGCAGCCAAACATCACAAAAGACTTTAGGGTAGTTTTAATATATTCACTCATTTTACTAAATGACAACTGTATTTGTTTTGTTGAACAAAACAAAGCATATGACATCATCCTCTTTCTTAACCAATCCAGGAGTGAAGTCTGATGGTTTTTTCTTCACCTCTCATCATCTGCACTGCTGATCTTAACCATCTCTCACATGATTTATTTTAGTTCCTCCTAACTAGTCCTCTTGCGTCTAGTCTTGCCCCTTTGCAGGCCATTCACTTGATTGCACATTACTGCGCTGCGAAAAATTTTCCAAATGGATTCCCATTTCACTTAGAAAAGAAGTTAGTCCTTATTAAAAAAAAAAACAAAACATAGTCTACCTCTCCACCACCTATTCTTTGACTTTCACCCCTTTCACTGTCCCTGTCAGTCACTGCTATAGCCACACTGCTCTTTGCACTTGCTGTTGGCTCTAAGGAGAACACTCTCCACATTTACCTACATGGTTGTCCCTTCATATAGATCTCCCCTTACAAAAAATTCTATGTAAAATAGCACTTATTCGCACTCTGAAATCCCTTCATTTTATTTATTTGATTTTTCCCCGTAGCACTTATCCTCAATGGACAATCAGTGGCTTTCTTTTACTTACTTTTTTGTTAGGTTGTATGATGGTTGACAATCATATAATAAGTAACCATTGGTTATTTACTTCATGACCTATAGCTTTAAAGGCTGATTAGGATCAATTTCCTCTGTACAAAGACTTCACTGATGGCCATGCCATACAAAGCCTATAAATGCAAAAATATTCCAATTCATTCCTTCATCCAAGTCTACAAACATACTCAAGTTTCTGCCATCTGAAACAAAGAAACAAAAACAAAGACTACAATAGCGCTGCATCTCCCTTTAGTTGTTCTATCTCTTTCCAACTTTTGTAACCTGGGATTTTATAAAGGTACTGAGTGTGCTATGTCCTCTACTTCGCCTCTTACCTGCTCTTCCACCCTGGGACTGCCTTCTCCTCCCAGCAAGCCTCCACCCTGCTCTGTTATTTTCTTAATCACTGCCTCATTGCTAAATCTAATAGCATTTATCCCTTATTAGTATGTGCCCTTTTGGTGATCTGATAATACTGAAGACTCCTTTCTGAGGCTTTCCCTGTTTTCATCCTACCACCGGCTCTAAATTGCTCATCCTACCTCGTTAACAACTCCTTCTCTGTCGCTTTCATGGACACCTCGTCCTCCTCTGAAAACACTGATGTTGAATGGTTGGAGAAGAGGCACTCACCACTCTCACCAAATGGAGAGACAGAGGAGAGACAGGGAGAGGAAGATGGGAGAGAGAAAGGTGGGAAATCTAAAGGGGAAGAGGGAAGGAGGAGAGGGAGAGAAGAAGAAAGTCCACAGAGATCTAAGAATGAAGCTACAGAGCTGATCCAAGCAGCTTTAATATAAGAGTAGCATGGGTCCTGAAACCTGTTATTCTGACATAAATGGAATAAGACACCAAAAGGAGCACCCAGAGAAGGGGGATGTGAGAAATAAATTATGAGTAGTCCCAGGTATCACTCTGGTTTTAAAAAAAATTTTAAAAAAGTCACAGTTAGGGTGAAATCTCAACCCACCAGTAATTTTTAAAAAATGACTCTTAATTATGTCCTGTGACTTCAGAATTCCCCTCCCTAAAAAGAGAGTGGGGGTAAGGAGTGCTCAAAGCCCAGGAGCAAGCGGTGGTATATATTATAGAAACTGCGGGTTCAGCCCTGTGACTTCCCTGGTGCTGTGATCAGAGGGAGTGGAATTTGGATGTGGTGATGGCTGCTGTGGTCATATGGTGGGGTGGGCCCCATAGAAAGACTTAGGGCACACCTCGCTAGGACTCTCTAAGGCATCACAGGCCATTGAGACTAGCCAAGACTGGAGAAAGTCAGGGAGATAAGAGTGAGGACTCGGAATGCTAGAGAGTAATCTTGAGGCAAAAGGACCATTCACAGAAGGATTAAATCTACCAAAAAGCATATGTTAGCAAAGTCAAGGACTAGATAAATAAATTATGAATTTAACAGAAACAAATATACTAAAGCAAATTAAGTTTTGAGCAGAAACAAAGGGAAAAGACTGTTAATTCATTCAGGCTGCTGTAACAAAATACTATAAACTGGATGTCTCATACATAACAGAAATTTATCTCACAGTTTTGATAGCTGGGAAGTCCAAGATTATAGTACTGAAAGATTCAGTATCTGATGAAGGCCCATTTCCTGGTCAACAGGTGCTGCCTTCTTTCTGGGTCTTTACATGTTTTTAGGGGCAAAGGGACCTCCCTGGAGTATTTTTTTTTTTTGTAAGGATACTAATCCCATTCATTAGGGCTCCACCGTCATACTCTATTCACCTTCCAAAAACCCCCACACATACCTTCTAATGCTACCACAGAGAGGCTAGGTTTCAAGATATGGATTGGGGGAGTGGGGTGGGACATAAGCAACCAGTATATAGCAGTAAGATAAATTCTTTATAAAGAGACACAAGAACAAAGTCACAAATAACTGAAAGTTACAAATAACTAAAAAAAAAAACTTGAATGATGAGTCTTTTCATGAATTGATGACTTAGCAAACTGGCTTTCAGTGATTTGTGGACTTGGGCTGTTCATAAGTTCCTGCCCTGTTCAGCAATGTGACCCTCTAGCTGACTCAGTGTGCTGATTGTACTGTGCTGTTTGGGAGGGGAGGGCAGGATTCTTTATGAGTCAAAAATTTGACACACAGGTGGAAATTCCAATAGACAGGGATGTAGCTGAAATAATGACAATAAGGACGATGGGTTCAGCTTCAACCACAATGATTGTGTCAAAAATGACTTAGTCTAGCCACTTAGGTGAAGAAAAGTGATGGTTGGTACAAAAAGTAAGTGCAACATGTTTCAAAGAATATATCAATAAGTTGTCCCATTATTGTTCAGCATATGTGTTCAGGACAGTAGCTGCCCCAGGTTTAGGTGTACTAATGACTGTCCTAGATCATTTATCATGGCCATCTTTCCTGAGAGGCAGGCTTCTGTGTGGATATTGTGCTAAATGGGGGCAATTATTGTCATAAAATCAGCTGCTTTGGTGGGTCCTTATGTTACCCTCTATAGGTGAAACCAAAGTGCCAGGTGATTTTCTAGTGACAGAGCTTTTCCTGTTTTGATGTTCCATGTGGGTGTGGTGGCTCTATTCCAAATGGAACGTGGCTTAGAGAGTAGCCACAGGACGGGTCTGTGTGTGGATTGCTATAGGAGATTCAGAAAGTGTGTTAGCTCTTTCAAAGGTGGCACATCCAGACATGATGCGGACTGATGGAAGTGTTGTGGACTGAGTGGGGATCAATTTGACCTTCTCACAGTTTCCTTCAGGAAACATTCAGTACTTTCAGCCACTGGGGCAAGATAATGACTTCAGAGAGAAAGTACAGATGAGGCCATCCAATGTAAATAATGCAATCCCTTCTTTGCAACTCCCAGAACTTTGTTTATCCATAGACTAAGAGTTTATAAATATTGTCTTTATTCATTATTTTTACACGCATGCCTGAATTTCTCTCTTGGAGGAAAGAAGCTTACTTTTTGTTTCCTTTGTCACATTGGAAAATTGTGCAATAATGAAAATTCTTAAAAGATTATTGTACTAAATGGAGTTGTTTTCCCAAATTTAATAGTCCTGTCAAGGTTCTTGATATAAGATATTACTAATGGCAAAGAAAGTTTTTAAAAGTCAATATATCAAATTAATAATTAGACAATTGCTCTCATTTTAGCTGTCAGTAGGAGACTTTCTGTATGTAGAGGTATTGGACTAATATTTGCATCATTGTATGCTATGATACTCTTTGGGGTTAAACATAAGGCAAGGTAGCTAGGAATTATTCAAGAGAAGATGGTGGAGAAGTGGACTTGAAGTTGGTGGGAGCCCATGTGTTATAGAAGAGTGATAGGAGAAGACATGTGATACCTGGGAAGTGGTAGAAAGCCACTGGGACAGAGTAGTAAGGCACAGGGAACGGAAAGGGAGGAGGCGAGGAGGAAGGGAGACTGGAAATGCATGCAGGTTGCAGACCATGCTGGACTTGAAAACTAATGCAGATTATCAATTTTGGAAGAGAAAACTTCAAAAACATTCTTTTATTAAAAAATTTATTTGGAAGCCACGAATGTGAGAGTGTATTGTGTGACTACAACTGAAAGGCGGCTGCAACAAAGAAGGGTAGAAGGTGGAAGAATCGAATAGCAAGAGCCACAAATAATGCATTTTTAATGAGCAAAGATGAGTAATGTTTTGTTAGCAACAATGGGAACTAGAAAATTTATTTTCCCCTTTACTCCCCACTGCCAATCTTGATATGAATAAAATATGCAACAAATGATATAGATCAATGAGAAAAATTGTCACAAAGAAGACAAAAGGAAACATTTCATGGGAAAAAGATAGCTTCCATTAGGGCACAAAATAATGGAAACATTGTTTATAGAGAATGAAGGCACTGAGATTGTTTTACTTGGTAGTAGAGATTTCATGGGGCACAGTCGAAAAGATTAGGGAAAAGGAAAATAAGTGAAGGCTGGGAAGAGGAAGTAGAGAGCAAGGTGGATATGGGAGTTAGATTAAAGGTTTTTGGTGACAAGGGCTTCACCTGGATCCCAACACAGTGGAATTTGCAGATCTTAAGGTTCAGAGGAACACTCTAAAACAGTTTCAGTGCCTTACAAGTCAGGGCCTGATTTCTTAGGACTCCAAATTGTGAGATGTTGATAGAATGAGTCGAAGTCTAATTCAGCATATTTGGAAAAGATTTCCTAACCATATGCTCTGAGCTCAGCAATACACTAAGCCCTATGGATTAAACATTTTTGTATCTGGGCCTTAAAACTATGAGCACAGCTATCTTATAACTCCAACATACTCACTAAACATAATAGCCATTCTCTCTATATACTTTACTTTATCGACAATATTTAGATATTATTGAACTCATCCAAGGTTAGAAACTGAAAATATCAGAAATATTTCACATCATACACACACACACAAACACACACACACACACACACACACACATTAAAACCCCTCAATCTCTCCCGGTCAGCAGCTTTGAAAATTCTTCCTGTCCTGTTGAAGTTTAACTCACCTAAGCAGCTACAAAGGGGATAAGACATCCACCAATAATACACTAACACTGAGTGAATTGCTTTTCACATATCTTACTTCAACTCCAGGATAAGGCTCCCTCCATTGCCACGTTAATGTCTTTCCTGAGTGGTTTATATGGAGATCCTAAGTATTCCTGCAGAAAAAAATAGCCTAGAAAATTCAGTCGTGTTTTGTAATATGTTTATAATATATGTATAAAATATGTGGCACCATTTGAAATAAGCCAATCATTTCTTGGTAGATTTTCTGTTTAGGCTGTAAAAATATATTCAATTTGAAAGCATCATGTAAGAATTTAGCTATGCCCTGAAGAACTTTCTGGAAATTATTCATTAAAAATACATATAATCAAGCCTGATTGTGTTCACATACTGAATATTGTGGAAATGTGGCATTGAATCTGTATCCTAAATAAAGTGTTCTCTTGAACGGTTGAAATAGAACATTATCATCATATAATATATCTAAATGATGACCACCTATAGGTCACAGATCAGAAATGCATTGGCATTTCTGATAATATGACATTTTGCCTATTTTAAGATTAATTAAAAAAAAACAATGATTATAAAGTATGTTAATATACCAATAGAAAGATTTCATGAGAGGTAGAAAGCTCAAAGATAAGCTAAAAGTAAGACTTAGAAATACATACATTTGAGGGCTGGCACCGTGGCTCAATTGGTTAATCCTCCACCTGCAGCTCCTGCATCCCATATGGGCACCGGGTTCTAGTCCGGGTTATTCCTCTTCCAGTCCAGCTCTCTGCTGTGGCCTGGGAAGGCAGTGGAGGTTGGCCCAGATGCTTGGGCACTTGCACCCAGGTGGGAGACCAGGAGGAAGTGCCTGGCTCCTGGCTTCATATTGGCATATCTCCGGCCGTAGCAGCCATTTGGGGGGTGAACCAATGCAAGGAAGACTTTTCTCTGTGTCTCTCTCTCTCACTAACTCTATCTTTGAAATCAAAAAAATACATACACTACCCATTGTTTAGATGTGAAATTTTGTTCAACTTGTGTAGCATATGACCTAAATTGTCCTTTCATTCCTGGAAAACCAACTTCATAAGTCCACTTGTTAGAAATATTTGTCATTTTTTGTTATTTGTTTTTTTGACAGGCAGAGGTAGACAGTGAGAGAGAGAGACAGAGAGAAAGGGCTTCCTTCCATTGGTTCACCTCAGCCGCTGTGCTGATCTGAAGCCAGGAGCCAGGTGCTTCCTTCTGGTCTCCCATGCGGGTGCAGGGCCCAAGCACTTGGGCCATCCTCCACTGCACTCCTGGGACACAGCAGAGAGCTGGACTGGAAGAGGAGCAACTGGGACAGAACCAGAGCCCCAGCCGGGACTAGAACCTGGGGTGCCAGCGCCACAGGTGGAGGCTTAGCCTAGTGAGACATGGCGCTGGCCAATATTTGTCATTTTGTGCAACACCTTTTATAGCTGCTAATTTCAGAAAGTAGTAGATTTAATTCACACTAACTTAAGTATGATATATCTATCCAGGGGTGGATACAATTCAATAATTATGATTTATTATAGGCTAAACCTTTGAAGCATATATTTTCTGTCAAACAATTTTACTGGTATAATATATAGGTACTTTCTTATGGGTCTCCCAAGCAATAAATTGACTGTAAAATTTCTCCTATCAATATAGTAGTATGAATAGAACAGCATAGAAATCCCAGAAATTAATTCACACATCTACAACCAAGTATTCTTCTACAAATGAGCGAAAATCAAACCCTGGGGAAAGGACAGTCTCTTCAACACCAGATGCCAATCATTGGATCAAAGAATGCAGAAGTGTGAAACAAGACCCCTACTTTACACCTCATACAAAAATGAAATAGTTCAAGGATCTAAATCTACCATCTGATACCATCAAATTACTAGAGGTAAACATCAGGGAAACTCTGAAAAAGATTGGCATAAGCAAAGTTCTTAGAAAAGTCTCCAGAAACAAGAGCAATAAAAACAAAAATAGACAAATGGAATTAAATCAAGCTAAGAAGCTTGTGCACTACAAAGGAAACACTCAACAAAGTGACAAAACAACCAACAGAATGAGAAAAAAAATTTGCAAACAATGTAACTGATAAAGGATTAATATCCAGGATCTATAAAGAGCTCAACAAACTCAACAACAAAACAAACTAATAAGTTAAGAAATGGGGAAAGGACATGAACAGGCATTTGTCAAAGGATGAAATACAAATAAGTAACACACATGAAAAAAATGCTCAAGATCACTAGCCATCAGGGAAACGCAAATAAAAACCACCTCACTCCAATTATAATGGCTATTATCCAAAAATTAATAGTAACTGATAGCAAGGATGTGGAGAAAAAGGTACCCTAACACACTGTTGATGGGAATGTAAACTACAAGACATTCTGGAGATTCCTTAGAAATCTGAAAAGAGATCTGCCGTATGATTCAAATATCCTCCTCCTGGAATATACTCAAAGGAAATGAAAATGACATAAAAGTTATCTGTACCCCTATGTTCAAAACAGCTCAATTCACAGTATCTAAGATATGGAATCAACCCAGATGTCCATTAACTGATGACTGGATAAAGCAAATGTGGTATATATACACTATGGAATATTACCTAGCCATAAAAAAGAATGGAATCCTGTCTTTTGTAACCAAACTGATGCAACTGGAAACCATTTTGCTTAATGAAATAAGCCCATCTGAAAAACACAAATATTATGTTTTCTCTGATATGTGTCAGTCAATATAGAATACAACAAAATTAATGAAACAGAAATCTTGTAATATGATTGTGGTTTTTAGCCCTTGTTTATACTCCTGTGGAACTGTGGTCTTCTTACTTTTTATTTCTTAAGTATTATGGTTAGTGGTGAATTAAGCCTATGGTTATATATTAGATTAAAATTATGACTTTGTAAAAATTAATTAAAAGAAAAGAAAGATGAGAAGGAGGGGATGTGGTTGAAGGAGAGGGGAAGAGAGGGAAGCATGCTTATCTTCTTAGAACCATACCTATGAAATACATGGAATCTGTTCTCTTTATATTAATAAAAATAAAAAAGAAAGAAAGAGTGCTTCTAAGAACCCAAAGAGAAAAGGAAATATCACACTGTAAAGTGTAAATGTGTATAATCATTACTAATAAAATATTTTAATGAAAAATAAAGAGATAGACCATTTGTTTTAGAAAAATTCCAAGCCCTTTGGTATAATTACTGTATGGAGTAAGTCAGAACCCCCAAAACAAAAATACATTTTCTCCAGTTAGTTGTAGCTAATATATCAAGTACAAAAACAATGTGAAATGTATGATGAATTTTTTAAAAAAACATAAATTGTAATTCTTCAAGATTTAAAAAAAATAAAATGCAACTTTAGACACCTTTGAGAAATAAAGTTAACTTGGAGGTTTTCTCTCTTAAAGATTTACTGTATTAGAAATTCTACTGGCAACTGCCAGAACCTCTTTCCGTGCTAGTTTTCCTCCCAAAAACTCACAACTCCAAAACATTGTGTGGATAAAATATGTCAGCTCACACCTGCTTTAAAAAGAGAGAGAGCAAACTTCTCATTTGCCTGCCAGTATCCTAATTAAAAGCAAATGAGCTGACCTAATGTCTTGATTCATGTGAGGATTGACTGAATGAGTGATTTTTCATTGGCAAAACAATATGATTTACACATTGCATTTGATTCTTAAATTTCTTTAATTGCTTTGATATTTAAATAGTATACCTTCTCTCACTTTTCATTATTTTTTAAGTGTCATTCACTTTTGTAGGAAGTCAAGTTAGTTGACCACCATCCATACATGTCTATTTTCTCATTAGGTTACATAACTTGCTCTACCATTTCCTGTAAACTGGGATATATAACTTGTTCCATGGATTCCTGTGAATTGGGTCTAAAATTGATTATATTTAGGGTAAACATTTTTAGCAAGATTATTTCATAGTTGAAGGCAAACCCTTCACAATAAATGTGTTATGATCTAAAGAATCGGAAGAGGGGAGAAGGTAGGCAGAAGCATCTGCGGTGGAGAGCTTTGATAAGAAGAGTCCTGGGAGTGGGAGTCGTGGGTGTATCTGGAAGAGGGGTCCCTCCAAGAAGAGGAGGAGGATATGCTCTTGGTGCCTCAAAAACCTCGACTGATTTTCTAAGAAAGTCCTATCAGGGGCCAGACACTCTTTGAAGCTCGTCAAGAAGGTGTTTACTAAAACCAGAGTGCACACAGTGTCCAATGTGCCTTGAAAAAGGAATATATTTGTACATGGCCTGATTGAGATTCTCGGGGTGAGGACTCTGAAGGGGAGCACTAAGTGGACAAGTCTTCTTTTGGAGAGGAAGAAGAGGAGGATCCCTGTTGTATATTATGAAGTGTCCATGAAGGGCACTTTTTGAAAGACAAGTCATTTTTCCTGCTCAGTGACTACAGCCTGCATTTCAGTTACTCATCCAGTTGGGTTGCAACAGAGCCAAAATGGACCAGGTGACGGTGTGACAGGAGCTGGACGGTGAGAGAATCAAGCCGTGGGACAACTTGGGACAAGAAGAGAAGGAGCCACTCAAGGGCTAAGGCGCTAGGAGTGGGGATGATGAGGATGAAAGCAGCTGAATTGCTCCTGGAGAGAAGGCCCTTTTTCCTGTCTCCCACACCACAATTCCAATCACTTCTAGTGGGACCTTACTGAAACCAAAGTGAATATAGGAATCCAGTGCAATACAAGATTTTTGGAGCCTCCTTCAAAAATCTGCCATGTGTGCTGTGTTTGATGTGACCGGAAGCTGGTGTCAGACACCTGGGAAGCCAGGGTTGACTCCAGGAGCCTGTGTGGGAGGCTTGGCTGCCCAAGATGCTACCCTGGCTAGGGGATTATGATGACTTGTTGGGGGGGTTGCTATTCATGGTGATATGGGATAAGGGACCAGGAGTTGAAGGGTAATTCTACACACCTACTTGTAAATCAAACTGACCCCTTCCCAGGATATATTTTCCTTCACCTGGGATCTTGGGGGCAGGTGCCATATGTATAGCCCCTCCTCTTTTCCTGTTCACTCTCTGTAGACCTGGACAAGAAGGTTGAAGGTGCCCTCTCTATTTTCCTTCCTTTTCTCCTTCTGTCCCACTCAGTCCTCACCTATACCCATATGTGTGTTTGCATCTTCACATTTTAAAGGAATTTTATTGAATTCTGCACCATGTACATGCTGGTACTTAGAATGCTTCTCCAAGCAGAAGGCAAGGACTGGAATAAAAATTAAACTCTACACTCTCCTCACTTCAGTAGGATTTGGAGGAGGAATTGTGCAATGGATTAAACCTGGGAATGGAAGGGTGAGTCTTAGGAACTGGATGCCAATGCTGAAGATCCTAGAGCCAAATGACATTGTGGGAGAGCCTGTGGCTGAGCCAGTGGCTGACACTGTGGCACCAGGGGCCAATGCTGGTGAAACATGCATGAATGAATATGCCCTCCATGACTAACCTTGAAAATAACCGTCAAATTCCTACCAAGCTGGTACAGTCAAGTCTGGTGGAAAAAGGAGTCCCTTGTGATTGGAGCTTTTCTGAGGAGATCCATGTAATAGCAACTAGGCCATGACCCACGAGTGAGGAATTACCCCTAATAGCCTTGCTGCTGTGGAGACAGTGAAGGGTTACAAAGGCTCCAATGAAAAGATAACCATGAGGAGGAAGTATGTGCACCAAGAGCCAGACCAAGTGCAAGAACACGACCCTTGAGTGAGCTCAGTAACTGTAAGCTCAGGCCTGGGACCTGTTTAGGGGAGACAATGACCTTGGAGCCTAAAGTCACCTGGGAATCATAGTGTGACCCCTATAACCTCTAGCTGATCCCTAAGACCCAGAAATAAGCACTGAGGAAGAGGACTGCCATGATTGGTTTGATATCATGAAAGATGACAACTCACCCTCCTGAACGTCAGAGCTTCTCTGGATGGGGCTAAGAATTCACATCTCTCTTCTCTTGGGTGTCTGTCCTGTTATACTCTCAGATGGCAACTCCCTCTGTTCTTTGGTTGCAGCGTGTGCTGCTGAGAAGAGAATCTTGAACAAGCTAGCATCTTGTCACTCAGATGATGAACTCTCATTTGGAAAACTTATGCTTCCTTTTTTTTCTTGTCTTTCTTGGTTTTTTTTATGCTTTTGTTTCTCTTGTGTTTCTTTTGACATTCTGAGAAACTGGAGTTGCTCCCCTCTTCATGTGAAGTAACATGTTCCAGTAACTGTCTTAACTGCTGTATCTTAAATGTATGACATTGAAAAATGCACACTATAGAAAAATATTTGTGATTTTAAATGCATAGCACGAAAAAACAATAAACACAGAAGGAAAGGTAGAAAATATCATTTCCCAATTACATTGAAATAATAAATTCAAAGATCATTACTTGATACTAAAATCATTAGGTGAAAAGTTGAAAGGGAAGAGTGTATATGATGATACCAAAATATCACTATACAGATATTTTTAATCTTTTTAAATATATTTATTTATTTGAAAGGCTTAGTTAGAGAGAGGCAGAGGCAGAGAGAGAGAGAGAGATCTTCCATCCACTGGCTCACTCTTCAAATGGCTGCAATGGCCGGAGGTGGGCCGATCAAAAATCAGGAGCCAGGAGTTTCTTCCAGTTCTCTCACACAGATGCAGAGACCCAAAGACTTGGGCCATCTTCTACTGCTTTCCCAGGCCATAGCAGAGAGCTGGATCAGAAGTGGTGTAGCTGGGACTCAAACGAGTGCCCATATGGGATGCCAGCCCTGCAGGTGATGGCTTTACCTGCTAAACCAGCCCCTAAACAGACATTTTCTAAAATAAATGATCAAATGCACATTTACAATGATGAAGTCTGAAGAAGTTATCCTCACCAAGTGATCACATTTAGTTTCAGTGAGGTATAGCAACTTGATGTTTTATTGCTTAATTAGTACTCATGTGAAGACGGTGTCTAATGATTTTCCTATGCATTTTCTTGATGGCTAATGACGTTGAACATTTTTCACATATTTTCTTGTAATTTATATTTTTTCTTTTGAAAAATGTCTATTCAGATCCTTTGCCCAATTACTAACTAGATTGTTTATGGTGTTGTTGAGTTTTCTGAGTTTCTCATATATTCAAGATAGTAATCCTCTGGCATATGAATAGTTTGTAAATTTTTATCCCATTCTGTTGGCTGTCTCTTCACTCTGTTGATTGTTTCCTATTTTGTGTGGAAAGTTCTTAGTTTGATATAGCCCCGTTTATTTGCTTTTGCCACGGGAGCCTATATTTTTGGGGTCTTATCTAAAAAGACATTGTCTATGCTAATGTCTCATAGTGTTTCATTGTTTTCTTGTAGTAATTTCATAGTTTCAAGTCTTGTGTGTCTATCCATTTTAAGTTTATTTTTGTTTTGGGTGAGAGTCAGTGGTAAAGTTTCAGTCTTCTCAATGTGGATAGCCAGTTTTTCCAGCATAATATTTTGACTGCTTCAATTTTTTACTTATTTAATATATAGAGAACATATTTCATTAATTTCATAAATATTATTCCAAGACTACAATGAGACTTTCCTCCCTCCCTTCATCTCCCATCTTTTCTTTCCTTTTTTCTTTTAATTTTTTGTAATAACATGTATTAATTCACTTCATAATTACAGGCTCAATGTTCCTCTAAACAAAGAGCTCTACAAGTAAAAGGTAGACAGACCATTGTTCCACAGTGTCATAGAAAATAATGAAATCACAAGATGTCAGTTTGGTTTAATATATATATTATGGGGTTTTTGTACTCCATATGCTAGCTACAACCAGAGGAAACATGGTATTTGTCTTTTGGGGTCTGACTTATTTCACTAGGCATAATGATCTCCAGTTTCACCCATTTTTTGCAAAAGATAGGATTTCATTCATTTTTATGGCTCCATAATATTCCATCGTGATCTCCACATGCAGAAGTATGAAATAAGACCCCTACCTTACACTATATACAAAAATAAACTCACTATGAATAAATGACCTAAATCAGAGACCCCAAACCATTAAATTACTAGAGAAAACATAGATTAAACACTCCAAGTCATTGGCATGGGGAAAGTCCTCAGAAGCACAGGCAATTAAAGCCAAAATAGACAAATGAAATGCTATCATATAAGAAGCTTCTGTATGGCAAAGGAAACACTCAACAAAGTGAGGGAGCAACCAACAGAATGAGAGAAATTTTTTGTAAACTGTACAACAGATAAAGGATTAATATCCAGAATACATAAGGAGCTCAAGAAACTCAACAAAAACAAAACAAACAATACAGTATCAGGAATGGGCAAAGGACATGAACAGGCAATTTTTTCAAAGGATTAGATACAACTAGCCACATGAAAATTGCTTAGGATCACTATCCATCGGGGAAATGCAAATAAAAGCTACAATGAGACTTTACCTCACCTCAGTTAAAATGGCTATCATACAAAAATTTAAAAATAACAATTGCTAGTGAGGATGTAGAGAAAAAGATACCCTCATATACTGTTGATGGGAATGTAAACTAGTACAATCATTGTGGAAAACAGTCTGGAGATTCCTCAGAAAATTGAAAATAGATCTGTGATATGATCCAGACATCCCACTCTTGGGAATATACTCAAGGTAAATGAAATCAGCATAAGAGTTATCTGTACCCTCATGTTTAAAACAGCTCAGTTCACAGTTGCTAAAATATGGAATCAACCCAGATGTTCATCAAATGATTACTGTATAAAGAAAATGTAGTACATATCTGACATAATTTTTAAAGAGATTATTTTCTCCATTGCCATGGTTTTGGCATCTTTATAAAAAATCAGTAGGCTGTAAAGGTATGGATTCATTTCTGGACTACATATTATGTTCCATTAAATCTATTTGTTTTTATGCCAACACCATGTTTTTTTGATTTTAATACTTCTGTAGTATGTCTTGAAATCTAGAATAGTGATGCTTTAACTTTGTTATATTTCTCCAAGATTGTTTTGTCTATTCAGGGGCTTTTATAATTCCATATGAATTTTAGGGTTTTTTCTACTTCTGTGAAAAATGTTATTGATATTTTGAGGGAGATTGCATTGAATCTGTAAATTGCTTTGGATAGTATAGGCATTTTAATCATATTAATTCTTCAATCCATAAATATGTGAAATCATTCCATTTTTAATATCTTTTACAAATTTCCTGATTAGTGTGTGTATTTCTCTTTGCAGAGATCTTTCACACTCAATTCTTTCCAAGGCATTTTATTTTTTGTGTGTGGCTATTGTGAATGTTATTGCTCTTATAATTTCTTCCCCAATGCTTTGATATAAAAATGCAACTGATTTTTGAGGGTTCATATTGTCACCTGCAACTTTATTTAATTTGCTTATCATAACTGAAGTCCCTTGGTGGAATCTAGTATTCTCCACATATAAAATTATATTATCTTGCAAAAAATGATAATTTGACTTCCTCTTTTCCTGTTTGTAAGGCTGTTACTCTTTGCTTTTTCAGAAAAATAAGAGCAGGTGTCCTTGTTATGTTCCCAGTGTTAGAGGAAATGTTTTCATCCTTTCCTTACTCAATATGATGTTGGATGTGTGTTTATCATACACAGCTTTTATTATTCTGAAGCATGTTTCCTCCAGATTTATTTTGTTCAACATTTTCATCCTGAAGGAATGCTGTGTATTATGAAATGCTTTGTCTGTATCTATTGAGATGATCATGTGATTTTTACCCTTCATTCTGCTGATGTAGTGAATTATATTTAATGATTCATGAATGTTAAATCATCTTTGCATCCTTGGGGTAAATCCCACTTGATAATGATGAATGATCTTTTTGATGTGATGTTAGATTCAATTTGCTACTATTTTTGTGAGGAATTTGTCTGCATGATGAATATTTGTCTATGGCTTCCTTTGTCAGTTACCTCCTTGTCTAGATTTGGATGAAAGTAAATGCTGGCCTAATTGAATGAACTTGGAAATATTCCCTCCTATTTTTTAGAATAGTGTGAGAGCAATTGGTATTAGTTCTCCCTCTATGGAAAGCCCTGGGTTTTTCTTTGTGAAGGGAGTTTTGATTACTGATTCAATTGCATTACTCCTTATTGATTTGATAAGGTCTTCTGTCTTTGTGATTCAATCTTTATGTCATTTCAATAAAGAAATTTATGCATTTCTTCTAGGTTTTCCAATTTGTTGTTATATAATTTTTCATAATAAACTCTAATTATCCTTTATATTTCTGTCATATCATTTGTAATACCTCCTTTTAAATCTCTCATTTCATCTATGTGTCTTTTTTTCTTAGTCCGTCTAAATACTTATCAATTTCATTTATCTTTTCAAAAAAATCAGCTCTTTATTCCATTGATCTTTTGTATTTTTTTAGTTTCTATTTCATTTACTTCTTAACTTTATTATTCCTTTCTTTATTTTAATATTGGGTATGGTTTGTTTTTACTTTTCTATGTCTTTGAGATGCATAGTTAGGTTGTTTATTTGATATCTTTCTATTTTTTAATGTATGTGCTTATTGTTCTCAATTCACCTCTGTATCCATAAGGTTGGCATATTGTGTTTACTTTTCTCTGTATTTCAAGGAATTTTTAAATTTCCCTTTTGATTTCTTCAATGATCAATTTTATCTCAGGATCTTGCTATTCTTGTCAATATATTTGTATAATTTTTACAGTTAATTTTTTTGTCAATTTCAAGTTTCATTCCATTGTGGTCAAAAAGATTCCTAATATGGTTACTACTTTTTAAATTATAAATATTTGTTTTGTGACCTTATATACAGGATCTATCCCAGAGATAGATGCAAAGACTGTGTATATTACAGCTATTAGATGTAATGTTCTCTAAATATCCTTTAGGTCCATTTGGTCTATTATATATTCAACTTTGAGGCTTTCTTTTTTCTTAAAAGACTTATTTATTTATTTGAAAGTCAGAGTTACACAGAAAGAGGAGAAGCAAAGAGAGAGAGAGAGAGAGAGAGATGTCTTCCATCTGATGGTTCACTCCCCAATTGGCCACAGAGGCCAGAGCTATGCCGACCTGAAGCCAGGAGCCAGGAACCTCCTCCAGGTCTCGCATGTGGGTGCAGTGGCCCATGACTTCCATCTTCTACTTCTTTCCCAGGCCATAGCAGAAGCTGGATTGGAAGTGTAGCAGCCATGTCTCGAACCAATGCCCATATGGGGTGCCGGCACGTCAGGCCAGGGCTTTAACCCACTGCACCACAATGCTGGCCCCGAGGCTTTCTTGTTGACGCTTTTGTCTGGATGATCTTTCCACTGATGAAGGTAGGCTGTATGGGAGTCACAAATACAGTCTTTGCTTTGGAGACTAAAGTGTCTTCTTTGAGATTAATTATTTCAATAACTGTTTATGAAGCAACATGATATTCTTTATTGGTTTGCTCCTTAGTTACTCATGTAAGTATTTATTAATAATCATAGATCTTCATTGAACAGAATAAAAAGCATTGGACCAACTTTTCAGATGGTGCATAAATACTCTATTTCAATTGGACCTAATTATTTAATACTCTTCTATTTTCACTTTGAGATCTAAAATTATTTGATCAGAAATACTCAGTTATTTAAATGCAACTAAAGGGAATACATATCATGCTCTTTGCATGGAGTTGATTGTAAAACATAAACTATAACCTTAATTTGAGTGGTGAATTGTCTGCCAGTTCATCATTTAAACAACACCATTGATTCACCTAAATAAAGGATGACAAATAAGATTAACTTCTCTAAATTATCAGGTGATTTAAAAGTAGATATAAGTTATTTTCTCCTATTTGCTGAAGACACTGTTCTCATTCTGTAACACCCATTGCACCTTTCTATTAGATCAATTTAGGAATTATAAGATTATAAATCAAAACAACCATTTCCAAATAGTTTAAATAAGGAGAAAACTTCTATATTATGTTCATTAAATATATTAAAGTTAAGAAGAAAATTGCAGAAGCTTGTAATAGAAATCTCCTTAGTTGTTTGACATTTACTAAAATGGGGGATGGGTATTGAGACAAAAAGTGAGTCAAAAATTGACAATATGGTAAAAATTACACTATGGAAAATATATGGGCCGGTGCCGCGGCTCAATAGGCTAATCCTCCACCTTGCAGCGCTGGCACACCGGGTTCTAGTCCCGGTCGGGGCGCCGGATTCTGTCCCAGTTGCCCCTCTTCCAGGACAGCTCTCTGCTGTGGCCCTGGAAGGCAGTGGAGGATGGCCCAAGTGCTTGGGCCCTGCACCCCATGGGAGACAAGGAGAAGCACCTGGCTCCTGGCTTCGGATCAGCGCGGTGCGCTGGCCGCAGCGCGCCAGCCGTGTCAGCCATTGGAGGGTGAACCAACGGCAAAAGGAAGACCTTTCTCTCTGTCTCTCTCTCTCACTATCCACTCTGCCTGTCAAAAAAAAAAAAAAAAAAGAAAATATATGATCCAAATGTATTAATATTCCTATAATCCTGGCTGATATTTGGTAGTTAATTTTAAATCACTGTTGTTTCCTACCATAACTGACACCACCGTAGCTCCTTTTCCAGTGAACAACAGTGATCCAAAGCTTTAATTGTGTACTATGAGAATTTATGAACTCCAAATTTTTTAAACCGCTGAGGAGTCACAAAATAATCAAGTACATTATTAAAAGACAGAAAATAAGTTGTGAAAAAGGTTAAAGAAAGAATTCAACCTAAACAAAAATGGGCTAAAATGCTTTATTACTGCTACCATTAAAGAGGTTAAATAGACTTTTCTTGTAGAATCATTCCTTAAAAATTATCGTTCATTTCAAGGATATGTGTTGCCATTTACTATATGCTAGATGTTTACAATAATAAGTGATAAGGAGGTTTTATTCTTATGAATCTGATACTGGATAAATTACCTACAAATTACTCATTTATTCAATGTGTTTTTCTTAAGCACCAATTATGTCACAGACTAAGGGAATCATCACTCTATATAATAAGTTATACATGTATTCATTTATGAGTATGGGTAAACTTCAGGTCATTTATAATTCTGATGACTAGTGGGGCTGTGGAGAAATTTGAAAATGTTAACCTCAAATCAGAAATTGAGTGGTTTCAGCAGTGATGTTTTAAATGTCTCATAAAATATTCTTAATCAAAATACCAGGCAAGGAAGAATAGATCAACATACATTATTAGAAATCCAAATTAATGTTTCCTGAATCATTACTACAAGCAAATAGAATTAAAATGACTCAGCTAGTAAAACTAAACAGTGAGTATTTCTTTAGGTCCAAATTCAATAGATGAAATCATTTAAAAGTTGCACAAAAACTTTAATTTCACAGTTTTTGTTGAAAATATTTCTTTACCAATTGGTGAGTGAAACATTACCCTTCAATATTATATATGACTGGTTAAATAAGTTTGTGTTCATAGCTATGCCTATAAGTTTTTGTTTTGTTTTGTTTTGTTTTGTTTTGTTTTGTTTTTAATGTGTATTTAATAAATATAAATTTCCAAAGTACAGCTTTTGGATTACAGTGGTTTTCCCCCCCATAACCTCCCTCCCACCTGCATAAGTTTTTTTCTTAAATGCCTTATGTATGATTTTAATTTTCAAGATTTGTAATTATAATTTTTATCATTCTGGTGTCATTGAACTATAACCTTTGAACCCATGATTCTCCAATCTTCCTGGACATCACCAACAGCTGCAGATCTTTTAAATTACAGATTACAGTATAAGAGTAGTTCCAATCTGAATATCCTGATTTAG
This sequence comes from Oryctolagus cuniculus, assembly GCF_051225735.1. NCBI lineage: Eukaryota > Metazoa > Chordata > Mammalia > Lagomorpha > Leporidae > Oryctolagus > Oryctolagus cuniculus. Next base: position 23,896,817 of record NC_142876.1, read on the forward strand.
CAAGGTGAAGCATCTTCAATTGTAATTTAAGCCTGTCAGAATCATTTAAGAATTAAAAATAACAGACTCTAAATCAGTAAACTCAATTGGTAATTTGTATGGCTATTTTCTTCTGATGTGCCTTGTTTAGTATTTTAGCACACAATTGAGACTGAAGGAATACCATTTAGTTGAATAACTTATAACACTGTAGCAAATTATTTTATTTTAAAATACAGATTGATAAGTGGAATAAGACAGATACAAAAAGCCAAATACTGCTTGTTCCCTCTCTTATGTAGGAGCTAAAAACACACAAACAAGCAGGGGGGAAAACATCTCAACAGAACGCTGATTGCTAGAGAAAGGGAAGGTAGGAGAAACAAACAGATTATCTATTAAAAAACTAGAGGAAGCTAGATGTGGTTTATTGATTGTGAAAATGGTATCATATTAGGGGCTGACACTGTGGCATAGTGTGTTAAAGCCCTAATCTGAAGCACTGGCATCCCATAAGGGTGCTGGGTCAAGTCCTGGCTACTCTGTTCCGATCCAGCTCTCTGCTATGGCCTGGGAAAGCAGTAGAAGAAGGCTTAAGTCCTTGGGCCCTTGAACCCATGTGGGAGACCTGGAAAAAGCTCCTGGCTCCAGATTGGCTCGGCTCTGGCAGTTGTGCCCACTTGGGGAATGAACCAGGATGGAAGACCTCTCTCTCTGTAAGTCTGCCTTTCAAATAAATAAAATAAATCTTAAAAAAGTCTCATACTAATATAAAATGTTAATAATAGGGGAAGCTTCATATGGAATATATGGAAAATCTTTACCCTACATCAGCAACATTGTTTTGTAAATTTCAAGCTATTCTGAAGTAAAAGTTTGCAAAAACACAGATTCAAATGTACTTTAATAATATTAGTGTGAATGAAATGTTACTTTAAAGGCAATTATAATCTAAGGAATAGGAGAAAAAAACAAATTTTACTGTAGAGGAAACAATTATAAATTCCATATTTTTGTACATAAATTCATCCAAATATCTCCCATATAAAAATCTCTGTCCTTTATGCATATAATTTGTGTTCAGAGGAATGCAATATTGTAAACACCAACCAATCCATATTAAAATCTAAATGTCTAATCTTATTATATAATTAATATAAAATTTCTTAAAGATTTTCTAAATAAAAATGGATTCTCTATATAAAATTACATTGTTTTAAATAATAGAACCAATGGCAGATTTTTTTAGTTTAAATGTTTAGTTCATTTTAAAAAATGAAAAGATTTCTGTTGGTTATAAAAGTCCTAAGTGTTGGTATTTGTGAAAACTGTAGTAATTTTATCATTATTCATGGTCCAAATTATCTTTCTTTTAGTGGCATCACAGTAATTGATATGGTATAACATAAGACTGGCAATGATATAGACTTAGCAAATATAGATGAGATAGCTACAGTTTCAACTGGGGGAAAAGTCAGTGTGTGGATTAGTTGTAAGTTAATTTTTGAGGTGGTATCTAAAGGTTAACTTGATGATTGATGATAGTCATATTAAGATTAGGGGGTAATGGAGTCATTTTTGTTGCAGGATGAATAGGTGAAGATTATACATTGAAGGAGCATGATTACTGTTGTTATTGTGAGCTAAGTGGAAGCTACAGTAGTTGTATGGTAAGGGGAAGGGGTAGTGGTTGTAGTTTTGGTGATTATTTCAATTGTCAGCTAATTTAACTTGTAGAAGTATTTGGTGTCATTCAAATAGAATCCTCAGGGCCATGTAGTTGTGACTGCACTGTTTCAGAGAGAAGTGGCTCTTGTGGTTACAGATTAAATGGAAGTAGCAGTAGTCGCAGATGCTGTTGAAACAGTTGCAATTGTGATTTCACTTTCTAGAGGTGGCCGTTGTACCCGTTATAGAAGCAGAAGAGGAGCCTGCAGGGTCAGTTGAAGTGGCTGCGCGTGTTGCAGCTGAGGACTGCGTGGTAGTAGCCGTGGTCGTAGATGCTGCTGCAGTAGCGGCAGCTGTGGTTTCACTTAAAGAGGGAGAGGTGGCTGATGTGGTGGCAGGTGGAGTGGAAGCAGTAGAGCCTGTAGAGTTAGTTGAAGTGATGGTTGAAGCTGTCGCAGTGGTTGTAGGTGCAGCTGAAGTGGTAGTTGCTGTAGATTGAGAAGTAGTAGAGGTTGTTCCAGGTACAATAACTGTGGGCTGTCCACTGTTTGTGGGTAGCTGGATAACAATGGAGGAATTATTTCCCTTAATATTCACCAGGCTCAGTATGAGTACTCCAATAGCTGTGGTTATAGCACAGGCCAAGAGACAGGCCAGGAAAACTTTCCACAGAGACCAGTCACTGCAGCAATTTTCATTCAACTAAAAAGAGCATAAATAAAAACTCAGTAATGAAAAAAACTTGTGATTTATCAGATCTTTTGTATTATTTATAACATTGTACTATCATTATTTAAAACTATATATCACTGATGTTTAAACTTCAAGTCCAGGTTTTCGCCCTGGTGGAAGTTATTTCATACTTTTGCTAATATTAGAAAAAGACAAATATGCCAGTGTCTTACTTTCTCTTATTCTATTTCTCTCTAATAGGCTTCAAATTTTAGAGTAGTTTTAGGTTTACAGCAAAACTGAGTGGAATATATAGATTTAGCGTTTGTACATTCTGTCCCCATATACATACAACCTCCCATGTTAGCAACATTCCCCCACTGGAGTGGTACCTCTATTACAGTTGTTGAGTGTACATTGACATACCACTATTACCCAGAGTCCACAGTTTAATTTGGGGTTCACCCTTAGTATTTTATATTCTATGTATTTGGACAAATGTGTACTCATGTATATGTATCTACCATTATAGTATCATACAGGGTCGTTTTACTGCCTTAAAAATCCTCTGGTTTCCATTTGTTGTTCCCTCTCTCTCTATCTTCTTTATTTTCATGAAAGCAAAGGAAAACATTTAAATGGAAAATTCTTTTTGTTTTATTTTATCTTTATTAATATGCAGAGTAGGTTTCATATATTTCATAGATACAATTCTAAGATAACTATACTTCCCTCCTCCCCCACTGGATCTGCCACTATACAATGTCATTACCTCAAAATGTTCCACTTTGAAAAATCACTGTTCTAGAATTCTGTCCTCTGACTATGATATTCTCTCCTCCTAGCTTATTTCTTCATTGATTCCATGATGACCTTTATCAATTTTACTGAAACTTTTGTTTCAGCAGCTCTTACTTTGCTTATGTTCCTCCTTATCCACTTTTTGTGGATATGGCCGATTATTTCAACACTCTTGCTAATTCCCTAACATTTCTTGCGTTTCCCTCTTCTCATCTCCTAATGACTATGTTCTTTCTCTGGAGTGTCTCTGGAGCAGCCACAGTGTAGAAGAACATTAAATATTTGGACAGACTAGAAACAATATAATTGTAGCATCATCTTCCTCAAGTGGAGTTTCTACATTTCTCCACCACCCTAGTATGTATCTCAGATTGTTACCCCCTCATTTAAAAATTTTTTCCAACCTTCTCAATCCTCAATCCTAGGTTTTTCCAGCAATATGCACACACAAATTGTCCTTCCTCACTGCCAGCAAATGATTATTTCACTTTCTTCCTACTTCACTAGAATACTTGAAGCCATCATATTAAAACTCTTTAGTAGAGACCAGCATCCAAACCTGTAAACCCAAACATGCCTGTACACAACCCCTCTTCCTTCCTAACTGGCATACGAAGAGCTATCACTGCTTCTGTGTGAAGCTAATCTTTTGGATCCCATCCTGTTTGCCTTTCCTAACAACTTTTCTCTTTTTGTTACATTTACTTTCAGGCTAAATACTGCACTATGATCCTCATTTAGACACATTCAATTCTCACCCAACTTACATAAAACATCTCTTGATACTAAATCCCCTCTCTCTTTCTGAAAATTGAAATTTCTTGAGAGTTGTCTAAATGCAATGTCTACATTTACACATTCTTCAATCCAGTCCAACTTGACTTCTGCACCTGCCATACCACTGAAAAAGCAACCTTTGCATTTATTCATTAAAATCTAATTGACGTCTGCTTGCGTCTTACTGAATCCTTCGGCCACTTATGCTGCTGGATACTATTCCTCCGCCTGTCTTCTGAACCGTCTCCTTCCTTCTCTTCTGTGAGCGTCTACTCTCATTGGCTCCACAGTTCCCCAGAATCTTCTTTTCTTTGAAGGCTCACTATTCACTTCCAACCTTTATTGCTGATATTCCCAATCTCTGGTCTCCTTTCACTTTAGGTCTTTAGGTTTTTTGTAAAGGATAAGATAGTAAATATTTTCAAATTTGGAAATCATACAAAGGCACTTCAATAGCCTCATGGAAAAAAAATGAGATTTGAACTCTCCGAAAAACATGATCTCATTCTTTTTTATGGCTGAGTAGTATTTCTGATTGCATATCCCAGTCAGGAGTTGATGGACATCTGGGATATGGGGTACAGATATCTCTTTCGTATGCTGATTTCATTTCCTTTGGATAAATTCCCAAATGAAGGTCTTTAAAATTTATCTTAAGCATTTTTCTTTTTTTTTTCAATACTGTGAACTTTATTCCATTTTGGCCAATTTCACTGTCATGAAATTCAGTCTCAGTCTTGAACTTGAGTAATAGCCTCAGAGCAAACTGGCCTCCACTCGTTTTCTTCAGTGCACCAGGCCTATTTTAAAACAGGACTTTGGTGTAAATAGTTCTGCCACTTAAGAATGCCTTTTCTAGCTTGCATTGAACACCCAGAACACTGCATGTTTCACTTTCAGTACAGCATGGTCTCTGCAAGTACTATCTTTGCCCCTCTATCTGAGTATTGATCAGTAATTATGTTCTCAGCATAGAAATGAGTTACCATGATAGTTTTCATAATTATTCCATGAGTGGTCAATTCCTTAAGTAATGTTGATCATCTGGTGATGAGTCAACTCCTGATAGTTACCCACTGTAACTTCCTACCATTCCACATGTAGGTAGCTTCCCGAGACCTAATAAAATCAGAAGAGCCAGAGAATCCACTTGCATGTGTTACTTCCTTCCCAGGCTTACAATTTGAAATTGTACAACAAAAAGAGTTCTGTAAAACTTTTCTAGTGATGTGCATTTTCACAAGGTAAGTCAAAATCCTGCTCATTTTTAACCATCTTATCATAGATTAGGTTATTTGCCAGCATGGTTTAAAAGAACAAAAATGAAATGAGGAATTCAAAACCCTGCATTGGAATCTATAGGAAAATTGCTTAACATCTTTGAGTTCCTATTTCATAATCTGTGAACTGGTGACAAAAATGGCTTATGACTTACTGGATTGCCTCAAGGGTTGCCAAATTGAATTGCTTTGTTCATTTTAAGGTGGTTTCACAGATATTTGGTGTCACTATTCTTAGATTATATGAAATAAAAAGAGACAATCTTTTTAATAAGAAAGGCATATATAGGTTTCACAACGTCAAATCTTACACAATTTTCTTTATTTGAGTCTCAAGTTTCCTTGCCTTGAAATATAGAGTTAACAATATCTATCTCAAATTCTCGTTAAGGATATTAGTAATAATATATATAAAGTCACAAGGTTTCCAAAGTAATATCTTTATTTTGGATTTAGTGAAATGTAGAAATTAGTAACAAGTGCTTTTTAGTCCAACAGATTATTTCATTATCACCTAAATAAGATCAAGATCTTTAAAGAATGCATTCAAAATGTCAGTCTTCCAGGTAGATTAGAGTAGGTCTTAAATATTATAAAATATGAGTTACAGTATTTGTTGAAAGGCCAGGATTTCATATAAATGGTGGTGGCACCAAGACAGGAGCCGAATGAGGGCAATGGTCACCAAGAAGAAGGAAAAAGGGCCACTAAGATCAAGTTAGTTCTCAGATAAAAAAACATCTCTATGTTGGCTGGTGGTGTTATTGAAAAGAGGCCAGGGGCCAGCGCCATGGCTCAGTTGGTTAATCCTCCACCTGTGGTGCCGGCATCCTATATGGGCACTGGGTTCTAATCTCAGTTGCTCCTATTCCAGTCCAGCTCTCTGCTGTTGCCCAGGAGGGCAGTGGAAGATGGCCCAAGTGCTTGGGCCCCTGTACCTGCATGGGAAACCAGGAAGAAGTACCTAGCTCCTGGCTTCAGATCAGCACAGCGCCAGCCGTAGTGGCCATTTGGGGAGTGAAGCAAGGGAAGGAAGACCTTTCTCTCTGTCTCTCTCTCTCTCTCACTGTCTATAACTCTACCTGTCAAATAAATTTTAAAAAAAAGGAGGCCAAAGAAAAGAAAGTGGCAGAAATGCTCATGTACACCTTGGAGGAGTCTATAATAGAAACTTACAGAAACTTAAGAGGAGCACCTTACAGAAATAAAGTGCATAGCCACACATCCAGGAACCTAAGTGCTCCTGCTGCTTTAGATCCTTCTGGCAAAAGCTACATGAGTTCTGTAAAAAAATCTCTGGGCTTCCCTTAGTCATATGTGTATGCATGAACTTCAAAAATGTTGGGCACAAAATTAAATTTATTTTTTAAATTCCATTTTCTAAGAGATTTTTGAAAAATTTAATTTTGGAATAGAACTACATCAGTCTTTCTCATCACTAGTTGCACTTTAGATACATCTGGATAGCCTTTAAAAACTATTATTGCATGTGTCTCACTCCCAGAGTTCCTGATTTGATTGGTTAAACATGGGGCTCAGCTATTGGTTCCTGTGTGTCTTAGTCTCCTGGTAATTCCAAAGTGCACAGGGGTTAAGAGTCAGTAGACTACATGTCATCCAATGTCTCTTTCAACTAGATAGATGTGATTCACTTTACCTCTACAAATAAGAAATGTTCTCTAACTCCATTCGATGGAGCCCCATTCATTCGTTCATTTTGCTGCCAGAAACAATATAGTTTATATTTTCTACCAAATCAAGAAACAAGGCTCAATTTTTCTTCTGAGCTTCCACAGCAAGATGAAGCAGTGAAGGTCAGGAATTCCAGCGACTGAGGAACCCAACCCAGCTGCCAAACCACATCAGTAATTTGTAGTCAAGGCCAATTTTCTACACAAGGGCTGAAGACTTAAAGACACAATCATGAGCCAAGGACATGAGGTCAGGAAGCGAGGAGAGCTGAGTCAGGTGTCCAAAGCTAAAGAAGTTCCAGAGAAGAGTTACATTTCTATCTCAAGACACAAGCACACGAGAGCTAAAGAAACTGCCGTGTGCAGGTTCAGAATCTTCAACAGTGTTAGCAAATAAGCTTATCACCCACAGAGTAAGATTCATGCAGCTCTGAATGCGATATTTTCCCATCAGAGTCTAAGTAGTTAATTAAACCCCCTTTGCCAACATATCTCTTCCCCTGCCCCCTCCCAAACCTTGCCTTCACACCTCACACTCATCCTTTCATTTTATGTTCTCTATTGTAAATACTGGAACCCTAAACTAGAACGTTAGCTCTTTGAAAACAGAAACTGTCAAATCTTCTCCTTGTGAATTGCTGTCAGTGACTTGTAACAGAATTAAGAATAGGGCAAATGCTTAACATGAATATAGATCAATTGAGTAATTAATTACATATTCCAGGAAAGAATAGACCAAGCAGACCCCTCATAGAACCTGGCAAAAGCTACTACACCAGACATTACCTCCACATCGGGTAATTCTGCACGTGAGCATGCTGAATGTGCACAGATTCTTGGGCTCACCCAGACCCCAGGTAAGTTGGAAGAGACATCAGTGGTTACATCATTTGAAGGTGGACAGCAACATGCAGATCTGTGAGCCTCCTGGTCATGTGGACATGTGTTGGGCTACAGAGATGAAATGTAAGTGAATAGTACATCATACTGTTAAATTTCTAAAATAAAACTGTCAAAAACAATAAGAATATGACTTTTTAAATGATATAACAGCAAGCCATTGAGCCCAGACCACCCAATGCTAAGGCCACTGTTCTTTACCCTGCACTACACTGCATATAAATATACTGTTAGGATATACCATGCCAATGTCCTATATGTAATAGTGTATTATACTATACTATGCTCATAAAAACTTCCTAGAGTGACTCCTTTCCATAATTTATATCATGATCAATACAACAGAATCTGTGATTCCATGACAGGGACACAAAAGTCATCATTTTTCCACTTTGTAAGAGTTCTTTGCAGGGTTTCTCTCAGGCGTAGAGCAGGGGAAAAACATTTCAGAACAATAAGTACTCAAGGAACATATTTGCTTCAAGTGAGATAAAAGATAATTTATATATAATTATCAAATAATGCAATCCTTATACAACATTACTGAGAAAAAATGGACGTATAAGGATTGAAAAAGAGTGGGTTCAGTGGAAAAGACTGTGGGAAACAGTTGTTAAAAGAAGGGGAAGAATAAAATAAAGTAAAAAGAAGAAGGAAATAGGTTTAATAGGGACCTGCACTGTGGTGTACTGGGTTAACACCCTGGCCTGAATCATCAGCATCCCATATGGGTGCCGGTTCTAGTCCTGGCTGCTCCTCTTCCAATCCAGCTCTCTGCTATGGCCTGGGAAAGCAGTACAAGATGGCCTAAGTCCTTGGGCCCCTGCACCCACAAGGGAGACCCGGGGGAGGCTCCTGGCTCCTGGCTTCGGATCAGCGCAGCTCCAGCCATTGCACCCACCTGGGGAGTGAACCAGCAGATAGAAGACCTCTTTCTGTGTCCCTCTCTCTGTAACTCATTCAAATAAATAAAATAAATCTTTAAAAAAAAAGAAATAGGTTTAATAATGTATGGATCTTGGAAAAAGCTTGCTACATCTCAAAAATAATGTGGAATTATCTAGGCTCTTCATCTCATAGGATAATAACGCTTACTTTCTAGCTGTGAACAAAGGCATGTGGTGCTCTTTGCTCCTCTGAAAAAGGGGGACACAAAAATGACACACTTGTAGATTTTCTGGGATGACCACTGAGTCACTAACTTCAAAATGTTTACAGAAATCTTTATCACCTAGTATGCACTCAGTAAGTGTTAATAATCATTATTGTTAGTCGTGGTTTTAGAATTTTTATTACTGCTGCCTGTACTAGTAGTTGTCTTTGAACATGTTGATTTCATAACCCATTGCTAAATAACTATCAAAGATGATGGCCATGCTACCAGTGTGTTCTATTAAAACTATCAAACTTATACTGTATGCATATGTTGATATGTTACACTGTGCCCCATAAAGGGATACAAGTAATATATCAGTAAAACATTTTTGAAAAAACTATTTTGAAGTAACTATAGATTCATGTGCAGTTGCAAGAAATAAAACAGAAATAAGGCAACCAAAAACTTATCAAACTACAATTGCATGTAGCCATTGGCCCATTAAGAGTTATCATTAAAAATACACAGAAAATACAATTGTCATTAAATATAGATAAGATAGAATACCCTTAGCAGTAAAATAATTAAGTTAAATGTTTATGTGAGTATAATACTTAAGAATAATAACAAGTGTTTTATTTGAAAAATTATACCAAATCCTAACTGTTTTTTGCTAGGCACTTTTGGGGAAAGTTGTACTTACCTTTATTAACACCTTGCATATTTTTCCTTAGTGCTGAGTCCTTTTTTTTTCATTTATATCCAGTTGCCTGTGACTGAAGAACTTGGATATTTTAACTTACCTTGTAAACAAAGTAAACTTGGCAAGCCAGTTTTCCAGAATTATCTGACCCTGTTGGGATCCTAACCTTTTCAGCTGATGATGAGTGGGCCTATACCCATAGAGAACCTGTCATCCGGGTCCGGCTTTGAAGTGCTATTGCAACCTAAGTAGTAACTTGACTGTGCTGTTTTTCTGGCTCTTAGGGGAGTCTTTACGTTTCTGTACAAAATGGGGATAGTTAGAGAACTATTAATAATGTTTCATCAGGTCATCAGTGTTAGCTAATAATGGCTTTGGCAAATGAAGTGTATCAGCTTTATTTACCAAAGAAAGTCTGACAGGATTTGTTTCTCCTAACTCTACAAGGATTAACTTAAATCTCATGTGTTTCTAGAAGAAAAATAAGGAAAGAAAAAAGAAAGAAATGCCTGTGTGTATCAGTATTGCTGCAAATGGAGTTTTGTAAAACTTTGTTTTATGCCTTTGTCAAACCAATGGTTAAGATCGTTATGTTACTATACTTTTAATGATCTGTGGCTACTTTAAACTTTACTGTATTTGGGTCGATATGAAATGGTCATTTTTCCATGAAATTGCTGTTCATAGCTGTTGTCTATATTCCCACTAAATTCGGGTCTGTTTAGTTTTTACTTGTTAAATTTCTTATTTTGCTTTTAATTTGTTAAGCTTCTCATTCACTGAAGTATTAAGCCTTTCTTTTATATCATAAATTTAAAATGTTATCTCAAATTTTTTTTAAAAAAAGAAAGGGAGAAGGAAGGAAGGAGGTACGGATGGAGAGGTGGCAGGCAGGGAGAGAGGAAGAGAATATTATGTTCTTAGAATTTTATCTACAAAGCACACTGAATCTGTTAAAAACTACATTTTTAAAAAAACTTTAAAAATATTTTTGTGTTTTCATAATCTTCAAATAATTTTTAAGTTTCATTATTGAGTTTGGTCTCAAGAAAAATGTTTTTTGTAATCATGCCTAAGTATCTATAATAAAGGAAAACCTTTGTTCAATCAGATATAATGCAGTAAAATAATACTTGTAAATGTTTTCAAGTTTGTTATTAACCTACATAAATAATGCAGATGATTAATGCCTGCCTAAAATGAATTTCTATTTCCAACTGAGTATTTGGGCATCTTGAGGATTCAGATATTGAGAGTCATTCCAAGGTGACCAAGAGAATGTCTTCAGGAGGATCCAATGATGACTGAGAAATACAAACTCCCTTTTTCTGGTGAACCAGGAATCCTCTATGGAATTCTTTTACTCAACCAAGATTTACTAAGAAACAAGACTTTCTATTTTGCTTTACTTTGTAGGTGATTAATATAGGCTGATTGCCACCATTCCATATTGAGAAGGCAAAACACGTCATATGACTTCCATTTGCTCTTCAGGAAATGAATTTTAACTCACCATTTTAATCTCCATCCTATGACCTTCTTTTGTTTTCATATCAAAGGTTATTTGGTAAGATATAACCATATACATCAAAGTACTTATGGTAACTACAGAGCAAACGTTTGGTTGTTGGTGTAAATTAAAAAAAAAGACAAAAATGAGCATATGTTTTATAAGAAGCAGGTATTTTTATAGGATTTCTTTCTTAGTCATAAAGACAATTTCTAGGATTAAAATCTGGTCAGCATATTTATAAATCTTTAGAGTTCTAGCAGATCTGGAAATTATAGATAGAAGTCTAACCATCAAATTGTAAAAACATAACTTAATAAATAAACCAAGGACACCCTTGTAGTTTTATTTGCTATGATGGTGATTTGTATGTATACACATAGAAACATTCCTAATATTTACACCTATAAAAATGGTTCATAGTGTCTATATTATAGCAAAATATATAATGAAATTTGAAGCAAAAAAGCTACAGGAATACTCTTGCTTTGGGAGAATGTAAAATTATGATCTTGACTCCATAATAGTAAGCATACTAGATAGGGTTCAAATGCTGACAATGAAACTGCGAGATAAAAAAAAAATATTAAAATGGAGCACCAGTACTCACCGGCGGGTTGTCAGAGTGTTCCACATTCAATATGTATTTTCCATACTTTCTGTCCATTCTTGAGATGTCAATATCACAAATTTACCACCAAGAATAATTTTCCCATTTGTTCAATGCCCTTTATATCTGCAACCATGAGAAATAATTAAAACATCTGGTAGAAAATCAACAGTGATGCAACAGTACAGGTATGGATTAACCTAAATGGGAAATAATTATTCACTATGAATGGGAACCACCTTGGAAAAGGAAATGAGGTGTTAGCTACAGAAAGACACAGAAAATCTACTCAGTCTCAGAACTATCACGACTGCCCTCACAGCAACCTCCTGACACAAAAAACCTGAAAAGTTTGATCATTTTTCCTTCCCTTCTTTTAGACACCTGCCTTCTGTTTTAGGATCAACCCAAGAAAACATTTTTGAGGTAGACATTTGCTGTTTCTTTTTCTCTCTTCAAGGATGAAAATGCATTATCTCACAATGTTGGGCCACATTTCAGGCACTCATGGCCTTACAGACACTGCTTTTTAGTCCCTGTGTGGGTCACTGAAATGTACTTGGTCAGTTGCTCAGGCAATTCATGCATGTTAAAAATGATTCAAATCTATTTCCTAGGCAATATTGCAAAAGTAGGATAGAATATTGAAAAGTTTTAGATCTATATTTTTACTGAAAAATCATTTGTCTTACTTTGAAATATTTTTTAACTTTTGTTGAATGAATATAAATTTCCAAAATACAGCTTATGGATTACAATGGCTTCCACCCCCCCATAACTTCCCTCCCACCTGCAACCCTCCCCTTTCCCTCTCCCTCTCCCCTTCCATTCACATCAAGATTCATTTTAATTTCTCTTTATATACAGAAGATCAGTTTAGCATACATTAAGTAAAAATTTCAACAGTTTACACCCACACAGAAACATAAAGTGAAAAATACTGTTTGATACTAGTTATAGCATTAAATCACAATGTACAGCACACTAAGGACAGAGATCCTACATGAGGAGTAAGTGCACAGTGACTCCTGTTGTTGACTTAACAAATTGACACTCTTGTTTATGGCATCAGTAATCACCCTAGGCTCTTGTCATGAGTTGCCAAGGCTATGGAAGCCCCCTGAGTTCACTGACTCTGATCATATTTAGACAAGGTCATAGTCAAAGTGGAAGTTCTCTCCTCCCTTCAGAGAAAGATACCTCCTTCTTTGATGACCCGTTCTTTCCACTGGGATCTCACTCACGGGGATCTTTCATTTAGGTTTTGGTTTTTTGGGTTTTTTTGTTTGTTTGTTTGTTTGTTTTGCCAGAGTGTTTTGGCTTTCCATGCCTGTAATACTCTCATGGGCTTTTCATCCAGATCCATGTGCCTTAAGGGCTGATTCCGAGGCCAGAGTGCTGTTCAGGATATCTGCCATTCTATGGGTCTGCTGTGTAGCAGCACATAAGAGTGGGAATAAGAGAGGGAAGAGATGTGCAATTCAGGACATGCTCAAGCTGACTTACCTCAAACGGTAGAGTTAGAAACATACCAGGGGATTCCAATTCAATCCCATCAAGGTGGCATGTACCAATGCCATCTCACTAGTCCCAGTGATCAATTTCTGTTCACAATTGATCATAATGATAGGACTAAGAACCAAAGGGATCATATAAACAAGAATAGTATCTGCAAATACTAGTTGATAGAATAAAAAAGGGAGAGAATGATCCAACATGGGAAGTGAGATACATAGCAGACCCATAGAATGGCAGATGTCCTAAACAGCATTCTGGCCTCAGAATCAGCCCTTAAGGCATGCAGATCCGGCTGAAAAGCCCATGAGAGTATTACAGGCATGGAAAGCCAAGACACTCTGGGGAAAAAAAAAAAAAAAGAAAAGAAAAGAAAAACCTAAATGAAAGATCCCCACAGGTGAGATCCTAGTGAAAAGAACAGGTCATCAAAGAAGGAGGTACCTTTCTCTGAAGGGAGGAGAGAACTGTCATTCCCTTCTTCACGGAGGAACGACACAGGACCCTGCGCTGTTCTTTTGTCTGCTCGGCCCTCCCCGGGTTTGCTGCTGGTTCTTCCTGGGTTGGCTACCATCCCTTCCACCTCCGTGGCAGGGCAGTTCCCCCTGCCACTTTCCCCACTTCCGCGGGGGAGCGGCACACCGCCAACCGGCTCTCTCGGGGGCTGCTCAGATGTTCCTCAGGTGTTCCCCTTAGATGTTCCTGGTGCATGTTGTCTCTCTCCTCCTTTATAGTCCTCTTCCACCAATCCCAACTCTGCTACCCACACACCGAGTATGCTGCTCTCCTCCAATCAGGAGCAGCTCCTGCAGCTTGTCAAGTTGGCAAGAGGCAGCTGTGTAGAAACTGTTTCCTCCTCTCCCAGCGCCATATTGTGGGAGAGCAGATGCATAGAATAAGTCTTAATTTCAGTAACTTAGTCTAGTCCGAGTTGCTCCCCACAGAGAACTTCCACTTTGACCATGGCCTTGTCTAAATATGATCAGAGTCAGTGAACTCAGGGGGCTTCCATAGCCTTGGCAACTCATGACAAGAGCCTAGGGTGATTACTGAGGCCATAAACAAGAGTGTCAATTTGTTAAGTCAACAACAGGAGTCACTGTGCACTTACTCCTCATGTAGGATCTCTGTCCTTAGTGTGCTGTACATTGAGATTTAATGCTATAACTAGTACTCAAACAGTATTTTTCACTTTATGTTTCTGTGTGGGAGCAAACTGTTGAAATCTTTACTTAATGTATGCTATACTGATCTTCTGTATATAAAGAGAAATTAAAATGAATCTTGATGTGAATGGAAGGGGAGAGGGAGTGGGAAAGGGGAGGGTTGTGGGTGGGAGGGAAGTTATGGGGGGGTGGAAGCCATTGTAATCCATAAGCTGTATTTTGGAAATTTATATTCATTCAATAAAAGTTAAAAAAAAAAGTTGTTCATCAACAGTCAGGGCAAGGGCTGTTCAAGTCACTGTTTCTCATAGTGTTCATTTCACTTTAACAGGTTTCCTTTTTGGTGCTCAGTTAGTTGTCACCGATCAGGGAAAACATATGATATTTGTCCCTTTGGGACTGGGTTATTTCACTCAGCATAATGTTTTCCAGATTCCTAACAGTGATCACTTCTCAGTTAAAATTTAAACACCTAAGAATAATTGTGTGTTAATTACAGAGTTCAACCAATAGTACTAGAACAAAAAATTCTAAGTTATTTTCACTTCATTTGAGAGAGACAGAGAGATACCTTCCATCCTCTGGTTCATACTCCAAATGCCTACAACAGCCAGAGCTTGGTCAGGACAAAGCCAGGAGCCTGGAGCTCAATCTTGTCTCCCACGTGGGTAGCAGAGACTCAATTATTTGAGCCATCACATGCTTCCTTTCCAAGAGTGTGCATTAGTAGGAAGCAGGATTGTAAGTGGAGGAGTCAAGCTTGAATCAGGTACTCTGATATGGAATGTGGGCATTCCAAATGCTATCCTAACCACTAGGCCAAATTCCTGCCCTGGCAATAACACATTTTTCCCAGAAACCTGTTATTTAAGGAATACAAACATTATGCATTCCATAACTTTAGGAACATAGTGATTCTTCCCACTGTACCCACCCTCCCACTCCCACTCCCACCCTTCTCCCACCTTTCCTATTCCTATTCTTATTTTTTACTAAAATCTATTTTCAATTAACTTTATACCCATACGATTAATTCTACACTAAGTAAAGAGTTCAACAAATAGTATGAAAAAAAAAAACACTGTTCCTCAACAGTTGAGACAAGTGCTCAAAGTGTCAATTTCACTTCTATAGGTTAACCTTTTAGGTGCTCTATTGGTTATCACAGATAAGGCAAGCATATAGTATTTTTCCTTTTGGGACTGGCTTATTTCACTAAGTATGATGTCTTCCAGTTTTATCCATTTTGTTGCAAGTGACAGGATTTCATTTTTTTTTACCCCATGGTGTACATATCCCATAATTTCTTTCCAGTCTTCAGTTGCATTTGGGCTAACTCCATGTCTTAGAGCTGCAATAAATATGAGGGTACAAATAATCTTTCATATGTTGATTTCATCTCCCTTGGGTAAATTTCCAGGAGTGGGATGGCTGGGTCATATGGTAGGTCTATATTCATATTTCTGAGGTATCTCCATACTGTATTCCACAGTGGCTGTACCAGTTTACATTTCACCAATAATAGATTAGGATATCTTTTCTCACATCCTTGCCAGCATTTGTTGTTTATTGATTTCTGTATGAAAGCCATTCTAATGGGGGTGAGGTGAAACTTCATCATGGTTTTGATTTGCATTTCCCTGATGGCTAGTGATTCTGACTATTTTTTCATATGTTTGACCTTAAATTGAAATTTGTCTTATACTGGTCACTCAATGGATAGGATGATTGAGTTTCTAAAATGTGTCAGGAAATTTTTCTTAGTGCAAAAAAATCAGCAAGAAGTGAAACAGACCATACCTCTATCCTCTTTGTTCTTGACACTTTGGAAGTCAGAATTATTTTTCAAAAGTTTGATCCCTTAAAATATCTCATATTAATGCATTCAACGCTTTCAGTGTGAGGAGTTTTAATGGATCAACTGAAGTGAAATGGCCTCAAGCCTTAGAACAGAAAGAACATAAACAAACTGGTGAAGAATTAGGAAGCTGGGATGGCATTTGTTCTAAAGAGGAGTTAAATACATGATGACTTGTTGCAACATGAATGAACCTTGAGGATATTGTACTGAGTAAAATAAGCCAGTCACAGAAAGGCAACTATTGCATGATTTCACTTACAAGGCACCTAAGTCTTTCACATTCACAGAGACAGAAAGTAGAATGGTGGTTTCCAGAGGATGGGAGGAGCAGGGAATGAGGAATTACTGCTCAGTGAGTACATAGTTTCAGCTTTGTAAGATGAAAAGTTGTAGAGATGGCAGCAGTGGTGATTGCACAACTCTATGACTTTATTTTTAGTACTACTTAACTGCACACTTAAAATGGTTATGATCATAAATTTTATCATGTGAATTTTGTTACAATAAAAACAGGATTGGAAAAATAATACAGTGATTTACTGCTGTTGAAACACAGCCAAGGTCACCATCCTAAGAGTATGGCCATAAGATACATACAGCAGGCATGGGCTGAAGCTATCAAAAACATTAAACATAACCTTCAAATAAAGCTGATTTATTTGAAAACCAGAATGATATATCATCAAAACTGATGTAAATTTAGCTTTACTTTATTTAAAACATTGCTCTAATTTTATTCTGGAGTGATGTTTATTTTAGTTTGGCACTAAGGTAACAAAGCCATGGTGTTAAGTAAAACCACATCACTTTTGACTGCATCCATGCAACACATCAATGGCATAAAGAGAGATTACTCGTCTCTTGAGTCTCAACATCACAATCTCTAATTCATCACACAGTGGTCAATTCATTCAAAACATTTGGAAGAAGAGGGAAAATAAGTAAAATGAAAAACAGTAATAAAATAAAATACATTACTCTAGGGTTGAATTTATCACATAAAAATCAGATTTTACTTTGCAAGAAAATGTTTCTTTACTTTGCAAAGAGTAACTCTGCAGCGTCTATTATGAACAATTCTGTGAATGTTTCAATCCAAAGGTTAGAGGAAAATCAGATACAGTGACGTTGTTCTAATGAGCACTGAGCATGAGCACCATCATTATCTTATCAGAATCTTAGATCTTCAATCTGACCAGCACCTGTTGCCAGAAAGAAATCAGAGTGTCTTGTTGACTTGCCGGTGGCTGAGAGAACTTGTTGATAGCTAACATTCTTTGGAGAGTTTGGGAGTGGAAAACTGGGGAGACTGTTTCTCAGTGATCTAATGGAGAAGCAGATTGCATGATTATCTCAAAGGAAAGGGCAAATCTGAGGTTTTGTCCTTGCATGAAACTTTAATATGCCCTGATTTTTATGTCCTTCGCTTATTAATAATCTGAAACCCAATGCAACCACTTCAGCACAGATAACATTCTATGCGAAGAAATTATTATACTTCATTTTTCATTGTGTTATTGAATTTATAACCAAAGAACCAAATGCAGAATTTCAAAGCCCAGTAAAATACCGAAACTCAACACAATTAATTCAAATGCATGAATGAACCTTACAAAACAAGACCAGAAACTGAAAAATTTCCTATGTCTGTAATCAAAATTTTTTTTAAACTTTTATTTAATGAATATAGATTTCCAAAGTACAGCTTATGGATTACAATGGCTTCCCCCACATACCGTCCCTCCCACCCACTACCCTCCCCTTTCCCACTCCCTCTCCCCTTCCATTCACATCAAGATTCATTTTCGATTCTCTTTATATACAGAAGATCAGTTTAGCATACATTAAGTAAAGATTTCAACAGTTTACACCCACACAGAAACATAAAGTGAAAAATACTGTTTCAGTACTAGTTATAGCATTAAATCTCAATGTACAGCACACTAAGGACAAAGATCCTACATGAGGAGTAAGTGCACAGTGACTCCTGTTGTTGACTTAACAAATTGACACTCTTGTTTATGGCATCAGTAATCACCCTAGGCTCTTGTCATGAGTTGCCAAGGCTATGGAAGCCCCCTGAGTTCACTGACTCTGATCATATTTAGACAAGGTCATGGTCAAAGTGGAAGTTCTCTCCTCCCTTCAGAGAAAGGTACCTCCTTCTTTGATGACCCATTCTTTCCACTGGGATCTCACTCGCCGAGATTTTTCATTTAGGTGTTTTTTGTTTTTTTTTTCCAGTGTCTTGGCTTTCCATGCCTGAAATACTCTCATGGGCTTTTCAGCCGGATCCGCATGCCTTAAGAGCTGATTCTTAGGCCAGAGTGCTGTTTAGGACATCTGCCATTCTATGGGTCTGCTGTGTATCTCACTTCCCATGTTGGATCATTCTCTCCCTTTTTGATTCTATCAGCTAGTATTTGCAGACACTATTCTTGTTTTTTTATTTTTTAACAGGCAGAGTGGACAGTGAGAGAGAGAAACAGAGAGAAAGGTCTTCCTTTGCCATTGGTTCACCCTCCAATGGCCGCTGCAGCCTGCGCGTTGTGGCCGGCGCACCGCGCTGATCCGATGGGAGGAGCCAGGTACTTCTCCTGGTCTCCCATGGGGTGCAGGGCCCAAGTACTTGGGCCATCCTCCACTGCACTCCCTGGCCACAGCAGAGAGCTGGCCTGGAAGAGGGGCAACTGGGACAGAATCCGGCGCCCCGACCGGGACTAGAACCTGGTGTGCCGGTGCCACAAGACGGAGGATTAGCCTAGTGAGCCGCAGCGCCGGCCTGTATCAAAATTATCAAAGGAATAATGAAAAGTCAAATGTAAAATGAAAACTGAAACATTCTACAAATTTACATATGTGATATTGTAACACTATCAGGGTGTCCTTTATTCCTTAATAAAATTGAGCCAATATCTATATGCAGGTATTCCTTCCCTAAATCAATAGTAACCTACGAGTGTTTAAGCAGTATAATAGATAAGAATAATTATCTCAACTCAGAAGCTTCAGGAGGAAAAACATGTTTTGATGAATATTATTGAATTTCCTAATTCCAAATTTAAAGTCTACTTGTTTGTTTTAAATAGGATCATGTTGACATGTCTTTTATTATTTATTCCCAATTGCTCAGTGTGAACGTAACAGTTAATTTTTCTGGAACCTCGCTAGCAAATGAGCATATATCATGTGATATGTAAAAGATATCAGTAAAGACAGTGAAGACCCCTGCTTATACTCTCATCTATATTTATTGAATGTTTGGGTTTTTTATTTTAAATTTCAAATTTATTTAAAATGTAATGTTTTTGCATAATCAAGGAGAAACTTCTTTTGTAGCATAATTTAAAGATAGATGTTTTCTATATGTTAGGGAAATATGGAGGAAGGATTATAATCATAAATATATGTCAAATTCTATAGAATAAGGGAGAACTGCATAAATTATGGTGCCTGGGAACTTATGACTTTTTTATGGTGTGATTTCCCACGTAGGATGACATTCAACATGTGAAAGTGCCTTTTCCTGCTAAGCCAGATTGTTTCCTCTGCTGACTTAGCTCCTGCTCCTGCAACCTGGGCATACCCCAAAAGAAAACCATTTTTTCTTCATAATACAGGTCTTCAGTGTCTTATGCAAAATTCCAATACCAGAAAGGCTTTGAAAACTGAAAATTATTTTTGTTTGCCACACTTTATTTGGCAGTGAAAGTTAATCAAATAGGCTATTTTTAGTATTTAATAAATTTAACTTGCTAATTCATATGTTCAATTACAAAACTGCTGATATACATTACAAACTACTAGGTAGATTATATGTGTAGATTATATGTCCACATTACTACCTTTATAATTTTTTTTTAAAAACTACATTGTTGAATCTACCTGACCCAAGACTTTCATATGAGAGATTGTGGGTTTAGAGAAATCCTCTAGGTTTTTTTTTTAGATTTTTATTTATTTATTTGAGAGGTAGAGTTACAGACAATGAGAGGGCGAGACAGAGAGAAAGGTCTTCCTTCCATTGGTTTACTCCTCAGATGGCTGCAATGGCCGGAACTGCACTGATCCAAAGCCAGGAGCCAGGAGCCTCTTCCTGGTCCCCCACACGGGTGCAGGACCCCAAACACGTGGGCCATCTTCTACTGCCTTCCCAGGCCATAACAGAGAGCTGAATTGAAAGAGGAACAGCCGGGACTAGAACCCATGCCCATATGGGATGTCGGCACCGCAGGCAGAGGATTAACCCACTGTTCCATGGTTCTGGCCCCAGAAATCTTCCAGTTTTTTAAAGACAATTATTCCTTTTTTTCATTTTTATTCATCTGAAACTCTATTTCATAAACTAACTCTGATGACTGACATGTTTTCAATGTGGATAAGAGGAATAGAATGTGGGTTCGTCAAATGCAAGAAGTATACCAGTCTTATTGTGGATGTTAACAGTGAGAGATACAGTACATGTATGGGGGCATCAAAGCATATTTTTCTGCTCTATCCTTTCCACTCAACTTTGATACACATATAAAACTGCCCTAAAAATAAAGTCTATTTTAAAAAATAGTTTTAACCATTGTTAAATGGTTAAATTGTTGAATAATTAGTAGCAAGGGCAGCCTCTGACATAAGATTTGATTAACATAATGTTATTGACATTATATAGATTTTTATGCCAATTCCAGTGGGTGTACCACACTGCTTACTTAATCCTTCTAATAACTACAAGAATTAACTATTATTATCCCCATTTTCCTGATGACACATGCATGCTTCCAATGACTTTATAACCCCTAAATTAAGATCAGAGTATGTGGCTTTTAGGCTGTCCATCTATCATTTATAGTCACTTATTTATTAACTGTCTAATTGAGTCACCCTATGGCCTAGGAAGGGTGAGGGAAAAAGATGACAGACAGCTTAGAGTTTGAAGCCATTGTAAAGACCATACCTCTATAGAAACTTCAGAGACTCTCTGAGCATGGATGTCAAGAATAATCAAGGAAGTACAGATTTTACTAGAAGCAAGGCCAGGGTAGTGCTGCCACCTGGAATTAGACCTGAAGGACAGGGATTGCTAGAATTCAGGTGCCAAAAAACAGCAAAAACTTAGTAACAACCAGGGTGGAGAAATGACTCAACAACCTTCCTACCTTGAAAGTTCTGCCCAAGCATCTGACAAATGTGAGGATATGCACAAAGTCCAGTGTGAACTGAGGCTCACCTTCCAAGAAGACAACAGCTGGGACACAAAAGAATAAGGCAAGGACCCAGGCGTCACTTAAAAATTGCAGCAAATAGACTGATTATTAGAATGGGAACTCAGATGGAAGTTTAAGAAATTTTCGGTTCCATAAGGCAGAGCAGAGAGAAATGGAGGCTTGTGATGTCCAGAACCATAAATGGATATCTGATCTTGGACCCAGATTGGGATCAACTCTGCACCCAGGTCTAGGGTGATATCCAAAGCTGAATGGTAGAACACTACAGCCTGACTCAGCCTGCAGTACTCGACAGGGCAGACCCAAGAGTCTTAACATTCAAGTTGGAACTTCGCTTAATTTCTCATCCTTTCCTGAGGTGGAGGGTAGGGTGGTAAATACTGAGCTCTTATGGGGGTGGGGTAGCTCCTAGAACTCCCTACTGGGTAGGGTTTGGCTCTGGGACAATGACGGGTCTGAAACAGTATCCAAGAGAGCTGAAGCAAATGCAGCTTCGGGGAGATGCTGGAGGTGGGGGCAGATGAGCAAGTGAGATAAAATGAGAAAAACCCACTGAGGGAGATGCTCAAAACATTAGGACACCTAAGGAGGTAATCTTTTGGGACAGTCATGGTTTGGAATCTGCAAATTCAGATTCACAGCTTAAAGATCCTTAATGCACGCATATGGGTAGATAGGAGGAAGGGGGCGGGGGATTGTGGAAGAGAGCTAAGAGACAAACAAGGACAGACAGACAGAGGCATAGCCTTGAGGGAACGTAGGAAGAGTCGTCTGGATGTACTGTGAGGCTGGAATACCAGAAAGGTATTAATTAGATCACAGTGATGTAAATGTTAGATTGTGAACCTCAAAGTACAGATCAAAAAAATGAACAAAATAGTAGTCTTTGGGGCAAGAAAATAAATGAAAATTATATTTGGGATAACTAAGCATGCAGCCACTTTGTCAGTAAAATAAAGCATTTTGAGGCAGCTGTTTGGCATGGAGGTGAAGATGCCATCTGAGACACCTGCATCCCATATTGGAGGGCCTGGGGTCAAGGGACCATTTTGGACATTTGGAAACTTGACCAATGGATGGGAGTGTGCACACTCCCTCTCAAATTAGTAAATAATATTTTTAAAAGAGAAAGATTATGAATATTATGAATTCTGATGATAATACCGCTGTCTGTATTGAGCTGCCTTTTTATCCCCTGCTCTGAGCAGGTACTGAAGTACAAGCAGGGATTCCCCCCATCACTCCTGCAGGGACTGAAACAGAGCTGGTGTCCCAGCCTCCACACTGGCCGGCCTCCAAATCGTTTTTCACAAAGTAGAAGACTTTTCCAAAGTGTCAACCTGCTCATTCTACTGTCCTCCTCGAAACCCCTAAATGGCATCTAAATCCCCTTAATAAAATCCCAAACCCTTTCTATGGCCTACAAGTGTCAGAATTTTCTGGTCTCTGTCTCTGGATTCTCATTCTGCACTGTGTACACATCACACACTGTACCCAGATTCACAGTTTAAAAATGTGTTAATAAACAGTTCAAATACACAGAAAGGCATAAAAAAAACCTGATAAATGATAAAATTTGCATTACTGAGAGGAAAAAGAACCTTCTTATATGTACACTTATAGCCATATCTATATTTGTTTTTGAACAAATAAGCTTCTGCTTTTGTCTCCCTTCCTACTAGAAGCTGTCACTCTCCCTAATTCTCTCTAGCTTGATACATTCCCCATTTTAAATATATTATAGAAATATAGGTTTGCATGTGTTAACATTTAAATAAATCTTGTGATATTGTATTTTTGCACTATAGGGGGATTTCTTTTACCCAGAGTTTCAACTACTTGGACACTTCTAATTCTATTTGCTTCATTTTCACTGTCTAATGGTATTTCATTGATTGACTAGCTAAAAGTTATACCTTGATTCACCTGTTAATAAGATTGGTTTCATTTTAACTATTATGAACAAGATGCCATGAATGTCGTAGCTTATGTCCTTGCAGAAATTTATTTTTAAACATTTATTTACTTATTTTGAAAGAGTTACAGAGACAGACGGATGTAACTATACATCTATATCTATCTATATCTATCTACATATATATGGACAGAGAGAGAGGTCTTCCATCCACTGGTTCACTCCCCAGATGGCTGCAATGGCCAAGCCTGGGCCAGGCCAAAGCCAGGAACCAAGAAATTCATACAGGTTTCCCATACAAGTGGCAAGGGTTCAAAGATTTGTTCCACCCTCTGCTGCTTTTCCCAAGCTAGTAGCAGGGAGCTAAATTCTATATGGAGCAGCCAGAACATTAACCTGCATCCTTATGGTACTGGCATTGCAAACAGTGGTTTTACGCACCATTCCACAACACTGGTCCCAAGAGATGTATTTTAAAATATTTCTAGGTGTCTAAGTAGCACTGAATTTCCTGGATCACCAAATGTGTGTTTTTCCAGCTTTGTTCTGTACTTCCAAAAATGTTTTCCAAAGTTATATGAATATTCACTCTTGTAAGAGTATTCATATTTTCATAAGTACTAGCAATATTACCAAATTTTTAATTTTACTAATGCGTATAGTCTAAAAAGTATCTTCCTTGTTTCTCTCTTTTTCATCCTGATTACACATAAGCTGGAACTTGTAGGGCTTCTTTTTTATTAGTTTGTTAATTTTATGATTTCCTATTTTTTAAGATTTATTCACTTATTTCAAAGTCAGAGTTAGAGAGAGAGAATCTTCTATCCACTAGTTCACTCCCCAAATGGCTGCAACAGCCAGAATTGGGCCAGACCAAAGCCAGGAGCTTTATCTGGGTCTCCCATGCAGCTAGCAGGGGCCAAAGTACTTGGGCCATTTTCTGTTACTTTCCCACGTGCATGAACAGGGAGCGGGATCAGAAGTAGAGCAGCCAGGACAAGAAACAACACCAATGTGGGATGCTGGTGTCACGGGCAGTGGCTTAACCCACTACACCACAATGCTGGCCCTGAAGATTTGCTTTTAAATCTACTACTTGAAAGGCAAAGAGAGACAGACAGCGAGATCTCTAACCATTGTTTCACTCCTCAAATGCCTGCAACAACCAGGGTCAGGCTAGGTTAAAAGAAGGTGCCTGGATTTCCATCTGGGTCTCCCCTTGAGTGGCAGGCAGGGTCTCGAGCCTTTGAGCCATCACCACTGCCTCCCAGGATGCATAAGCAGGAAGCTGAATCAGAAGCAGAGGAGTACAACGGGAGGAATCACTGTGTACTTAGGAGATGCATGAAGTATGTATTCCTTAAATAAAAGGTTTCTGGGGAAAAATAAAGTTAATTGAAAATAAAAAATAAATGTGAGGAGATTCAGAACTAGGTAGTTGTTTTCATGGTACAGAAATGAGAAAGCTGTCATAATTTTGTATACATTCAGAAAGTTATTGTGTTATAGCTGCACATAAGTGCATCTATTAAGCCTGGCAGTTAGGCCGCCATTTGGGATTCCCATATCCTATATTGTCATTGCTGGATTCAAGTGCCAGCTCTGGCTCCTGCTAGATTACGGGTGACAACAGGTGATGGTTCAGTCCCTGCCATCCTTATGGAAGACTTGTTCTGCAGGCATTTGGGGAGTGCAACCAAATGAACCCAGTGGATAGGAACTTCCTCTCTCTCTCTCTCTCTCTCTCTCTCTCTATTTACTATATTATACACATAAAGAAAAGCATAGAATACCTCTTTTTTCACTTAGCATTTTAATATATGCACTTGTCCCAATAATTTTAAATCTTTTAAAAGACAATGTATTTAATGCCAATGCAATTATATCACTCAGGGTGTGACATAGTTGAGCTAATCTGTACCCTAATATGCCTTTCCAGGATGTTGTGTGTCTTCAATTATGAGTAATACCAGAGGGTGTTATAGTCTATATTTTGGCCTATTTTTCAACGACTAATTCTCAAAATGTGAGATTACACAGCCAAAAGGTATAGACATTTCATCACCCTAAATACAAACTGCTCTCCAAAATGCTGTAAAATTTCATTTGCCAAAAATATTGACAGCACATGTTTAACACAAGATTAGCACTGTTAAGTAAAATATGAAATATGATACTAATTAAAAAGAGAGTACATTTTTATTTTTATTATTAACTGTAGGCATATTCCTATAATATGGTAAATAGTCATATTTTGTGTGCTTTTGCCTAGTATACTACTAGGTTCTAAGTAATGTTTGCCCCTAGAGAATATGCTAGTTATTTAATCCTCAGTCTTTTCTTAGCAAGCCTTTATACTCCAACAGCTGAAATCCTAGAAATTATATTCCAAGAGCGCCCAGATTTGGCCAATGAGATATATTCAATTTGTATAGTCAAAGGGAAATGGAAGTCCCTCTGCCTTCAGGGGATATCTGACACTTGCAGCCTTCAACAGACAGTAGCTTTTACGGTGTCCAACTGGACTCTATCTTTCTGTCTATGGCTTTGACCCCCAAGGAACCTGTGTGTGACTTTGTTTCCTGCTCTGTCGCACCACATGACAGGCTAGGGAAAGCCCAGAGATAACCCTCTCTTTTTTACTCTTCCAGGACTCCCAATAATTGAGGTCATTGAAAGCTGTATTTCTTTCTGATTAAATAATAACTACATTCCTCTCTGCTTGTATTCCCTAAACTTATTTCCACTTCCCTAAAAGGTACCTAGTAAAACAGAGTGGTTCTAGAAAACGGATCTTTGAAGATGAGAATCTTGGACTGATCATCTGTCTGAATTTGTTGAGTCTGAAGCCTGATGATCTTATTCTCAACTGAGAACAGGAAACTTTAAGTCCATGAACATAGAGGCTTTGGAAGACCAAAAAGAACATAAGATATACTTCAAGGGTGTTAAAAAAATTGACTTCCAAGACTGTGGATTTGGCTGGTTCTTTCTGAATGCACAAGAGAACATAAAGAAAGGAGTAAGTCTCAAGGTATTTATTTCATAAGGGGTTGGGGGAGAGATTCCTTCTGCTTATTCATTCTCAGAAAGGACTAAGCCAGAAACTTGGAACTTAATCCAGGTGTCCCACATAGGTGGCAAGAACCCAATTACTGAAGCTATCACCTCTGCCTCCCTGGGCCTGCATTAACAGGAATCTTGAGTCAGGAACAGGGCCAGATATTAAGCCCAGCTGCTCTGCTATGGGTCATAGGCATATTAACAATCAACCAAAGGCCTAACCCTGCACAAGCTATTGTATTTGCCCTAAAAAATGTTGTTATAACCCATAGCTGCAAGACTTATTCTATAACTGAAATTCTGATCCTTCGTGTGTGAAATTACAAGTCTAAATTCATATCCGTGCCAGTTGTTGCAAATTTTGTGATAACTTCATTGGGTCACAGGAGCCCAGATATATAGTCAGACATTATTTCTTGTGTTTCTATGGGAATGTTTTTGGGTGAGTTTACCATTTAGATGAATAGACTAGGAAAAGCAGATTGCCCTCCCTGATATTACTGGCACGCATCCAATCAGCTGAAGGCTTGTATTGCAAAAGTTGCTGACCCTTCACCAAACAAGAGAGATTCCTCCAGTCCAACTACCTTTGAACTGATGTATCCTTTTGTTTCTGCCTTTGAACTCAATATGAACACCAGCTCTTCCTGACTCTCAGGGCTACCAGCCTTTGAACTGGAACTCTACCATCAGCTCTCCTACAACTCCAGACTGCCAATTGCAAGTGTCAGAGGCCAATTCCTTGTGATAAATTTCCTTCCTTCTCTCTCTCTCTCTCTCTCTCATATATATATATATATATATATATATATTTGAAATATGTACTTGTTCTGTTTCTCTGGATAATCCTAATGCACCAGTTAGCCCTAAGAATTGAAGTATCATCATAATTCCCTGCAGGCCTCAAAATACAGTCCAATTCCAGCGTGCTTCAAAAGGAGAAATATGAACCTGAACCACAATAAAATATTTTCAATATTTTACTAAATAATACAAACATCAGCATAGGACATACATATTCTGAGGGTTCCAATACACTGAATTGGGTAAAATATGTTCATATGGGTAGATTTTCTCAAAATTCTGGATTCAATATGTTAGAGCTCAGACTAGCTTGTTCAGTTAGATAAAATCTGGATAGTGGTGATTACATTTAATGGAGATGAAATGATGCAACTTCTTTGATATAACATAAGCCAAAAGTTTAGGAATAAATATTTTTCACTGGATTTGTTATGAGTGAGTCTCTCACCCACGCCATCATTACTTCTCTTGGGAGACCCAGAAAAAAAGCCCTTCATCAAGCAGTGAGAAATGCCATTAGTGAGGGTAGCAGCACTGTCCCTGCAAAGCTCTGTGGGCTGAGTAAATGCACAGGTGACAGCAGTCTACAGGGAAAAGTCAAGATGCTTTAGTTTGGCCGGCGCCGCGGCTCAATAGGCTAATCCTCCGCCTGCGGCGCTGGCACACCAGGTTCTAGTTCCAGTCGGGGTGCCAGATTCTGTCCTGGTTGCTCCTCTTCTAGTCCAGCTCTCTGCTGTGGCCCGGGAGTGCAGTGGAGGATGGCCCAAGTCCCTGGGCCCTGTACCCACATGGGAGACCAGGGGAAGCACCTGGCTCCTGGCTTCAGATCAGCGCGGTGCACTGGCAGTAGCAGCCATTGAGGGGTGAACCAACAGAAAAGGAAGACCTTTCTCTCTGTCTCTCTCTCTCACTGTCCACTCTGCCTGTCAATAAAAAAAAGATGCTTTAGTTTAAACCTTTCACTACTTCCACTAGTCAGTAGTATGTTTCTTGGTGGACCTTTTTGAATTTTGAATTTAGCATAGACTATTTTAATGTGTTTCTTTAAGCATTTGTATTGGTGTTTTTTGTAACTACATTGAAAGACTTGAGACAATCTTTATGTAGGAATAAGAGGTTTAATTAGTTGTGGAAACTGGTAGTCCAAATGGGATGATACCTGCTCTGATTAAAGCTCAATAGCAAATGGCTGAACCCACATGGAGTAAGGATCACATTGTGAATTAGGAAAGAGAGGAGGTGGTAGCAAATTCAGGCATTTATAACAATCCTCTTATGAGACGTGCCAAGCAGTTCCATGAAAACTACCTTCAGAGAATATACTCTAGTGACATAAGGCCCCTCCACTAGGTCTCTCCTCCTAAATGTTTCACCACATCCCAAGAACTCTGCTGTGGGATTCAAGCCTTTAACAGATGATCCCTTGGGAGACATTAAACATCCTAACTAGAGTGCTAATTTATCAAGTAAATTAAATCATTAGACTGCCAGATTGAATAGCTGTTATCTCATCTACCAAGTCATTGAAGTTTGGCAGGTGAGGCAGTGCACACTTGTAAGATAGATATTACTGCAGCTGTCCCATATACTGGGGAGTTGCTTGCAGAATAGGACATAGTTTATTCCAAAACTCTTGTGGTTCTTTGATTGGGTCTTACCAGAGCTTACATTCTACATTTTAGCCTTCTACAATCTCCTGAAGCCCCATTGGATCCTCTAGGTCACAAGGGGTAAGAGAATATTTGCTTTCACTGAAGACTTGGATGGCTACAGTACTTTGAAGATTTGGACACTCGTGTCCATGACATGGTAGGTCAGTTCATCACAGACAGCTCAGGTCAGATAGTCACTTGGTGTCCAATGATCAGGCACTAGTCTCCATCAGAGCCCAGAAGCAATCAGGATAGCCTACACCACTCAGGGGTACACAGTATTTATCCTTCGTGTCCAGTTTCTTAAGGATTATTTTATGTATGCAGTTGAGTACAGAATTTTCCACCTGTGGTGTCATGTAAGTGCTCAAAAACTTTTAGAGTTTGAAATACTTCAGATTTGGGTTTTTTTGGATTAGGGAATACTCAAACTAGAGTGTATAATCTCTAGCAAAAACTTCAACCTCCTCAAGGGATTTTTTTCCCAGTTATTAAATAAAGAGGTTGAATTATATGGTATCTAAAATCACTTTCCTTATGGAAATTTAGATATTTTATTGTATTCACAAACAATGCAGCAATGTGAACATTGCTTCTACTTCTCTTTAGGCTCATCCCTCCTTTCACATTGCCTCCATTCTGCTACAGTTGATATTTTATGATTTTCTATCAAAGACCAGGACTGAGACCCTCCAAAAAACGTTCCACAACTGTCCAGAACAGAAGAAAGATGGATTCAGATCCAGAATAATCCAATAAATTGCCAAGCAGGCCATCTAGCAAGCAATGCCAATTTTCTGCCAGGGCTGAAGGCTTAGGGATCATGTTATCAGATGAAATGAATATAAGAACTAACAGAAGTTCAGAAATGTGAGAGAACTGAATCTGAGGAACAAAACAAAGTGGAAAACACAGAGAAATAAGTTTTTTTTTTATTTTTTGACAGGCAGAGTGGGCAGTGAGAGAGAGAGACAGAGAGAAAGGTCTTCCTTTGCGGTTGGTTCACCCTCCAAAGGCCACTGCAGCCCGTGTGCTATGGCCGGTGCACCGCGCTGATCCGATGGCAGGAGCCAGGTACTTATCCTGGTCTCCCATGAGGTGCAGGGCCCAAGTACTTGGGCCATCCTCCACTGCACTCCCTGGCCACAGCAGAGAGCTGGCCTGGAAGAGGGGCAACCAGGACAGAATCCGGCGCCCCAACCGGGACTAGAACCTGGTGTGCCAGCGCCGCAGGCAGAGGATTAGCCTATTGAGCCATGGCGCCGGCTGAGAAATAAGTTTTAAAACATCATGGTTAGGATCATAAAGTCTAGAAAAGGACTGGATCTTGATCATCCTTTTTATCTTTTCTTTAATTTTAGGGTTAAGGGCTCAGAGGAGAGGGTTTTTTTCCTTTAATTTATTTTTTG
This sequence comes from Oryctolagus cuniculus, assembly GCF_051225735.1. Taxonomy (NCBI): domain Eukaryota; kingdom Metazoa; phylum Chordata; class Mammalia; order Lagomorpha; family Leporidae; genus Oryctolagus; species Oryctolagus cuniculus. Next base: position 23,927,108 of record NC_142876.1, read on the forward strand.
TTTATTTATTTTCACCTTCATTAAGATTCATTTCACTTATTTGAAAAGCAGAGAGACAGAGAGAAGAGAGAGACAGAGATATTTTCAATCTGGTGGTTCACTCTCCAAATATTACAATCGTTGGGCTTTGGCCAAGCTGAAGGCAGGAGCCTTGAGCTCCACCCAGGTCTCCTATGTTTGAGGCAGGGACATATGTACCTGAGCCATGTACATGTACAACTTCCACTGCTTTCCCAGGTGCATTAGCAGGGAGCTGGATCAGAAGTAGAACAGCCAAGACTTGAACTGGCACTCATACGGGATGCTGGTGTCACAAGCCACAGCTTAACCTGGTATATCATAACACTAGCCCTTCTATCATTCTTGTCTAAAGAAAATAAGGGTATTTGGAGAAGTAGCTGATTCTAATTCCAAAGCCCAGGAAGTAGAAGAAGACAATCCTAGGAGATTCCCTCTTTCAGCAAAGGATCTGTCAGACTGGTAGAATTCTGTCAACAAGACACAAAAGGCAACCAGAGGAGGATGCCAACTGACCTAAAAGAAAAATTAAAAGTACCAAAAATGTGCAGACAGTCATGGAGTTATGATGGTATGACTTGGAATTTTTCTAGTTGATGGTGTTGAGAAAAAGCATAGCTTTGTTTGTCTGTCTCTTGGATCAGAAACTATATCATACAACACATATTTTAAGTGTACTTGGACTGTACATTTTCAAGTGCATTTTTATTATTTCACATATGTGTATAATATTTATACTTTTTACAACTTAGGGAGAAAATTGATTAGGTTTGCCAAAAGTGTAGTCATAAATACTAAGTAGTTGATGTTAACTCTGGTATAAGAATATAGTCATCTAAACAAGTTTCATATAATTAAAACAAGATAGTGAGACAAGAATATTCATAGATCTGGGGACCATATCAAGGATTAGCTTCTGATTTTCAGTGATTTGGAAATATTTGTATTCTGATCTGAAATTTGTACCAGAAAACAACAACTAGGCATTATATAATAAAATCTAGACATGAAACTTTTTAAAGCAATTAAATTATTTGAAGCAACTAAGTCAGAATTGCATAGTTATTGTGAATTATGACCATAGCCATCTATCTTAAATTTTATTAAATTATTTTACAAGAAAATTGCACCTATTTTAGATTAAGAAATATTACAAATATTTTATTATTCAAGTACTGATATTACTTAAAGAATTTGTGATTGAAAATTAGTAGCTGAAAAGTTAATAATTGACTTTCCTTTTTTTTTTTTTTTTGGCCAGGCAGATTTAGACAGTGAGAGAGAGAGAGAGAGAAAGGTCTTCCTTCCATTGGTTCACTCCCCTAATGGCCGCTATGAAGCCAGGAGCCAGGTACTTCCTCCCGGTCTCCCATGTGGGTGCAGGGACCCAAGCACTTGGGCCATCCTCTACTGCCCTCCCAGACCACAGCAGAGAGCTGGACTGGAAGAGGAGCAACCAGGACTAGTACCCAGCACCCCAACTGGGACTAGAACCTGGAATGATGGCGCTGCAGGTGGAGGATTAGCCAAGTGAGCCATGGCACCGGCCATAATTGACTTTCCTTAATAACAGTGGATATGCATCTCTGATTTGGAGTTTAACAACTTGTCAAAATTTTCTGTAAAGAATGAATATAAGACTTACCTAAGAAAGCAATTGATAAGGAAAAATCAACTTACTGGTTATGTTTCAGAAGGGTTGATATTCATTAGATGTGCCTGTGTTTTTTCATTCTTGAAAAAACGCTACCTCACATTCCACTCCAGGAATAATTTTCAGTTTTAGCATTGCCATTTTCACCTGGAATCTTGAAAAACAATTGAGTTGATTGATGTTACCATGTTATCAACTCCAATATATCAGTGTAAGTATAAACTAAGTAATAAACAAACAATCAGTAGTGTAAAGAGGAATCTGAAAGAATCAGAGAAAATATTTGCAAGCTACTTACCTGACAAAGGGTTAATATCCACAATATTACAGGAACTCAGAAAACTCAACAACAAAAAGAAAACAATGGAGTTAAGAAATGGCCAAAGGAACTGAATAGACATTTCTTGTAAGAATGACTATAAATGGCCAGATGAATATATGAAAAAATGCTCAATATCACTAGCCATCAAGGAAATACAAACCAAAACCACTGACATCACCAGTCAGCAGGGCCACTATCAAAAAGACAGAAAGTAACAAGTGTTGGTGAGGATGTGGAGAAAGGGGAACTCTCATACACTGTTGGTGGCAACATAAATTAATGCAGTCACTATGGAAAAGAGTAAGGAAATTTTTCACAATCTGGAAATAGAACTGCCATATGATCCAGCAATCCCATTACTGGGTACATATTCAAAAGACATGAGATCATTATATCAAAGATATACCTACTCCAACATGTTTGTTGTAGCACTGTTCACAATAGCCAAGATACAAAATCATTCAAAGTGTCCATCATAATATGAATGAGATAAATGGATAAAGAAAATATGGCATCTGTGCTTGAGAGAGTACTATTCAGTTAGAAAAAAATAATGAAAACCTATCTTTGGTAGTAAAAAAAAAAAGGACAGACATCATGTTAAGTGAAATAATCCAGACACACAGAGAGACAAATACCATATGTTCTCCCTCATATGTGGCAGAAAAAAAAAAAACTCAGTATGAACACAGAAATAGTGATTACTAAAGGCTGGGAGGGGTGAAATGGACAGAGGGAGCTTGGTTTAAAAAAAAAGAGAGGAAATTGAGTATGGTTCAATAATTGTGGAAAATACACTAATATGAGATAATAAAGGAAGCTGGATATGGTTTATCAAGTGTGAAAAATTTATTATACTAACTTAAGATGTTAATAATAGGTGAAGATAGGTGTGGCATAGAAAGGAACTTTTTGTACTACTTTATAAGTTCTGTTTTGTAGATTTTAAAAGTATTCTGAAATAAAAAGGCTAGTATAAGATAAATAAATACAATTTTTAAAAGTTTAAAGGAAACCTGTTAAAGTGAAATGAACACTATGAGAAACGGTGACTTGATCAGCCTTCAACCTGACTGTTGATGAGCAGATTAATATGTTATCCCTCTTAGTATTTTTGTTTGTTTGTTCTAATTAATACTTTTGGTTGAATACTGTAATCAATACACAATTCTTCTTAAGTGCTGAAACTTAACTGAAAAGTGATCGCTGTTAAATATAAGAGTGGGAATAAGAGAGGGAAGAGATGTGCAATTCGGGACATGCTCAAGCTGACTTACCTCAAACAGAAGAGTTAGAAACATACCAGGGGATTCGAATTCAATCCCATCAAAGTGGCATGTACCAATGCCATCTCACTAGTCCCAGTGATCAATTTCTGTTCACAATTGATCATAATGATAGGACTAAGAACCAAAGGGATCACATCAACAAGAATAGTGTCTGCAAATACTAGCTGATAGAATAAAAAAGGGAGAGAATGGTCCAACATGGGAAGTGAGATACACAGCAGACCCATAGAATGGCAAATGTCCTAAAATAGTGTTTCATTATTAATAATACTCATTTCTTGCATATAAAAATGTAAAAATCATGTCTTTTTTAAAAAAGATTTTATTTATTTATTTGAGAGGTAGAGTTACAGACAGTGAGAGGGAGAGACAGAGACAAAGGTCCTCCTTCCGTTGGTTCACTACCCAGATGGCTGTAATGGCCGGAGCTGAGCCAATCTGAAGCCAGGAGCCAGTTACTTCCTCCTGGTCTCCCTTGCGGTTGCAGGGGCCCAAACACTTGAGCCATCCTCCACTGCTTTCCTAGGCCATAGCAGAGAGCTAGACTGGAAGAGGGGCAGCCGGGACTAGAACAGGTGCCCATATGGGCTGCTGGCGCCGTAGGTGGAGAATTAACCTATTGCGCCACGACACCAGCCCCCATGAATCATGTTTTAAAAGTATGCTAAACGTTAAGATGAGATTGCTTTTTTTAATAAAGATTTATTTATTTACTTGAAAGTCAGAGTTAGAGAGAAAGAGAGAGAGAGAGAGAGTTTTCCATCTGCTGGTTCACTCCCCAGATGGCTGCATCAGCCAGAGCTGTACCAATCCGAAATCAGGAGCCAGGATCTTCTTCTGAGACTCCCACAAGGGTGCAGGGACCCAAGGACTTGGGCCATCTTCTACTGCTTTCCCAGGCCATAGCAGAGAGCTGGATTGGAAGTGGAGCACCGGGTTCGAACGCGATGCCATCATTTCAGGTGGCGGCTTTACCCACTATGCCACAGTTCCAGCCCCAAGATTAGATTCCAATGAGTGAAAGAGAACCCTTACTATACGTAAGGGTCGCTATATGTAATTGACATGACCATGAGTCTATCCATATTTTAGGGTTCAGCATTTCCTTTAGAGTAACTCTCACTGCTTGATCATATTCTATACTTTAAGTCAAAGCCATCTTAGTAACTCCAACCTATTTAGCCTGGTTCTCTTTTCTAGTATGACACACAAAACAGACCAAATTGTTCTTCCAAAAAGTAGTTCTTAATTACTTTAGCATCACAAACATACTCCTTATTATTCAAAATTTTAAAAAACAACTGCTTAAGGAATAAAAATTAACTATTTGAATATTAATTACATAAGTCTGATAATTATGGATAATGGAGGAGACATAAGAAAACAAATAGCACCATCTGTTGTTGGGAAATGTCGTTGCACTCTCCTAACAGTGTTAGCTCCCAGACAGCATCTGCTGCACTTTCAGCTCTCCAGTAGGTACTATTATGGGCATCTTCTATGGAAAGGTGCCTATTTTATTGGTAGGAGTGCCTCTCTAAGATCACAGTCCCTCTAAGAGGTGAGGTTATTATCCCCATGTCTTGATGACATATCAAATTTTTGATAAGCATTTTTAATTAACAAAGAGAACTGATTTCATGTATTTTAAAGTTCTATGAAGATAACCATAGTTAGCTCCCTTACCCTCTCCTTCCCCCAACTCCCTCCTTCCCTTCCTTCTTTTTTTCTCATTAGTCTTTGCCAAAACATAATTTTAATCAAATCTATAATCACAGGCTTAATCCACCACTAGCCATAATATTCAGCAAGTAAAAAGTAGGAAGACCACAATTCCACAGGAGTATAAACAAGGGCTGAAAATGATGATCATATCACAAGGTGTCCATTTCACTCCTATACATTTTTTGTATTCTGTATTAACTGCCACATATCAGAGAAAACATATGATATTCATCTCATTGACACTGGTTCATTTCAATAAGCATAATGGTTTCCTGCTACATATGTATATGTATATATATCCCATTAAATATATATCCCATTTCGAGCCGGCGCCGTGGCTCAATAGGCTAATCCTCCACCTTGCGGCGCCGGCACACCGGGTTCTAGTCCCGGTTGGGGCGCCGGATTCTGTCCCGGTTGCCCCTCTTCCAGGCCAGCTCTCTGCTATGGCCAGGGAGTGCAGTGGAGGATGGCCCAGGTGCTTGGGCCCTGCACCCCATGGGAGACCAGGAAAAGCACCTGGCTCCTGGCTCCTGCCAGGATCAGCGCGGTGCGCCGGCTGCAGCGGCGGCCATTGGAGGGTGAACCAGCGGCAAAGGAAGACCTTTCTCTCTCTGTCTCTCTCTCTCACTGTCCACTCTGCCTGTCAAAAAAAAAAAAAATATATATATATCCCATTTTAAATATATATATTCCATTTCATATATATATTTATATATATACATATATATATATATCCCATTTTCTTTATTCAATCATCAGTTGATGGACATATGAGCTGATTCCTTACCTTAGCTATTGTGAGTTGAACTGCTATAAACATGAAGGCATAGCAAACTCTCATATGCTGATTTCATTTCCTTTGGGTAAATCCCCTGGAGTGGGATTGCTGAGTCATAGAGTAGATCTATTTTCGATTTCTGAGGAATCTTCAGACTCTATTCCCGAATGGTTGTACTAGTTTACATTATGATCAATAGTGTGTTAGTATACCTTTTCCCCCATCTCCTCATCAGTATGTATTGTCTTTTGGTTTTTGGATGATAGCCATTCTAATTGGGATTAGGTGAAAACACATTGTAGTTTCTGTTTGTACTTCCTTGATGCATAGTGATCTTGAGCATTTTTTTTCATATGCCTGTTGGCCATTTGAATTTCATCCTTTGAAAAATGCCTGTTCGAGTCTTTTGCCCATTTCTTAACTGGACTGTGTTTTGTTGTTGTGGAGTTTCTTGACTTTTTTATAGATCCTTCAGAATAATCCTTTATCAATTGTACAACTTGCAAATATTTTATCCCATTTTGTCAGTTGCCTCTTTACTTTGTTGAGTGTTTTCACTGAAGTGCAGAAGCTTCTTAGCTTCATATATCTACTTTTTCTTATGTGTCTAGTTTTGCTTTTATTGTCTGTTCTTCTGGGGTCTTTTCCAAGAATTTGTTGCTCAGGCAGAGTTTCTCTGGTGTTTTCCTCTAGTAATTTGATGGTATCAGGTCATAGATTTAGATGCTTGATCCATTTTGAGTGGATTTTTGTATAAAGTAAGGGTCTTGTTTCATACTTCTTTATGTGTAGGTCAATTTTACCAGCACCACTTGTTGAAGAGACTTCTTTATCCAGGGATTGATTTTAGCTCATTAATCAAAGATTAGCTGTTTGTAGATGTGTGGATTAATTTCTGGTGTTTCTATTCTGTTCCATTGATCTGTATGTCTATTTTTGTGCTAGTACCAGTTGTTTTGATTACAATGGTTATGAAGTATGTCTTGAAATTTGGTATTGTGATGCCTCCAGCTTTTTGCTTGCTTAAGTCTTAAGCTATTCAGTGTCTCTTGCATTTCCATATGAACTTTAAACATTATTTTTTCTAGATCTGAGAAGAAGATCCTTGATATTTTGATCAGGAATCTTTAAATTGCTTTGGGTAGTATGACCATTCTGATGATTTTTCAAATATAGACCCTAAAAACTTCTATGATTTCCATTACCATTGTCAAGATATTAAGAACAAAAATAAATTTGACAGAAACCTGAAACTATAAAACATTTTAAAATATAAAGCTGAAAAAATTTGACTTTAAGAATTCAATGGATGCTTTCATTGGCAAATTAGATACAGCTAGAGAGTTATTAATGAACTAAATGAACTAAAAGATATATCAGAAAGATACAGAGAGGGGGCTGACGCTATGGCACAGTGGGTTAAAGCCCCAGACTGCAGCTCCGGCATCCCAGATAGGCATCAGTTGGAGTCCTGGCTGCTTTTCTTCCAATCCAGCTCTTTGATATAGCCTGGGAAAGCAGTAGAAGATGGCCCAAGTCCTTGTCCCCTGCACCCATGTGGGAGACCTGGAAGAAGCTCCTTGCTTCTGGCTTTGGAGCAGCTCAGCTCCAGCCATTGTGGTCATTTGGGGAGTGAACCAGTGGAATGGAAGACCTCTCTCTCTCTCTCTGGCTTTACCTCTCTCTGTATCTTTGTCTTTCAAATAAATAAAACAAATCTTTAAAAAGAAAACTGTTCAAAAAAGGAAAAGTTACAGAAAGACAAAAAGGATAAGCAATAATAGTATAAATGGACAAGATGTAAACATAGTCCTCTCAAAAGAGGGATGAGAGGGGCTGGAGCTCTGGCACAGTGGTTTAACACTCTGGTCTGAAGTGCCGACATTTCACATGGGCACTGTTCGAGACCTGGCTGCTCCACTTCTGATCCACTTCTGATCCACTTCTGATCTGGCCCGGGAAAGCAGAAGATGGCCCATGTACTTGGGCCCCTGCACCCATGTGGGAGACCTGGAAAAACTCCTGGCTCCCAGCTTCGGATTGGCGCAGCTCCTGCTGTTGCAGCCAATTGGGGAATGAACCACTGGATGGAAGACTCTCTCTCTCTCTCTCTCTCTCTCTCTCTCTCTGCCTCTCTTCTCTCGGTGTAACTCTTTCAAATAAATAAATCTTTAAAAAGAAGGATGAGAGAATAAACAGAGCAATATTTCAAAATAGAAGGGTTTAATATTTTTCAAACTAAATAATAAGGAACATTAAGCCAATGATTCAAGAGCATTGAAATATGAATCAATAAAAGATAGATAACCACATTAACATAAGTAAATCTCTACCACATGGAGATATGTTTCTTTCAAATCAGGAACAGTTATGGAAATTTCCTTGTCAAAAGGAAAAGTTTGAAGTCAACTTTGAATGGAGAAAACTACAAAACATCAAAATATATCAAGCACTCTTTCTCTATTGCTCTTTCTCTTCCTTCCTTGTCCTCCCTTGAGTACTTCTATCCCAGTAAGTGGAACAGAACAAGGCATGCATTTACTCTGATAGCATATGAAACCACTAGGCTGAAGAGGGTGAGCAGGACATGAGAAACAACCCACATTAGATCTTGTAGTTTGAATGGGGAGAAAAGGGTACCTGTGTTAGAGATGGAGTAACAGCACAGATGGGGCATTGGTTACACATAGAAATAATTAATCAATTAATTAATTAAAGATAAAAGAAGACAAGTTTCTCTGTTGAAAGGTAGGAACACATGATTCATAACAAGGAGACATCCCCAGAGAAGTGGGGCAGGATACAATTTAAAATAAATGATGTAGGGATTGGTGTTGTGGCATAGTTTAAAGCCACCACAGGCAATGCCAGAATCCCATATGGGTGCTGATTTGTGTCTGACTGCTCCACTTCCAATCTAGCTCCCTACTAATGGCCTGAGATAGCAGCAGAAGATGGTCCAAGTGCTTATGCCCTTTGCAATTATATAGGAGACTCAGATGAAGCTCCTGGTTCCTGGCTTTGGCCTTGCCCAGCCCTGGCCATTTCGAGTATCTGGGGAGTGTAACCAGCGAGTTGATAGTCTCTTCCTCTCTCTTACTCTGACTTTCAAAATAAATAAATAAATAAATATATTTAATTGGTTGATTTAAAGGTTGATTCATTATCTTTCAAACTCTCAGTATGTGTATGATATTTGGGTCTGATGAAAGCCCCATAGGTGCTTTTTAAAATAATAAGTAATTAAAAACTTAACCATATTTTTAAAATTTTATTTAAGCTATACAAGTTTCTTGTGTTTCAAATATACAGATTTAGGAACATAGTGATACTTCCCACCCTAACCTCCCTCCCACTCATGTTCCAATCCTTCTTCCTTCTCCCTCTCCTATTCCCACTCCTAATCTTTACAAAGATCTATTTTCAGTTTCCTTAATGATTGTAAAATTAAAATAAAATAAATTATGTAGAGTCCACTGGATAGACATATGAAAAATAAATATCTATTAAGAAAATAATGTTAAACTGGAAAAATAAATTGATTGGTGGAAAACCTCTCATCCTTTAAACAAACACATATTTCTTTACTCCATAACATTCCCATCCCAATTAGAAAGGATGGGTACAATTAGAAGCAAGAATGTAGAATAACTGGAAAATAGTGAAAGCTACATCTTCTTTAACACAGAGAGAAAAGTCCAGTCAGTCATAATTTGTAATACAAATCATTACTGGTTGAAAATAAAATGTAGGAGTGAATTAAATAGAATCAAAGTATTTTAATGCTATTATATTATATAAATTGCCTATAATTAATAGTATCCAGGCTAGCAAAATGAGGGGAAAATACTTCTGTAAGATTGACATGGAGGGGCCAGCATTGTGGCACAGCAGGTAAAGCTGCTGCCTATGGGTCAGTGTCCCATATAGGCATCAGTTTGCATCCCAGCTGTTCTATTTCTCATCCAGATCCCTGCTAATGGCCTTGGAAAAGCAGTGGATGATGGCCCAAGTACTTGGGCCCCTGCCAGCCACATGAGATGTGCAAGAAACTACTGGCTCCTGGCTTTGGCCCAGCTCATCCCTGGCCATTGTGGTTGTCTGGGGAGTGAAGCAGCAGAAGGATCTCTCTCTCTTTTCCCCATTCCTTCTCTCTGTGTAACTTTTCAAATAAACAAACAAATCTTTAAAAAAATATTGACATGGAAAGATGTTGCTTTGGATTCGTTCTGAGAGGAGGAGCACAGTGGGGGCAAGAGGCGTGCAGTCACCACACAGACACTGGGAATCAGGTGAAAGCAGGCCAGAGGCGGGCAGCCCACAGACTCATTTATTTCAGTTGGTACAGCAGCTTATATAGCCGAGGCAGCCAATCCAGTCAAGAGGTGGTTTATGCCCTAACCAATCACAGTCTGTTGCCAAGCAGGCTCCATTGCCAGGTGGTTTCCTGGGTGGTTTCTGAAGCCATTCCTGAGTAACACGCTCGCTTGTCAGCAGTTAGCTTGACATGCCCTTCTCATTCCACCACGGGTAGTTTAAAATGGTCTCTAGTTAGCACAGTGGCCATAAAATTATTTGTTTTAAATTGCTTCAAAACACATTTTTACATTTGTCAAGTAAACATTTGAATTCTCACCCCGCAACAATGTGCTCAAATGCCTATACACCATACAACAATCCTTTATATATAGAACTAACACCAACAAATGGTACTTGTTTGATTCTGAAAAAAAGTATCAGTTGCTTTGTATCAATATCATCAACACTATGCAAGAAAATATGACAAATTACACTACTTTTTAAAAAAATTTGTTTATTTTTGATTTATTTGAAGGGGGAGAGACAGAGGAAGGGTGAGAAGGGTGGTAGGGAGAAAGAGAGTGCCTGCTTCTATTTGGTGGTTTACTCTCAAAATGTCCACAACAGCCAGGGCTGAGCCAGACTGAAGCTAGGGACCTGGAATTCAATCCACATCTTGCACATGAATGACATGGATTCAAGTGCTTTGAGTCATCACTGCTGTCTCTCAGCATGCACAGTAGCATAAGCTGATCAGAAACAGAGGTAAGATTTGATCCCAGGTACTACAATAGAAGATGTAGGTATCCCAAGTGACTACTTAACTTGTTCCACAAATGCCCACTGTCACTACGTCCTTTTGAGTTCAAAGCTTCAACTGGAGGTTATGAGCCCTGGAAGCACCTTTCTAAAAAACACAGAGTTCTGTCTAAGCTTGTTGGTTCTGTTTCAGTTAGGACTGTAGAGGAATCCATGTACCATCAACATTAACATAAACCCGTCAGTTAACAAGGATTCTAAACAACAGCATCCAGATTTGTACATTTTTACTGTTATCTGCATTGATATTTTTCTTTTTCTGAATTTTCTTCAGTATTTCAGCAGATAGTAGGCACATAGTAATAACAAAATATTTAAGTATCTTTATAAGATTACTGGAAAGTAGCATAAAATATTTTAAAGACTGAAAATTGTGAAAACATATTTATAAATACTATTTAGTGAAATAATTTAAAGAGAAAATTATGGTATAGAAATAATTCCACCAATCTGAAAAAAAAATTGGTACTACATAAATTTATTTAACATACACTTATAATATAGAATGTCTTTATTACATGGGAATTTATGTATTAAATGCCAAAACTTCAGAATAATAAAAGATTATACCCACATCTAGTGTATTTGTCTATTTGTGTAATCAGAACAAGTGCCCAAGATTTACTTTACACCTACATTATATTCTCTAAAATTTCACAAAAAGAGAAACTCCACATTAAATGTTCACATATATGAAGTAGTATTTTTAAATTTAAATGTAGTTTTGTGGGTAAAATTCATTGTTATTATGGAGATAGTAGAATTCAATATGAATCTTATTTTAGAATTGATTATTTGCTATTTGCTGGGGTTATATATTGACTGTGATATTGGCTATACACTCATATATGGTACTGACAGTTCTTGTATGCCAAGTGCTGGTGTGTAACTAGCAGATAAGCTTAATTTTCAGGTATTCTAACTACAGTTGAATGGAGAGGTTATTACAAAGCTGTAACTTTTGTCAAATAGTGGTGGTATGACTTACCACATTTATTAGAAATAGTGACAGCATTTTGTTTATGAATAGGTATTGGATGGCTTTAAATAAGATGTAAATAATTATGGTTGTACTATTTATAGATTTGCATAATAGGTTATGGAATGATTTAGTGAGGTTTTGCCTATTATTGAGGTATGTATATAAAAATGATGATATTATATAAATGATGTTGCAGTATAAATGATGGTATCACTGTAAGATAAATTGACATGGTGGGTCCTATTATGAAATTTCAGTAGGAACTATGGTGGTAGCACATTTTGTTACTGTGATATTATGGTTACAGACATATCTGTAGGGGAAGCAGATGTGTTGGCAGTATGGTACAGTGTATGGAGGTTGTGTTTGCATTTTCTATTAACAGGTATTTATGGTTATGGTGATTAAAAATTAAAGCATTGTTATATTGTTCTTGAAGAGTCATGATTTAGTAGTACACATGTTGGATTTATTTCTAGTTGAAGAGCTGGTGGTTGAGTTGTAAAGATGAGTTTTAATTGTGTTAGAAACAGAATAGAACCAGTTACTGAGATGAGATAGCTATTATGGGATGTGTAAATTCAGTTAAAGGGTGTATACTAGTGCTTGGAGATTCTGTTAAAGTGGTAAAAAGCTGTAGATTGATTAGAAATAGGCATAATTCATGTTTGAGGTAAAGCTGTTGATTAATCTATGTTTGGAACTCCAACGGAAGTAGATCTTCTGATGACTGTGCATACCAATCAGTTGAAATGCTACTGTACTCTCATGATAGTAACACAGGAAATGTTATGGTTCTCATGGAATCAGTTAACATGAATCTTGTGGTCATGGCTGCAGGCCCAGTTGAAAGATTATTGCAGTTGTTGTGATGCATTCAGTTGAAGGAGCAACATTTGGAGTTATGGTAGTAAATTGAGATTAAAAGATTGTGCTCACAATTGTGTAGATAGGTTCAAATGAAGTGCTGCTGGTGCTGGTAGTAAGCTCAGTGAAGAAGAGGCTGTTGCTGTGTTATTAGTTCATTTAAAATGCTAGAATTACCAGTTTTGCATACAAACTCTGCTAAAGATGAATTTGTGCTGGCAAATCAAGTGATTGTGGTTAAGTTGAAGAATGGCTGCTATCAGTAGTTGGTTCTACTGAAGCAATAATCTTAATAATTGTAGTTACAGGATACAATCCTAGCAATTGCAGTTACAAGCCAGCTTTGATTTTTGCAGTAAGCACCATTAAAATGGTGGCCATGCAGGTTTATTAAAAGGATTCTGGTGACCACTGTGACTGTTGGCTCAACAACCTACAGTGATTGGTGTGGTATCCACTAAGTTGAAGTGATACTATCTACTGTAGTTGTCAGTTCAATAGAAACAGTAGTTATGACTTCTCAGTTGAGGAGTGGCTACTACTCTGGTTGTAGATTAAGGAAAATTTGTTGTAGTACAAGTTGTAGTAGCTTCAGAACTACTGACAGTTGTGGTGTGCTCAGTTCAATGAAAATGGTCACTTCTATTGTAGTAGTGGGCTAAGCAAAAGTACAACTGTTGACTGCAGTGAGTTCAGCCTCAGTGGAAGTGCTTTCAATCACTGTGGTGGTCAAGGAGTGGTTGCACTTATGGGTCTAGATTGAAGAGAAGCAGTAATGGGGGTGATGTAGATGATGCATAATTGTATGTGCCCACAGTCAATCTGACAGATGGTGTAAAAAAAATGGTGACTGGCCTATGGGATATTCAGTAGAAAATATAGTGGTGGGCATTGTGGTTGTAGTTTCAATGGAAGAATATGCAGTTGAGGTATTTGGTTCTGTTGTGGTGCTGACTGTTACAGATTCAGTAGAAACATTAGCAATAGTAACTATTGCTATAGGCTCAGCAGAACCACCTGCAGTTCTTAGAGTCAATGGAATTGAAGAGATGACTGCTGATCTGATTATGGGCACAGTAGAAGAGACAGTGGTACCAGTTAAAGTGCCACTAGTAGGTGTAGTAGTCAGTCCTAATGAAGTAGTGTCCATTGTTATGGTTGTGTGTTAAGTAGTAGGGATACTGAGAAATACTATACTTACAGAAAGATTGAAATGACTACAAATACAGATATTGGCTGAGGTAGAGTGGTGACTGCTCCTGTTGTTGTAGATTGACTAGAAAATAGGTTAGTAAACACAGTGGTTGAGGATTACTGGAAGTGCCTTCAATTGTTATAGATAGCAAAGTTCAAACAGAAGATGGTGCTGTTTTTGTTGAAGGAGTAGAAGTAGTACTGCTGGTCACAGCATATGCAGATTCTAAGGAAGTATCACCAGATGTTGTCTTAGGGGAGTAGCAGTAAGAGCTGTAGTGGTGATTCTAAGAACATTAGAAGTGATAGTGTTGGCCAAAGTGGTTTTAGATTCAGGGAAAATGAAAGCAGTTGCTATAGTTTCAAGATAAAGAAGTGGCACCTGTTGTATTTAGGACACAATAGATGCAGTACAGAGACCACAGTGGATATAGATTGAGGGGAAGTTACTATAGTTGATCTTGTCACTGGATCTCAAGTAGTGGCCACTGCTGAACTTGAGGGCACACTAGATGGGTAACTGCTGGCCACATTGATTGTATATACAGAAAGGACTGTAGTTGCTGTTGTACTGGAACTGAAGCGGTTGGTGCTACTACACTAGATGGCACAGTAGAAGCAGTACAGCCGGAAGCAGATATTGTAGTTTCTGTTGTCACTGTGGCTGAAGTGGTCAGTGCTGCTGCACTTGAGGGCACATAGAAGCAGTGGTGCTGGAAGACAATGTTGTAGTTATAAGTGAAGTGACTGTAGCTGCTATTGTCTCTTCAGTTGCTGTAATTGAGGGCACTGTAGAAGCAGTGCTGCTGGAAGCAGATGCTGTACTTATAGGTGAAGTGACTGTAGTTGCTGTTGTCACTGTGGCTGAAGTGGTTGGTACTGCTGTACCTGAGTGTACAGAGAAACAGTAGTGCTGGAAGCAGATGTTATAATTTCAGGTGAAGTTACTGTCATTACTGTTATCTCTAAGCTGCTATACTTGAGAGAACAGTAAAAGCAGTGGTGCTGAAAGCAGATGTTGTAGTTTCAGATGAAGTGACTGTAGTTACTGTTGTCTATGGAGTTGCTGTACTTGAAAGAACAGTAGAAGCAGTGCTGCTGGAAGCAGATGCTATAGTTTCAGGTGAGGTGACTGTAGTTGCTGTTGTCTCTGGGGTTGCAGTACTTGAGGAGGCTGTAGAAGCAGTGGTGCTGGAAGCCACTGTACTTTCAGGTGAAGTGACTGCAGTTGCTGTTTTCTCTGTAGTTGCCATTGTCTCTAGAGATGCTGTACTTGAGGAGGCTGTAGAAGTATTGGTGCTGGAAGATGTTGTAAGTTGCAGTACTAGATGCTACAGTAGAAGCAGGGGTGCTGGAAGCAAATGTAGTTTCAGCTGAAGTGACTGTAGTTGGTGTTGTCTCTAGAATTGCTGACTTGAGGAGGCTGTAGAAGCAGTGGTGCTGAAAGGCATTCTACTTTCAAGTGAAGTGACTGTAGTTGCTGTTGTCTCTGGAGAAACTGTACTTGAGGGCACATTAGTAGGGCTGTATGTCGATGTTGTAGTTTCAGGAGAAGTAACTGCAGTTGGTATTCTCTCTGGAATTGCAGTACTAGATGGTGCAGTAGAAGCAGTGCTGCTGGAAGCAGACGTTTTAGTTTCAGGTGAAGTGACTGTAGTTGCTGTTGTCTCTGTAGTTGCTGTTGTGTCTGGGGTTGCAGTACTTGAGGACATAGTAGAAGCAGTGGTGCTGGAAGTAGATGTTGTAGTTTCAGGTGAAGTAACTGTAGTTCCTGTTGTCTCTGTAGTTGGTGTTGTCTAAGGAGTTGCAGTACTAGATGGTGCAGTAGAAGCAGTGGTGCTGGAAGTAGATGTTGTAGTTTCAGGTGAAGTGACGGTAGTTCCTATTGTCTCTGAAGTTATGTACTTGAGAGAACAGTAGAAGCAGTGGTGCTGGAAGTAGATGTTGTAGTTTCAGGTGAAGTGACTGTAGTTCCTGTTGTCTCAGTAGTTGCTGTTGTCTCAGGAGTTGCAGTACTAGATGGTGCAGTAGAAGCAGTGGTGCTGGAAGTAGATGTTGTAGTTTCAGGTGAAGTGACTGTAGTTGCTGTTGTGTCTGGAGTTGCAGTACTAGATGGTGCAAGAGAAGCAGTAATGCTAGAAGCAAATGTAGTTATAGGTGAAGTGACTGTAGTTGCCGTAGTCTCAGGAGTTGCAGTACTAGATGGTGCAGTAGAATCAGCGGTGCTGGAAGTAGATGTTGTAGTTTCAGGTGAAGTGACGGTAGTTCCTATTGTCTCTGAAGTTATGTACTTGAGAGAACAGTAGAAGCAGTGGTGCTGGAAGTAGATGTTGTAGTTTCAGGTGAAGTGACTGTAGTTGCTGTTGTCTCTGGAGTTCCTGTTATGTCTGGAGTTGCAGTACTTGAGGGCACAGTAGAAGCAGTGGTGCTGGAAGTAGATGTTGTAGTTTCAGGTGAAGTGACTGTAGTTCCTGTTGTCTCTGTAGTTGCTGTTGTCCCAGGAGTTGCAGTACTTGAGGGCATAGTAGAAGCAGTGGTGCTGGAAGTGTATGTGGTAGTTTCAGGTGAAGTGACTGTAGTTACCGTAGTCTCTGAAGTTGCTGTACTTGAGAGAACAGTAGAAGCAGTGCTGCTGGAAACAGACGTTGTAGTTTCAAGTGTAGTGACTGTAGTTCCTGTTGTCTCTGTAGTTGCTGTTGTGTCTGGAGTTGCAGCACTAGATGGTGCAAGAGAAGCAGTGGTGCTGGAAGCAAGTGTAGTTATAGGTGAAGTGACTGTAGTTGCTGCTGTCTCTGGAGTTGCAGTACTTGAGGGCTCGGTAGAAGCAGTACTGCTGGAAGTAGATGTTGTAGTTATAGGTGAAGTGACTGTAGTTGCCGTAGTCTCTGAAGTTGCTGTACTTGAGAGCACAGTAGAAGCAGTGGTGCTGGAAGTAGATGTTGTAGTTTCAGGTGAAGTGACTGTAGTCACTGTTGTCTCTGTAGTTGCGGTACTAGATGGTGCAGTAGAAGCAGTGTTGCTGGAAGCAAATGTAGTTATAGGTGAAGTGACTGTAGTTGCTGTTGTCTCTGGAGTTGCAGTACTAGATGGTGAAGTAGAAGCAGTGGTGCTAGAAGTAGATGTGGTAGTTTCAGGTGAAGTGACTGTAGTTCATGTTGTCTCTGTAGTTGCTGTTTTCTCAGGAGTTACAGTACTAGATAGTGCAGTAGAAGCAGTGGTGCTGGAAGCAAGTGTAGTTATAGGTGAAGTGACTGTAGTTGCTGTTGTCTCTGGAGTTGCAGTACTTGAGGGCACAGTAGAAGCAGTACTGCTGGAAGTAGATGTTGTAGTTATAGGTGAAGTGACTGTAGTTGCTGTTGTCTCTGAAGTTGCTGTACTTGAGGACACAGTAGAAGCAGTGCTGCTGGAAGCATTTATTGTAGTTTCAGGTGAAGTGACTGTAGTTGCCTTAGTCTCTGTAGTTGCTGTTGTCCCAAGAGTTGCAGTACTTGAGGGCATAGTAGAAGCAGTGGTGCTGGAAGTAGATGTTGTAGTTTCAGGTGAAGTGACTGTAGTTGCTGTTGTCTCTGTAGTTGCTGTTGTCTCAGGAGTTGCAGTACTTGAGGGCATAGTAGAAGCAGTGGTGCTGGAAGTAGATGTTGTAGTTTCAGGTGAAGTGACTGTAGTTACCGTAGTCTCTGAAGTTGCTGTACTTGAGAGAACAGTAGAAGTTGTGCTGCTGGAAACAGATGTTGTAGTTTCAGGTGTAGTTACTGTAGTTCCTGCTGTCTCTGTAGTTGCTGTTGTGTCTGGAGTTGCAGTACTAGATGGTGCAGTAGAAGCAGTGGTGCTGGAAGCAAGTGTAGTTATAGGTGAAGTGACTGTAGTTGCTGTTGTCTCTGTAGTTCCTGTTGTCTCTGGAGTTGCAGTACTTGGGGGCATAGTAGAAGCAGTGCTACTGGAAGCAGACGTTGTAGTTTCAGATGAAGTGACTGTAGTTCCTGTTGTCTCTGTAGTTGCTGTTGTCTCAGGAGTTGCAGTACTAGATGGTGCAGTAGAAGCAGTGGTGCTGGAAGTAGATGTGGTAGTTTCAGGTGAAGTGACTGTAGTTCCTGTTGTCTCAGGAGTTGCAGTACTAGATGGTGCAGTAGAAGCAGTGGTGCTGGAAGTAAATGTTGTAGTTTCAGGTGAAGTGACTGTAGTTGCCATAGTCTCTGAAGTTGCTGTACTTGAGAGAACAGTAGAAGTAGTGCTGCTGGAAGAAGACGTTGTAGTTTCAGGTGAAGTGACTGTAGTTCCTGTTGTCTCTGTAGTTGCTGTTGTGTCTGGAGTTGCAGTACTAGATGGTGCAAGAGAAGCAGTGGTGCTGGAAGCAAGTGTAGTTATAGGTGAAGTGACTGTAGTTGCTGTTGTCTCTGGAGTTGCAGTACTTGAGGGCACAGTAGAAGCAGTACTGCTGGAAGTAGATGTTGTAGTTTCAGGTGAAGTGACTGTAGTTGCTGTTGTCTCAGGAGTAGCAGTACTGGATGGTGCAAGAGAAGCAGTGGTGCTGGAAGCAAAAGTAGTTATAGGTGAAGTGACTGTCGTTGCCTTAGTCTCTGTAGTTGCTGTTGTGCCTGGAGTTGCAATACTAGATGGTTCAGTAGAAGCAGTGGTGCTGGAAGCAAGTGTAGTTATAGGTGAAGTGACTGTAGTTGCTGTTGTCTCTGGAGTTCCTGTTGTCTCTGGAGTTGCAGTACTTGGGGGCATAGTAGAAGCAGTGCTACTGGAAGCAGACGTTGTAGTTTCAGATGAAGTGACTGTAGTTCCTGTTGTCTCTGTAGTTGCTGTTGTATCAAGAGTTACAGTACTAGATGGTGCAGTAGAAGTAGTGGTTCTGGAAGCAAATGTAGTTATAGGTGAAGTGACTGTAGTTGTCGTAGTCTCTGTTGTTGCTGTTGTCTCAGGAGTAGCAGTACTAGATGGTGCAAGAGAAGCAGTGGTGCTGGAAGCAAAAGTAGTTATAGGTGAAGTGACTGTAGTTGCTGTTGTCTCTGTAGTTGCTGTTGTCTGAGGAGTTGCAGTACTTGAGGGCATAGTAGAAGCAGTGGTGCTGGAAGTAGATGTGGCAGTTTCAGGTGAAGTGAGTGTAGTTGCCGTAGTCTCTGAAGTTGCTGTACTTGAGGGCACAGTAGAAGCAGTGCTGCTGGAAGCATTTATTGTAGTTTCAGGTGAAGTGACTGTCGTTGCCTTAGTCTCTGTAGTTGCTGTTGTGCCTGGAGTTGCAGTACTAGATGGTGCAGTAGAAGCAGTGGTGCTGGAAGCAAGTGTAGTTATAGGTGAAGTGACTGTAGTTGCTGTTGTCTCTGTAGTTCCTGTTGTCTCTGGAGTTGCAGTACTTGAGGGCATAGTAGAAGCAGTGGTGCTGGAAGTAGATGTGGTAGTTTCAGGTGAAGTGACTGTAGTTCCTGTTGTCTCTGTAGTTGCTGTTGTCTGAGGAGTTGCAGTACTAGATGGTGCAGTAGAAGCAGTGGTGCTGGAAGTAGATGTGGCAGTTTCAGGTGAAGTGAGTGTAGTTGCCGTAGTCTCTGAAGTTGCTGTACTTGAGAGAACAGTAGAAGTAGTGCTGCTGGAAGAAGACGTTGTAGTTTCAGGTGAAGTGACTGTAGTTCCTGTTGTCTCTGTAGTTGCTGTTGTCTCAGGAGTTGCAGCACTAGATGGTGCAGTAGAAGCAGTGGTGCTGGAAGCAAATGTAGTTATAGGTGAAGTGACTGTAGTTGCTGTAGTCTCTGGAGTGGCTGTACTTGAGAGTACAGTAGAAGAAGTGCTGCTGGAAGCAGAAGTTTTAGTTTCAGGTGAAGTGACTGTAGTTACCTTAGTCTCTGTAGTTGCTGTTGTCTCAGGAGTAGCAGTACTAGATGGTGCAGTAGAAGCAGTGGTGCTGGAAGCAAAAGTAGTTATAGGTGAAGTGACTGTAGTTGCTGTTGTCTCTGTAGTTGCTGTTGTCTGAGGAGTTGCAGTACTAGATGGTGCAGTGGAAGCAGCGGTGCTGGAAGTAGATGTGGCAGTTTCAGGTGAAGTGAGTGTAGTTGCCGTAGTCTCTGAAGTTGCTGTACTTGAGGGCACAGTAGAAGCAGTGCTGCTGGAAGCATTTATTGTAGTTTCAGGTGAAGTGACTGTCGTTGCCTTAGTCTCTGTAGTTCCTGTTGTGCCTGGAGTTGCAGTACTAGATGGTGCAGTAGAAGCAGTGGTGCTGGAAGCAAGTGTAGTTATAGGTGAAGTGACTGTAGTTGCTGTTGTCTCTGGAGTTCCTGTTGTCTCTGGAGTTGCAGTACTTGAGGGCATAGTAGAAGCAGTGGTGCTGGAAGTAGATGTGGTAGTTTCAGGTGAAGTGACTGTAGTTCCTGTTGTCTCTGTAGTTGCTGTTGTCTGAGGAGTTGCAGTACTAGATGGTGCAGTAGAAGCAGTGGTGCTGGAAGTAGATGTGGCAGTTTCAGGTGAAATGAGTGTAGTTGCCGTAGTCTCTGAAGTTGCTGTACTTGAGAGAACAGTAGAAGTAGTGCTGCTGGAAGAAGACGTTGTAGTTTCAGATGAAGTGACTGTAGTTCCTGTTGTCTCTGTAGTTGCTGTTGTCTCAGGAGTTGCAGCACTAGATGGTGCAGTAGAAGTAGTCGTTCTGGAAGCAAATGTAGTTATAGGTGAAGTGACTGTAGTTGCTGTAGTCTCTGGAGTGGCTGTACTTGAGAGTACAGTAGAAGAAGTGCTGCTGGAAGCAGAAGTTTTAGTTTCAGGTGAAGTGACTGTAGTTACCTTAGTCTCTGTAGTTGCTGTTGTCTCAGGAGTAGCAGTACTAGATGGTGCAGTAGAAGCAGTGGTGCTGGAAGCAAAAGTAGTTATAGGTGAAGTGACTGTAGTTGCTGTTGTCTCTGTAGTTGCTGTTGTCTGAGGAGTTGCAGTACTAGATGGTGCAGTGGAAGCAGCGGTGCTGGAAGTAGATGTGGCAGTTTCAGGTGAAGTGAGTGTAGTTGCCGTAGTCTCTGAAGTTGCTGTACTTGAGGGCACAGTAGAAGCAGTGCTGCTGGAAGCATTTATTGTAGTTTCAGGTGAAGTGACTGTCGTTGCCTTAGTCTCTGTAGTTGCTGTTGTGCCTGGAGTTGCAGTACTAGATGGTGCAGTAGAAGCAGTGGTGCTGGAAGCAAGTGTAGTTATAGGTGAAGTGACTGTAGTTGCTGTTGTCTCTGGAGTTCCTGTTGTCTCTGGAGTTGCAGTACTTGAGGGCATAGTAGAAGCAGTGGTGCTGGAAGTAGATGTGGCAGTTTCAGGTGAAGTGAGTGTAGTTGCCGTAGTCTCTGAAGTTGCTGTACTTGAGAGAACAGTAGAAGTAGTGCTCCTGGAAGAAGACGTTGTAGTTTCAGGTGAACTGACTGTAGTTCCTGTTGTCTCTGTAGTTGCTGTTGTGTCTGTATTTGCTGTACTAGATGGTGCAAGAGAAGCAGTGGTGCTGGAAGCAAGTGTAGTTATAGGTGAAGTGACTGTAGTTGCTGTTGTCTCTGGAGTTGCAGTACTTGAGGGCACAGTAGAAGCAGTACTGCTGGAAGTAGATGTTGTAGTTTCAGGTGAAGTGACTGTAGTTGCTGTTGTCTCAGGAGTAGCAGTACTGGATGGTGCAAGAGAAGCAGTGGTGCTGGAAGCAAAAGTAGTTATAGGTGAAGTGACTGTAGTTGCTGTTGTCTCTGTAGTTGCTGTTGTCTGAGGAGTTGCAGTACTAGATGGTGCAGTAGAAGCAGTGGTGCTGGAAGCAAGTGTAGTTATATGTGAAGTGACTGTAGTTGCTGTTGTCTCTGTAGTTCCTGTTGTCTCTGGAGTTGCAGTACTTGAGGGCATAGTAGAAGCAGTGGTGCTGGAAGTAGATGTGGCAGTTTCAGGTGAAGTGAGTGTAGTTGCCGTAGTCTCTGAAGTTGCTGTACTTGAGGGCACAGTAGAAGCAGTGCTGCTGGAAGCATTTATTGTAGTTTCAGGTGAAGTGACTGTCGTTGCCTTAGTCTCTGTAGTTCCTGTTGTGCCTGGAGTTGCAGTACTAGATGGTGCAGTAGAAGCAGTGGTGCTGGAAGCAAGTGTAGTTATAGGTGAAGTGACTGTAGTTGCTGTTGTCTCTGGAGTTCCTGTTGTCTCTGGAGTTGCAGTACTTGAGGGCATAGTAGAAGCAGTGGTGCTGGAAGTAGATGTGGTAGTTTCAGGTGAAGTGACTGTAGTTCCTGTTGTCTCTGTAGTTGCTGTTGTCTCAGGAGTTGCAGTACTAGATGGTGCAGTAGAAGCAGTGGTGCTGGAAGTAGATGTGGCAGTTTCAGGTGAAGTGAGTGTAGTTGCCGTAGTCTCTGAAGTTGCTGTACTTGAGAGAACAGTAGAAGTAGTGCTCCTGGAAGAAGACGTTGTAGTTTCAGGTGAACTGACTGTAGTTCCTGTTGTCTCTGTAGTTGCTGTTGTGTCTGTATTTGCTGTACTAGATGGTGCAAGAGAAGCAGTGGTGCTGGAAGCAAGTGTAGTTATAGGTGAAGTGACTGTAGTTGCTGTTGTCTCTGGAGTTGCAGTACTTGAGGGCACAGTAGAAGCAGTACTGCTGGAAGTAGATGTTGTAGTTTCAGGTGAAGTGACTGTAGTTGCTGTTGTCTCAGGAGTAGCAGTACTGGATGGTGCAAGAGAAGCAGTGGTGCTGGAAGCAAAAGTAGTTATAGGTGAAGTGACTGTAGTTGCTGTTGTCTCTGTAGTTGCTGTTGTCTGAGGAGTTGCAGTACTAGATGGTGCAGTAGAAGCAGCGGTGCTGGAAGTAGATGTGGCAGTTTCAGGTGAAGTGAGTGTAGTTGCCGTAGTCTCTGAAGTTGCTGTACTTGAGGGCACAGTAGAAGCAGTGCTGCTGGAAGCATTTATTGTAGTTTCAGGTGAAGTGACTGTCGTTGCCTTAGTCTCTGTAGTTGCTGTTGTGCCTGGAGTTGCAGTACTAGATGGTGCAGTAGAAGCAGTGGTGCTGGAAGCAAGTGTAGTTATAGGTGAAGTGACTGTAGTTCCTGCTGTCTCTGTAGTTCCTGTTGTCTCTGGAGTTGCAGTACTAGATGGTGCAGTAGAAGCAGTGGTGCTGGAAGCAAGTGTAGTTATAGGTGAAGTGACTGTAGTTGCTGTTGTCTCTGGAGTTCCTGTTGTCTCTGGAGTTGCAGTACTTGAGGGCATAGTAGAAGCAGTGGTGCTGGAAGTAGATGTGGTAGTTTCAGGTGAAGTGACTGTAGTTCCTGTTGTCTCTGTAGTTGCTGTTGTCTCAGGAGTTGCAGTACTAGATGGTGCAGTAGAAGCAGCGGTGCTGGAAGTAGATGTGGCAGTTTCAGGTGAAGTGAGTGTAGTTGCCGTAGTCTCTGAAGTTGCTGTACTTGAGAGAACAGTAGAAGTAGTGCTGCTGGAAGAAGACGTTGTAGTTTCAGGTGAACTGACTGTAGTTCCTGTTGTCTCTGTAGTTGCTGTTGTGTCTGTATTTGCTGTACTAGATGGTGCAAGAGAAGCAGTGGTGCTGGAAGCAAGTGTAGTTATAGGTGAAATGACTGTAGTTGCTGTTGTCTCTGGAGTTGCAGTACTTGAGGGCACAGTAGAAGCAGTACTGCTGGAAGTAGATGTTGTAGTTTCAGGTGAAGTGACTGTAGTTGCTGTTGTCTCAGGAGTAGCAGTACTGGATGGTGCAAGAGAAGCAGTGGTGCTGGAAGCAAAAGTAGTTATAGGTGAAGTGACTGTAGTTGCTGTTGTCTCTGTAGTTGCTGTTGTCTGAGGAGTTGCAGTACTAGATGGTGCAGTAGAAGCAGTGGTGCTGGAAGTAGATGTGGTAGTTATAGGTGAAGTGAGTGTAGTTGCCGTAGTCTCTGAAGTTGCTGTACTTGAGGGCACAGTAGAAGCAGTGCTGCTGGAAGCATTTATTGTAGTTTCAGGTGAAGTGACTGTCGTTGCCTTAGTCTCTGTAGTTGCTGTTGTGCCTGGAGTTGCAGTACTAGATGGTGCAGTAGAAGCAGTGGTGCTGGAAGCAAGTGTAGTTATAGGTGAAGTGACTGTAGTTGCTGTTGTCTCTGGAGTTCCTGTTGTCTCTGGAGTTGCTGTTGTCTCAGGAGTTGCAGTACTAGATGGTGCAGTAGAAGTAGTGGTTCTGGAAGCAAATGTAGTTATAGGTGAAGTGACTGTAGTTGCTGTAGTCTCTGGAGTGGCTGTACTTGAGAGTACAGTAGAAGAAGTGCTGCTGGAAGCAGAAGTTTTAGTTTCAGGTGAAGTGACTGTAGTTGCTGTTGTCTCTGTAGTTGCTGTTGTCTGAGGAGTTACAGTACTAGATGGTGCAGTAGAAGCAGTGGTGCTGGAAGTAGATGTTGTAGTTTCAGGTGAAGTGACTGTAGTTGCTGTTGTCTCAGGAGTTGCAGTACTAGATAGTGCAGTAGAAGCAGTGCTGCCAGAAGCAGATGTTGTAGTAGGCCCAGTTGAAGCAGTAGTGCTGGCCTCTGTGGTTGTAGATGTGCTTGTGCTTGTTGTAGTGCCTGAATTGTTTTGGCTGCTTGTTTCTTTTGTGGAAGTGGTGGCTGCTGCTGTGGTAGTTTCAGTTGTAGTATTAGTGGTGGTTGCTCTGCTGGTAGGTTCTGTTGAGCCACCTGCCATTGTTATTGTGCTAGTAGGCTGAGTTGAAGTGGATGTTGAGGTAGATGTAGTGGTGGCTACAGGTTTTGAACTTGTAGATGTTCCAGTAGTAGATGAGGATGTCCCTTGGCTTTGAGGAACTTGAATAACAATGGAAGTATTGTTATTTCTCCCATTGTACACCAAGGACATTATGAGTACTCCAAATGCTGTTGTTATCACACCAGCTAAGAGACAAGCTAGGAAGATTTTCCATAAAGACCAACCATTGTAGAAATGTTGTGTTACCTGGAAAGTATGTTAATATTATTACCAAAAGACAAAAAAAAGTTTAAAGAAAAATTAATGCCATTTATTACACTTCTATATTTTGTTCTGGTAATTTTGATCTCTCACTGCTTAAGGTTGTCTTTAACTATTTGGAGTTGGTTTTTGTATGTTTCCTGATACATACAAAAAAGGCTCAATTTTATTCTGCTGCATGTGTACAGCCAGTTTCCCCAAAGTCATTTGTTGAAGAAACTGTCCTTTCTCCCATTGTGTGTTCCTGACACATTTGTTGAAAATCAATTGACTATAAGTGCAGGGATGGATTTCTGGACCGTATTCTACCCAATTGGTCTATTACCTTTTTTAATGCAAGTACCATCATTATTTGGTTATTATCGGTTTGTAGTTGATTTTGAAAGAAATTACTTCATTTAAATAAATTGTATAAACAGGAACAGTGAGCACAGCAATTAAGTCTGTGCTTGAGATGCCTACATCCCATATCAGGATGCCTAGCTTGAGCCCCAGCTATTTCACTTCCAATCTACTTTCTTGCTAATGTGTGCTCAGAGAAAGCAGATGATAGCTCAAGTGCTTGAGTCCCTGGGCTCCTGGCTTCTACCTGGCACAGCCCTGGCTTTAGGAGGCATTTGAGGATTGAACCAATGGATGAAAGCTTTCTCTCCATTTTTCTCTCTCTCTTCTCCTGCCCTTTGCCTTTCAAATTAAATTAAACTAGAAAGTATAAGAACAAGGACTATAATAATTACCCTTCAATAATAACTGCTGAGCTCAAATTTTAGTTTTTCTTAGGAAAAACATTTTCCTTGTGTTTTCCCTACAATTAGAGCAAAAAGAAAATTCCACTGACCTCTCATTTTTCTGATTCATGTGTCTATATCTCTACATATCTTCATGTGTATATATATCTTCATGTGTCTATATCACTCCAGAATTGAATGTGCGCATCCCACATGGCATCTTAACTCCTTATGCCAAGGCCCACCCCCAGGGTTTACATTTTGACTCTTCCTTTTACTAGATGTATGATGATATTTGGTAATTTGTATTAGTTTGCAAAGCCTCAATTTCCTCACACGAGTATCACCTTTATTTATTTATTTGAAAGGCAGAGTTACAAAGAGACAGAGGCACAAAGAGAGAGAGGTCTTACATCCACTAGTTCATTCCCCAGAAGGCTACAACAGCACGAGCTGCACCCGTCTGAACCAGGAGCCAGGAGCTTCCTCCAGGTCTCCCATGTGGATGCAGGTGTCCAAGGATTTGACACATCTTGTACTGCTTTCCCAGGCCATAGCAGAGATCTGGATCAGAAGTGGAGGAGCTGGGACACAAACTGGTGCCCACATGGGATGCTGGCACTATAGGCAGTGGCTTTACCTGCTACACCACAGCTCCGGCCCCATGTTTTCTTAGAAACATACCTCCATCTATCAACTCCATCTATCAACATACCTCCAACTTTCAAAAGAAGTATCTGCACATATTTAGTGATGGTTGCAGATAGCAATTTGAGTTACTCAAAGGGTTGTCTAATTAAATTTTTCTCCCTCTTAGGCCAGTTAATTATCAGTAATTCTACCCTCAACCTACTACTTTCGAGCTTTTCATTTTAATTACATTAATTAATGACTTCTCAAATTTTCTAGCTAACCTTTCTCTCAATTTATCATTTGGCACCATGAAATTTGGAGTCTGAAAAATTTGCTGAAATCCAGCTTATGCCCCCACCAATGATTTTCATTAGGTAAGATGCTTGCCTCTTGGATACTATTCTTTCATCCATTAAAGACTATGATAAGATTTGAATAAGGATTAGTGTGAGTAAAATTACTTTGTAAACTCTAAAGTATTATGCTAAGATTTGTATTATTTGTTAGTGTTATATGAGAAGAAGTATTGCATAGTATGTAACACGTAAGTCTTAGGATTTGAGAGTCTTGAATTTCAATCCTCTATCAATGAGTATTATTCTGAACAAATTCCTCAGTTTGTCTAATTCTTAACTTGCCTTATGTCAGTGGTGGAGCTAGTAATATCTACCTGAAAGTACTATTGAGAAACCTAGTTAATAAGAAGTGTCCTCCATAATTAAATGTTTACGTAAGACAGTAAAACATAACAGCTAATACCATGAATTTTAGAGCCTAACGACTTTAAGGTTTATATTTCATGGGAAGGGAGATACATAGCAGACCCATAGAATGGCAGATGTCCTAAACAGCACTCTGGCCTCAGAATCAGCCCTTAAGGCATTTGGATCCGGCTGAAAAGCCCATGAGAGTATTTCAGGCATGGAAAGCCAAGACACTCTGGGGGAAAAAAAAAAAAAAAAAAAAAAAAAAAAAACTAAATGAAAGATCTCCGCGAGTGAGATCCCAGTGGAAAGAACAGGTCATCAAAGAAGGAGGTACCTTTCTCTGAAGGGAGGAGAGAACTTCCACTTTGACCATGGCCTTGTCTAAATATGATCAGAGTCAGTGAACTCAGGGGGCTTCCATAGCCTTGGCAGCTCATGACAAGAGCCTAGGGTGATTACTGATGCCATAAACAAGAGTGTCAATTTGTTAAGTCAACAACAGAAGTCACTGTGCACTTACTCCTCATGTAGGATCTTTGTCCTTAGTGTGCTGTACATTGAGATTTAATGCTATAACTAGTACTCAAACAGTATTTTTCACTTTATGTTTCTGTGTGGGAGCAAACTGTTGAAATCTTTACTTAATGTATGATAAACTGATCTTCTGTATATAAAGAGAAACGAAAATGACTCTTGATGTGAATGGAAGGGGAGAGGGAGTGGGAAAGGGGAGGGTTGCGGGTGGGAGGGACGTTATGGGGGGGGTGGAAGCCATTGTAATCCATAAGCTGTACTTTGGAAATTTATATTCATTAAATAAAAGTTAAAAAAAATTTATATTTTATTTTTATAAATACAGAGGGTATGGTTATTTATATTTTTATTTATTAATTAATTTATTTTTGTTTGAAACATCCATCTGCTGGCTCACTCCCCAAATATCTGCAACATCCAGAATTATTTAAGCCAGAGCCAGCTCCTGGAACTCCATTTGAACCTCATCATGTGGTTGTCAGGGACCCAAGTACTTATTCCACCTCCTGAGGTTTCACAGGGTGTGCCTCAGCAAGAAGCTAGAATCGGAGCAGTCAGGACTGGAACTCAGACACTCCAGAACTGAATGTGCACATCCCACGTGGCATCTTAACTCCTTATGCCAAGGCCCACCCCCAGGGTTTACATTTTGACTCTTCCTTTCACTAGATGTATGATGATATTTGGTAATTTGCATTAGTTTGCAAAGCCTCAATTTCCTCACATGAATATCACCTATTTCATAAAGTTTTTGTAAATAATAGTACAAAAGAAAACAATGTATAGGGTAAGCATTTGGCCTAGCAGTTAAGAAGTCCGTTAGAGTGTCTAGGTCCTGCACTGCAGAGCTTGGGTTCTATCCCCAGTCATGCTCTAGCTCTTGATCCGAGCTTCTTGCTAATGTGGACCCTGGGAAGCATCAGGGAAGGTTCAAGTAACTGAGTTCCTGCCACCAACTGTGGGAGACCTGGATTGCTGTTCCTTTTTTCCCATCTTTGACCTTAGCTCAGCTCCAGCTGATGCAAGAATTTGGGAAGTGAACCATCAGATAGGGTGTGTGTGTGTGTATGTGTGTGTGTGTGTGTGTGTGTCTGGCTGGCTGGCTGTCTTTCAAATATATAATTTTCAAAATATTTTAAAAGAAGAGCTATTAATTTCAGCTCTCTGATCAGTCTGATTCTTTGAAGTCATCAGAAACATATTTTCTAAATAATCCCTATCAGTGAAAAGCATTCTTCCACATTACCTCTTTACATAATAGAGTTTTATTCACTTAGCTTTTCAGAATCTCTTCACACTGACTCTATAGCAGGCTTCCTTGGAGGAAGGTTATATTCCAGACCAGAAGCACTGAAGTGAACTGCAGAGCACTATCAAGTCTAGAGGAAGACTGGGAGATCAGGCTGTAAGGTGAGGAGAATGCAATAAAACAAGAAGCAGGGTCAGCAATACAAGATATCTGTTTCTGGTATCAAATCAAGGTAGAAGACACAGAGAATGGGCAGTTTCCAAGTCAAGGTTGAAAGTTCGTGAGTTGTGAGCCAGGAGATTAAAGGAAGGGCCACCGTGAGGGTCCGAGGCAGTCAGGGAAGCAGAGTGTGACAGATCATGCCCACAGATTAGGGCCAGCAGCTTAACACCTGAGCGGGGTTTACCTAAACGCCATTCACTGTCTATATACTGGCAGGGTTCTCACCTGTTCACTACTCCAAAAAGAACACCAGATTTCTTTGCTTCCTGTAACTCTCATGTATTTTCTCTAAACTCCATACAAATATTTAAATAAAGATAATTAACTCCTCAAAAAAAGAGCTCCTACAATCTTCTACCTCTCGTGTATTTCCCTTCATGAACTTCAGACGATATCATAGATCTTTAAAATGAAATTGTTAATGTTGGCCGGCGCCGCGGCTCACTAGGCTAATCCTCCGCCTAGCGGCGCCGGCACACCGGGTTCTAGTCCCGGTCGGGGCGCCGGATTCTGTCCCGGTTGCCCCTCTTCCAGGCCAGCCCTCTGCTGTGGCCAGGGAGTGCAGTGGAGGATGGCCCAGGTGCTTGGGCCCTGCACCCCGTGGGAGACCAGGAAAAGCACCTGGCTCCTGGCTCCTGCCATCGGATCAGCGCGGTGCGCCGGCCGCAGCGCGCCGGCCGCGGCGGCCATTGGAGGGTGAACCAACGGCAAAGGAAGACCTTTCTCTCTGTCTCTCTCTCTCACTGTCCACTCTGCCTGTCAAAAAAAAAAATAAATTAATTAAAAAAAAATAAAAAAAATAAAAAAAATGAAATTGTTAATGTTGATCATTTTTCCACTGACATACACTGGATCAAGAGTATTTTCATGTGGATTACATCTTAAACCAGGGAAACAGCATTACCCCCAAATATTACCTGACCATGTAGGAATTCTCTGTTTGGAAATTCGGAGTGTCCAAGGGACCCTGTGTTGGTGCAGACATCAGTTAAATTGGTACCAGTATCACCAGTTGCAGCCGTTGATGTAGAAAACTGATATGCTGAGTTGTGAGTTCTGTAGATGGTTGGATTCAGGAATGGCTGAAGACCAAAAGAAAAAAAAGATAAGAAAAATAGGAAGGTACTGAATATTACTTCTAAAGTAATATAATCCTCACAAACCTAAGTCAGACTGTGACACATCATGGGTCTGTTTTGATGAAACATGAAGATCATTTGATTATATGACTAAAGGAGACTGAAGGAGTAAATCTTCTCAAAAGAAAAAAAAGGAAATCCATTTGGTCATCATAAATTGCTCTTAATTATTTTATTTAAGTATTTACATTAAAATCATATTTAATACATTTGTTAAGTATAATTATGTTGCAAACTGCTGAAGTATGGTTATCTTCTTGGAATTATATCTATGAAATACATGAAATATGTTCTCTTTATAGTTCATTACTTTGCCCTGGACCAGGATCGGCTCTCTTAGGCATTTGAGGAGTGAACCAGAGGATGGAAGATCTGTCTCTCCCTCTATGTCAGTCTGCCTTTCAAATAAATAATTAAATCTTTATTTGATGATTTCTCTCTTTCATATGTTAATGTAATGAGCTACATTGCTACCTTTTGAACCACTCTGACAATAATCATCATACATGAAAATACTTCAGATAATGTGAAAATGTGAAATTAAAAGTATGACTTTGTTTTGGTATATTTTTCATAATATTGTGGGAAATGTTTATTATGAAAAAAGAATGCACAGGTTTCAAATTTTTTTAATCCAAAATAAATCTATACTTCTAATCCCATTTTACAGGAACTCTGAAGTCTCTGCATATTTTTGTTGGTTTTTAATTTTATTTAAGTTATTCAAGTTTCATGTATTTCATATATACAGATTTAGAAGCATGGTATTACTTCCCACCTTACCCTCCCTCTCATCCATGCTCCAACCCTAGTAAGTAAATCTATTAAAAAATAGAATCTGTAAACAAAATAGTAGATAGTGAAAGGATAAACAGTAACTTAGATGAAAGAACAATGTTTAATGATATATAGCACCGAATGTTGATTATAATAAATAATAATACATTGGACATTTCAAAATTGCTGAAAAGATTTTAAATATTTTCACTAACAATATTGTAAGCCTGTGAAATGATAGATTTGCTAACTAGCATGGTTTAATCATCCCACAATAAAATATATATCAAAACATCATATTGTACTCAATAAATATCCACAACTGTTTTTCAAGATATTGAAATGAATAATAGAATTAATGAAACCATCAGATACAAGATTAATCTGTAAAAATTAATTGGATTTTCATATAGTAATAAAGGAATATTTTGAAATTAAATATTAAAATAAAATAATAAAAATTAAATAAATATTTGAAATTAAGTTTAATATCATTTAAAACATCACCAAAACTATCAGGAATAAGTATAAAGAGGAATATATTTTATCTCTATATTGAAACCTCTAGTCATTGTTAATGAAAGTTAAAGAAGACAAACATGAATGGAGAAATAAAACCACATTATAGATAGAAGTTAGATAGTACAAGAGTTCAATTCTCACAAATTGATATGCAAACTCAAAACTCTCCCAAAGTTCCAAAAATATTTCTGTAGATAAAAAGAATTGATTCCAAATACTTATAAAGACCAAATACTTACAAATACTTGCAAAACGACCTTGAGTAACAAAGAATATCTTAAAGGAAAAAATACTGGAGAAGAACTATCAGATTTCAATACTAATGATAAAGCTGGAGTAATTAACGCAGGGATAAATTTCAAATGTCATAGACCTAAATGTGTAAGTAAAACAATCAAACTTCCAGATAAAAATGTGGAATATCATCATTCCTTCTGGTAGGAAAATATTTGTTAAATATAACACTGAAAGCCTAATAATAAAAGAAAAAAATAATAAATAAAATTCATTAAAATTAAGAACACACTTGGGGACAGCTCTGTGGCCCAGAGGTTTAAGCCACCATCTGCAGTGCCAGCATCCAATATGGGCACTGATTCAAGTCCTGGTTGCTCTGTTTCCAATCCAGCTCCCTGTTGATGGCCTGGGAAAGCAGCGGAAAATTGCTCAAGTGCTTGGGCCCCTGCACCCATATTGGAGACCTCTAAGAAGTTCCTGGACCCCGGACCCTGGCTCCTGGCTCCTGGCTTCAGCCTGACTCAGCTCCAGCGATTGTGGCCATTTGGAGAATGAACCAGCAGACAGAAGATTCTCTCTCTCCTCTCTCTCTCTCTCTCTCTCTCTCTCTCTGAATCTTTCAAATAAATAAATAAATCTTTTTAAAAATAAAGAACATACTTTATCATCAAAACAACATTCTTTAAGAAAATGAAAAAGTTATCCATTCAGTGGAAGAAATAGTCACTATAAATATGGACTCATACCCATTAAATGAAGAGCTACTAAAAATTATTAAGCAAAATCCAAACAACCCTATTTTAAAAGGCCTTAAAACTTAAGACCTATACCAAAAATGATTTTAAAATTTTCAATGATCATTTGAAAACCTATCTCAACATCATTACTCACCAGAAGAACACAAATTAAAACCATAATGAGACACCAAAACACACACAAAAATGAATTAAAAAGACAAAGCACTAAGACTGGCAGTGATGTGGAATAGAAAGATTTCTCCTGCTTTGATTATGGATATAAGAATGAGCAGCATAAGCCACACACAAAAGAACACATACTGTATAATCCTATGTATATGTGAAGTTCAAGAAAATGTAGAATGAAATCATGGAGATACACATGAGAAGAGTGGTTACTGCTGGTACTGACCCGGGGCAGGCACAAGGAGATCTTCTTGCGTGCTATAAATGTGTTCGTTCTTGAAATGGGTAGTGGTTATACAAGTATCCACATGATAGATATACGTATGTATGGGAATTTGTGCAAAAATTCATCAAACTGTATACTTAATATGGGTTTATAAATGTCTTACATAAAATGTGTTACATATTAATTACACTCAATCCTACGTGGATATTGACATTGCCAGTTGAATTAAACTCTAAGTTCTCAATGCAATTCTTTACCACAAAAGAATTAATAAGTGATAATATAGAGGTCAGTCTAAAGGATTTGCTAAGTAATTTGCTTCCGAGGCCAGAACTTCACTCACAAAGTGACTTCTAATTTTTAACAATATGTAGAAATCTGAGTTATGAGAACTCTAGACATTACACTACAAACATAGAAAATTAACACACAAATCCAGCTATCATATTTTCAAAACAATTTTTAATGCAATCAAAATCAGATTTCTTGGTTTATGCTTGAATTATGATACCTATAAAGCAGTATTTGAATAGATTTGTAAATTATCACCCCCAAAATTGCTAATTCCTTCAATTAATTAATATTGAAAATACAAACCTCAGCCATGCATATATCAATATATAAAAATATGAATTTTCTTAATTAGCAGTCATAAAATAGATAAAATTGTTTCCATGTAAAATTGATTAAAATTCCTTTTTAGAATAAAGTATATTGTAAAGAAGTATTAAAGTTGCATAAATATCCATAAATATTGAAAATTAGACTCAAAACTATCAGAAATACCAAACTGGTGCCCCCAGTACTCACTGGCTGATTTTCAGGGTGTTCAATATTCACTACGTATTTCCCTTGTTTACTGTGCATTCTTGAGCTGTCAGTGTCACCAGCTTAACTCCAGAAACATTTTTCAGCCTGTTCATTGCCCTTTATACCTGCAAACTTGAGAAATAATTAAGTTGATTAATATTAAATCTAGTATGAGACATCAGTCCCAGTGTGGATTAGGTTAAATAATAAATAATTATTCTTTATATGGGATCCACCTTACAGGAAGAAGTGGATGTTAAGCAATTGCGTAGATAGAAGAAAACCAATGCCATCTCTGTGACTATGCTCTCAATGGTATTCTACCTGGTGGCCTACCTCGTAGTTTAAAAAAAAAAAAAAAAAACAACAACTCTGCAATGATATGCAATTCTCCCTTTCCTTCTATCATCAAAAACAGGCCAGGACAGCATTCTGAACTAAGTGAATGTTGTTGGTTCTTTTCCAACCAGACATCCAGACATGACCATCTTTTCCTGGATGGGCAGAAACTTCTAGAATTCATGACTTCTTGGGTTCTTTCTCATGGTCTGAAACTTTTCCTGTCTATCCTCTCTGCTTCTGGAAAAAAAAAATCTTACTTGGTTGAGGCTTTCTCAAACCCCAAGCCAATTAGATAGTTAATATGATAATCAAGTCTCTGTGAATGCATTTGCCAAGGCCCCTTTCACCGGTTGTCCCGTGGGCTAGCGTGCATGGCTGCCCAGATGAGTACTCCTGATCGTGCTTGCTGTCTAGTATCAGTGCACTAATTCAGGCAGAGCTCTTCCAACTTCTGCAAATTATTTTCTAAAGCAAAAGACTTTTCTCTTACCCATAGAAATTTGGCAAGTTCTCAAAGATAACTGGCAAGAATTATGAGAGGACTTTTAACCTGCGAAATGAAGTTATTAGTTGGCTCCCAACACTTTCATCTGGAAATCCTAAATAAAATTGTTGCAGAAAAGTGTATGTAAAGAATGGTGCTTAAATAACCTAAAAGTGTAAAAATATCTCTTTAGTAGTAATTAGCCCAAAAATAATTTCCTGCAAATGAACCAGCAAGAAGCAAATATGTATGGCTTTCTGAGGAAAATGTCTCATTTATCACTATCTGACCAGATTTCTATCAGACTTCAAAGAGAATGATAAGAGATCTTGCAATTCAATCATCTAATTTTAAAAACAAGAAAATTTGTGCCCAGAGAGAGCGGAAGCAACAAAAATTAGTTGTATGGTGGAATTTGGCTCTTGCTCATTCAAATGTCTTCTCCCCCAACTACCTTATATACTGGTGAGATCAAGGGAAAATTGAGACAAACGTTTCAAAGATATGGCTGTAGAAGGGATCCCACATGGGATTCCTAATATCTGGTGTCACCTGAGACTGAATCACTCTTAGGAGTAGGATCTGAGAGCCTGATTTTGGTGTCCCACTGCCAGGTAATTCTTACTCAAAGCTTGAGATATGTTTTACTCATCAATGATTCCAAGGACGGTTGTAGAATACCTTAATATCTTTCGGAAGAAAATTGTGTATGTAAAGATACCTAAATTTTCTCGAGTTAAAACATGGTTAACTGGTGTAGCCACTGAGGAAGACAGTATGGAGATACTTCATAAATATGAATATAGACCTACCATATGATCCAGCCATCCCACTCCTGAGAATTTACCCAAACCAAAAGAAATCAGCATCTGAAAGAGTTTTCTGTACCCCCATGTTCATTGCAGCACAATTCACAATAGGTATTATATGGAATCAACCCAGATGTGGATCAACTGTTGACTGGATAAAGAAATTATGGCATATATACAGTATGGAGTACTACTCAGCTGTAGAAAAAAATGAAATCTCATCTTTTGCAAAAATATGGACATAAATGGAAACCAATATACTTAGTGAAATAAGCCAGTCCCAAAAAAACAGATATAATATGTTTTTCCTGGTTTGAGGTAACTAACAGAGTATCTAAAATGTAACATATTGGACTAAAATGGACATTTTGAGATTTGATGATTGTTTACAGTTCTTGTCTCTTCCACTAAGGAACAATGTTATTTTTTTTCTTCATTGTATTTGTTGAACTCTTTTACTTAGTGTAGGGTTAACGTTAGGATCATTAAGTAAACTAAAAATAGATCTTTGTAAAAGTTAGAAGTCAGAATGGGGGAGGGAGGTAGAAGAAGGTTTGTAGCAAGGGCAGGAAGGAGTTTGGGAGGAGTTCCTAAATCTGTATATATGAAATATATGAAACTTGTATAACTTAAATAAAATTTTAAAAAAATTAAAAAACATGGTTAAGTTTTTAATTGCTTATTAATTTAAAAAGCACCTATGGAGCATTCATCAGACCCAAATATCATACAAGGTGCTGAGAGTGTAAAGGATGATGAATCAGAGTCAAGATTCCTGCCCTCCTGGAGCATGGTAAATACATAGTATGTATTAAATGGTTTTACCCCATCTAAACAGCTCTTTCTATTTTATTTTTGAAGGCTTTGAAAGTCAAAGTTCCAGAGAAAGGGTCATCCCCAGATGACCGCACTGCCAGGGTTGGGTCAGGCAGAAGCCAGGAGCTTTATCCAGCTCTCTCAAATGGGTGGCAGGAGCCCAAACACATAGGCCATCTTCCACTGCTTTTCTCAGGACATTAGAGGAAGCTCGATTGGAAGTAGAGCAGCAAGGATACAAATAAGTGTCCATATTTGATTCCGGCTGCAGACAGCAGTTTTATCTGCTACACCACAATGCTGGCCCCCAGGTTCTCTTATTAAAGATAATTTTCATTGATTTGAAAAGCAGAGAGACAGAGAGAGAAAGACCTCTTCCATACACTGGTTCCCTCCCTAAAGGGCCTCAACAGCCAGAGCTGAGATAGACTAAATCCAGGAGCTAAAAACTCCAACCAGGTTTCCCCACAGGTGACAGGAGCCCAAAGACTTGGGCCATCATCTGCTGCATTGCCCAATGCATTTGGAGGAACCTGGATCAGAAGGTGAGCAGCCAGGCCCCAACCTGGCACTCCACTTTTTGGGATGCCAGCATCATAGACAACAGCTGTGCCACAACACCAGCCCCTAAAATCCTCTTTTAAATGTACTCTTTAGATAAAAATTTCCATTGTAATCCAGTGAAAGTGAAATAAAATAGCTCTGGGTCTACAGAACATAAAATGCATATGAAAAAGCTATAGAAGAGACTTCTTCCAAGGAATTATCAGAGATAATGTCTTCCCCTTCATGTTATTATTTTAAGATTTATTGAATTATTTGAAATTCAGAGTTACACAGAGGAGAGGCAGAGAGAGAGAGAGGTCTTCCATCCGATGGTTCACTCCCCAAATGGCTACAATGGCCGGAGCTGTGCTGATCCAAAGCCAGGAGCCAGGAGCTTCTTCCAGGTCTCCCACATGGGTGCAGAGGCCCAAGGACTTGGACCATCTTCTACTGCTTTCCCAGGTTACAGCAGAGAGCTGGATCGGAAGTGGAGCAGCCAGGTCTTGAAACAGCACCCATGTGGGACGCTGGTGCTTCAGGCCAGGGCATTAACCCGCTGTGCCACAGCACCCCCTCCCCCTCATGTTAAACTAAGCCAATGAAAAGGCCTCTGGGACTGTATACCTAGTGTGATCATACCATTTACCACCCATACAAAAGAGAGCAAAAGGAGGTAGCACCAATAATTTTATAATGACAACAGTATTCCATGCAAACCAGGACATGTGGCCACTCAGCTGGAACCCACATGAATTTGAAAATTCACTAGTACTAACCATGACCAATAGATGAGACCATGAATTGTAAATAAACTTAGTATTTCTACTGAATACATGCTTCTGTTGAATATATATTTCTCTTGAAATTTTCAAAAATCTAATATAGCATGGTACTGAAACACACATTTCAGTTTTGCACTGCAGTTCCATAACTATGAAGTAAGTGAAATTCCACCAATATGTGCCATTCTTTAAATAATACATGGAATGTGTGTGTGTACAGTTCTGTCATTGGCAAAACAATATCAAAATCCCACCTTCACTGTCATTGACTGATTAACTGCTGTAATAGTTAAAGCAAGACTGAAAAGTAAATTACCATGTACTTAAATTTCTCATATAAAATTCAAGCGTTATTTTTCTAAGGAATGTTTTTGTGCACTTATTACATTCCAGGCCAGCAGCTAGAGCAAAGCACACCTGTGTTATTACAATGTGCAAAGGAAACAGAGAGAGCTTTCACTGGAATGCTGAATATCTCCTAGGAAAGTTTTTTATAACTACAGAGTTTGAAGCCAAAAGAATTTGGAAGTCTATAATGGTTGAAAATGTTTGAAAATCCCTTAACAATACATCATTTTTTAGCAAAAAGAACACAGAGTCTGTTAATATAAGTCATCGATCATTATAAAGTGAATCACACTATAGCTTTAAAGATGACAAAAAATTAATTTATTGATCATATTACCCACATCAAACATTTCCATGGCTGAAATTTCACCATGACCTCAGAGTAATCAAAACATCTTTGTATCTCTGCTTTGGTCTTTTAAGGTGATGAGAACCAAAATGACAGCTCCAACTCTCTCATCTTCAGCAGCCTTTTAGGCCAGAGCATTATTATATTTCATCATGTTGTGTTGAATGATTAAGTGGTAACCAAATAGATACCAGATCTCAAAGGCTTCTGTACAGTAAGAAACAAAACATGACTTCAGTAAACTAGGGTATTACTTTTTCTTGACATAAAAAGAAGGCTACAGGAGGACAGTTCATGTGCAGGTGAGAGGAAGGAAAACAAAACCTGCATCCTGTGCTGAAGAATGTCACTAGGGCACACTACGTGGGTGCTCTCCACACTGGCCTCTGACTAATTTGCATCTTGGCATTAATATCATTGATATTTCTCTGAATGATACCTACCACATTTGATGCATACCACACTGATCATATCTAATCCTACTAATTCCTTCTTCATTAAGTATCATTAGCCTGTTTTCCTGATGAAATACCAAAGTATTTAGTGATAACTTATGAGTCCCAAGATAAGTTTGTGGCTACCAATTCATTCACCCAAGAACTGGTTATTAAATTTCTACTACATTCACTGTGTTTCATTACATATATGGGGTCAAGCACATTAGTGACCAGTAGAATGAGCATGTAGCATGCGCAAAAAATAGACCTTTGTTGTCATAAGTCATTGTAATCTTCATGATGCTTATTTTTTTAAAGATTTATTTTATTTATTTGAAAGACAGAGTTAAAGAGAAAGGTAGAGACAGAAGAGAGGTCTTCCATCTGCTGGTTCACTCCCAAAATGGCTGCAATGGCTGGAGCTGCGCCTGTCCAAAGCCAGGAGTTTTTTATGGGTCTCCCACATGGGTGCAGGGGCTCAAGAACCTGGGCCGTATTCTACTGCTATCCCAGGCCATAGCAGAGAGCTGGATTGGAAGAGCAGCTGGGACCAGAACCTGCACCCATATGGAATGCCAGCGCTTCAGGCCGGGACTTTAGCCCACTGCGCCACAGCGCTGGCCCCTTCGTGATGTTTATTAGTGCAGCAAAAACCAGTCAATCCAGACTAACACAGTGACCCAAGTGGTCAGCAATGAGACATCAGACCTCAGCACCTCAAGCCTGCAACATGAGTATCAGGGCATAGTAGCTGATAGAAACCTCTGCCCTTCAATATTCGAATTTGGGACTTGAACTATTAAGTTAATTTTTCTGAGCCATGGTGACTTTGGAATTTGGGCAGGGCGTAAGCACTGTGGGGTGCTGGAATAGACTTAGATACAAAGAATATGGTGTGGACTGGTGTTGTGGTATAGGGGGTTAAGCCACCCACCTCCTGCAGCTCTAGCATCCCACATGGATGCTGGTTCAAGTCCCAGCTTCTCCACTTCCTATCCAGCTCACTGTTAATGTGCCTGGGAAAGCACAACCAAGTGCTTGGGCACCTGCAACCATGTGGGAGACCCAGAAGAAGCTCCTGGCACCTGGCTTTGGCTTGGCCCAGCCCCAGCTGTTGTAGTCATCTGGGGAGAAAATCTTTTTTTCTCTGTCTCTCCCTCTCTCTCTGTAACTCTGCCTTTCAAATAAATAAAATGAATCTTTAAAAAAAAAAGAAAGAAAGAATATGTTGAAAATGACTAAACATGTTGGAAGTGGAGTTGTTTTGTATAGACACAGAGCCAAGACAGTGACTAATGGGGAATAAAGCCAGTCACTGAAGGCTTATTGGAGGGTGTGAATCTTGAGCCAGATCTTTTTTTTTAAAGATTTAATTATTTATCTATTTGAAAGTCAGAGTTACAGGGAGAGAGATGGAGAGACAGAGAAATAGACATCCTCCATCCGCTGGTTCACTCTCCAAACCAGAGCTGGGCCAAGCCAAAGCCAGGAGCTTCTTCTGGGTCTTTCACATGTGTGCAGGCCCCAAGCACGTGGGCCATCCTCCCATAGGCCATCCTCCTATGCTTTCCCAGGCTCATTAGCAAGGAGCTGGATGGGAAGTGAGCACCCAAGGCATGAACCAGAGCCCATATGGGATGCCAGCACTATAGGCTGTGGCTTAACCTGCTGTACCACAGTGCTGTCCTCTCAGATCAGATCTTAAAGGAAAATAAGTGTTGGGAAAAGAGAGAAAAGGCAGGCATCACTTAAAAAGAAAGCCTTGGAGAGAGAATTAAAGTGTGAAAAATAATGTGTGTTGGTGATAGAAATAGTGAAAAGCACCTTTGTTTTTAAAGCTATAGACATGAGACTTCCTCTGTGGGGAGCAAACCGGACTAGACTGAGTTACTGGAATTAAGACTTATTCTATGCATCTGCTCTCCCACAATATGGCGCTGGGAGAGAAGTAAACAGCTTCCGCACAGCTGCCTCCAGTTCAACCAATAAACTGTAGGACTTGCTCCTGATTGGAGGAGAGCAGCGTACTCGGCATGTGGGCAGCCGAGTTAGGATTGGCGGAGGAGGACTATAAAGGAGGAGAGAGACGGCATGCACCAGGAACATCTATGGGGAACATCTAAGGGGAACATCTAGCTGAAGGAACACCTGTGCAGCCCCCGAGAAGAGCCGGCCGGCGGTGTGCCGCTCCCCTGCGGAAGTGGGGAATGTGGCCAGGGGGAACTGCCCTTCCACGGAGGTGGAAGGGATAGTAGCCAACCCGGGAAGAACCAGCAGCAAACCCGGGGAGGGCCGAGCAGACGAAAGAACAGCGCAGGGTCCTGTGTTGCTCCTCCACGAAGAGGGGGAGCGACATTCCTCCTAACACCAGGCCCTGTATTAGAGATTCTTATGACCTCTTACTCTTATCTACACCAGCCTCATTACTGAACTCTCTCACCTATTCCCTTCCAAGGGCACTGAGTGATCTTTAAACTCATCCCATGATCTTGCTCAGTACTTAATGGATTCCTAATGCATTCAGGAAAAGTAAATAAAATCCCACACCT
This sequence comes from Oryctolagus cuniculus, assembly GCF_051225735.1. Taxonomy (NCBI): domain Eukaryota; kingdom Metazoa; phylum Chordata; class Mammalia; order Lagomorpha; family Leporidae; genus Oryctolagus; species Oryctolagus cuniculus. The sequence continues at coordinate 23,968,138 of NC_142876.1, forward strand.
TTCACAGAGGCCAAAAGAAAAAAAAATCTGGCCTGCACTATCTGTAGAGCTTTAGCTCGTACCACTACTCCCTCATTCACCAGCTTTTCATATATTCCACAAAAAAACCTGTCTCAAAATATCTGCATGTCTATGTTCTTCTGATTGAGATTTCTTCCCCTCTTCTAGTCTACCTTCCCCAGGGTCATTCCTATCCATCTGGACAAAATAATGACCCTCCCAAAGGTGTTCACCTAGTAGTACTCACAGACATACTAGGTATATGGCAAAGAGGAATTAACATTACAGGTGGAATTGAGGTTGCTATTTAGCTGACCTTAAAATAGGGAGATTATCCTAGATTATGCAAATGGAACCAATGTAATTATAGAATCCTTAAAACTGGAAGAGGAAGGAAGAGTGAGTCACAGAAAGGGATGTAACTAAAATGGTCAGAGATTGCATTTTTGCTGATTTCAAAGAAGGAAGAAGAGGGTCATGAGCTAAGGAGTGTGGGTGGAACCCAGAAGCTGGACAAAGCAAGAAAGCAGTTCTCTCCTAGAGTCTCTAGAAGGAACATAGCTCAACTAATATGTTTTATCCCAGAAAGACTCTGAATAGGATTTATAATCAGAACTATAAGATCATAAACTTGTATTTCTGTAAGTCACTAAGTTTGTGGCACTTGTTATAGTAGCCACAGAAAATGCAGACTCCATCATTCAAGTCTCAGTTTAAGTCTTACTCTCCAATTTACCGAGTTCTTCTACTTTCATAACCTGCCCAGGACTAAGTATTTTCTTAGGACTTATTTCAGTTGGCAATTCAATAATCATTTTGTGGTTGTTTGTTAATATCCATTATCTGTTCTGTATCTAAATTTTCACAAAGGTGAGGACTGGGTCACTTTTTTTATCATCACTTTATTCCCAGCACGCATTACATAGTGGACACACTACAAGAGTTTATTGACGACGGCACCGCGGCTCACTAGACTAATCCTCCACCTTGCAGCGCCAGCACACCGGGTTCTAGTCCCGGTCGGGGCGCCGGATTCTGTCCCGGTTGCCCCTCTTCCAGGCCAGCTCTCTGCTGTGGCCAGGGAGTGCAGTGGAGGATGGCCCAAGTACTTGGGCCCTGCACCCCATGGGAGACCAGGAGAAGCACCTGGCTCCTGCCATCGGATCAGCGCGGTGCGCCAGCCACAGCACGCCAGCCACAGCACGCCAGCCGCGGCGGCCGTTGGAGGGTGAACCAACGGCAAAGCAAGACCTTTCTCTCTGTCTCTCTCTCTCACTGTCCACTCTGCCTCTCAAAAAAAAAAAAGTTTATTGAATAAAATGTATGATATGGAATGTGTGTTTCCCCATTCACGTTTTAACCATTAGACCAAACACCTGCCTCATCTGGGGTAACGCTTACTGACAGTTAATCCTTCTCAGTGAATAACACTGTCCATAAAAGCTGGTGCCTTTAAAGCTACTGAAGAACTTCTAAAGAAGTTCCACAGCTCACTTTCAACATTTTCCAGAACTGACTGAGACCCAATGAGTACAGCATCCAAACCTGCATCCAAATTGATCAAGTTAAAACTCCAATTCTAATCCATAAAAAGCACTTAGAATACAGGGCAAAAAAGAATCTGAGTATTTTTCAATTATGACCTTTGAGTGCAGAGATTCTTCATGACAAACATTTTTAAATTAAGAGAACTGGATAAAAGTGTCACAGCTTTTCTTTGAACTTTCATGACTGGGCACCTGCACACACATTCATTCGTGCATGCACACATTCAACCAGTATTTCCTGAGGCTTCTTCGTGCCATGCCTGTGTAAAATATCTCATAAGCATTTTCTCATTTAATCCTCAGCACTGCATTTATAAGCAGGTAATGCCAGTGTTTCCATTTCATACACAAGGAAACTGAGTTTCTGAGATCTAAGAATCCACCCAAGATCACACAGCAAGGGAGGAACTGGGAATCAGTTTTCCTCCTAGCAAACTTCTACCCCTGCATCAAAACCCACCTTGAGTGCTGCTCCTCAGTGTGGCCTCTGCACCAGCCTCAGACAGCACTGCCTCTGTCTTCTCGCTCTCTATGCCTTCAGTATTGCCTCCGAATGGCTTCTGGATCAGCCATTTCTGGGTGTCTCTTTTTGGATCTGTCCTTTCTAAAATTTAAGTTCCTCAAGGAGAGAAATGGTAACAAAATTGTGTATTTTTACACCATTATTTATTAGCAAAAAAAAAAATAGTAAGCTGAAGATGAAGGTGGATGACACACTTACTGACATCCAGGAAATATAATAGAGGAAGTTTTCTTTTTTTTTTCTCTGGCACTTTGGGTAAGAATGATTCAGGCCAGGGCTGGCACCGTGGCTCACTTGGTTAATCCTCCGCCTGGGGCACTGGCATCCCATATGGGCCACGGGTTCTAGTCCTGGTTGCTCCTCTTCCAGTCTAGCTCTCTGCTGTGCCCCGGGAGGGCATTGGAGGATGGCCCAAGTGCTCAAGCCCCTGCACCCACATGGGAGACCAGGAAGAAGCACCTGGCTCCTGGCTTTGGATCAATGCAGCGCCGGCAGTGGTGGCCATTTGGGGAGTGAACCAATCGAAGGAAGACCTTTATCTCTCTCTCTCTCACTGTCTATAACTCTACCTGTCAAATAAAAAAAAAATGATTCAGGCTTTAATTACATGTGGAAAAGGAACACAGTTAAAATTTGGCAGGAGACAAAGTGCTCTTCACCTACAGCACCGTGCAAGGAGCTCAGGTCATGACTCCCCTTCTCCTCCAAGAACAGGTTCCATGCATGAGCTGCTGCCACACCCCATGCCCACACCACCCTCAGGGCCACCCAGATGCTTGTCATCTCAGAGGGTGGAGCTGCACACTTTCTCCAGTAAGCCCACTTGCCACACAACCTAGGGCAGTCACACAAAAAGAACTTGCTCCCAGGGATTAAGGGAGGAGCTTGGCAGGGATAAAATTCCAGGACATGAGAATTACCACAGGTTTGGGTGTTTGAGCTTCAGGTCCTAGAAATAAGACTCAGTCTTGGAGACACTTTGGACCCCATATCCAAAAGGGAGACAGAAACTGTGTCACCTACCCCACAATGCTTAGGAATGGACACCCCCTACTAGAACAGGACCTCTCCTGCAACAGTCATCAAGTGGGATCAGAAGGAACTTGTATCCACACCTAGAGAAAGAGAATCACTTCTTTACATTGCTTTAACTCATAAATAGCACTTACTATACATCAGGCAAGTCTTCTAAACCCTTTATGAATATTAGCTCATTTAATCCTAACAGTCCAAGGAATTATTTTCCTGACTTTACAAAGAACCTGAGGCACAAAGAAATTAAGCATCTCACTTAAGTCACACAGCTAGGAAGCAGCAAGGTAAAAATTGCACCAAATCCCTTTGATTTCAGAGTCCATTTATTTTAACCATAATTTCATATTGCATCCTATCTTCATACAGCGTAATGTTTTCATATTACGATAGTGTCCCAAATTCATCAAACACTGCTATCACTTTCAATGATGCTTTCAGTCTAGCCTGTCCAACAGGTCCTGTAAAAGGGCCCCATCCCGCTATTTTACCCCTGCCCATGTCCCAGCTCAAGAAAGTCCCTCTTTCTCAGTTTCCAGCAGCTACCTCAGGAGCCTCCCAGCTACCAATCTATCTCCCCCCAAGTCAACTATTAATTATTTCCTTGCCAAACCTTTTTGCATACAATGGTCTTCATGGTTCATGCTTCATCAACAATTTTTCTACTTCTCAATGGGTTGAGTTCCAATATCTCTTCCTGCCTTTCAATGACCGGTGATCCCAGCTCCTCTGGTCGATTGTGTTTTTGATGACTTCCCTTTCCTACTCTATGTGTCGCTCAACCAAGCCAAGCCCATCCCTTCAGTGCTGCCTGGAAACCCGCCCTTAGTCCTCCTTGTGTGCATTCCAATACAGTGCTCCTTTGCACCGCTTGGGATGGCCTTCCTTTTCTATCTATTGAAGACTGACCCAATGTGAGGGTCTCCCCTCTGAAGCCTGCTCTCAAAGTCTCTTCCACCTCAATTCTGAATTTAAGGCTGGCAGAGTTCTCCCTTGCATGCAGATAAACTTGACTGGAAGTTTGAGCTCCTGCTGGGAGCAAGATACTCCAGTCTCCCCCCCAAAGTACATCCTGCATTTGATCTCCACTGGACTGCCCTAAGTTCACATCACCTTGAGGGCTCCCTTCTCAATCCTTTTGCTTTCCTCATCACTCCTTGCTGTCCCCACACATTTATTTTGCTGCTTCTTTTCTTTTAAATCAAGCAGAGGACTGAGTGAATCTAACCCTTAGTCCAAAACACAGTCTCATCTTTGCAAGACTCTTCTTTGATATTATTTTCACCTTTATCTTCACATTTTTCTCCTTTTCACTCTACCTTACATACTAATTTGTTTTCTATGTGGTTATACAAAATGAGAATGACATATTTATTCCAGCTGTTTTTGCTATGCTTGTAAGACCCATCAATATGGCACTACAGAATCAACGCACGGATTTCAATTTTTGGCACCAAAATAAGTTTATCCTTTAAATCAATTTTTTCAGGAAATTTTCAAAAAGCCTAAAATTCAGAATTACTTGGCCATATATGTAGTCTTACTTTGTTTTTTTTTTTTTAATTTTATTTATTCATTTGAGAGGCAGAATTAGAGAGAGGGAAAGACAGAGAGATAGGTCTTCCATCTGCTGGTTCACTCTCCAAATGGCCCCAATGGCTGGATCTGGGCCCATCCAAAGCCAGGAGCCAGGAGCTTTTTCTATGTTTCCCACGTGGATGCAGGAGTCCAAGTACTTGGGCCATCTTCTACTGTTTTTCCAGGCCATAGCAGAGAGCTGGATCTGAAGAGGAGCAGCCAGGACATGAAGCGGGGCCCATATGGCATGCTGGCTCTGCAGGCAGAGGCTTAGCCTACTATGCCACAGCACTGGCTCCTGTAGCCTTAAAATTTGACCAAGCAGATGATTCCAGACCCGTCATCAACATGGACAGCATTCATCCAGCTTCACAATCTTTTTTTTTCCAGTGCAATAAGATTTCAATTCTTGTTGTGCCATCCTTGGAAAAACACCTAAGAAACTTTTAAATAAAACCCATGCCCAAGCCCCACCCTGACTATTTAGATCTTCACCCCACAGTGTGGGACATGGGTGCTAGATTTTAAAACCTTCCCAGCTGATTCTAAAACACAGCCAGGGTAAAGAAGCTGGGGTGTAAAGTATTGTATTATTGTTTTAATTTGCTTTTTTCTTGGGTAACTCACGATAAACATAACTTCCTTTGTTAATTAACTGTTCTCCTGAACGTTTACCTGGTTAAAGCAAGTTAAAATTATGATCAGATATGAACTTAAAAAAGGGGAAAATACTTCCGACAGAAATATGGAACACCAGGATGGAGGGACAATCTCCGCTAGCTTCAGGGATAGTGTGATTAGGACACCTATCTCAACGCACAACGCTTTGGTTTTCTAAATCCTCTCTGGAATCCATCTCCTCCTTACCCAAGTGATGCTTCCTCTATCACCACCCAGCACCAGCAGACCCAGGAGGAGCAACTGCTCGGTGCCTCTGTTGGTAAGCACTCTCTTGGCTGGCTAGCTGTCTGCGCTTGCCAGCTGGCTGATGCCAATCACTGAGCGATGTGCCTTGCAGCTGTTACGGTGGAAGCTCCTCTGTCATCACTGACTGACAGCCAATGGAGTCAATTACTGTCCCTGCCCCAGCACGTTACAGAACTCTGCAAGTAGCTGCCAGGTAAAGAACTCTGCCTGTTTACAAGTGAACTGGCAAGGACAAGATCTTATCTTCCTCCATGTTGCCCAGCAGCTAATCTGGGCTTTGAATATTCACACCATCTGAAACTGGTTTGGGGACATGCACAGAGATTCTGTTCAGGGTGCAAATTCTTTAGGTTGCATGGAGACAGTGCAATAAATGAGACATTTCTTGGTTCTCCAACTGTGCTCTAAGGTGTTGTGCTAAGTAATATATTACCCACCAATACAAAGAAAATCCAAAGATCTACAGCAATGTCTGAGATATGGCTCCAAAAACTCCAACACTGGACTACATCCTACCCCTGCCACCTAAGTACCTATGAAGGCAAAACTCAGGGAATCAGGATATTTAAAGTCTCCAGATGATTTCAATGTGCAGCCAAGTTGATGAATCTGAGAATTCCTTCTTCAGCTTCCCTTCTGCCTGGAGTTCTTCTGAGAGACAAAGGCCAAAGAGCCCCAAGTTAAACTGTATGGGGGAAGGGGGTGCTTTTTTAATTCTCTGAAACAGTTTCTTGGATCTGCTACATAAACTGCTAGAAATATAATTGCTGAGAATATCTAAAGCATACACTGAAAGGACAGGACTTTGACTCATAATTTTCTTCTGATATATCACACTTTGGATGTTTATGATCCCAGACTCACAAAGGTAACTCCAAGAACATGTCAAGATATTGCAATCATATTCCTAATGGATAATTCTATGAATTCATAGTGGATGGAGAAATTAGACACTTCTATAAAGTATGGCTCCTCTGTCCCACTTTTCGATCTCAACTTTGGAATTAGAAGAAAAATTGAAAGTTTTCAACACTGAGTTTTTTAACATAAGGTATGGGGTAGAAGATTATGGGAAAATGGGAAAAAGGTCAATCAAACAACTTCTACTGAGGTATAAGTCCCCAATCCCCACAGAGGAAGAATATCAAACCCATGAATCATAGAAGTATAGCTCACAATTTTTCTTCTCCAAAATAAAAATGAATAATTATTTGATAAAATCAAGTTTATCTTAACTGTAATTGAGGTAAACATTAACTATTTTGTATTACACTCACGAGAAATTTTAGACTCTAGCAATCAAACTCCTGAAACCAAGTTCAGTAACAATTTTCATCCCTCAAATTAAGAGTGAGGTTGTGAGTCTATTGTTAAACAGTTTCTTCTCGGAAAAAAGTCAATTTAGTAAATACTATTCATGAATTTGTTGATAATTTGTTCAGTTATAACGATTAGGCTGTGTCTAGTATTTGGCTGTGACTATGATAACTCTTTTATTAGTCTTTCCATTCACTAACCATAAAATTCATCAAAATGAAAGAAAATCAAAATTTTCCAAACTTTTAAGAATATTTCATTTTCTGAATAAGACTTGTAGGTTTACATGAAAAACATTGTAATTAATGACTATTTCCTTATTTTGTGTTTAGGGAAATGTTAAAAAAAATATGGAAATGGGGACAGTGCAGCAGGTTAAGCCGGCACATGCAATGCCAGCATCCCATATCAGAGTTCAGGTTGAAGTACCTGCTTCACTTCTGATACAGCTCCCTGGTAACACACCTGGGAAAGCAACAGAAAATGGCCCCAAGTATATAGGCCCCTGCAACTCACTTGGGAAACCCAGATATAGTTCCAGCCTCCTGACTTCAACCTGACACATCACCTGTCATTGCAGCCATCTGGGGAGTGAACCAGAGGATGGAAGACTTTCTCTCTCTCCCTCCCTCCCTTTTCCTCTCTCCCTCTATCTCTCTCTTCCTTCCCCTTCCCTTCTCCTTCTCCCTCTGTCTCTCACTCTATCACTCTGCTTTTCCACTAAAAAAAATAAATAAACCATTTTTATAAAATTGTAGTCATTAGCAAAAAAACAAAAAAAAACAAAAAAAAACAAAAAAAAAACCACCTGTTGGATCCATAAAAACTTTTCAGAATGTTGAAAGGATTTTTTGAGCAGGCACTGGGGTGTAGTGTATTAAGCCACTGCCAGCAGTACCAGCATCCCAAATGGATGCCAATTAGTGTCCCAGCTGCTCGACTTCTGATCCAGTTCCCTGCTTATGTGCCTGGGAAAACAGCAAAGGACTGCCCAAGTGCTTGGGCCCCTGCACCCAGTGGAGACTCAAAGAAGCATCTGGTTCCTGGCTTTGGCCTGGCTGGTTGTGGTCATTTGGCCATTCCAGCAGATGAAAGATCTCTCTCTTCTCTGTGTGTATCTTTCTCTCTCTCTCTCTCTCTCTCTCTCTCTCTCTTTTCTCTCTCCTCTCTCTCTCTCTCTCATTCTGTAACTTTGCCTTTCAAATAATAAAGCCAATCTTTAAAAAACAAAAGGATTTTCAACAGCCTTTGTATACACAGACAATGCCATGGCTGAGGAAGAACTTCTAAGATCAATCCCATTCACAATAGCTACAAAAACAATCAAATACCTTGGAATAAACTTAACCAAGGACGTTCAAGATCTCTACGATGAAAATTACAAAACCTTAAAGAAAGAAATAGAAGAGGATACCAAGAAATGGAAAAATCTTCCATGCTCATGGATTGGTAGAATCAATATCATCAAAATGTCCATTCTCCCAAAAGCAATTTATAGATTCAATGCAATACCAATCAAGATACCAAAGACATTCTTCTTAGATCTGGAAAAAATGGTGCTGAAATTTATATAGAGGCACAGGAGACCTCGAATAGCTAAAGCAATCTTGTACAACAAAAACAAAGCCGGAGGCATCACAATACCAGATTTCAGGACATACTACAGGGCAGTTGTAATCAAAACAGCATGGTACAGAAACAGATGGATAGACCAATGGAACAGAATTGAAACACCAGAAATCAACCCAAACATCTACAGCCAACTTATATTTGATCAAGGATCTAAAACTAATTCCTGGAGCAAGGACAGTCTATTCAATAAATGGTGCTGGGAAAATTGGATTTCCACATGCAGAATCATGAAGCAAGACTCCTACCTTACACCTTACACAAAAATCCACTCATCATGGATTAAAGACCTAAATCTACGACCTGACACCATCAAGTTACTAGAGAACATTGGAGAAACCCTTCAAGATATTGGCACAGGCAAAGAATTTCTGGAAAAGACCCGGGAGGCACAGGCAGTCAAAGCCAAAATCAACTATTGGGATTGCATCAAATTGAGAAGTTTCTGTACTGCAAAAGAAACAGTCAGGAGAGTGAAGAGACAACCGACAGAATGGGAAAAAATATTTGCAAACGATGCAGCAGATAAAGGGTTAATAGCCAGAATCTACAAAGAGATCAAGAAACTCCACAAAAACAAAACCAACAACCCACTTAAGAGATGGGCCAAGGACCTCAATAGACATTTTTCAAAAGAGGAAATCCAAATGGCCAACAGGCACATGAAAAAATGTTCAAGGTCATTAGCAATCAGGGAAATGCAAATCAAAACCACAATGAGGTTTCACCTCATCCCTGTTAGAATGGCTCACATGCAGAAATCTACCAACAACAGATGCTGGCGAGGATGTGGGGAAAAAGGGACACTAACCCACTGTTGGTGGGAATGCAAACTGGTCAAGCCACTATGGAAGTCAGTCTGGAGATTCCTCAGAAACCTGAAGATAACCCTACCGTTCGACCCAGCCATCCCACTCCTTGGAATTTACCCAAAGGAATTTAAATTGGCAAACAAAAAATCAGTCTGCACCCTAATGTTTATTGCAGCTCAATTCACAATGGCTAAGACCTGGAACCAACCTAAATGCCCATCAACGGTAGACTGGATAAAGAAATTATGGGATATGTACTCTTTAGAATACTATACCGCAGTAAGAAACAACGAAATCCAGTCATTTGCAACAAAATGGAGGAATCTGGAACACATCATGCTGAGTGAAATAACCCAGTCCCAAAGGGACAAATACCATATGTTCTCCCTGATCGGTGACAACTGACTGAACACCAAAAAGGAAACCTGTTGAAGTGAAATGGACACTATGGGAAACGGTGACTTGATCAGCATAGCCCTGACTGTTAATGAACAACTTAATACATTATCCCTCTTAGTAGTTTTTTTTGTCTGTTCTACTTAATATGACTGGTTTAATTCTGTAATTGATGCACAGTTATTCTTAAGTGTTGAAAATTAACTGAAATGTGATCCCTGTTAAACATGAGTGAGAATAAGAGAGGGAAGAGATGTATAATTTGGGACATGCTCAGGCTGACTTGCCCCAAGTGGTGGAGTTGGAAGCATACCAGGGGATTCCAATTCAATCCCATCAACGTGGCATGTACCAATGCCATCTCACTATTCCAAGTGATCAATTTCAGTTCACAATTGATCATAATGAAAGGACTAAGAGTCAAAGGGAGCACATAAACAAGTCTAGTACCTGCTAACACTAACCGATGGAATAAATAAAGGGGAGAGTGATCCAACATGGGAAGTGAGATACTCAGCAGACTCATAGAATGGCAGATGTCCTAAATAGCACTCTGGCCTCAGAATCAGCCCTAAAGGCATTTGGATCTGGCTGAAAAGCCCATGAGAGTATTTCAGGCATGGAAAGCCAAGACACTCTGGCAAAAGATCTCTGTGAGTGAGATCCCAGTGGAAAGAACTGGCCTTCAAAGAAGGAGGTGCCTTTCTCTGAAGGGAGGAGAGAACCTCCACTTTGACTATGACCTTGTCTAAACAAGATAAGAGTCAGAGAACTCAGAGGGCTTCCATAGCCTTGGAAACTCATGACTGGAGCATAGGGAGATTACTGATGCCATAGACAGGAGTGTCAATTGGTAAAGTCAACAACAGGAGTCACTGTGCACTTACTCCTCATGTAGGATCTCTGTCCTTAATGTGCTGTGCATTGAGATTTAATGCTATAACGAGTACTCAAACAATATATTTCACTTTGTGTTTCTATGGGGGTGCAAACTGTTGAAATCTTTACTTAATGCATACTAAACTGATCCTCTGTAAAAAAAAAAAAAAAAAAAAAAAGAAATTATCAACTCCCAACTTGACTCTCACTGGGATTAAACATGACAATAGGTCTGATCTGATTTCATCATCATTTAAAAAAATCATCTATTATTTTTCACTTTATGTTTCTGTGTGGGAGCAAACTGTTGAAATCCTTACTTAATGTATACTAAGCTGATCTTCTGTATATTAAGATAATCGAAAATGAATCCTCATGTGAATGGAAGGGGAGAGGGAGTGGGAAAGGGGAGGGTTGTGGGTGGGAGGGACAGTATGGGGGGGAAGCCATTGTAATCCATAAATCGTACTTTGGAAATTTATATTCATTAAATAAAAGTTTTAAAAAAAGCTATAATAGAAATATTTAAAAAAAGGATTTTTAAAACAAATATATTTATTTGAGAGGCAGGCAGACAGAGAGGGGGTGGGCTCCCATATGCTGGTTGATTCCCCAAATGACTGAAATGACTGAGGCTGAGCCAGGATGAAGCCAGGAGCTGTGAACTTAACCTAGGTCTCCCACATGAGTAACAGGAACCCAATCACATGAGCCATCACTGCTTTGTCCCAGGACCTTCCTTTGTAGGATTCCAAATTCAGTGGCAGAAGGCAGAAATCAATTCCAGGCAATTTGATGTAAGACGCAGACATTTTAACCACTAAGCTAAATATCTACCCCGAAAAAAGGGCTCTTTGAGTGTCAGTGGCAACAGCAATGACTAATTGGAGAATGGCAGTTACAGCTTCAATGTTAAGTGTTGAGTCCATTCACTGTCACAGTAGTCCCTTGTTTCCCCAATAACAGGCTCAAGCTGGCTGCCGTATCCCACAACCTCACCAGATGAGACGGAGGCAAGAGCACAGAGATTTGTGTTTCTTCTTCCACTATCACTACAGGCACCATCCTCACCTCTATGGTTACTGGACTCAGGCATGCTAAGAGATTCACAATAACCAGTGCCAACAATTTCCTATTGACTGGAAGGAACTGAAGTAAATATTCGATCAATTGACACTCATTTATGATGTCAGTAGTCACCCGAGGCTCTTGTCATGAGCTGCCAAGGCTTTGGAAGCCTCTTGAGTTCACCAACTCCGATCTTATTTAGACAAGGCCATATTCAAAGTGGAAGTTCTCTCCTCCTTTCAGAGAAAGGTACCTCCTTCTTTGATGGCCCGTTCTTTCCACTGGGATCTCACTCACAGAGATCTTTCATTTAGGTTGTTTTTTTTGTTTTGGTTTGGTTTTTTGTCACAGTGTCTTGGCTTTCCATGCCTAAAATACTCTCATCAGCTTTTTACCCAGATCCGAATACCTTAAGGGCTGATTCTGAGGACAGAGTGCTATTTAGGGCATTTGCCATTCTATGAATCTGCTGTGTATCCTGCTTCCCAGGCAGGATCATTCTCTCCTTTTTAATTCTATCAATTATTATTTGCAGACACTGGTCTTATTTATGTAATCTCTTTGAGACTTAATCCTATCTTTTCAATCAATTATGAACTTAAACTGATCACTTTAACAAGTAAGATGGCATTGGTACATGCCAGCTTGATGGGATTAAATTGGAATCTCCTGGCACATTTCTAGCTCTATGATTAGGGGTAAGTCCAAGTGAGCATGTGTCAAACTGTACATCTACTCCCTCTCTTATTCACACTCTTATATTTAACAGGGATCACTTTTCAGTTAAATTTCAACACCTAAGAATAAATGTGTGTTAATTACAGAGTTCAACCAATAGTATTAACTAGAAAAAAAATACTAAAAGAGATAAAGTATTAAATTGTACATCAACAGCCAGGACAAGGGCTGACCAAGTCACTGTTTCTCATAGTGTCCCTTTCACTTCAACAGGTTTCCTTTTTTTTGTGGTTGGTTAGTTGTCACCGATCAGGGAGAACATATATTTGTCCCTTTGGGACTGGCTTAATTCACTCAGCATGATGTTTGCTGACAGATTTTAAGATATGCAATTTTTATAAAGAGGAACAGGTAAAAAAAATTCCCTTTGTTTTTCTTCCATAGAAAATGCTAGATTTTTAAATAAACTAGTTCACAAAACAATATTTTTACATTAATTCATTCCTTAAACTAATATTCTGTAATTACTAACTTACTATGTGTCTTTAATGAAACTCAGCTATTAACATTTTATAAATTGGTATGCCCAAGCCAAATCAATAAATATATGATATTTTAAAATAAAAATAATTTCAAAGAGGATCATGACAGGACTAGAAGACGAACAGAGAAAATCACATTACCTATACCCCTAGAGTTCTGTGACCGACAATTCTGACTGAGCAGAATTAATACTTTTAGAATTGGTTTTATGCTTTCCATATACTAGCAAGGCATTTTCTGTGCTTGACTACTCTGATTACTTGAGCTCAAGAAAAACTTCAGGAAGAAAAAAAAAAAAAACAAAGAATAGTAGTGGAATTATTCTGCACACCAGAGGAGATAGGCTTCCAGAAAAAAAGTATTCTGGACTATTCTTAAAATGAAATTAGCCTCAAAAAAAAAAAACTTAGACTCCAGGAACACAACAGTTTAATGTGTTCAGAACAAGAATTTAATTTTCTCTGAGCAAACAAAATAATAAGCATTGGCATCATCATCAAAGAAACCGGTTAGCTGAGCTGCTGTGTGTCCCTCGGAGCTCACTGCTCCATACCTGCATGTCAGGTGTTTGCTCCTTTCTGAGCATTGCTCTTCTTAGAATACCTGCCCCTCATCTTTCCTTAAACACTACCTGCAAATCCACGCTCATGATCCAGGTGCAAGTTCAAACTTCCATGAAGCCCTCTTCACCAGCTTCAACTCTCTGTGATCTCCCTGTCCCAGTGTGTATCACAAAATTAACACTTAATTGCTATAGATTCTGTTGTTGTTTTTAGTTATTGTACACATATATGAATATATTGGCTCCCTAACTAACCTGTAAATACATTAAGGATAAGAGTAAGACTTAATTTTTTTTTAATTGTATTTATTTACTTGAGGAGAGAGGGGGAGAGAGAGATGGAGAGGGAAAGCACAAAAAAGCATTTCCATCTCCGGTTCACTCCTCAAATGCCCCCAGTGAAGCTAGGAACTCAATCTAGGTCTCCCATATGGAGTACAAGAACCAAATTTCTTGAGCTTCCACTGCCACCTTCCAAGGCTGCGTTGCAGAAAACTGGAGCCAGGAGCCAAAACTAAGTGTTTAACCCAGGTACTCTGATGTGGGATAATGGTGTCTAAACAGGTATTCCTACTGCTAGGCAAAATGCCTACCCTAAGACTTATAAAATCTTAAAATCTATAGCACACCCTCCTTGAGCACATATTTGGATATCTGATGGACTGTGATTTACAGCCAGACTCTGCTAAAAGCAATTTACCATGAAAGAAGACATCATCTGGAGCTCTGTTCAGCACATCATGATCTTTGGGCACAGCATACATAATGAGAGATCATAATTTAAAATGAAAGAATGAGCCAGTGGGTTCTGAAAGATGAAGCTGAATTTTCAGGCTTACCTTGGATCTGGAATCACTAATGTGCTCTGTCTTCTGCCCCACTGGTATGGCTTCCTCTCAGTGCCCTGAATTGCCTCTAAGCCACTAAACAACTTGGATGAAATCTTTTCTTTGATGACTCTTTTAATGAATTGCTGGGTGATGGTTTCGGGAGAGCCCTTCAGCTGTGAGCTGCTTGTGGAGGGAGATGCACTAAGGAAGGCTGGAGCACCTGGGGAAGGAGTCTCCTATAACTCTACTCTGTGGGATACCAGCCAGCCCGCGGAACCCAGATCCTAGCAGACCAAGCAGGGACCCACACTGTCCATCTGATATCCCCTGAAACACATCTGAAATTCAGTTTCTCTTCCCCTGCAGCATTTTCTCCTTTATTTCCTGTATTCCTAGCACAAGTATCTTTTGTGCTTCTGCTAGAGCTCTGGATTATGTTTTATGAAAGAATACCAAAGCTGGAGGTACTTTTTCAGTTTCTGATTTGCATGTCCTTTGTTTCATTGCCAAGTTCTTTCTGAGATGAACTTCTGAAGATGTTCTCAGAAGTTGATGCTTCCTCTTATTATTATAGTGATTTTTTGCTCATTAACTTTATCATTCTTAAAACAGAAGGGATTGAAAGCTACCCCTTTGATTATAAGTCTCATATAAACCAAACCCGATGTCTTATAGGTGTCTCTATAAAGGAATTAGATGCCCTGATCCCTCCCTCTTTAGTACTAAACATCACAGGAGAGGCGTGAAACTGGTCTGCTGTGTTTCTCTTCCCACCCCTGGAATCCACAGGCTGGGGTCTTTGTTAGCTCTGTTCCTAAAGCATCTCAAGTTCTAGAAAAATACCCAGAAGATAAAGGCCCTCAGTAAACACTTGCTGCTGAGTGTGAGTGACTTGGTTTTCAAGTCCATTAACAACTTTTTTGTTTTTACCAAATAAACTTCTTGGAATCCAAATATTTCTACCTTGAGATTATTTGCTTGTTTTTTGTCTTAAAAAGTTTTAAATTTAATTACCTTCTTAAAAAATACAATATACACACATAGAAATGCATTAAGTATACAGGTTATGTTAACAAAGAATGGTAAAATTAACACCCACCTCATCACAACCCAAGCTGAAATATAAGAATTTACTGGAATCATAGGCACCTTTCACATGCTTTCTAGATCACGGGTATACCTCCTGCCTCCATGTAACCCCTACTATGATTTTCATAGTATTTATAGCCCTGCTGCTCCCTGTAATTTTATACAGGCATGTACATATTTAAACAACTTCCATTACTTCCATTTTCACCTATAGAAATTTGAAAGTTTTACATTTATGCCACAGTTTTTTTTTTTTTTTTTTTTGACAGGCAGAGTGGACAGTGAGAGAGAGAGACAGAGAGAAAGCATTTATGCCACAGTTTACAAATTATCAAAGTGCAAGTATTCTTGTGTTCCTTGAATAAATTCAACTTTATCATGATACATTATTTTTAGTATAATATACTATTTGATTCACTTGTTTTATTTCAGCTTTTGGGTTTTCTTTCATAAATGGGTTGAAAAAATATTTTATTTGCAGATATTGCCCTTACTGGGTATGAATCAAGATTGCCAAAAATTGAATTGGGCACCATTTCTTATGCTTTTGTTTTTTGAAATAAATTTAATTGTAATTATGTATTTTTTGAAAATTTGGTAAATTTAACTTGGTCCAAGACTTTTAGGGGAGATCTTTGATTATATTGTCAACCTCTGTAGTAAT
Source organism: Oryctolagus cuniculus (assembly GCF_051225735.1). Taxonomy (NCBI): domain Eukaryota; kingdom Metazoa; phylum Chordata; class Mammalia; order Lagomorpha; family Leporidae; genus Oryctolagus; species Oryctolagus cuniculus. Next base: position 23,984,212 of record NC_142876.1, read on the forward strand.
AGTGGGCAACTCAAGTGTGGCTTATTTGAGCCAGTTTCAGCACTCTGTGTTTCTCCAAAACTCTGTGTTATCCACTACATAGGTTTAGAGTTATTCATAATTTCTCTTTATTATTCTTTTTACCACTAATGAGCACTTACTGGTATTCCCTTGAATCTGAATTGTCATTTACATCTTTTCTCTTGGTCCCTCTGTCCTGAACATATCTATCTAATCATTTACAACACTCAACTTCTATTTCATTAACCTTGCCAGTTAAATAATTATTTGCTATTTCATTTAAATCTGCTCTACCCAATTTTTATTTACTTCCTTCTTATTTCTTTGGGTTCACCCTGTTGCATCTTTTCCAACCTTACAACTTCTTAATTTTAATGCTTACTATATTTGTTTTCATTATTTCTTATATTTGATAAGTACCTTGATTGCATAAATCCCCCTTTAAGTGCTACTCTACTTGCTCCCACAATTTCAATATGTTGTGTTTTATAACCTTTCCCATCTCAATATTCTGTGATTTCACCTATGATTAACCCAAGCATTATATGAGTATTTTATTTTGTTTCCATCTTGTGGGAGTTGTTTTAAACTTTGTTTATATTTTTTATTTCCTATTTTGTTACATTGTGGTCATTAGCATTGTCGATGTAGTACTGATTTTTTTAATTTTTGAAACTTCCTTTGCAGCCTAATAGTTTCAACTTTGGGTTTGGTTTAATGAGGTTCAAATGCCTATGTCATGTGCTTTGGAAATACTGGGGTCTATGTCAAAACTGCCCAGGTGACCTGCACATATTCATATTTTCCCATTCTAAAGCAGTGTCTTCCATATCATGTCTTAGGCACACAAAATCACAAACAACAAAATGTATCTTACATAAAGTACTCAAAAGAATAATTGTAACTTTTTGTGACTGTAATAGTGCCTGTTATAGGTGTTTCTGTAGTCATGGTGGACTTTTCAGTAGAGATCTGCGTAATGGTCAACACTGTACTAGTAGGTGTGTTACTACTAGTAAGTGATGTAAGAGATGACAAGTTTGTTAACTCTGAGTTTAGAAGAGGTTTGTTTTTTTTTTCAAGAATGCAGACTGATGAATTTGTTTCAGTTGTGCTTATTTGGGACATTGGTGTGGTTTCACTAGGAGATGAGAGAGTAGAGGCTTCCATGTTGGAGGTGAGCACAGTTCCCATAGCCCCCTGAGCAGGACCTGAAATGAGACCTTCTGCTGCTGTTGTTGGAATTCCTTTGCAGTACTGGAGCCAGAAATCAGAGATACACTGGCTGCCTCTGACTTTATTGAAAGATTAGGCTTGATAGCATGTTTTTAGTGCCAATAGCCAAACCTGTGATATTTTTGTTACCAGTGTTAGAGGTTGTTAGAGGACTGGTCACATTTGAAGGAAGAAACACAGTGGCCAGAGTAGTGACTAATATTGCTGTTATCTTAGAGGCTCCATTTGCTATTGTGGCAAACCTTTCTGGAAGCATCCACTGAATGGAGACTGAGGTGCAGGCTGCAATACTTCTGGTTGGCAGTGATGCACCAGAGGACACATATGTCTCATCAAGGTCGTAAGGAGTATATATTCCATAATGGTTATGCTTTTTAATTTGGTTTCATTTGTTAGCAAAGGTGATGGAGTATTAATGTGATAGAGGGTGGTGTGGACTTCTGAAATGACAGTTTTGGGTGCATTTCTCTGTCAGTCTTTGCTGTACTTGATGTGACCCCATCAGGTATTTTTATTGGGTTTGTTGTTGCAATGGAGTCACTAATAGAGGCTAGAGATGATTCCCTTAGTGTTATATGGGGATTAATCATATTAGCCAATTTTTCTTTTCCTTTAGAAGAAATAGTGACTTGCTTATTCATTGGTGGTGTTTTTTTTTTTTTTAAAAGGTACAGTCTGACTTTAATTCACAAACATGCTAGCAATAGATATTGTGAGCCCTTCCCTTGTAGTTGTAATCTAACTTCATTTTCATGTCTCCCATTGAATGGTAGATGGTGTCCTGGCTGCTCTGTTGCTGGTGCTAGTGATGGGGTACAGGGAGAACTGGACAAGTGTTAGGTGATGGAAGTTAGATTTTGAAGAGAACTGCTGATCTCTGGGAGACAGGATGAGTGTTACTGGTTGCAGAAGATGGGATATCCTCAATAGAAACTGTGTTTATGAGAGGCTGCTGAAACAGAGTTTGCATGGGCTTCAGGCCTTACTAGTAGTAGCCCTTGAAGTGAGGTCTTTGGCTACTTTGTCTGTGATCGCAATTTCTGTGATGTTGTTACAGTAAAAGCAATTGGTGATGTTTGATCAATTGTTATAAAGGAACATAGTTTCTTCTACCATGAGCTAGAAATTCCCACTAGAATTCTTACTCCATGGTGGTATATATGCAAGTAGATAAGCCAAAAAGACTTCATGCCAGCCAGGCATTCTCTGTCTTCTACAGGAAATAAATGTGTTTTCGAAAATGGGCTAATTTCAAGAATCACAGGCTTAAAACCTTTGAGCTATTTCTCCTAAAATAGTGGCCTTCTTCCCCTTTCATGTTAAATTATCCCATCATGTTTTATTTCTAAATCGCTTCACTAAATCCATATTAGGTGAAAAGGAAAAGTTACGCCTATTTGGAGAAAGAAAATCTGAGGCTCAGTGAAGAGAAGGAGCATCCTCTTCAAAGTGTACAGCGAATACAGCAAAAATATCAACATCAAAACCTCCATTCAGGCTTCTCGGGCCAGTCCTCTAATCAGAGACAAATCTTCCCAAACAGGTCCGAAACCCATCATGTCCCCTCATCGTGGATAAGAATGTGAATTCTAGAATCCCACAGCCTAAGCTCAAATCTCTACTACTTACTCCATGTATGACGTTGGTGGGAAAACTCCAGAGCTAATCCATACCTAAGACTTCTCATCTGTGATGTGGGGTGAGAACAGTGCCTCCTTCATGGAACGAGTATCACATGACTAATATAGGCAAAGCACTCAAAATAGCACTTGTGGTACTGTAAAGCTTGATTTGTTTATGGTTTTATGATTTTTACTACTATTAATTACTATGATCACATTTCCTTGATTCAGTTTTGACAGGTTTGGTGACTCTGAGTTTAGAAGAGGTGTTGTTTTTTGTTTTTGTTTTAAGAATGCAGACTGATGAATTTGTTTCAGTTGTGCTTGTTTGGGACATTGCTGCACAACAACTTTTGGCACTTTAATAATTTGTTGATGAAAAGTTCTAAGCCATGAAATTGATGTGAAATTGTACTGCTCTATACTGGTATACCACATGGTATGAAGATCGCTACCATGATCAAGTACTACAGAAGAAACCTCGTGACCAAATTGTCACAAATACAAATTGGTGACGCAAAGAAATTCGTATATTTATTGATTTTGTGGTACTAACTGCTTTTCCTTGAGATATTCTAAGCATATTTGACATTCTCACCAGTTCATATCTCTCACTCCTGACTTGCTTCAGCCAATCACTGGAAAGGACAGATTTCACCACTCCCAGCCTTCCCCTCACCTGTTCTTGCTCTGACTCTGGGCACTAGTCTCTGAAGTCCTCTCACCTACATCCTCCCTTTCCTGAGCACAGAGTTGTAAGACTTTACTTTGGAGACATGCTGAATTTAAGATCTCTGTTGGGACCCAGCACTGTGGTGTGGCAGGTTAAACCACTACCTGCAACGCTAACATCCTATATGGGCACCGGCTTGTGTCTGGTTGCTCTATTTCTAATCCAACTCCCTGCTACTGTGCCTGGGAAAGCAGTGGAGGATGGTCCAAGTGCTTGGGCCCCTGCACCCATGTGGGAGACGTGGAAGAAACTCCTGGCTCCTAGCTTCAGACCTGCCCAGCCCCAGCCATTGAAGCCATTTCAGAGAGTGAGCCAGTGGATGGAAGACCTCTCTCTGCGTCTCTCCCTCTCTCTGTGTAACTGCCTTTCAAATAAATAAAATAAATCTTTTTCAAAAAAAAATAATAACTCTGTGAGCCATCCAAGTAAAAATGCAGAGTGTGTAGTGAGAAAAATGAGTCTGGAATTTGAGAGAGGTTAGCCTAGAGATATAAATTTAATAATTATTGTCCTCTAGATAAATTTTTTAAAGATTTGTTTATTTATTTTTAAAGTCAGAGTTCCAGAGAGAGAGAGAGAGAATCTTCCATCTGCTGGTTCACTCCCCAGGTGGCCACAATGGTCGGGGCTGATCCAAGCTGAAGCCAGAAGCCAAGAGCTTCATCTAGGTCTCCCAACCTGGGCAGCAAGGACCCAAGCACTCAGAATATCTTCTACTGCTTTTCCCAGGCCATTAGCAGGGACCTGGATTGGAAATGGAGCAACCAGGACACAATTCAATGCCCAAATGAGATGCCAGTGTCCCAGGAAGCAGCTTTACCACCATGGCAGCCCCTCTAGATGGACTTTTAAGAAATAAAACCAGGGGCTGGCACCGTGGCTCACTTGGTTAATCCTCCACCTGCAGCACTGGCATCCCATATGGGCACCAGGTTCTAGTCCTGGTTGCTCCTCTTCCAGTCCAGCTCTCTGTTGTGACCCGGGAAGGCAGTGGAGGATGGCCCAAGTGCTTGGGTGCCTGCACCCGCGTGGAAGACCAGGAAGAAGCACCTGGTTCCTGGCTTCGAATCGGTGTAGCTCTGGCCGTGGCAGCCATTTTGGGGGTGAACCAATGGAAGGAAGACCTTTCTCTCTGTCTCTCTCTCTCTCTCTCTCTCTCTCACTGTCTAACTCTTATCTGTCAAAAAAAAAAAAAGAAAGAAAGAAAACCACATGAAAGGGCAAGTATTTAGCCTATTGGTTAGGACTCCCATTAAGACACCTATGAGGCCAGCGCCGCGGCTCACTAGGCTAATCCTCTGCCTTGCAGCGCTGGCACACCGGGTTCTAGTCCCAGTTGGGGTGCTGGATTCTGTCCCAGCTGCCCCTCTTCCAGGCCAGCTCTCTGCTGTGGCCAGGGAGTGCAGTGGAGGATGGCCCAAGTCCTTGGGCCCTGCACCCCATGGGAGACCAGGAGAAGCACCTGGCTCCTGCCATCGGATCAGTGCAGTGCGCCAGCCACAGCACGCCGGCCGCAGCGGCCATTGGAGGGTGAACCAACGGCAAAGGAAGACCTTTCTCTCTGTCTCTCTCTCACTGTCCACTCTGACTGTCAAAAAAAAAAAAAGACACCTATGAACCATATATAGTACCTGTATTTGATACTCAGCTGCGATTCCAACTCCAGCATCCTTCTTATATTTATATATATATATATTGAATTTTATTATATATAATAAATATATATACTGTTTTTCAACTTATTTAACAAATATAAATTTCCAAAGTACAACTTTTGGATTATAGCAGCTTTTCCCCCAATAACCTTCTCATGTAGACCCTGCAAGACAGCAGTGATAGTTGAAGGAACTAGGTTCCTGTTATCCATATGGGAGACCTGGTTTGAGGTCTTGGTTCATGGTTTCACATCCCCACCCACCCCACACTAACCATTGCAGACATTTGAGGAATGAAACAACAGATGGGTCTCTCTCTCTCTCTCTCTCTCTCTATCTCACCAACACCTTTTTTAACAACCCAGATGAGAGCACCACAAGTATGAATTTCAATGAGAAAGAAGACTAAAGGCTCAACTCTGAGCACTCCAGTGGGAAGAGGCCAAGGGGAAGAGCAGGAAGGTGTTTGAGGACAGCCAGCAGGGAGATCACAAACCAAATGGGTTGGTCATTCTGGAAGACACATGAAGGTAATGCCTAATGTAAAGAAGGTGAAGGATGTGAGTCAGTAGATTTTAAGGACACTGACCTACATCTATCTTTTTATCTTTTTCTATATATCTGTATATTATATACACATATATATATGATACTATACATCTTATTCCAAGGAACTGTGTTATCCTTTATGAATAACACTCATCCAGAAAAAATCACTATTACCATGGCATTGATTCATCTCTAAAAATTAATTTCAATTGCTCAACAAAATCTATGGGCAAGTTTCCATGATGGGAATACTAATAAAGCAAGGGCCCTGGACAAGCTCTCTGAACTAGTAGAAACCAGCACAAAAACAGTAAGTGCCAAAGAAAGGAGGGAGAATAGGAGAAAAATTTAAAGGAATTCTTATATACCCTACAAGATTAACATTTTATTGAAGTACAATGTGTTAAAACTTCCTAGAACAATTCCTTCCCAGGAAATTACATGGCCTAGGTTCAACCTTGTAGTCAGAATCACAAGAGCCATTAATTATCTACTGTGATCCACTTTAATGGTTGTCTCATTTGTTGTTAACACAAGGTCAACATCAATATTTAATGTCACGATGTTCCCATATCTCCAAGAACCTAAAGCTCCTGAATTGAAATGAAAGAAAGTTTTTCTTCCTTATCCCTTCTAACCCACAGGGTTTTTGCTTATTACTGATGACACTATAATTCTGGTATAAAACTGGCATAAGAGAGAGGATAGGAAACTCATTTCTAGGAAGAGGAAGCATAGGTGGACATTTTGGGAAAGGAGTGAATGGCAGACCATAGAAAGGGGATGAGCTGACAGAAAAGACCAACAGTGGAGAGCAGATAAGAAATACAGAGTTTTTGTTTTTGCTTTTGCTGTGTGTGTGTGTGTGTGTGTGGTCTAGGTGTAGCAATATTTTGAGTATTCAGTGTGTGGAGACTTTATTTGTTCCTGCTTAGCTAGCATGTAATGATAACACAGTTATCACTGATTAAGTACACATTATGTACCCTGCACTAATTTCTTTATGTACATTATTTAGCTTGCTTTTCATTGAATAGGTTTCCTTATCAAATTGTGATAGATAAGGAAAATAGGGAAGAGAAAGATTGAGGAACTTCCTCTCTGAATGATTGATAATCTTGGGATTTATACCAAATATATGAGATTATAAAGCCTGTATTTGTTAATACTATATAATTTTATTTAATCAGATAACCAATGACTTCATTTCACCTACTAACACTTAATGATTAAGGTCTTTAAAATACTTTGGTTTTTTTTTTTTTTTTCAAAATATGGCCATAAATGTTTCATTATTTTAACAATTAGTGTACTATGAAGACAGCTGTGTCAACACTAAAATAATATGCAAAGCTCTATTAATATTTGTGACCACTTCAAAATACTTTTATCACTACCTGTCAGGTAGTCATTTGTGTGAAAAAAAGGAGCTGCATTATTTATTTCATTCCATCAAATTGGTAAAGTAGAAAGGAAAACCAAAGAAAGACAAGAAGGGAGAAAGGAAATACTGAAAACCAGAGAAGTAAACTGTAATAGGTACATAAGAAATGTAAATATTTCTTCAAAAAATTTACTAGCAATCTTTTCAGTTGCTCTTCACTGATGTCTATATTTCTTGTCCACACTCAGGTCCTGAATATGCTGAAAGCAACTCCAGCACTTGTCCTTTTCCACTCAAATTTATAGGGTTCAATTAGCGGAAGGGAACACTCAATTGGATGTCAACTGTAACACAGCATCTAAGCATACATGAATTCTAAAGAGATAAAGTAGACTAGCAGTCATTGTACTGGACACGTCCCTAAACAATGGGCCTGTTAGTTGTACTTTCTTACTCTAAGAGCTATTTAGGGACATGACTTCTTTCTTCACTATCCAGAAAGAAAAGATTTGAAATGTCATACTCTCCCTACCCCATGGTTAAATACTGCTTCAAATGTGTACACCTTGTAATATGGGTATTCTAGTCTAATTTTCAAAGCTTCAGAGAACCTTCTAGTATTCATGGTATTCATGAATAGAAGTTGGGCAAAGGCTAAATGATTAGCAAATTTTTTGAGTTGGCTTAGAATTCTAATGGCAAGTCACTAATAATAATATATTGTAATATCTAGAGCTGTCGGAGGACATTCAGTTCAAAGTCTTTGCATAATAAGATAGGTGTATCAAATAAGCACATGTTCCAGGTTACAACTGTAACACAATCTTATTTTGCATCCCCCTGCCTGTAACTTATCTTGGGAGTGATATAGTTCTTCTTCTGCACTTACATGATAGCTAAGGCAGTACTATGGTTTTCTGTAATCACTCTTTTAATTAATAAAATATCACAGAGTCACTTGAAGTTGGCTCTAAATACTGTTCCAGGGACAGACATTTGGCACGGCAGTTAAGACCTTCTTGGGATGCCTGCATACTCTATTGCAGTGTCTGGGTTCAAATCCTGGTTCTGCTTCTGATTCCAGCTTCCTGCGGATAGACATCCTAAGAGGCAGCAGGTGAAGGCTCACGTACTGGGTTCCTTTCGGTACAGGAGCGTAGGATACACTCAGCTGAGTTCTGGGCTCCTGGTTGTAGCGTGGTCCAGTTCTGGCTCTTGTGGGCATTTGGGGAATGAATTTGTCAGATAGAAAATCTCTGTCAGTGTGTGTGTGTATGTATGTGTGTGTCTGTCTCTAAGCCCTTTAAGTAAAATTAAAAATAAGTATTTTTTAAAATACTATTTTTTAAAATAATATTCCAATTCAGCAATCAGAATACGCAGTCACATATAATGAACTCTAAACATGATACAAGGTTGAATCCCTTTCCTGTCCCAGACAAAACTGGCTATAGCAGGAAGACTGCCATAGATGGAAGTGGGTGAGACCAGGTTTGGGCCCAAATCCCGAATGTTGGAATCCTGAAAGTTCAATATCCCAAAAATATAATCCTAGAAAAATAATTTTTAAAATTCTTCAAATTTATTTACATTCTTAAGGGAATTTATTTGAGAAACATAAAAACACAACATTAGCTGCTTTATATAATAAAGTAGGCAATAGTAACACATTTTTGCAAGCATGGACACAAATATGCTAACAACAGTCATGAAAATCATGGGTTTTAACAGCTTTGAATGGATGAGCTACATTCACAAAGAAATGGTTCAAAGAGTGAAGTGAATAAACACATATCACTATGGTTGATAATTATGTGCACCCAGCTTTATAATTTCATCTGAAATTCCATGACAACAACCTCTCTTTTGATGGGATCAATCAAAAATTGAAATGAGTTGTCCCAACTTGTGCAGTTGCCTAAGAGCCACAATCTTGAGACAATTTATCTTGTACAAATACAAGTGCACAAAAAAGCCATCTCTTCATTTATGGAGGAAATTTCAACATTTTTAGGTATACCACAATACTCACAAAGTAAACACTGTAATGCACTTTCTCAAATTCAAATTTGCAAAAAAAAAAAAAAAAAACACAAAGCAAATTAGAATTGCCTGAAAGTCTACAAAGTGTGTACCTCAAGTATTAGAAATGAGACAAGAATAAGAGAGAGAGCATGGAATTATAAAACATAATGGAGACAATTTAAAATCATGGGAAAAAACTTTAACAAAAATAGAAGAAAATACGTGAATATGTGAAAAAGTGCATTACAGACAGATTAAGGGCAATTGCAGGGTAGTCCAGAGGAGCTGGCAGACTTTCAAGATCATGAACTCTGCTTTGAAGTCTTGCATCATGATGAACGGTGGCTTGCTTTATTCCAGGGCATGACTCTTCTCAGAGAACAGGTTCACATTCATTTTCTCCTTGGTGCTGCTCTTCGTGAAAGTCTTCAATGATCTGATGTATGCTGACACAAGCATTTCCTCGTCAATCTTCCCACATTCTGTGCTATCCTCTTATGTTGTTTGGGATACGAGGAAATGCCTTCCACATGTGCTCATTCAGACCACAGATTTAATGGAAATGATACTGGTGATCAAACAATGCTATTGCCCAAATGCCTAAGCGTCTTCTTACCTTTCCATGCACATAACCAGTTAGTAACTTCTCTGGCTTCTTCAGGTAAATGTGACTTTAATTAATCAAAAGCTCCTGGAATATTGGCTGGAAGAAATGCCAATGCAGACAAATGATGCATTTTTAAACTGAAGTTTTCATCTTCACTGCATCATGTGACCAAACCCTTCCCCTTTTACTCCTCCTAAATAACCTTTTTTTTTTTTCATTCATGGGAGATAAGGATTTTCAAATTTTGGCATTCAGCATTTCAACATTTGGAATTTTAATCTTTAAGGATTGTGATTTTCAGGATTATAGACTTAAAGGAATTTTGATCTTTCAAGATTTGAGCATTGGGATTATGGGGGTCAGGATTAGGTCTCTCAGGATGACAGACAGTAGTTGAGGTCTGCACCTGCTTTTTCTCCCTGTTCCTCTCTGTGAGGAGAGAAGACAAGGAGAGCAAAGACATTTCTGTTCCACTGGTTCTCTCTCCTTGACTGGCAAGTTTTAATCCTGCCCCTTCCCTCACTGACAGTTACTGTCAGCTCTTAAGAAATTTCCATCATCACCCTGCCTGGACCCCTCAGCTCCACTCCATTGGCTTCTCTCACAGCTTACTCTGACACCCAGTGTAACAGTGTGCTAAAGCTTTTGTGACAGTGCCACAAACTGAGAAGGCTCAAAACAGAAGATGAAGGTGTCAGCAGTGTGGGTGCCCTCGGAGCTGGTGTTGTTTTGCTTCTGGAGGCATCAATCAAACCTCTGCCTTCATTTCTACATGGAGCTTTCCCAGTGCACATGTGTCTACCCCCAGACATCCCTTTTTAATAGGGACATGGGTCATATTGGATTGGAGGCTCACCCATGAGTATGGCCTCATCCTGACTTCATTGACTCCATGAGCAGTGACCCCATTTCCAGCTAAAATCACATTCTGAGATTCCTGAGGTTTAGGATTTCAACATACAAACTAGCATGAAAGTGAGGTGAAGCCCAAAAAACTCAGTCCATCACAGCCAGTATTCTTCACTGTAGGGTAATAGCTGTCACTTTTATTTTAATATTCTATAAAACTATTGCTTTTGTTTTTGTGAAGAAGTAATGGTAACAATCATTACCCAAATTAAATGACTGCAAATTAACTTAAGGCCCACGTAAGTGCTTATTAAAGATCTATAAACTTGCCTTTACCCAAGTGTACCTAAAGAAGAAGCAAAATCATTCAGCCTTCATTAAAAAGCATCGCACTGTCTCATGCCACTGCAGGGTCAAATTCTGACAACAATTTGCAAATTAAAATAAGCTGGAAAAAATTTTAAAAGATAACAAGCTGGAAAATAAAGACTCCATCTCCTTGTTAGCAAGTTGTGTTACATAATTCACAAGAAAAACAAAATTCCAAATATGTACACATGCATGTGATGGAGGAAAAGCAGTGCCATTGTTCAATCATGTTGTAGATGCCAGAAAGTGGAATCAGGGAGAAGACCAACAACTTTGGAGTCACAGGGATGGAACTGGAACTACAGCTCTGCCATTATGAACTGGGTGACTCGGGAATACTTATTAATTTTCTTTTTTATCCTTCTTTACATTGAACTTCCACTTTACTTTTTACATTAAACTGAAAGTCTTGGGGCAGATGTTTGGCGCAATAGTTAACATACCTCTTGGGATGCTCACATCCCATATTGTAGTGCCTGAGTTCAGGTCGCAGCTCTGTTTCACATTCTGGCTCCCTGCTAATGTGCCCCCTAGGAGGCACAGACGATGGCTCCAGTACTTAAGTCCCTACCACTTGCAAGGGAGGTCCTATTGAACTTGCGACTCTTGGCTTCAGCATGACCCATCCCTGGCTGTTAAAGCCATCTGGGGAGTGAACCAGTGGATGTAAGATCTCTTTCTTTGTTTTGATCTTTGTCTCTGTCACTCTCTTTCCCTTTGTCTCTATGTCTTTCAAATAAATAAAAATAAATGATTTTAAAGCCTTCTCCTTTAATGTAGAAAATAGTATCAAAACAATGAAGAATAGTATAAGGTAAAATAAAGATCTTCTCATTATAAATTGTCATCCATTAATATTCTAAAGTGAATATTATTAATAATGTTACAGACCTTAGGATGAGGCTGTATTGGAATAGAGTGATCTTTTAATCCAATATGATATGTCCCTAAAAATTTGAAATTTGGGGAAAGACACACACACACACACACACACACACACAGAATGCCAGGTAAATATTATTTATACTATAAATTCATGTATTTTAATATTTATGTAATTTTTATTTAATATTTATTTTATTTCTTTGAAAGGCAGAGCAATAGGGACAGAAAGAGATATTATCTACCAAGTGGTTCACTCCCCAAATGTACAAACAGCTGGGGTTGGGAGTCTGAAGTCAGGCACCTGGCTCTCCATCTAAGTCTGTCACATGGGTGACAGGAAGCCAAGACCTGAGCCATCACCTGTACTTTCCAGAATGTGTATAAACAAGAACTTGGATTAGATGCAAAGTAGCCAGGTCCCAATCCAGGCATTCTGCTATGGGTTGTAGGTGTCTCAAGAAGCAACTTAGCCCACTGTGTTACAAGGTCCACCCTGCAATTCCAATATTTTATAGGCTGTCTTTCAGTATTTTTCTATAAATACACAAATGTAAAAGGTAAACAAGTAGATTATTTTAACCAAAAAAAATTGAATATGTATCAAATATTTAACAATACAACTTGTTTTTTTATTTTTTTAACTTTTATTTAATGAATATAAATTTCCAAAGTACAGCTTATGGGTTACAATGGCTTCCCCCCCATAACTTCCCTCCCACCCACAACCCTCCCCTTTCCTGCTCCCTCTCCCCTTCCATTCATATCAAGATTCATTTTCAATTCTCTTTATATGCAGAAGATCAGTTTAGTATATATTAAGTAAAGATTTCAACAGTTTGCACCCACATAGCAACACAAAGTGAAATATACTGTTTGAGCACTAGTTATAGCATTAAATCTCAATGTACAGCACACTAAGGACAAAGATCCTACATGAGGAGTAAGTGCACAGTGACTCCTGTTGTTGACTTAACAAATTGACACTCTTGTTTATAGTGTCAGTAATCACCCTAGGCTCTTGTCATGAGTTGCCAAGGCTATGGAAGCCTTTTGAGTTCACTGACTCTGATCATATTTAGACAAGGTCATAGTCAAAATGGAAGTTCTCTCCTCCCTTCAGAGAAAGGTACCTCCTTCTTTGATGACCTGTTCTTTCCACTGGGATCTTACTCGTGGAGATCTTTCATTTAGGTTTGGTTTTTGTTTTTTTTTTTTTGTTTTGTTTTGTTTTTTTTTTTTTTGCCAGAGTGTCTTGGCTTTCCATGCCTGAAATACTCTCATGGGCTTTTCAGCCGGATCTGAATGCCTTAAGGGCTGATTCTGAGGCCAGAGTGCTGTTTAGGACATCTGCCATTCTATGAGTCTGCTGTGTATCTCGCTTCCCATGTTGGATCGTTCTCTCCCTTTTTTATTCTATCGGTTAGTATTTGCAGACACTAGTCTTGTTTATGTTATCTCTTTGACTCTTAGTCCTATCATACAACTTGTTTTTTAACATGAACAGAATATCACAGAATTCTTCATATAACATTGGATGCAGACCTACTATATTCTTGTATTTTGAGTGGCTACATAGTATTCAATCATTCCCCTGTTCATATGTTTTTTGTTTTCAATTTTTTACCACTACAAATAATGATACAGTGAACCTATTTATAAATATTCATGCATATTCATATAACTATTTCTTTAAAATAGATTTTTTTATAAATTGAATTCCTGGATCAAGAGGGTATGCACATTTCTCATGGTTTATGGGTTCCACAAAATATTTTTCTATGGAGTTTGTTTCAACCACAGAATCAGCCTTTTTTGGTTTTGAAAATCAAATAAGTGGAAAGTCATATCTTATTGTGATTTTAAGTTATGTGCCATTTTTAGGAAATTGCCAGTAGCAATAACTGATGGAAACTGGCCATTTGTTATCTCTTCCACTGTAAATCACCTGTTTATATTCTTTGCCCACATTTATGTCACTTGTTTGTCTCTTTATTTATTGTAAATAAGCCTTGATTTTACATGGCTACTCCAACAGTGTTTAACTATGTGCATTTATACAAGTTATCTAAGCTTCCTGCGCCTCTGTTCCCTCACATGAAGCAATGATATGAAGAACATCTACCCCTGAGAATGTTGTGGAGACGGAGAGAAATGGTGCATGTAAACTGCTCAAAACAATGCCTGCCATAGTTACTATTTGTTGCAAAAGGAATAGTTACTATTTGTTGCAAAAGGAATAGTTCTTACCTTCAATTAACCTGTTTTCTCATCTATAAAATAGGATGATGACACCTAGGTCCTAGATGTATTATGAAGATAAAGTAAAGGAATTAGGATAGTAATAGAGGATGGGCCTCTATAATATGTCTATTATATTATGGGCCCTTACAATAGTCTAAACATATATAGAACTTTATAGTATTTTAATAGGCTATCATAATAGCAACAGCTCTTTTCATCATCATTCACAGAGACTGCCATTACTTAGCTTCTGGATGAATCCAGTATTTGCAGTAGCTACTTAACTATATATGCCAGGAATTAGACTAACTGCTTCCTGTGTATGTCTCATTTACTTCTGATAGCAATGTGCAAGATAGATACTGGGATGAACTCTATTTTACAGATGATATGACTGAGGAATGTATAAATTTAAAACTTGCCCAAATCACATGCCAGTAAGTGGCAGACAGAGTTTAAACCCTGACCGTCTGACCCCAGAACTCTTGACCTTGATTGCTGGCTCTGCTTGTCACTTATATTGCATAGAGCCCAATGGAACTTCATCTTTGCCCTCAGGTTAATAGATGAAGTTTCCAGCGCTAAGAGGCAGAAAACATGTGACATATTATTTATTAGGCTAAGATTTCTCTTGTGATTAGTTGTCCTCCCAATACAGAAATACAATGAGTTTTTGTTTGATTGCTGTTTGACTTCCTATAAAACCCTATAAGGTTATCAACAATCTTTGCCATGATGACAAGTACTCCAAATAACAAAAAGAGGAAGTGAAGAAAACATAAATTTTCTTACAAGGGATATTTATTTGGAAATAAGATTTATAAAGTAAATTTTGAATTTAAAATTATCAAAATTTGTCTGTATGTGGGATCCAAAGAGTCTTGTGTTGTGTTAAAGTGCCATCTGCAGCAAACATTGTAAAATCATCATGAAATATGTCTGCGGGATATTCCTTTCTATGTTTATTTCAACAGCGACTCCTTACATTAAGTCCCACTCCATCGGCAATGGTCCGTTTTTGCTCTGTGGTTATTTCCATTCATTATTAACATCTTTTGGAATGCAGGGACTATTTTTGAAAGGAAATGAGCCAGTCAGACATATCTGGAGGCTTCACAGATGGCATTTTTTAGAATAGTTTTGTTTTCATGTTGCTATTGAAAAGTCCTTTTAGACCCCTTTGCAACATGCAATAATGCACTCACATTAACTGATACATGATGCGTGCTTCTGCTATTTTTCCTCTGCTTCACTTGGCAATTAAACACATGATTTCCCTGCAAATGACTATAATTTTTTGCTTCCATAATATTTATGTCAACTCCAAAGGAGCTGGGAGTTGGCATCCTGAAAACCTGACCATCTGAGGCAATGGCAGCAGCATGTAATTTCATCTGTATCCACTAATTACTGGATGATCAGAACACCAGAAATAAAAAATCATATGCTAAAAAACCATAATGCATGCCCTCAGCTGGCTAAATCAGTAATTTGAAGCCATGTGCAAATGAGCACATAACTTTCTGAGTGATTTATTGCTGTTTGGGGAATACATACCAAGCTTTGAAAATATTTCATTTGACCTGAACTCCAAACTTTCAGATGAAAGTGACTTACAGTACTGCTCAGATCACACCGAGGGGTCAGAAGAAGTGGCCCTCTCTGGACTCAAGAGCTCTGATTAGAGAGCAAAATATTCTGCAGAGCTGCTCATGAGATTGCCTGTACAAGGTGGCAATCAGTTGAAGGCAGAGTTCAGATACCAAAACTCCTGTGGTCATTTCTATTTCTACAATTTGAGCCTCATGGAAAACAGATGATATGGGGATAGCAGCTCCATCTTTCATACTCCTAAGTCCATTAAAATACCTCAGAAGTCCCATTTTGGATACAACAAACTGAGATCTAGAGAGGTAAATGTATTTTCCCTAAATGACACACTGAAATACAGCAGGGCTCAACTAGGCACCTGGCCCATTCATTCCAGAGTCATTTCCACCTTACCACCAAGGTCTTTGCTGTGTTCACAGGTTAGGCCCTATCTTTGCTGCAGAGAATTTACTCTACCTTATTGATCAGATCCTTACCCACTCATGGAAACAACCCTGACAAATGACCATATCCCCACAACTGGTCTAATAAGATCTCTGCTCTATTCCTTGCCTTGTACCACATCACTGGTTTACAATAACTTGGCAAATATTTGGTAATCAACAACTGTTCCACTAAGTAAAAACAGAGATTTACTGTTTCTTAGTACCTGGAAATGCAAGAAAAGCATAGAGTAAATTCTCATTATTCTATATTCTACAAAGATACCTCAAACATTGAATTAACAAATATTAAAACATTACTCCTAAAGGAAATACAGGGTTAGGTTCCCGCAAGCCTTTGGTTGCAGGATTTTTGTCAGTTGCCCAATACATAACCTTGTTTTATGTGTGTTTCTCTTTAAAGACAACTTACTCAATACATGTGTTGACTCATTACCACTGACTCTGGCCAACAGCATTTTAACTCATGCCTGAATGAAGGTTCTCTAACACATCTATTTTCCCAGTAACGCACAGCCTTGTGTTTAGGAACACTAAACAGCACTTTGGCACTACCCTTGAGAACCATTTTAAACAATGAAATCAGTAGGAAAAATACAAAAATTTTGAAAAGATTGTACTAAGTAGACCATGAAAAGGACACCTGTTTACAATACGAGAGCTTAGGCAAGAAGTCAGAGCATGTCCTTGTTTGACTTCACCTGGGAACAAGCACATGAGGTAACTCATATTTTTGTCACTCTGTGCATATTCATGAATGACCTCAAAAGTGCCACAAGTATTGACTTTATGGTTACAAGTAAGTTTTAGCAAGCGGTCCAAATCATAATTATGAAATTCATGAATAATGAGAAGCAGCTTTAATTCCTACTCTTGGTGAAGCCATACAATGAAATGCTGTAGGAGTAAGAAGAGAAAATCATGTAGAGTAGACCAGGTAGGACAAATACCACAAATGGGTAAGGGAATAGAATTGAAGGAACAAATGGGATCTAACTAGACAAAAGAGAACATCAGTTTGATTCTTCAGCTTTTCCTATTATTCCCTAGAACAAGATTCCCTAGTACAAATTTTTTCTTTGGGAAAATTGATTTTACAGGTCGTTCTACCTTAATGCAAAAAAATGGGGAGTTACCAAGCAAGGCCAACATGGAACATAGTTCAGAACATATGTCTGTCTCTCTCTCTCTCTCTCTCTCTCTCCACACACACATACAATTAACAGAGCAATACATATTTCCTTTACCACCAAACACAGAGTTCCAGAGAAGAACCTCCAATGCAAAAACGAGGCATGCAGCTACCATCAGCTGAACTTCTGGAACAGTGTAAGGAGATAGTCTTATGGTTCTTGTCTTGAGAGGAAAGCAACCACAGGATCTGTACATTGTATTTCTGAAAGTCCCTGGACTTCTTGGGAGGGATCATGAGCTGTAAAGGAGGAGCCTTGTGACCCTTGCTTATGAGTTAACAGTCAGGACTGTCCACACAATCCCTTTTAAATAGTTCATATTCAATACTAGAAGACCCATATAGCTAACCAGTGGCCCTAGAATCATGATGGTTCAACTACACTTTTTCAACCTTATGCTGGCATGAAAGTGATACTTCAAAGTTTGAATTTAGATATTTTCTCAGCTAGCAACATGCAGTATAATGCTATCTCTTGAAATGCTGGACAGCTCCCAGTCAGCCTCACAATTGTCAGGGCAAACAACCAATGCTCTGTGGTAGACTGGGATGCTAAGTTATGATGACCAATAGGTCAGGTTATTTAATGCAGTTAAAATTTATTTCAATTTAATTGAGAGAGCAACTACAATTAGATGACCAGACCAAAATCCTGTGTTCCTGATAAAGACTCCTGTGATCAGTGGTTTTCTAAAGAACTCTCACTAGTTCACAATGCAGAGTACTAAAATCTTGCCAGTTTTGAGTGAATTAATCATTATTCCAGGGTCAGACAGGCAGGTTGAAGATTGCTTAGACACTTTCATATTCCTTCCCCACAAAGAATAAAAAGGAAAAGGAGAGATTGCAATGTTCATGTCAATCAAATGCGTTATTTATAAGCTACTTAAGAGAATTTGATGAAACCAAAATTGTTAATAACTCAAGGGAAGATTTAGAAGATATCAATAAATTTTGAATTATCAAACTACTCCCAATATTATGCTATTCTTGTCATACTCCCTCTTTCTCTTTTCTCTTTCCCTCTCTAATTTGCTCACCAAATCAAAAGCAACACTTTGTTAATACCTGTAGAAAATTCATTATGTAATCTTTCTGAAGCACTTGAAGTATTTTTTATTTTAAAATGCTTAATTGATAAATATTGTATATATTCAAAATATACATTGTGGTAATTTTAATACTGCTATATTGTCTGATGATTAGATCAAATTAACTAGAACATTCATGATCTCTAGGGTTGTTAAAGGCATTTGGAGAGTAAACTATTAGATTGAGTAGACATTGCTCAAAAGAAGACCAGCAATTTGGTAACAGGTAAATGAAAATGTACTCAAAATCTCAAATCATGAAAACAGTACTTGTTAGGATAGCTGTTCTCATAATATATTCTTTAAAATTTTCATTAATACTATAGTTGCTTTTGATTAAGACATCTAAAAGGTGCATCTCTAAAATAATTGCTTAGCTTAATGTTTTTTATGTTTAAAAAAGTCCTAGCATAACTCTAGGATAAATATTACGAAGATATCATTGATTTCAAGCTTAATTTATATTTAATATATACTTCAGAAAGAGCCTAAATGTCTAAAATGTATCTGTAAAAATAAACAAATAAGAAAAGCACTGAAATTTTTAAAAAGATTAAAATTTAGCAATTATGAAAATGAAGCCCAGAAACAGATCTAAGTGTATATAATTTAGCATACAACAAATGAGGAGTTGTAAATGGTTCTTGAAATAGAATAACTGCTGGGAAAATTTGTCAAATAAAATTCTTACTTCATACCATATGATAAGACATATTAGATTAATTACAAAGTTAAAGGTAAAGAAGTAGGCTGGCGCCGTGGCTCACTTGGCTAATCCTCCACCTGCGGCGCTGGCACCCCAGGTTCTAGTCCCAGTTGGGGCACTGGATTCTGTCCCGGTTGCTCCTCTTCCAGTCAGTCCAGCTCTCTGCTGTGGCCTGGGAAGGCAGTGGAGGATGGCCCAAGTGCTTGGGCCCTGCACCTGCATGGGAGACCGGGAGGAAGCACCTGGCTCCTGGCTTCGGATCAGCGCAATGTGCCGACCGTAGCGGCCATTTGGAGGGTGAACCAACAGAAAAGGAAGACCTTTCTCTCTGTCTCTCTCTCACTCTCCTGAAAAAAAAATGGTAAAGAAATAAATTAGTGGAAGGAATACTAAGGTCTATATAGTAGAATGACAGCACTCATTGATACTCCATCAATGACTATTGATATAAAAAAAACTCATCTACCATAAAACACCAGAAACGATAGATAAACCATACTATTGGGACAGCAGAAGGGGCAAGCCAGGAGTGGTAGGGTAGCTCTGGTAGAAATCAGGCACTGAAGTCACTGCTTCCATGAAGTCATCATCTTGGGTTTTAATGGCCTGTGGCCTCAGGCGGATCAGGGCCAAAACCCAAGGTAGGAATATGGGGCTGAGATCCCCACAAAAGTATGAGTCCTCAGTAGGTTACATACTCAGAGGCAAGCATAACTCAGGTTAGGAGTCAGATATAACTTCCTAAAGTCCAAGCAAGGACAATAACTCATAGATCTCAGATGGCTGCATCCTGGGGCATTGGTGGTTGCAAATGCATACCCTCTACAGGAAAAACCTTCCTCACCCAATCCTGGTGATTTTCATAGAGAAAACCTCACAAAATTTAAACTCAAAATCTAAAATTTCAAAGCACACAAGGAGATGGGAAAGTATTGCTGAATAACTCTCAAGTTTGGGAGGTAGACAGGAAAGACCTTTCCAAACAAAAATACAACGTGTTTTTTTTTTTTGTTTTTGTTTTTTGTTTTTGTTTTGTTTTTGTTTTTGTATTTTTGTTTTGTTTTGTTTTTTGGGGTTTTTTTTGGCAGGCAGATGTCGTTCCCCCTCTTCATGGAGGAACGACACAGGACCCTGCGCTGTTCTTTTGTCTGCTCGGCCCTCCCCGGGTTTGCTGCTGGTTCTTCCCGGGTTGGCTACCGTCCCTTCCACCTCCGTGGAAGGGCGGTTCCCCCTAGCCACTTTCCCCACTTCCGCGGGGGAGCGGCACACCGCCGGCCGGCTCTCTCGGGGGCTGCACAGGTGTTCCTTCAGATAGATGTTCCTGGTGCATGTTGTCTCTCTCCTCCTTTATAGTCCTCTTCCACCAATCCCAACTCTGCTACCCACACGCCGAGTACGCTGCTCTCCTCCAATCAGGAGTAGGTCCTACAGTTTATTGGTTGAACTGGAGGCAGCTGTGTAGAAGCTGTTTCCTCCTCTCCCAGCGCCATATTGTGGGAGAGCAGATGCATAGAATAAGTCTTAATTCCAGTAACTTAGTCTAGTCTGAGTTGCTCCCAGTTGCTCCCCACAGGCAGAGTAGACAGCGAGAGAGAGAGAGACAGAGAGAAAGGTCTTCCTTTGCCATTGGTTCACCCTCCAATGGCTGCCGCGGCCAGTGCACTGCAGTCGGCACACCGCGCTGATCGGAAGCCAGGAGCCAGGCACCTCTCCTGGTCCCCCATGCGGGTGCAAGGCCCAAGGACCTGGGCCATCCTCCACTCCAAGGTTTTATGTGAAAATAACACTAGTAATATTAATAGCTAAGCCAGCGCCGCAGCTCACTAGGCTAATCCTCCGCCTTGCAGCGCCGGCACCCCGGGTTCTAGTCCCAGTCGGGGCACCAGATTCTGTCCCGGTTGCCCCTCTTCCAGGCCAGCTCTCTGCTGTGGCCAGGGAGTGCAGTGGAGGATGGCCCAAGACCTTGGGAGACCAGGATAAGTACCTGGCTCCTGCCATTGGATCAGCGCGGTGCGCAGCCTGCAGCACACCAGCTGCGGCGGCCATTGGAGGGTGAACCAACGGCAAAGGAAGACCTTTCTCTCTGTCTCTCTCACTGTCCACTCTGCCTGTCAAAAAATAAAATAAAATAATTAATAGCTAATATTTATGGAGCCTATTAAATGCCAGACTCTGCTAGCTGCTCTTCATATTATGCAAAAAGAGTTTCCCACAACAACTCTCAAAGGCAACATCTGCCGAAGTCTCATTGTGTATTAACAATTAGCAGGGGCCAGCGCTGTGGTGTAGTGGGTAAAGCCGCCGCCTGCAGTGCCAGCATCCTATATGGGCGCTGGTTTGAGTCCCGGTTGCTCCACTTCCAGTCTGGCTCTCTGCTATGTCCTGGGAAAGCAATACAAGATGGCCCAAGTCCTTGGGCCCCTGCACCTGTGTGGGAGACCCTGAAGAAGCTCCTGGCTCCTGGCTTTGGATCAGCGCAGCTCCAGCCATTGCAGCCAGTTGGGGAGTGAACCAGCAGGTGGAAGGCGGCTCTCTCTCTCTCTCTTGCTCTCGCTCTCGCTCTCGCTCTCTCTCTCAATCTGCCTCTCTGTGTAACTCTGACTTTCAAATAAATAAATAAATCTTTAAAAAAAGTAAAATTAAAAAATAAAAATAACAATTAGCAAATGGTAGAGCTGTCAGGTGATCATGTGCTTTGTATGAAGCTAAGAATGTCCGTAGCCTAAGAGGTGACTACGGCTGGTAGAATACCATTCTTCTCACTGATGATATAGTATGCACAGGTATGTGATACAATTTTGGTAAATGAAACATAAGGGAGATTTTTCTTGCTCTTAAAAAAAAAAAAACACACAAAAAATGATTTACTTTTGTTTCTGGAGTTTTCCTTCTGCATATGATGAAGCCAGCCTGAGATACTGAGAAAAGCCAGTCTAAGGATACAAATCAACAAGCCGAAGATGGTGGCACAAAAAGTTTCAGAAACCTAAGTCCTGGATAGTGCTCTCTTGCAGGACCTATGGAGTCTATACCTCCTCTTCCAGACCTGTGCTCCTCAAAGTGGGGTCTGCATACCTGTAGCTGTCCTGAACTGTTGACAGACCTCAATGCAATTGCATGTGCCAGAATATAAAGTAGAGCACCATTTCTCTTCCTCCATTGAGGAGGTCTTGCCACCAAGGGGAGATAGGGGGTGGGGGAAATGGTGACTAAACAGCATTTATTTATCGACTGAACTGAGAAGTGGTTGTTTGACTTCCATTCTAGAACTAGCTCCTTATCTTGCCACTGACTGGTAACACTTTACAAGCTGGCATTTGCACTGTTGGAAATTTCTTGTTATGGAAGATGGTAATTGCCCTTATTATTTTGGTCACTTGTGTTCTAGTTTTCTGTGGTTGGCAAGTGAATAACTGAACAAATGACAATATCAATTAGGGCTAATTCAAATAACAAGATGCTATGCCAATCACATTGTCAAATATCATCTCCATATACTTTTAAATATTAGTGAAATGCAGGATATAAAAATATTTATACAATTTGACCTCACATTTCTAGATACATGGCAATATATCAATAGAAAAGAAATAAAGTAAAAATGCTGTTGGTGTTAAGTAGTGGAATTAAATATTATCATTCTCTTCTTTTTACTTTTATATATTTTCCAAAAATCCACAGTGAATATATATTAATTTTATAATCACTAAAATTAAGAAAGTATTTGAAGTAATGAATACTTGCCCTAAAAGGAAGCCTTACATTCTATTTCAAATTATTTGGATTTAAAACAAATATAAATACTAAAGAATTAAAGACATGACTATATATATGAAATATATAGATACACAAATGCTTCAGGAATATTGATAATTTTAATGTGCAAGAAGACATTCCAAAACTATGTGGAAAACCCAGAAGCCCAATTAAAAGAGGCATATTTGCACATGCATAAAAATTGGATCATAAATCACCTAATAATTGCCTCAAGAAAAAATTGCCCCACATAACAAATATAAAATATAATATCTTCCATAAATATAATTAGAACATATACTATAAAACATACTGTAAAATTAATGTCTTCAAGTTGATAAGGAAAGCACACAAGCCAACAGAAAACTAATCAATGGATACAAATAGACAAGTCTCACAGGAATAAATCCAACTTAAAAATATACTCAACTTCCCTAGTTACCACTGATCCAAGGATATCACTGACACAAATTTATGATTTAAGAAAATATAATTTTCCAATATATTGACAAATGTTTTAAGAAAACATTATCTTCTCATGTTCTGAAGGATGCCCTTATATTATAAAATTATAAATTATATATTGTTATATATTATAAATTATAAAATATTATAATTTTAGAACAATCTAAATACTAATACCTTAAAATTGCAAACATATTTAATTTCAGCTATCCATAAGTGGTCCACTTACAAATCTTTGGATATCTTCCTTATAAATAGGAGGGAATTTCAAAAGTTCATTGAAGAAGAAATTAAATGATAAGTTTCTTCAGCTGCAAAAGCTTTGAAATCCACACATAGTTTTTACATGATAGGCATTTTCCAGAACTTTTTTAAGGCCCTCATGTGTCTAAAATGCAATGTCCCTTCTCAAAGCCCCCACATGTTCACAATGGTTCAAGTCACCTCATTTATCAACAACTTTCCTGCTTCTACTCTTACCATTCTGGAGTCTATTTTTAATACAGTAGCTGAAGTGTTTTTATTAACCCAAAAGCCAAATCACATTGCTCCTTTGTTCCAAGGCTGTAATTTGTCCACTCTGTTTCTCAAAGAGAAACTCCAATTCTCCACAATGAATCACAAGGCTCTGTATAATCTAGCCCACTTCTGACATCAGCCCCTACACTTCTCCCAGATGCTCACTGTACTGGCCTCATTGGTGCACACGATCACCACAATCCCATCTCAAAGAGGGACCTTGCTGTTCCATCTACCTCAGTATCCTTTTCCACTAGATATACCTGTTACTCTCTCGCTTTCTTCCGATTTTTATCTGATGGTCAACTTCTCAGAGAGGCCTTTTCTGACTGATTTAAATTCAAGCACATAAACCAACGTGCAAGCATACCCCATATCTACTATTTGCCTTATTTCTCTACTGGTTCACTCCCTGAATTACAGCAACAACTAGTCCAAACCAGCAGCCCAGAAGTCAGTCCAGTTCTCCCATATGAGTAACGTGAACCCAAATATGTAAGGCATCACCCGTGGTCTCCCAGGTTGTGCATTATCAGGAAGCTGGAATTAGAAGCTGAGCTGGGACTTGATCAGCCAGGAACATTGATATCAGCCAGGAGGGTTGATATGGGATGCAGCTTTCCCAATCTTAACCACTGTGCCAGAAGTCCATCCCTTCACACAACTGGTGAAACAGATAAAACCAAAGTTAATGGTTCATGGCCTTTTGGCCATTAACCAATTTTGTATTAACCCCCAAAATTAATATTAACACTATCAATTTCTACCTCCTAGAATGTTCTTTGACATTCTCTTTGTTATTTAATGAGCTAAATACAGTCTTTGGCATATGCCATTTTAAATTTGCAACAGAGTACATGACTCTCTTGAAAAGTAGATGTTGGGGCCAGTGCTTTGGCATAGGGGGTAAAGCTGCCACCTGCAGTGCCAGCATACCACATGGGCTCCAGTTCAAGTCCCAGCTACTCCACTTCCCATCCAGCTCTCTGCTATGGCTTGGGAAAGCAGTAGAAGATGGACTAAGTCCCAGAGCCCTGCACCCATGTGAGAGACTGGGAAGAAGCTCCTAGCTCCTGGCTTCAGATCAACGCATCTCCAGCCATTGTGGCCAATTGGAGAGTGAACCAGCAGATGGAAGACCTCTCTCTCACTCTCTCTCTCTCTCTCTCTTTCTGTTTTTCCTTCTCTCTCTGTGTACCTCTGACTTTCAAATAAATAAATAAATACATCTTTTAAAAAAATGAAGGAAAAGTAGATGTTATATTTATGCCCTGTCTCCTCAGACTGGAATAGGAATTGAAGGAGGGGAAGGAATTTTGTCTGTGTTCAGTGCCTACCACCATTCCTGGCACTTTGTGTGCATAAACTTTACAAATTGAGAAATGCACTTTCAGGAATTCTAAATCTTCATAAACACCTTTTTTCTTTCTGTTGATTTTTAAACATGATTCCACAAATTTTTCCCTCTTGTTATTTTTGCTTTTTCCTAATAAAGAAGCGAAACACAGGAAAGAAAAAAAGGGTTTGATCTATCTCTGTCCCGAGATTTACTACTTGACAGAGGTTTGTGGTCAGACAAGGTTCTCAAGTGAGATGGCTCCTGGAAGAGGAAATTTGCCCCTGAAAAGTGCTAATGAATCCTGGATGTGGCACAAATGAACAGAGGGGGATCATGTCAGACTAACTCAACACCACTGACTAGAAAAGAGAAATCTTCTTACGTTTTCCACCTACTGTTAACTGACAGAATTCTTACACGAACTCTGTTAAAGTCATTTCAGACTAAGTCTGCCTCCTATCCAACAAAGGGAGGGAAAACACATGAAGAAAACTTTTAAAAACAGGAGGAAAGAATGATTGAGGCCCTTCTTTTCCAGGATGGTGACCTAGTTACCTGGTCTGATAACTTAGTAAGTGATGCTTGGAAGAAAGGAATGGGAAGATTGGATGTAAGGAGAAAAAACAGATTTCAAAATCCATCTAGGCAAGGGCTTAAATGTTTTAAGTACACTAGGAAAGATCTTTGGTAGCTCTGTCCAGTAGAAATATAATGTGAGCCAAAAATGCAAAGCACTTGTATAATTTTTAAGTTTTCATTCCAAAAAGTAGAAAAGTGAAACTAATTTAAATGTTTTATGCAACTGTATATCCAAAATATTATTTGTTCAACTTGTAGTAAATATAAAAATTAAAATATTTTGGGGCCAGCCCATGGCACAGTAGGTTAATCCTCCACTTCTGGCACCTGCACCCCATATGGGCGCCGGTTCTAGTCCCAGCTGCTCCTCTTCCGATCCAGCTCTCTGCTGTGGCCTGGAAAAGCAGTGGAGGATGGCCTAAGTGCTTGGGCCCCTGCACCTGCATGGGAGACCAGGAAAAAGCACATGGCTCCTCACTTCATATTGGCGCAGCTCTGGCTGTTGCAGCCATTTGGGGAGTGAACCAACAGAGGGAAGACCTTTCTCTCTCTCTCTCTCTCTCTCTCTCTCTCTCTCTCTCTAGTAAATAAATCTTTAAAAAAATTAAAATATTTTAGGCCGGCGCCGCGGCTCACTAGGCTAATCCTCCGCCTAGCGGCGCCGGCACACCGGGTTATAGTCCCGGTTGGGGCGCCGAATTCTGTCCTGGTTGCCCCTCTTCCAGACCAGCTTTCTGCTGTGGCCAGGGAGTGCAGTGCACCCCATGCACCCCATGGGAGACCAGGAAAAGCACCTGGCTCCTGGCTCCTGCCATCGGATCAGCGCGGTGCGCCGGCCGCAGTGGCCATTGGAGGGTGAACCAACGGCAAAGGAAGACCTTTCTCTGTCTCTCTCTCTCACTGTCCACTCTGCCTGTCAAAAAAAAAAAATTAAAATATTTTGCAGTCTTCCTTTTCATACTAAACCTTCAAAATCTGGTATATGCTTTACACTGGCTGCATGCCCCCGTTAAGATGTGCCATAAGTCAAGTGCCAACAACCTCACCACCAGATTGGACTGAGGGGGTTGGCAAGAGACAATTCCCCTCACTTATGATGGGGCTTCGAAAAACTCATGGAAAAATGGAACTCAGAGATAATATGAGTTTCTTACTAACCTTTTGAAACTTTGTTGTATCCATCCCTGTGCTTGTCACTTAAATTTACCATTTTGTAATTCAGTGTTTCAAGTGAGGATGTTATTATGTTTATATGGCTTGGAGAAGAGACAGAATCAAAATTTAGCAAAAAGCCACCAGAGTGAACAAGGAATGATTTTCAGTTTTCATTTGGATTCCTGTAAAGAATAAGGCCTTAGGCCATCTCTTTAAACAAAAATTCAGCCCTGGAGCAGTTTCTTCCTGAGGGCTTTCTGTCATCCATTAGTCCACCTCAATCCTGAAGGCAGATTTTAAAAATGACTCAGAAGCACTTAAGGGTAAGATCTTCCCATCATGTATTATGCTTTGTGGTTTATGCGTCTTCATTTAGCTTCTTCTAGTTCTATTAGAATCTTTACAAGCTAACAATTATTTTGTGGGTCCCCAAACTGCTCTTTCTCCCCATACCCTCATTTTAACCTAATGGCCATAATTGTTTCTAATAATAACCATAATTATCCTTCATATTTATATTTGTTTTTCACACATATTATCTCATTTGAGCCTCAGAGCAATCTCATGAGGTAAACCCAATTTGTGGGGGGAAGATTGTGATTCCCATAGGGTTCAATGGCTTATCAAGGTCATACAGCTTGGTTGGGGGGAGGGCGGAGAGGGCAGGGAATTCAGAACAGAAACAGGTCCTTGTTCATGAAAACATACAAACAAAGATCTGCACCTGGGGTGGATTTCAGATGCATTTGTAATGTTGGTTTTATTTTTTAAGTTTATTACAACATTATGGATACATAATTGTGAGACTGGGCTAATGCATATTTTCTCACAAAATTTTCTTGCATGTAAGTATTACTGTACGCCTATCAAACAAACCACCATTCAAGTTTTCTATCTCCCCAAGTTGCCAGAGGCAATGATTGAAAATTCTTCAGTCCCGAGCTTATTTTCTAGTACATAGTAGCACAAAAAATATTTTGATCAGTGAATAAACTGATGAACATGTTTATTTCCAGGATTTTCTAACTGTTACATTGAGGCAATGAAGGGAAAATATGTTACACAAAATATTTCCCTTAT
Organism: Oryctolagus cuniculus; assembly: GCF_051225735.1. Taxonomy (NCBI): domain Eukaryota; kingdom Metazoa; phylum Chordata; class Mammalia; order Lagomorpha; family Leporidae; genus Oryctolagus; species Oryctolagus cuniculus. Next base: position 24,012,303 of record NC_142876.1, read on the forward strand.
TTCTTCGAAGAGGAATCTTTGACTCAAATAATACCTTGGCTCAACACAGTCCAGTAAATATATAATCCCAACCACATATGTAATCTTACTAATTTAATGATATGTAGATTTATTGATGACGTATTTACCCAAAATAGTACCATCTGGGCATGCAGCATGGGATTTTTTATTTCAGTTAGTAATGAGATAATTTACATTATTTCATTCATGTGCGGTCTGGGACATTTGGTGTATATTTCACACTTATATCTCAACTCAGAGCAGCAACACTTCGGGCACCCATCAGCTCCATGTGAATGGTGTCTATTGCATGGACAGCACCATCTCTGCAGCAGAGAGAAAGAGCTCTGCTGCCGTCTTCTCTTTGCCCACCAACCCACAGATACAAATTAAGCACTCACCCTGTATCCAGTACTAGAAATAAAATAAGAGGAGAGTGGATCAAATGAAACCCTCAAGCTGTCTCATATGTGAGGACTACTAGGTTAAGAGACTGAGCACACAATTGGTCATATCACATTCAACAATAGAACACTGACCTATAGCCTCTGGCAGCAAGCAACCAGGCTGTCCAGCCAAACCCCAACTTGAGCAGCAAGTAGGCTGTACTGATCAGTACTTGGTAAATGACTTCCATTCATACTTGTCCCCTTCACAACAGAACACTGTCAGAATGAGCCAAAAAGCCTCTACAGACCAACTGGGTATGATAACCTGCTTGTAGCAGACCCCAGCAGCTTTCCCATGCCAACACCCCCAGTTAGGGCACACCAGGAGTCTTTCTGCCCTTATGGCTTTCCTCCCCCCATGACTGCCTCCAAGTCTATGATGAACACAAACACAAATGATGGTGGCTGGTGCCCTGGCAAGCTCTCAGTAAAGGCCCTCTGATCATTCTCATTGCATGGTCTTCATTTATTTCCACCAAATCCTTGTTTAGTCTTTTCTTAATGACTAAAATTGTCAAACATCTTCTTTTACTTTTCCCTGTGGGTTCAATTTTTCATTTCATTTGCATCACTCACTCATGCAATAGTGCACCACTGGATGTCAGCCACCATGCTAAGTCTTAGAAATGAAGTAAAGAGCCAGAGAGTCAGCCTTTTCCCTCAAGGAACCTAAAGTTTAGCAAAAGCACACACACACACACAAATGTTTAATAGGTTGTATTAAACACTACAAAGGAAAAAGGTGTGGGGAATGAAAGTGTATAATGGAACCTCAGTTTTTTAATGTTCAGAAGATATGAGTGCTAAATCTTCCCAACGAAAGATTTTTATTTTGCTATATACTGGAACTTCAACAAATGCTTGACAAAATGAGAAATACTACTTTACCAACAGACTTGACCACTGAGGAGCAGACACTTTTCCTTATCTTCCTTTTCCTTGTTCCTTTTTGTTTATATTTAATGTTCTTCAGCAAACACCCCTGAATGGTGGCTGGCATTCTTTCCACAGGAGATAAAAGGAAGGATATAAAAAGTTTCCTATAAATGAAATAACCATGGCTTGCTGAATATTAGTTTAAATAATTATTCCTTAATTTTACATTTATTGGCAGGTGCCGTGGCTCAATAGGCTAATCCTCCACCTGTGGCACCTGCACACTGGGTTCTAGTCCCGGTTGCTCCTCTTCCTGTCCAGCTCTCTGCTGTGGCCAGGGAGTGCAGTGGAGGATGGCCCAAGTACTTGGGCCCTGCACCCCATGGGAGACCAGGAGAAGCACCTGGCTCATGGCTTTGGATCAGCGCGGTGCGCCGGCCGCAGTGGCCAATGAGGGGTGAACCAACGGCAAAGGAAGACCTTTCTCTCTGTCTCTCTCTCTCACTGTCTACTCTGCCTGTCAAAAAAAATTTACATTTATTAATAACTCTCATTTTACCAAGACAAAGAACCATGCCAAGGTTTGTCTGCATTAAACATGAAATAGTCTTCATTCTGGTTGAATTGCAGATAGTAAAAAAACAGAAGTAGTCTCTTCACTCAAACACTTAATAAAATTTTACAAAGGTCATTTTTAATTCTTAGAAAAATATACATTGACTCATTTTAATTTTATACTTATTTGAACACTACTTATTTTTCAATGGTTCTTTCATTTAATGTACTTCAATCTAACAAACTACTGACTCAGAAACACTCAGGTAATTAACTTGAATATTTGATAAAATAATACAGGAAGTGTTCTGAGATCTGGTGTCTATAACTAGATGTATCCAACACTTAATTTTCCTTCACAGTGGGTTAAGCACATTACCTGGAAAATTATTTTCAAAAATGCCTTAATTAGTAGTGATATGCATGCTGTCATTATATTTTTATAAAGCTAGATCTTTTGAAATATCTCAGTTGTTAAAAAAAAATTTTTTTTGAAAGGAATGAGGGCCAGCGCAGCGGCTCAATAGGCTAATCCTCCGCCTTGCAGCACCAGCACACCAGGTTCTAGTCCCAGTCGGGGCACTGGATTCTATCCCAGTTGCCCCTCTTCCAGGCCAGCTCTCTGCTGTGGCCAGGGAGTGCAGTGGAGGATGGCCCAAGTGCTTGGGCCCTGCACCCCACGGAAGGCCAGGATAAGCACCTGGCTCCTGCCTTCAGATCCGTGTGGTGCGCTGGCCATGGCGGCCATTGGAGGGTGAACCAACGGCAAAGGAAGACCTTTCTCCTTGTCTCTCTCTCTCACTGTCCTCTTTGCCTGTCAAAAAAAAAAAAAGAAAAAAAGAAAAAGAAAGGATTGAGAATGGTGCCTGGAATCTCTAGGATATAATCAAATGTAGCAATATTTGACTTTTGGAAGTCCCTGAAGGAATGGAAGAAGAGTGGCTTAGAAAACTTCTGAGGGGCCAGTATTGTGGCACAGTGGGTTAGACTGCTGCCTCTGACGCCAGCATTCCATACGAACTCCACATCAACTTCCTACCGCTCCACATCATATCGAGCTCCCTGATAACGGCCTGGGAAAGCAGCAAAAGATGGCCCGGGTACTTGGGCCCCTGCTACCCACAGGGGAGACCCAGATGAAGTTCCTGGCTTCAGCCTGCCCAGGCCCTTCCTCCCTTTGCAGCCATTTATGGCCCCTTGGTGAGTGAACCAGCAAATGGAAGACCTCTCTGTCTCCATCTCTGTGTGTGTGTGTCTCTGTAACTCTGCCTTTCAAATAAATAAATAAATCTTTTAAAAAACCATAAACCTAATCTATGATATAATGGCAGGGACAAAAAACACTATTCTGAGAAACATATGGACATCCAAATACAGGAAGCTCATAGGACCCAAAAACAGAAATGAGCAGTAAAGAACCTCACCTTGACACATTATAGTCAGATTTTCCAAAGTGTGACATAGGAGAGAATTCTAAACTCTACAAAAGTACCAGGACACTCATTAGATTTACAGCATATTTCTCAACAGAAACATTATGGACCGGAGGAGAATGGAGAAATATAGAACAAGTTCTGAATTTTAAAAAAGGCTAGTCCAAAATATTTTACCCAGTGAAACTCTTTCATAAATAAGGTAGAATACTTTCCAAAACACACAAAGACTGAAGGAATTCATCACTGTCTAATGAGCCTTACAAATGATACTTTAAGATGTACTACAGACTGAATTTTCATATATAACTGGTCTATTATCATAAAAGCTAGGTTGACTAACATAAAGTGAAGGCACATAGCTCTCCTAACTTCACATAATGATATAAGTTACATTTACCTTTCAGACCATTAGTTAAGTAGCTTCAGACTTTCTAAAATTGCATATTTTATGAAATTCTAAAATACGTGATCAAAAAACATTCCAAAATCCTGGAGAATCTTCCCTTCCCTGGTCTATTAGATCCAATAACACTGTAATGAAGAAGTTCTGGGAGAAATTTCAAGAATTCCTGCCCAGGAAACCCTCCACCCAGCAATATTTCAAAAAAGGAACAGAGAGGAAAAACAGAATAATACCCATACTCTTTTTTTTTTTTTTAAGATGTAATGGATTTGATTTGAAAGGCAGAGTTACAGAGAAAGGGAGAGACAGAGAAATAGATCTTCCATCTGCTGGTTCACTCCTCAAATAGCTACAAAGGCCTAGACCTGGACCAGACACAGGCCAGGAGCCAGGAGCTTTCTAGGTCTCCCAGTGGTTGCAGAGGCCCAAGCATTGGGCCATCCTTCCCTGCTTTCCCAGGCACAGTAGCAGGGAGCTGGATCAGAAGCAGAGCAACCAGGACACAAACCAGTGCCTGTATGGGATGTTGGCATTGCCGGTGGTGATCTCGCCTGCCACACCGTAATGCTGCCCCCCCCCATACCCATTTCTATAAAAATTCCACTCTGAACGCAGATTCAGCATGTTCAGTTCCTTCCTGAGACACTGACCTGTCTTGTATATTTCTACTTATTAAACTCTGCACCCTTGTTTACCACTACACAAAGAATGCTAGTAATATAGATCTATTTTTAGCTTTTTTTTTTTATTTGACAGGTAGAGATATAGACAGTGAAAGAGAGAGACAGAGAGAAAGGTCTTCCTTTCGTTGCTTCACTCCCCAAAATGGCCGCTATGGCCAGCGCTGTGCCGATCCAAAGCCAGAAGCCAGGTGCCTCTTCCTGGTCTCCCCTACAGGTGCAGGGCCCCAAGCACTTGGGCCATCCTCCACTGCCTTCCTGGGCCACAGCAGAGAGCTGGACAGAAAGAGGAGCAGCTGGGACTAGAACCCGGTGCCCATATGGGATGCTGTCACTGCAGGCGGAGCATTAACCAAGTGAGCCATGGTGTCGGCCCTGTAGATTGATTTTTAAAAACTTGTGTGAAAATTATACTAAATTGATCTTCTGTATATAAAGATAATTGAAAATGAATCTTGATGAAGAATGGGATGGGAGAGGGAGTAGGAGATGGGATGGTTGCAGGTGGGAGGGTAGTTACGGGGGGAAAAGCCGCCATAATCCAAAAGTTGTACTTTGGAAATTTATATTCATTAAATAGAAGTTAAAAAAAATTACAAGCCTTTAAATTCTTCAAAATAAAATAATGTCAAGCAAAATGCTCTCATTGCCCAATGTAACTCTGAACTCCTAAATATCTGTAGAAGCTACTCTGCAAACAATAGCCACCAAAAGAACCAGAGTTTTATTTATCTTGCCCCATGTAAAAGATAAGCTTTCACTCAGAACTTGACCACAAATCAAAAGTTCTTGGTTCCTATGTTTAGATGATTTTATGTCTCCTGAAAACCACTCTAGTTTTACAAAGTAATATAACCTTTCCAAAATAAACAGGGAAATGAATGAGGAATTCATACTATAACATCCCAGCTCACTGGGTTAGAAAATAATTCCCCTGCACCTGTGCAAATCACACTTCAAGAGCAAGGATGTCCCTGCACAGTGAAAAGAACCTCTTTCCCATTAGTCTGTTTGCCAGGACCTCACATTAAGTATCAAGGCTTTTCTTGAACCCTAACAGAAAATTCTGTTAGACATGTATGGGGTGAGAGATCATGGATGACAGACAGGAATGTAGCCCTGTGTCCACGGGGTGACTGAGGAGGGAACCAGAGAGGTTTGACACCCTCACAAACACGGCCTCCTATACTTTCAAATCTGCTCTTCCCTCTCGCACCCCTCACAGGAACCAGTTCTGTTGGAATGCCTCTTCCTGGGAGACAGGTCATCAATTCAAGGGATACTCTTGCCCTCCATCACATAAAGTCTCATTATTCTTTCCTCCAATCCAACTTAATCCTCCCTTGATCTGTTTCCAAGACTCTTCAACACCTACGTCATCACTATCCCATTTTTGCTTTTGGTTTTCCCTTTGTTTTTTCCAGCTGAGTTTCTGTAGACTACTCTAATGCACACTGAGCACACTGACACCCCAAAACTTGCAGTTCTTGCTCTTGGTATCTCCCATCAGACACAGCACTTGCACAGTTTTGTGTTACTACTTTTTCTGCATTTTTGTTCCTCTAGTTGGCTCAAAAATAGAGTCGATTACTACACATTCAGCTGTACCACATAAGTAATCAAAAACACCTGAAGTGCCCCAGGTCAACCGAAATGACATTTCTAGGGACCACACTATGGCTCAGAAGATGGGGCTGCTGCTTGGAACACCCACCTCCCCTGTCAGAGGGCTGGTTCCAGTCCTGGATCTTCTACTTCTGATTCAGCTCCCTGGTAATGCTCCTGGGAGGCAGCAGGTGATGGCTCAAGTACTTGGGCCCCTGCAATGCACATGGGAGATCCAGACAGAACTCCTGGCTCCTGGCTTTTGCCTGGCCCAGCTCTGGCTCTTGTAGGCATACAGGGAGTAAATGAACCAGGTGAAGGAAGATATTCATTCTCTCTCTCTCTCTCTCTCCCCCGTCACTCTTCATTTCAAATAAATTAAAACAAATAAAGTTTTTTAAATGTTTCCTAAATCTAGGAGAATAAAAATTTTGCATTGGTTTACACTGTAAAATTTGTTACGTTTAACTGAAATTTTTTTAACTTAAAAACTTTTATTAGAAAGACTTCTGACTGATTTCAAAAGCTCTAATATCCTAAATAACACCTTGCTGATAATTACATTACTTAGAAAAGTTGACAGTTCTGTGCTAAAGTATATAAATAAACTCAGTCACTTAAACTATTGGAAATTTTCAAGGGACATTTTAGCAAGTCCAAGATTTTATTGTCATGTCTTCCTCTTAAACCTGTGAAACACTACTGAAAAAGAGCTGTTACTCTGAGACAAAACTGCAACAAAAAGGTCAGAATCCCCTGAGGAAGGTGAGTAATATGAGTATGGCCTCAAACAGCCGGAGGCTCACCTCACATGGACTCCAACCCTCTGTATTTCCTGAAATCCTCTTGGAACTCTCAAGCCATTAAATTAGTTCAGTCAAGTCCTATGCAGCACTACATCACAAAAGCAGGACTGGAACCAGCCCTCTGACAGGGGAGGTGGGTGTTCACAAAAGCACAAACTAAGAGCCAGAACCCAGCAGCAATTTTTTGTCATGTGTCTTGACTTAGCCAGGCCTACAAAACAAACAAAAAACTTTAAGGATGAAGACACATCACCATACTTCAAAGAGTAGAAGTATAAATTCCTGTGTTCAGGGGCTGGCGCCGTGGCTCACTTGGTTAATCCTCCGCCTGCGGTATTAGCACCAGGTTCTGGTCCTGGCTGCTCCTCTTCCAGTCCAGCAATCTGCTGTGGCCCAGGAGGGTAGTGGAGGATGGCCCAAGTGCTTGGGCCTCTGCACCTGCATGGGAGACCAGGAAGAGGCACCTGGCTCCTGGCTTCGGATCGGCGCAGCACTGGCCATAGCAGCCATCTGGGGACTGAACCAACGGAAGGAAGACCTTTCTTTCTGTCTCTCTCTCACAGTCTATAACTATGTCAAATAAAAAAAAAAATACTGTGTTTATACCAGAAAGGGTTCATTCTTCATTTTTAAAAATTCGGTATAAATTAATGTGGCTATAAAAATAACATAGGAGCAACAATTCTGCATTTAGTGTGTGACCCTATACTAGCTGCCTTATTTCAGGTTGCTCATCTGTAAAATGGAAATATTATACAGCAATACCTCACCAAGTGACAGCCAGGATTAACTAGAAGACACATCATATATGCAAGATATGCTTTATAAACTAAAAGCCATCATCAACTTCTGACCCTGTAAGCCTGTCCAACAGGCTATGACTAGTAGATGATGGTAGGCTCAAAAGATAGTTAAAGTATTACCATGAATGTCCCAAATGCTTTCTGAGTAATTGCATTTATCTCCTTTCATTTATTTCCAACTTGTTTTGTTCACAGATTGACTTTGGCTCACTCTGAGCCTCTAACACCCCATCTTGCCTCTGGCTTTGGACATGAATTATTCTTAATCTCTCCAGTCTCTGAAACTCTGGCTGATCTGCTGCCAATAGCCTTTAGTGAACCTCTTCTAAGGTCCATTGTCTAAATAAAGAGCATGCAAATATATGATTAAAATGGAATAGCCTAAGACTCTTATATTTAAAAAAAATAAAATAAAATCTTCATTTATAGTAATTTTAGATTTGAGAGAAGTTGTAAAGATAGTATAAAAATTTTCCCTTATACTCCTCACCCAATCTCAATATACTTGAATGTTATCTCACATTTACTGTAATGTATTTGCCAAGTCTAAGAAACTAAAATTGGTACATTACTATTAACTAAGCTATAGAATTTTTTTTTAATTTCACTACTTTTCTATTACTGTTCTTTATTGTTGTTGTTCCAAGATCAATTTTAGGAAACCACACTGCATTGAGTTGTCATGTCTCTTTAATCACCTTTCATCTCCAACATTTTTCTCAGTCTTTTCTTATTTTTCATTACTTAACTTATTTCATTAGTATTGACCAGGAACTTTGTAGAATGTTCTTCAATTTGGATAAACATGATCTATTTTTGTCTCATTATTAAATTGGCATTGAAAGAATACTACAAAATGCCCTTTATCATCACATGATATCCACATGACATTCTTGTGGATACTAACCCTAGGAGTAGGACAGTATTTGCCAGATTCTCCACTATAAAGTTGCTTTTCCCTCTAATCTTTGAAGTGTGATTCTTAATTTTGCAGAGACAGGCAGTCTTAAAAGACGACAGAGAAAACTAAAGGAGGAGCAACAAGAGAGTTGGAAAGAAACTCAAAGAGCATATTGTTCACATCAAGCAAGACTAAGACATTTGGGGAATGAGGACATGGTAAAAACTGTCAAATGTTCAAGGAAGTAAAGAAACTTGCTGAAAGGTGTCAAATGAAAGGTGGCAATGACTCTGGCAAAAGTAATTTTAATTGTGTGATAGAGCCAAACCAGAATGCAGTGGCCTGGACTAATTACAGCAAGTTGACATAAAATGTGAATTATATATTCTAGAAACTTAACTATGAAACTATGAAGGGAATGGGTGGAAAGGGTGGTGACTGGAGAGTTACAGACTCAATGGAGACTTAGGAGCATCTCTTTATTTAATGTAAAGAGGCTTGAAAACTTGTAATCGGAGAGAACAAAGACATTTGAGCAAGAAGGAAAGTGGGGTGAAGGTTAAAGATCTAGGCAACTTTACTGGGTAGAATTTATATGGATATGGGCTATATCCCACTATATCTGTCATAAATCTGGGCCAGTCTTCATTGAGCGGTATGTCTGAATTATCAATGATTTTCTTGTTGAGAATGTGCAGAGATGTAATGAGACTTCCAGAGCAGAACACACATTCTCTTTTATATATAATTTCTTAGACATGCCCAAGTCTCCAACAAGCTGTTCATCCAGATTTTTAGTTAACTGTTCAGAGCTAGATGAGTTGTCAGTTCTGTTTAACAATTCTCATACCCTGCTAAACCAGCTTTTCAGTAAGGCTGGGCAGAGCCCTGACCGAGAAAGCCAGCAACTGGATGGGAATTTTGGTTCATTCTGACATCCTCTTTGCCTATAGTAAATTCCCTTGTTTTTTGCGCTTTCATTTTATAACATGAGAAAGCATAAACGAATATTTCCTGTGACAAAGACTACTGTTTGTCAGTAGATTGGAATTACTAAATAAAGGTTTTTTTTCTAAATCATAGTTGTGTTTTATCTTCTAAAAATAAGAATTTCTTCAAATTCCCATACTTTCCCTGAGAAAAAACACAGGGGCTTTCTGGTGGTGGTGATAATGGTGATTTTTGAAGAAGATTTAGGCAATTTCAATAAGATAGGTAGATTTTTTAATGAATATTTCAAATGTGAGTTAAAATATTATATAGGTTCAAAGGCATTTAATAAAATGAGAAGAATTTAATACAGTGGGTAAATTTGGACAAAATTTATAAATATAGAATCTACTGTAATTCAGCCAATTTTATTCTGAGAATTTACATTCTTATGAGTTAATTAATTAAAAATAAATGAATAAATTAAAGTATTATGGGTACTTATATTGAGATAAAACTATATTCATGGTTTTCATCTATTTTAACAGCAGCAAAGAAAAATACCATGGATTGAGCTAGAATGATGCTGAGGGAAGAATGAGCTGTCTGTTAAAGCAGAATTTTTCATGCTTTATCTTCAGTACTAGCCTCACTATTTCTGTTTTTTGCCATATTAATTAAAAATTGAAGAAATGCATTAACATAACAGTTAATTAGTCAAATGACTGACAAAATAATTAAACATGGATAGCAAAATTAGATTAGCTTAGAGCATCAGTGTTGTTCTCAGACTCTGACTATGAAATTGTCTCAAACTAAATACAAGGGTATTTCTGAAAAAGGTAAAATATGTTGATGGAGAATAACTCAAAGATATATATTTAATTGTTGGCTCACAGTTTTACTTGTAAATGAGGGAAATCAATCAACATATTGATTTTACCTAACAAAGGCAAAATAAGATTTTTTTTTTTTTTTCTGTCATGGTGAGTTTTTTTTTTTTTTAACTTTTATTTAATGCATATAAATTTCCAAAGTACGACTTATGGATTACAATGGCTTCCCCCCAATACCGTCCCTCCCACCCACAACCCTCCCCTTTCCCACTCCCTCTCCCCTTCCATTCACATCAAGATTCATTTTTGATTATCTTAATATACAGAAGATCAGCTTAGTATACATTAAGTATGGATTTCAACAGTTTGCTCCCACACAGAAACATAAAGTGAAAAAATAATAGATGATTTTTTTTTAAATGATGATGAAATCAGATCAGACCTATTGTCATGTTTAATCCCAGTGAGAGTCAAGTTGGGAGTTGATAATTTCTTTTTTTTTTTTTTTTTTTTTTTTTTTACAGAGGATCAGTTTAGTATGCATTAAGTAAGGATTTCAACAGTTTGCACCCCATAGAAACACAAAGTGAAATATATTGTTTGAGTACTCGTTATAGCATTAAATCTCAATGTACAGCACATTAAGGATAGAGATCCTACATGAGGAGTAAGTGCACAGTGACTCCTGTTGTTGACTTTACCAATTGACACTCCTGTCTATGGCATCAGTAATCTCCCTCTGCTCCAGTCATGAGTTTCCAAGGCTATGGAAGCCCCATGAGTTCTCCGACTCTTATCTTGTTTAGACAAGGTCATAGTCAAAGTGGAGGTTCTCTCCTCCCTTCAGAGAAAGGTACCTCCTTCTTTGAAGACCTGTTCTTTCCACTGGGATCTCACTCGCAGAGATCTTTTGCCAGAGTGTCTTGGCTTTCCATGCCTGAAATACTCTCATGAGCTTTTCAGCCAGCTCCGAATGCCTTTAGGGCTGATTCTGAGGCCAGAGTGCTATTTAGGACATCTGCCATTCTATGAGTCTGCTGAGTATCTCACTTCCCATGTTGGATCACTCTCCCCTTTATTTACTCCATCAGTTAGCGTTAGCAGGTACTAGACTTGTCTATGTGCTCCCTTTGACTCCCAGTCCCTTCACCAGGACCAACTGTGAACTGAAACTGATCACCTGGAACAGTGAGATGGCATTGGTACATGCCACCTCGATGGGATTGAATTGGAATCCCCTGGTATTCTTCCAACTCCACCACTTGGGGCAAGTCAGCCTGAGCATGTCCCAAATTATACATCTCTTCCCTCTCCCATTCCCACCACCATGTTCAACAGGGATCACATTTCAGTTAATTTTCAACACTTAAGAATAACTGTGCATCAATTACAGATCTAAACCAGTCATATTAAGTAGAACAGATAAAAAAAACTACTAAGAGGGATAATGTATTAAGTTGTTCATTAACAGTCAGGGCTATGCTGATCAAGCCACCGTTTCCCATAGTGTCCACCTCACTCCAACAGGTTTCCCTCTTGGTGTTCAGTCAGTCGTCACCGATCACGGAGAACATATAGTATTTGTCCCTTTGGGACTGGCTTATTTCACTCAGCATGATGTGTTCCAGATTCCTCCATTTTGTTGCAAATGACTGGATTTCGTTGTTTCTTACTGCAGTATAGTATTCTAAAGAGTACATATCCCATAATTTCTTTATCCAGTCTATCGTTGATGGGCATTTAGGTTGGTTCCAGGTCTTAGCTATTGTGAATTGAGCTGCAATAAACATTAGGGTGCAGACCTCTTTTTTGTTTGCCAATTTAAATTCCTTTGGGTAAATTCCAAGGAGTGGGATGGCTGGGTCGAACGGTAGGGTTATCTTCAGGTTTCTGAGGAATCTCCAGACTGACTTCCATAGTGGCTTGACCAGTTTGCATTCCCACCAACAGTGTGTTTTCTAATAGAGAGATGGAGATAAAAATAGAATTGAGAATAGTAACCTATATTTGCACATTTTTGGAACACAATGGACAGCTGACAGCTACTTGGAAGGCCAAGCTGACTTTGAGCTAGTTGAATAAGAATATCAAAAACACAGTTTGAAAAGTTTGAACAAGGCATCAGCAAAATATGACCCAAGGGTCAAGTCCCACAAATGGGAGGCCAACTGTGGCTTGCCAACAACTGATGCAGCCATGCCCTTTCATTTTCATATTGTCATGAGTATTTTAATGGCAAAATTAATCATCTACAATAAAGACCATATTACTCACAAAACTGACAACATTTACTCTGGCCAAAGTTGCCAACTCCGGCCTAAACCTATCAGTTGAAAGGCATACACTGTCAGACTGGATACACACACAGTGTCCAATCATACAAGTACTTTTTATCAGACTACAACTTTAAATAATCACATCAAGAAAAGTTAAACTAAAAATGTGGAGGAAAATGTTTCATGCAAACATTAATCAAAGAAAGCTAGAACAGCTATTAATATATGTTAGGCACAGTAAACTTCTAAATAAGGAATATTATCAAGAACCAAATAAGACATAACAAAATGAGAAACGGTTCTCTAAAAACACAAAACTATCATAACTATATAGATCTCTGAACAACAGAATGTCAAAATACAATAATCAAATATCAATGGAACTGAAAAAAATAGACAAATCTACAATTATAACTGAAGACTTCAATGTTCCTCTCTCAATAATTGATAGACTAGACAGAAAAATGATAATTATATAGAAGTCCTGAATAGCACTATCAACCAATTGGATATATCTGATATTTATACAATAGACCCCGGTAACAGCAGATTACAAATTCTTTCCAAAAACACATGGAGCATTCATTGAAACAGACCATATCCTGAGCCTTAAACAAACCTCAAATTTTTTAGACAATAAAAATAATTTTTTTTTGGAAAGTAAAAGTAGCAAAGTTTATTAGGGTAGGGACATCCGTAAGGACAGATGGGCACCTCTCCAGACAGGACCTGACAGAGAGTGCCCGGTCTACATTTAGGCCAGGGTTTTTAAAGAAGTGGGTCTTTGTCTTCACAGACTTCCTCCTGAAACAAAGGACTTTATGGATGCAAATGTTATCAGACAGGAGGAAGGGAGCAGGGTGTTTGAGATGCAGATACTGGGCTGCACCTGGGAGACTGTGGAAGATTTGTCAGGCAGAAGGGGTGGGGACCCCCCCCACCTGGCAGGTTATCAGGTGGAAGGGGGCAGGGCAGGGCAGGATGTGAATACCAGGCTGCCCCTGAAACATCATCCGGATGACCTTGAGATGCAGCATATGCTGGACATAGATGTCTTCTCTTTAGGCCTTTATGTTGCACACACATAAGCTCATAACTGACTTCCTACCTAACATTCCCCCCTCAAGAGGCAATACCCAAAATTCTTCTTTGGGATTATGGATGGAGGATCCGTTTTCTGTAACTTCTTCAAAGCGGCATGTGGGCGTCGAGGGGAATTTGGGTATTTCCTCTTGCTATCTGTTTTATGGTGTGCTACAGTGGCTAATTTTTTAAAATATTTTAGAGAATTAAATCACTAAATTAGAAATCAGTAGCAGAAGCAAATCTGAAAAATCCACAAATATTGGAAAACTGAGAAGCCATACACTTCTAAATAATATATGCACCATAGAAGATATCTCAAGAAAAATTTTAAAATATATACAAACTGTGGGGTCAGTGCTGTGGCTCAGCGGGTTAAAGCCCTGGCCTGAAGCACCAGCATCCCATATGGGCACCGGTTCGAGTCCCAGCTGCTCCACTTCCAATCCAGCTCTCTACTATGGCCTGGGATAGCAGTGGAAGATGGCCCAGGTCCTTGGGCCCCTGCTCCTGAGTGGGAGACCCGGAAGAAGCCCCTGGCTTCAGATTGGCACAGCTGCAGCCATTGCAGCCATTTGGGGAGTGCACCAGCAGATGGAAGACCTCTCTCTCTCTCTCTCTCCCTGCCTCTCTCCATAACTCTTTCAAATAAATAAAATAAATCTTAAAATATATATATATATATATACAAAAACTGCATTAAAACTAGTACAACATACTCAAATTTGTGGGAGGCAACTGAAGGGTGCTTAGAGAGAGACTTAAAATGTTAAATGATCTTATCACAATATATATTTATTAATTTATTAGAAATGAGTTATTAGAAATATCGCCAATCATTTACTGTCTGCTTCCACTTAAAATGTTTGAAAGAGAAGGGGGAAAGAGCCCCAATGCAAGCAGAGTGAATATAATAATAAACATGAGAACAGAAAGCAATGAATTTGAAAACAAAATCAACTGAGAAAATCAAGAAATCAAAAATCTGGACTTTTGAAAATAGTCATAAAATTGATGAACTTTTCTGATCAAGAATAAAGGCAAAGTTGTAACAGCTTGAGCAGCCTTAAAAGAAATAAAAATGTTTGATTATAATCCAAAGGTTAAAATAGACATATATGAATATATAGTAAATAACTGAATAAATTAGGAGAAGCAACCACTTTTAATAAATATAGAAGAAATGATGGACTAGAAAATCACCATTTGAACTTAAAAGCAAAAACACATAAGTTTGGGGTGAAGAATCCTGGTAGGCACTGCCCTAGCCACATGATCAAGGTTAACATCATCAAATGTCAATATCACATACACCCTGATGTAATGCACAGGGAATGGCAAATGATTTCTATGTTAGCCTCCCTAGGAATGCAATAACTTCAATGTAATTATGAAGAAACACCATACAAATCCAAGCTGGGGAACACTCTACAAAATAATGGCCAGTATGTATCAAAAGTTTTAAGGTCGTAGGAGACAAGAAAAGACTGAGGAACTGTCCCAGACTGGAGAAAAAGACCATGTGATGACTGAAGACAATGGAAAATCACAGATTGGATTCTGACACAGTCAAGGGTAATTATCAGGAAAAGCTGGCAAATTCAGAGTTCTGTTCCTCAGTCAACAGTGTCTTATCAAAGTTAATCTCTTAGTTTAGATAAAGGTTCGAAGGTTTGGTAAGGTGCCAATATAAGCAAAAGCTGGGCAAAAGGTTTATGGGAACTCTTATTTTTGCAACTCTAGGTATAAAATTATCTTTCAAAAAAATAGAAAAGAAACAATGCAAAGTCCCCAGTGTTCCTTCTGCAATTCTACCCCTCTCCCTCTTTCCTAGTGGCACTGACAACATTCTTAGCCCAGAAAAGTCCTTTATCCCAGCCCCGGGTTTCATCTCTAGCCTCCCTCCTGCCTCTCCAAGACTCTCTGATCCAGATGAACCAAAACATCTCATGTTTCCTAAGTGATTCTGTCTGCACCATGTCTGCACCTCCACCTGCATTCCTCCTGCATACAATGTACTTCCACAAGTTCATCCACCAAATACCAATTAAACTTTCAAAATGTCCAAGTGTCTTCCTTAAGCACTCTGTCTCATTACTGAATCATTTACTCCATTATCTCAGTTATTTGTGAATTGTGATATCACAACACATATCACATTGTGTATAGTACACTGCACAATTGATATATATTGATTTACTTGTCTCTCTTCTCTGTTAGATTGTTAGCTTCCTTGGAGTTAGAGTAAATTTTTTAATCTGAGAGGGAGAGCGAGAGAATAAGAGAGAGAGAAATATTCTCGTACCCTGGTTCACTCCCCAGATGCCCACGATGGCCAGGGCCGGGTTGAGCAAAAGCTGGGAGCCAGGAACCCAGTCCAGGTCTCCCATATTGGTGGCAGGAATCAGATTACTTGAGGCATCACTGGTGCCTTTCCAGGTCTACATTATCAACAAAGTGGAATTAGGAATCAGAGCTGGGTATTGAACCCAAGTACTCTGACATAGCATATTCGTGCCTTAATTACCAGGCTGACCACCTGCCATATATAACACTTACAAACTTTTAGGATACTCAATAAATGATTAAATGAATGAATGAATCCCAGCTTACTAAGCCAGATAGAGGTTGAGAGTCTGAAATTATTTGACTATATTTGTAAGTACAAATGATAGCCATAGTATCCTATTTATGTCTAATCAAAATTACAGGATAACTTTAAATCTCAAATCACAAGATATACTATGAAATATTAGTAAACATCAAGATTTGTCCACTGCAACCAGAGAGCAAGAAGTTAAGACATTAGGAAAATATTCCAAATATATATAAGGTAGACAAAGGGTTAGTATCCTAAGGTATAAAGAGACATGGGCTCCTGAAGGTGAGGGACTGGCACTCTCAGCTTATTGTTATGGGTGTAAAGTATTACAAGTGTTTTTGGAAAACCACCTGAAATATCTAGGACTTTTTCAAAAGTTCATCATTTTTGATCCAGAAAATCCATTTTACATATTTTTCCTAAGGAATATTTAGGTAAGTAAGAAGAGATACATGTCCAAGGCAGCTTTTATGTTAGCAAACATTTGGAAAACATTCCAGGTGTCCATCATAGGGACTGGTTCAGTAAATTATGATGTGTTTGATATTGTATTAGTAGTCAGTCATTATGATTTGAAAAGCTACCAAGGCTGTTATTTGAAAAACATGGTTTTTGAAATCCAAATTTCACTTTAAAAATATGTAGTTATAGAGATACATATGGAAATGTGTATTCCAAATGTGAAAAAAGCTCTGGATAATAGGATTACAGCTCATTTGTTTTCCTCTGTGTTTTCTTGTACACTGTTTTTAGTAGTGGTCATAATTAGAATATTCATATACACAAATTTATTTAAGCAAATATGTACATACATACCATCGTTTCCTGACCAGGGATTTCTCTTGTTGTCTCTGGAGTAGTCATGGCTGACTAACACACAGCTCCACTTCATTCCACTTTCCCATAGCCTGCTCCCATCCTGTATTCAGCAGGAGGAAAAGGGCAACTGACCCCTTTCAGAATAGGGGGCTGACACCACATGTTGCACAAATCTCCGGCAAGCACTGCAGGCAGCAACGGGGTCCCAGATGCACCCAAAAAAAATGACTTCCCTGCCCAGCTCATGCTGAACGTTGCAAAGGAACTAGCCAAGACGTCAGTGATATTACCCAAACGAATACATCCTCCCAAATATGTACCAAAACAATACAAAGCTTTGGTAGTCGACAATTTTGTTAGTTTTACTGATGGTTTGAGGAAAACCCAGTTGAGTTTCCTGTGTACCTGTGCACACAGGTGAGTCACTTGGGCCTTACCAGGCAAGGAGGTAAGAGAATACACCCTTTCCCACTTGGAGAAACCAAGGTTCAGAGAAGTTCTGTTACTCAAGCAAGATCCCCAGAGACGATAACTCTGACACTCGAACTCAAACCCAGACCATTCTGAGCCCTTCTCTTCATACCAGGCCATCACCAACTGATGCTTCTCACCTGAGGAGCCTGACGAGCAAATCCTGAATTCCAGACCAGCCTTCCCTCCTGATGATTCTGACTCAGCAGATTGCAGATGGAGCCAGGCAATGTGTATAGTTTTCAAAGCTCAGCAGGTGATTTGTATGATTGTGTGATTTGAAGAGAAGCTGGTTAACTCTACCACACCTATAGCTTATGAAGAGAAATATTTATTCTCAGTCACTAAGAATATATATTTTTATATATTTTATATATTTTTAAATACTTATTTATTTATTTATCTGACAGGCAGAGTGATAGAGAAAGAGAGTGAGAGACAGAGAGAAACAGATCTTCCATCTGCTTGTTCACTCCCCAATGCCACAATAGCCAAGGTTGGTCCCAGGCCAAAGCCAAGAGCCAGGAACTCCACCTGGGTTTCCCACATAGGTAGCAGCTGTTTTCCCAGGCATATTAGAAGACAGCTGGATCAAAAGCAGAGCAGCCAGGACTTGAACCAGTGCGCCAATATGGGATGCCAGGTGCAAGCAATGTTTTAACCCTCTGCTCTCTAACACTGGCCCCTCAGCTGAGTTTTTTAAAGCATCAAGATGAATGAAGACAAAGGTGGAGCTCCTGCATGGAAAATAATCTATTCTGCTTTAACGGGAGGCTGTGGGGTTTTCGGGCTGTGTATGTTTCTTTATCTCTGGTTATCTTTGCTGTAGACAGCAGAAACCATACCTATGTCCTGATGGTTCTCCTTCCTTGGTTGATCTCACCTCCCTTGTAGTTGACTCTTCTTTTCTCAGTAGCCTGGTTTCCTGGTCTCTTCCATCTCTCTCTAGAACCTGATATAAGAACTTCCCCATCGAAAATCAATATGTACATTCTGAAATCATTTTCTCTGTAAATGGTTGGATTTCATTTCACCCTTAAAGGGATGCTTAAAGGAGAAGATAATATTAATAATAAAAGCAGCTACAAAGTAAAAAAAAAAAAAAAAGAACTTCCCCATCGACCCAATCTCTGAGGCTGACCCACAAGCTGACTCAGGTTCCTGTGCAAGTCAGCCACAGATCAGCCACTGAGTAGCAGTCACTTGCCAGCAAAGAAGCTTCCAGAAATACATTTTCTCACAACCCCCACTCCAAAAAACAGAGCCTCACCTCACCACACACCAATCTATCATTTCCTTTCCTGTGAAGAAAACAGGCTGCTGAGAGGAGTGCTTTCTGGGGATGCATTTGTGCCTGGCTGTAAGGGCTCCCGCGAATCAGTAATCCTCTCAGCGAAAGACACTTCGACCCCTAGGGCTATGTTCATGCTCCCTCCTCACCTGAGTGGCACAAAGTGCTTTGGGTGTCATTTCCAATTTAGGAAAGCTCTCTGGACTGCTATGTACTTGATCTGGACCATAAGAACTGAGTTAGATTTGGACACAATCCAACATGGTAACATCAAGAAGGACATTATGAATGGAAGGGAAGTAAAGCATAAGCAACCACAGAAAAAATAAAAAGTGATATATATGGAAGATGAGTTTTGCTTGTTTTATTCTATCTAAAATTAATAGATATTTTTAAAACACAGTCCTCATAGGCTGTAATTCCCCTTCAAAAGACAAATCTATGAAGAATGTATTTAAAATCTAAATTAAGGAAGAAAAGGAACTAATGTTTATTGATACCTTTTATGTATCAAGTTCCCTAAATTATCTCACTAAATCCTCAAAACAACACCTGCAGGGTGGGTAGCATCCACTTCACCCTTCCCACCTATTTCCCAGATGAGAATAATGAGAATAAAAAGCTGACCTTTCCAAAGACACAAAGCTTATCAAAGAGAGAGAGAGAGACAGAGAGACAGAGAGGGTCAAACTGAGCTCTGCCAGTTTGCCTGTAAATCCCACATAGTGTCTCCTCACCTCATCTTGCCCTTAAGATGACAAAAAAATGGGCCATATCACTGTGGTAGAACACCCCCAGCTGAGATCAGTGTACAGGAGGTCAGAAAATTCCCACTGCAAGGGGCAAGTTAGTTTTAGCAGCACAGTATCATCCAACACATCAAACTAACAGCGCCAGTCTGAATGTTCCTGGTTTTCAAATCTCACTAGTATTTAATTTATAGATTAATTTTTATCTCATATTCATTTAATAGCTGCCAATGTCAGTAGCACATATGTAATTTTATGTGTATATTTCAGCTAACATTATAATAAAAATATTTCAAGGGTATCAGATATCTTTACCTGTTTAAAGCACTCCACCTGCCACTCAATACTGAGAAAATTGCATCAACTCATTGCTCATGAATAAACACTGACCCAAACAGATTTTTGGGTGTGTTAATGGTTCTCTAGATCAGTAGCCTCTGAGATTTCTCTACAAAGCCCAGGGTAGTATGTCCTGTGAAATCATAAGCATTGCTCTCATTCTGCTGAACTGAAGTTAAAACTAACTGGGCTGGCGCCGCGGCTCACTAGGCTAATCCTCCACCTAGCGGCGCTGGCACACCAGGCTCTAGTCCCGGTCGGGGCGCCGGATTCTGTCCCGGTTGCCCCTCTTCCAGGCCAGCTCTCTGCTGTGGCCCGGGAAGGCAGTGGAGGATGGCCCAAGTGCTTGGGCCCTGCACCCCATGGGAGACCAGGAAAAGCACCTGGCTCCTGCCATCGGATCAGCGCGGTGCGCCGGCTGCAGCGCGCCGGCTGCAGCAGCCATTGGAGGGTGAACCAACGGCAAAAGGAAGACCTTTCTCTCTGTCTCTCTCTCTCACTGTCCACTCTGCCTGTCAAAAAAAACTAACTGGGGAGGCACTTGTTGTGATAGAGCAGGTTAAGTCACAGCCTGAGACTCCTGAATCCCATGTCAGAGTGCCAGCTCCAGTCCTGAATCCTCTGCCTCTGGTTCAACTTCTGGGAAAGCAACAGATGATGTCTCAAGTACCTGAGTCCCCACCAGAGTTCTGGGCTCGAGGCTTTAGCCTGGCCCAGCCCCAGCTGTGCTAGGCATTTGGAAAGTGAACCAGTAGATGGAATCTTTCTTTCTGTCACTCTACCTTTCAATTAGATAAAAATAGTAATAAAACACTAGATGGGGAAGAAATTATTTTTAATGCTTTATAATTTTAAAATTTCAAATTTTGCAGATGATGAAACATTGAATTTTTTCAAGTTTTTCCTCCTGAGTAAAGAAGTAGGTATTGCTGGCACTGTGGCACAGCAGGTTAACGCAGTGACCTGAAACACCAGCATCCCATATGGGTGCTGATATGAGACTTGGCTGCTCCACTTCCAATCTGCTATGGCCTGGGAAAGCAGTAAAAGATGGCCCACGTCCTTGGACCCTTGCACCCACGTGGGAGACCTAGAAGAAGCTCCTGACTCCTGGCTTCAGATCGGCGCAGCTCCAGCCATTGTGACCAATTGGGAAGTGAACAATTGGATGGAAGACCTCTCTCTCTCTCTCTGCCTCTCCTCTCTCTATGTAACTCTGAATTTCAAATAAATAAATAAGTAAATCTTAAAAAAAAAGAAGAAAAAGAAATAGATGCGCCAATATAATGCTTGTCCTCTGGTCCCAGAAATTTATTATACTATATTATTATACTATATTATATATTAATTTTATTATATTATTTATTTACTAAATAAACATAAGATACTTTAATCACATTATCTGGGTGATGCTGTTCTAACACATTTTACACTTCTGCAAAGCACTTCACAATGCATATACCTTAAATATTTATAAATTGTTTGCCACCTTTCTTCTAGTTCTCTTTCCTATTTCCAACCCATTTCCCTTAGTGTGGATTGAATATTTAAGAGGAAAAAACTCTTTTTTTCAAAAATAAGAAGAAATTATGTCCTATCTGGTGTAAATTAAAAAATCAAAGAAGGCAATGACTTCAGACCCACCCTCTCTAGGCTGGGATGAGTCACTTTATTTACTCAGAGGGTATAAAGTTTTAAAACGTGCTTTAAATCCACTATCCCAGCTCTTAAACCTTGTGCCTTCTGACCTAGCTGACCCATATATGCATCATGCAGTCAACACCTACTATAAGAAAGGCCCAGGCTTTATGTCCAAAGATGTGTCCCCTCCCACCTCATTTCTGCCTGACGCCTTTTCCTACAGCTACTTAACTCTGGAAAATCCCCCACCCCTGCCCACCACCAGCATCCTGCCCCTCATGTGACCTGTTCTGGACCATGCCCAGATTTGATGATATGTGTCTTCCTCATAGTTTTGACCTTTAGCTCCATCTTCTTCTGGCTGTTGCAGATGACCAACACCCATATACTGCTCAATTCCCTGCTGTGTATCCTACACAGTAGACAAGGTGGCACAGACAAGAGCACCTGCCCTGCTTGCCTGGGTTGATTGTGTTGTAAAGAAACTTATAAATTAAAGACAAAAATGTTCAAACACCAACCAGCATAAAATACCACCTTAATATCTGATAAAGTAGGAATTAAAAAGATGCCTATAAGAGAAGCCTGCCAGGCAGTCATCTTTCTATCAGTAAATCTGAACATAAGTAATGAGAATGTGGTTTCTGCGGATAGGGGACTTCTAGGGCAACTACCACTGGCCCCCACATAATTGAACCCCTGCTTAGAATAAGAGCGTAGAGAGTCATAACTGCCCCATTGACCACTGGCACAGCACTGAGTGAGCAATTTCTCTGAAAAGCCAAGGGCTTTTTATCCATGTGTCAAACAATCATTTCAATAGTTTTATTGAGATACAATTTATGCACAACTGGAAGTGTTTAACATGTGCTAAATATCTATATATATAAAAACTCATATATATAATACATACAAATATACATACACACACACACACATACACACACACACATATATATCAGAGAACCCATCTTCAATATCAAGACAGTGAACATATCCACCTATCACCTCTAAAAATTTCCTTGGTTACCTTTTTAAAATTTTTATTTTAATTTTCATTTGAAAGAGAAAGAGATCTTTCATCTTCGGCGCCTACCACAAATGCTGCAACAACCTGGGCTGGGCCAGGCTGAAGCCAGGAGCCAGGAATTCCATCTATGTCTCCCACATGGGTGGCAGAGGCCCAAGCAATTGGGCCATTATTCGCTGCCTTTCCAGGCACATTAGCAGGAACTTAAAATTACACTCTGATATGGAATGCTGGTGTCCCATGTAGTAACTCAACTCGCTGCACCACAGCACTAGCCACTGCATACATCTTTTTTAAAGATTTATTGATTTGTTTGAAAGGCAAAGTTACAGAGAGAGACGGAGAGACAGAGAGAGAGAGTGGGGTCTTCCTTCCACTGGATCACTCCCCAGATGGCCACAACAGCCAGAGTTGTGACGATCTGGAGCCAAGAGCCAGAGCTTTTTCTGGATCTCCCAGGCAGGTGCAGGGATCGGAGGACCTAGGCCATCGTCTACTGCTTTCCCAGGCCATAGAGAGAGCTGGTTCAGAAGTGGAACAGCTGGGACTTGAACCAGAGCCCATATGGGATGCCGGCACTGCAGGCAGCAGCTTTACCCGTTACACCACAGTGCCGGCCCCACACTGCATACATTTTTATGTGCTCTCCACTTATACCTCCCCACAATTGCCCCATCCACAAGCTATCACTGATTTGTTTGCTGTTGCTAAAGAGTAGTTTGCATTTTCTAAAATATTATGTAAATAGAATTAGATAGTGTATAGATTCTTAATCTGGCTTTTTGCACTGTGTATAATTATTTTCAGATCCATTAATGTCATCACAGGTATCAAAAGCTAATTCCTTTTTGTTGCTGAGTAGATTTAATTGTGTGGATAAACTACAATTGTTTATCCATGTGTTGATGGATACTTTGGATTGCTTCCCAGTTTGAGATTATTACAAATAATGCTGTTATGAATATTTGTGTACAAGTATAGACAAATGCTACCTAGTAAAATGGGAGGGTCACCATAGCAAAGGTATGTCTAACTTTCTAAACTGTCAAACTGGTTTTTCAAGGTTCTCATATAATTTTTACTTCCTAAAAACAATATGCAAGAGTTCCAGTTGCTCCATAACTTTGTAAAGAGCTGGCACGGTAGTGTTTTCAACTTAATACAGTCTCAAGGTACAGTGTTGTATACTGTTGTGGTCTTAGTTTGCATTTCCTTAATGACTAAAGTTGTTGATATAATTTCATATGCCTATTTAGCATCTAAGAAGTTCTTGATGAAGTATTGGTCTCTTTTCTTCAGTTTTAATAGACAATTTGTTTTCCTAATGATGAGTTTAGAGGATTCTTCATTTGTACTGGATATAGTCCTTTATAAAATATGTGATTTGCAATGTTTTTCTCCCAAAGGGAGATTTGCTTTTCATTTTCTTAACAGTGCTTTTTAAGACAGAACTTCATAATTTGGAAGACTAATATATCAATTTGGTTTCTTTAATATTTATTTATTTATTTGAAAGAGTTACAGAAAGAGAGATGGAGAAGAGAGCAAGATTTTCTATCAGCTGGTTCACTCCCCAGATGGCCACAAAAGCTAGAGCTTGCCATTAATTTCAGCCTTTTATTTCTCTCATCAACATTTTCTATCTTTAGTTTTTTGATAACTCATATTTTGATGCTTTTATAATTGGCTTGTTTTCTTTCAATCTATTATTTCCAGCTAGTTGTATTAGTTTCCTTTTTGTGCAGTAACAAATTGCCATAATCTTAGTGGCTTACTAGGGAAGAATCGTTTCTTTGGGGTTTCCATTTTCTGGGGTCTTGCTGGATTCCTTGGCATGTGGTTCCACATCTGTCCTCCCTCTGCTTGGATGATGCTATCACAACTCCTTCTCTGACTCAAATTCTCCCTCTCTTTTAAGAACCATTGTGATTATATTAGATGCACCTAGATAAACCAAGATACTCCCCGCATTGTAACATCCTAACAATCATATCTGTAAGTCTCTTTAAGGTAACATATTCACAGATTCCGGAGATTAAGTTGTGTGCATTTTAAGAATGGATGAAATTATTCAATCTATAACACAAGTACATAAAAATATGATTGATGATTAAATATAGCTCTTGTATTCTGCACTTATACTAAATTTACTTATTAATGTTAGTATCTTTTTTGTAGTCTAAAGGATTTTCTACACATATATGATCATTTCAGCTATTTTAAAAAAGCAGTTTTGCATAAACACAGTTTTCTAACATGGATGCTTACATTTCTTTTTCACGTCTTATTTCACTGGCTAGTGCTTCCAGTATGATGTTTAAAAGCAGTAGTGAGAACAGACTTCCTCATCTTGTTCCTAAGGATAAAGGAACACTTCACTATTATCTTTTCCATTGTAGAATGTGATTATTTTGCTCACAAACTTAGTGAGATACATAAGGTCTATTATATTTTCTATTTTGTTAGGAATTTGTATCAAGAATGCATTTTTAATTTCATTAAATTATTTTCTACATGTGTTGACATGATAATAAGTTATTTTCTTTATACTATTAATAGAGCATAGTACACTGATTGATCATCAAATGTGAAAACTGAACTTAAATTCCTGAAATAACCCCGCTTGGTGAAATATATTATCTTTTAATATACTTTTAGATTTTCTTTGCTAAAGTTTTGTTAAAGTTTTTCATTTGTGCTCAAGAGTCATACTAGTCTGTAATTTTCACTTAATGCTCTTTTCTAGATTTGGCATCAAGGTAATGCTAATTTTGTAGAATGAGTTGGTAAGTATTTATTCCTCTTCATCTTGGGAGACTATTTGGTGTAGAAGTGCTGTTAGTTCTTTAAATGTTTGGTAGAACTCACCACTGAAGCCATCTAGGCCTGGAGTTTTCCTTGTGGGGTGATATTTAAATAAAAAATTCATCCTTTTTAATTGATGTAAGGCTATTCAGGTTATACATTTCCTAGTAGTGAAGTTTGGAAGATTTGTCTTTCAAGGAACTTACCAATTTCATCTAAGTAACATAAATAATCATTTTTATCATTTTTCATCACTGGGATTGTTATTTCAAGCATCCTTTTATCTTTTTTAATGTCAAATTTTTTATTTCCAGATTATTGGGCATTTTTTAAAGTTTAGTTAGAGGAAATTGCCTTCAGGAAACTGAAAGTCAAATAATCTACTGCTGATTTTGCTATTTAGGGACAGAGTTAGACAGTGAGAGAGTGAGACAGAGAGAAAGGTTCACCCCCCAAATGGCCGCTACAGCTGGCGCTGTGCCAATCCGAAGCCAGGATCCAGGAGCTTCCTCCTGGTCTCCCATGTGGGTGCAAGGGTCCAAGCACCTGGGCCATCCTCCACTGCCTTCCTGGGCCACAGCAGAGAGCTGGACTGGAAGAGGAGCAACAGGGACTAGAACCCGGTGCCCATCTGGGATGCTGGCACCACAGGCAGAGAATTAACCAAGTGAGCCATGGCACTGGCCCCTACATTTACCTCAGGGACAATGATTAAAAACTTAGAGCCATGGGCAGTTGTTTGGCACAGTGGCTAACATGCCTTTTGAGATACCCACATCCCATATGGGAGCACCTGGGGTTGATTTCTGTCTCACCTTCTGATTCTAGCTCCCTGCTAATGGCATCCTGGGAGGAAGCAGATGATCACTCAAGTACTTGTATCCCTGCCACACATGTGAGAGATTTGGAAAGAGCTTCCTTCAGCCTGGCCCAGCCCCACTGTGCAGGCATTTGGGGAGAGAACCAGCAGATAGAAAAATCTCTCTCTCTCCCTCTCTCTCACCCTGCCTCTCCCTCTCCCTTTCTGTCTCTCTGTCTTTAAAATAAAAAGAAGTAAGTAAAACTTTAAAAAATATTAGAGTCATATCCTGCTGATGATGATGACTCAAGAGTATACCTCTTGTTGAGTCAGGAGTATCACCTCTATTAATAATAATTGAAATAGTAATTCACACTTGTAGATTACTTACCGTATGCCAGGGCTTTTGCTAAGTTGGAGTCTTAGAAGCATAAATCCATTTAATCCTCATAACAACCTGAAATGTAGGAGCTATGATTATCCTTGTTTTGCTTAAGAGGAAACAGGGGCTTAGAGGAGTTGATAAACTTGTCCAAGTCACAATACACATGAAACAAATTTTCAGTTATGGAGAAAGAAATAATAGGAAGAAACCATCTAGTTTATCAGACAAGAACACAAATATATCAACAGTCAGGTGGGTGTAAACATTCGTTTGAAAATTCAAAACAGAAATTATGGAGATTTTCTTCACTAACCTGTTTCATTATCTCTTGAGAAAATTGCTGTTCAAGAAGTCTAACCTATACTCCTCCTCCTATTGAGATTTATCTATTTCTTGTCTATGGGAATGACAGAAAAAAGAATCATCATTCTGGGCCCAGCATTGTGGCATAGTAGGTTAAGACACCACCCTGCGATGCCAACATCCCGTAAGGGCACTTGTTCGTGTCCACAACTGATTGAGCTCCCTGCTAATGAGTCTGGTAAAGCAGCAGAAAATGGCCCAAATATTTGGACCCCTGCACCCATGAGGGAGACCTGGGTAAAACTCTGGACTCCTGGCTTTTGCCTGATCAACCCCAGGCCATTGAAGCCATTTGGGGAGTAAACCAGTAGATGGAAAATCGATATCTCTTTTTCTCTCTCTGTCTCTCCCTTTCTGTCTATGAATAAATCTTTTTTAAGAAGGAATCATTAGGGGATGGCATTGTGGTGTAGTTGGTAAACCCACCATTTGCGAAGCTGGCATCCCATTTGGCCACCGGTTGGAGCCCAGCTGCTCTATTTCTGATCCAGCTCCCTGCTAATACGCTTTGGAAAGTAGCAGTGATGGCTCAAGTGCTTGGGCCCCTGCACCCACATGGGAGACACAGAGGAAGCTCCTGGCTCCTGGTTTTGACCTTGCCCAGCCCTGGCCATTACAGCCATTTAGGGAGTGGACCAGTGGATGGAAGACCTCTCTCTGTAACTCTGCCTTTCACATAGATAAAATAAATCTTTACAGAAAGGGAGGGAGGGGTCATTATTCTTCACACAATGTCATTTTTAATTTTTATTTATTTATTTGAAAGAGTAACAGATAGTGAGAGTGTCAGCATTCTAATTATTATTATTGTTGTTTTCCATTCTAACTAGGTTTATGCATAAGACAATTATTTGAAAGGCTTTTTTATTTTTTGTATGATTTGTTTAATTTTCATCCTTTCTTTGGATCTTCAAGAAAATATAGCTAAGAGTAATGTATTTAGGAGGAGCAGAGTTTCTGGGTAAGGCAAGAACATGTCAATGAGACTATTCTGGGAAACAATGGTAAGAGTGCACCACACACCTATGAATCTTTTGGGACCATGTTATAAAGCAAGAGTTAAAATGTGTGGGTTATTATATCTAGATAAACCACTAAAAAGCTAAATTAAAGGACTCCTTTGTGGGGAGCAACTGGGAGCAACTCGGACTAGACTAAGTTACTGGAATTAAGACTTATTCTATGCATCTGCTCTCCCACAATATGGCGCTGGGAGAGGAGGAAACAGCTTCTACACAGCTGCCTCCAGTTCAACCAATAAACTGTAGGACCTGCTCCTGATTGGAGGAGAGCAGCGTACTCGGCGTGTGGGTAGTAGAGTTGGGATTGGCGGAAGAGGACTATAAAGGAGGAGAGAGACAACATGCACCAGGAACATCTAAGGGGAACATCTATCTGAAGGAACACCTGTGCAGCCCCCGAGAGAGCCGGCCGGCGGTGTGCCGCTCCCCCGCGGAAGTGGGGAAAGTGGCAGGGGGAACCGCCCTTCCACGGAGGTGGAAGGGTCGGTAGCCAACCCGGGAAGAACCAGCAGCAAACCCGGGGAGGGCCGAGCAGACAAAAGAACAGCGCAGGGTCCTGTGTCGTTCCTCCACGAAGACGGGGAGCGACACTCCTTGAAAGGGTATTGGAATTTTTCTTAAGCCTTTAATAAAAACTGTGGCTACCACTGCATTAATCAGTCTCATGTTAGCATATTGGTGAGCTGAGCAGATTTTTTTCCACCAATATATTGCATAGCTCATTTTACAGGAGTCATTTTTATAAAGAAATAAATCCAGAAGGTTACCTTTCTCCTGAGGCCTTGTGCTATGAAGATGGGCATGCGACTTAAATCTCCTCATCTTCCTTGTCAGTTCTAAGGATATGTCTAGACACACAGGAGGAAGTAAAAAATTGTAGCAATCAACTACATAATTTGAACAGAAAATCACATACAGCTGAAGCACTGAGTTGATTGGATAAAATGAAGTAAATTCCCACCAGTCCTCACTCTTCACTGCCTGCTTAGACACAATTCTTATCTAGGATGCCAGAACAAGTTCAAAATTGGCAGAAATCTATGTAACCCATCTAAATTGGTGATAATCTGTTCAGCCTCAGCATAGAAATAGAGAACAGTAGTTAGAATTAAATAAACTGCCAGTTCCCCCTGATCTCAATTCCTTGTTTAGAGTTTAAATCTGTATGTACAATACCCCTAAATAACTTGACAGAAATGGGCATTTTGGCCATCTATGTGGGTACAGTAACTAATCTTTGAATTTTCAGCTTATATATTTACCAAGTAACTAGTAATTGAACTTTGTTCTACAAATACAAAAAAAAATGGAACATTTCCATCAATTCCTGCAACTACACTCCTTGCTTCAAATGATAAGCTGTCTTTGCTATTCACTAAATTAAAAAAAAAAAAAGAACAAACAAACACAATAAAACCTATGCACTTATCCTTGGAAGAAGTAACCAAGGGATGCATATCTGGGAAGCATACATCACATTCGACACAGCCTCATCATTTCACCCAATTTCGGTTAACATCATCCCACCAGTGGCAAACCATGCCAGTGTGCTGGGGGTGGAGCAGCTCCCGGGGTTCCCCCTCTGCAGAGATCCTTGCCCCAGCCTGTCAAGTGCAGGCAGTACTTGGTGCCTTGGAAGAGTCAAACATGGTGTTTTCTAAGCCATGCTGTGGTAAAATGCCTCCTCTACCATTCTAGGTAGTCTAAGTCTGGATAGGATGTGTAAAATATATCACATGTATTATATATGTGCCAATTGACAGGTAAAACTTAGTTTGTTTTTGTATTTTCTTGGCAAAAGCAATAAGATACATGACTCAAGATTCCCCACTGAGTTTATTTTTACCAATCCAAGAAGTTACATAAATGTTAAGAATAATAGTAATCAAATTGTTATATAAATAAATCTATACAACCTTGAAACATTAAGAATCATCTTACCTGTTTCTTTTACAAGACAGCTACAATTATGGAAACAGGGCCTCTAAAGAATAAAGAATAAAAAATGAGTCAGGACCCATTTCCAAATTCAATGTGTATGTTTTGGAAAAACAGAAATCAGCACACTTCAAAGGTAACCAACAGAAATTGTATGCAGTTAACCAAGAAAAGATTTGGGACAAACTAATTAATCATTGCAGGGTGTTTTAGCCTATGTTCTGCTGCTATAACAAAATACCTGGGACTGGGTCATTTGTGAACAGTGATAATTTATCCAGCTCACAATTCTGGAGGCTAGAGGAGCATGGCAAGCATCAGACAACCACCTCCTTGCTACATCATCACAGAGAGGCAGAGCAAAAAGAACGTTCCAGAGACAGAAGCCAGCTTCTGAAACAGCACACTCGTGGTAATGATCCCACCGCCTATGAGGTTATTAATCCATTTATGAGGGTAAAGTCCTTATGTCCCAATCAATGCTTAAAAGCTCCATCTTTTAGTATTGCTACAATGGCAGTTAAACTTCAGCAAGAGCTCTGGAGGGGATGCTCACAACATAGCACAGGTGTTAGAAGAAACATCACAGCCTGGAAAACATGCTTCATCATGATCGCTATAAATGAGTAAAACAATTTTCACTCTGTTTCAAAAAAAAAAAAAAGTGAAGAGTGGGAATTGCGGTGCAGTGGGCTAAGCTGTTGCTTGGGATGCGTGCACCCCACATCAGAGCACCTGGGTGGGAGCCCACCTCTGCTTCTGCTTCTTGCTAATGCATACCCTGGACCAGCAGGGGATGGCTCAGGTACTTGGGCCCCTACCAGACTCATGCAAGGAAGATCCGGATGTAGTTCCAGAGCTGGGAGGGAGTGAACCAACTGGTGGAAGTTCTCTTATATTTCTGCCATTCAAATAAATAATAATTTTAAAAAAGAAAAAATAGAGTTTTATGCCAATAATGCAATTGTATTCCCTTAGTGTTAAATTACACCTGATATTTAAAATTAGCAGAAACCAGTATTTAACACCTCCTACTATTAAAAGTAGAGTCACATGGTTATTTTCACTTCCAACTTCACAAAGGGAGAGAAAGACCGTCAATATCACCTCAGAATGAAGAACGAGCTTGTTCTGATGCCAGTGCAGGTATCACTCTGCCTGCCCAATTCAATCACCCAAAGTGCTGTGAGGGCTCATGTTCCGCACACTCGTAGGCTGGCTCAGGCATATCATGTTGGTTTTGCTGGTTTTTTTTTGTTTGTTTGTTTGTTTGTTTTTTGACAGGCAGAGTGGACAGTGAGAGAGAGAGACAGAGAGAAAGGTCTTCCTTTGCCGTTGGTTCACCCTCCAATGGCCGCTGCACTGCCGGCATGCTGCAGCCGGCGCACCGCGCTGATCCGATGGCAGGAGCCAGGTGCTTCTCCTGGTCTCCCATGGGGTGCAGGGCCCAAGGACCTGGGCCATCCTCCACTGCCTTCCCGGGCCACAGCAGAGAGCTGGACTGAATGGGGAGCAACCGGGACAGAACCCGGGATGCTGGCGCCACAGGCAGAGGATTAGCCTATTGAGCCACGGCGCCGACTTTGCTATTATTTTTCAATAGCAACCAACTGTGGAATATTGAATGGGTACAGGCTTTGTCTTAGGCTGGCTACATAATTACAAATCCCAACAACTATGAACAATGGGAATTGTTTGCTAAAATTTTAGAGACTGAGAAAGAATTACAGGAGGGCTGAATGACTGTGCAGATATCATACAGTGGAAGCAGCAGTGACAGGATCAGAGCAGGTTGCTACTTAAAGGGTTAAAATACAAGCAAATTAATATTTTTGACAAAGAAAATATTTGCTTCTCTAAAATTCTCCTTATAAAATAGAAACCTTAATTTGATAAAACTCTTGTTTTCTATTGTTTTTAGGAGAGCATAAATGAATTATCTAGACTTTCTGTAATATTTTTAAGATTTTAAGCATTTTGATGCAGATTAAAAATAAATGATAAAAGTTGTAGACATCAAGATTAATTTTAATAACAAATATTACATATTTTTTCTCAGTAGTGGGAGACTTTACATTATTTATTGTTATTGTTTTAATTATCCTCGCCTCCTTACAAAAACCAGTTGGCGCCTGTGGCGCCAGAATCCCATAAGTGCCCTGGTTCATGTCCCAGCTGCTCCTCTTCAGATCCAGCTCTCTGCTTACGGCCTGGGAAAGCAGCAGAAGATGACCCAAGTGCTTGGGCCCCCACACCCATATTGGGGACCAAGAATATGCTCCTGGCTCCAGGATTTGGATGAGCCTAGCTCTAGCCTTTGCAGCCATTTGGGGAGTGAACCAGCGGATGAAAGACCTCTCCCTCTGTCTCTCCCTCTCTCTGTCCATAACTCTGCCTCTCAAAAAATAAATAAATTTAAAAAGAAAATCAACTGAAGGAGATCTGAACATGAAACCCATATAAGACAGCTAATTTTCTTTTTTAAAAAAACTTTTATTTAATAAATAAAATTTCCAAAGTACTGCTTTTGGATTACAGTGGCTTTTCCCCACCCCCATAAATTCCCTCCCACCCACAAGCCTCCCATCTCCTGCTCCCTCTCCCATCCCATTCACATCAAGATTCATTTTCATGAAACTCGATGAAGGGTGGGATGGGAGAGGGAGTGAGAGAGGGGAGGGCTGTGGGAGGGAGGGAGGTGGGGGGGGCAGCCACAACAATACAAAAGTTGCACTTTGTAAATTCATATTTATTAAATAAAAAGATTCATTTTCAATTATCTTTATATACAGAAGATCAATTTAGTATATATTAAGTAAAAATTTCAACAATCTTCACCCACACAGAAACACAAAGTGTAAAGTACTGTTTGAGTACTAGTTATAGCATTAATTCACATTGTACAACACATTAAGGACAGAGATCCTACATGGGGAGTAAGTGCACAGTAACTCCTGTTGTTGATTTAACAATTGACACTCTTGTTTTTGGCGTCAGTAATCACCCAAGGCTCTTGTCTTTAGATCATTAAAAGCAGATGCAACTAGAATAATTATTGAAATTAAGCACTGAATTTAGTTCTGAATTTGTATCGGTTATACAAAGTAGATATACAAGTGAGAACATACATTTCTTATTGTTTTAGTGAAAAGCAGAGAAACTCAAATATTCATCTGGCAACAAATCTAAAAGGAATTTTAAAAACACAATAGCCACCATTGAGTGAGTATTCACTCAGCGCTAGGCCCTCAGCTTGGTAGTATACATTTACAAGGGTAGTTCAAAGCATTTTTGGAAAAGAGAATTAAAAACCAAGTTTATTTTGGTGCAAAAAAAATTGAAATCTGTGCATAATTTTTTTCAGATTCTGCATTTTCCATGAACCTTTTGAAGATCCCCCTGATATTTAAAGAACAAACATCATATGAATCATATGGATCCTTCTAATAGGCTCAGAGTAAAATAAGATAAAATGTCTTCAACTACAGTTTTGCAGTTATTCTGACTCGTTATTCAAACAAGTATTTTTATCTGTCTCTGACAAAAGGAGGGTATAGCACTATGAATGGAAGAAGAGCACCTCTGAAAACGAGGGAAGATAAAAGACTTTATGGCCTGGCAAGTTTTGGGTTTTGAGGAGCTGGCTTAGTGCAGGAATAGAATGAAAGAAATGGGAGAATGAAAGCAAGCAAATCCTTTCAGCAGCTCTGTGAAATATCAAATACCTTAAGTAAGCTTTTGGCAGGTGCAACACCACAGTCAGTTTATAGACGAATGCACTAACATGTTCTCGTTTCATGGTTTCCTTTGTTGCCAATAAATTCCCAATGTGCAAAAAACAGTGTTAGAATTCTGTAAAATTGCTAAAAGTTCTCATACGTAGAATCTACCATCCTGCCTTTGTTTTAAATAAGCTGAATACATATTTTGTAACTTGGAATAGGTAACAGGCATTCACTTTAGAACTTGCAAATACTCACTGTTTATAAAATGGAGAATGAGGTTATTTAGGTTGCAACTTACATCATTCTTCTAAGTAAACTTTAAAATTTGATTTTATGTTTTATATTCCCCTGTGGGGATTTCTGTCTTCATTTTTGAGGCCAGAAATGCCTACTTTGTAAATTCTTTTTTTCTATGTACTTTTCTGAAATGACATGATGCAACTACTAGTATGTAGTAGTAACTAAGGTATTTTCAATTTTTGTACTATAACATTCTTAGTGCTTAGACCGAGCCATTCTGTGAGTCTATTATAGCACTTAGAAGGATTCAAACTTAGTTTTATGAAGACCACGGGTGGATTATATAGTAGTTATTGGAAGTACACCACCATAGATTATTAAATATATATATATATACAGCTATATTCAACCTATATATGTATATATGAATACATGCGAGATATATATATATATATATATATATATATATATATATATATATAAAACTTCATTATCCACAGGGGATTGCTTCCAGGACACCAAAATCTGTAGATCTTCAAACTCATCGCATAAAATGGCATAGTACTATATATAAGCTATTTACACCATCCCCTATGCTTTTTTTAAGTTTTAAAAACTTATTTGGAAGGCAGAGTTACAGAGAGAGGGGGAGGAACAGAGAGAGAAATCTTTCATCCACTGATTCACTCCCTAATGACCACAATGGCCAGGGCTGGGCCAGACAGAAGCCAGGAGCCAGGAGCTTCTTATAAGTCTCCCATGTGGGTGCAGGGGCCCAAGCACTTGGCGCCATGTTCTGCTGCTTTCCCAGGTGCATTAGCCGGGAGCTGGGTCGGAAGCAGAGCAGCCAGGACATGAACTGGCAGCCCCATATACCTTAGAGCATCTCTACACTATTTTATTATTCCTTAGTATAGCAAATAAAACAAAAGTTCTATGTGAATAGTTATTATATTCTGGTGTTTAGGGCAAAATACCAAGAAAAAAAAATCTATACATGTTCAGTCAGAAGCAATTGCTTTCTCCAATATTTTTGATCCACAGAACACGAGGATACAGAAGGCTGACTGAACAGAACACTTCAAAAATATCACGGGAAGTGAAGTTAAAAGACAAATTTATTTTAATGCAATAAAATGCTCACATCTGTGCATAGTTTTTTCATTAAAAAGTTTGAGAAAATGGATATTATGAAAACAATTTCTAAATTTGTTGGCACAAAAATAAACATCTTTTAATTCCATTTTCCCACAAACTTTGTGAAATCTATGAAAACTATGAAAGTGATACAAAATGTTGAGTTCCCATTAAGAAATGACCAATAACCAAGACAACATCTTTGCTCTTCAGCATTCTCGTCTCCCCCTCTCTTGGTTCTGTAAATGCTTTCTGGCCATATCGCCCAGGTCTGCTCCTTAAATTGAAAACCATTGAGTCCTCCCTGTGTGTGTTGTCTTCATCTGTGGACAGAGGAAAGTCTAACCAAGAGCTCTTCCAGGTGGAGTCTGAGTTAGCTCCAACAATAACATATCTACACAACCCTGTTAAATTCTTTCCTCCATTCATCTTCAATTTGGGACACCCTGCAGAATCATTTCCCATCCTCTCTGTGGTGTCTATGTCACACATGAGAAGTACATACTGTCTGTGAGCTCCCTTCCCACCTCCCATGCCCTCTCCCATCTCCTTCTTCATTATGGATCATTTTTAGTGTGACTTTATATATAGAGGACCATCCTTATGCTAATCATAGAGTTCAACAATTTGCCCCCATGCCCACATACAATCTATAGAGTACAATTTGGAGAGAGAATTTACAGTTGATTCTCATATTACAATTCAATAGGGACAGAGGTCCTACCTGGGGAGCAAGTGCACATTGACTACTGTTGTTCCTTTAACAATTAACACTCTTTTTTTATGGGGTCCGTGATCTCCCAAGGCTCTTGTCGTGAGCTGCCAGGGCTATGGAGGCCTTGTGTGACCATAGACTCCGTCGTTATTTGGACACACTGGCTCCTGTCTGTATAGCAAAGGCAACAGATGCTCTCTCTCATTCTCCTCTCTCTCTCTCTCTCTCTTTCTGTCTCTCTCCTTTATCCTCTCTCTCTCTCTTTAAAAAAAAAAAATTAAAGTAATCCAAAAACAGCTTCGTGTGAATCCGTTTTCAGCATGCATGGTGTATCTTCAGACAGGGTACTTAAGCCTTCTCAGTATTCCTGAGCCCTGGTGCCTTCAATTGCAAAAGGTGAACCCTAGTCCATAGTCCATAGCTTTTGTTCAGCCTTCTATGTGGTAAGGCTTTTCTTTTTAATTTTCTGCATTGCTACCAGATTTGGGCTCTTGAGGGTTTTCTGCTAACTGTGGGACAGTATCTACCCTGTGTTCTCTGTGGCCCAGGAACAATAATGAAAAGGACAGCCAACAGGTGTTGTAAATTCCTCTATGAGTGATGAGTTATTTTAGTTATATTTGACTTATAAAAGAACAGGACACAGGGCTGCTGATTTAAACTTCAAAATGAACAAAGTAAGAGTTAACATTAAAGAGTATGTGCTGGTCCATACAGAAGGGACTGATTGAGGTATTGGGCTTTGGAGTCAGACAAAACTTGCTTGAAATCTGGCTTTGCCATCAAGTAGACATGACGATGGGTGGTAGGCTTTCCTTCTCTGCAGCGTAGTGTCCTCTTCTGAAGCATGGTTGTAAAAGTGGCCACAGCATGGGGCAGCTCTAAAGATAAGTTAGGTAAATCTTTGCCACTGGTTAGCCCACTGCTTGTCATGGTCTTGTTGTCATCATCCTTGCCTGTGGAAAGCAACATGACCTTGAACCACTTATTGACAAAATAATAGACTTTCTCCCCTCTGCATCTCTGCCATTCTCTCTATATAATACACATTCTCCAGAATTTGTTCATCTTGTAACGGAAACTATGCACCCACTAGCCAACATCTCCCACCTCTCAATGTATACATGTATCAAAACATGAAGTTATGTGCCATAAATATATATGATTCTTTATGTTTTGAAATATATCAATAAAATCTTTTTAAAAATAAAAATATAAATAAGAAAGGAAGAAGGAGAAAGAGGAAGAAGGAAGAAAGGAAAGAAGGAAGGAAGGAGGGAATGAAGGAAGGAAGGAAGGAAGGAAGGAAGGAAGGAAGGAAGGAAGGAAGGAAGGAAGAGGAAGGGAGGGAGGAAGGGAGGGGCAGTAGGAGGTTGGGAGACACAGAAAGAAGAGGTAAGGAGTTGAAAGGGGGAAGGGAGGAGAGAAAAAAGGCAGAGGGGGAAATTGGTAAACAGCAATTATACACTGGGGAATTTTATTAGATATTTTAGTCAAATTTTCAAGGAGTCACTCTAGTTCTCTTGAGGCAAGCTCTGTTTTCTCCCTCTGAAATTTCCATCAAGCATTGCAATTATTTGTTTAGTTTCATGACTGAGTATACATCTCAAAAGGTGTCCTAAATGTTTGAAGAGGGGTAGGGCTCACTGGAGAGATGAAACTCCCAAGCATCACAGCTGTAAAAGTTACTGTTACTGCACATATTTTGGCTTTACTGTAGCTCTTTATTTTTTTTTCAGTTGACTGATAGTTACATATGACTGTTTAATAAATAGGAACTGAGCATGACTAGAATTCTTTGTCCCCCAAAATCAGATTTTCATTCACGATGTTGGCTACCCTAATGATTTTTAAATTTCATAGGTAGTTAATTTTACCCTGAAGATAGATAGATGATGGGTAGAGAGATAGATAGATAATGTGCAAATACGTGACTACAAATTTTTTTTAAAAGAGGAAGTATTAACAGAAAAAAAATTCTGAAAATTCAAATTTCTTAGTAGATGCTGCTTACAATATGTATTGAATTCAAAAAAGTTGTGTTAAAAAAATAAAATAAATAAATCTGATATATGTTGTCTTTCCTACTATCTTTTTCACACCTCATTCCTGTTGTTACTCCTTTGTTTTCTTTTCATTTTTCCCTTCTAACCAGCTATTTACATCTGAGCTTAGTACTCAAGAATCTAGTATGATCATTTTTATAGAATTCTTTTTTTTTAAGATTTATTTATTCATTTGAAAGGCAGAATTTACAGAGAGAAGGAGAAACAGAGAGAGAGACCTTCTATCTGCTGGTTCACACCCCAAACAGCTGCAGTTTTTGAGCTGGGCAGATTGCAATGTTTGAGCAAAGGCCAGAGCTGGGCAGATTCAGAACCAGGAGCCAGGAGGTTCTTCCAGGTCTCCTACACAGGTGAAGGGGCCCAAGAGCTTGGGCCAACTCCCACTGCTTTCCCAGCCACATTATAGCAGGGAGCTGGATCAGAAGTGGAGCAGCCAGGACTCAAACTGGTGCTCCTATGGGATGCCGGTGCTACAGGTGGTGGTTTTACCCCCTACACCACAGCTCCAGCCCCCACTTTTATAATACTTAGCAAAAAATAAATTACTAGAGTATTGTTTTCACTGATTGCTCAAAAAATGAACAAAGCAATTGTCATAGGTATTCTCGTTTTAAATGAAAGAATGTTTCAAAGAAAGAAAGAAAGGAAACCTATCCTTGAGAACTCTGAATATTCTACACTGTACAGTGTATAGATTTTGTGGTTAGCAAGGGTTAAGAAATAGAAATCAAAGATGATGGGGCCAGCACCGTGGCTCACTTGGTTAATCTTCCGCCTGCAGTGCTGGCATCCCATATGGGTGCCAGTTCTAGTCCTGGTTGCTCCTCTTCCAGTCCAGCTCTCTGCTGTGGCCCGGGAAGGCAGTGGAGGATGGCCCAAGTGTTTGAGCCCTGCACCCCATGGGAGACCAGGAGAAGCACCTGGCTCCTGGCTTCGGATCAGCACAGCACACTGGCTGTAGCGGCCATTTGGGGGGTGAACCAACAAAAGGAAAACCTTTCTCTCTGTCTCCCTCTCTCACTATCTAACTCTATCTGTCAAATAAATTAAAAAAAAAAAAAAAAGAAATCAAAGATAATTCTATGCTTTGCTGACAAAGCATTGGACACTCCTTAAGTGTAAGGCTGGAGTCAGGCTACCCACGCTCAGGTCCTCAAGAGCTGCTTGTATTTAATCTTTGTGTGTCTCATATCAATTTTTTATAGTCCAGAAAGACTGTAAAAATTATTTTTAATTGTGGTAGACAACATTTATTAGAGTTATAATTAGATTCATTATATCTGCTATTATCATGGCATTCTTTTAAATTTGTATTTTCCTTTTTTCCCCCAGAAATCTTTTATTTAAAGAATGCAAACTTCAGGAATTTCATAAATACAACTTTAGGAACACAGTGACTCTTCCCACCATACCCACCATCCCACCCATTCTACCACCCTTCTTCCTCCTCCCTCTCCTATTCCCATTCTTTTTTTTTTCTAAGATCTATTTTCAATTATTTTTATGCACATACGATTAACTCTATACTAAGTAAAGAGTTCAATAATTAGTGTGAAAAAAAAAAAACAAACTGTTCGTCAACGGTTGAAACAAAGGTTGTTCAAAGTCGTTGCATTTCAAAGTGTCAATTTCACTTCTATAGATTACCTTTTAGGTGCTCTATTAGTTATCACAGATCAGGGAGATCATATGGTATTTGTCCTTTTGAAACTGGCTTACTTCATTAAGTATGATGTTTTCTCATATCAAATGGGGATATTGATGAAAATAATGGTTCAATCACAAGGTTTTATAAGCATTAAATGGTTAATTTTTGTAAAGCATGCCAATGCCCTGCTCTTACTAGCAGTGGAAGATGGCCCTGCACCCTCGTGGGAGACCCGGAAGAAGCTCCTGACTCCTGGCTTTGGATGGGCTCAGTTCCAGTCATTGAGGTCATTTGGGGAGTGAACCAGTGGATGAAAGACCTCACTCTCTGTCTCTGCCTCTCGCTGTCTATAACTCTACCTCTCAAATAAATAATAAAAATCTTTGAAAAAAAATCTGGGTTTATTTTGGTAGATGTTAGAAGGTTTGATGAACAACTGGCTTTTATTTACTTTAAGTTCAAAATTTTAATAACATGCATCCAGCTCCAGCTCTTCGTGTCATGCCCCCAAGAAAATATTTCTAAATTTTTTTCTTGTAAAGTGTCCTATAATTGTTCCATGTATAATAGTCTTGTCCCACTGTGAATTGAAAATTTACTGAGACTTACAGTCATATCTTCATTTTCCTCTTGTTTATCTTTTAATTCCATGCACCATATTTAAGATTCCCAAAGTCTGCACAGTGCTTCCTAATTTACAAAGCACTCTCACATGTGCCACTGCATTTGATCCTCATGAAAAGTATCCACATTTCCAGTTTAGCAGACTAATGTTGAGAAAAGTGAAATCACTTAAAACATCATAAAAACCAGTACATGGATAAATGCAAACTTGGAGCACAGATCGTCAGAGCAAGTCGTCCCCCTGCACATTCCACACAACCAGCTCCCCTTCTCAACTCCCACAGCTGCTGGACTCTCAAGTATGCCGAGCCTCTCATTTTGCACATTCAGGAGGAAACTGGCTTCCAGACTCCCAATCCAGCTCTCTTTTGACTGACGAGAAAGTGCATCAGTAAGATATGGAAGGGACAGAATAGATGGGTATTAAAGTTGATGACTTCTCTCTTCATTCACACCCAAAACTTTGATCAAAATGATTTGTAATTCCCCAGTTTTAAAATGTATGCATCCTCTAAAACAAACCCTGGCTAGGGTCTTTGAGCCTTGACGTTGAACAGAAAAACTAGCTCTATTTATTCATTTACACATTTTACTTCTCTTCTCCCTTGATCCAAGTTATATGCAGCTTCTGTTTGGGTGAGGGCTTCCTCAAACATTTGCCTTTGGTGTGAAAGATCAATATTTTCCCTTCAAATCAATTAGCCATGAATTAATTCTAGTGTAGCAGATATGAGTCTCAGTTCACAAGCGCAGGTGTTCAAGAAATATTGCAGTTTTATTGCTTTTTAATCAACTTAATATGGCGCCAACCCCATAATTCCATCCCCATCACCATGAGTACCCCCTCCATTCCCAGGTTGCACCAACACTGATGAAGATTATGTGGACTGCAGAAAAAGCAGGAAGAGCTTCCAGCCAACAGTTTATCCTGACCACTAAAGACACCCTCATTCTCCACTTCCAAAGAAGTCCTGGAATGCAAAGTGCTCTGGCATCCTTGCCACACGGGAGTAAGGGACCTTTTCCTTGTCTGGCAGTCCTGGTGCCCATTCATTGTCCCAACATAATGCTTATTCCCACTTCCTGTGTAATACTCAAAGCTCTTTCTTCTTATCCGTGTGGGAAGAACATTTCTCCTTGATTTCTCCAGGCACTCAAGAGCTATATCTACTTCATTTTTCCTAATAGGAAATTTCCAGTACCTCTTAAATCCTCAAGTCTTTGTGAAGAAAGGAAGGGAGGAAGGAAGGAAGCATTGCTTCTATTTTCCATTCCATATAAACCTCTGGGCAATGAAAAGAAAGCTGGGCTATATTCTCCAAGAAATATAGAGAAAGTGAAAATAACAGGAGAGGCCGGCGCTGTGGCTCAACAGGCTAATCATCTGCCTGCAGTGCCAGCACCCTGGGTTCTAGTCCCGGTTGGGGCGCCGGATTCTGTCTCAGTTGCTCCTCTTCCAGTCCAGCTCTCTGCTGTGGTCCAGGAAGGCAGTGGAGGATGGCCCAAGTGCTTGGGCCCTGTACCCGCATGGGAGACCAGGAGGAAGCACCTGGCTCCTGGCTTCGGATCGCTGCAGTGCGCCAGCCATAGCTGCCATTTGGGGGGTGAACCAACAGAAGGAAGACCTTTCTCTCTGTCTCTCTCTCTCACTATCTATAACTTTCTCTCTGTCTCTCTCTCTCACTGTCTAACACTGCGCATCAAAAAAAAAAAAAGGAGAAAACAATCAGTATTTTGGTAATTTATTCTACCATATTAGTTTTGCTCTGAGATCTTTGAATTAAGTAAGGCATTGACACTAAACTATTTCACATAAAACAAGATTAAACAAGACCGGCTTCTCCAAACTATGAAGATGAGCTGGTTGAAAGCATGTATTAAGAAGCATTATAACAATAAAAACTTCCCACAGTCCCTGCAGACGCAGTGCAAAGCTGCTGGATAAACACAATCTCTCTTATAGCAGGGAAGCAGGTGAAAGGTAATGATGGCTGAACTTCACCCAACAGAGGTAGAATCCCCAACATACCCACTGTGTTCCCTCTTCCAGATCCCACCTTCCAGATCCAGATCCTTTCACACCTTCTCATTCATCCATCTCTTCAAGGGGTAACCACAAAAGACTTAGAAACAGCCTTTGGGGGCCAGTGCTGTGGCATAGTGGGTAAAGCTGCCACCTGCAGTGCTGGCATCCCACATGAGTGTCAGTTCAAGTCCCGGCTGCTCCACTTCTGATCCAGCTCTCTGCTGTGGCCTGGGGAAGCAGTAGAAAATGGCCCAAGTCCTTGTGCCCCTGCACCCATGTGGAAGATGCAGAAGAAGCTCCTGGCTCCTGGCTTCAGATCAGCACAGCTCTGGCCGATGTGGCCATCTGGGGAGTGAACAAGCAGATGGAATACCTCTGTGTCTCTCTTTCTCTCTGCCT
This sequence comes from Oryctolagus cuniculus, assembly GCF_051225735.1. Classification (NCBI taxonomy): domain Eukaryota; kingdom Metazoa; phylum Chordata; class Mammalia; order Lagomorpha; family Leporidae; genus Oryctolagus; species Oryctolagus cuniculus. Next base: position 24,054,776 of record NC_142876.1, read on the forward strand.
CTGCATCTCTGTAACTCTGCCTTTCTAATAAATAAATAAATCTTTAAAAAAAAAGGAAACAGCCTTCGGATAATAAGTAACAACTTTTTTTAGCTTTTCCAAAATATTTGTTCCTTAATTATTTTTAAATACGTGTACAATAATATTTGGTAAGAGAGATGGTGGGTAAAGATGAAAAGAGAGAATGGATGAAACTGTCAAAGCCTTTCTCCAAGACATCAGCTAAATATAACTACTCCAGCCGTAGCTGGGGAGTAGGGGAAGACAGGACACTAAGGAATCACAAAAATTCTGCCTTGCTCAATAATCATTGAAAGCAGATATGAAAGAAGTTCAAGACTTCCTTTCATAGACAGAAAGTTATCGACAAGGTTTAAATAGATTTTGGAGACAAAATGTCTCCCAGCAACCTCTCTAACCTCTTTAATGCTTAACTCAATAGCATTAGATGTTAAGATCCCTTGAGATGTCCTGGGCTTTTGTAATTACTGTTTGCTTTGTTTACCTTGAGGCACTTCAGTTTGAGTTGATATTGAAAAATGGATTTGACTTTGAAATTGTTTGCAATTGTTTTGCTCAGATGTTTCCTTTCTTCCCCCACTTACTGGTTGTTCATTTATTTATGTCAGTATTGACATGTATACTCTGGGTTATAATCCAATACTATACCATTTATTGTGTTGCACAAATTGTTTCAGAATTGTAAAATAACATTAACAATGTTAAAATAGCAATAAAAACTATTATTCCCATTTTACAGTAGAGAAATTGAGACAGAGTGATCACAAAAGATTTTTCAAAGATAATGATTTGAACCCTAAACCAAGGAATCCAAAGCAAGTATAAATTTTACACACCATTGCTGCCAATGGTTGGCAGAAAGAAAAACTGGAGAATGGCCAAAGTCAATGTTTGTACTGTACTGAAATAAAAATGAATGGTCTATTAAAACAAACTATTTTAGGACAGAAGTCGAATACGAGCCAACACATAGTCATTTAATGTATTCTGTGTGGACATACATCAGACCATACTAATTATTAAAGAGCAAGTAGAAGCAGAAAAACATCAAATAAATGCGTACAAAGAGCAAAATACTTTAAAGGGTAATTAAATCAAGCTAACAATGTTTCTCCAGGCATCATCAGCTGGCTCCATGTCTCCAAATTTTAATAAGTCAAAGGTGACCAATTTGAATTTCCTTTCTTTCCTCCATTTTTCTACTGGTCTCCTTTTTTAAATTTCCCTTTTAAAACCTTTGGATAGCAGAGAAGAACTGAAGCAACAGACAAGGCCTAAAAATTGATTTAGAGAAATTTTAAAGCCCAGGTTAAATCTAAACTTCCAGAGAGCTGAGGAGGAACTGTCTATGGGTCCATGGTCCCCTAGCAGAAATGCTCAGGGATAGGAGGATTATAAGGAAAGATAAGATGGGTCTAATCTGCCTTAAGTCAGCTCCTGACTAGACACATGGCCGGCCAGCCAAACAGCCCTGAAAGAGGGACTGCTGAGAAAAGAAATAGTTGTAATTATACTCTGCCTGAGAGTCCTCCTTTCCTGCACAGTGTTCCAAGACGCATGGCAAATTTCAGTGTCAGTTTAGCGTTTGTGACATCAGACATCGCTGTACCACAGGCAGCTCCGTGACCTTCAGCCCCATGACCTTCAGCCCCATGACCTTCAACCCTGTGACCGTCAGCCCTGTGACTTTCACCTACAAGATATTCAGCTGCGTGATCTTTGGTGAGAGACTCGACCTCCCTGAACATGAGTGTCCTCATCTGGAAATGGAATTGTTAACAGCTACTTTCCTTCCAGGTCTATTTTATGGACTCAGTTAAGTGATGCAGCTTAATACTTGGCACAATGCCCAGCATCTAACAGGTGCTCAATATGTAGCATTTTAAAAAAGAATTCCTCACACTAACAAAGCAACAAAATAAACAAAATCTTTACTTTTCCTCAAAACATAGACCATTTATTCCTGCTGTGAGTCACAATATATCTGCACTTCCAAAGGGCCCTTCGTCTTCCCTTCCCAGTGACCAAAGTCTGGACAGACTATTCTCTCTCTCCCAAGGCTGAGATCATCACTGTGTCACTTCTCTGAACTCAGTAGTGTAGGGTCTGCATCGCTCATTGCAACTTAATCCCACACTGATTTTCACTGAAATTTCAGCCTTTTGTGTAGGTACATTCTGTCTTTCATAAGCCTAAAGTCTGAGAGATTATTTCTTTCCCTTCCAATCTCACATCTTATTTAGCCCAACATGGTACATTCCCAAAATACTCATTAAAGGGATAAATGATACCTCTCAAACAAGTGTGCATGTGTGGCTTACGGAGAGCCAAGTAGAATAAATGTCATTCTATTCATATACTGAGTAACCAAATGGCAGAATACCTTAAACTTTAAAAATCAAATTAATGAAATTTTGACATTTGGAATCACGGGCAAAGCCAATATAATGTACTTTAAAGTTTCTCTTGACAGGAATAGTTCCCTTCCTAACAGCAGGTGAGTTCTAGCTACAAACCCAACTCCCTGCTCAGCTGTCTCCCCTGCCATTTCTAAGCCCATGCGGGTGCTGTACTCTGTTCTCTTTAACCAAGTAATTTTCATTACTTTCTTTCCCAAACATTTATGTGATAAGTAAGACTTTGGAAATCAAAAATAAATGATTTAAGGAATAGCCTGTCTAGGGTGGTTGACTACTCACCTATTTTTGGTGTGCTACTTACTATATTCCTTAACTAGGACTGCCACAAACTAAGTAGCTCAAACAACTGATATCCATTGTCTTTATTTCTGAAGGGTGAAAGCCCGAGAGGAAGGTGTTGGCAGGGTTGGTTTCCTCTGAGGGCTGATCCATGACTGCCCCCACGCTGCAGGTGGTTTGCTGTGACCTAAGCATCCTGTGGCTGAAACATCATCCCAATCTCTGCCTTCACGTTCACTCGATGCTTTTCCTGCATTTGTGGCTCTGTTCAAATTTGTGTTTTCTATAGACACTAGTCATATGGTGTTAGCTTGCACACACACACATTCCAATATGACCTCATCTTGATTAATTATATCTGCAGCTACTCTATTTCCAGTTAATGTCTTATTCTGATGTATGGGGGCTTAGCACTTTAGCATATGAGGGAGGCAGTGACCAAATTTAACCTATAACAGCTATAAAAATCTGTGTTTAAACCCCAAAAGCAAACCAGGAAGGACCAAAGGCATCTACATCCATCAAGCTAGCTTTTGGGGAAGCGATAAACTAGCACTCTACACCTTGTACCCAGTGCTTTCAGTTTGTAAGTCAGTTTGCACTTAGACTAATCTCTGGCTATACACTAAGAGCTTAACAAGTGTCAGCTCTCAGTAGTAGTATTCATATTAGTATTATTTAGCTATTAAGTTACAGTGCAAAGTCAAACATAATTCATCCCCACCAATGAGTAATCAGTAACAGTTGAAGCCTAGAAAAAAATAGAGGCAGGGGCCGGCTCTGTGGCAAACCTGGTAAAACTGCCAGCGGTGAGGACATTCCATATGGGCGCCAGTTCAGGTCCTGGCTGCTCCACTTCTGATCCAGCTCTCTGCTATGGCCTGGGAAACAGTAGAAGATGGCCCAAGTCCTTGGGCACCTGCACCCACATGGGAGACCCATAAAAAGCTCCTGGCTCCTGGCTTCAGATCAGCACAGCTCCGGCTATTGCTGCCAACTGGGGAGTGAACAAGCAGATGGAAGACCTCTCTCTCTGCCTCTCTTTCTGTCTCTGCGTAACTCTGACTTTCAAATAAAAATAAATAAATCTTTAAAAAGAAAGAGAGGAAGGAAGGAAGGAGGGAGTAAGGGAGGAAGGAAGGAAGGAAGCAAGCAAGCAAGCAAGCTAGAAAGAAAGAGGAGTTAGAAAGAAAGAAAGGAAGAAAGAAGGGAAGGAAGGAAGGAAGGAAGGAAGAAAGCAAGCAAGTAAGCAAGCAAGCTGGCGATGAAAAGCACAAGGTGATGAATTTTGGTGTAGTTGACCATAACTGGGAATTTATCAATTATCCTTTCATGATCTAAAATTAATTAAGAATGCAAAAATTAAAGTGTAATGGATTTATTATGTAAATGTGTTCCTGATGTATCTATCCATCATGCGTTTTCACTTATATCACAAAACTGCAGAAAGGAGGAAAGAATTTCCCAATGGGATACATTTAATGAATTATATGTGGACCACTAAACATTTGTGAAATATAAGAATACAAATTAAGGAAGATACTCATATTTTTAACTCAAAAGGTTTGCCGATTTTAAAAGGATACACAAACGGCTAAGCTGTAAGTTGAATGCTATGTGCATTTGATGATAATTTGTGGAATTTTTTAAAAGATACACAAAACAATGCAAATATTCTCATAAGAGGCAACAGCTATGCTAATGCCTATAAATTTTTGTTAACTTCAATATAAACAAAGCTTATGCAAAACTGTTAGTAACTGACTTGATCACAAGGGGTATTAGAAATACCGGCTTGCTAACAAACATAAAGAGAGAGAAATTTACAAGTACATATTCAAGATTTCCTTGGCTTTCAAAGGATGTTTAGTTGTATTGAGATTATATGCATGACAGGAGTTTAAGATTACAAATATGACGAGAGTTTAAAGTGGGAGATCAGTGCCGGCGGTAAAGGAGGATTTCCACAAAGAGATGTGCATTGAGCTGTGTCCTGGAGAATGACAGGTAGAAATAAGCGATGACATTATACTTCAAGGAAAGGTGACAGAAGCAGCAAGATTTTGATGTATCATAAGCAAGTGAAGAATTGAAGCTAAAGCCTCACATTGCTGTGGCTGAATTTACCATCCCTTTTTTCCTTGAAGTCATTTTTGGTGGTTGTGAGCAAGTTTGTGTGGTCTTGGGAGACCTCCCAGTGCTTGCGATTCCTGCTTCTGACACAGCCCCTACAACCAACCCAGAGAACAATGTTGAGAGAGAAGGCTAAGATCAAGTCTAAGAGTACAAACTCAAGCTGTTCATGTATCATTTTCCCAGCTTAACTTCCAAACCCAAACCTTATGCATTGCTTCAATCAGTCATTATTTTTAAAATAATTTAAAATTGCATTACCAAATTAACTTCAGTGGAATGATACAAACAAGTGGATGAGAAATAACTTAGGTGCTTTTTGCTGTTTAGATCTTATTTATGACTCAGTTGTGAGCCCAGCTTCTCCTTTCTGTCCAGTGCTGTTCAGCCCCTCCATGCAGCCAGGTCTGAGAATGTTCCTTGGCCATCCCTCTATCGCAGCCCCACGATTCTATTTGTGTTTTCCTCACCAAAATGTGAGCTTCTTAAAGGAGGAAGTTCTGTCCAGGCTCAGGTTCTGGAACCAGACTTGCAGGCTTGAATCCTGTCATTAGCCTTCCCTCTCACTGTGATTTCAGGTAACTCATCTGACTTCTCTTGAACCCACTTTTTGATTTCTAAATGGGGATTACGAGAATATCTCTTCATTCATGAAAACCACTTATGGTCAATGCCCGCCCATGCTAAGCCCTCAAAAATATGTTAGCTATTTGATTTCTTCTGGCATAAAGGGTGTGCTCAGGAAATACTTGTAGGATGGATGAATTATATTCCTTGGCTTTAAAAGAAAGAAAAAATATGCTTGTATTCTTCTGTGTATGTCTTTCAAAACCTATTCCAGTGATTGATTAATGGATTTTTATTTAAAGAAAGACTGCAAGGCAAAAGTTCTACCTAAAGAAGGAAACAAAACAGTGCCATTAGGGGTGCTCCAGATAACCAAAAGAGAGACTTTTTTTTTGTCAGAGATCTTTACCTCGATTCATTCTGTTTAGGCATTTCCTTAGTTACATACTTGATCTTCCAACACATGAGACACACTGCTGATCTTTCTAATCTCTCCTTCGAAGGAAAAAATAAAAAAAAGATGTCCACAAAGGGTGAGTGAATACAGACAAGAATGAGAAGGACTATACCTTCTACCCCTAAAATAATGCTTAGTCTTCCGCAGGAGGTGTAATGCTGCCACCACGTCTTGCTCAGAATGTGTCGAGTCATTCTTTACTAACAACTCACAGAAGCATTAGAGGCCAGCGCCGCGGCTCACTAGGCTAATCCTCCGCCTTGTGGCGCCGGCACACCGGGTACTAGTCCCGGTCAGGGCGCCAGATTCTGTCCCGGTTGCCCCTCTTCCAGGCCAGCTCTCTGCTGTGGCCAGGGAGTGTAGTGGAGGATGGCCCAAGTGCTTGGGCCCTGCACCCCATGGGAGACCAGGATAGGTACCTGGCTCCTGCCATCGGATCAGCGCGGTGCGCCGTCCGCAGCGCGCCGGCCGCGGCGGCCATTGGGGGGTGAACCAACGGCAAAGGAAGACCTTTCTCTCTGTCTCTCTCTCACTGTACACTCTGCCTGAAAAAAAAAAAAAAAAAAAAAAAAGGAAGCATTAGAATGTTGGAGCTAATCATTAGTTTGTGAAACACACCCAATAATCAGCAGTAGGCAGGTACAAACATATCCAGAAAGTTGCAATAGCAGTGTAGATAATGTGGATAATTCCACTCAAATTAACACCAGTGTTATCTAAAAGCAGTTGATTCTCTACAAGAAAGACCTTAGAAGTTTTCTGTCAGCTGTTTGTACTGTATCTCAATGAAGAATGTCTACATGTAAAAGAACACTTTCATAAACATGAGACTTTAATTCCAAAGACTGAAATAAAAGAATACCAGAGTAAAAATTGTTTATAATCATTTTATATTTATATTTTAAAAGATTCATTTATTTATGTATTTGAGAGGCAGAGTCACAAAGAGAAGAGACAGAGAGAGAGAGAGAGAGAGGTCTTCCATCCATGGGTTCACTCCCCAGATGGCCACAATGGTTGGAGCTGGGCCAATCCAAAGCCAGGGGCCAGGAACAATCACTTGGTCTATCTTCTACTGATTTCTCAGGCCATTAGCAGGGAACTAGATCAGAAGTGGAGCAGCCGGGACTCCAACCAGCACCCATACGGTATGCCAGCACCTGAAGTGGAGGCTTTACCTACTATACCACAGCACCGGCCCCTAAAATCATCTTAGTTCTAGCTCCACTTTTTTATGAATCATATATCACATAGCTAGTCATTTACTATCTCTGAGCTGGAGCAATAATACTGGTCTTGCCTATATTGGGGTAGTACTGTAATCATTCATTCATTCAATTTATTGGATATCCCTTACTTAACGTATACTAAGCTGATCTTCTGTATATTAAGATAATCGAAAATGAATCTTGATGTGAATGGAAGGGGAGAGGGAGTGGGAAAGGGGAGGGTTGTGGGTGGGAGGGACAGTATGGGGGGGAAGCCATTGTAATCCATAAGTTGTACTTTGGAAATTTATATTCATTAAATAAAAGTTAAAAAAAAATTTATTGGATATCTAACATGGACCAGGCTGAATGCAAATTATTAAGACAAAAAGGTAAATTCTACATAATACCCCAAAGAAATGTTAATACAAACTGAAAATGGGTGATGTTACTCACTGTTATAAATACAGCTGCATTTGTCATTTAAGGATGATAAAAATAGAAATCTTTTGGCAAGTGTCAGCTCATAATTTTTTCACAGCCTGCTGCACAGAAAGGGTGCACCTTCGCATCAGTTCCTCTGCATTTTCACTTCATCTCCTCAGAAAAGCCTTCTCCAGCCATCCTGTCTATGGTATCCCTCCACTCCTGATTTTTATTAAAGAATGGCCCCAGATAGTTTCCTTTACAGTAAATATTTGTATTCATACCTTATGTGTTTGTTTACATATTTACTGTTTCTGTCACAATACATGCATCCCAGGATTTCATGGATCTTATATTTGCTGCCTTGCTCTCACCAACATCTAGATCAGTTCCTAGAATATAGTAAGTATTCAATAAGTATTTGTTCTATAACTGAATGATTGGATAAATAATCTGTCACAAAGGGACAGCCTAATTGGAGAGAAATGAATGCTATGACTTGGGAGAAAGAAGAGAAAAATTAATTCACAAATATTTCAAATTCTTGTTATTATTAGTTTGAATTTTCAGAGGCATAGGGAAACAAATAATTCATCATATATGTGTTATTTTGTTCACCTCATAAAAATAACCTTTCAGGCCACTATATCCCTAAAGCTGTACCTATGAAATTTGTATTCATTAAATAAAAGCTTTCTTAAAAAAATAAAATCAAATAACCTTTCAGGGGCTGGTGCCGTGGCGTAGCAGGTAAAGCTGCTGCCTACAGTGCCAGCATCCCATATGGGTGCCAGTTCGAGTCCCAGCTGCTCCACTTCCTATCCAGCTCTGTTATAGCCTGGGAAAGCAGTGGAAGATGGCTCAAGTCTTTGGGCCCCTGCACCCACGTGGGAGACCCGGAAGAAGCTCCTGGCTCCTGGCTTCGAATCAGCGCAGCTCTGGGCATTGCGGCCATCTGGGGAGTGAACCAGCAGATGGAAGACCTCTCTCTCTCTCTTTCTCTGCCTCTGCCTCTCTGTAATTCCATCTTTCAAATAAATAGATAAATCTTTAATAAAAAATAACCTTTTCAAGTTACTATTGTTAACACCATTTTACTGATGACTAAACTGAGGCTCAAAGAGGACATTAGTTAAGGACCTCACAGTTAATAATAGTAACAGCCTCTGTGTGTGTGTGTGTGTGTGTGTGTTTCCTTTTTATAACTTCATCCCTGAAGATTAATAAACTACTGTTACTCTATCCTTTTAGACCTCAGGAATTAGAGAGGAGAGAGACAGGAGGAGAGATCAAGCCACAATAGTTCTTACTGAGAAAGATGAGATTTGACAGTTCACACTAAAAATTAGCTTTCCCCAGGATCAGAAAGCAGAGTCAAGTGTCTTTGCGTCCTGTATGAAGAACTCAAAGTGATGTGCCCGTAGGCACCGGCTTCTGCCTTGAGTTTCCCTCAATATCAACCGTAATTCCTTAGTCTGGATAGTTCTCTGTCTCTTTAGCTTTCTTTCTCTGCTTTTTCCATTGATGTTTTCTTTCTCTGCAAGGAAACTGTTTAAAAGGCACAAAGATCAAGCAAGAAAAGACAGTGATACTATGTTCACAGAAATGGGATTTGGTCTTTAATGTAGCCTGAGCTGGGTGTTTTACTCCAACGTTTTCATGCATGTGTAGTGAATTCTCCTTTGGAGAATAACGTTATGGCCCAGAAGTCTACAGGAAATCAATTTGTTGCAGAATTTCCCTTAGAACCACAGCTATCCTATAAAACATAAACCAGACTGAAGTGGTTTGCACAAACTTCTCTGGTGGTGTGTGAGCGCCATCTGATGCCCAGAGGAAGGGTGGCATCAGTCTCAGACCTCTGATTACAGGCTTGATAACCCACTCAGAAAATGCCATAAAAATACAGAGCCACCGGCTCAGGAGCCATGAAATCCTTGTTAATAATGTGTACCCAACATTATCTACTACAACTACTGAAAGTCCCAGCAAATATTATTTTAATATTTTCCTTTATGTTAACTTGATTTTATTCTTCTGGCCTGAGTTTTACCAAGGCAAATGTAGTAACTTATCTTTGGTACTGCAGAGGATCCAAAAATGAATAAAGAAAGGGGGAAACCCTTGCTCTCGCTCAAGGAATTTTCCACTCTTACAAAAGAGAAAACATCTTGACAATTTAAGGGGAAAAGTCAACATTAGTCAACATGAGCGTGATAAGAGGAGGTTGAAAGAAGCTTAAAGAATACCCAGAGAACTACTCACTATCTTACGCCTCGGAGGATCTGGAGAGGATTTTTTGGTTTTTTTTGTTGTTGTTGTTCATTTTTTGTTTTTTTTAGAAAATTTTTATTTAATAAATACAAATTTCAAAAGTACAACTTTTGGATTAGAGTGGTTTTCCCCCTATAACCACCCTCCCTCCTACAAACCATCCCATCTCCAACCCCCTCTCCCATCCCATGCCTCATTAAGATCCATTTTTAATTATCTTTATATACAGAAGATCAACTTGGTATATAGTAAGTTAAGATTTCAACAGTTTGCACCCACACAGACACAAAGTGTAAAGTCCTGTTTGAGTAGTAGTTTTACCATGAATTCACATAGTACAACACATTAAGGACAGAGATCCTACTTGGGGAGTAAGTGCACAGTGACTCCTGTTGTTCTGTTGTTGATTTAACACTTGACACTCTTATTTATGATGTCAGTAATCACCCGAGGCTCTTGTCATGAGCTGTAGAGAGGCTTTTTTGTAATGTGGTAATAAATCACTCATGGGGATCACTGAACTTGGGTTGATGATCCCTCTCCTTAAAAGCAGTGACTCAACAAGGGGAGGATTGTGGCAGATAGACTGGCTTCAATACTGAACCTAAAGGCTAAGGAAGTAGGAGAGATCCAGTAACACAAACGCAAGTGTAACAAAGAAGAATGCAACTTGAACACAATAAAAATGTCCTTTGGTACCAGGATGAGCCGCCAGGTGCTGGTGCTGGGTGCCCAAACGACCAACCAACCACACTAAAATGGCTCAAGTATCTGTGAGCTGCAGCTGTGGGCTCCCCTCTCAGAAGATGCCGCCTTCTGTGTGGGCTGCTGAGACACAACTTGAGCTTTGAATGTAGGAGTGCCTCCCTGAGCAAGGACATAGGCCTTCGTTCTGACCATGACCTTAGAGCGACAGCCTCACCTCGGCATTCTCATTGGTTCGTTAGTGGTCTTTTAAGAAGGTGCAAGTCTACTGGGGCACACGAAGTCTTTGAGGGAACAATGGGCTGGACACTATTAAAGGAACCAAGTTCCAGATCCTCAGCATCCATGCCTTTTCCAAAAAGCGGTTGCCCTAAAGGGGACCTCAGGACTGGGGCAGGGTCTCTTCTGTCCCCTCCCATTGCACAATTCTCTCACTCCTCACAAAGGAAAAGCGCAGCTTTCCTCCAAACACAGCAAGGAGCGTCGTCTGAGGTTGCACTAAGCTGGTGGACTGTGTGAGGAGGCATCACCCCTGAAGGAGTCCTGTGAGAGCACGGCATAGCAGGAAGGTGACAGGTACTGAAGGGAGCGAAGCCTCATTTTACCCAAGTGACAAGCCCAGTGACTGCCCAAACCCCTCTCTGTATTTCTGTCTCTTGCCCTCTCTTGAATCCTGTACTTGAGGATGGAAATTCAGAAGAGGAATGGCTGTCCAGGAATGTATTTGAATGGAACTGATAAACTTGAAGTAGGCTACTTTTTGTCAGAAGGAAAACCTGATTTGGTTGTTTGTGTTGACAATGAGGAATGGCTTTGTTGATTAATTACATGATGGACATAGGCTATGAATAGATAACATACATCTGCAGCTTCCAGGGCTGGCATGCTGTGGTGTAGTGGGTAAAGCCATTGCCTGCAGTGCCAGCATCCCATATGGATGTCAGTTCACAATACCCAGCTGCTCCACTTCCAATCCAGCTCTGCTATGGCCTGGGAAAGCAGTAGAAGATGGCCCAAGTCCTTGGGCCCCTGCACCTGCGTGGGGGACCTGGAAGAAGCCACTGGCTTTGGATTGGCGCAGCTCCGGTTGTTGCAGCCAACTGGGGAGTGAACCAGTGGATAAAAGACCTGTCTATCTCTCTCTGCCTCTCCTTCTCTCTATGTGCAACTCTTTCAAATAAATAAATAAATCTTTTAAAAATCTGCAGCTTCCAAAATATAGTTGAAGCCTAAATAGAATAAGCAAAGATCTGGTAACTGAATCATGTACAACTATTACAATTTTAAAATGTTAGATGTCAGATATAAATGTGGAAGGTACATACAAGTTTTCAAGTTATTCAGAGGTAATACAGCCAAAGAGAAAGGAAAGAAGGAAGAAAAAAGAAAGTAAGGGAGGAAGGTAGAAGGGAAGGAGAAAGGAAGGAAGGAAGGAGGGGGAGGGAGGGAGGGAGGATGGTTACTGCAAGCAGGGAGAGGGAAGAGAAACACTGTACTAGAAAACCAAAGTGAAAATGACCTAAGCCAAGTCCAGGTTGACATTTTTAACAGTCCTTGAACTTGGGCCAGCCACGGTGTGATTTTGTGCTTTATAAGTTCTCGATCCTTAACTGAATTTCCACAACCCAAGTTTTTATACAGAAGCCCACCTCAGGGCTCTAGGGAGTGGGTGAGTTCAGAGTCTTTCACTTCACCCCAATTTGAATTTTGTTGCTCATTTACAAATGTTTTCTGTTCTGTTTATTGTTTCCTTCTTTGACTTTTACTATTTTAATGTCCTTTACTTAGCAACCAAATATCCATACTTCATCCTCCCAGCTCTCCTCCTGCCTGCATTTTCCCTCTGCTGTTGCACAGTGCTCCCAAGCTGCCCTCCAAAAAACACTGTTAATAGATTTCTTTGAAAAAGGAGTCACAGTTGTAACTTTGGGGAACACTGAATGCCCTGTTCCAAAGGGCTGTCTTAGCCCCTTATAGAAATCCAGCATACTTCAAAAACTTTGTGAAAAAATGAAAATAAAAGACAAATTTATCTTGGGTCAGGTGTTTGGCAGAGCAGTTAAGACACCACATGGGATGTTTGCATCGTACATCAGTGTCTGGGTTCGAGTACTAACTCCATGCCCAATTCTAGGGTCCTGCTAATGCTTTGGGAGGCAGCAGATAATGGCTTGAGTGCTTGGGTCCCTGTCCATTAGCCCAGCTCTGGCTATTATTGGCATTTGGAGAAAGAACGAACTGATAGGAGATCTTTCTCTACCTCTCTCCTTTTCAAAAAAAAAAAAATTGAAACTCATGCATAGCTTTTACATAATAGTCATTTTCCATGAACTTTTTAAAGACTCCGCACCCACCCTGCTAGTATGGAAGACTTACTGAGAAATGGATGCTACCTGGCCTTGAGCCCTGAACCATCTACCAAGCCCTTACCTGACAGTATGGGACTTACCTCCATTCTCCCTGCAGAGCCCCTCTCTCCTTTCTTGCCTCCAACCTTTATGTCATCAGACATCAATTGATAAATTCAGCCAGTTATTGATTTTATTTCTGTCTGGTACATGAAAAAGATGACTTCAAAATTACAGAGATCCTAACGTGAATGTGTACCACTGGGATACCCCTACAAGAAATCTTCATGAAATCAATTGCCCAGACTTGGATGGATCAGAGAGGTCTTAGGATGTTTCCTTTAAACAGTGTAGTATATGCAAATTTTCCTCTCCTTCTCTGTTTCTCTCTCTCTCTCTCCCTATCTCCCATCCCTGTGTGTGTGTGTGTGTGTGTGTGTGTGTGTATGCGTGTGGTGTGAGAGAGAGAGGCATATACTACCTATACATTTTCAGGTATATAGATATATAAAGGTACATCAAAAGGTTCATGGGAAAATGGAAATAAAAGATGTTTATTTTGGGAGAAAATTTAAAACATGCAGTTTCTCCATAATATGTACTGTCTGTGGATTTTTTGAAGATTCATTAAAATGCTTCCTTGGAATAATTTTGCCATTAGTTTATTTTTTTAAGATTTATTTATTTGAAAGTCAGAGTTGCACAGAGAGAGGAGAGGCAGAGAGAGAAAGAGAGAGACAAAGAGAGATATAAAGAGAGAGAGAGGTCTTCCATCAGATGGTTCAATCCCTAGTTGGCTGCAATGGTCAGAGCTGTGCTGATCCAAAGCCGGGAGCCAGGAGCTTTTTCTAGGTCTCCCACACAGGTGCAGGGGCCCAAGGACTTGGGCCATCTTCTACTGCTTTCTCAGGCCATAGCAGGGAGCTGGATTGGAAGTGGAGCGGATGGGTCTTGAACCGGGCTCCTATGGGATGCCAGCACTTCAGGCCAGGGCGTTAACCCGCTGCACCACAGCACCAGCCCCACCATTAGTTTAATATAGCTCTTATAGTTAGCATCTATGAAGTTCCTCCCACCACAGGGCCTGGGATGGAGTGAAGAATGGTAAAGGAAAAGATGCCACAGCACAAAGAAAAGCCAACTTGTGTTTACCTTCTCCCTCTTCTCAGCCTTCAGTTCTTCCAAGACAATTGAAAGAGCGTGGGCTGGTGCTGTGGCATAGTAGGCTAAGCCTCCGCCTGCAGCACCAGGCATCCTATATGGGTGTCAGTCCAAGTCCCTGTTGCTCCTCTTCCAATCCAGCTCTCTGCTATGGCCTGGGAAAGCAGAGGGAGATGGCCCAAGTCCTTGGGCCTCTGCAGCCACGTGGGAGACCTGGAAGAAGCTCCTGGATCCTGGCTTCAGATAGGCCCAGCTCCAGCCATTGAGGCTATTTGGGGAGTGAACCAGAGGATGGAAGACCTCTCTCTCTGTCTCTTCCTCTCTCTGTCTGTAACTCTGCTTCTCAAATAAACAAAATGTTTAAAAATATATATCATATGTATTATTTATAATAGTATTAATATTATATTATACAGTATAATGTATGATATTAGTAACAACATATTTTTATTAATACATATTTATACAATATATTATATACTTATATGTATGTAAAGAGAGGGGACAGACTCAGGTTCAAAGCCACTAAGAGGACCTGATTTAGAGGAACTCTACCTATGTACCTATCATGAGTGTCGTCAATGAATCAAAGAGATGGCAGATAAAAAGCCAAGAGTTCCTTATCTAGGGAGAAAGAAGAAATTCAGAAGCATAAAAATAAAGAAGAAATTAATCAGCTTCACCATAAAGTTGAACAAAGAAAACTACATACCAAAAAATATATACATTATATTTCCACTTCCATAAAGTTGAAAAAGAGGCACAAGTAATTTTAGTATAAACTGATGGAAATAGACCAAGAGCACCTAGAAGTAACATCATGTTCCTTGGTCAAGGTGCTGTGGTAAGAGCATCAGTGTGCAGAGATCCACGCACTCTACACGTGAGTACACTTCACTCCATGTTTGTATTTAAATAAGAAGTTAAGAACTGGGGCCGGCATTACGTCATAGCCGGTAAAGCTACTGCCTGCACGGCCGGAATCCAATATGGGCACCGGTTTGTGTCTGGGCTGCTCTGCTTCTGATCCAGCTCCCTGCTGATAGCCTGGGGAAGCAGTGGAACAGACTCAAGTGCCTGGCCCCTGCCTGGACTCCCTCAAGTGGAAAACTCAGAAGCTCCTGGCTTCAGCCCCGCCCAGTCCCAGCCGTTTTGGCCATCTGGGGAGTGAACCACCAGATAGAGGATATCTATGTATCTCTTCCTTTCTTGCTATAACTCTTTCAAATAAATAAATAAATCTTAAAAAAAAAAAAAAGTTAGGAACCTAAGGGGTGGTAGCTGAAAATATGAGCTGAAGTAGATCCTGTCTGAATAGAAAGGGCCCACCCAAAAGCAAATACTTACAGAGAAAAGGTACAATTCAAGGATTCTCATTTCAAAGAAGATCCAGGAGTTCCGCTCCAGGCTTTGGTCAAATTATGACATTTCAATTGGTAAAGTCAACAACAGGAGTCACTGTGCACTTACTCCTCATGTAGGATCTCTGTCCTTAATGTGCTGTACATTGAGATTTAATGCTATAACGAGTACTCAAACAATATATTTCACTTTGTGTTTCTATGGGGGGTGCAAACTGTTGAAATTTTTACTTAATGCATACTAAACTGATCTTCTGTAAAAAAAAAAAAAAAAAAAAGAAATTATCAATTCCCAACTTGACTCTCACTGGGATTAAACATGACAATAGGTCTGATCTGATTTCATCATCATTTAAAAAAAATCATCTATTATTTTTCACTTTATGTTTCTGTGTGGGAGCAAACCGTTGAAATCCTTACTTAATGTATACTAAGCTGATCTTCTGTATATTAAGATAATCGAAAATGAATCTTGATGTGAATGGAAGGGGAGAGGGAGTGGGAAAGGGGAGGGTTGTGGGTGGGAGGGACGGTATGGGGGGGAAGCCATTGTAATCCATAAGTCGTACTTTGGAAATTTACATTCATTTAATAAAAGTTAAAAAAAAAAGAAAATAAAGAGAGACCTGAAAAAAAATTATGACATTTAACAACAGAAGCACATTTAGCAGTTTCCCTCTTGCTTTGTGTGTTTCTGCCCCTCCTTGTCCTATAAGTGCTTACATCCTTAAGATCTTCCCACACCCAGGCCAGGTGGGAGCTCAGTACCATAAACTTGTAAAACCATCTTCAATGCCTTATTTTACAACATAGGAGAAGCTGTACTTGAAAGGGCCACCCATCCTGGATGACAGGAATGTTTATTTACTTCTCAGCTTTTACAACCTGAAACTCCTTAGACACAGACACAAAAGCTATCTCCAAGGGCAGTAATTGTTGGAGCAGTGCTGACAGTGAGGAAAGGTTATCTAGGTAGAGAAAGTATTCAAAGGCTTTTTGTGAATCACTTGAAAGCAGCTTTGCTAGCAACTGTTCTATTTTTTATTTAATTTATTCTTGACACTACTAACACCTGCAGAACACACTTAGCAACAAAACAAAAACAAATTAAAAATCCCTCCTCTTGTCCAATTGCCTAAAGAGATACAAAAATAAATAAATGATTACTGATTGCTTTGCAGTTTGGGGAGGAGGGATGGGGTGATGAGTGAAAATCTTCAAATTTTTTATTTCCCTGGCATCAAAATTGGACTTTCTGAGTATGTACTAATATTTCAGTTGAGGAGCAATGAAGCCAGTGCCTTCCTCTCTCCAACACAGTATAGTATCTCACTTAGTCTGAATATTGCTGTCTACTTCATTTCAGTATGAACCATGCTGCACTCTGAACTAAGGGAGCGTCTGAAAACATCAGGCTAAAATAATAAAATGTAAACACTGATAGCAGGATGAAGTTGGGTATTACAAAACCAACATATGAGCCTGTTTAAAGCTGTGATTTCTTGCTAATGTAAAAAAAAAGGAATTTAAACATACTTACTGGAGTATTCAAACTTCAGGGATTGGAGTGACAGTCCCCTCCAAAAAAAGTGGGAGCAAATTAATGTTATGAGGCTTATGAAATATTTGAGGACTCAAGATTATTAAGACATTGGAATGAGAATGACTGAAGGTGTTGAGTTTTGCCTTCTCTGGATACATTAACATATTATGTAGATCCACCTGTTCAACTTTCTTTAAAAAATTATTAGTATGGGTTCCCTGATAAAACAGAATGAAGAAATATTTTGAATGTACATGATATGGAAAGAGCTGGGTTCATGCAAGGCAGGGGACGAAAGAGAACTCCAGATTTGAATATAAAACATTTAAGTTAGAAATATCATAAAGCCACACCCTATGTCTCCCATATAGTCTTAGAACAGTGCTAAGCACATATCAAGATGCAAGCAAAAAATTAACAAGTAGGATCGGGTGTTGTGGTGCAGCAAATTAAGCTGCCACATGGGATGCCTGAGCGCCAAGGATTGAGTCCCAGCATCTCTGCTTCCTATCCAGCTTATTAATACTGACAGGCAGAAGATGATATACCTCAAGTGCCAATTACATGGGAGATCTAGATAGAGTTCCAGGATCCTGGCTTCAGCCTGGTCCAGTCTTTGCTGCATAGGCATTCGGGGAATGAACCAGCAGAAGGGAGATCTCTCTCTGCCTTCCAAGTATATGAAAATAAGTGAACATTTTAAAAAAGAAATATAGCTTTAAAATGAACAAGTACTTAATAAACATTGACTAATATGTGACCCCACTTACATGAGGCATCTAGAATCGAAAAATTGATAGAGACGGAAAATAGAAGTTAGCACAGCTCGGGGGTGGGAGGAGGGGTGCTACTGTTTAATAGGTACAGAGTTTCTTTCTGGGATAATGAAAATATTCTGGAAATATAAAGTGATGATGGTTGGGCAACACTGTGAATGTACTCAATGTCATTGAGTATTGCACAGTTATAATAGTTAAAATGTCAAAGTTTATGTTATGAATATTTTGCAGAAAAAAATATTTTAATGAAAAATATTGAGATTTTTGGTTGCATAGAAATAGTGATGAATGATCTCAGGAGGCTCTAACTGCCCCTTACAGAAGCAACTGGAACATGAACAGCCCGGCACGTATGTCAGAGGCCCAGCAAAGGAGAAGTGGGGCTAGTGTTGGGGCATCCAGAGTTGTAGGTAACTGAAGTCACTGTTCCCACTTCAAATTCCTCCGTGTGAAGGAAGCTTCCAGACACTTGAAGGTAGAAACCAAGAAACAATTACACAGGTTGGGGGTGGGAGACGGGAAGTGTGGTTAAAAGACCTGAGATTTGGTCTTAAATATCTTCCTTGCAGTTTGGATAACATTGCCTTTTCAGGTCTCAGTTCCCATTCCACAGATTCAGGTGATGTGACCACGCTTAGTGAAATAAGCCAGTCACAAAAAGACAAATACCATATGGTCTCTCTGATCTAACTAATAGAGCAATTAAAATGTAATCTAGGGGGCCAGCACTGTGGTGTAGTAGGTAAAGCAATCGCTTGCAGTGCTGGCATCCCATATGGGTGCCAGTTTGAGTCCCGCTGCTCCACTTCCAACCCAGCTCTCTGCTATGGCCTGGAAAATCCGTGGAAGATGGCCCAAGTCCTTCAGACCCTGCACATACTTGAAAGACTCAGAAGAAGCTCCTGGCTCTTGGCTTCAGATCAGACCAGTTCTGGCCATTTCGACTATCTTGAGAGTGAACCAGTGGATGGAAGACCTCTCTCTCTCTCTCTCTCTCTCTCTCTCCCTGCCTCTGCCTCTCTGTAACCCTGCCTTTCAAATAAATAAATCTTTTTTAAAAAATGTAATCTATAGGAGCAAAACTGACACTTTGAGATGCAATGACTTTGAACAGCTCTTGCCTTGACTGTTGGGAACAATGTTTTTCTTGTTTGTTTTTGTTCTTTACATCTTTTTCTTCTGCATACTAATCGGTGAACTCTCTACTTTGTGCAGGGTTAATCTTACGACTATAAAATTTAAGTGAAAATTGATCTCTGTAAAAATAAGAATGAGAAAGGAAGAGGAGGAGGAAGAAAGGCAGGAGCATGTGTAGGAAGAAGATAGGAGGGCAAGAAGCATCATGTTCCCAAATCTGTATATATTAAATGCATGAAATTGTATTTCTTACACAAAATAAATTTTTAAAAATTGATGTGACCAGGATGACATGGTCTCCACTATCTCTTTGAATCTCTGGTTCTAAGGCATCCTTATCTGCTTCTTCCTAAATAGTTCCAGCTTAAGCATGAGAAGAAAACACAGATTCCCATTTCTTTAGCCATCGTTATTCTTTTCTGGACTTTCCATTTTCTTCCTAGTTTTGTTTTTGGAAGAACAGGGATTCAAAGTGAATACAAGTTTCAAAAATTATACTTGGCACAGAATATGGAGGAGCCACCACTCAAAATTTCTGATTACTATAGCATAAACTTGCTGACTTTTTTTTTTTTGCTTTATTTTTAAGCAATAACACTGCACTGCTGACTCGTTTTTAACTGTTGATAAATGACAGTCATTGAGAATCAAGCTATATAGTAATGGGAACTATTTTTCTTTTTCTAGATTGGTTGGGTGATAAAAAGCAGCCTGATTACTCCTCAATAGGTAAGTATGAGAGTAGGAACAAAGGAACTTTTTATAACCGCCTTCCAGTATTTAGAAGCAATAAGGAACACTCAGTGGTTCTTTATCTAACCTGTAGTTCCTTTATTCAAAAAAAATTCACTCCACTCACTTATTCAAAGTTGCCATTAAAAAGAGCATTATTTAAATTTTTCACATTTAAACGTTTTATCTGCTATAATTCATTCCATTTCAAATTAAACAACTGTGGTTGTATCATAGAATGTCTGTACGTATAAAATGGTTAGGGTGGACTCAGCTTTAAAGCAAGTTTTCAACCAAAAGTGTGGTTTTGACCTGTGCTATGTGAAATACAAGTGTGATTGAGCAATTTTCTCTTCAATTCATGGATTTTGAAATAAATAGAGTAGATAGACCAAAAAGCCTACAAACACTTCCGTATTAATGGATGAAGTTACCCTAGAGAATAAAATTATAAGAAGAAATATCTATCAGCAGCACAAGAGGCTGACAAAGACCAAAATTATGAGAATCAAGTAGAATTGAACAACATATCCCACCACAGAGTAGTATATTAACAATACCACAAAGGAATTGTTTTCATTATGCTATTTTTAATATTTTTCTTGTTTTAAATTCATGTCGGATTAGATTCCTAAATCAGGCTTCGAGTTTATTGTTATCAGGAAACCCAGAAAGTTCCAGCATCATACAGATTTTCCTTAAAGGATGGTAAATCATAGCTTGAGGATATCAAAGGAAATCCAATAATGCATCAATCATAAGAACAAGTTTCATTCAAGATTATGACAAGCTACAATATGAAAATGTACAAGAGCTTTACTGGGTGACCACATAGTAATCTGATACAATACAAGATATATATACAATTTCAAGATATAAGAAACTGGATTATGAATGCTTGGTAGTATATTTTTTAAATTCCAACGTAACTTAAAATTTCTGTCAACACACATTTTCATGTACCTTTTGTGAATATTTTCCCTCTCTTTGGATGTCCTCTTTCCTACACCCAATACCCTGTGCTGGTCAGTGCACCTTTTCAATCATATTCCTCCTCCTGGATTGTGACCCATTCTCTATGAAGTTTCTTCAAAAGATCACATCCACCATAAACCTCCCAATGCTTCTAGGCATCAACCTGGAGTACCTTTCACACACACACACTTTCCATCTTCTTCCTCATGCTTTAGCTAACTCTTAATCTACATTCAGAGCTCCTGCAGAACACCTTCTTGGCATCCTCCCATCTGACACCCCGTAACTGGGCTTAATGTCTCATGTATGCATGAATATATGTATATATACATGTATATATACAGCATAATCTCTGTGTATACATGCAGACACATATAACTTATTACACTGTCCAGTTATCATAGCACTAGGACAATGTATTATTATATCATTTTCTGTTTCCCTCAATGGGAATGTTTCCTTGAGGAAAGATATCATTTAGTAGTCAACTTTATATATTTAACACTCAGAATAGTGGTTGGCTTATAGTACTTATTGTGTATGTTTAGTGATCAAATGAATGGATGAACGAACAAATGGTCAAAAGCAGGGCGAGGCCGTCTTGGTCTTCCTGAAGTCCAGTATGTAAGTGGCTATCTCCTCCAGCTGAAAGTGAACTTGATTCTCACTGTATTCCATAACAGATTCAACAGAGTTGGCAGTTTAGGTATGGGGCTGGGATAGAGAGAGAAGGAACGCAATTCCTTGTGGCCTAAAAACAAATAGCCTAAGCCAACTTCAAAATTCCACTATCTAGCAGGAGAATGACTGCAAAGCGATGGTGGTCAAGAGCATTAAAAATTAACTATACCTACTTTAGAATTTTATATGGATTAGCCCGGAAATGAGGGTGGTACCCCTGACACACTGAAGGAATACTAAATACTTGATAAAATAAATTGCAAGTGAAAAATCAAGCACTGAACAGATTTAAACAATTTTTTTTCTACTTAAGACAGTGACTCCCAGCTTAGACTACCAGCCTGAGCAACTTCAGAATGATGATTGAGATGAGCACACAGCCACCATTACCAACACTTTACCATATGCTTCTCAGGCAAAATGAAGAACTATTCCTCAAATGTAAAAAGATGACTAGGTGACTGAAAAAATCCCAATACATTCAAAGATAGTACTGAATCCATCATTAGCTTATCACTAAGGATTTCTTGGCTAATATAGGATAAGTATACAGCTACTACTATGAATACTCCTGGAAAGTGGTGGCATCATAGAAAATATCTCATGCCAACCAAAGGGCTGGGATTGCTAACTATGATTCTGAACTGACTTCTTCAGACAGTGTTTGACACATGTGAATTCCAGTGCCTCGATATATATACACACACAGGCTACCTCCTTGCTTCCTTTCACAGTGATGAATGAAATAAAAATTTGCAAGTGTTATTGATATGCATAGGAAGACTAGGTTTACTTCTGTAGTAATGAATTTGACATAACAAAAGGAAAATGAACACAAACACATATATTTAAAATCCTTACAAAAATATATCAATTTAACTTATTAGGTCTCCCCGCAGATCCACTATCAACACAAAGATACTGAAATAGTCCCTGAGCATGAATTGCCTACATTCACTCTCAGCTAAAGGAGCCCACTGGGCTGCTTTGTATTTGCTGTCTCGTTTTCACTTCATACACAGCTCCAAGTTCATTAGCCAAGTGAGTCCTCTTTAAGGTCAGCAACAGCCAACAGAGCAGGAAGAATAAACCTGAGCTCATCAGCAACTCTAAGGCAGGTTGATCGCCTGGTCCTCCTTGAATTTGGGGATCTTCTTAAACTCACTTTGCTTCCTGAAGAAAAGCTGGGCCAGGATGTGGTCTGCTGTGGCCTGGAGATAATCGTCCATGTCAAGGGTTTGCAGCTGCCGGTGTAAAGCAAAAGATATATCAGCACCAACTACTCAGACTGCTACAGAGATCCCACCGCTGCCAAGGCATTTACAGCTGTGTCACGTTACACAGCCACGAACTCCTGCGTAAGGGTCAGCTTGTGTGCCTGTCTTCCCTTGCCCTGGGGAGCACATCTTTCCAAGTCTGAGAAGTAAGGAAAGGGATGGCGAGCGGTGCTGAGGCATCTGAGGCTTTCTCTAGAAGGGACCCTGTCCTGCTGAAGCAGTTCCCTTTGAAGAGGACACAGTGCCATTTGTCTTCCTGGGAGCTGGGACTTCTCAGATCGCCAAGCCCAGAGGCAACAGCATGAGGCAGGCCTTGCTGCCAGGTAAGCAGTCCCAGTGTCCCCAGCCAGAGACTGGGTGCTCTCCACAGCTAGTCTAATGCGCTCTTTCTCTCTCTGTCCCTGTCTCTCTCCCCCTCCCTCCTCTCCTTTCTCCATCTGACTCCCCCAGTTTCTGCATGTGTGTGTCCTACTCTGTTTCTTCATCTCACTCTATGTCTGTGTCTATGCATTTCAGAATCTCTTTAGTGCTTCTCTTTCTGCCCACTTCTGTGCACAGGCCTGTCTGTACATGGATCCTTGTGAATCTGTGTCTCAGCCTCTCTGTGGTCTCTGCTCTTCTTTGTGTGTATGTCTTTGTCTCCTCCTATCTGTGTGTCCCTCTCTTTGTAAGTAGCTTCTCTGTGTCTTTCTCTTTCCATCTGTGTGTGTTTCTGTAATATATGTGTGTGTGTGTCCTTCTCTGTGTGTCTCTGTCCCACTGTGTGTGTGTTTCTCTCTAAGAGTGATTCTCTCTCACACCCTCTGCCTCTCCTTCCTCCCAAACTCTTCTTCCCCTTCAGACACCTTATTCAAAATACACTCCATTAGACAAACTTCCATTACCCACTCCATTGGGTCATGAGTGACTATCCCTCCTCCAAGTCTATGTCAGATGCTCCCGCAGATAGAAGCAGAGGTAAAAAATTCCTCCTACCCAAAATTCTGATTCATTTCTTTCTTCCTTGTTGTGAGTCATTCCTTAAATTGTACTTATTCACTTAAAACTCTGTATTTCTATTCTCTTGTCTTGCTTAAAGAATTTATTCCTTAATTTTGGGCTTGTATTTAATGGTTTTCAACTGTCATTTTCAAATTTAAAGCTTTGGGGCCAGCGTTGTGGTGAAGCTGGTTAAGCCACTGCCTGCAATACTGGCATCCCATAAGAACACTGATTAAAGTCCTGGTTGCTCTATTTCCAGTTCTGCAACCTGCTAATGAGCCAGGAAAAGCAGCAGAGAAAGGCATAGTGCTTGGGCACCTGCACCCATGTCGAAGACCCAGATAGATTTCTAGGCTCCTGACCTTGGCCTGGCCCAGTTCTGGTGGTTCTGGCTATTTGGGGAGTGAACCATCAGATGAAAGACACACTCTTTCTTTCTCTCTCTCTCTCTCTCTCTCTCTCTCTGCGTGTGTGTATGTGTGTGTCTTTCCCTTTCTCTCTGTAACTCTGTATTTCAAATAAATAAGTAAATCTTTTTTAGGACTGGCTTATTTCACTAAAATAATAGTTTTCAGTTACATCCATTCTGTTGCAAAAGACAATATTTCACTCTTTTTTATGACTGAGTAGTATTCCATAGTGTATATATGCAACATTTTCAGTCCTCAAAAAGACAAATATCATATGTTTTCTCTGATTTGAGGTAACTAACATACAGAGTACAAAAAATGTAATATATATGTATGAAATTGGCATTTTGAGATTTGTTATTGCTTGTAGCCCTTGTCTACACTCTTGAGGAACAGTGGCTTTTCTACTATTTATTGAATTCATTATTTAGTGGAGGGTTAAGCTTGTGATTATAAAATAAACTGAAAGTATTTCATTGTAAAAAATAAAAGAAAAATAAGAAACAAAGGAGGGAGGAGAGTGGGAGTATGGCTGGGAGAGAGGGTAGGGTGGGGAGTATCATTATGCTCTTAAATCTGTATATATGAAATACATGAAGTTTGTTCACCTTGTGTAAGTAAAAATAATAAAACAACTACAAAAATAGATAAATAAATCTTTGTTTAAAGTTTTAATTTGTTGGATTACCTTTTGTACAACATTGAATCTTATGTTTTCTAAAATGCATACTTTAATTCTATCTTTGTACACATAAATATATTTTACACACATAAAATTTTATTCTAGTCATTTTTAATTGTCTTCTTTTTTAAATGTTTATGCATTTATTACATTTATTTGAGAGGCAGAGAGAGAGAGAGAAATTTCCCATCTACTGGTTCACTCCCCAAATGTGCACAACAGCTAGGGGTGGTCTCAGCTAAAGCCAGGAACCAGAAACTCAATCCAACTGCCCTAGATGTGTGGCAAGGACCCAAGTACTTGAACCATCACCTGCTGCCTCCCAGGATGCTCACTAGCAAGAAGCCAGAATTGAAAGCAGAGCTAGGCTGGCGCTGCGGCTCACTAGGCTAATTCTCCGCCTTGCGGCGCTGGCACACAGGGTTCTAGTCCCGGTCGGGGCGCCGGATTCTGTCCCGGTTGCCCCTCTTCCAGGCCAGCTCTCTGCTGTGGCCAGGGAGTGCAGTGGAGGATGGCCCAAGTCCTTGGGCCCTGCACCCCATGGGAGACCAGGAGAAGCACCTGGCTCCTGCCATCAGATCAGCGCGGTGCGCCGGCCACAGCACGCTGGCCACAGCGGCCATTGGAGGGTGAACCAACAGCAAAGGAAGACCTTTCTCTCTCTCTCTCTCTCTCTCTCTCTGTCCACTCTGCCTGTCAAAAAAGAAAAAAGTAAAAAAAAGCAGAGCTAGGACTTGTACCAAGGCATTCCAATATGAAATAGGATATGGGCATCATAGCTGATGTCCTGTCCCCTACGTCAAAGGCGTACCCCTAATTCTTTTTTCTCTTTTTAGCTTTTAAAACCCTAACTTGCTATTTTCAACTTGACATTTTCCTTCTTTTTCATTTACATTTGATTTGCTTTGCTTTTGCTTTCTGATTTTTTCATATAAAGGCCATGAAGAATGGTGACAAGGTGGGGTAGCAGTGGCACTAAGACCTACACCAAAAGTAGGGGGGATCGCTGGAATCCTGCTCATCCCCCACAGAAGTCTCCAGCCAACTTTCAGTTCCAGCTTCTTCTCAGACCGAGCTCCACAAACCTTATCCCAAGTATGCTCAGGAAGGTTCTGAGCCCCAGGGAAACTGATAGGTACTGGAATTTCTCAGTTCCCTCAAAGCATATGGAATGGCATCCTGGGGAACCAGCATCACCGAGCAGGACCTAAGCCACCTGGGGCTGGGGCTCTGCTGACAATGCTGCGTAATTCATGCTCTACTCTTCCCTGGAGATCTTGCTGGGTCTCTTGCAGAAAGAACAAGAGCCAACAGAAATCTCTATTCCTGGACTTGCCCCAAGAGTGCAAAATCAGACTCATCATGCTCACCCAGTCTCACAAAGTAACCCAGACCTTACAATTTTTTAAAAATCTAAGTTGCACAATTTATTACTGCTCCTCAGAGCCATTATTTCATCTTTGTTAGGAACTCTGGGGTGGATTTTTAAAAGCAAATGATTACTGTTTTATAAATAGAACATTAAATATTACACTTATTTAAAATAAATAATGATGGGAAGGAACATCACTTTGCTGCTGCTTTTTTTTTCTTTTCATGTAGAAGGCACTCCATTTCTTTATCTGTCTTCCTCCCTCTGCCCTGCTAGTACATTTGGGAAACATACACTGGGCAAATTCAATGCAGCTCATCCCTCTCTCTGTTTGGAGCCAGTTACTTTATGCTCTAGCTATACATAGGTTCAACGGCCTGTCTCAATATGGGAATGCCTATTCAATTCTAGGGGTCAATATTAGCAAAACTCACTTGCCCACAGATAGTAGTCACATTCTTTAATGTCTGCTTTATTAGTAACAAAAATAATTCCATGAACCTGTGTACACTTACTCCATAGTCTTTTTTTTTTCACAGTTAATAATTTGGGAAATTAAGAGCGAATGCGATATATCGAACCCCTTTATAATAAAATGAAAAGATCATTAGGTTCTCCTTCTCTTCAAACACTTTCCATCCAGTTCATTCATTCATTGAACATATGAGTTCTGAGGACTAGCTTTGGTCCAGACATTGTTTAGCAGGCCTCCAGCAACTTATCTGAAGGTACTTGATTCTCACCTGGTCTCCAGTGCTGAAGGCAAGGATGAAAAGCAAGTCCTCATCACATGTGCTCTTAATGTAATGCTGGGTTCCCACAGGGAAAAACACCACATCTCCAATGTGAATGCTAAACTCCATGGCACCCTGAGTATTGATAATGCCCACCTGGGAGAGAGGAAAGAATTATGTTTAAATTAAACAAGTAAAATCAAATATCCGATAAAGATAAGTACTAATAGCAAAGAACAGATAAATAAAAGCATATGGGGGCCGGCGCTGCAGCTCACTAGGCTAATCCTCCGCCTTGGGGCGCCAGCACACAGGGTTCTACTCCCGGTCGGGGCGCCGGATTCTGTCCTGGTTGCCCCTCTTCCAGGCCAGCTCTCTGCTATGGCCCGGGAGTGCAGTGGAGGATGGCCCAAGTGCTTGGGCCCTGTATCCACATGGGAGACCAGGATAAGTACCTGGCTCCTGCCATCGGATCAGCGCGGTGCGCCAGTTGCAGCGCGCCGGCCACAGCGGCCATTGGAGGGTGACCCAACGGCAAAGGAAGACCTTTCTCTCTGTCTCTCTCTCTCACTGTCCACTCTGCCTGTCAAAAAAATAAAAAATTAAAAAAAATAAAACTAAAAAAAAATAAAATAAAAGCATATGGGTTACACAGGGACTTCTTTGCGAGGCTGAAAAGCAGAAGACAGGGACCACCCCTCACATGAAACTTCCTATGCCAGAGACACAGCCCCACCAAAATGAAACAATGCTCTGTTTAGGTAAATGTTCCTCAAATTGCAGTAGTGAGTTTATACAAAAAGGATCTCATTTGCTGTATTCTAAATGAAGACTACAATTATGTTTCCTACACATTAGGCAGAGGATTTACATTTCAATGTGTCACTACTCCCATGCCCTTC
The DNA here is from genome assembly GCF_051225735.1 of Oryctolagus cuniculus. Lineage (NCBI taxonomy): Eukaryota > Metazoa > Chordata > Mammalia > Lagomorpha > Leporidae > Oryctolagus > Oryctolagus cuniculus. The sequence continues at coordinate 24,082,341 of NC_142876.1, forward strand.
TTCCCACTTGGCTGGGAAAAGCCAGTTTTCCGAGAGCAACATCCTAAGTCCTGCTTAAAAGAGTTAGAGGGTAAATGTGTGCACACAAGCACACACACAAGACACAGCAAAGCAAAGTCTGGTCCTTGAAGGGGAATGTGTAAAAGATTATAATGCCCTTTCCTAACTGATTAAAGCCTTTAACTCAAGAAACATAAAACAAAGCTTTTACTATAGATGGCATAATGAATGAAATTTATTTTGGCCTTAATTTTTTTTTTAAGATTGAGAAAAGTACAAGCTAGAGAAGCCCGTTCTACCTATGTGTTCCTTGAAAATTTCCCCAAGAAACCATGAAAACATGGAAGAATCACTGTCCGATAACTACAGTAATAGACCACACAGCTTTTCCTATGATACCAAAATAATTGATCATCTAAACCAGGCTCTCGAAGAGTCAAAGCAGTTGTTATCAATAATTTCATAAACACAATTTGGATTTATTAGAAGTATTCTGGACACACATTGATGATCCACACACCCCCAGCTACCCAACTCACATGACACTGAGAAGCAAAGTTATTTCATATTCCCCCCCACAGTGTAGCACCTTCCACTTTGCATTACTTGAGGATAAAAATCTATAAAATCTAAGGTAGGCATTCTAGTCCTCTATAATAAGAGATAACATCTTAATCATTTTTGAAATACTTAGCCTCTTCTCATGAACAACTTGAATCTTCCTGTCATATCAAACTTAGAAACTATTTAACAGAGCCTGCATGGTATCCTCCATTGAAGCTGTCCCAGAAGCCATTAGAATTGAGTCCTTTTATGTTACTAATACTGGACCAAATGAAGAAATACCTGTTGTTTGCTTCTTTCTACATTAAAAATAGAAAGCCCACAAAAATGTTTACTAAGAAATTACCTTTCCACATCCACTTAATACGTATCCCATTTCATTGGCATTAAAGTGGAAGTGTGGTTGTCGTAATCCATTATTATAAACTCTGAGTGTACTCAAAGAAAGGGCATTTTGATGCTTAGAAAAGAAAAAAAATACAGTTATTTAGGTAACATCATACTCAGCAACTCAACAATTCATACAGTCCTAATAACCTAACATAGCCTTCACTGAGAACAAGCAGTTTTTTATGCCCTTTATATTTATTGTTTCACTTATTCCTTACAACAATCTTATAAGGTTGATAGTATTCATCTCCCTTATTTTACAGGTGATAGAATTAAAATCTAAGTTGATTGAGAATTTATCTAGTCATTAAAGCAAAGAAGTGGCAATCTGTGGCCACAACAATGCAAGTATAGCCATTTGAGAATTTTTTAAACTGAAGAAAAAATAATTCTCACAGCACTGAGTTTTTTCATTGAAGTGACTACCCATGCCAAAGATGTTCCCAAATTCAAATTGGAACCTCAATTAACAGTTCATGTTGGACAAATCAACCAATGTTTGATTAGATCTTTCCTTTCCATTTTTTTCTTTTTTTTTTTTTTTTTTTTTTTTTGACAGGCAGAGTGGACAGTGAGAGAGAGACAGAGAGAGAAAGGTCTTCCTTTGCCGTTGGTTCACCCTCCAATGGCCGCCGCTGCAGCCGGCGCACCGCGCTGATCCTGGCAGGAGCCAGGAGCCAGGTGCTTTTCCTGGTCTCCCATGGGGTGCAGGGCCCAAGCACCTGGGCCATCCTCCACTGCACTCCCTGGCCATAGCAGAGAGCTGGCCTGGAAGAGGGGCGACCGGGACAGAATCCGGCGCCCCAACCGGGACTAGAACCCGGTGTGCCGGCGCCGCAAGGTGGAGGATTAGCCTATTGAGCCACGGCGCCGGCTCTCCTTTCCATTTTTTTCTAAAGAAACCTGAATTCAACCAAAATCTCACATTTCATGTATATTAGTAATGTTCATTAAAACATTTTTCTCATTTACCTGGTTTAGGAATTCACTAAATATTTTTTCATTGTTGCTTAGTTCACTTCCATCTTTCCAATACTGTGCCCACTGTATTACTCCTCCTGGATATTGATATTCTTTTGAACCTGAGACAGATAAAGTTTACAAAACACAATAAGATAAAACACTTCAAAATGATATCCCAACAGAGCACCTGTAAAGTATACAACCTTACTATAGTCACAGAAAACTTATAATAGAAATTGCTGATACCAAACCATTTAGGCCTCAAAGATACTGACTTAAAAGAGTCAGATACCACTTTCTAAGCCCAGTTTCTAATCCTACTTTCTAAGCTCTCTTGAAATTTGTAACACAAAGTATCCTCTTTAGAGCAGTTTATCTCAGGGGAACTGGCTAGAAAACCTGAGAGTAATTCTAAACACCATTCTCTACCTTATCATTTAAGTCAGTCAACTATCAAGTCCTGACTGTCCCACCTATGTTTTTTTAAATATTTATTTATTTGAAAGAGTTACAGAGAGAGGTAGAGACAGAGAGAGGGAGAGAGAGGGGTCTTCCATTTGCTGGGTCACTCCCCAGATTTTTAAAACATTAATATATTTATCTGAAAGTCTAAATTACAGAGAGAGAGAGAGAGAGAGAGAGAGAGAGATCTTCCATTCCGCTGGTTCACTCCCCAAATGACCACAATGCCCAGAGCTGGGCCAACCCGAAGCCAGATGCCTGGAGCTTCAGCCTGGTCTCCCACATGGGTGCAGGGACCCAAGCACTTGTCCCATCTTCTACTGCTTTCCCAGGCACATTAGCAGGGAGCTGGATCAGAAGTGAAGCATCAGAGACTTGAATTGGCACCCATGTAGGATGCTGGTGCTGTACAGGCTTAGTCCGCTATAGCACAGCAACAGCCCTGCCTCCATCTCTTTAAATTCTTTGCTTCACAACAATTTTCTCCCTTTTACAGCTGCAATATGTGGGCCACCACTACCCCTTACTTGAAGAGCTATGAGAGAACCTTGATTCATCTGCCACTGGCCCCTTCAAGATCATCCTCTACAATAGAGCCAGAGTGATCATCACTTCAAACAGCAAAATGAATTATGGCATATTCTTTAGCATTGAGATTCTGTATAAATTCCTTAACATGGCTTCTAAAATCCTCACAGTTGGACTCTTCTCTCCTATGAGCTTCATCCCTTGTAACACTCTTGGATCCAGCACTGAGATCCTTTACACTTTGAAAACTGTCACATTCACTTTTGCCTCCAAGCCTTTCTTTCCATTGCCCGTTCTACTAAGAAATATTTTTTTAAATTTCTGAGTATGTCCCAACATTAAAAAACACATGGTAACCCAATACACATTTACAATGATATAAAAAAATGAACATTAAGAGTTTCAAAAACTTTTTTTTTTTATACTAAACTGATCTTCTGTAAAAAAAAAAAAAAAAAAAAAAAGAAACTATCAACTCCCAACTTGACTCTCACTGGGATTAAACATGACAATAGGTCTGATCTGATTTCATCATCATTAAAAAAAAAATCATCTATTATTTTTCACTTTATGTTTCCGTGTGGGAGCAAACCGTTGAAATCCTTACTTAATGTATACTAAGCTGATCTTCTGTATATTAAGATAATCGAAAATAAATCTTGATGTGAATGGAAGGGGAGAGGGAGCGGGAAAGGGGAGGGTTGTGGGTGGGAGGGAAGGTATGGGGGGGAAGCCATTGTAATCCATTATTCGTACTTTGGAAACTTATATTCATTAAATAAATAAAAAAAAAAAGATGAAGTGTGTAGCAAATATAAAAAAAAAAAAAGAGTTTCAAAAACTATAGGTATACTATACCTTTAAGGTCAAAAAAGTATCTCCACACAAGGCTGTCTGGAGACTGTACATAACTAGCATTCAAAACCAATTCTGCCAAATTTGGAGGAAGATTCACCCCCTGATCCTCTTCTTGCTTGTGGAATGCTCTAATATAATTAATTCCACCTTCAGGCTGAAACATACAAGAAATTGCATAAAGTATTTATTCAATATTCTGTGAATTTTAGTCATAGGAGGGGTGAGAAGGTAAGGATATGTTAGCATTAGCACCACTGAGATTTTCAGTGATCAGAAGAGCTGAGCTTGATTAGCTCTAGGTTTGTGTCACTTATGAAAATCCCCAAAGTTTTCAATGTAGTTTGGTTTTAAATGTATTGAGTTTTTATGGTAAATACTCATAAACTCCTGCAAAAATATACATTTGTTCCCATGCTTATAAATAATCTGACTAGTGAGTTATTTCTCTTACTTCTCCCTACAGCTCTAAACTAGCATCAACTACAAAAATGTATCTCAAAAACTTACTACACACATGTTTAAGCTTAAGATAGAACCTCCTCCAACTGCCAATTATGGGCCATCACCAATTTTCTTCACCCATCTGCACAATCAACATCCATATCTGACCTTCTTTTTTTTCCCCCAAAGAAAACTTTTATTTAAGGAATACAAACTTCATGCATTTCCTAAGTACAACTCTAGGAATACAGTGATTCGTCCCACCATACCTGCCCTCCCACCCACACTCCCACCCCTTCTCCTCCCTCTCCCATTCCAGTCCCATTCTCCACTAAGATCCATTTTCAGTTAACGTCATACATAGAAGACCAACTCTATAGTAGGAGTCCAACAAATTGTATGAAAAAGAGAAAACTGTTCCTCAGCAGTCGAGGCAAGGGCTGTTCAAAGTCACTGCATCTTGAAGTTAGTGTCACTTCTTTTTCGTTTTGAAGAAACTTAATTAACTTTAAAGAAGAACCCAATGTGGAGCTCAGTTATGAGTAATTAATTCAAACCCTAAATTAGCTTAGACTAAGTACATTTGGAATTAAGACTTAATGTGTAATATGTTAAGATTAAGTGATATGAAATATGGGGCAACATATTAAAGTGAAGCTAAATTTTAGTCTTAGGAGCTTTTAGGACCTGTTGCGAGAACTGCCGTTCCTCCATGACAGGCCTTATTTTAAGCCAGAAAAGACAGGCCTAAGGGTACAGGAGTGAAACTATGCCTGGAATTTAGATTCTTCGGCCTTCCTGTGTGATGCCTAGCCCCTAAGTTGCTCAAATGCACCAATAAAATGCATAAATTCAGGTAATTGCCATGTAAGGAATAAGGAACTCGCCTATGTGTGTAGTTGTCACTCCCCCTGTTCGTGGAGGAACGACACTAAACCCTGCCTAGGCTTCATATCCGAGTCACGGCACCATTATGTCGCTCCCCTTCTTCATGGAGGAACGACACAGGACCCTGCGCTGTTCTTTCGTCTGCTCGGCCCTCCCCGGGTTTGCTGCTGGTTCTTCCCGGGTTGGCTACCGTCCCTTCCACCTCCGTGGAAGGGCGGTTCCCCCTGCCACATTCCCCACTTCCGCGGGGGAGCGGCACACCGCCGGCCGGCTCTCTCGGGGGCTGCACAGGTGTTCCTTCAGGTAGATGTTCCCCTCAGATGTTCCTCGTGCATGTTGTCTCTCTCCTCCTTTATAGTCCTCTTCCGCCAATCCCAACTCGGCTGCCCACACGCCGAGTACGCTGCTCTCCTCCAATCAGGAGCGGCTCTTGCAGCTTGTCAAGTTGGTGAGAGGCAGCTGGGTAGAAGCTGTACGCTCCTCTCCCAGCGCCACATTGTGGGAGAGCAGATGCATAGAATAAGACTTAATTCCAGTAACTCAGTCCAGTCCGGGTTGCTCCCCACATGTAGTGACATATGTACTTGTTTACTCGAGTGCATAGAAATGCTGGGAGGGGAAGGGACGGGGCTTCTTGCCTCAGCACTGCGCTACGTCGCATGTACCGGTAAGAGCCCACCTAGCTGGTAATAAAATCCTCTTGCTGTTGCATCCAGCCTGCCTTTTGTGAGTTGTTTTGGGGAGAGTCTCGTACCAGACACAACACCAAGAATGATACATCTTTTGCGAGTATTTAAACATAATTAAAATACAACTCTTTGAGGACAGAGGTCCCACATGGGAAGTAAGTGCACAGTGACTCCTGTTAATTTAACAATTAACATTCTTATGTATGAAGCCTTTTAAATCCACAATCTCTGTCAGTATTTAGACAAGGCCATAAGCAAAGTAGAAGTTCTTTCCTCCCTTCAGAGAAAAATACCTCCTTCTTTGATGACCACTTCTTTCTACTGGGGCCTCACCCACTGAGGTCCTTCATGTAGGACATTTTTTTTTTTTGCCACAGTCTCTTGGGTTTCCTTGCCTGAAATGCTCTTGTGGGCTTTTCAGCCGGACCAGAATGCCTTAAGGACTGATTATGAAGCATATCTGACCTTCTATAACCAGCATTAGTAGTTACCACCCCTCTTCCTGGTGACAATATAAATATTTTGAGAGATCAAAGGTAGTGATTTTTCAGGAAAAGTGTGAGGTTTTCTACATGAGATTAAGAAAACATGATTACATTATCCATAGCAAACTTGTTCCTGCAAAAAGAATGGTGAGTTTATGACGCTTCAGGGATATTAATTACAATTATTTTTTACTAAATGTATAATAATATTCCTTCTAAAACATTATAATCTCCATAGAGGACCTTTCTAAAGCTAAATACAAAGCAACTCAATTTCAACCAGTTTTCTGTCTTTAGTGGGAACACAAGATATGCTTTTGTGTCCATTATCCCAACTATTATCATATCTTAGTCAATCTTTTCTGAAGCTATACTGACTAATGCCCTAGAAACAGGATATGCAGGATCACTTTGTACCCACATGATTCCTAAATTTATGGTGAAATACATTTTCTGAAATGGAATGTACCTTAAGTGACCTGGAAGCAATATCTTCAGGTGTAGAAAAAAAGACATCATCAACATCCAAGGTCTGAAGTTCATCATGTGTAGAAAAGAAGAGCAAGAAAAAGCAGTCTTCATTCCCCACATTCTTTATCCAGTGCAGTGTATTTCTAGGGAAGAAGATCACCTGGCCAGCAGTAACATTGTACGTGGTAACCACTTCACCACCAGCATCAACAACCCCAATCCATGCTGTGCCCTGAAATATAATGAGGAGAGCATACCCAACATTCACTGTAGAGTAAAGCTTCTCAATCTTTTTTATTACCTTCCTTCTAAGTGAATTTTTGGGACTTTTTTCCCTATCGCCACCCTATGAAATTTTAATATCACAGATATACTGTAGATCAGTACACTATATACATACACTGCATATGTACTATGTATATAGTATATATCCCTAAAAAGAGTTGGGGTTTTTTGTTGCCCACCAAAAACTTGAGGGAAAAACTTCCCCATTGAAACTCCACATCTTGGAGTTTGAAAATACTGAAGCAGGGGCTGGTACTGTGGCGTAGCAGGTAAAGCCGCCCGCCGCCTGTGGCACCATCATCCCATATGGCATCAGTCTGAGTCCCAGCTGCTCCACTTCTGACCCAGCTCCCTGCTATGGCTCCTAGGAAAATAGCAGAGGATGGGTCAAGTGCTTGGGCCCCTGCACTCACCTGGGAGACCCAGAAGAAGCTCCTGGCTTCTTGCTTCAGACTGGCTCAGCTCCAGCCATTACAGCAATTTGGGGAGAGAACCAGTGGATGGAAGAACTCTCTCTCTCTTTCTCCCTCCCTCTTTCTCTCCATAACTCTACTTTTCAAATAAGTAAATTAAAAAAAAAAAAAGACTGAAGCAACATGTGTAAGATGTGTGTTGATAGGTGATCACACAAGTATATACATTTGTGTTCATATATGCATATAGATGTATTTGTGCTTCCCAATAAGAAAAGATCCAAGTATAATGTTAATGATAATAATAATAATAATAATAATAATAGCTAGGGGCTGGTGCTGTGGTGCAGTGAGTTAAAGTCCCAGCCTGCAGCACTGGCATCCTACATGGGTGCCGATTCGAGTTCTGGCTGTCCCTCTTCCATTCCAGCTCTCTGCTATGGCCTGGGAAAGCAGTGGAAGATGGCCCAAATCCTTGGGCCTCTGCACCCATGTGGGAGACTTGGAAGAAGCTCCTGGCTCTGGCTTAGGATCAGCTCAACTCTGGCCATTGTGGCCAATTGGGGAGTGAACCAGCAGAATGGAAGACCTCTCTCTCTCTCTCTCTCTCTCTCTCTGGCTCTGCCTTTCTCTGTAGATCTGACATTCAAATAAATAAAATAATTCTTAAAAAATAATAATAATAGGCCAGCACCGCGGCTCAATAGGCTAATCCTCCACCTAGCGGTGCTGGCACACCGGGTTCTAGTCCCAGTCGGGGCACCGGATTCTGTCCCAGTTGCCCCTCTTCCAGGCCAGCTCTCTGCTGTGGCCCGGGAAGGCAGTGGAGGATGGCCCAAGTGCTTGGGCCCTGCACCCCATGGGAGACCAGGAGAAGCACCTGGCTCCTGCCTTCAGATCAGCGTGGTGCGCCGGCCGCAGCGCACCGGCCGTGGCGGCCACTGGAGGGTGAACCAACGGCAAAAGGAAGACCTTTCTCTCTGTCTCTCTCTCTCTCACTGTCCACTTTGCCTGTCAAAAAATAATAATAATAGCTAAACTTGGTGATTATACTATGTGGCAGGTGTTCATCTAAGCACTTTATGTACGCTATAAAGCATAGTACTATTATTATCCCCATTTTAAATATGAGAAAACTGAGTTTGGAAAGAATTAATAATTTTCCCTTGCACTAGGCTGACCAATGGCAAAGCTGGGATTTTGATGTAAGCAGTCTGACTCCAAAGTATATAATTTTATCCATACTACATCACAATTTGATTAAATCTATACAAAATTATATACTTTTTCTCATTCTCTAATCTGTCCCTCAGTATTACCTCTGATGTAAATAGAGAAAATACCATTATGTATGTCTACCCAAGACTCATGATCACATGGCAGCACATCCACAGAATGAATGAAAAACATATCTTACTTCTGTCATTGGCAACTTGTATAATTTGGATCCAGATGATATGGAAGTTAGAAGGGAAACTGAAGCTGCAGAGAACTCTGTTTGGCCATGTGTAGGGAATGGCACAAATATGTATCTATTTCCATGAAGGCATCAACTACTCCAGACCCAGAGCATAGACCACTCAGGGCTGAAAGGGCCCTCGCTATGGGGCTAAGTACACCAACAACCCTGTGCGTGTGCTCTTCTCAGGGCTCCCTCCAAGGGCTGTATAAAGACACTCAGGAGCAAGCTCCATGGAGAAATTTCTTTACAATTATTGGTTGGTCCTTACCATGATTATGATAATTTTCTGGGATCTAGAAAATATTCAACTCCATATAGTCTCCACTTAGAAATTCACATTATAAACTCTCTGAACTTCCAGAACAGCCTCCACAGGATAAGCTAGATCCCAGGGCCTGGAGTGTGTTCCAGACCAATTTCTCTGGCTTAAAGTTTGGTTTTAAAGGTCTCCCTCCAAGAAAGCCCATATAGTTACATTTTCTTTTTCCTACTGCTTTGTCACTGCTCAACAAAGTCTATAAACATTCATCTTTCAGAGATTATACTTTTTTATATATTGCATAAAAGTGGAAAATCCAAGAAGTCATAAACATGAACTATGTCACAAAGCAACCAATGACTATAGCTTAGAAAAGTCAACCAATCTCTCTGAGCCTTTCATGAGAAATAAGAACACTTTGGTCTCAAACAGATTAATCTCTATGTTGTAAATTCTAAAATGGGTGAACTATGCAAGTGTAAATGAGGAAGTTTTACTTATAACAACAAAAATTGTACCATAGAATTGGCTGCACATCTATTAACCAGATCATGAGTATAAGAATAAACTTTGAAAGTTCTACAAGGGTTTAGTCACTACTGCTCCCACAGGATCTGGAATATAGAAGACCAATGAATGGTTTCTAGAATTAAGGAATTATTTGAAATTTAAGTAAATACATCCATTGTACCACCAGCTACTATATTTCATTTGACTTCGAGAACATTCTGAAAGGTCTGAACCACAAAAGGGCACCCAGTTGGCAAGTTCTTAGGAACTCCAGGCTGAACATCAGCAAACATGTTTGTTATTCTGGTTGCTGCTTTTCTCCTTAGAGGAAAGCTGCTGGGTCTTTGATCATTAGATCAGAGCTGCCAGTTGTAGCTTTGGCTCAGAAGACTAAACAGTGATCTTACTTAAACAATAGTGTGTGAAAAATGATTTCATACTAAAGAAAGAAGTTCAAAGTGATGCCAAAAATAATTAAACCAAACATGCTAATGCTTCAAGGCACTGCTAACTAATCCAGTTAAATCTAATTGGAAGCCTGCATGTTTGTGCATCAGTTAGGGAGGTTTTGCAACAACAAAAATAATACCCAGAGGTCAAAAAACATAGATGCTTAAGAAGAGTGTGGACAAACCAGTTATACCTGTGCAAGATAGCCATGTTCATTGGCATTGAAGTGCCAGTGAGGGGCCCGGAGGCCATTGCTTTTTATTCTCAGGGTCCCCAGAGTCATTTGTGATCTCTGACTGTTCAAACTGGTACCAAAGGCCTCTTCTTCGTCAGTGAGATAGTCTTTGACATTGCTTCTGTACCGGGCCCACTGGATTGCACCACCAGGGAACTCAAACACCTGAAAAATTGTAAATGAGCAATCATCAGCATGGCAGCCATCTCCATGAGGCCACTGTGACCTACGGGGATAGATTCTCAAGTCCCAAACAGGAAGACGAGGAAGAGGTCTGCAAGACTCCAGGAATGCTAACAGTGACCTGTTCAGTGCTAACATTCTGAGCCCTGTGAGACATAAAAGCCACATAGCTTGGTAAGGGATTACAGGCATTGCCACTTGTCAACTTGTGATTCTCCCCTCAAGCCAGGTATAGAACTGTCTGCTGAAGAGAATTTCTGCCTGAAGCCATCACCAACTGAATTCTCCCTGCTCTCTGTCCTTTACCTCCCTTCATCCTGTTGTTCCAACAGAATAGAGCTTGGTAAACAAGCAGTGAGAAAGTGGTTTTGAAATCATCATTAAGAATGCTGGCTTTTCCTAATATGTGGGAATTGTACCTGAGATTTAGGTAAATGATTCAAAAACTGGAATTTTGGATCAACAGTCTTCTGTGCTATGGGAACCACTGTTGTTCGCATAGGCCGGGCTTCAGGTTCAAAATGAGCATCTGAATGACGCTGAGAGTTGTTAACAAAAACCAAGGAGAGAATCAGTACTCCAACTGCGGTGGTAATAATGCAGGCCAAGAAACACATCAGGAAAATGCTCATCAATGACCACTGCTGCTTCTTTTCCTAGGAAAAAGTATGGAGCAATTATCATCCACTCACAATGCATCAGAAATATTGCCTCCTCTCTCAACTTCCTACATTTTTCTCTATTCTAACTTCAGTTAAAACTGTCTGGTAAGCATAGTAAAAGAATCTATTTTTTAAAGTAGACTTAAAATTTAGGCTTTCTTTATCTACATATATATAAATATAAATATATATATGTACTTGATGTTGAATCAGGAAATGATAAGAGCAGGAGGAACTACTTTTCTTCCTTTTTTTTTTTTTTTTTTTTTGGACAGGCAGAGTGGACAGTGAGAGAGTGAGAGACGGAGAGAAAGGTCTTCCTTTCCCGTTGGTTTACCCCTGCAATGGCTGCTGCAGCTGGCGCACTGATCCGAAACCAGGAGCCAGGTGCTTCTCCTGGTCTCCCTTGCGGGTACAGGGCCCAAGCACTTGGGCCATCCTCCACTGCACTCCCGGGCCACAGCAGAGAGCTGGACTGGAAGAGAGGCAACTGGGACAGAATCCGGTGCCCCAACCGGGACTAGAACCCGGGGTGCCGGCGCCGCAGGCAGAGGATTAGCCTATTGAGCCATAGCGCCAGCCCCTACTTTTCTTAAGATAACTGACCTACAGTCTTTCTGAGCTCTGTGTAAGGGTCCTGGTGGAAACTAGCCTAAGGATATATAAAAAGAAATTTTGCATTGGAAATAATCCTAAAGATCCTAGTTGAGCCTTTATGTCATATTTTTCTGAAAAGGAAACTGAAACCAAGGGAGAGCAGGGACTGTGGAAAGCTGCACTCTTTTAGTGGAAAGAAGTCATCCTGCCTCAGTGCTGTTTGCACTACACCACAGGGCTACCATTGCATATCATTTGGAGATCATAAAAGCTTGCATTAATACTTATGCTGCAGAGCTTCCCAAAAAAGCTTAAGCTTACAAACATCTCTAAGGTCACATTTTGGTTAATTAAAAAAAAAGAGCATATAACTGCATATATCCTAAAGAGTATTGCTTTACTGGATATTGATATTTCTTCCTTAATCACTTGGCCTTGATCAATGTTTTTCAAACTTCTTTACCACACCCATATTAGAATATATATTTCCCATTGTGATCTAGCACAACACACAAATACATACATATATACATGTATATACACACATGTACACACAGATCATTTAAGCAAAAGTTTCACAAAATAAAACTTGTTATTTTATTAATGTTTAAATGCCAACCCTAACCCACCATATATATGTCAAGAATAGAAGATTACAGTCTGGAGTTTGCAAACCCTCTGCCTGGATCCCTTTAAATAGAAGAGAGGAGAAATAGTTATTCTGCCTCCTCAAATTGATAAAGCAAACGTTATAAAAAGGCGCAAGGAAGAATCAGTTGAAACTAAAAATAAAAATAAAAATTGCTCCCTTTAACTTATCTAAAGGTCACTGATCAGCATGGATAAAAACATTGCCTCTAAAAGGCAACAATTTAGGGGCAACTATGATAAAAATCATTGCACTTGAAGCACTTAGTCATCCCCGGAGTTCCAATTTAAAAAGTCACCAAGGAGCTCAAGCAGGTGTGAGTTAGAGTTTTCAAAATAAAAGACAAATCCTTTTGAAGAGGGTCACTTGAGAAGAGCTGGTCTAAGGAGGGGTTCTTCCTCAAGCTCTGCATCACAGTCCAGAGGGAACCTGTGCCCAAGATGTGAATCCCCACATTACCGTGCCAGTGAAGGTGCTCGCCCTCCCCCTGGGTATAGCACTCTGTGCTGCATCTTCAGCGATTTCAAATGCTGCGTTGTCCATTGGCAAAAAGGATCAAGCACTTCACTGGGAAAAAAAAAAGAAAAAGAAAAGGAAGAGGGAAATATTTAGCAAACTGGGAGCTCCCTGAGAAGAGAAGAATGAGAATTCTTAAGTAAGGGAACACTTATATACAGCTGACAGTTAAGGAAATGAAATAAGGAAGCTGTCTCTTAAATTATATCTTGGTTTCAAAAAAACCCTTGGAAGAATTGCCAAATGAAAGACCAATAAAATACTTCCTTTGGTCCCTAACTTTTTGCTCAGTAATGACACATACAGAGATAATGATAATAATATGAGCCAACATTTATTTCTTCCTCTCACTATATTCCAGGCACTGTGCTAAATGTTTTACAAACATTATGTGATGTCATTGTTACAGAAATCCCATCAGGATATAACGCCCATTTTGCAGATTTGGAAACTGAACACAGAGAGCTGCAGAAACTGCCTAAAATCACAGAACCAGTTTAGTGTTGGTGCAAAGTACCTTTTATCCTAAGATTCTTCCATAATATTGGTTTGCTGATGATGGATGATTGGTCTAGTAAAATCTTATCTGCACTCAAAGCAGTCTTGACTCTAAATAATGTGACTAATTTTCCTAATGATATATGGAATAATCTTGTTACCTGAAAGTTAAACCTTCACATAAAATTAATTTTGCATCATCTTTCTTGGTGATGACTGATGGCCTGAGTAACCTAAAAACTGCTACTCTAAGACACAAAACAATCATCTGTCTTCTTTTCTTCCTATCCACCTTTGTTCTTTCAATAAATATGTTACCTAATATATTCCTGGCTGTCTACTGTGCTGTACAACATTAAGAGATCTTGGAGTAACTCATAATATGAATAAGAGAAACCAGAAAATTACTACAAATTTGCTGAGTGTTATGATAGCACAGACAAAAACTTGTGAGCATACAGATACGAGTATGACTGTGCCTGAGAAGGTAAGAGAAGGCAGGTCTTCACTGAAATTGTAATTGTGAGCTGAGCCTTCAACTCCCAACAGCTCCACTGGGTAGGCACACTTGGTCAGTTACTTTCTACTCCGTATTTGTTGCTTGTCTATAAGCAGCTCCAGAGCAGACCATGGAGTCAGAATGCAGATGTGAATCAGGCAGCCTGGGCTCAAACAAAGCTGTAGGCTAACCTAAACCCAAGCAATGGAGAGTTGACCTCGTTCTCTTACCAGACTTCATCAAATCTAATAGGCATAGTTTTCTATGTTTTAACAGCTCTGTGTTTTAAATGAACAGTCTTGGGGCCTGTGTTGTGGCATTAGCTGATAAAACTGCCAGCTGTGATGCCAATATCCTTTATGGGAGCAGGTTCCTGTCCTGGCTGCTGCATTTCCAACCCAGCTTCCTGCTAATGGCCTGGGAAAAGCAGCAGAAGATGGCCCAAGTGTTTGGGCCCCTGCCACCCTCATGGGAGACCTAACGAAGTTCCTGGCTCCTGGCTTCAGTCTGGCCCAGCATTAGCTGTTGCAGCCATCTAGGGAGTTAACCACTGGATGGAAGATGTCTGTGGCACCCTCTAACTCCTTCAAAGTAAATAAATAAATCTTTTAAAAATAATAAAATCAGCAGCCTTGGGGCAGGCATTTGGCATCGTGGCTAAAATACCTCTTGCCATGCCTACATCCTATATTAGAGATTGGATTCATGACCACGCTCTGCTTCTGACCAGCTTCCTGCTAACGTGCACCCTGGAAGGCAGCAGATAATGACTCAAAATCTTGGGTCCCTGCCAACCACGTGGGAGGTCCAAATTAAGATCTGGGCTCTGGGGCCAGTGCCATGACACACTAGGTTAATCCTCCACCTGTGGCGCTGGCATCCCATATGGGCACCGGGTTCTAATCCCGGTTGCTCCTCTTCCAGTCCAGCTCTCTGCTGTGGCCCGAGAAAGCAGTGGAGGTTGGCCCAAGTGCTTGGGCCCCTGCACCTGCATGGGAGACCAGGAAGAGGCATCTGGCTCCTAGCTTCGGATCAGCGCAGCTCCAGCTGTTGTGGCCATTTGGGGGTGAACTATTGGATGGAAGGCGTTTCTGTCTCTCTATATATATATCTGTAACTCTAGCTGTGAAATAAATAAATAAGCTTTAAAAACAAACCAAAAAAAGATCTGGGCTCCTTGTTTTGGCCCAGTTCAGCATGACCTGTTGCAGGCATTTGTGGAGTGAACCAGCAGATGGAAGATCTTGCATCTCCATCTCTCATGCGCGCTCTCTCTCTCTCTTTCCCTCCCACCCCCAATTAGAAGACAAAATGAAATATAGTGGTTTTTTAGAGTCAATGAACATAGTATGACCACTTATGACAACAGAACCACACAAATCTTTAGAGTGAATTAAACACAGTTTTATGTTTTACTGTTCTTCTTTCTTGGAAATGTGAAAATGCAGCCCTCTGTCAACAGCATTACCTGAGGACTGTGATTAGCATTTATTCAAACGGCAACACAAGCAAATCATCAACCAAACTGCCATTAGCGCTCACTGAAACACTGAATTAAACAATGCTACAGCTCAACAATGTCCTTTTGATCTTTGCAGAGAAGAAAACAAAGACTGGTAGAAGATAAGTGTTTTTCCCAAGGTGCGGAGTAAGTTCCCAAGGTAGCAGAACAAGTCAATAGCAGAGTCCAAACAAAAACTTTGCTCTCTCACCTTCTGCAGAGCTGTCTGGCAGAGTTCTGTTTGCCACAGGAGGACTTTGACATGTAAGGGTACTTCAAAGGGTCTGTGGGAAAACAGTATTCTGGGCAGCTATTCGGCTTTGCTGTTAAGATGCCACTTTGGATGCCCACATCTGAATTCAGAATGCCCAGGTGCAAGATTACATAACGATTTCAGCTTCTGCTAATGTAAACCCTGGGAGGCAGGGTATACAGTAAGTAGTTGGGTCCCTGTCACCACTTGGGACATGGCTTAAGTAGTTGGGTCTCTATAACCCACTTGGAATACCTGAATTGAGGTGTGTTTTTTTTTTTTTTTAGCATTCTTCCTGTTTTATTTTTCCTTTATTTTTTTTCTTTTTTCTTTTTTTTTTTTTTGCTTTCAAACTTTTATTTAATGAATATAAATTTTCAAAGTACAGCTTATGGATTACAATGGCTTCCCCCCCAATAACATCCCTCCCACCCACAACCCTCCCCTTTCCCACTCCCTCTCCCCTTCCATTCACATCAAGATTCGTTTTTGTTTCTCTTTATACACAGAAGATCAGTTTAGCATACATTAAGTAAAGATTTCAACAGTTTGCTCCCACACAGAAACATAAAGTGAAAAATACTGTTTGAGTACTAGTTATAGCATTAAATCTCAATGTACAGCACACTAAGGACAAAGATCCTACATGAGGAGTAAGTGCACAGTGACTCCTGTTGTTGACTTAACAAATTGACACTCTTGTTTATGGCATCAGTAATCACCCTAGGCTCTTGTCATGAGCTGCCAAGGCTATGGAAGCCCCCTGAGTTCACTGACTCTGATCATATTTAGACAAGGCCATGGTCAAAGTGGAAGTTCTCTCCTCCCTTCAGAGAAAGGTACCTCCTTCTTAAATGACCCGTTCTTTCCACTGGGATCTCACTCACGGAGATCTTTCATTTAGGGTTTTTTTTTTCCCCCAGAGTGTCTTGGCTTTCCATGCCTGAAATACTCTCATGGGCTTTTCAGCCAGATCCGCATGCCTTAAGGGCTGATTATGAGGCCAGAGTGCTGTTTAGGACATCTGCCATTCTATGGGTCTGCTGTGTATCTCACTTCCCATGTTGGACCATTCTCTCCCTTTTTGATTCTATCAGCTAGTATTTGCAGACACTATTTTTGCTTATGTGATCCCTTTGGTTCTTAGTCCTATCATTATGATCAATTGTGAACAGAAATTGATCACTGGGACTAGTGAGATGGCATTGGTACATGCCACCTTGATGGGATTGAATTAGAATCCCCTGGTATGTTTCTAACTCTACCGTTTGAGGTAAGTCAGCTTGAGCATGTCCCGAATTGCACATCTCTTCCCTCTCTTATTCCCACTCTTACATTTACAGCGATCACTTTTCAGTTAATTTTCAGCACTTGAGAAGAATTGTGTATTGATTACAGTATTCAACCAAAAGTATTAAGTAGAACAAACAAACAAAAAATACTAAGAGGGATAACATATCAAGTTGCTCATCAACAGTCAGGGTGAGGGCTGATCAAGTCACTGTTTCTCATAGGGTTCATTTCACTTTAACAGGTTTCCTTTTTGGTGCTCAGTTAGTTGTCACCTATCAAGGAGAACAAGTGGTATTTGTCCTTTGGGATTGGCTTATTTCACTCAGCATAATGTTTTCCAAATTCCTAACAGGGATCACTTTTCAGTTAAAATTTGAACACCTAAGAATAATTGTGTGTTAATTACAGAGTTCAACCAATGGTACTAGAACAAAAAAAAATACTAAAATGGATAAAGTATTACATTGTACATCAACCGTCAGGACAAGAGCTGATCAAGTCACTGTTTCTCATAGTGTCCATTTCATTTCAACAAGTTTCCCCTTTGGTGCTCAGTTAGTAGTCGCCGATCAGGGAGAACATATGATATTTGTCCCTTTGGGACTGGCTCAATTCACTCAGCATGATGTTTTCCAAATTCCTCTATCTTGTTGCAAATAACCGGGTTTCGTTGTTTTTGACTGCTGTATAGTATTCTATAGAGTACATGTCCCATAATTTCTTTAACCAGTCTACTGTTGATGGGCATTTGGGTTGTTTTTTTTAAAAGATTTATTCATTTACTTGAAAAAGCTACATAGAGAAGGAGAGACAGAGAGAGAAAGGTCTTCCATCTGCTGGTTCACTCCGCAGTTGGCCACAATGGCCAGAGCTGTACCAATCCAAAGCCAGGAGCCAGGAGCTTCTTCTGGGTCTCCCACACGGTTGCAGGGGCCATCTTCCACTGCTTTTCCAGGCCATAGCAGAGAGCTGGATCAGAAGTGGAGCAGCCGGGACACGAACCAGTTGCCCATATGGTATGCTGGCACTGCAGGCGGCAGCTTCATCCGCTACACCACAGCGCCAGCCCCATAAACTGAGTTTCTCATTCCTAGCTTCAGCTGGCCCAGCCCTGGCTGTTGGAGACATTTGGGAGTGAATCAGCAGATGGAAAATGGATCTGTCAGTTATTTGGTCTCTCTTCAAATAAAATAAAAATATTTTTAATGGGCACATGACCTGAATGGACATTTATCAAATGAAGATATGCAAAGGACCAACAATTATGAGGGAATGCAAATCAAAATGACTATGAAATATCATTTGAATGGTTATTACCAAAAAGACAGAAAATAGAAAAAGCTGGTCAGGATGTAAAGAAAGGGGAACACTCAATGCTATTGGTAGCAACATAAATTAGTACAACCATTATGGAAACAGTATTAAAGTTCCTCAAAAACTAGGAATATCGGCGGCACTGTGGCATAGCAGGTTAGGCTGCCACCCACAGCACCTTAGCATCGCATGTGGGTGTCCCTGTTTAAGTCCCAGCTGCTCCACTTTCAATCTGGCTCCCTGCTAGTGTGTCTGGGATAGCAGAGGAGGATGGCCCAAGTGCTTGGCCCCCTGCACCCATGTAGGAGACCTGGCTAAGGCTCCTGGCTCCTGGCTTCAGCCTGGCCCAACCCAGCCACTGTGGCCATTTGGGGAGTGAACTAGCTGATGGTACAACCCCCCGCCCCCAACACACACACTCTCTCTCTCTCTCTCTCTCTCTCTCTCTAACTCTGCCTTTCAAATAAAAAATCTTTAAAAACAAATAACTAGAAATAGAACTGTCATATGATTTAGCAATCCCACTACTGGGTATATAGGCAAAGGAAATGAAATCAATATATCAAAGAGACTTCTGCAATCACATGTTTATTGCAGCACTGTGCACATTAGCAAAGAAACAGAATCAACCTAGGAGTCCACTGATGAACAAATGGATGAAGAAATATACAATGTACATACACAGAATACCATCGTCATAAAAATGAATGAAATTCTGTCATTTGTGACCACACAGATGAAACTGATGAACATCACGTTAAGTGAAATAATCCAGGTACAGAAAGACAAATGGTGTATGTTCTCACTTAAATGTAGGAGCTAACAAGTTGATCTTATAGAAGTAAAGCACAGAGTAGTCAGACTGTGTTTGAGTAAAGTCTAAGGGAGGGGTGATGGAAGAAGGATGGTTAACAGGTACAGGGGTATGGCCGAATAGGAGGAATAACTTCTAATATTCTACAGCACAGTAGAGTATCTATAGTTAACAATAATTGAATATTTTTAAAAAAACATAGTAGAGAGGATTTTGAATGTTCCCAATACAAAGAAATGATAAATGCATAAGATGACAGATTTGCCAGTTATTCTAGTCTGATCACTGCATCAATGTGTTGAAATGCCACACTATAACCCATAAATATGTATGATTTCCATGTGTCCATTAAAAACAGAATTTTAGGGGCTGGTGTTGTGGCACAGTGGGCTATGCTGCCAGCATCTCATGTGGGTGCCAGTTCAAGTCCAAACTGCTCCACTTCTAATCCAGCTCCCTCCTAATCTGCCTGGGAGGGCAGCAGAGGTGGTCCAAGTGTCTGGGCCCCTGCACCCATGTGGGAGACCTGGAGGAAGCTACTAGCTCCTGGCTTTGGCCTGTCCCAGTCCCTCAGTCCTCCTGTTGCAGCCATTTGGGGGGTAACCAGTGGATGGAAAACCTCTCTCTCTCTCTCTCTCTCTCTCTCTCTCTCTGTCTTTCCTTCTCTCTCTGCAACTCTGCTTTTCAAATAAATAAAATAAATCTTTTTAAAAAAACAGAGTTTTAAAAAATAACAAATCATAAAGGCAGAGAAAGATGGGAACTGTTACAGGTTGAGGTGACTAAAGAAGCACGACAACTAAATGGATTGGATCCTGGAACAGAAAAAATGGCATTATGAGGAAAACTGGTAAACCCTGAGTAATCTCTACAGTACAGTTAATAGCACTGTGCTAGGAATGGGTATTTAGCCTAGCAGTTATGCCCACATACATATTTGAGTAGCTGGGTTTCACTGATTCCCAGTTTTGGCTCCTACCTCCAGCTTCCTGTCAAGGCAGACCCTAAGGGGCAATGGTGATAACTCAAGTAATGAGGTTCTTGCCATCCCCAAGGGAGACCTGGATCCTAGATTAAGTTCCTGGTTTCCAGCTCTGGTCTGTGCCCAGCCCCAGCCATTGTGTACCAGTAGATAGGGGGTATATCCCTTCCTTCCCACTCCCTCCCTTTCTGACTCTCAAATAAAAAATGTTTTTAATAGCATTATGCCAAAACAATTGAAAATTGTTTTTTATGGTTATGTTGATGTTAACAAAAGGAGAGGCAAAGAGAAGGGTATTCTGGGAATATCATTGAAAGTCTAAAATCTAAAATCTAAAATTATGTACCAAAAAAAAAAAAAAAACAACCGGAAGAAGGATAAAGAAGGGAGAGAGAGAGGAAGAGGAAGAAAAGAGAGGGAGATACAGGGAGATAGTGAGAGAGAAAGGAAAATCGTGAAAAAAAAAAAAACAGCAAATATTTACTCTTTTTCCAGGATCACAATAGTCTGTATTTTCCAAAATTCCTTTCAGTGAGGTATTGCCATGTGACTGAATTTTAGCCAATAAAATACGGGCAGAAATTCTGTGTGCCATGTCCAGGCTAAGACTTTCTAAAAGGAGGTTTAGTCTCCCCCATCTCTCCTTACGCTTTCACCAGCCAGACATAATAATGCCTGGAGCAGTGGTGGAAGAGGGCACTACATGGAAGAAACCAGAGGAAAAACACCTGCCAATGAAGAACACCCATCTCAACCTCTTGCATACACAAATACTAGAACTACACCATTAGCCATTTGAATAATCTATTTTTCACCACTAAACCATATTTATTACCTTTTTAGCCCTTATTTCTCAGTATCATCAAGGTATGGTGCAACTTTTATTCAAAATGTTTATATCCATCACAAGAGCTGGTGCATACCAATCATAAACGTGGCCAGTACAAAGATGTGCTGATTGCAGTATTTAGCAAATAGATAAGCTGAACATTTATGAAATCTTCATTGCATGACTGAAGTCTACTGGGACACAACCAGTCACGAAAGAATATTGTTTTACTTATAAAAACTGAACCAAGTAGATCATCTATATGCCACTCTGGTAAAGGAGAAAAAACAGCGCTTTTAAGTTCTAAAAAATGTTCCCCATCCCTATGCTATCTTCCTTTCTTAATTAAACATAATTAGGACATACAAACATTTTTATTTGCCAATGGCCAGGCTTATAACCTAAATACTCACTAACTTTTGAGGCACAGGCACTGATCAATCACAGCAAAAGTAATTCGTATGGCCACACCACTGTGTGTTAAATGAATATCAGTCTTTCCAATGGATACTACAAGGCAACAAGTTTATAGAAAACAGTTAAGAGTGCAAACCCTGAAGTAATCATTCAGGGCAATTGAATGATCATTGGGCAACCATTCAACTGGGAAAGACTGATAATGCCATGTTGGGCAACTCTCATTACTTCTTTGAAATGTCTAACAGTAAGAGGAGTGAGCCTTGTTTTCATTATGCAAATATTTCTTATCTAATGCTCAACTTTCAGACAGCCACTGATATCAGAGATCTATGAGAATGTCTTGCTATATATCAGACCAAGAGTCAACAAGGCATACAGGACTTAGATACTTACCTCAAAGATTTAACAATCTAATGACTCATTCCAGCTAACAAGTATATAAGGAAAACTAAATAAAGGGGAAAAATATTTTTTATGGTACCCTGATAACAATATGGGGAAATCACCTTACTAGCCCCACAGATTAAACAGTAAGTATTTACTTGAAATTCCACATTTTTGTGATAAAACAATCAATACATACCTTCACTGTTCCCATATCCCACAATGACTCACTCTGTATAAACAGTCTTCTTAGGAAAAAACCTAATCTGCAACTGAACTTTTAAAATTTATGTATTTAATAGTTATAATTAAATTACACAGTTGTTCACAGATATTCGGGAGAAAGAGTCTACCATAAGAATTTAAAACATGTAGAAAACTTCAAGCCTCAGGCTGAAATTGAGTGCCTACAAGAATATAAGTATTTATCATATATTTCTGCAATGTACTTACCACTCAATTCCATATTCTAAGAATATTCCTCTAGAGTTGGCAAACTTTTCAGGTAAAGGGTCAAAATATTTTAGGTTCTGCAAGTCCACAAGGAAAAAAATCAAAGATACCATGTAGGTATTTATATACCAAGCAATAAATAAATTTCCAAAACTTACGGGTAAAATTCAAAATATAAAAAAAATTTTGAGTATTTTTTTCCAATATAGGTCCACTAACAATAAAAAATAATTTTTATTTGGAAGTAACAATTTGCTTAAGTGAGGTTCAAAGATAGTTTTCCTTAACAAAATCTATTACAAGTGTTCATTAACAAATGCTGATCAGTTATATATTTCATCTTTGAAAGTGTCTTTTCACACAGGTAATACCAAATATGGACAACAACCCAAAAGCTTATTTGTTTAGTTGAAAACATTTACCATTTGAAAGTATTCATAGATTTCTATTGGATTCCTTTTTTGGTATTTGCTTTTTAGTATGTCATCATCTTAATCACCTCCAATTGAAGGTAAATGAAAGCTCCTGAATTGCATAGTTAAATGTATTTTTACATATGGAAATCTTCCTTGTATTTGAATTGAGATCCAAAAGTGCTGTTGAAACTGTAATTGTATCTTAGAAAACATAGCCTTGGCAAGTTGTATGTGAATGGAGAATTCACTTCTTTTAACATTAGGAAGCATGGGAACTGTTTCTGTTAGTTGTGATTCAAATACTAGCTGTCATCAAAGATGACTTTACCACAGTGCAAGATTTTCATTTGTTGCTTCACCTTGTAACTTCAGCTTGAATATCATTTAAAAATGTTATGAAGTCTTTCTCAAAAGTTAATTTTCAAAGCCATTCAGTGTTCTATATTGGTTGAGGCTGGTTATTCTTATTCAGAAAAAAATGTCACTTTTGCCCTAAGCTCAAAAATCACAATAAAACTTTACCACTGCTAAGCTGTCAAACTCCTGTGTGGTCAGACAAGAGAAGATTCAGCTTCTATTTCTGACCCAAAAAAATTCACAGAACTGATAGTGGCTAAGTCCAAAAGAGCAAATGAAAGTTCACTGTTGATGCTGCTGGTTTAGTAACACTTGGTAGACTCAAATATTTTCTGCAAAGCACCTGCTAATGAAAATACCATAGTGTACATTTTCACAAGATTTGTAAATTTGTCCAGCAAGTTCTTCCTGTTTCACACATATTTGTACCACTATTAGCTACACCTTAGCAGATTCCATCTCAGGTTTTCTGATTAATTTTTTATCAACTTTTTAAAAATAGTTCCTTCATAATTATTATACATACACTATTTATAGATGTAATTCTCTGACACTATAAACTTGGCACTTACTTCTGAAATGAAAAAAAAACTGATCAATATAAGCAACACCTGTTGGCACATCAAGAAAAAAAAACCATTGAAATTCTTCAGCCTGCTTTTTAATTGACTATTGATGTAACTTTCAATGTCTTCAACTCTTTGACCAATTATTTTCCCCAAAAGGCTAACAGTTTTAAACAAGTTTATTTTCTCTGCACATGTTCCTTCAGTTGCTTCAATTAACCATGGTTTAAGTAATCCATCACCAATAAACAAGATTTCCTTACTTGGTTAACAAGTCAGCTACCCAAAACATATTGTGCTTTCAGCCTCACTTCAATACATTTTTGTGAAGAAATTTCACAGTGATAATTTTAAATTTTCTAATTTGACCATTGCTTTCCTGTAATTTGAGAACACTGTAATAAAACCCTAGCCAGTAATGTTAATGTATATTGTATTCTTTCAGCACAGCTTTGGTGTCATCACATAACAAACAGAATGTTTTGACATATAATTCAATAACAAAATAATCTACCACTGTGCCTAAAATATGACATTTGAAGTTCACGATCCCCTTCTTGTTTTGACTTCATAGATATATACTAGCAATAAAAAAAAAATTTAGTCACGGTACAGGGATGTGCACAGCAGCAGAAAGTGACAAAAGCACCATAGTAACTGCCAAAGGTAGTGAGAAATCAGCCATAGAAAATACTTAGATCAGCTCTTGTCCTGACGGTTGATGTACAATGTAATACTTTATCCATTTTAGTATTTTTTTTGTTCTAGTACCATTGGTTGAACTCTGTAATTAACACACAATTGTTCTTAGGTGTTTAAATTTTAACTGAAAAGTGATCCCTGTTAGGAATTTGGAAAACATCATGTTGAGTGAAATAAACCAATCCCAAAGGACAAATACCACTTGTTCTCCTTGATAGGTGACAACTAACTGAGCACCAAAAAGGAAACCTGTTAAAGTGAAATGAACACTATGAGAAACGGTGACTTGATCAGCCCTCACCCTGACTGTTGATGAGCAACTTGATATGTTATCCCTCTTAGTATTTTTTTGTTTGTTCTACTTAATACTTTTGTTGAATACTGTAATCAATACACAATTCTTCTCAAGTGCTGAAAATTAACTGAAAAGTGATCGCTGTAAATGTAAGAGTGGGAATAAGAGAGGGAAGAGATGTGCAATTCGGGACATGCTCAAGCTGACTTGCCTCAAACGGTAGAGTTAGAAACATACCAGGGGATTCTAATTCAATCCCATCAAGGTGGCATGTACCAATGCCATCTCACTAGTCCCAGTGATCAATTTCTGTTCACAATTGATCATAATGATAGGACTAAGAACCAAAGGGATCATATAAACAAGAATAGTGTCTGCAAATACTAGCTGATAGAATCAAAAAGGGAGAGAATGGTCCAACATGGGAAGTGAGATACACAGCAGACCCATAGAATGGCAAATGTCTTAACAGCACTCTGGCCTCATAATCAGCCCTTAAGGCATGCGGATCTGGCTGAAATGCCCATGAGAGTATTTCAGGCATGGAAAGCCAAGACACTCTGGGGGAAAAAAAAAACCCTAAATGAAAGATCTCCGTGAGTGAGATCCCAGTGGAAAGAATGGGTCATTTAAGAAGGAGGTACCTTTCTCTGAAGGGAGGAGAGAACTTCCACTTTGACCATGGCCTTGTCTAAATATGATCAGAGTCAGTGAACTCAGGGGGCTTCCATAGCCTTGGCAGCTCATGACAAGAGCCTAGGGTGATTACTGATGCCATAAACAAGAGTGTCAATTTGTTAAGTCAACAACAGGAGTCACTGTGCACTTACTCCTCATGTAGGATCTTTGTCCTTAGTGTGCTGTACATTGAGATTTAATGCTATAACTAGTACTCAAACAGTATTTTTCACTTTATGTTTCTGTGTGGGAGCAAACTGTTGAAATCTTTACTTAATGTATGCTAAACTGATCTTCTGTGTATAAAGAGAAACAAAAACGAATCTTGATGTGAATGGAAGGGGAGAGGGAGTGGGAAAGGGGAGGGTTGCGGGTGGGAGGGACGTTATGGGGGGGAAGCCATTGTAATCCATATTCTGTACTTTGGAAATTTATATTCATAAAATAAAAGTTAAAAAAAAAGCAAAAACAACAAAAAAATATAGACAACAGCTACAAACAATAATTGAATGTATAAATGACCATTTCACCCATATACAGCTTTTTTGTCAATTAGTCATTCATAATTTCTTTCAATGAAATATGAGTGATGACAATGTAACATCTAAATTTTCGTGTGTGATTATAAAATAATAAAGTTCATTAAGACTAAGTCATTTATTCTCAACAGTTTATGCACAAGTATAATTTTATATAGATTGCAATATAAATAATTGTACATTATATTTTTTGTTCCCTATTAGTAGCCACAGATCAGGAAAATTATATGATATTTATGATATTTGTCTTTTGTCTGGGTATTAATCTTCTATCAGATGCATAGTGTGCAAATATTTTCTTCCACTCTGTTTGTTGTCTCTTCACTCTTTGGTTTCCTATGCGGCTGCTTCCTATATACCTTTAATACGCATGTTTTAATGTATACTAACATATACCCAAATAAATCAATTACAAAGAAAAAAAAAGAAAATACTTAAATGGAGACCAGCATTGTGGCACAGAGGGTTAAGTTGCCACCTGCAATACTAACATCCCATATGAGCACCAGTTTAAAACCTGGAGACTCCATTTCCGATCAAGCTTCCTGCTAATGTGTCTGGGAAGGCAGCAGGTGATGGCCTAAGTGCTTTATCTCCTATCACCCATGTAGAGACCTAGATAAAATTTCAGAATCCTGGCTTCAGGCTTAACCAGCCCAATCCATTGCAGTCATTTGGGAAAAGAACCAGGGGATAAAGAATCTCTCTGTCTCTCACTCTTTCTGTAACTCTGCCTTTCAAATAAATCCGGAAAAAAAAAAAAAGAAAAAACTTAATTGAATGAATGTTCCAATATAACTTTCTTTATGGACACTAAAGTTTTAAATTGATATAAATCTTATGTCATAAGGTATTATTCCTTTTTTTTTTTAGCCATTTAAAAATGTAAAACAGCCTTAGCTGGCAGGATATACCAAACAATGGCAGCAAAGCTAGATGCAGCCTGTGGGCTATAATTTGCCTATTCCTACTCCAGCAGTCAGATCTTACTTCTTCCTACTCCTAGATTCAAGACCTGTCGTCATTTAGAAAAGCTTGTGGTTAGAATCAATTAGTCATCATTTACTGGCTTCTCATCCAGGCAGGGTGGATCTCACTTTACTACAGGGATGGTTAATTTCCACTAGAAGGCTAATAATACAGTTTCAGAAAAAACAGTGGTTAACCACTTTGAATTAAACCAAACACTTTTGGAAAACTCACTAGTGGTGTTTTAATTTCAATCTTCATTTGGATTCTGACAATATCAAAAGCATTCCTACATTGCCCCTACTTTTCTTCCAGTATCAGAATGTGTAGTCCTGAAACAAGATGCTGTTCAAATTATAGAATCAGATATCTGGGTTACTTTCATCTGCTAAACATGGAGACTTTGGCTCATCCTTGACAAGCGAAGTCTTCCTTCCATTGGCAGGAAAGACCTTAGCACATATTTGTTGCTAAGAGTTTGTACTGTTATCATCTTACTTGAGATCATGGGTCAGAGCATGCTGCATTTCAGAACCTAAAAATGGGCTGCAAGGAGTCCAGCTCTAGTATTACAATTCGATATCTGTTTAATATAATGACAATATCAAAGTTTGGATTTCAGCCCTTTTTCGGTCTCTTTCTTTCTCTTTCCCCACACCACATCTTCTCTTTTGTCTTTGACTTAAAATAGAGATGTTGGAGAGGCTACATCACTGGTTTAGTCTATTAACTGAATTTACTTGAAATATGTGTATCCAGGAGGAGGCCTCAGCATAAGAAATAATAAGTGTGTATCCCATGGACCACTACCCTTAGACTGAAGATTCAAAGCCAATTATACACCCTACATTCTCAAGGGCCACCCCTTTTACTGACAAATGCATGTGCTAAGGTTCAAACATCCTTCCATTATGTGAGTGTGAGGAGGATAACCAAGAAGAGGCGGTCCTTGGGCCCTGCATCCGCATGGGAGACCAGGAGGAAGCACCTGGCTCCTGGCTTTGAATCAGCGCAGCGCACCAGCCACAGCGCACCAACCGTAGTGGCCATTTGTGGGGTGAACCAACAGAAAAAGGAAGACCTTTCTCTCTGTCTCTCTCTCTCTCTCACTGTCTAACTCTGCCTGTCAAAAAAATTTTAAAAAAAGAAGAGGCCTCCTATAATATAAGTTTAACAGTATCCAAAAGGAATCCTGGGGCCGAAGCACTCTCAAGGTAGGGGAAAAGAATTGGAGCCAGGGTCTTAAGTCTAAAGAATCATCTAATTAACAGAATGGAGAAAGGTGCCCTCCAGTGGTGGTGGGGAGGAAGTTTAACAGCTCTCATTAACACAGACCTATGACTAGTTCTACAAATATGTATTGCAAAATAGGCAGCTGGGTATCAGCTAGCAGTCATAATCAGCTGAAATCCTGACACCGCCTACTAGCATAATTCTGCCTGTGAGTAATGGCTAACACAGCTCACTTTGTGCCAGGAACTGTGCTAGACAAGCACTTCGCTGGAATTACTCAAGCTTTACAACTGTGTGAGTTAAGTCCAATTAGCTCCATTTTAGAAATCAAACCCCAGAGTTTCAACATGCCCTAGATACCCTAGCCAATACAAGAATAAGAATGCTATTCAAATCTTAAACCTTCCTAAGAAATCTAACCCATAAAACAATGCATACGCACAAAGAGACACACAAAGAGAAGAGCTACAGAAATCTGGGGACAACTGGTAAAATTTGTTCATTTCTTTCATCTAACAGCTTTTTAAAAAACATTTTACTGGAAGTTCCAAGATGGCGGAGTAGGGAGGGAGACTACTGCTCTGGTCTAAGAGATGTTAGCTTAAAAAAAGAGTGCACTCTCAGGAAAGAGTTAGGGAGAAAATGGCAAAGGAAATTCTATGCAAGTTAGAGGGACACAGTAGACCTACATGGAGGGTGCGGATGTCCATGGCTCAGGACTCGAGCAGCTGAGAGCTTCCACACCCACGTGGGAGAGAGAGGTGAGACCTGACTGTGGCAGCCCATACCACTTGCACTTGCGCCCAGCAATCAGCCAAGTGGAAACTCCTGACTCTGGTGGGTAGAACTAACAGGGAGCTGAGTGCTCATGACTGTGGGAGGCTTGTGTGTCAGAACTGTGGAAAAAAAAAAAACACTGAGGCTGGGTGGGAGGACTTTGGGCAGTCACTGTGGGAAACTCCACATGCTCAGGGTTTTCTAGTTACCTAGTAAGGAGCATTGCCGGAGAATTTGAGCTTACACTGAAGACCAAACAAATCCTTTGTGTGCTCCTTGAGACAGAGCAAATGAATATTACACCCACTGGGGCTAGGGCTCAGGCCCTGTTTTTTGAGAAGAGCTCAGCTGAGAAGAATAAATCATTAAATAAAGAGAGAGAGAGAGAGAGAGAGAGAGAGGGAGAGAGAGAGATTGATTTACCAAGCCAAACCTGGGTGTGTCACCTCAGATATGCCTTTCATCCTGAAGAACTGAACAGAGCTCCCTGGCCACATCCACCACATGCCTCTAAATATTCACTGAAATCACTCCACATATCTACAGAGGCATATTACACAGATAAAAGCTGCCACAGCAGAAAAAAAAAAAAGAATAAACCAATGAGTATCTCTACAAATGCTGAATAAAAATCTCACCAGTTCAAGAAACAAGAATAAGAAAGACAACATGACACCCGCAAAAGAACAAAACACTTCAATACTAGATTGTAAAGATGAAGAGATTGAAGAAATGCCAGAAATGAAATTGAAAACATGGATCATAAGATTACACAGAAGTAATCAGAAGCAAATGCATGAACTACTAAATTCTGTACATGATATGAGAGAAAATTTCTCCCATGAGATTGAGATCTTAAAGAGAATTCAAAATAAAATGAAGAATTCAATAGAACAAGTAAAAAATGGAGTGGCAAGCCTCAACAAAAGAATGGGTGGTACAGAAGAAAGAATATCTGACCTAGAAGATAAAGCACAAGTAATTATATAGTCAAACCAAGAATAAGAAGAGGAAAATAGTAAACTAAAAACCACTGTTGGGAATCTACAGGATACTACCAAACGATCCGAAATACGGGTTCTAGGAGTTCATGAAGGTGTGGAAAGACAGAATTAGAAGGCCCTTTTAGTGCAAACTGTTGAAATCCTTACTTATTGCATAGTAAACTGATCCTCTGTAAAAAAAAAAAAAAAAAAAAAAGAAATTATCAATTCCCAACTTGACTCTCACTGGGATTAAACATGACAATAGGTCTGATCTGATTTCATCATCATTTAAAAAAAAATCATCTATTATTTTTCACTTTATGTTTCTGTGTGGGAGCAAACTGTTGAAATCCATACTTGATGTATACTAAGCTGATCTTCTGTATATTAAGATAATCAAAAATGAATCTTGATGTGAATGGAAGGGGAGAGGGAGTGGGAAAGGGGAGGGTTGTGGGTGGGAGGGACGGTATTGGGGGGGAAGCCATTGTAATCCATAAGTCGTACTTTGGAAATTTATATGCATTAAATAAAAGTTTAAAAAATAAAAAAAAGAAGGCCCTTTTAATGAAATAATAACAGAAAACTCCCCTAATTAGGAGAGAGAAAGGAATCCAAGTACATGAAGGACATAGAACTCCTAACAGACATGACAAAGATCTTCATCATGACACATTTTGTTGTCAAGCTCTCCAGAGTAAAACAAAGAAAAAATTCTAAAATGTGCATGAGAAAAAAGCCAGATTACTTTCAGAGGATCTCCAACTAGACTCTCAGCAGACTTTTCATCAGAAACCCTAGAGGCTAAAAGAGAATGGCAAGATATATCCCAAGTCTTAAGAGAAAAGAACTTTCAATCCGAATACTATAGCCTGCAAAGCTTTCATTTATGAATGAAGGTGAAATAAAAACCTTCCATAAAAAAGAGAAATTGAAAGAATTTGTTACCACCTGCCTGGCCCTACAGAAAATGGTTAATGCTGTGCCACACATAGAAACACAGAAACACGGTCATCACTACAAAAGAAAGTAAAGGATGGAAAGCTCCCAGTAAAAGTTCAAAGGAAATTCAAAGTAAAAAATACTAATATATTTGGAAAAATGGCAGGGCAAAGTTGTTACTCATCAATAGTCACCTTGAATGTGAATGGCCTCAACTCTTCAGTTAAAAGACAAAGACTGACTGAATGGATTAAAAAACAAAACCCATCTATTTGCTGCCTACAAGAAACACACCTCACCAACAAAGATGCACACAGACTGAAAGTGAAAGGTTGGAAAAAGATATTCCATGCCAACATAAATGAAAAAAAAAAAGCAGGTATAGCCATATTAATATCAGACAAAATAAACTTTAACACAAAAACTGTTAAGAGAGACAAAGAGGGGGAACTATATAATGATTAAGGGATCAATTCAACAGGAAGATGTAACTATTATAAATGTATATGCACCTAATTACAGGGCACTGGGTTATTTAAAAGATATGTTAAGGAACTTAGAGGGAGACTTAGACTCCAATAGAATAGTATTGGGGGACTTCAACACTCCACTTTCAGCAATAGGCAGATCAATCAGACAGAAGATCAACAAGGAAACAGCAGATTTAATCGACACTATAGACCAAATGGATCTAACAGATATCTATAGAACTTTCAATCCTACACTTGAAGAATACACATTCTTCTCAGCAGTACATGGAACCTACTCTAGGATTGACAACATACTAGGCCATAAAGCAAGTCTCAGCAAATTCAAAACAACTGAAATCATACCATGCATCTTCTCAGTCCACAATGGAATGAAGCTGGAAATTAGCAAATCAGGAATCCCTAGAGCATATGTGAACACATGGAGACTAAACAACATGCTCTTGAATGAACACTGGGTCATAGAAGAAATCAAAAGAGAAATCAAAAACTTTCTGGAAGTAAATGAAGATAACAACACAACATATCAAAATTTATGGGATACAGCAAAAGCAGTGTTAAGAGGAAAGTTTATAGCAATAGGTGCCTACATTAAGAAATTGGAAAGGCACCAAGCAAATTAGCTTTCAATGCATCTCAAGGATCTAGAAAAACTGCAGAAAACCAGACCCAAAACTAGTAGGAGAAGAGAAATAATTAAAATTAGAGAAGAAATCAACAGAATTGAATCCAAAAAAACATTACAAAAGATCAGCAAAATTAAGAGCTGGTTTTTTGAAAAAATAAACAAAATTGACACACCATTGGCCCGACTAACTAAAAAAGGAGGAGAAAAGACCCGAATCAATAAAATCAGAGATGAAAAAGGGAATGTAACAACAGACACCACAGAAATAAAGAGTCATCAGAAATTACTACAAAGAGTTGTATGCCAGCAAACAGGGAAATCTATCAGAAATGGATAGATTCCTGGACACACACAACCTACCAAAATGGAACCATGAAGACATAGAAAACCTAAACAGACCCATAACTGAGACATAAATTTAATCAGTAATAAAGACCCTCCCAATGAATTGAAAATGAATCTTGATGTGAATGAAAGGGGAGAGGGAGCGGGAAAGGGGAGGGTTGCGGGTGGGAGGGAAGTTATGGGGGGGAGACATTGTAATCCATAAGCTGTACTTTGGAAATTTATATTCATTAAATAAAAGTTAAAAAATAAAAATAAAAAAGACCCTCCCAACAAAGAAAAGCCCAGGACCAGATGGATTCACTGCTGAATTCTACCAGCTATTTAAAGAAGAACTGACTCCAATTCTTCTCAAACTATTCAGAACAATTGAAAAAGATGGAATCCTCAAAATTCTTTCTATGAAGCCAGCATCACCTTAATTCCTAAACCTGAAAAAGATGCTCATTGAAAGAGAATTACAGACCAATATCCCTGATGAACAAAGACGCAAAAATCCTCAATAAAATTCTGGCCAATATAATGCAACAACACATCAGAAAGATCATCCAACCACACCAAATGGGATTTATCCCTGGTATGCAGGGATGGTTCAACGTTCACAAATCAATCAATATGATACACCACATTAACAAACTGCAGAAGAAAAACCATATGATTATCTCAATAGACGCAGAGAAAGCATTTGATAAAATACAACACCCTTTCATGATGAAAACTCTAAGCAAACTGGGTATAGAAGGAACATTCCTCAATATAATCAAGCAATTTATGAAAAACTCACGGGCAGCATCCTCTTGAATGGGGAAAAGTTGGAAGCATTTCCACTGAGATCTGGTACCAGACAGGGATGCCCACTCTCACCATTGCTATTCAATATAATACTGGAAGTTTTAGCCAGAGCCATCAGGCAAGAAAAAGAAATTGAAGGGATACGAATTGGGAAGGAAGAAGTCAAGCTATCCCTCTTTGAAGATGATATGATTCTTTATTTAGGGGATCCAGAACTCTACTAAGAGACTATTGGAACTCATAGAAGAGTTTGGAAAAGTAGCAGGATATAAAATCAATGCACAAAAATCAACAGCCTTTGTATACACAGGCAATGCCACAGCTGAGAAAGAACTGCTAAGATCAATCCCATTCACAATAGCCACAAAAACAATCAAATACCTTGGAATAAACTTAATCAAGAACATCAAAGATCTCTACAATGAGAATTACAAAACCTTAAAAGAAGAAATAGAAGAGGATACCAAAAAATGGAAAAATCTTCCATGCTCATGGATTGGAAGACTCAATATCATCAAAATGTCCTTTTTCCCAAAAGCAATTTATAGATTCAATGCAATCCCAATCAAGATACCAAAGACATTCTTCTCAGATCTAGAAAAAATGATGCTGAAATTCATATGGAGGCAAAAGAGACCTCGAATAGCTAAAGCAATCTTGTACAACAAAAACAAAGCTGGAGGCATCACAATACCAGATTTCAGGACACACTACAGGGCAGTTGTAATCAAAACAGCATGGTACTGGTACAGAAACAGATGGATAGACCAATGGAACAGAATTGAAACACCAGAAATCAACCCAAACATCTACAGCCAACTTATATTTGATCAAGGATCTAAAACCAATTCCTGGAGCAAGGACAATCTATTCAACAAATGGTGCTGGGAAAACTGGATTTCCACGTGCAGAAGCATGAAGCAAGATCCCTACTTTACACCTTATGCAAAAATCCACTTAATATGGATTAAAGATCTAAATCTACGACCTGACACCATCAAATTATTAGAGAACATCGGAGAAACACCGCAAGATACAGGCACAGGCAAAGACTTCTTGGAAAAGACCCCACAGGCACAGGCAGTCAAAGCCAAAATTAACAATTGGGATTACATCAAATTGAGAAGTTTCTGTACTGCAAGAGAAACAGTCAGTAAAGTGAAGAGGCAACCAACAGAACTGGAAAAAATATTTGCAAACTATGCAACCGATAAAGGATTAATAACCAGAATCTACAGAGAGATAAAGAAACCCCACAACAACAAAACAAACAGCCCACTTAAGAGATGGACCAAGGACCTCAATAGACATTTTTCAAAAGAGGAAATCCAAATGGCCAACAGACACATGAAAAAATGTTCAGGATCACTAGCCATCAGGGAAATGCAAATCAAAACCACAATGAGGTTTCACCTCACCCTAGTTATAATGGCTCACATACAGAAATCAACTAACGGGGCCAGCGCTGTGGCTCAGCGGGTTAACACCCTGACCTGAAGCACTGGCATCCCATATGGGCGCTGGTTCAAGACCCAGCTGCTCTACTTCCCATCCAGCTCTCAGCTATGGCCTGGGAGAACAGTAAAGAATGGTGCAAGTCCTTGGGCCCCTACACCGACATGGGAGACTGGGAAGAAGCTCCTTGCTTCAGATTGGCACAGTTCCGGCTGTTGCGGCCAATTGGGGAGTGAACCAGCGGATGGAAGACCTCTCTTTCTTTCTACCTCTCCTCTCTCTGTGTAACTCTGACTTTCAAATAAATAAATAAATCTTAAAAAAAAAGAAATCAGCTAACAACAGATGCTGGTGAGGATGTAGGGAAAAAGAGACACTAATCTACTTTTGGTGGGAATGCAAACTGGTAAAGCCACTATGGAAGTCAGTTGGGAGATTGCTCAGAAACCTGAATATAGCCCTACCATACCATTCCTTGGCATTTACCCAAAGGAAATTAAATTGGCAAATGAAAGAGCAGTCTGCACCTCAATGTTTATTGCAGCTCAATTCACAATAGCTAAGACCTGGAATCAACCTAAATGCCCATCAACAGAAGACTGGATAAAGAAATTATAGGATATGTACTCTATGGAATACAATACAGCCGTAAAAAAAAAAAAAAATGAAATCCGGTCATTTGCAACAAAATGGAGGAATCTGGAAAAGATCATGCTGAGTGAAATAAGCCAGTCCCAAAGGGGAAAAATATCATATGTTCTCCCCGATCAGTGACAACTAACTGAGCACCTAAAAGGAAACCTGTTGAAGTGAAAAGGACACTATGAGAAACAATGTCTTGATCAGCCCTTGTCCTGACTTTTGAGGAATAACTTATAACTTACTATTTTATTCCCTTTCGTATTTTTTTGTTCTTCTCATTGGTTGAACTCTTTAATTAACATACAATTATTCTTAGGTGTTTAAATTTAACTAAAAAGTGATCCCTGTTAAATATAAGTGTGGGAATAAGAGAGGGAGGAGATGTAGTTTGGCACACGCTCACTTGGACTTACCCCTAATTGTAGAGCTAGAAATGTGCCAGGGGATTCCAATTCAATCCCATCAATGTGGCATGTACCAATGCCATCTTACTTGTTAAAATGATCAGTTTAAGTTCATAAATGATCAAAAAGATAGGATTAAGTGTTAAAATGATTACATAAATAATACCAGTGTCTGCAAATAATAATTGATAGAATTAAAAAAGAGAATGATACTACATGGGAAGCAGGATACACAGCAGACTCATGGAATGGCAAATGCCCTAAATAGCATTCTGTCCTCAGAATCAGCCCTTAAGGCATTCAGATCTGGCTAAAAAGCCCATGAGAGTTTCGCAGGTATGGAAAGCCAAGACACTCTGGCAAAAAAAAAAAAAAAATGACCTAAATGAAAGATCTCTGTGAGTGGGATCCCAGCAGGAAGAACGGGCCATCAAAGAAGGTGCTGCCTTTCTCTGAAGGGAGGAGAGAGCTTCCACTTTGAATATAGCCTTGTTTAAAAAAGATTGGAGTTGGTGAACTCAAGAGGCCTCCATAGCCTTGGCAGCTCATGACAAGAGCCTTGAGTGATTACTGACATCATAAATAAGAGTGTCAATTGTTAAATCAACAATAGGAGTCACTGTATACCTGTTCCCCATGTAGGACCTCTGTCCTTAATGTGTTGTACTATGCAAATTAACGGTAAAACTACTACCCAAACAGTACTCTATACTTTGTGTGTCTTTTTGGGTGCAGTCTGTTGAAATCTTTACTTAATATACACTAAGTTGATCTTCTGTTTATAAAGATAATTGAAAATGAATCGTAATGAAGAATGGGATGGGAAAAGGAGTGGGAGATGGGATGGTTGCAGGTGGGTGGGAGGTTATAGGAGGGAAAAGCCACTATAATTCAAAAGGGGTACTTTGGAAATTTATATTTATTAGATAAAAGTTTAAAAAAAAATCTATGACCTGATACCATCAAATTATTAGAGAACATTGAGGAAACCCTGCAAGACATTGGCATATGCAAGTTTCTTGGAAAAGACCCCAGAGGCACAGGCAGTCAAATCCAAAATTAACAAAGGGGATTACATCAAATTGAGAAGTTTCTACACTGTAAAAGGAACACTCAGGAAAATGAAGAGGCAATTGACAGAATAGAAGAAATTATTTGCCAACTATGTAACAAAGAAAGGATTATAACCAGAATAAATGCAAAGAGATCAAGAAACTCTACAACAACAAAACAAACAACCCATTTAAGACATGGGCAAAAAACTTAAACAGACATTTCTCAAAGGGAAGTCCAAATGGTCAACAGATACATGCAAAAATGTTAAGGATCACTAGCTGTCAGGGAAACACAAATCAAAATCACAATGAAGTTTCACCTCACCCCAGTTAGAATGGATTTCATACAGAAATCAACAAGCAACAAATGCTGGTGAGGATGTGGGGAAAAGGGTACCCTAATCCACTGTTGGTGGGAATGTAAACTGGTAAAGCCACTATGGAAGACTGTATGGAGATACCTTAGAAATCTGGATATAAAGCTACAATTTGACCCAGCCATCCCACTGGGATTTTACCCAAGGGAAATGAAATCAGTAAATAAAAGAGTTACCTGCACCCCCATGTTCACTGCAGCTCAATTCACAATAGCTAAGACATGGAACCAACCTAAATGCCCATCAACTGAAGACTGGATGAAGAAATTGTGGGATATGTACATTATGGAATACTACACTACAGTAAAAAAAAATGAAATCCGGTCATTTGCAACAAAAGGTATGAACCTGGGAAACATCACACTTAGTGAAGTAAGCCAGTCCCAAAAGGACAAATACCTTAAGTTCTCCCTGATCTGCAAGAATGAATAGGGCACCTAAAAAGAAATTGGCAGAAGTGAAACTGACACTTTGAGAAGGGATGACCTGAGTTGCCATTGTCTTGTCTGTTGAGGGGCAGTTTTATTTTTATTTTTAGTTAATCATATATAAAGTCAATTCAAGATGGATCTCAGTAAGAAATAAGAGTGGGAATAAGAGAGGGAGGAGGAAGTTTGTAAAGCTGTATAGTTCTGCATATATTCCTAAGGACTAACTTCTAAGGGTTTAAAAACTTGCCATGGGACTCCAAAACCCATTAAGCTGGGTGATAAAAATGTCATCTTAAGTGTTAAAGTGATCATATTAAGTGTTAAAGTGAACATATAGATAGGATTAAGTGTTACAGTGACCATATAAATAGGATCAAGTGTTGGGTAATTATAATAGAATTAAAAAGGAGAGAATGTTCCAACATGGGAAGCAGGTCACACAGCAGACTCATAGAATGACAACTGCTTTAAGTAACACTCTGACCTCAGAATCAGCCCTTAAGTCTTCCTGGTCTGCCTGAAAAGCCCATGATAGCATTTCAGGCATGGAAAGCCAAGACACTGTGGCAAAAAATGCTCTACATGAAGGATCTCTGTTAGTGAGACTCCTGTGGAAAGAAGTGACCATCAAAGAAGGAGGCACTTTTCTCTAAAGAGAGGTGAGAACCTCCATTTTGCTTATGGCCTTGTCCAAATACTGACTGAGTTTGTGCGCTCAAGAGGCTTCCATAGCCTAGGCAGCTCATGTTAAGAGCCTCGAGTGATCACTGAGGTCATATATGAGTGTTAATTGTTAAATTAACAACAGGAGTCACTATGCACGAACTTCCCATGAAGGACATCTGTCCTTGATGAGTTGTATTTACAAGAGTTAACTATGGTACTTGTTCTGTGTGTGTGTGTGTGTGTGTGTGTAAATTGTTGAAATATTTACTTAGTATAGAGTTGGTCTTCTGTGTACAAAGTTAATTGAAAGTGAATCTTAATGGAAAATGGTACTGGGGAGGGGAGAGGGAGGAGAAGGCTGGGAGTGTCAGTGGGAGGGCAAGTATTGTGGGAAGAATAACTATAGTCCTAAAGTTGTACATATGAAATTTTTCTTAAAAAGTTATTAATAAAAACATTTTATTAAGGTTTGGTTGACACTCTTTTGCTCATTTTAATAGACTATTAATTCTGCTTGACTTGGAATAATCTTCTGAATATTTTTTGTGTTAAAAAAAGTGTTGAATACATAAGTGATTTAAAAGGTGCTCTGACTAAAATAATTAGTAAGGCCATTTCTTAATGAAATCTTTGCTTCTCCAAGCATCTATATAGAAGGATTGTTGATTCCTTAAGAGATTTAAAGGGGTGGTTTCTGTCAGAGGCATGATCATACTCATTCCAGCCCTGGCTGAGCCAAGTCACATACGATGTTCCTCACCGTCATCAGGGCTTCTGGACTCCCTCCCAGTTGGGACTTTGTGTTCATTTATTTTTCATCCCCCAAAAAATAAGAAAATGGTTCAATGCATTAAATATTTTACACTACTGTAAACTAAAACAAATCAACAGCTCTCTTAACATGATAATAATACCCGAGTCTGTGGTGGGTATTTGGCACAGTGGGTAAGAGGTCACATAAGACATCCACATCCCTTGAGCTTGAGTCCTGGATCTGTTTCCTGCTAATGCACACCCTGGAAGGCAGCTGGTGATGTCTCAAGTAGTTGGGTCCCTTGGCCAGTGCCATAGCTCAATAGGCTAATCCTCCCCCTGTGGCACCAGCACACCGGGTTCTAGTCCCAGTTGGGGTGCTGGATTCTGTCCCGGTTGCCCCTCTAACAGGCCAGCTCTCTGCTATGGCCCAGGAGTGCAGTGGAGGATGGCCCAAATCCTTGGGCACTGCACCCGCATGGGAGACCAGGAGAAGCACCCAGCTCCTGGCTTCGGATCAGCACAGTGCGGTGGCCACAGTGCGCCAGCCGCGGTGGCCATTGGAGGGTGAACCAACAGCAAAGGAAGACCTTTCTCTCTGTCTCTCTCTCTCATTGTCCACTCTGCCTGTCAAAAAAAAAAAAAAAAAAAAAAACAAGTAGTGGGGTCCCTGTCACCCATTTGGGAGACCCAGATTAAGTTCTCAGCTCTTAGCTTTGGCCTGACCCAGCCTGTTGCTATGATTATTTGAGGAGCGAATCAGTGGGTGTCAGATCTTTGTCTCTCTGCCTTTCAAAGAAAATAAATTTTTAAGAAAAACAAATTTCTTAAAAGATTTATTTTATCTGAAAAGCAGAGTTACAGAGAGGGAGAGACACAGAGAAAAAGATCTTCTATCACCTGGTTCACTCCCCAAATGGCCATAGCCCAGGCAGAAGCCAGGAGCCAACAGCTTCTTCCGGTCTCCCACCTTAGTGGCGGGTACCCAACCACTTGGGCCATCTTCTGCTGCTTTCTCAGGCACTTTAGTAGGCAGCCAGGACTCGAACCAGCACTCATATGGAATGCCAGCATTGCAAGCAGTACTCAAGCTCACTGTACCACAACACCAGCCTCTAAAATAATTTTTTATATATATTCAAACCTATATACAAATACTTCAAGAAATTCATGGAGAATTAAAAGACAGATTTTGGTGCAAAATGTTTTGAAACCTATACATAGATTTCTCATATGTATTTTCCATGATGGTTTTGAAGAACCCCTGTATTCAAGTAACTTATTTTACATTAATACATCCTGGTAAACCTAATTTAAAGCACTTCTTTCTCTGAGGAAAAAAAAAACAGCACACTGCATTCTATCCTTTATTCCTATCTAATGAAATTATTAACAGTGAATTATGCCATTATGCCAGGTATTAGGTTTTAAGGATCTGGCTACTAGAAAAAAAGGAAAATGATTAGTATCTGAAAAACAAATTCTACTTCTACAAGCACAAATCAATGTAGGGACTAACAAAAAATTAATATCTACTTTATACTGCATCAAAAATACTGATCCCTTTCCTTTTGCCTATAGGACAAGATTTTTAGCTTATATCAAGTCCCTTATTCAGCAAACAAATATTTGTGGAGTACTTACTTATATTACCACAGGGCACTATTCCAACTGTGGGGGATTCAGTGTGAATGAAACACAGTCTCTACCCTCAAAATTAAGCAAAATAAAGGAGCAAAGGGGGCAAAGAGCAATGGTATGGGGAGTGGTGGTGGCCCCTAGTAAAAGGACATTTCAGCAGACACCCAAGGGAAGTGAGGGCATATGTAATGAAATATTTGGGGAAAGACCATCCAGTTGGAGGAAGTATGGCAAAGCTCTGGGAGGCCGAAGTATGTGTGGTTAGAGAACTGCAAGACCAACGTGGCTGAATCAGAGTGGTAGGCAATGTCCTGTTTTGGGGTGAGGCATCTGAGAGATTTTGATACAACACGTAGGGCTGTTTTCAGGCCATGGTAGGCACTTCACACTTTACTCTGAGACAGAAAGGCACTGGACATTTTGAGAAGAGGTTAAACATCATCTGACATGTTTATAAAAACTTATTCTTGCTGTAGTGTGGAAAATGTGAAGACACAGGGGCAGAAGCAGCCTTATGGCTTACTCCTAGTCCACCCCCCCCCAACTAAACATTACCACTGTTATCAGCTACTATTTCCTGAAATCATACAAGTATGTGACAGGCAGACCTTCCTCATATAATGCTCAAAATTGCAAAGTAGGTATCAAAAATGAGGGGGAGTGAGCATTCTAGTCTAGCAGTTAGGACACTCTCACTGGAGTACCTGGGTTCAGTTCCTAGTTCTGGCTCCTGATTCTGCTTCCTGCTAAAGCAGACAACGGAAGGCAGCAGGTGATGGCTTTGGTAGTTGGGTCCACTTGGGAGACCTGTATTGAATTCCAGGCCATCAGATTCAGCTGCCCAGCTTGGCCACTGTGGGCATTTGTGGGCATCTCCTATGAAAATTAAGTTGGGGAAAAGATTCAAGCATGTTCAAATCACTTGTCCACAATGAATGGCTAATGATGAAAATCAAAAAATCGGCCTGATGCATCACATACCACAACACACAACACAGCCCTCTGATTCAATAAATTCTGCATCAGATCTTTTCACTGCTCAGGACTTTGCATCTATTAATTCCTAACTAGAATACTCTTCTACTGAATTTCAAATTTCATTGGTAATGAACTTCAGTACACTATTCTAGATCAACTCAAGTAGCAAGTCTTGAGTGAAATCTTTCTGGATTTTTCTCAGGCTCCTTAGCTGATCCATCTTCTGTGCTTCTGTCAATGTCCCATCTTCATTTCTCTGAAACAATACTTACATGTATGGATTATGCCTGTGTGTGTGTGTGTGTGTGTATGTACTTATACACATTTTCCCATCACTTCATTCCTTACAATAGAATCAAGCCAACTTATTTATCATCACCTCTCCTTCTACATCTCCCTCCACTCCTTTCCTCTCATCTGGCACACTACCAAGAGCCAAACCTAAGTTGAATCAAATAATAAATTAAATAATCAACCTCTATAATTTCCCCATTCTACTCTATATATACCTTGGCCATCTGCTGTCACATTTAAAACTAAATCAAAAACATTAAGAGCTGGTAGGTTCTAAACATAAAGATAAGGACATGGCAATACTAATTTGCCTGTTTTGATCAGTTTGTATGCATGTGCTGAAATATTGTATGATATCCTATTAAAATATACATGCATCACATGCTAATCAAAAAATGTTAAAAAAAAAAAAAAAGGAAGGAAAGCCAGTAAAAGGTCTCCAAATACTTAAAATCCACTTGAACTGTTTTTCAAATAAATCAATATCGTCAAAATAAAAATAGAAAGCTGGAAAGCATCAAGAAAATAATAAACAAAATTGTCCCAGCAAATAATGCAGAAACTAGGAACACTTAGCCTGAAGGATGGACCATTATCTTCCTGGTTAAGAAAACTGAGTATGTAAGATTTCCTTGAAAAGCAAAATTAAGAACAACACATGGAAGACATATTCTTTCATGGAAAAGCAAGTTGTGATTAAGTGAATCAAGAATATGCTAGGAAACAAAGCACTCCAATTGCAGGGAATTTTCTACTTCCAGAAATAAGGCAATCCTGATGCAAACTAATGAAAGAACATTCTATACCTCTGATATTTTGATAGAGTATCCCATTCATATACTTACTGAATACTTAGAGTAGTCCCACATTTCTAGTTCATGAACTATTTTCTTTTATGAAGCTTTCATTATTTTTGAAATACCATTATTGGTTGCAGGTTTCTCATTGTTTTTGTTTTCTGTATAACCTGACATCTTTGCCACCTTACCTATACACCCACATTTCTTGCTTGTGGCAAGCTATGGATTGCACAAGAGGGATGGCAGACTGGCAACATGCTTTTATACCTTGTGATGTTTTTGCCCATCAAAACCTTCCTAGAACCTAATCAACTTCTGCACTAATTATCAATTCCTTATCCTTCAGGTCCAAATTCACCGTGAAGGGTTTGTCCTGCTTTCTGATAGTTACACCATGAGTAACATGTGTGGGTATGAACACATCTGGTAGTGCTCTGCCCCACATTCCCAAAATATACTGCTCTCTTTAGTGACTTGGCTATTGGTCACCTCCCTGACTCTCCCAACATAGACCCCTCATGTTAAAGGGGTTCTGCCAGCACTGGCATCCCACCCCTGCCCTCTGCATGTTCAGTCACCACTAGCAGCTTCCCTTTACCATGGAGAGTGGCTTCCTACTTGCCTGGTGACTAAAGAGCAGCTCTGTGGGCAAACTAGTAACTTTGCCATCCAGTGAACTGTAGCCCTCTCCTTCAACAAG
This sequence comes from Oryctolagus cuniculus, assembly GCF_051225735.1. Classification (NCBI taxonomy): domain Eukaryota; kingdom Metazoa; phylum Chordata; class Mammalia; order Lagomorpha; family Leporidae; genus Oryctolagus; species Oryctolagus cuniculus. The sequence goes on from NC_142876.1 coordinate 24,125,450, forward strand.
GTCTGAACCCAAAGATAAGCCCCATCTCTTCCAAGTTTGTCCTTCCCTAGATACTCTCCCTTAACTCTAGAGTACCACATATAGTTCCCTTACATATTCTGTCATGCCTTAAAACTTTTTTTAATATTAAACTTCCATTTTCTAAAATCACTGGGTAGTTTGTTTCTAAATTAGGCTCAAATTAGTACAGTTGCCACCAAACCAGGTCAAAGAAGCAAGACAATACAAAGCCAGTGCAATGGTCTGAATGGGTCCCCCAAAATACATGTGCTGAAAAATTAATGCAACAATATTAGGAGGTGGGAGGTATTTAGGTGACTGAGACCTCTACCCTCATAAGTAGATTAATGCACCCATCTGTCATGTGAGGACACAAGGCTCCTCCCCTCTGGAGGATATAGCATCAAGAAGCCATTTTGACGCAAAGCAGCTCTCACCAGACACCTGAGCTTGCTGGGACCTTAACACTGGATTTCCCAGCCTTCAAAAGTGAGAAAAAATTTTTTGCTCCTTATCAGTTATCAAGTCTTAGGTATTATATTGTAGCAGCACAAATGGAATCAGCCAGTGAGATTTTCCTAGATTTAGTTCTAGATCTGTAAAATGGCTTATATTATCTGATAGACTGTAAAACACTGAAAAATTCAGAAATCCTAGAGTTTTGATGGCTCAAGGTATCAGAAAACTGCATCATCCTCAATACTTAAAATTACTGATCTAATCAAATGAATAACAGCAAAAAGGAAATAACTCTCCCCAATCTGAATTTACCTCATTTCAAAACAGATTTGCAGGGAATGGGGGACAGATGAATGAACAGCACGGGATTTTTCAGTTGGTAAAAGTACACATGGAGATCCACGTCATCTCTACATTTGTTCAAGTCCACTGGAGATACATGACCAAGACTGAACCCTATTTGGGGTGATGATGATGTGTCAGTCCAGTTTCCTCCATTTTAATAAATCTAAGATTCTGGTGACAAATGTTGAAAACAGGGGAGGCTGAGAGTGTGGGAGCAGGAAGCATATGGGAAATCTCTGTTAACTCCTCTTGATTTTGCCATGAACCTGAAATTGCTCTAAAAATTTTTAATTAAAAAAATCAAAGTGTTTCTTAAAACTTTTAAAGAGTATTTACAAAACATTTCCAAAGTAAAGAACATGGTATCTATTATCTTAAATTTAGATGGAGAACCAGGCTTAGAATTATCAATCAATATTTAAGACTACTACACAAAACAGTTTACTTTTTCCTGATTATATAAAGTAATATAAGATGAATTGTCAGCAAGGAGATAAAACAGAATCAGGTATCTATCATTTCTTGAGATGTATTTTCTCTTCTACGTGGTTAATATGATAAAAGAGCACTATCCCAACCATTAAAACAAGAAATACTGGGGCTGACACTGTAGCACAGTAGGCTAATCCTCCGCCTGTGGCACCGGCTTCCCATGTGGGTGCTGGTTCTAGTCCCGGCTGCTCCTCTTCCAATCCAGCTGTGGCCTGGGAAAGCAGCAGAAGATGGCCCAAGTCCTTGGGCCCCTGCACCCATGTGGGAGACCTGGAAGAAGCTCCTGGCTTCAGACTGGCACAGCTCCGGCCGTTGCGGCCATTTGGGGAGTGAACCAACAGAAGGAAGACCTTTCTCCCTGTCTCTCCCTCTCACTGTCTATAACTACCTGTCAAATAAATAAATAAAATCTTAAAAAAAAAAAAAACAAACAAGAAATACAAAAGTTAAATGAGTGACAGGGGAAGAAAAATGCAGCCAACCTACCAGAGTTTGAGGAGGATAGTTAAAACATTTAGAAAAGGAAAATGCAAGACTTGGTCAGAGCTTTCAAGAAATATAAAAGTAAGCTGTAAACAAAAGATGAGAATTCAGTACAAGTTATGCATATCTAATCTAAAAATCTGAATGCCAACAAAATACTCAAAAACTTTGGGATTTTGGAGTATTTCAGCATTTCAGATTTCAGATTAGGGATGTTTAAATAGTAAAGTCTAGGCAAATATTCCAAAAACCAAAAAATTCCAAAATCTGAAATGCTCTAGTCCCAAGCCTTTCAAATAAGGGATACTAAGCCCACATTTAAAGTATGATAATAATATACACAAAGGCAAAAAATACATGGAAAGTTTGGGAAAATCTAAGTAAAGCAATATGGCTACAGCAATTTGGAAATAAATAAGAAAAAAACAATATTAAGGATGTATGTGAGAAAGGAAAAAAAGGGAAGAAAGTGAATGAAGGATAATCATAATAACCTGCTATAATTGTACTCTGGTTAGACCTAACTTTACCCTCAGTCACTGAATGACAGAAACTGAAACCCAATTCAACATACAAGATTTGAAATATCCAATCTACACATAGAACAGAGAGACAGACTTGTACATTTGAAGAAACTTAAATTGTTAAGAAATTATCAATTTTATTGGCCTTTTGCTTCTTTTGGCTTCTTCTATATTACTGGACTTTGACAAATTCATAGCTTTATAGCACTCCAACAAATAGGTTTTATGGGATACACTGAAGAGTGACAAGTGGGACAAAAAAAAACAAAGACAAATCTACAAAAGGAATTCCATGTATTCAAAACACAGGAGAAAATAAGGAATCTTTTCATGATATATCTTTGGGAAGCATTTTGTTATAACTACATGTAATTTAAAAATAAATCATCATAAGCTATTACATACAAAACAATATCAAAATACACCCCGTATTTATAAATTTTGACAAGAAACAACAGAGATATATACCAAAAATGAACCCAAGAAGACATAATTACTCAATTTGGGTAAAAACATCAATGAAGCTGAAATGGAATGTCATAAAAAATTGAAAGAATTCTTATTGATAGTAGAGACAATACATTTCAGTCTTGATGCCACATAATGATCACACTTGATCTCATAATTTTTGTAATTAAGTTTTTGTTATATATTTTTCACAATTAAGAATTTAAAACACATTATTAAAATTTCTTAACTTTTTCTATATAACATTTTCTCATTACACCTAAGAGAGCAATGGTAGATACAATTTACAACCCCAATGCAATTTTTTAATTAATTGCTCTCATTATCAGCTTCAAGTTCTCAACTTAGCAGTCTACATTATTGCCTCCACCCAGAAACCTCAAGGAAAAAATCTTGATATTAACCATGTAATTAAATTACTTCTTTAGAGAATTTCTAAAACACTTATCCCTTAGATTTTCTGAATTAACTTTCACAAAATACACACACACACATAAATACTACAAATTAACACCTTACCAAATGGCAGCATCTTTGCTAAACAGATTTACTGTTGAATATTAATTCCTAAGCACCTTGGGTCAAAGAATATTTTTTCAGATAATTAAACCGCCATTTAATACCTCTGTTATAGGATATGTTAAACATGGTGGAATGGACACTGCATTTATTTATTTATTTATTTAATTCTTGACCAGTAAGGTTTTTACAATATTGTTCTGGGTAGTTTAACAGGCACTTAGCAAAATTTGTTTGCTTTTTTCACCACTGACATTCTGTTTTACTGAATGTGGTCTGCTTTACAGCAAACAGCTTGTACAACTAAATCAAGACTTACTTTGAGGATTAAAGTATGTATGACTTTTAAAAATGTAGCTTTCGAGTGAGTAAACATCAGGTAGATCTGGGTGAGCCATATTCCAGGCCAAGTAAAATTCACTCTTAGACAAATTCTAAAGGCGGCCAAGAAGACGAGGACATGAGGTAACAATTGCATATTAGTTCTATGTTGACTACACGTAGTGTATCTGGTGTCTGGGTAGCATCTCCAGAAAGTGATGCCGTAGTGAGTCTGAATGGCACTGACCTGGCTATAGCTCCCATTTCTAGAAACACCCTCTGTTCTAAAATGTTACGGTTTAACTAATGCTTTAAGAAATCTGATAACATCTACCAGTAGAGCATTAATTTTCCTTTTTGTGTTAAATATGGAAAGGTTTAGTTTTTTACTTAAAAAGGATTTAATTTTATCAAAATTAATTCTAATCTTTTTAACAGAAATATACAGGAGCGTTAGTTCAGAAAATATATATATACATACATGTAACATACAATTATTAAATTTCATCAGGCTTTTTAAAAATATTTTAATATGTTGTATCAGCAATGCTTTATGACTTAAATTTTAGAGTTTTTTTTTCGTAAAGATGCCCCCCACTTATCAGAAATAATACTTGGGGCCAGTGTTGTGGTACAGCACATTAAGATACCACTCATGACACCAGCATTTCATACCAGAGTGCCAAAGTCCTGGCTGCTCTGCTTCCCAACTAACTTCTTGCTTATATGCCTGGGAAGGTAGCAAAGGAGGGCCTACATACTTGGACCTCTGTCACCCACATGGGAGACCTACATGGAGTTTCTGGCTTCTGGCTTTAGCCTGGTCCAAACCTGGCTGTTGGAGTTACTTGGGGAGCAGGTCAGCGGATAGAAGATATCTCTTTCTCTCTCTGTCTCTCTCTTCTTCTAGCTCTACTCTTCCAAATAAACAAAATCTTTAAAAAAGGAAAGAAAGAATACCTCCTTGGTAGAAACTGCTAAATTATAGAACTCTGTTCAATTCCAGCTAATGACAAACATTAAAGACTACAAACAGGGCTGGCAATGTGGCATAGTGGATTAAGCTGCCACATGGAATGCCAGCATCCCACGTGGGTACAGGTTTATGTCCTGGATATTCCACTTCTGATCCAGCTCCCTACTAATATGCCTGGAAAAGCAGCAGAAGCAGCCCAAGTACTTGAATCCCTGCCACCAATGAAGGAGACCCTGATGAAGCTCCTGGCTTCAGTCTGGTCTAGCCTTGCCAGTTGCGGACATCTGGGGAGTGAACCAACGTGTGGAAGATCCCTCTCTGCCTCTCCCTCTAACTCTGCATTTCAAATAAAAATAACTTTTACAAAAAGACTACAGGTGGATTTAAAAAGTTGGACCCTTACAAAACAGCTTTAAAATGGTTGCTTTTAGATTTTCCATATTCATTTTATTTCATAAACAATTAGTTTAGATATTTTAGTTTAATATCTAAACTAATATCTGGGAAATATCAAAATAAATTTTCAAATATCTCCCCCAAGAATGATTCCTAAAATGTCATGTATTATTGAGATTATCTTACACATAATTAAAGTATTAACTCAGTGAGGAGATATCATAGCATCACCCAAGGTTAAATTCATGTCGTTTGCAAAAACATTATCTTAAATATCTATGAAAACTTAGAAGTAACAGACTTCCATATGGATGAGAGAATCACAACTATTTTGATATTCCTTAATCTGCTTGAAAGTCTATGAAAAAAATTTTACTTAAGAGAACTGAGACAGAGATCAGAATGTTTCTTAATGATCCAGCACCAGATGACAAAATGATGAGATGCTGAAGGTTAAGTCCAGGTAGGTTTCAAGAACACGCATAATCCATCTTTGGATATTAAACATTTGTTGACCTGAAGTAAGACTTCAGTATACAAATATTTTGGTACAAAATGAGGATAGCTCACAAAACCTATGGCCATTTTCAAGTTTAGTTTTTTAAAATATATAATACTGGAACAAAGCACAGAATAATGTACAGCATATTATTATATAGTCAGGTTAGGTAATAGAAAAAAACACATATTTGTTCTGTGGTGACTATTTATTATAGTGAGATTTATTTTCCTCTTCACATTTTCGGTGACTGTTTCCCACTGGTATCATCAACCAGGTCTCTCAGGCGAGATAAATGATGTAAGGCCCTTCATAAAAAGTACAAAACACATTGTAAAACAATATTAAGGACTGAACAGCCAATGGAGACAATAAGAAATGGCAGTTACATTGCTTATTAATTTCAAAGAAAGTACGAGAAACTAACTTACAGAATAATATAAATACAAAATTTTGAAAATCACCTCTTAAACAACCTTGAGATCTGAATAGCTGAAAGTTAAAATAATTTTTCTACAGTTCTATAAACATTTACTTAGAAAATTATATTTTTTTTATTTGACAGGTAGAGTTATAGACAGAGAAAGAGACAGAGAGAAAGGTCTTCCTTCCGTTGGTTCACCCCCCAAATGGCCGCTATAGCCGGCACTGCGCCAATCCAAAGCCAGGAGCCAAGTGCTTCTTCCTGGTCTCCCATGCGGGTGCAGGGCCCAAGCACTTGGGCCATCCTCCACTGCCTTCCCAGGCCACAGCAGAGAGCTGGACTGGAAGAGGAGCAACCAGGACCAGAACCTGGCACCCATATGGGATCCCGGTGCCATAGGCAGAGGATTAACCAAATGAGCCACAGTGCCAGCCCCAGAAAATTATATTTTTGACATTCAAGCTTTTAAGTTTCTCAGTCAAGAATCCTAATAAGAAACAATAATAATTATCATTGATATCACACTGAAAACATTTTTTCCATGTAATTCTCCTCACAGCTCTATGAAATAATAACCTCTTCTTTGAGTGTGTTGTGTATATATCACTTAAGAAACGAAATATGAAATCCATCTTTAGCATTTACACTCAAGAGAACTTTAAGAAATTATTTTAAAGAGCACTCAAGAGTCAGTCACACTTCTGACTTCTCCAATAAGGTTGAATAAAGGATATTATACTAACACCTGATTTTTCTGTAACAAAGCCAGGATTGCATACCAGGTCTCAGTGGAAAAAAATAAATCATTCCTCAAACAAACCAGGGATAGGCCCTTAACTTTTCAAGCTTCCTCCCAAACATATCCTTCTAGTTATTCTCTCCCATATCTTTCAGCTCCTTGGAAGCCACCCAAGAAAATGTCAATTAATCAATCCTATTTCAGATCTTTATAAATAAGAGATACTAAGAAAAAAAGATAATACTTAGGATGTTCATGGTTACCTCTAATGTTAGTAATTTCCATTTATAAATTGAGAAGTAGTGATTATAATACCCTATTGTCTCTAACATGGGAGGGGTACTTTTAAAAGTTTGTGGAAAATGGAATTAATTAAAATTACATTTTTGGTGCAAAAAAATCTGAAATTCATGCATACTTTTTTCATAACATGCATTTTACATAAATTTTTTTAAAGATTTATTTATTTATTTGAAAGGCAGAGTTACAGAGAGGCAGAGGCAAAGAGAGAGAGAGAGAGAGGTCTTCCATCTGCCAGTTCACTCCCCAATCGGCCGCAATGGCCAGAGCTGCACCAATCCAAAGCCAGGAGCTTCTTCCGGGTCTCCCAAGTGGGTGCAGGGGCTCGAGGACTTGGGCCATCTTCCACTGTTTTCCCAGACTATAGCACAGAGCTGGGTTGGAAGTGGAGCAGCTGGGATCAACCGGCACACATATGGGATGCCGTCACTGCAGGCAGCAGCTTTACCCTCTATGCCACAGCGCCGGACCTTCCATGAACTTTTTGAAGACATCTTGTTCAGTAAAGGCTCAATAAATGTATATTAAATAAAATACATTTTCCACTTTACCCAGAACAAGGAGATAAGAGAATGCCAGTAATGTTAATTATTGTAGGTATAGCTATTTCTCTGTACTTCTTGGATATTTTTTAACTCAGATGTAATGAGAGAAGAATCTGGATTTGTCTACCTTTTTTGGAAACTTCAGTTAATTTTTGAGATCTTTACTTTCATTTTCTAAATGAAAACTCATCACAATTAGAGGTATAACAACTAACAATTTTAAAAAGTATCATTTCTATGTCCGATAGTAATATCTCTTTCCCTAAAGAATATTTTCCTCTGAAAGAGACAGTTACCAGAAGAAAAGATAATTTTTACATACACTTTGGCCTTACTTTCTTTTCAGGATTGTTATTTATCTGTGATTCAAGATAAAGAAAAGGGCAAGTGACTAGAGCCCTACTTTTATTAATTACAAGTCCCAAGAGAAAGGGTTATAATCCATGGAGACATAGATTCTTTGGATTTAGAGGGTGTGTGAAATTGAAGGAGAAGATGGTATTTTTGTTTGTTTTTAAAATTTATTTATCTATTTGAAAAGCAGCATTGGAAAGAGGCAGAGGAAGAGGCAGAGAGGTCTTCAATTTGCTGGTTCACTCCCCAAATGGCCACAAGGGGGCTGAGCTGAAGCCAGAAGCCCAGTTTCTTTCAGGTCTCCCACATGGGTGCAGGGGCTCAAGGACTTGGGCCATCTTCCGCTGCTTGGGAACTGGATTGGAAGTGGAACAGCTGGGATTTGAATAGATGCCCAAATAGGATGCAGGTGCTGCAAGAGGAGGCCTAACCTATTACACCACAGTGCCAGCCCCAGTATTTTTATTTTCACCAGTCACTCTCTGTAAGTTAGTTTCCTTCCATTATGAATATAAACAGATCAATATCTGTGATTTTATATTCCACAGAATTCAGATATTTTTATATCATTTATAGTCACTGCAAAATTATCTCAAAGTATCTTTTTATACTCATGATTATTTCAAAATTAAAAGTTATAATATTGTAAGAGTTATTTTTTTAAGACTTATTTTATTTATTTGAAAGACAGAGTCACATGGAGAGGTAAAGTCAGAGAGAAAGAGAGAGAGAGAGGTCTTCCATCCAGTGGGTCACTCTCCAAATGGCCGCAACAGCCAGAGCTAAGCTGATCTGAAGCCATTAGCCAGGAGCTTCTTCCGGGTCTCCCACGTGGGTGCATGGGCCCAATCACTTGGGCCATCTTCTACTGCATTCCCAGGCCTTAGCAGAGAGCTGAATCGGAAGTGGAGCAGCCAGGACTTGAACCGGCGCCCATATAGGATGCCAGCGCTGCAGGCCAGGGCCTTAGCCCACAGTGCCACAGCGCTGGCCCCATAAGAGTTATTAAATTTACTGGAACACTTGTGATATTACTCTTTCTATTGTCTAGAAATGCACGTGATATAAATGGCCACCTATTAGCCAACTTTCTGCAAACTATTCATCCAGAAAACAGTTAGGTCTCACTGATAACCCAGACATTCATGCTTCCCAAAAATCCGTTTCTCTAAATGTTGATCCACAGGAGGAAAGAGGTAAGTAAAGGGGCTGGCATTGTGGCAGAGCAGATAAAGCTTTCGCCTGCAATGCCAGCATCCCATTGGGTGCAATTTGCTCCACTTCCCAACAAGCTTCCTACTAAGAGCCTAGGAAAAGCACTGGAAGATGGCCAAATGCATGAGCCTTTGACACCCATGCGAGAGACCCAGATGAAGCTCCTGGCTCCTGGTTTTGGCATGGGCCAGCCCTGGCCGTTGCAGCCTTCTAGGTGTAAATCAGTGGACAGAAACTCGTCACTCTCTAACTCTTTCAAATAAATAAATCTTTAAGAAAACAAACAAACAAAAGACCACTCCACAGTTTAGCTATACAGAAAACCTCCAAATTGATGGTTTTACAAAATGTATTTTAACTTGCTTACATCTTAAATGTACTGTCTTATTTTTAAAATGCATCGCTAAAGAAATACATATTATCACACCAAAATTTGTATTGTTTTCCTAACTGTGATTCAATATAAAAGATCTTTCTACTCCCATGTAATTTATTCTATGCTTTTGAAAACAATGCCAGGAGAGGAGGGAAGGGTACAGGATGAAAGAGAAGGGAAGAAAAGGTATGCAGAATAATGGGAAAAATAGATCCTCCACATTGGTTATACATCATTTCATCTCTATCTACCTTGCTTAGACTGAAACAATCTACCTAGGGAAGTAGCTATCTGACAATGACTGCTATTTCAAAAGTATATGTTGTCGCTCCCCCTCTTCGTGGAGGAACGACACAGGACCCTGCGCTGTTCTTTCGTCTGCTCGGCCCTCCCCGGGTTTGCTGCTGGTTCTTCCCGGGTTTGCTGCTGACCCCTTCCACCTCCGTGGAAGGGCGGTTCCCCCTGCCACATTCCCCACTTCCGCGGGGGAGCGGCACACCGCCGGCCGGCTCTCTCGGGGGCTGCACAGGTGTTCCCCTTAGATGTTCCTGGTGCATGCCGTCTCTCTCCTCCTTTATAGTCCTCCTCCGCCAATCCTAACTCGGCTGCCCACACGCCGAGTACGCTGCTCTCCTCCAATCAGGAGCAGCTCTTTCAGCTTATCAAGTTGGTAAGAGGCAGCTGGGTAGAAGCTGTACGCTCCTCTCCCAGCGCCACATTGTGGGAGAGCAGATGCATAGAATAAGTCTTAATTCCAGTAACTCAGTCCAGTCCGGGTTGCTCCCCACATATGTAAAAAAAACATGGTTAAAATTGTGGAAGGAATTATCCTTCATTTTCTTCTCTAAAAAAGTGGAAAAGCAGGCAACTAGGGAAAATATCAATTTAAGGGTAGTGTTACAACACTGAGTTGTCATTCACCTTAAAAACTGAAGTAAGGTTGAGCATGTGGCCTAGCAGTTGAGACATCAAATCTCACATCATAGTGCCCTGGTTTAATAGCTGCCTCTGGCTCCTGACCCCAGATTCCTTCTAGTACAGATCCTGGGAGGCAGCAGTAATGATAACTAGTTGTGTTGCTGCCATCCATGTGGGAGACCTAGACTGAATTCCCAGATCCCAGTTTTGGCCACGGCTCAGGACTTTTGCAGGCAACTGAGGAATGAACCACCAGATGGGAGCACTCTGTATCTCTCTGCTTCACAAATAAAAACATAATTAATTTTATAAAAATGAAATTAGGGAGATCCAAGACAGCTGGACAGGAAAAATTATATGATTTTGACCACGGAAAGATACCAGAACAGGGGAGAAGTTTGCAGTGGAAAGTCTACAGAGAGAAGAGAGACTCTGTGGACCAACAGGGACAGTATAACCACACAGCAGAGCAAGCAGTACACTGTTAGCAAGCCCCGCAGTCAGTGGCTGGTGGGAAAGCCATCTTCTCGGAGTGAGGTTAAAGGAACTTGCAGCAGTTGTGCCACTGGTAATATTGCCTGAGAGAGAACCTTATGATCTTCACTAACCAGAGTCCATCCTTTAGTAGTAAGAGGGCAGGATACCCACATAACCCTATGAAAGGACAGCACGTTACTGCCTTCCCTCACCCAAACAAGGTGCCTGGTAACAAGGGAAATAAATTAAAGAACAAAACCTATATGATTATTTCAATAGATGCAGAGAAAGCATTTGATAAAACAGAGCATTCTTTCATGATAAAAATCTTAAGCAAATTGGATGTAGAAGAAACATGACTCAGGCTGGCTCTGTGGCTCAGTGGGTTAACGCCCTGGCCTGAAGCACTGGCATCCCATATGATCAGCAGTTCGAGACCTGGCTGCTCCACTTCCCATCCAGCTCTCTACTATGGCCTGGGTTAGCAGTGGAATATAGCCCAAGTCCTTGGGCCTCCGCACTCACAGGAGACCCAGAAGAAGCTCCTGGCCCTTGGCTTCAGATCGGTGCAGCTCCAGCCATTGCGGCCAATTGGGGAGTGAAACAACATATGGAAGAGCTCTCTCTCTCTCTCACTTCTCTGTGTAACTGACTTTCAAATAAGTAAATAAATCTTTAAAAAAAAAGAAAAGAAACATACCCCAAAACAATCAAAGGAACATATGAATGGGGAAAAGCAGGAAGCATTTCCACTAAGATCCGGAATAAGACAAGGATACCCACTCTCATCATTACTATTCAATATAGTTCTGGACATTTTGGCCAAGACAAGAAAAATAAATCAAAGGGAATGAAGTCAATTAAAAATGATTCTTAATGAAGAATGAAATGGGAGAGGAAGTAGGAGATGGGATGGGAGTGGGGGTGGGAGAGTGGGAATGGGGGGAAGAACCACTATATTCCTAAAAGCTGTACATATGAGCCGGCGCTGCAGCTCAATAGGCTAATCCTCCACCTGCAGCACCAGCACACGGGGTTCTAGTCCCAGTCGGGGTGCCAGATTCTGTCCCGGTTGCCCCTCTTCCAGGCCAGCTCTCTGCTGTGGCCCGGGAAGGCAGTGGAGGATGGCCAAGTGCTTGGGCCCTACACCCACGTGGGAGACCAGGAGAAGCACCTGGCTCCTGACTTCGGATCAGCATGGTGTGCCGGCTGCAGGAGCCATTGGGGGGGGTGAACCAACAGAAAAAGAAGACCTTTCTCTCTGTCTCTCTCTCTCACTGTCCACTCTGCCAGTCAAAAAAAAAAAGCCTTCTGAAAAAAAAGAAAAAGAAATCAAAGGGAAACAAATGGGAAAGGAGGAAGTCAAGTCAAATTATCCTTGTTTGCGATGATATAACTCTATACCTAGGGGAACTGAAAGACTCCACTGGAACTCAGAAGAGAGTTTGGCAAAGTTGCACGATACAAAATCAACACACAAAAGTTAACAACGTTTGTATACATAAACAATGCCATGGCTGAGAAAGCACTTCTAAGATTAGTCCCATTCACAATCGTTACAAAAAATTAAATATTTTGGGATAAATTTAACCAAAGGTGTGAAAAAAATCACTAAAATGAAAATTACAAAACATTAAGGAAAGAAATAGAAAATGACAGGGAAAAAGATGAAAAAATCTTCCATGTTCATGGATTAGATGAGTTAGCATCATCAAAATGTCCATATTATTCAAAGCAATTTACAGATTTAATACAATTCCAATCAAAATACCAAAGATGTTCTCACATCTAAGAAAGACAATATAAAGGGGCCAGCACTATGGCATATTAGGTTAAGCCTCCAGTCTGTGGTGCCGGCATCCTATAAGGGCACTGTTTCAAGTTCTGCCTGCTTCACTTCTGATCCAGCTCCTTGCTACGGCCTGGGAAAGCAGTGGAAGATGGCAAAAGTCTTTGAGCCCCTGAACCCACATGGGAGACCCAGAAGAAGCTCCAGGCCCCTGGCTTCAGATCTGCGCAGCTCTGGCCTCTGGCCTTTGCGGCCATTTGAGGAGTGAATCAGTAGATGGAAGACCTCTCTGAGTCTCTTTCTCTTTGAGTAACTTTACCTCTCAAGTAAATAAATAAATCTTTAAAAAAAAATTCATATGAAATCACAAGAGACTCAATAGCTAAAGCAATCTTAAATAATAAAGCTGGATGGGCTGACATTGTGGTGTAATGGATTAAGCTGCCATGTGCAATACCAGCATCCCATATGGCAGTCAATTCAAGTCCCGGCTGCTCCATATCTGATCCAGCTTCCTGATAATGCTACTGAGAAAGCAGCAGAAGATGGCTCAAGGTCCTTGGGCCTCTGCACCCAAGTGGGAGACCTGGATAAAGCTCCTAGCTCCTAGCTTAGGCCTGACTCAGCCCTGATTTTTGCGGCCATTTGGGGATTGAACCAGTGGATGGAAGATTCCTCTATTTCTCCCTCTCTGTAACTCTGCCTTTCAAATAAAATAAATCTTAGAAAAACAAAAAGAATGCTGGAAGCATCACAATACTATCTTTCAAGATGTATTACAGGGAGTTATAATCAAAACAGTCTGGTTTGGGCACAAGAACAGATACATGGACCAACAGAACTGATTAAAGACACCAGATATTAAACCACACATACACAACCAATTAATCTTGACAAAAAGCTAAAATCACTCTGTAGAGAATGGACAGTCTCTTTAACAAACGGTGTTGGGAAAATTGTAGCTCTGCGTGCAGATGCATGAAGTAAGATCCCTACCTTACATTCTACACAAAACTCACAATGGATCAGGGATCTAAACCTAGGACCTGAAATCATCAAATTACTAAAGTAAAACATCAGGGAAACACTGCAAGATGTTGGCATCAGCAATGACTTCTTGGTTAAGACCCCAGAAGAACAGGCAATAAAGGCAAAAATAGACAAATGGGATTACATCAAGCTAACAAGCTTCTGCATAGCAAAGGAAACACTCAACAAAGTAACAAGGCAACTGATAAAATTGGAGAAAACATTTGCAAACTATACATCTGATAAAGGATTAAAATCCAGGATATATAAGGAGCTCAAGAAACTAAACAACAATAAAACAAACAATCCAGTTAAGAAACGAGCTAAGAACAGGCATTTTTCAAAGGATGAAATACAAATGGTCAATAGATGAAAAGATGCTCAGGACTGCCAGCCATCGGGGAAATGCAAAAAAAACTACCATGAGGTTTCACCTCCCCCCAGTTATAATGGCTATCATGCAAAAATCAAAAAATAACAAATGCTGGGGGAGATGTGGTGAAAAAGTACCCTAATAAAATGTAACTTAGTATAATCATTATGGAAGATGATATGGTGATTCCTCAGAAATATGAAAATAATCTACCATATAACTCAGCTATTCCATTCCTTGGAATTTACCCAAAGGAAATGAAACCAGCACATTAAAGAGTTAACTGTACCACCATATTTATAGCAGCTCAATTCCCAATAGCTAAGATATCAAATCAACCCAAATGTTCATCAGCTGACAACTGAATAAAGAAAATGTAGTATATTCTCACAACGGAATACTACTCAGCCATAAAAAAATAGTGAAATTCTGTCTTTAGCAACAGAATGGATGCAAGAGAGATCATTATGCTTAGTGAAATAAGCTAGACCCAAAAAGATTCTACTTTTCCTGATTTGTGGTAACTAATATACAGAGTACAAAAAAAAAGGAATGAAACTGACATCTTGAGATTTGATTATTGTTTATAGTCCTTATCTATACTCCTGAGGAACACTGGTTTTTCAACTGCTTGTTGACTTCTTCATTTAGTGGAAGGTTAAGCTTCAAGTAAACTGAAAGTATGCCATTGCAAAAATAAGAAAGGAAGAAGGGAGGGTAGAACTGAGGCAGGGAGGGAGGCTAGGGTGGGAAGTATCATTATGTTCTTAAAACTGTACATATGAAATACTTGAAATCTGTTTCCCTCATATAAATTTTAAAATGATTTAAAAAAAGAAAATGCTCTGGTGATAGATGTGATGGTTGTACAGCATGTCAATGCTGTCAACTCCATGGAACTATACACTTGAAAATGGCTTAAATATGACTAATACATATCTACTCTTAGAATTACCTGATTTCAGTCAAAGGAATGGCTATGGTAGATTTGTATACATATTAGTAAAGAATACTTACTTTTGAAGTGACTTTGTAATGGGAATCATACTTTCCTTCAACTGTAATGTAGAGAAGTCCTCTTCTGAAATCTAATATTAAAAACATGAAAAAATATATAATTATAAAATGTTATTTAAAATGTGATAAGAATAGTAAAAACATTTCTGTACTTCTACAGATTCTAGCAAATAATTTTCAAAGAAGCATTAAATAATTTTATTTTCTTTTTTTCTAAAAATAGTACAACTACTTTCACTTAGATTCATCTTCCAGTTGTCCTAAAGTACTCTTGTAAAACATATGAATATTGGGGCCAGCACTGTGGCATAGCGGGTAAAGCTTCTGCTTACAGTGCCAGAATCCCATATGGGCGCCAGTTTGAGTCCCAGCTGCTCCACTATCGATCTAGCTCTCTGCTATGGCCTGGGAAAGCAGTAGAATATGGCCCAAGTCCTTGGGCCTCTGCATCCATGTGGGAGACCCATAAGAAGCTCCTGGATACTGGCTTCAGATCAGCACAGCTCCTGCCATTGCAGCCACCTGGGGAGTGAACCAGCAAATGGAAGACCTCTCTCCATATGCTTCTGCCTCTCTGTAACTCTGCCTTTCAAATAAATAAATAAATCTTAAAAAATAAATACAGTTTAAATGAATAGGCTTTGGTAGTTCCCAAGAGCTGATCTATTCATTACAATGAAAACTGAATTTCATAAAGCTATACCAAACAATAACAATGACTATATAAAGAGCTATCATTTATTGAGTGTTTTACCAGGTACCAAGCCCTAGACTCCATACTTCAGGTAATCTGTCTCAGTTTACCTTCTCAAAAACCTCATTACAGAGAAGAAACTGGTAAGGGAAATAAGACAGGTATAAAGACAAATACTGCAGGACCTCACTTACATGAAATCTAAAAAGTCAAACTTGCAAATAGTAAAATTGTGGCTAACAGGGAGAGGGTGGTGTGTGGTTAAGGATATATTGGTCAAACACTAAAAAATTTAGTTAGCAGGAGTAAGTTGAGAGAGCTACGGTACAACATAGTGACTATAGTTATTAACAATGTACTGTACACTAGAAAAATCGCTAAGAGTAGATTTTATTTTCTCATTCCCAAATAAGTATGTGATGTGGTACACAGGTCAGTTACTTTGATTTAGCCATTCTACAATATACACATATTTCAAAATATGTTCTACATCAAAAATGTATGTAATTTTAATAAATTAAAAATAAATTAATAAAGAAAAGGAAACTACAAAAATTAAGTGATTTGTATAAATGCTGCCATTAGTAAGTAGCACAATTAAAAAATACACTCAGACTTGGGAGAATATAAACTCTTCTCAAATGTTCTTTCACACTATATTTTTTAAAAGAAAATTTATCCCTTATAGAATAGTGCAGAGCAGAATCAGATCTTCAAATTCCTAAAAATACACAAATTTTAAAAAATTCTAAAATAAACCTTTATAAAACTATGTCCAGAAGAGCAAATAAACACATGGTAATAAAATTAAATTTCATATGAAAATATATACATATGGAGAAGTTCAATGTTGAAAAGCTTTTCTTGGCTTGCCCAAATATAGCTACAAGAAGTTGTACCACACAGATTAATTTTGCAGGACATTAAAAAACAACTCTTAATTCTGTATACAGTCCTACAGATTTACTTCTAAGGGTACAGCCTAAAAACTCGTCACAGGACTCCAAACCCATAAAAATTGGTGGTTTAAATGCCATCTTAACTGTTAAAATGATCATATTAAATGTAAAAGTCAACAAATAGATGGGTTTAAGTGTAAAAGCAATCATATAAATAACATCAAGTGCCAGGTAATAATAATACAATTAAAAAAGAAGGAAAGTCCAATATGGGAAGCAGTCCACACTGCAGACTCCTAGAATGACATTCACTGTAAATAACATTCTGACCTTAGAATCAACCCTTGAGGCTTCCAGGCCTTGCTGAAAGGCCTGTGAGGGCATTTCAGGCATGGAAAGCCAAGATTCTGTGGCAAAAAATATCCTACACAGAGGATCTCTGTGAGACCTCAGTGGAAAGAAAGGGTCATCAAAGAAGGATATCTTCTCTGAAGGGAGGAGAAAACATCCACTTTGCTTATGGCCACGTCCAAATACCGATGGAGTCTATGGTCACAGAAGGCTTCCATAGCCTTAGCAGCCCATGGCAAGAGCCTTGGGTGACCACTGACATCATAAATAAGAGTGTTAATTGTTAAAGGAACAACAGAAGTCACTGTGTACTTACTCCCTATATAGGATCTCCGTCCCTAATGAGTTCTACTATGAGAATCGAGGCAAATTTTGTTCCCAAACTACTCTATATGTTGTGTGTGTGCGTGGGTGCAAATTGTTGAAGTCTATGCTTAGCATAGAGTTGGTCCTCTGTATAAAAAGTCAAACTAAAAATGAACCATAATGAAGAAGGAGATGGGAAAGGGAGAAGGAGGTGGGATGGGAGTTGCGGGGGAGGATGCATATGGGGGAAAGAACCACTGTATTCATAAAATTGTATCTATGAAAAAATGCATTCATTATTAAAAACTTTAAAAAAAAGTTCTCTAGATCAGAAAAAAAAAAAACTCTTAAAATCCTTTCATACTGAGGTCGGCACTGTGGCACGGCGGGCTAATGCCCTGGCCTGAGGCACCGGCATCCCATATGGGTGCCAGTTTGAGACCCGGCTGCTCCTCTTCCGATCTAGCTCTCTGCTAATGGCCTGTGAAGGCAGTGGAGGATGGCCCAAGTCCTTGGGCCCTGCACCCACGTGGGAAACCTGGAGGAAGCTTCTGGCTTCAGATCGGCGCAGCTCCGGCCCTAACGGCCAATTGGGGAGTGAACCATAGATGGAAGACCTCTCTCTCTCTCTCTCTCTGACTCTCCTCTCTGTGTAACTCTTTCAAATAATAAATAAATAAATCTTTTAAAAAAAATCCTTTCATATTGTCATTGCAACATACATCTAAATAAGAAGTTGGATTTATAATCACAAACTAAATAGAACAATCATTGCCAAACTAAAAAAAATTGTAAATATCTAATAGTATTAAATGTAAGTTACTTTCTTAAAAAAAGAGTTGTTAACTCTACATTTGAGACAGAGCACATTTATTAACACAGGACTACAAGTAGCTATAAAAAATTATGTAGGAAGCAATCTTAATGTAGGCAATAATCTTTATGCAAACTCACAGATCTCAATCAGTAAATCAAGCTTGTGCTTACTTGCTTAATCTCTTCTTCCGGCTCGGTACTTTTATTCTGATTAAAACTTTCTTGTACTGCTTGAAGATTAAATAACATTTGTTTCAGTGCTTCAACTGGACCATGGTGCTTGCCTCCAGAAAGGGTACAACTCTAAAGTAAAAACAAATAATGGTAGAAGGTTACCATTAACATTTGGGAGAAAAAAAAGGTTTTATTTTGTAATATTTTCCCAAATATTAAACTAATATAAAATTCCAAACAATACATGTCAATAAAGTATTTTAAAGTATCAAAATTATAGGGTCAGGTGTTTTGCCACAGTGGGTTATACTGCAATTTGCAATGCCAGCATTCCATATCAGAGTGCTGGTTCAAGTTCCAACTGCTCTGTTTTGGATCCAGCTCCCTGCTAATGTGCCTAGGAAGGCAGCAGAAGATGGCTCAAGTGCTTGGGTCACTGCCACCCATGTAGGGGACCAGGACAGAGTTTCTGGCTCCTGGCTTTGGCCTGGCCCAGCCTAGACCACTGCAACTATTTGGGGAGTAAACCTGCAGATAGAAGATCTTTCCCCCTCCTTTTTCTCTCTGTCTCTGCCTCTCTGCATTTCAAATAAATTAATTAAAGAAATAAAAATTGTAACTCAGCATCTTCTCATACCCAGAACCCAGGTGAAGTTATTTATAGACAACCACCCCCAGAAATTAACCCACACACCTACGATCAACAAATCTTCACCAAACAAGCTAACAACATTCCCTGGAGAAAAGACAGTCACTTCCACAAATGTGTTGGGAAAACTGGATTTCCACATGTCAAAGCTTGATTCAAAACCCTTACCTCAAGCCCTATTCAAAAATCAACTCACAATGGATCAAGGATCTAAACTTGGACCTGAAACCATCAAATTACTAGAAGAAAACAAAGGGGAAATGCTGCAAGACATTGGCCTAGGCAAAGATTTCTTGGATAAAACCCCAGAAGCACAGGCAATAAAAGCAGAAACCAACAAGTGGGATTACATCAAGCTAAGAAGCTTCTATATGGCAAAAGAAACAATTAAAAAAATCAAGAGGTGACTGACAGAAGAGGAGAAAATAAATGCAAACGATATATCCAATAAAGGATTAATATTCAGAATATATAAGGAGCTCAAGAAACTTCACAACAATAAAATAAACAACTAGTACTCAATCCCAATTTATTTGTTTTTAGAATACTAAAATAAACTATCAATAATCCTAGAAGGAGTGATAGATTTATGGATATGTGTTAGGGAAATGATCTAGGTCTTTGAAAAATATCTAAATAACAGTCCTAAGTCTTCTTTTAGTAAGTTAAGATTTAACTTTACCCACCTGATCATCATCATTTAAGAAGTCTTCAAGGACGTGATTAACACACTTGGCCCTTGAACTTTGTGGAGGACTATGTTCAGAGTTAACAGGAACAGGAGATTTGCTACACAGGATTTAAAGATACAAGACAGCAATTAAGTTCTCCATTTCTAAAAAGCAGTATATAATTTTAATATTTTCATTTAAATACAAGTGGTTACCAAGAAAAAAAATCATCATAGATATGATTGTCTTAATGCTACATGGCAATTACCCCATCTTCTCCCTAAAGTGACACCAGAATCCATCCCTATCTACCTCCTTGCTTTTCTCTCAACGTTAAAAGTATAACTATAAAGAAACAAGATACCAGTCCTCAACCAAACAAGCCAGCCATCAACTACAGACTATGCCCCAAAACCTACTCGTTTCAAATAAGTAATACATTTTTTCAATTAAACACCGTTAGTGAGCCAATGATAATTAAACAAAACAAAACAAAGAAAAAACCTCCATGAACTCCTAAGAGTTTCCACTGGAATGACAATTACATGTTCTCTCACTCCAAGCCAACAGGACAGACTTCCTCTCCAAAACTGGTATTAACATAAAACAGATCATATTGGAAAAATGATTAATTTTGAAATTAAAGTCCTTAGGATCAATCCCAGTTCCATTCAGTATGTTACCTCAAGTAATTTATTTAGATGAACGTCAATGTCTACATTTGTAGTCCCACTTATCTTGCAGAGGTACTACAAAAATTAATTGAATTAAGTCTTTATGTACTGGTACATTTAATAGACTTGTCAATAAATATTACTTCACTGATACACAAGGAGTAGTAGAGGAATGGAAATCCTAGGCAAAAATCAAATGTTCCCCAAATCAAATTCTATTAATCACAGACATAAATTCAGTCTCTCTCTTATGTAACAATGTAAAGTGTTTGTTACTCAAGAACTCAGATACTAATACTTTTATAACATTTAAATGTCACAATGCTAATTGTTTATTCTTAATAAGCACCACTTCTTTTTTTAACAAACTTGAGGTGTAACTTATATGCTTTTTCTCACTCCAGATATTCTTTTCCCTCATTCTTCATCAACAGTATATATATCTACCCACTGATATCACAAAGCATTTACCTGACTGTTCAAGATAGGAGAAGGGTCCATACTTAGGGGTTCACTATACTATTCTTCTACTTGTGTATTAACAGAAATTTTTCATAATAAAACATTCTTTTTTTTAAGATTTATTTCTCTAGTTGAGAGTCAGAGTTACACAGAGAAGGAGAGGCAGAGAGAGTGAGAGAGAGAGAGAGAGAGAGAGCGAGATCTTCTATATGCTGGTTCACTCCCCGATTGGCCACAATGGCCGGAGCCGCGCCAAGCCGAAGCCAGGAGCCAGGAGCTCCCTACGGGTCTTTCCATGCAGGTTCTTGAGTCATTTTCTACTGCTTTCCCAGGCCACAGCAGAGACCTGGATAGGAAGTGGAGCAGCCAGGACTCAAACTAGCGCCCATATGGATGGCGGCACTGCAGGCAGCGGCTTTACCCGCTATGCCACAGCACCAGCACCCAATAAAACATTCTTTAAAAAGCAATTATCTGGTTCTACCTTTCAGAATACCACAGCTAGTACTTTCTAATCAATTTTGTTTCAACCCAATGACAAACTGACAATTTGTAAGTCTCAAACTGAGACTTAGCAGTCCATCATTAGTTTTATCTACAAACACGTCTAGCACAATGTGAATGCCATCTTCTAAAAGAGAACTACTGTATACAAGGTACTGGTCCAAACCACTGATAATATTTATTATATAAACCACAAGTTATATCATTTAATTACAACATATATTAAATGCATTCAAAAACTTTACACATACATTTCTGATATAACTTGGGTATTACTTGTTCACTCATTTTGGGTCCAATTAAAAATACTGAGGCTATGATACTTTACACAGGCCAACTGATATAAAAATGAAATTCAGAAATAAAAATGGGAGGAATTAAGCACTGAATGAGTTCATAACCCAAGTTATAAAAAAAGAAAAAAAGACAATGTTAAAATAATTTGAGGGACCAGCACTGTGGCGTAGCAGGTAAAACTGCTTCCTGCAGTGCCAGAATCCCATATGGGTACTGGTTTGAGTCCCAGCTGCTCCACTTCTGATCCAGCTCTCTGCTATGGCCTGGGGAAACAGAAGATGGCCCAACTCCTTGGGCCACTGCAGCCGCGTGGGAGACCCAGAAGAAGCTCCTGGCTCTTGGCTTCGGATCAGTGCAGCTCCTGCCACTGCAGCCATCTAGGGAGTCAAACAGCGAATGCAAGATCCCTCTCTCCCTTTCTCCCTCCCTCTCTCTCTATCTCCTCCCCCATCTCTCTCTCTCTGCCTCTGCCTCTCTGTAATTCTGCCTTTCAAATAAATAATCTTTAAAAAAAATAACTTGAGAAATGAAGCTAAAAAGAGAAAATAAGATATTCTGGATAGTTATCATCACTATTACAATTTATAAGAGAATTCACCCTAGTCAGAAACTGTCCTAAGAGCTTTATATTCATTTTCTAATCAATTGAGTCTTTGTTATAACCCCAAAATAGCTATTATTTCTCTATCTCCAAAGTTAAGTGAAATAACTTGCATAACATCTCACATCAAGAAACTGGCAGACAGGATGTCAAACAGGAACTACAGCCAGTGTATACACTCAGTGAAGAGATATTCAACTTGGGAAGTAATCAAGAAAGAATACAACAACTTTAAAATTATTAAGACAACTGAAGGCAATTATCAGAGCCTATGGCATGAATCTGGAGTTACCATGATGTATTTCTGGTAAGCACAAATAATAGCTATAAGATTTAAACTCTCCTATGTAAGCGACCAGTTCTAACTCCTACATACATTATAAGCTATGTAAGTGAGCTTTTAAATGATTCTGATAAACTGTATCATAGTAACATTAAGCATGCAAATGAAAACAATATCCGAAAGTACAAAAATTTAACAATAGACCACATAAGAAAATGCATCATCATTTAAGGATAGTAACAACTCAAGAGAAGGTGAAATGTAAATGAGAAGTAATGGATAACTCTAATATATGGAAAGAAACAAGGGTAGAGCTTAGAGTAAAATATACAATAATTTCATAACATTCTTCTTGCAAAAAAAGTGCTTTCGTTCTACTCTTTCATATTAAGATATAAATCAGTATTTTATAGAGAACATATAAAATAAACATATAATAAAGACAGAAGTTAATGAGTACCTAAGGTTATGAAACACTATTCCATCTTGTGGTAACAAAAGAAAAATGCAGAGCCAGCACTGTGGCGTAGCGCGTAAAGCCGCTGCCTGCAGTGCTGTCATCCCACATTGGTACCGGTTCAAGTCCTGGCTGCATCACTTCCGATCCAGCTGTCTGCTATGGCCTGGGAAAGCAAAAGAAGATGGCCCAAGTACTTGGGCCCCTGCATCCACATGGGAGACCCAAAAGAAGTTCCTGGCTCCTGGCTTCAGATCAGCTCAGCTCAGGCCATTGCAGCCAATTGGGGAATGAACCAGCAGATGGGAGACCTCTCTCTCTCCTCTCTTTCAAATAAATAAATAAATAAATCTTTTTAAAAAAATCAACTTAAGGCAAGCCTGAAGCTATGTTCTTTGGAATTACAACGTTATTATCACAGTTAATTACAATTAAGCTGTTTTAAAAATATATCTATTGTTCACATGGTACTTTTCATCTGGAAAACTAATGTTTTCCCATTGTCACTTACTTACAAAGGAACAGGAATATTATCCCATGATCTTTCTGCTTCAAGTTTATCTAATGAGCAAGGACTGTCATCCTTTTCCATGGACCTTGGTGATTCTTCAGTGCACTGCTCTAGATTTCTCTTGGCCTTCAGGATAAGCAATTCAATTTTGTCACCTAATTTTGAAAGACTATATTAAAACTCTAAGAAAAAAAAAATAAGAGCAAAGCATAACAAAATCTCACAAAGTTAACAAGAAATCATGTAATTTGGAATATGCACACATTAGTAACTAACTTATTTTAAAATGCCATTTCAAGCAAACAAGATATTTTAAGTATAAAGTGATAATACATAAATGAAGATCATAACTATTCTAAAAAGAGATCACTACATCAAAAATAAAACAAAAATTCCTAGATACAGGATCAAATTATAGTTCTTCCTTTGGTTTAAAAAAAAAATAAAACTGAAAAACTAAAAACAAAGTATTACCACTGAATGGCTTTTTGGTTTGTCCTGGGAGAAGTGGATTTTCACATTGACATTGGCTGTTTTCAGAATCACATTTGTATTTATTAACTAATCCTTTATCAACATTGAAGGAATCTGAAAAGTTTGAGGGTTCAAAAGAATATTCAAAACAATCTGACTTATTCATAAGCCGAGAAGTTCTTTGTGCCTGATAACTATGTCTAGGGGAACATTGATCTTCTTCAAATGTTCTATAAACTCTTAGACTATTTGCATCAGGTAGCAAGTCTTGATTGTGGAGCCAGACTGGGTATTTGGAATCAGGTATACTAGTTATCCCTGAAACATTAAGATCAGATTTCTGACTTGTGAGCCATCTTGGATAATTCTTTTCAGCGCTGTGTTCTGAACTGTCCTTCAAAGACGATTTCTTGGAAAAAGACAAAGATGATTCATAAATGCATTTATTAGTTCTATTCACAAGTTTTGGGTTTTTTAGCCTACCACATTGTTTGCCATTTTTATATGTGTATATAACAGGAGTGACTAAGTTATCCTTGCCCATGGTAGTGGAGGATTCTTGGAGATTTGGATTCTGTTCAGTGTTCAGTGAACCCAGTCTTCCAATGCATTTCTTGTTTTTCTTGCCTACTCGGTGACCTGGTCGGACGGAAGTGAAAGCCAATGATCCATCTGCTGGAAGTTTTAATAGATCATCGGTTGTTAGGCTAACAGAGTCTATGTCATTAAAAGTCTCTCTTCTATTACCTAAGTTTAAGGAGTTTGAGTGCTTTATGTGATCAAGATTTTCAAAAGCTGAAAAACAAAGCACAGGTCTGTTTATCTTCCTTGATCATACATAAATACTTCATAATATTTAACACTAAAGAGTTAAGAACTTTAAAAAAATTAAAAACTTAATATTTTTGCCACTTTTCCCTTATCCTCACTAATGCATTGATTAAAATACAAGAGGTATAGGTTAATAAAATGTTTTATTAATAAATATATTATAGATTAATAAAATATGAATCTCCACATTTTTCTCTAATTTCCTAAATTTTCCTGTGTTCTTTAACTTACTGCTTCAACTTTTTTCATTTAGATATATCTGATACACCAATATAATCACATTGATGTTGGTCAGTCAACGTTGGCTTCAGCACAGAAAAAAGATGCTATCAAATAATTGGAAAAATAATTTGCTGTCTCACCTAATTTTGCAATGGCCTGGTATTTACAGAGACCAGCTGCACTAATTCACTAGTTGTCACCTCTAGGAGTTAGAATACAAACCTTTACCTAGACCAATGGCCGCCGCGGCCAGCACGCTGCAAACGGCGCACCGCGCCGATCCGATGGCAGGAGCCAGGTACTTATCCTGGTCTCCCATGGGGTGCAGGGCCCAAGCACCTGGGCCATCCTCCACTGCACTCCCTGGCCACAGCAGAGAGCTGGCCTGGAAGAGGGGCAACCGGGACAGAATCCGGCACCCCGACTGGGACTAGAACCCAGTGTGCTGGCGCCGCAAGGCGGAGGATTAGCCTAGTGAGCCACGGCGCCGGCTAGACCTATTCTTTAAATGTTCCATGAAGTGCTAACTGGCTGGGAAGGCATATGGCAGAGCAGTTGAGATAATACCTAAGGTGTCCACATTTCATATCAGCATATCTACTTTCAAGTTCTTACTCTGCTTCCAATTCCAACTGCCTGGAAACCAGTAGATTATGACTGAAGTATTTGGGTCCCTACTACCGATATGGAAGGTCTAGATACAGTTTCTGGCTCCTGGTTTCAGCCTGGTCCAATCCTGGATGTTGTGGGCATTTGGGAAGTGAATGAGCAGATAGAAGAACAAACCAGGGGATAGGAAATTTGTCTCTTTTAGATACAATAAATTTTTTAAAAGATTTTTATTTATTTATTTGAGAGGTAGAATTACAGAGAGTGAGAGGGAGAGACAGAGAGAAAGGTCTTCCATCCGCTGGTTCACTCCCTAAATGGCCACAACAGCTGGAACTGTGCTGATCAGAAGCCAGTAGCCAGGAACTTCTTCCAGGTCTTTCACGTGGGTGCAGGGACTCAAGTGCCTGGGCCACCTTCTATTGCTTTCCCAGGCCATAGTAGACATCTGGATCAGAAAAAGAATAGCTGGGACTAGAACCAGTACCCATATTGGATGCTGGCAATGCAGGTGGAGGATTAATTTACCGCATTACAATGCCAGCTCCCAATAAACCTTTTAAAGTAGACAATTTTTAAAACTCAACCCATATTCTTAGGGAAAAAATATTGAATGGCTTATAAACAATTACATTCTTCAAAATTCTCATGGAAGAGCTTATCAAAGACAAATAACAATTTTGTAAATATTATCGTTCAACAGAATACAGATCAAAAAGGCTAACATAGTCCTACACCATCAAGTGGAATTGAGCAAGTATAAACTCAAAAAGGTGGAACTTGTTTAAAGTCATTAGGTTGGTTAATGAAAGAAATAATCAGCAAGTCAATGCTCTTTCCATTAGCTGTAGTAAAATGTCTTGAAGGTTTAGGACAAGCTCCTTCTTCATGCTCAAAAGAGAGGGTGTGTTGTGGTACAGTGTGTTAAGCCACTGCCAGCATCCTAAAGGAGCACCAGTTCAAGTCTCTGCTGTTCCATTTCCAATCCAGCACCCTGCTAACACACATAACAATCAGGATAAATGCCCCAAGTACTCAGGCCCCTGCCACGCATATGGCAGACCCAGATGGAGTTCTAGGCTCCTGACTTTGGCCTGACCCAACCCTGGCCTTTGCACCCATTTGGGGAGTGAGTTAGCAAATGGATGATTCTTTCTCTCCCTCCCTCCCTCCATCTCTCCCTCTAACAAAAAAAAAAAAGTTCCAAAATGGATAAATATGAAAATTCCTAGGAACTAGGCAATTATACCATCATCTTACAAAAATATTCAGATTTCAATGTTATTTGTATTACTTAAGTTATTTGTACTCCAAAATATCAAAACATGTCATGCTTTAAAAGACTAAAGCACATCTCTCAAATGTTTCAAATTATAGGAAAAAATAAAATATAAATAAATGCATACCCTTGTCTGGTTTATAAATACTGCTGGAAAACTGTCGCATATTAGTGAAACCTTTACCAATGTCCATCTCCCCAGCACTTGCATCTGGATGTGTCTGACTTAGTTCAAAATCATCAATATAGGCCTGCAGAGCCTGAGAAGCAGAACTGTACAGCTTATTCTTAAACTGAAATGAGCCATCAGAGTTAGAGGAATTACTACCACGCAGGCTGCAGCTTGCCAGGAGAGAAGAGACGGAAGATCCCCGAGAACAAACCCTGTGTTTTGTGTTTGATTTTGCCATGGCTTCCTCAAAATGGGTTATTTCTATTCATTCCCCTTAAAAACAACTGTAAAACAAAAATAAAAGGTTAAGATACCAAGTTAAGGGAATATTGACCATCTGCAGAGAAAATAATAAACACATAAACTTCTAAAATGTTAATAAATAAAATCTATTATTTATAAGAGACACTGCCTTTTAGGCATTTTAGAGCTTTTTATTATTATTATCCCTTCATCAACAATTCAGAAAACATTTATTGAGCACCCACTATGTGCCTGGAAGGATACAAATATTTTCATGAGCATATACATGGAAAGTACCAAGGAAAGAGTACTCACTTTTTAGCAAAAGTCTTAAAAACTACTGATGAGTCTTTTTCTCTTACAGTGAGATATTCTATGACATCACAATACCTAACACTCCCCTGCACAGACTAGTTTTATAATGGTAAGCCTATCACCTTGTACTTGCAAACAGTAGCTGCTCAGTAAAGTCTTTTTAAGCCATTAGTTGAAACATCAGAAAAAGAAGGAACAATGGAGAATATCTTATTCTGTGTGTATGTGCACACCTGCTCAAATAGGAACAAAGTTGATCTGGCAGCCAGGGAATAAACACACATTCATGCATGAGTGTGGGCTGCCCTATAAAAAGAAATACAACATAAGTGGGGCAAGAGATGCCCATAAACTAGGGAGAAGAGAAAAACCAAAAATGATACCTGTGGTTGGGAAGGTCTGTCTGAGAAAAGGAGGGCAGAAGAGTGGAAAAACTCTGTTCTAGAGCGGAAAAGACAGTCTCAGTACCTCCAAACGAGGTTCAAGGCAGAACAAGGAGCATTCTCTGGCCTTCTATCACCTTTTGAGTCGTGGTCCTGGATGCAACAGACGCATCACGGGAAGACGCATCACGGGAAGACGCATCATGGGAAGGCAGGCAGAGATGCCAACATGTAACTTTAGCTAACCCTTTTCCCCAAAAAAGACTGGAGAAAATAAAATATTTTGTTTATCTGTAAAGAAAAAAACCACAAGTTTTATCATAAAATGAGCTAGGAGTATGTCCCCTTCCTAAAACAATACTGTTCATTATTTCCTAATCTTCACTTTGGGTACAACTTCTATTTTCAATTCATACGTTAAACAGATTCGGGTAACCTCTCTTCAAAATTTAAATAATCTGAAAATCGATCAGTGTATCCCCTACTATTTTCCTACTACCAAAATTGATAGAATTCTTGTCTACCTTAGTATAGCAATCGTAGGATGTGTATTTGAAAACTCAAGACAGAATGAACAAGCTTTAAATCCATATATGATATGACATGTTCAGAATTAAAATTCCTAAAGAAAAACTAATGTCTAGGACTTAACACATGCTATGATGTTATAAAGTCGGTATGTTTAATTTGAGGCTCCACTTCGACCTCAGGATGGTTTGAATCCCACGCATCTTACCATCTCCTCCATACGTGCTCCGGTTCGACTCCCCAGGAGCAAGCCCATCGTGCTGAGAGAACAGAAAGTTAGTTAAACTTGGGGCAAGAAACGGCAACTCCGCTGATTCAAAAGGAACGGTTCAAGGTCCATTCCCCGACGGGAGGGTCGCGCAGGAAACGGAAAGCGAGTCCTGGACACAGCAGCTCCGTGACGTGTCGGCTGCAGGCGCGAGCGTGGGTTTATTCTGCAGCGGCGAAGCGGAGACCCCGGGAAGCTTCGCCCGCCCGCGCCCCGCGCCCCGCGCCGCGCCGGGGCGCACGGGGCTCACTTCTCCGCCCCTATTTAAGCAGCAACCCCAGCAGTCCCAGACGGAGTCTCCGGCGGGGGACGGTTCACCCCGGATCCCTTTCTTCAGCAGTGAGCGCCACCGCAGGCGGACCGAGAAGCAATCAGACACGACCGACCCTAAAGCGCATCGCCTTCTCCAGTGCCCAGACGCCCAGGTCAGGTCCCCGCCGTGCCGTCCCGGGGCCCATCCCCGCCCGAGAGGCACCCCTTCCCCGCCTTCTTCTGTCTCAGGACCCTCTTCCCTCGGCCTCCCCCGGGCTGTCAAAGGACTGGCTGCCCTCTGGGAAATACGCCGCACTCTCCAGCTTACTTTTCCCACTGAGGCCCCAGAAGTGGTTAAAAAAATAATAATAATCGCACGATCTTTACCGAAAGCTCAGGCCTGTGACCGGCCAGGGGAGGCTACAAAGCATCCCAGACCCGCACCCGGCCCCGCCGCAGGCTCCGCTGCCTCGCAGCTGCCTCCGCCGTCACAGGCGAGGGCGACGCCCGCGCTCGCTTTCAAACTGTCCCAACATGGCGCTGGCTTGCGGTGCGCACGCGCGGCGCTCGGGCGCGGGGCGAGGCGACTGGGGGCGCTGTGGGGCCGCCTCCTTCGCGATGGGGTTGGGAGAAAGTGCGGGTCAGGGCCTACGTCCGCTGCGCGGCTCCGCTACGCCCTCGCGGGCATCCTCTGCGCGGCTGCGTCGCGGTCAGGCTCGTCTTCCCGAGGCCGGCCGCGGGGCTGAGGGAGGGACTCGGCGGGGAAGGAGACTCGGTGCCGCTGGCTTACCGTCCTGTTGCTGCGAGCCAGCCCTGAGACTCCAGTCCCCGGGGAGCTCCACCATCCCCAGACGAGGCGTCGTCTCTGCCCGGAGTAGCCCCCCTACCACTTCTTGCCTCCCCGTCCCACCCAGCCAGCCCCTCGTACGCCAGGCAGATGCGGGACTGCAGGAGGAAGTCTGGCCAGGGTTGAGATTTAACTCTTTAGAGACCTTGATTTCCAGGGGAGAAGGGCAGTGACCCAACACGGACGGGGGACCCGGCCAGGCAACCCGGAAAAAGAGAGATTATACAAACAGATGTAAAGACCCACTAGCATGCGTGAACTTGTCTACAAGGCTGGGCAGGATGTGAGGTGGTAAATCAAAAAAGAAAACGATGCCAGCTCAATATTGGTTTGTGTTTATTTTCCACTGACCCTATGGGTGAAGATACCGTTGACCATTACTCCTGAATATGATCCAACTCATCCGATGTTACATCACCAGGTACTACAGCTGGGGTGGGTCTTCTGTTTGATCTTTTCACTCTTTCTTGCCTACTAAACTTTACCTTCCCTTTTCTGTTAGCAAGTGAGGAAGCCCAGAAGATCAAATTCAGTGTAGCGGTTCAGTTAAACATATCTGTTGTGGCAAGAAGTGTTAGTGATTTGAAAATGATAAGAGTACCTGCAAGAGTTCCAACAATCTGCAAAATTTCTAGTCACTCAATTAAGTAAGTTGCTGAGAGGAAATAAGATAGAACAAGGACAAACCCAGGGGAGTGATTACCCAAAGATTGTTAATGGCAAGACCTTTAAAAGTTATGTTTTTATTCCACGTTCCACCTAAGTGGCTTTTTAACCTATCTTTCCTTGAAGTAATGTCTTAAACTGTTCTTTTAATAAACAGTTTTTAAAGTTTTTGTATTATCTCTTTTGTCCATCTTGGGTCATATACAGGGAGCTTCAAAAGTTTGTGGAAACGTATATTATGGTAAAAACTATGCATAGATTTCAACATTTTTTTGCATCAAGATAAACTTACCTTTTAATTCTATTTTCCTAGATTTTTGAAGTCCCCTTCTACAACAAATGTTTCTTAGTGAAAATATGAAGTATGAATAAAAGACACTAAGTAGATACAAAGGAAATTAGCAAATGCAAGTGTACAAGGGAACTTCAAAATGTTGTGGAAAATGGAATTATAAGATAACAATAAATACAAATTCTGTTTCTCAACATAAGCACCATCAATTTTAAGACACTTTTGTTAGTAATAACACAAGCCCTTTAGTCCCTCCCTAAAGGGTCTTAGGAATTTAACTATGTCATTGCAGTGCTTTTTTATTTGATTAAATGAACAAAACGGGTGCCCTCTAAATATTTTTAAGATTAGAAAACAGAGGCCGGCGCCGCGGCTCACTAGGCTAATCCTCCGCCTAGCGGCGCCGGCACACCGGGTTCTAGTCCCGGTTGGGGCGCCGGATTCTGTCCCGGTTGCCCTTCTTCCAGGCCAGCCCTCTGCTGTGGCCAGGGAGTGCAGTGGAGGATGGCCCAGGTGCTTGGGCCCTGCACCCCATGGGAGACCAGGAAAAGCACCTGGCTCCTGGCTCCTGACATCGGATCAGCGCGGTGCGCCGGCCGCAGCGCACCGGCCGCGGCAGCCATTGGAGGGTGAACCAACAGCAAAGGAAGACCTTTCTCTCTGTCTCTCTCTCTCACTGTCCACTCTGCCTGTCAAAAAAAAAAAAAAAAAGATTAGAAAACAGAAGGAAGTCAGAAGGAGGAGCCAACTCAAGGCTATAAGTTGGATGCCTAATGATTTCCCATTAAAACCCTTGTAAAAATACCCTTGTAGCAGGAACATTATTATTCTGGAAAAGGCCTTTGCTAAAGAAGCTATTCTAGGCATTTTTCTGATAAAGCATTGGCTGACATTCTCAGAATGCTGGCAGATGTTATGACTCTTTGATCCTCCAGAAATTCAACAAAGTGCCTGACCATCCCAAAAAACTGTTGCTATGACTTTTGCTTTTAACTGGTCCACATTTGCTTTGACTGGACCACTTCTACCTATTGATGCTACTTCTTTGTCTTCAGGATCTTACTAACAAAGCCATGTTTCACCTCATGTTAGAATTTTTCAGTGAAGTGCTTCATGGTCTTTATCCCACTTGTTTCAACTTTTCATCGAAAGCTCTGCTGTTGTCTGTAGCTGAGACAGTACAACAGTTTAGGCACCTATCAAGCAGAAAGCTTGCTCTATTTTAATTTTGTATTAAGAATTGCGTAAACTGAGTCGATTGAGGTATCCATGGTGTTAGGTACTGTTCCTGTTGTTTGTCAGGCCTCATCAATTATAGTATGATCAAAATCATTTTTTTTCCTCACAAATTGACATGAACAAGCGCTTCTGCAGTCTTCATCTTTTTGTTTTAAAATTTTATTTATTTGAGAGGTAGCATTTTAGACAGAGAGAGAGACAGAGAGAAAGGTCTTCCACCCACTGATTCATTCCCCAAATGGCTGCAACAGTCGGAGCTGCACCGAAGCCAGGAACCTGGAGCCTCTTCTGCATCTTCGTCTTTAACATTATTTCATCCCTTCTTCAAGTATGTTATCTGTCCATTTGTAAACTGCTCATTTATTTTGGCAAATGTTCCCATAAACTTTTTTTAAAGTACCAGTGAGTTCACTATTCTTGGAAGTTTGATCTTGCTTCAGTTTTAGCAGGATTGATTTGATAGAGGCTCTTTCCAAATTAATGTCCTATTCTGTAGTGCCTCACACTAACTCCTCTTCAGACATGTTAAGACTAGTTAGTTACTCCTTGTTTATTTGGTGCAGAGAAATTTTGAAATCCATGTATTATTTTTTCATAGCATACATTTTCCGTGAATATTTTGAGGACTCTTTACAATGATATAATTAATGAATCAAAATAATTCCACTTTATTCTTTCACAGGTTAAGAGATATGGAGATTTCCATGAGGATCTGGAGACGACTCCCAGTGGTCACTGAAATTTTGGATTAGGTTTGTTAGAAAAGGTAAAGAAACAAGAACTTTACTAGGAAAGAGGAGATGATAATAGTGTACTAAAGTTTTTCAAATGTAGATTGTCAACTTGGTGTTGTACTTGCTGGAGAATTAAATCTAAATAAGAGAAAACATAATTGTGATCCAACCTGAAGAATTTTAGATATCAAGGGAAGAAATGTCCTAATAATTAAACTTGAAGAAGGTTTATTGAGATGCTTCAGGAAAAAACTCTTTTGAGTTTTTTTAAATGAAGGATTTGTCTGTTAAAAGAAAAAAACTAACATTCTGATTACTTAGAATAGAGCCTCACACTATTTCAAGCACTTTTACATACGTTAACTCATTTAAATTTCCTAACAACTCTAAGATAGGTATTTACCCATTCTATACATATGAAAATTGAAGTTCAAAAGTTAAGCAGTTTACACAAAATAATATATCCGGTGGTGAGTGGCAGGGTTTGAATCCCATTGGGTAATGTTTGCACATTCTTTCTACCATATATACCAGCTTCTCCTAACTGAAAACTGACACTAGGCTAAAGAGCCCATAACACTGTAGCTTCCAGAACTCATTCACAGCAGAAGCAGTTTCTGATGCAACTGTCTTTGCTAAACCTACCCACAACACCTACCTTAGTCCCTTTGGGCTGCTCCAAGAAAGTACTGAACTATAGGAATTCATTTCTCACAAATCTGGAAGCTGGAAGTCCAAGATCAGGGTGGCATTATTGTTGGGTTCTGGTGAGGACCCTCTTCCGGAATACAGACTGCTAACTTCTGGCTCCACCAGACTTGGTGGGAGGGGAAAATGAGCAGGCACATCCATTCATGAGGGCTCTATCCTCATGACCTAATCACCTCCCAAGGGGCTCTACCTCCTCATATTTTTTTTTTTTTTTTTTTTTTTGGACAGGCAGAGTGGATAGTGAGAGAGAGAGACAGAGAGAAAGGTCTTCCTTTTGCCGTTGGTTCACCCTCCAATGGCCACCATGGCTGGCGCGCTGCTGCCGGCACACTGTGCCGATCCGAAGGCAGGAGCCAGGTGCTTCTGGTCTCCCATGGGGTGCAGGGCCCAAGCACTTGGGCCATCCTCCACTGCACTCCCGGGCCACAGCAGAGAGCTGGCCTGGAAGAGGGGCAACCGGGAAAGAATCCGGCGCCCCGACCGGGACTAGAACCCTGTGTTCCGGCACCGCAAGGCGGAGGATTAGCCTAGTGAGCCGCAGCGCCGGCCTCTACCTCCTCATATCATCACCTCAGAGGTTAAGATTTCAAGATAGGAATTTTAGGGAGAAAAAAATATTGAATCCACTGTTCTACCTTGCTTGAAATGGAGTTAATTTGAACTTGTTTCTCTCTGAGGAGGTGACATTTAAGCAAAGTCACCAATGAACAAAGTCAGTCATGTGAACACATTGGAGAAGGATGTTCCCAGCAGAAGGAACAGCAAGTGCAAAGACCTGAGTTAAGAAGTCACTTGGTTATATTTGAGGAACAATCAAAAGTTAATTTGATTGGAGCTGAGTGGACAAGAAAATCAGTGGTAGTAGGTATGTTTAAAGGGGAAGCCAGAGGTCAGATCATATACTGCTAATGCCGCTCACTCTAAAAAGATGGTTTCCCAAGTATATGTGATCCTTTCCAAGAGAAAGGAAGCATGATTAAGCTGTTTGGCACAATAATGACTTATCGACTAGCATGTGCCAGGAGCTGGAGTAGGATATTTAAGTGCATTATCTCCCTTAATCTGCACGAGTTCTATATCTTGAAGAAAATGGGGAAATAGTAATATTAAAGTAACATGATTCAAGTAATAAGTGGCAGAGGGAGGATTTGACCCAGGTCTCTTTGATTCCAAAGTCTGCCTTTTTTCATTTTACCGTATTTTCTTATTTAGAAGACTGAATAAGGAGAAAGAGGTTCATGTGTGCATATAACCAATAAGTAGTTATTATTCATTGCTGTGTGACAGACACTGTAGAATAGTGTTAAAATATAATATAGCATTTTTAAAGTGTTTACATGATTACATTCTCACCAGTTATTTGTTTTTAAAACTTTACAGATAGATGGACTATAAGGCAATTGCCCAACAAACTGCCCAAGAAGTTTTAGGTTACAGTCAAGATATATCGGGCTGGAAAGTGGTTAAAACTTCAGTAAGAAAACAAGTTAAATGTTTCCAGAGTTTGTTTTTCAATGAGAAACAATTCCTTGTGCATTTATTTAAAATATTTCTTTTACAAACCAAAAAAAATCTTTTTTGCTTTTTTTTTTCATTTTAATTTTTCTATACCTGACAGCTAATTTATCTGTGAATTTTTATTCCCCTTTGAGAAAAAGATAACTGTTTCCAGCAAGACTTCTAGAAGATTCCTGGGAAATCTGTGAGTACAATTTTCTATTTACAATCAGTTTTTAAATTCAAAGATATTAACATATCTGGAATTCAATGCTTGTTTCATTAACTGTAACAAACTATTCATTAGTAATAAGGAAATAAAAATTATTAAGTCCCTAGGCTGAAATGTAATATTTTTGGGTTTTTTTGTGTGTTTGTGTTTTAAAGATTTATTTATTTATTTGAAAGAGATACACAGAGAAAGAGAGAAAGGTCTTTCATCTGCAGATTCACTCCCCATTTGGCCGCAACAGCCTGAGTTGCGCCGATTCGAGGCCAGGAGTCAGTCTCCATGTGGGTGCCGGGGCCCAAGATCTTGGGTCATCTTCTGCCGCTTTCTGAGCCCATAGCAGAGAGCTGGCTCAGAAGTGGAACAGCCCAGACTTGAACCAGAGCCCATATGGGATGCTGGCACTGCAGGTGGTGGCTTTATCCACTATGCCACAGTGCCGGCCCCTGAAATGTAATATTTTTTGAAAAAAATATTTATTTATTTACTTGAAAATCAGAGATAAACCAAGAGAGGGAAAGATATCTTCCATCCACTGGTTCACTCTCCAGATGGCTGCGATAGCCAGTGCTGCGTGAGGTCAAAGCTAAGAGACAGGAGCATCCTCCAGGTTTTCCACCTGGCGGCGGGGGCCCAAATACTTGGGCCATCTTACCACTTTTCCCAGGCCATTAGCAAGGAGCTGAATCAGAAGTGAAGCATCCAGGACATAAACTAGCACCCATATGGGATGCCAGCAAATCAGGCAGTGGCTTTACCTGCTATGCTGGCCCCTGAAATATAATGTTAATCAATTACAGCAACTATGTGCCACCTGATCATTTATATTCAACTTGAAAGCAATCATAAAAAAAACTCTCCTGGTGAATAATTTACTGCAATAAGAAAGTTCCAATTTAAGAAATAATAACTATAAAAGCCAGTTTGGTACTGTGTGAACAGTAGTGTTTTACGATCTACTTATTTATTTTTTAAAGCCAGAGACAAAAAGAAATATACAGGCAGAGATCAAATACTTTCAGGGCTAGGTCAGGAACTCTAGCAGCATGTCCCACACAGGTGGAAGGGACCCAGCTATTTAATCCATCACCTACTGCATCCAAAGATGTGCTTTAGCAAGAAGTGGGAAACCATACCCAAGCCAAGACTTGGACCAAGGCATTACGATATTGGATGTGGGTGTCCCATGAAGCATCTTAACTGCTAAGCCAAACACCTGCCCAAATTTTGTTTTTTTAAGCCCCTCACCTTTCTGCTAAATGAGTCACTAAATATTTGTTTTCCTCATTTTATTTCTCTTACTGATAAATGTGATTTTTTTCTTGAAGATGCTTTTATGAACCCTATTATTTGAAATATCTATTTCAAGTAATATTCAAAATATGTACTTTAAATAATAAAGGAGATTATGCTATTTTAAGTGTTATTTGCTAGAATTGTTTATTTATTGCTCATGATATCACACCAGTGCCATCAGCTCATTGTATTATTGAAGAGACCAAATTATACTCAACTCCTTTTCTTTTGGAGTTCACTCCTTCTTTCAACTACCCCATTTTGTGTTTTTTTAATCTAAAATTTAGCTATCTTATACATGAGTTCATTTTTTTTTTTACTGTTGGACAAAGCTTGTATGACTTCTTCCATTTATTTTAAGAATTATTAGGAAAATAATTCCTACCTTTTTTGCCTAAATAATTAATGAATCTGGTAGTAACATTTTAAAACCAAACCAGGGAGAGTGGGTACAATAGAGTCCAAGTACACTGTGAGAATAGACTTATAGATAAGGTGGCTTTCAGTAACTTAAAGATCAGACTAGTGTAGACAGCCACTTCTACATCAAGAAAAACTTGGAAGTTATTCATTCTGCAAATACTTATTGAGTATTTATATGCAACATATGATACACAATGCCTAGGGCCATTCAAAGAATAACCTCCCTAAAGCTGTTTTAATGCTTAACTAAAACCTTTTACCAGAGATGCTTTACTCTTAATGTAAAACTAAACAAAGAAATAATTCGAACTTTTTGCTCTCACATTTTGAGTGAAATTTGTATATACTGTATGCTGGGTATCTATTGGTATACAGCAGATTACCCAATAACTTACCGGCGTAATCATTTATCATATTATGGTTTCTGTGGGTTGGATCTAGGCACAGCTTCACTTGGTGCCTCTGGCTCACGGAATCTCACAGTGCTCCGGCTGGAGCTTAGGTCTCCTCTGAGGCTCAATGGAGGGAAACTGCCTCTGAGCTCTGTCACAGCTGTCAGCATGATCCAGTTCCTCATGGCCTTACTAGATCAAAGGCCTCAGTTCTTGAGGACTCTTGGCTAGAACCTTCTTTAGTTTCTTGATGTGTGAGCCTCTTTATAGCACTTCACAACATGGCAGTTTACTTACCTCAGGATGAGGGGTCCAGGAAACAGCAAGAGAAAGAAAGATCAAGCAAGTCAGAAGCCGTCTTTCTGCAAACTGATCTCCAAGTGCTACCCCGTAACTTTTGCAGTCTTTTGCTGAGTAGCAGTGAATGACTAGATGCACTCATGACCCAGAGGAGATTACACAGCACGTCAGTACCATCTGGTGGAGTGTATTAGGGCCCATTTAAAAGGCTATCTGCTGCACATTGACTTTGGCAAAGTTTTTTTAAATTCTGTTTTATAGTTAAGCTATGGATCCATAAATGTCAAACATAGTTTCAGAATTAAGATTGATAAAAAGTACATAAAACTCAATTTTGCATGCATGCTTTCTCAGGCACAACACAACCCACTGATTCTTCCACATTTTTCACATTTATGTGTAGAAAGAGAGTATGATTGAAGCAGTTTGTATTCATCAAATGTACTTATTCACTTTTGTTTTTTACTCAAGGAAGGTTTTATTTCTTTTAAGGAATATATTAATACATTAGATCCTCAGGGTCACAGCAAATGCATAGTAATTCCTACAACAAACTTTTCATCAATTTGCATGCTAATGTGATAGTAATACAAAGAGAACAATTCGATGTAATTCATAGATACAATTCTAAGAATATAATATTTCCCTCACCTCACCTCCCTCTTTCTTTCTTTTTCAAATTTTAAGGTAATATTCTAATTTATATATTTTTAATTTATATTATATTCAATTAATGCTCCACTAATAAATAAAGAGCTCAACAAGTAAAAAATAAAAATATCTTAGTTCATTGGGGATCTAGGCAAGGGCTGTAAATAATAATCAAATGAAAATATGTCTATTTCATACATATACAATAAATCATTTAAACTATAGTAGTTTATTTATATTAACTACCACAAATAAGAGAAAACTTGTATTTTTCTTTCTGGGTCTGGCTTATTTCACTTAGCATAATGATATCCAGTTTTATCCTTTTTTTTCTTTTTGCAAATGTCAGAAATGTATTCTTTTTTATGACGGAGTAGTATTTCTTCCTGTATATATATATATATCACATTTTATTTATCCAGTTATCAGTTGATGAACATCTAGGTTGGTTCTATATCTTAAGTATTGTAAATTGAGATGCTATAAACATGGGAGTGCAGGTAACTCTTTCATATACTACTTTCATTCCTTTGAATATATTCTCAGGAGTAGGATAGCTGGTTCACATGGTAGATCTATTTGTAGTTTTCTGAGGACTCTTCATACTGTCTTCTATAATGGTTAGACCAGTTTACATCCCCACCAACTGTGTATTAGGATTTTCACCAGCATTTATTATTTTTTTGATTTTTGAATGATAATCATTCTAACAGGGGTGAGGTGAAACCTTATTATGGTTTTTATTTGCATTCCCCTGATGACTAATGATCCTGAGCATTTTTTCACATGTCTGTCGGCCATTTTATTTCATTCTTTGTAGAATACCTGTACATATCCTTTGCACATGTCTTTTTTTTTTTTTTTTTACATTTTAAGCTTTTATTCAGTGAGAAAGATGCATGGGAGAGTGAGGTCCCTGTCTAAAGGAGAGAGGTAAATCTGTGTTCATACCGAGTACCAGGAACCAGCCCTGTGGAGGAGCATCTAGGCCAGGAAGCATGGGGTGGGTGGCCCAAGGGCCACATGCCCAGAAGGTGCAGGGCTGCAGCCAGCCCCCTACTGCTCTATTTATTACATGATAGGATTTCAATTTTTTTTAATTCATTAAGACTGCTTTATGGCCTAGTGTATGATCTATCCTAGAGGATTTTCCATGCACGGATGAAAAGAATGTGTATTCTGCATTTGTGAGATGAAATATTCTATATGCATGTATTGGGTCTATATCTGTAGTGTAGATTAGTTCTGATATTTATTGAGTTTTTGTCTGCTTGATCTGTCCAGTGATGAAAGTGGGGTGTTGAAGTCCCCCATTATTATTATACTGGGTTATGTCTCCCTTTAGATCCATTGACATTTGTGTTATAAACTGGATGCCCTGGCATTGGGTGCATGTATATTTACTATAGTCATGTGTTCTTGTTAAATGATCTCTTAATTATAATGACCTCCTTTGTCTCTTTTAACCATTTTTGTCTTCAATTCCATTTTTGTCTGATATGAGAATAGCTATTTCTACTATGTTTTGATTACCATTTCATTGAATATCTTTTTCCATCCTTTCACTTTGAGTCTGTGTGTATCTTTATTGGTAAAGTATGTTTCTTATAGGCTGCATATAGGTAGATCTTGTTTTTTCAGCCTTTCAATCAGTCTGTATCTTCTAATTGGTAAATTTAGTTCATTTACATTCATGGTTCTTATTGGTAAGACATGACCTGGTCCTGCCATTTTTCCATGAATATTCCTATTGTTTATTTTCAGTCTCCCTTGTTCTGTTAACAGGAGGTTGTGTGCCTTCACATTCTCTCATCATGCTGAATGTCTTTTTCTGTTTCTGTGTGTAGTACATCCTTAAGTATCATTTGTAAGGCTGGCCTGATGGTGACAAATTCTTTCAATTTTTTCTTGTCTTTAAAGATCTTTATTTCACCTTCATTTATGAATGAGAGCTTCACTGGGTAAAATATTCTGGGTTGGCAATTTTTTTTCTTTTTGGACTTGGATGACATCTCTTGGTTCTCTCTTGTCCCATGGAGTTTCTGTTGAGAAATATGCTAATCTTAGGGCAGATCCTTTAAAGGTGACATTTTTAAGGAGGCATTTAAAGGTGGCATTTCTGTCTTGCATACCTTAAGATATTCTTTTGATGTTTTACTTTTAAAGTTTGACTGTAATGTGTCGTGAGGAAATAGTCAAATCATTCCTATTTGGGGTTCTATGTGTTTCCTGTATTTCAATGTACACATATTCTAAATATATGCATATATATATGTATGTATATAAATATATGCACATATAATCTAAATTGGAGATTGTTTTCTGCTGTCCATTCACAGAATAAGTTTTCTCAACCATTCTATTTTTACATACCTTTGGAAGTCATAAGACATATGTATTTGGTTATTTGATTGTATCCCATAGATCCCAAATACTGTTTTCAGTCTTTCTAATTTTTTTATTTTTCTTTCATTTATTTTGTCTGACCTATTTCAAAAGGTGTAGCACCTCTGGCTACAGTCAGTAGGGGGAGAGAATGTTGGAACTGGCAATTCTCTGTGCCAAGATGAACCAGCTGATTCATGGCCTAGAGTGAGTTCATGATGCCTGCAAACCCACCCAGACACATGCACCATTCAAAATACCAACCCACTTTCTGGTATATCCACTGAGCCTTCTGTGAGATCTGTCCAAGGACATGGAGAACCCTGAGTTTCTACAGTCGGACCACACAAACATGAACTCAGCTTGGAGGCCTGCGCCCAGGACTCTGACAGCCACGGGGTGCAGTGTGTCCTCTCTCTGCCCTGTGAGTTACCCCATCCCCTGGAGGAGCTGCCATGATTCCCAGGGTAAGGACAGAGATGTCTGCAGCTCTTCAGAACCTTGATACTGCTGCTTTTGAGGGTAGGGGAAGTACAGTAGCTGCTCAGGACCGTGACAGTGCCCCAGGCTGGACTCAAAGAACAATGAAAGTCTCCCTTAGCCAGAGCCACCAGTGGTGTAGGCTCTGACAGCCTCCTGTCACCTCAGCTGGGTGCCAGCCATAAAGATGCAGGAGTTACTGGTGGTTTGCAGCCAGCAGCTGTTGTGTCCGTACTTGTTCCTCACTGCTCCACAGAATCTCTGTTCTGTTCTTCCATCTCCACTGAAAATTTCTCTCAATCAGTTCATGAGAACATGCTTCTTTGTTTTTCTGGAATCTCTGGCTACAGGCAGTACAACTTCTCCCTATTCAGCCATCTTGGATATCTCAAATTTACTTATTCTCTATCAGTTATGGCATGTATTTAGGTTCCACAAGGAAACCAAGCTGAACATGTTGGTCAGGTTTGTCTGCTTCATTTAAAACTTTTCCTTCCCCAGTCTAGAGTCCTAAGCTGCTGAACTCAGGACCCTGGAATTCAATTTAGATCTCCAGGGGCCAGTACTGTAGCATAGCGAGTTAAGCTGCCACCTGCCGCACCAGCATCCCATATGGAGGTCATTTCAATCTCGGCTGCTCCATTTCTGATCCAGCTCCCTGCTGATGTGCCTGGGAAAGCAGCAGAAGATGGCACAAGCACTTGGACCCTTGCCCCCATGTGGGAGATCTTGGATGATGCTTTGGCTTTGGCTTGACTCAGCCCTGGCCATTGAGGCCACTTGGGGAATAACCAGTGGATGGAAGCTTGTGCTCTCTTGCCTTCTCTCTGTCTGTGCATCTGCCTCTCTCTAACTGTGCTTCCTTTTTTAAAGATTCATTCATTCATTCATTCATCCATTCATTTGAAAGGCAGAGTTACGGAGAGGCAGAGTCAGAGAAAGAGAGAGAGGTCCTCCATCCACCGGTTCACTCCCCACATGGTTGCCACAGCGGGAGCTGTGCTGATCTGAAGACAGGAGCCCCTTCTGGGCCTCCCAAACAGGTGCAGGGTCCCAAGGATTTGGGCCATCCTCCACCACTTTGCTAGGGCATAGCAGAGAGCTGATTCGGAAGTGGAGCAGCTGAAACTTGAATTGGCACCTATATGGGATGCT
Organism: Oryctolagus cuniculus; assembly: GCF_051225735.1. Taxonomy (NCBI): domain Eukaryota; kingdom Metazoa; phylum Chordata; class Mammalia; order Lagomorpha; family Leporidae; genus Oryctolagus; species Oryctolagus cuniculus. Next base: position 24,167,710 of record NC_142876.1, read on the forward strand.
GGCACTGCAGGTAGCAGCTTTACCCACTATGCCACAGTGCTGGCCTGATAAATAGATCTATAAAAAAAAAAAAAGTTTGTCAACTTCAAGACACCTTTGTAAGTTGTGGTATCAGCCATTTAGTCCATTCCTAAGGGTCCTGGGAACTTAACCATGTCAGGGCAGTCCATTTTACTTCGTGTATGATTAGCAGGGAAAAAAGCGAGGTGTGCATTAAAGAATTTTTAAGATTAGAAAATAAAAAGCTGTCAGAAGGAACCAAATCAGGGCTAAAAGGTGGATGCCTAATCATTTCCCATCAAAACCTTTGTAAAACTACTGTGTTGGGCCCAGCATTGTGGTGCAGGGGGTTAAGCCACCACGTCAGATGCTATCCTCCCATATCAGTTATGATTTGAGTCTTGGCTACTCCTCTTATCCAGCTTCCTGCTAATGTGCCTGGGAAGGCAGTGAAGGATGGTCCAAGTATTTGGACTCCTGCCACCCACACAGGAGACCAAATGGAGTTCCTGGCTCCTGGATTCAGTCTGGCCTAGCCCTGGAAATGGGAAGTGAACCAGCAGATGAATGATAATCTCTATTTCTATTTGTGTGTATGTGTATGTATATGGTGGGATGTTTTGCCTTTCAAATAAATAAATATACCTTAAAATAAACTACTCTTGGTTCTTCAGGGAAATCAGCAAAACATGTCATGGTAGAGAAGGACACTCTTATAAAGAAATTTTACTGGGCCTTTTTCTAATAAAGCTTTGGCTACCTTTCCCAAAACACTCCTAGTGAGGAGATGTTAGCTCTCTTTGACCCTTCAGAAAATCAACAAGCAAATTTCCTTGATCATCCTAAAGAACTGTTGCCACACCTTTGCTCTTGACAGGTCTGCTTTTGCTTTAACGGGACCACTTCTTCCTCTTGGTAGCCATTGCTTTGATTATGCTTTTTCTTCAGGATCTTACTAGTAAATCCATGTTTCATCTCCTATTACAATTTTTCAAAGAAATGCTTCAAGATCTTTATCCTACTTGTTTAAAATTTCCATTTAAAGCCCTACTCTGTCTATAGCTGAGCTGGTTCCAACAGTTTTGGCACCCATCAAGCAAGTTGAGAATTTGGTCGACTTTGATTTTTCTCTCAGAATTGTGTAAGCTGTGTCATTTGAGATATCTGTGGTGTTGGCTATTGTTTCTGCTGTTGATCCTCATTTCTCTTCATTTAGGGCATGTACAAGTTTAATTTTTGATGTGGATGATCTGCCACTGTTGTCTTCATCTTCAACTTCATCTTGTAAACTGTTGGTTTCTTTTGAGCATTGTCCCCATAAACTTCTTGTAAAGCATCAGTAAATTCACTATTCCTGAACCCAGGTACTGGTTCGAGTCCCTGCTGCTTCACTACCAATCTGGCTCTCTGCTGTAGCCTGGGAAAGCAGTGGAAGATGGGCCAAGTCCCTGGGCCTTTGCACCCATGTGGGAGACCCAGAAGGGACTCCTGGCTCCTGGCTTTGGATCAGCACAGCTCTAGCCATTTGCAGCCATCTGGAGAGTGGACCAGCGGATGGAAGGCCTCTCTCTCTCTCTCTCTTTCTCTGCCTCTGCCTCTCTGTACCTCTGCCTTTAAAATAAATAAGTAAATAAATCTTAAAAAAAAAAAAAGAAAGGATATCTTAGAGAAGACATAGAGTTATAAATCATAATGGAAATCATGAAAACCATAATGGAAATACTGGTCAGTTTGACTACATTAAAACAAAACACTCTGTACCACAAGAAAAAAAGGAAAAATGAAAAATAGACTTGATTAAGAAAAACAATTTGAAATGTAAATAATAATTAACAAAGGACTTTAATAAAAAATCTAGAAACTTTCAGTATTAAACTGCATTTAAAATAAATGCACAAGTATAGCTATCCATATTCTTAAATCTTTAAAACAAGATACTGAGGGGCCGGTGCTGTGGTGCAGTGGGTTAACACCCTGGCCTGAAGCACCAGCATCCCATATGGGCGCTGGTTTGAGACCCAGCAGCTCCACTTCCAATCCAGCTTTCCATGATGGTCTGGGAAAGCAGTACAAGATGGCCCAAGTCCTTGGGCTCCTGCACCGCGTGGGAGAGCCGGAAGAAGTTCCTGGCTCCTGGCTTCAGACTGGCACAGCTCTGGCCATTGCAGCCAATTGGGGAGTGAACCATCTGATGGAAGACCTCTCTCTCTCTGTCTGCCTCTCCTCTCTCTGTGTAACTCTGAATTTCAAATAAATAAATAAATCTTTTAAAAAAAGATACTGAATACAAAAGTAAATGCTGTATATTGTGTGATATGCCATTTATATATAAAAGTGAAACTTAACTAGCAAAATACAACAAATAAAATAATTAATGCCTAAATAACCTCCATCTTTCAAGAGCTTCAACACCATATTCCCCTTCTTACCTTTCATAGTCTTGTCTAGCTCTTCAACATTTAACATATTATGTAGTAAGTGATTTATATGCTAACATCATCTGTCTTTGCATGTGGTCTGTTTTTCATAACATTTTAATTAAGTTAATGTTAGTTTTAATATGTAGTTCTATTCCTCCATCTTTCAGTAAAGTGAAGGCTATGGAGTTGAGATTTTACAGTTACTAACTTCCTTGTCTTGACTGTCGAGGAACAGTTTCCTTTTTTGTTTTTGTTTTTTCATTTTTTTCATACTATTTGTTGAAGTCTTTACTTAACATAGAGTTAATCATATGTGTATAAAATCAATTGAAAATAGATCTCAGTAAAAAATAAGAGTGGGAATAAAAGAGGGAGGAGGAAGTTTGAATAAGCTTCTTATTCCAGTCTCTCTTTCCCCACCCTCAGGAACTTCTAAGATGTATGCTCTGGCCACTGCTCCAGGGTGGGGCAAGAGTCCAGGGTGACACCCAAGTTGGGCAAAAACACTAAATTTTTTTTAAAAAGATACGCAGTTTGGCCGGCGCCATGGCTCACTAGGCTAATCCTCCGCCTGTGGTGCCGGTACCCCGGGTTCTAGCCCCGGTTGGGGCTCCGGATTCTGTCCTGGTTGTCCCTCTTCCAGGCCAGCTCTCTGCTGTGGCCCGGGAGTGCAGTGGAGGATGGCCCAAGTGCTTGGGCCCTGCACCCGCATGGGAGACCAGGAGGAAGCACCTGGCTCCTGGCTTTGGATCGGCGCAATGCACCGGCCATGGCGGCCATTTGGGAGGTAAACCAACAGAAGGAAGACCTTTCTCTTTGTCTCTCTCACTAACTCTGCCTGTCAAAAAAAAAAAAAAGATACACAGTTAATGTTTGTAATTCAGTCAGTAAAAAAAAAACTTAAAAGTCTAGGGACAGTCATTGGCAGAAATTACAATGAGAGCACTTCAAAAAGTGTATGGAAAATGCAGTTAAAAGATGTTAGTTTTGGTGCTAAAATATTTTAAATCCTTGCAGAGTTTTTTTTAAAGATAGGCTTATTTATTTATTTATTTACTCATTTATTTATTTATTTGAAAGGCAGAATTAGAGAGAGGTTCATCCTCCAAATGGCTGCCATGGAGTTTATCTGGGTCTCCCAATTGGGTGCAAGGGCCCATGCACTTGGGCCATCTTCTGCTGCTTTCTCATGCACTTTAGCAGGGAGCTGGATCAGAAGTGGAACAGCTAGGACTTCAACTGGCACCCATAAAGGATGCCAGCATCACAGACAGTGGCTTTACCTGCTATACCACAACACGAGGCCTCACATAGTTTTTTCTTAATACATGTTTTCCATGAACTTTATGAAGACTCCTTGTATAATGAATAACTGCTTTATGTAAGATACCTAATTAGGTGGTAGTTAGAAATATAAAAAGCTTAAGAACTCATACTTCTTCACTCCCCAGTTGGCCCTAACAGCCAATGCTGGGTCAGGCCGAAGCCATGAGCTTCATCTGGGTCTACCGTATGATGGCAGAGGCCCATCTGCTGCTGCTTTTCCCAAGCCATTAGCAGGAACTGGATCCAAAGTGGAGCAGCTGGGACATAAACTGGCACCCAGTTGGGATGCCAGGAGCTGCAGCTTTAAATCCACTAAGCCATGACACAGCCCCGTGAACTTAAATTTTAACTGTTTATTTGCAACTTCTTTTTTTAGGTTTTCTCACTGTCTTGTAGAGAGCTTAATAATAGGCTTTTAAAAATTTGTGGACCTAATGGAAACAAACCTTAAATTAAGGAAATTAAGAATTGAGCCTTTGGGGCCGGCGCTGTAGCAGAAGCCCCTGGCTCCTGGCTTTGGATCAGCCCAGCACTGGCTGCTGAGGCCATTTGGGGAGTGAGCCAATGGACAGAAGACCTCTCTCTGTCTCTCCCTCTCTTTGTCTGTAACTCTGCCTCTGAAATAAATAAATAAAATCTTAAAAAAAAAATTGGAGCCATAAGATACTCCATAACCTTCGTAAGAAGCATAAACTTCTTAATGGCTTTTAGATTATGCTAAACACAGCAGGTAAACGTTTAGTGAAATGATTTTTAAGATAATCCTAAATAAAAACACCTCTTTTACAAAAACAACTATAGAAACATTATAAACAAAATTTGTAGGAAAATGAATTTTGATATAATATAAATTACTGCAATGCATGTTTAAACTAGGCTACTTTCAATTGAATATTAGTGTACTGAATGCAGATATTACATTCAGGTTTTCTTCACTGTTATTTACTTGAATATTTGTGCTTTGACAGCATTGTTTTCAGCTTAGGTTAAACTTGTTTTGAATTTTTTTCATTTTATTAGGTATCGTATTGAAGGGATAATTCCAGAATCAACAACTAAACTATCTGATTTCCTCTACCAACCTGGAAACAGAGTTACATGGGATAAATCATTGAAAGTGTACAATATGGTACACAGGATAGATTCGGTAATACATTGTTTAACATTATTCTTTTACTGTATTGATATATTTTTAGTTTTATATCTTAGTGTGTTGAGTTTATTAAAACTATATTATATAGACAGTTAAGTATTTTGTGGATTCAACTTGAGTTGAACTCTTTATAAAAAGTCTTAGAACTTCCCTCTTTATGCATCAAGGTTTCAATTCCAATTAGCTTTATTCTGTTTGTAAATGCATAGCGCATTCTGAATCTGGTAAGCTGTCATACTGTCCCACCTTTTGTTAGGAGAGAATGAACTCCCAGGTGTGGAAAACAAATATTAAGCATGCCTTGTTGATGGGAAATTAGTAGATTTATCTTAGTCATTTTACATTAAAAAATGGGAACAACACAGACACAAATGTAGGGACTTTAAAACAAACAATAGGGCCAGCGCTGCGGCTCCATAGGCTAAACCTCTGCCTGAGGCGCCGCCACACCGGATTCTGTCCCGGTTGCCCCTCTTCCAGTCCAGCTCTCTGCTGTGCCCCCAGGAGTGCAGTGGAGGATGGCCCAAGTCCTTGGGCCCTACACCCACATGGGAGACCAGGAGAAGCACCTGGTTCCTGGTTTCGGATCAGCGCTGCGCACCGGCTGCAGTGGCCATTGGGGGGTGAACCAACGGAAAAAAAAGGAAGACTTTTCTCTCTCTCTCACTGTCCACTCTGCCTGTCAAAATAAATAAATAAATAAATAAATAAAGCATTTAAGATTCAGGAAAAAATAAAAAGCCAGAAAATAATGTATAGAAAGTTGTGGTTTATGTACATTTTCAAATATATTATCTCAGTTAAATCAACGTGAAGAGAGAAAATAAAACAAGAAAAGAAAATATAGGTAATTGGAATAGAAAGTTGAAGACATGTAAGAAAAAGGAAGACAGAGTGAGGGAGGCAAGTAAGGTTTAGAAAAGGAGAGAAGATCAACATGGAGTGAGGATGGAGGGAAAGTGCAGGAGACCACAGTGAGTGAAATGAGAGAGGAGAAAACACACATGATAAAAAGAGACAGAAATACAGAAAAGAAAGTAGGGTAGGGGCTTCTGAAATTGGTAAAGTACACTATTGATCTTTCATCCATGGAGGCTGCTAGAAAAATAACTACCTGGAAGAGGTGATCATTCTCTTGTAATATTTTAAAATTTATTCTCCATGTGTCATTTTTTTGTATTTTTTCCCTCTTACAAATTTTTTTGGTGGGAGAATCCTGACCTTGTTCCTGACCAGTCCCAGACAGATGTTTGTTGTTTTGACTAATTAGTTCATTCCATAAATACATTTGAGCTCCAACTGTGAACTATGAACTGTTTCAAACCCCAGGGATGTATAAGGGAACAGGGAAGAGCCTAAATTCTGGTCAGATGTAATAGACAAGTAGACACTTTTTAAAAAATAGCAGATAGACGGCCGGCGCCGTGGCTCACTAGGCTAATCCTCCGCCTTGCGGCGCCGGCACACCGGGTTCTAGTCCCGGTCGGGGCACTGGATTCTGTCCCGGTTGCCCCTCTTCCAGGCCAGCTCTCTGCTGTGGCCAGGGAGTGCAGTGGAGGATGGCCCAAGTACTTGGGCCCTGCAACCCATGGGAGACCAGGAGAAGCACCTGGCTCCTGCCATCGGATCAGCATGGTGCACCGGCCCCAGCGGCCATTGGAGGGTGAACCAACGGCAAAAAAAAAAAAAAAAAAAAAAAAGGAAGGCCTTTCTCTCTGTCTCTCACTGTCCACTCTACCTGCCAAAAAAAAAAAAAAATAGCAGATAGATTCATAGGTATTATGAAGGCTGTGATAGGTAAGAATTCGTATTTGGAAGGATAATATTCATGTAAAGTCAATGAATGGAGAGTCTAACCAGCGAAAGCCTCTGTGAATGTGAGATAAATAAGTTGAAACCTGAATAACATAATGAAGGTGAGGGAGGCACACATGCAAAGATCCAGGAGAGAGTAGAGGAGGATTACCACCTCTGGTATTAAGGGCGTGGACAACCATATAACACCTGATGCTGGATAAATGAGATGGACAGCAGTTCATTAGTCACTGATCATAGGCCTGCAGAGGAGAACACACAATGCCACACAGAGCCACAGGAGAACAGAGTGAATATGCAGGGGCTGCAGGATGCAGGCTTTCTAGTGTCACAAGACTCCTGGTTCCCATAGGAGGATGTAATAGACCTTTCTGGATAATTCTGCAGGCCAACAGGGAACTGTGAAAGCCATTCAATAAGGATGCATAGATTGTGCTGGGTTGTTTGGGTAGGTGATCTTAGCTACAGGAAAAGAGCAACCGAGAACTTGAAGTTGGCGCTTCACAACCCTCCCAGTTTCACCAGATATCAAACAGCAGATGATGATGGTCTTTAATTTTAGGCATTGCACCACGATGTAGTAAATCAATGTGTTTTTCAGAATAAATTACCTGACCAATGTGAAGTGGAAATGGTATTGTGCTGGTAATCAGGAAACCTGGGCTCTCGTTCTGCCCCATACTCTAGTTGTGATCACAGTTTTATCTGTTAGGTGCCGATTTCTCCATGTAAAAACTCAAAGAGTAGTTGATCTCAAGGTTGCTTTCTGAATTCTACACTCATAATTATAGATCTAAATGTTCTTTCTTTTTTTTTTTTTTTTTTTTTTTTTTTTTGACAGGCAGAGTGGACAGAGAGAGAGACAGAGAGAAAGGTCTTCCTTTTTTTTTTTTTTTTTTTTTTTTTTTTTTTTTTGACAGGCAGAGTGGACAGTGAGAGAGAGAGACAGAGAGAAAGGTCTTCCTTTGCCGTTGGTTCACCCTCCAATGGCCACCGCGGCCGGCGCGCTGCGGCCGGCGCACCGCGCTGATCCGATGGCAGGAGCCAGGAGCCGGGTGCTTTTCCTGGTCTCCCATGGGGTGCAGGGCCCAAGCACCTGGGCCATCCTCCACTGCACTCCCTGGCCACAGCAGAGGGCTGGCCTGGAAGAAGGGCAACCGGGACAGAATCCGGCGCCCCGACCGGGACTAGAACCCGGTGTGCCGGCGCCGCTAGGCGGAGGATTAGCCTAGTGAGCCGCGGCGCCGGCCAAGGTCTTCCTTTTTTTGCCGTTGGTTCACCCTCCAGTGGCCACCGAGGCCGGCGCGCTGCGGCCGGCACACCGCGCTGATCCGATGGCAGGAGCCAGGTACTTCTCCTGGTCTCCCATGGGGTGCAGGGCCCAAGCACTTGGGCCATCCTCCACTGCACTCCCTGGCCACAGCAGAGAGCTGGCCTGGAAGAGGGGCACCGGGACAGAACCGGCGCCCCGACCGGGACTAGAACCCGGTGTGCCGGCGCCGCAAGGCGGAGGATTAGCCTAGTGAGCCGCGGCGCCGGCCTGAATGTTCTTTCAACACTGCAAATTCAAGCGGATTTGGTAATGTCTTAAACTTCAAAATGCTGCTTTTTCCAAATAAAGAGCAACCTTGTGCAATGAAATCCTTTGGAAACAATCAAAGCATAGATGTTAATTAGTTACTGCAATCTTTATGGTTTGATTTGTTACAGGACACATTCATATGTCACACCATTACACAAAGTTTTGCTATGGGCTCAATTTCCCCCCGAGACTTTATCGACCTAGTATACATCAAGCACTACGAAGGGAATATGGACATTATCAGTTGTAAGTTGAAACATTTTGTCCACATTTTGGAATTACTGTGAGTCATTAATAAATTTTCCCCTAAATTTTAGCTATAGTTTAGAAAAATTATATTTTCAATTATTTTATTTTTCTTATTTATTCAGTGGGACCAACAAGTATGTGTATGCTTTAGATAACCCTGATATTTTACCCAATTCTAGAGGTGCCATTTATATAATAATCCATAATTATGGCCTCTCCTGGACTTCTGCAGCATATATTCTGCTCTACTGGGAATCTATAGATACTTATAGGCTAAAACTTCAAGGTGTACATTTTTTTAATTGTAAGACATCAAATTAATTAGGGGATATATGATGTATTTCAATTTCTTAGAATGGGCCTATCTGCTAAATGATTAGGCTATTTAAACAATTTCCACTATATAGGATTTTACATAAATATGCGTATATGTATTTTAGAAACTTGAAGTTTTGATATAACCCTAGCTGCCTCCCCTCAAATGTATTTGTCTGTAAAATAAAAATGTGTAACTATTTCTTAACTTGTGTCATTGGCTCAAAATATACCACTTCACATGATAAGAATCTTTGGACTCTGATAACTTGAGATAACTCATGACAAAGGGACTTTGTAAAAACATTGGCATAAAGCTATTTTTCCTCTATAATTTAATTTAACCTTACCACCCCTATTTGAATAGTTTCTCCTACTGTAAACTACTTGGAGATAGGGACGATTAAGTTTTGTTAATTACTTCCTAGCAAGATTTCAGTTCCTCTGCAATGGCTGTACTACTCGTCAGTTTCAGACTCCAGGTTGAGTCACAGCACTCACTCAAACCCATGTATGTTTAGTTGTCTCAATTTTAAAGTAAGGCCAAAAAAAACATTCACTGCTGACAACACAAAATACTGTTTCTGAATCATAGATCTATTATTATCCATATATTGAAGGCAACCTATTTCTGTCTCATTATTAGCAGCCAAAGGGAAGCTAAAAAAGAAACACAGAGGTTAAAAGCAACAACTAGAGACAGAATCAGTCATTTAGTACACAGATCACTAGTGAATTTGCTGTAAGGAATTTCCATTGAATGAATAGTCAATGAGTATTCATAGTTTTCTTATTAATGTTTCTTTTTTTTAGCTGACTCTGCACCTTGGTTGAGCTATGTATTTTACATACATTATCTCACTAATGAGTAAACTAAAATTAACAGAAATAAGACAGTTAAGAAATTAAGTTGCATAGCTGATGAGCAGCTGAACCATAAGTAAAACTCAGATCTTTCTGTTTTTCCACAGTAGTGCTACCTACTATACCATATGCCTCAGTGAAGACCCATAGCTGTCTACAAGAATACAACAGAGCTGGCTTTTTTTTTTTTTTTTTTTTTTTTGAAAATCAGAGTTTCAGAGAGAGATCCACCATCCACTGGTTCAATACTTAAGTGGCTGCAATGGCCAGGGCTGAGCCAGGCCAATGCCAGGAGCTTCTACCAGCCTCCCACATAGGTGTCAGGGGCCCAAACAGTTGGGCCAATCTCTGTTGCTTTTCTCAGGCCATTAGCAGGGAACTGCATCAAAAGTGGAGCATCCAGGATACAAACCAGCACCTTTATGGCATGCTGGTGATGCAGGTAGCAGCTCTACTTACCATGCCACAATGTCGGCCCCTACAACAGATTTTTTAAAAAGACAAGATAATCTCCATATATTAAACATTAACATATAATATTTTAATATCACTCTGGCAGTACCTTTATGCCAACATAAAAGACTTGGTAAGAATGATACAGGTCATAAAGATGGAAAATTCATTTAGCCACATTATTCTAAGCAAATGGTTCAAATTTTATTTCCCACAGAACTGATTGTTAATATAATACAGAAAAATCCATTTTCTCTGACAACAGCAGGATTCAGTTACCCAAATATACTGATACTTTAAAAAAAAGTTTTGAAAGTATATATATCATAATTTAATTACATTCAAATTACCACTTTCTGCATTCACATACAATCAGTATATACTATGTTCTGAAATTTCTAAAACAAATGTATTAGTTTTTTGTTTAGCTAGAGGAATTTGGCAGAAGGCTTTTTTATTTATTTTATTTATTAGAGAGAGAGTTCCCATTTGCTGGTTCACTCCTCAAATGCCAGCAATGGAAGCCAGGAGCCAGGAACTCACTCCAGGTCTTTCACATGAGTGGCAGAGATGAGTTACCTGAATGAGTTACTGTCTCCCAGGGTCTGCATTAGCAGGAAGCAAGAGTTAGGGTCAGGGATTGAACCAAACTACTTCAGTTTGGGATGTGAGAATCTTAACAGCCATGCCCAATACCCACCCCAGAAGGAGACATTTTAAATTATTTTTATTGACAGATACCTAATCACTTAATACTTTACTTAAAATTAACATAAACTGGCATTGGGGCACAGTGGGTTAAGCCATCGCATGCAACACTGGCATCCGGTAAGAGCTCCAGGTCCAGTCCCACCTGCTCCACTTCTGATCCAGTGATCCAGTCCTGGGAAGGCAGTGGGAGAAGGTCTAAGTGCTTGGGTCCCTGCCACCCACATGGGAGAACAGATGGAGATCCTGGTTCCTGGCTTTGGCCTGGACCTCATCTGGCCATTGTAACCATTTGGGGAGTGAATTGGTGAATCAAAGATCACTGTCTCTTTCTCTGTAACTCTGCCTTTCAAATAAATAAATATTTGAAAATAAATAAATAAATATTTGAAATGTTTTTTAAAAAATTAACAAGAAAAAAAAAATTGTGAGCCCATAGCTCACATAGTCTTTTTCTTTGTGATTTCTTCTTTGGCTTCAAATCTCAGAAGATAATTGATACTTTTAACATTTTTTTTTTCCTGGAAACAAAAGTGACAGAAATTTTGGATGTACTAGCAGGAAAGTTTGAGAGGACGATAATGCTCATGGGTTGGCTTTTCTCAATTTTGGTTTATGTGCACATTCCGACTCATGTGTACAAACACACACATACGTGTAAAACCAGTGGTAATGCTGAGAACTAAGACAAAAATCTATATACTTTTTGAAAAGATATCCCTCAAAATACTTTTTAATCTTTGTGGAATAGGTTTCATTTTCACTTCTTTTAATTATGTAGCTAAAAGTGTGGATTTTCCAGAATATCCTCCAACTTCAAATTATATTCGTGGTTATAACCATCCTTGTGGCTATGTGTGTTCACCTCTGAAAGAGTAAGTGTGACTTGCATTTATTTACTTTAACAGGTTTTTTTTTTACTTAGTTCAAGATTCCTAGCTCATCAGTAAAAAATATGTCAGTATATTCTGTTCAGAAATAGAAAGCTAAATATGAATTTTAAAATAACTCTTGAACTAACCCTGTGAAGTAAGTAGTATTGCTGTGCTCAATTTGCAGAAAAGAAAGTAGAGTCCAGAGAGATTAAGTAACTTTCACAAGGTTATACATAGCTCAGTTTCAAGCCAAGGCTTATTCCTGAGTTCACGCTTTTAATCAGTACACCCATTTTGTTTAACTGTGGATGCATATTACTAATAAAAGGAGACAGCATTCAATGTCATATCTATTCCTAGTTTTCATTTGCTAAATATAAGAACTGAGAAACGTATTCATATAAGTAGTTTATAGCACTGTCAATCAGTGGATTAAAATCCTTCTAAATTGTATACCATAAATCATACAGTGACCTATCATCACAAATATTTTTAATGACCTGCCTGCTAATAACACAATTAGATCCTTAAATGTTTTTGAAAAAAAGGAATTGACATGACTTGGGAAAGGATTTATTACCCAGTCATTATTCATTTTCTTTTTCAACAAACTTACAATAGCATCTGAAAGCTTTGTATATGCCAGGGTAAAACACTGTAGTACATTCAATATTACTTTGTGTGGACAACTGTGCCATTATTCTGTAAAGTAAGAGAAGGGTGATTGTGAACAGGCTGATGGGGGGAAAGCCTACATCTCAGAGCCATTTTCTCAGATAGGGTTGAGGAAAAATGCATATGGAAGTTAGGGATTTGAAAATTCATTCCTTTAAAGGTATTTATCCTCCAAAACCCCAGCTTAAAGATCACTGGGTTTGAATATAAAATATTGGTCTTTTTAGAGGAAAATTCGCAAATAACATGTCAAAATGTTAAACGTAATAACCTTTCACCTAGACATTCTAAGTATAAAAGTGCAAAGAGATACATTACCAAGATTTGGTTTCGCAGTTTCATTTATAGTAACAAAATATGGAACAACCTGAATGATAGTAAAAGAACTATTATTGAGTATGAAATGCTATATGTGGTTCTGAAAAACAAGCAGATCCGTATGAATAAACAGAAGGAAGTACATGACAGTCTTTTAAGAAGAAAATGAAACTGGTTGCAGGAAAATGAACATACCTTTTTTTTTTTTTTTTTTTTTTTTTGACAGGCAGAGTGGATAGTGAGAGAGACAGAGAGAAAGGTCTTCCTTTTGCCATTGGTTCACCCTCCAATGGCCGCCACAGCTGGCACACCGCGCTGATCCGAAGGCAGGAGCCAGGTGCTTCTCCTGGTCTCCCATGGGGTGCAGGGCCCAAGCACTTGGGCCATCCTCCACTGCACTCCCTGGCCACAGCAGAGAGCTGGCCTGGAAGAGGGGCAACCGGGACAGAATCCGGCGCCCCGACCAGGACTAGAACCCGGTGTGCTGGCGCCGCTAGGTAGAGGATTAGCCTATTAAGCCGTGGCGCCGGCCCATACCTCATTTTCCAACAACAAAAAATAACTGTGTATGTAGAGTCCATATACATATATGTACACAGGGATACTATCTTTGCATGATATATCCATAGACAACCATCTGAAAAGAAACAGTTAAAACTGTAAACAGTGATTATCACTGGGGGCCAGAATAAGGGGAAATTCTATTGTTTTTATAATATGCATATACACTTTTATAATTTTAAAAGTCAAATGACAGAAAACGAAAGGTGCCTAACTAAAGGTTTGAAGATATAGTCTAATGTTGGTTGTATGTAAAATTTTCATAAGGATATTTCTGCAAATCATTCTTTTTTTCCTTCCTTCTTTCCTTTGTTCACTATTCTATCATAAGTCCTGTAGAGAGAATCAATGGTGATAAGATAAGAATTATATTCTCTATAAACTTGCAAATTCAATAGATAAGCCTAAAATTCTTCTTTTTTAACTCTTCCTTTGCTTAAAGAAACCCAGCACATTCCAAACTAGTGATGTTCGTCCAGACAGAATTGAAAGGAAAACTATCTCCAACAATAATTGAAAAATCTATGCCTTCCAACTTAGTAAACTTCATCCTCAATGCAAAAGATGGAATAAAGACACACAAAACTCCATCAACACGTGATTACCATCATAGTGGTCATACATCATTCCAAAGGAGGAAATGAGGCCATTCTGCTATGAAAGCGTGTGCAGCATTATTGCAGTTTACTTCTAAGTCGACATGCAAAAATGCTGTGAAACTGTTCTACACTGTATTCTTATACAAATTACTGAAGATTCGTATGAAAACAAGAACTTACAACTGTGCAAGAAAGCAGCATTAAATATAGTTTTTAATCTCATATAAGAATGATGTTAAATAACCAGTGTTGTTAGTACACTGTTATTATTTGGTTTTGTTCCTTGGAAAAATGCTCTGTATAAGAATCAGTAAGAAAGCAGATAGTCAGAAGTCAGTGTTCATTAAAGATTAAAATACACTTTGAATTGTTTTTTCTTCACTGACTGCTTAAACTGGTAATTGTAGGAAATATGAACATAAAAATTGAAAGGAATTCCACGAAAATGTGTGGTCAATGACATTTAGAATTGAAAATTGAATGAGTCATGGATCAATGTCTGGTTAACATGTTCAGCTGATTCCACCCGAGTCCATACAACTAAAAGGCCCTACATATAGCACAAACAAACATAGGAAATTTAAGTGTAGGTGGAAAGTAGGCAGCAAACTGTGGGCTTTGGGATTTGAGGAATGGCATTCAATGAGTTATCTGGGTTTCCTTATTGACTTTCAAATATTTCAGGGCACGTCAGAAGCCTCCAACCAGGCATCACTGATGGGCACAAACCAAAAATAAAAGCAAAACCAAAAACCTGCCCTGAAAAGCCTGTTCCTGTTAGCTATAAGGTCAGGAAACAATATAGCCTAACAGAGCCAAAAAAAAGAAAAAAAAAATGTTGACACTACCCACCCTATGTCAGCCAAACATCAACCTAAAAACTGCATCCACTCCAGCCCCTTGGTTTCAGTGAGGCAGAACTATCCCATAGAGACAAGTAGTGGTACTCTGACACCTCACTCCGTGGCCCGTCACATTCTTTCCACATGCAGAATACTGGCACTCACACCCAAGACTGCCAGATGTCTCCTGATCAATCACAATATCAGTCTGGAAGCCTGGGATTTCATATGTGTCGCATCCAGATGCAGGTGCTCTGGATCCAGAGACCTGCGAAATAGAAAGTACCTGCCCCCTGCCTCAACACACACACACACACACACACACACACGCACACTATACAGTAATCAGTAGGAAACAGGATAATCATAAAAATACATTAGAAAAGGGAAAGATTGGGAAGCAGATAGTCACTGGTTCATCAGAAGTCTGATATCCCGTTGGGCCCATCATTCTGGCGGTGGGAAAATATTCCCTGACCAGGCTCCACTTCACTCAGCGGGAGCTGCTTCCACGCCCCCCCCTTTTCCAGTATTCTCCTTTAATCTTCCTGAAGAAATGATCATGGTAAAAAACTGGGTAGCTTTCTCAGGCTGCTTCCTATGCAAAGAAAGCTAGAGGTTCAGAGGCATTTTTATAGCTTAAACTTTTAGTCCAAGCACTTGTTTTTGCTAGTGCCAGTCCCTTTAAAACAGCTTTCCGTGTTTGATTATGGTCTACCATACATCATGGTCTCCCACACATCCAAAAGTCAGCACCTCTAAGTGGTACCAACATGCGTCTCCAGATTTTCCTACACTTACCTTTGAGTCAGGCTTCTGGAGAACATTAACCTACTTGAGATGCTCTACTCTGTACCACCTTAACACTTCCAGAGGTTTGCACAAAGTACTTAATAGTCTAGTTTACATTTTATATTTGACCTGTGTTCATTTCTTAACTTTGAAAATTTGCTCTGTGGAGAGGCTGATGAAAAGACAACAGTTCTACCTGCCAGCTGAATAGCTCCTAACTCTTCTATTTAAATCAAAGAGCTGGGATGCCAGCTCTGTGGCATAATAAGTAAAGCCACCACCTGTGGTGCTGGCATCCCATATGGGCGCTGAGTCCTGGCTGCTCCACTTCCGTTCCAGCCCTCTGCTGTGGTCTGGGAAAGCAGAGGAAGGTGGCCAAAGTCCTTGGGCCTCTGCACTCATGTGGGAGACACAGGGGAAGCTCCTGGCTCCCGACTTCAGATCGGCCCAGCTCTGGCCATTGCGGCCATTTGGGAAGTGACAGCAGATAGAAGACCTCTCTCTCTCTCTCTCTCTCTCTGACTCTGCCTCTCTGAAATTCTACCTTTCAAATAAATAAATAAATAATAAAATAATATAAAATAAATTGAATAAATTGAAGAGCTTTCAAATTGCCCAGCTCTGTTTTTTAAAAGCTTAACTTTATTATAGTACTTGAAGCCTATACAGTTAAGTGCCACCAGGTGGAGCTTTCTACATTTTTTTCTGGAGAGATGCTAGGTCAAGGCCAAAAGCTCATGGGTACATTTTCTGTTTTCCAAGGGATCACAGGAAGCTATTTGACCAAATGTTTCATAACAGCATCTAAAAGCCATCTCCTCACCTTATTTACATCCTCTGTTAACAGTTTTCTCATTCTCAATCCTCTACTGTCCAAAAACCTAAATGAGCTGTGTTGTGTAACCCTCCACTTCTAGGTGCCAACCTTTATAGCCATTATCTATTATTAAAATATCACAAAATAACCACAGTTTCTTTTGGTTGTTGGCTTAGAAAGAAAGAAAGGGGGCATGCATTCAGCCTAGCAAGTAAGACACCAGTTGGGATGCCTCCATCCTTTCAGAGTAAACTGGGTTCAATTCTGTGATCTACATCTTAAATCCAGCTTCCTATTCACACAGACTCTGGGGGTCTCAAGTAATTGTATTCCTGCCACCCAAATGGGAGATCTGGAATGAGTTTCCCCCTTCTTTGGCCCCAGCCCAGCCCTGGCTCTTCCAGGCATTTGGGAAGTGAACCAGAAGAAGGGAGTGCATGCATGTATATACATTTCATCATTAAATGATTAGCTGATGTGCTATCTCAGTGTTCATATTACTATTGACCTCTTTCTCTAGTGAATAATTTGGAAGTTGCTAATAATTGTTTTGTATATAAAATTAATGGATTACACAATCATCTATACTTCAACTTGTTTGCAATAATAAAAATTATTTTGATGGAATTACAACAGAAAGATCAGGAAATGTTTTGGGTAGCATCTAGAATGTTTATAAATAGTTGAAGTAAATATTCAAATTTTAATGATAAATCTAAATATGATGTCTTTGTTTTTGTTATTGAAACCAGTAATGCTGGTTAGATGTAATCTACATGATCACATAATTTCATGAGATGCTACAAAGGATGCTAAAGTCATTTAGTTATTCAGTCACTCAGAAGCCAAATAATTTAATTTGGCTGAACACTTTTAGCTAGTGCTGAACTTGAGGGCATTCCTTATCTATATACTGAGAGTATTGCCTCCAAATTCTTTTTATTGCTGGGGTGTCATACAAAAATTGATGATACTCAACTAGATCATGATGGTCTAAGTCTAAAGATGAAATATTCTACTGTCAACATAAATTTTTCTAACTCAGTATTAATACAGATGCTCAAAAAGTTCATGGAAATAGAATTTAAAGATAGATTTATTTTGGTCCAAAAAATTGAAATTCATGCACAGTTTTTTCATAAAACACATTTCTCATAAGCTATTTGAAAACCCCCTCATACATATTATTTCAAAACCTTTTACACCAAAATAAACTTACCTTTTAATTCCATTTTTCATGAACTTTTTGAGTACCCTCGTATATCCACAACATTTAGTTTAGATAAATCAGCTGCAGGCTGGATCCCATTACAGCAGAAATTTGTAATTTACTCAAAATTACCACTGAAACACAGCTCTACTGTATTATCCACCTTTATAAGCCCAATGAAAATTTCCTTACATATATATGAACATACTGTATATATCTGCAAACATACACACACACATCCATATATTTGACAGACACTGTGCACTGACTTCCATTCTACCCTGCTTCTAGTTGGAGAGGTTTGGAAAGCTTAAAAAGATGCACATACAACCTAATTTGCAACCAGAAGACTAGATCAGTCATCAAGGTGCACTGGATGAAATGAGAGCTAAAATAGAGGCTTAATTTTTTGCTGCTTATGCTGGCTGGAAAGGACAAGGAAAGGGAGGTTTTTCTTCGGTGTTTCAGTGTCTACTTACCAGATCCTTGTGTGCCAGAAGGTGGTACATCAACATAAGAGGCACCAGCAGCTTCTCAATTCCTGGTCCCTGAGCACAAATCACAAATGTAGGTAGCTGTTTCCCAGCCTTCCAGATGTCATAGAAGTAGTGAGAATGGTGAAAACATATTGAGTTCAAATTCTTCAATCTATTGTCCTATGAAAGGCTTTAAAAAAAATTAGTTTCTCTAATGGTTGATTCCATATGGTCCTGATATGTTTCTGGAAGCCAAGCCTAGAACTCACTCCTTTAGCACCTCAGTGATTTTGTAACCATTTAATTCACTATATTAAATCCCTTGTTGCTTAAGATATATATATATGGCCATCCCACTTTCCTGACCAATACATTTGAAAGAAGTTTATATTTTTCTCAGATTTCAGTATAACTTAAAATATTTTTTCAAAATATTAAGATACTACTTTATCTAATATATAGTAAGTATAACATAGTAAGGACTCAAATATCACCAAATTATGAGAGTCTCATATCTATATGTGAAATGCACAATCCTGTTTGTGAGCTAAAATTAACATGAATCAACTTTTTAGGAGAACAAGGCTCAAGGGAGAATATATTTCCTTTTTCCAGAAAAAAATATAGTATTGTGAGATGACAGGGTACAAGAGAAGTCCACACAATCCTCATAATTTGTTTACAAGTGGTGGCAGTATACAGAGGAGAGAAATGTGATAAGAAAACATAAAATCATTAAACCCAGGTTTGCAGATAGAAGACCAAACTTTGGGCCCACACAGGGTGATGACTGAAATGCAACTGCCTGGCAACTTTAAAGAGCTATACTTTTTGCAAAATAGTGACCCAGAAAAATGATTCAATCACAAAATATCAGACATATGATTTGGCAGGAAAAGTATCCCCTGAAAATCCATGCCCTCAATCTGCCCTTATCTGAGGTTTAATTTATTAAAATGAGAAATAAAACTGCTATAATCCAAAAGCTGTACCTATGAAATTTATATTTATTAAATAAGAGCTTTCTATTTGTATAAAAAAAGAGGGAAATAAAAGTCCATGCTTGCAAGCTGTTGGCAGAAGCAAGTACAAATATTTTCTGGAGAGACATCCTCATCCACACCTATATGAGTCCCACAAAGCCTAGCAAACATGAGCATACCCTGTGAAATCACAAAGCACATCAAGGAGAAGGCCAAGCACACTTGAGTTGTCTGCAGGAAAAAACAGAGTCCCCCACCAAAGAATTCAGACGTGTGTTACTTAATATAGAATAAAAGTGTGTTAAAACCATAAGTAAAAGCATGAGTAATAAATCAGGTTCAGTACAGTAGTATATGGAAAATATCCAAGCAGTTGTAAAGGAATGATAGAACTTCTGTATCATTCTAGGAATAGTGTACAGTTGAGACAGTTTAAGCAGAAAGGGATGGATTTATATGAATAAATTAGGTACTTAGAACATTATTTGGAAAAGTAGGAAGAAAGTTATAGGCCTGAGAGACGCCCCCAAGTATACCATGCAGGAGTTCTAACAGGGGAGAAACTATAATTAAGGCAACATTGGAGCTATTAAAAGCAAGAACATTCTAAAAATGTTATAGCACAGATGTAAATCAAGTATGAATAAGTTGTTACCTTTGCTTCTACAAATATTTCTTGACATCCATAAGCTGATAACCAAGCACCGGAACAGAAAGCCCAGTCACTAGCTCTATAACAACATTTTCTCTCTCTCTTAATCCCCACAAAACCAGGAATACTAAGGAATGTTACTCTACAAGTGATTCATCTTTGCACCTTGTCAGCAGAAAATAAATAAGAGAGCCTCTACATTCAAGTTTTGTGGGCATGTATCTAACTGGTAAGACCTAATTTCTACCCTGAAGACTCATAATGTATTAATGCTAAAGGGACTTGGTAAGGAGGAGGAGGAGGTGAAAACTCAGAGAAGCAGTTTCCTGGAATCACTTCCCAACTCTGAAAAAAGGCTGTAGATTTACTTCGTACAGAAGAGTAAAACAAATGAGCTCTGAGTCTGAACTGTTGAGTGCCTGATACAGTACTTATGAAGCATTCTAGGAGCCGGCGCTGTGGCACAGTGGGTTAATGCCCTGGCCTGAAGCGCCAGCATCCCGTATGGGTGCTGCTTCGAGACCGGGCTGCACCACTTCCAATCCAGCTCTCTTCTATGGCATGGGAAGGCAGTAAAAGTTGGCCCAAGTCCCTGGGCCCCACTTGGGAGACCCAGAGGAGGCTCCTGGCTCCGGATCAGCGCAGCTCCAGCCATTGCAGCCAATTGGGGAATGAACCAGTGGATGGAAGACCTATCTCTGTGTGTGTGTGTGTGTGTGTGTGTGTGTGTGTCTCTCTCTCTCTGCCTCTCCTCTCTCTGTGTAACTCTGACTTTCAAATAAATAAATAAATCTTAAAAAAAATAAGTATTCTAAAAATATGATTAAATGACTACACATTTTGACTACTGATATTTTCAGTTCCTTTTCCCTATGTTTTTCTAATAACATAAGCAGCCAAACATCAATAATCCAAGTGAGATATTTTTAGCATATCTAAGAAACATATACAGCCCAAAAGAAAAGAATTAATGATACAAACATTAGGTGTTCTACCAACATGACCTCGCCAGGAACTCAAAGCTGACAAATTCTATCCAAGTAATTAGAGCGTCTAATAAAAATATTTACCCATTTTCTTCAACAAGTAACAGTAGACCAAAATCTTCAAAGAGAGAAAAAAAAGAAGAAAAGTAGAAGACCCTCATAGAATTCTATGCTCAGCAAAAATGCTTAAAACATTAAAAGTAAAATAAAAATGACATACATCAGCCATATGAAAATTGAAGGAACTCATGCGCAAGAGACTTGTACTGTATAGAATAACTTAAAAAACACTAACTCCTTAAAGAAAGCATAGAAAATGAAAAGAAGCATAGAAAAAGGTGTAAAGGACACTGGGAAAAACAGGAAATATAGGTTGGTAGATTTAAACCCAATCATACAACTGAGCACATTAAATACAAACAGTCTGAAACACAAGACTGGATGAAAAAGCAAACTCCAACTAACTGCTGTGTATAAAATATTTTAAATATAAAGACACAAATAGGTTAAATGTTAAAGATTGGAGGCCGGTGCTGCGGCTCAATAGGCTAATCCTCCACCTAGAGGCGCTGGCACACAGGGTTCTAGTCCCAGTCGGGGCCCCAGATTCTGTCCTGGTTGCCCCTCTTCCAGGCCAGCTCTCTGCTGTGGCCCGGGAAGGCAGTGGAGGATGGCCCAAGTGCTTGGGCCCTGCACCCCATGGGAGACCAGGAGAAGCACCTGGCTCCTGCCTTCGGATCAGCGCAGTGCTCCGGCCGCAGCGCGCCAGCCGTGGCGGCCATTGGAGGGTGAACCAACGGCAAAGGAAGACCTTTCTCTCTGTCTCTCTCTCTCTCACTATCCACTCTGTCAAAAAAAAAAAAAAGTTAAAGATTGGAAAATGGGTAAGTGGTCTAACATTAACCAAAAGAAATATGTAATATCATTGGAAAAGCAGTTTTCAGAGCAAAGAATTTATGAGGAATAAAGTAAGGTTATTTCAAAGTAATAAAAGTATCAGTTCATCAGGAGAATTTAATAGCCCTAATTAATGAACCTTCAAAATACATGAAGCAGAAACTGACAAAACAAATCCGCAATTATAGTTGGAGATTTAAATATTTGTCTCTCATTAATTGTTAGAATAAATATACAAAAAATCCGTTTGGCAACAGAACTTTGAGCACTTTGAATATTTACAAAGGTAGCCCACATTTAGGATCATAACACATCTCAAAAATTATATTCTGTAGCCTAATAAAGAATCTGTTTGCTTTTTGTTCAGGATTACCTGGCATGGAGCTCCTAAAACTCATGAAATTTCCCAAAGAATAGTAATGCCTTTGCTACTGGGAATACCCAGTAGGTTCTGAGAGAGAATGCTAGTGATGTCACTCACGGCAGGCCCACAGATAGCTTGGGAGGAGAAGGAAGCTGGAGATTGAACTCAAACACAGTCAAGAGTGAATGAATCATGCCTCTATCATGAGATGGCAAGAAAAACTGCACTTCCTGATTACCTGATGTTTTGTCTTGACTTAGAGTTACATAGTTGTTGGTTATAATTACTTATTAGCATGTTCATTTATGTTTATTCACTTTCCTATATATAAATTTCACAATAGAAAGGTATTTTTAATATTGAAAATCATCTAAATTTGATTAAAGCCATAAATCTATAGATTCAGAAAGGACCAAAATCCCAAACATGACAGTATGAATCTATAGCTAGACATAATAGAAACAGCAAATCATTAAAGATAAAACAGTATTCTTAAAAATGGCCTATAAAGTCAGTTCTAAATCCATAGTTTTAAAGATATAATTTCAAAAAACAAAAAGTAAAAAGAATCCTATTTAGAAGGAATATCTGAGATGCAAGAAAAAAAAGATAACCACTCCCATGAAATAAGCATTTGGGCAAATCTAAACAAATACCGACTTACATAAAATACTAACAAAATCCAATTTACAGATTAAAGAACTAGAGGAATTTGATTAGAATACTCTATTTCAACATCTCTGTTATTTGGAAAGAGGGCACAGATATTTACTATTTTTGAGATGTTTAAGAATGTTTAATTTTTAAGGGTAATCAAAAGTACTTGTGGGCAAGTATTGTGGCATAGTGGGTTAAGCTGCCACCTGCAGCACAGGCGTCCCATAGGAGCACCAGTTTGTGTCCAGTATGCTCCACTTCCCATCCAGCTCCTTGCAAATGTGCCTGGGAAAGCAACAGAGAATGGCCCAAGTCCTTGGGCCCCTGCCACCTACGTGGGAGACCTAGAAGAAGCTCCTTGACTCCTGGCTTCAGCTTGGCCCATACATCTGGGGAATGAACCAGTGGAAGGAAAACTTCTGTGACTCTGCCTTTCAAATAAATAAAACAAATCTTTAAAACAATATATACTTGTAACAGAATATTCACATTTCATAGGGAAAATATGTAACAAATAGAAGATCCAACCAATCCCAAAAGATGACATGAAGGGATAAAGTTGAGAATTAAACATAGCACCGAGAAAGAATGCACAAAATACAATGGCAAAAATAAATCCAAATAGGCTTGCATTTTGCAGTATTGTTTATACTATATAGAGGAATCTCCTGACCTAACTCCCCTACACTTAACCCAGGGTGGGAGGGGGGGAGAAAAAGAGTTTAAACAAAAATAGGAAAGGATCAGGAAGCATCAGACAAGAAGCAGTCTTGAGAAGCAGGGTTTGATCCGAAGGCAAATACTGAGAGGGCAGTCTGCAACTGACTTAGAGTCTAAGCTTCAGGATCAAGTAGCAAGGTCTGGGGACAATGACATTCAATTAGCATCCCTGAAGGGGACACATGAGATGCCAAGGAGTTTATACTACCTCACTCAGACAAGCAGCAAATGCAAATCATATCTGAAGGAAAGCATCCACAATCTAGATCCCTGGTCTTCCTAAAGATTAAACTAAGACACATACTCAGGGAAATGAGCCACAATGGTACACAATCACCACAAATTTAGGCTTATAAAGTCTTAAACATTGAAATGGTCAGAAATAGAGTGTTAACAAATGTTAAAATTGACCTACAAAACACTTTAGTGAATGAATAGGAAGATTTTAAGAAAAATCAAATAAAAATACAGTTATCAAAACTAAAACCATCATTTATATTTATTTGAGAGTCACAGAGAGAGGAAAAGGGGGCGGGGTGGGGGGGTCTTCCCTCTGATGACTCATTCCCCAAATGGCTGTAACACCCAAAGCTGGGCTGATCCAAAGCCAGAAGCCAGGAGCCAGGAGCTTCCTCTGGCCATCTCCCATGTGGGTGCAGGGACCCAATCACTTGGGCCATCCTCTACTGCTTTCCCAGGCCACAGCAGAGAGCTAGATCAGAAGAGGACCATCTGGGACACGAACTGATGCCCACATGGGATGCTGGCACTGCAGGCAGAGGCCCAACCTACTATACCACAGTGCCGGCCCCCCATCATATTTTAAATAGCAGATGAGATGCTGATGAAAAATGGATTAGCAAACTGGAAAATGGAATTGATAAAACTACCCAAAATACAACAAACAGAAACAAGAGGCTGAAAACTATGAGACACTGAGACATGAGGAATAGAATATGAAAGTCAATCACTGTACAGAGTCCTAAAACAGACAAGAAACAAAATCTGAAGAGTTAAAATGTCTAAAAATGTTATAGAATATGTATTGAAAGTTACAGGAAACAAGCATATACCAAGAAAAATAACAAAAAGAAATTCACATTTCCAAACATTACAGTAAATTTGCAGGACCTGAAAGATAATCTTAAAGAGAGGTTAAGATCACCTACAGTTAATTCTGAAGCCCGAAGATGTTGCCTAACTTAAGGCTCTAAAATAAGTAGCAGAACAGTGTTACATCCCCTGCATTCTCACTCCAGAAACCATGCTTTTAACTACTATTTTAGCTTCTCTTTTTTTTTTTTTGACAGGCAGAGTGGACAGTGGGAGAGAGAGAGACAGAGAGAGAAAGGCCTTCCTTTTGCCGTTGGTTCACCCTCCAATGGCCGCCGCTGCAGCCGGCGCACCGCGCTGATCCGATGGCAGGAGCCAGGATCCAGGTGCTTTTCCTGGTCTCCCATGGGGTGCAGGGCCCAAGCACTTGGGCCATCCTCCACTGCACTCCCTGGCCATAGCAGAGAGCTGGCCTGGAAGAGGGGCAACCGGGACAGAATCCGGCGCCCTAACCGGGACTAGAACCCGGTGTGCCGGCGCCGCAAGGTGGAGGATTAGCCTATTGAGCCACGGCGCCGGCCTTAGCTTCTCTTTTAAAACTGGTCAAAACCACTTACTTTCTTACTCTTCATAACCATTTTTTTCTTGAAACATTTCTAGCTGCCCAAGTAAGTTCAATGAAATCATTTCAAGGATTATCAAGTGATACACCTCCTTTATGAGTTCAAATACCTCACCAGAATACATGTAGAAACAGTATATAGTCACTGACAAATATGTACAATGAATAACTGATGTTCTTGCTTTTGTTAGTTTATGTAAAAACATTTTTAGGGGCCAGTACTGTGGCAAAACAAGCGAAGCCACTGCCTGCAGTGTCAGCATCCCAGGTGGGTGCCGGTTTGAGTCCCAGCTGCTCCGTTTCTGATCCAGCTCTCCGCAATGGCCTGGGATGGCAGTGCAGGATGGCCCAAGTCCTTGGGCCCCTGCACACACATAGGAGACCCAAAAGAAGTTCCTGGCACCTGGCTTCCAATGCAGCCATTTGGGGAGTGAGCCAGAGGATGGAACACCTCTCTTTCTTTGCCTCTGCCTCTCTGTAACTATGCCTTTCACATAAATACATCTTTAAAAAAATTTTTTTATTTGAAAGGTAAGAAAACAGACAAAAAGAGAGGTAAAGATAGAGATCTGTCTCCCGTGTGCTGGTTCACTCCCTGAATATGTGCAACAGCTGGGGCTGGACTAGGCCAAGGCCAGGAGGAAGCAACTCAATCCTGGTCTCCCATGAGAATGGTAGCGACCCAACTCCTTCAACCATTACCTGTTGCCCTCCAGGGTATGCATTAGTAGGAAAATGGAATTAGGAGCAGAATTGGGACTAAAATCCAGGTACTCTGATATGGAATGCAGGTGTCCTAAGCAGTGCCTTAACCACCAAGCCAAAAACCTACCTCCAAGTTATTATTTTTGATAACCCCAAACTATCTGCTAAAATTCCTTGATGCTAAGAAAATTATCAAATTCTAAGGAATCCAAAACTAAATTGAAATTTCTTCCTTTAAGTATTTTTAGGTTTAGTCTTTATTTACATTTGTGTACTTTCTTTTTGAAGTCTTTATTTTAGAGCAGAAATTACACGCTGGAGACCAGGAGCCCCCCTATATCAGTGCTGAAAAACACTTCAGTATATTCTAGAAAATATTCCCTCTCTCTGTTTTGCAAATTATAAAATGGCCTTGATTTTATACCCAATTTTTAATCTGGTAGGCAAAGGCTGAAGTCAGTAGCAATGGAAGAAAGCCAATATAATTTAGTAAATGTGTGCATTACCCTCCATTGCCTCTAAGCCCTAAAAACTGGCAAGAAGGAAATGGACTTCTTCCATTATCTCGTATGCTCATTTCTATTCCATCTATCCTCCAATCTACTTTTATGGAGAGTTCCTTCTACCACTATTCTGTACAATAAATACATTTCTTTTCACCTCCAACTGCCTACACAGGTACTGGCCACATCATCCATTCATTCAGTATTTACTGAATGCCCTCTGTCTTCCATGTACTGTGACAGATTCCAAGTATACAAAGAAGGATTAATGGAATATATACTGCTTTGATATTTTACAAGTCAACTTATTAAATTAAATGGTATTATAATATTTCAGTCAAAATTAGCTACAATTTAATAGGTTAGTTTGCAGATTTTTTATTTGGCTGTTTCCAAACAGGTCGACTTCCTGTATTTCACAGAAAACAGATTGTTCTTCACCAGAGCACAGCAATGACACAGGGAGTCTAATTTTTGTATGTAGGCATATACATCTCTTACTCTCAATTTAAGGAAAATGCACAAAAGCTGACCATGATATTATTTTTATTGAAAAGCAATATAAAATGGAAATAATATGAATATTTTACATTATTTCTTCTGTTATATTTTTATGCTTTGTGCTGGAATTTACTTCCTGAAACATTTTACATTGGATTTCCACATTATTGGATATCTATTAGTGTTCAATTAGAACAGCTTAAAAAGCTGCTAATCTCTAGCTTTTCAGACCTTTCTTCTTAACATGTTTACTTATGTACAATGTGCAGATCTGATTTTGTTCTCCTCCACTCAGCCAACAGTTCTTTTTGTACATCTTCTGGCAGTTCATAGAAAATTTGAGGGTCAATGTCAGAAGGAAAAGTAATTTTCTCGTCGGCAGAATCTTGCTCTCTATTTTCTGTAAGTCTTTCATCATGAGAACCTGTTGCTATTGTTTGCTTATGGCTATGTGCAGTGTGGCTTTTAGTGAATAGTTGATCACTTTGCAAATTTGGAAATGAATGAAAAACTGATACAGCAGGGCTTGTATTTGAAAAGTGGAACCCCTGAGATTCTTTAGATTCTTGACCTGTTCTTTCATCTTTCAGTCTACTATCTACATAATAATCCTTGTGGCTAGACAGAAAAGAAGAACTACTGCTATTTAAGCCTGATGTTCCAGGTTCACACAAAGAGGATACCTCTTTGCTACTGGATAAATGATCTCTAGTATTCAAGGGAGTATCTCGCATTTGTTTTGTAGAGAAGAAAGACAACACTCCTCTAGAGGCATGCAATGGACAACTCAGACTTTCTTTTCCTTGAAAATTCTCTGTAGATTTCCCAGAAAGGATTTCTTCTTGAATATCTCTTGGAAGCTGCTTAAAGACTTCTTGGTCAATACCCTCAGGAAGTGAATGGAGTGGAAATTCATTAATATCTTTTTCTTTAGAAAAATCTGTAGTATCTACTGGAGACTCCCCAGTCCTTGTACTTTCAATTCTTCCACTTGGTACAAAACTCCAATTTGTTTTTTTGTCTTTAGAAAAATCTTCCATATGAGTGTCTTTTATTTTCTAGAACACAAGGATAACAGAGTAATTTAGATACCTGACATCTTTTAAACACCCTCACTGCTGAAGAGTGCCAGTAGCTAGTATCTGACAAAATGTTTTTATCCTACTCAGCAACTTCAAACCTTTATGTTCGGTTCCAAACAACTACAGATGATTAGTCTCACACTGCTGTATGGGCCTTTACTCACTATTCTAGGAGGAGGCTTCCTTTCTAGATAGCACTAAGTCAGAGCAGTATTCAGAGGCCTAGAAAGATCTTAACAATCATGTGTTCAAATTTGCAATACTATAAATAATAGAATGGCCTTAAAAAAGCTAATTGATTCATCTAAGGAAATATTTTTTAAAAGGCAGAAGTATGGGGCTGGCGCTATGACACAGCCGGTAAAGCAGCCGCCTGCAGTGCCGGCATCCCATGTGGGCACCAGTTCAAGTACCGACTGCTCCACTTCCAATCCAGGTCTCTGCTGTAGCCTGAAAAAGCAGTAGAATATGGCTCAAGTCCTTGAGCCCCTGCACCTGTGTGGGAGTCCCAGAAGAAACTCCTGGCTACTGGCTTTGGATTGGCATAGCTCTAGTCATCCCAGCCAATTGGGGAGCGAACCAGAAGATGGAAGACTTTCTCTGCCTCTCCTTCTCTTTCTGTACTCTGACTTTCAAATAAATTAATAAATCTTTAAAAAAAATAGGAATTTAACATCAAGGACTGGTATTCCAAAAATTACTTTTATTATAAAGAGTAACTTTAAGAAAAGCAAAAATGATTTGGTAATGGTAAAAGTTGACATCATTAAGATATAGCATTATTTTACATGTAAGTAAAATGAAAATTTAAAAACACCTCCACTTCTCATTTGTACAATATGATTTTTCACTTAAATTTCTCCTTTAGCTTTAAGCTCCATTAAAATGTATATATTTTCAAATAGTACTCAGTAAGCATCAATATAATAATAACTTCAAATATTAAAAGGAGGGGCTGGCGCTGTGGCGTAACAGGTAAAGCCACCACCTGCACTGCCAGCATCCCATATGGGCCCAGTTCAAGTCCCGGCTGTTCCACCTCTGAATGGCCCAAATCCTTGGACCCCTGCACCCACATGGGAGACCCAAAAGCAGCTCCTGGCTCCTGGCTTCAGACTGGCACAGCTCCAGCCATTGCAGCCACTTGCAGAGTGAACCAGCGGATGGAAGACCACTCTCTCTCTCTGCCTCTCCTTCTCTCTCTGTGTGTAACTCTGTCTTTCAAATAAATAAATAAATCTTTAAAAAAAATTAAAAAGTACAAGAGATTAACATCATATTTATTAAGCACCTACAGTATGTTAGACATATGCAAGGTACTTACATTTATATTTATTTCTATAATGCCACAGTAAATTAGCGGTCTAAAATTCCTATTCTTCAGATTAATTAAAATATAAGAAGTAAAATTTTTTTAAAATTTTCTATAAATGGAATAAAAAGGATACCAAAAAAAGTAATTTAAAAAGGGCATTCAGCCACTATTTACATAATACTATATTTTCATTTTTAATATAAGTGGAAAGAAAATATCACTAAATTATAGTATTAATTAAATTATAAATTTAAAATTTTTTGTTTTAGTTAAAATTATAGGCATTAACAATTTAATAAAAGATTTTTTAAAAAAACATGCCAAATTTACTAAATTTTTAAAAAAGTTTTAGTGTTGAAAATGCTGGTTTATACCTCTATGTATGCAGTTAATTTCTACAATTCTAAAATCAGTAGTCATTTCTATCAATATTTATCAGAATACAATATAATTTCAAAACTAAGAAAATTCAAAGACTTGAGCTACAAAGTTGTCAGAAGGGTGCTGGCAACATATATATAAATTGATAATAAGATCTGATCTCTAGTGTCTGAAGATATGCTTATATTTATGAGCTAATCCATCATATTCTGTATACTGGTAGAAAATGTGTTCACTTCCAAAACAGTGACTCTCCAT
This sequence comes from Oryctolagus cuniculus, assembly GCF_051225735.1. NCBI lineage: Eukaryota > Metazoa > Chordata > Mammalia > Lagomorpha > Leporidae > Oryctolagus > Oryctolagus cuniculus. Next base: position 24,197,439 of record NC_142876.1, read on the forward strand.
AGTGTTTTTCTCTTTTACTCAGGGATGCTACGTCTTCTTATTAGAACACAATACATTTAAGGTCAGCAACCATAATATGGTAGGTAAAGCAACTTCAGAAAGTTTGTGGGAAAGTGGAATTAAAAGATAAGTTCATTTTGATGCCAAAAAAATTGCAATCTACACTTGTAAAGGAGTCTTCAAAGAGTTTACAGAAAATACATATTAGGAGAAAACAATGCATGGATTTCAAAAATTTTTTGCACCAAAATAAACTTATCTTTTAATTCGCTTTTTCTATAAATGTTGTGAAGTACTCTCATAGCCCAAACAAGTAAATCATCCAAACAATATCACTGGAAAGAATGTCTAACTTATATCAGCTAAACACAAACTCAGACCCAATAAGAAAGTACTTACAAAACTGCGCTTGCCAGGGCGTGTGGTTGCTAATGATGGTGTTAAGTAACGATCCATAGGCCCTTTCTTCGCGCTACTTAGTTCTTTAAGGTTGCAGAAGCACACACTTAGAAGGGTAAGGTGAAATGGCATCTTCACATTCACCATATTTCGAAAAAGTTTCATAAGTATATCAACCATAGGAGTCATCACATCATTACTTCCTAAATAAAATATTTAAGAAGACAATATATAAATATATTACATCAATCAATATTAAGAGCTTAGTATAACTTACATTGCTTAGATTAGGAAATTAAAATCCTAAATATATGTCTTTGATTATCTTGGCATTACACACTAAACAAGGACATCTCAACATAATACTAAATACCAAAGGAGTTAGTTTTCAAAAGATGGGAAATATGGGGTTTCTGATTAAAGTAAAGTGATAGAGTTGGAAAATCTTCCCCTCCCTAAACTATTATAAAACTGAACAAAAATATATTTAAAAAAACCATCTTAGGGATCTGGAAATGAAACAAAGGCAAACAAAGTAAGAAGCAGTGATTCATGAAAAGTTGCTAGACCTTAAGAAGTGGGTGACAGCAGCCTTACTGCTGAGACTGTTCACATACCCCTTATACAGCTCAGTTAATGAAATCACTCCACCACGGTGATGCCGGCTGTGAAACCCAGAGCATCACTGATAACGATAAACCTGGCTTGAGGCAGGGGGCAAAAGCTCCACTCACACTCACACTCAACAGTGCTGTTAGTAAAATGAGCAAACATAGTAGGAAACAAATGGGGAAATCCCACAGCTTTGCTAGCCTGAGGTTACAGTCATGGTATGGGTAAATAAACGATAAGTGGGATGGCCAGCAATTTAACCAGGATATCTGGAAATGGGAGATCCACTGAGGGTCTAGCTAAGCTCACCTAGGTGACTGAGAGACTGCTTGCATACAGAGGGAAGGCCAGAGAGGGCCCAAGCTCACCACACATTCTTAACTGAAATGGCTACGTGTATATTGAGGAGAGATACAGGAAGATCTAGCAGAAAACAAAAATCAAGGCAGTGAAAAAGTGTTTAGCTCGCAATTAAGATGCCCATATCCCACATCAAAGTGGTATTCCATTCACAGGTTCTATTGCTGGCTCTGGCTCCTGACTCCAGCTTCCCACCAATGCAAGCCCTGAGAGGTAGCAGTGATGGCTCAAGTAATTGGGTTCTTGCCTCCCAAGAAAGATAGAGACACATGACTCATCACAGAAAAGAGAATAATATATACAGCTGTGCCTATTTACAATTTATTATCTTTCTGTTCCAAATTTGCCCTTCAGTAGCTGCTATGCAATAATAAACTAGACTCTAAATAATTTTTCCAGAGAACCTAATGTAAGCTTTGTCAATACAGACCACCAGGGGAGCACTGAGGGAGGAAGGGGCTTTTCTTCCTGGTTCCAGTGTACAGTCATTTACTTTTTCTTGGTCCTGTTGCATAATCTGTTCATAGCACCTATGTGTGAGCACATCCAGCAGTGTTCTGCCACACCACAAACATGTAAAATGGGCCCTCTCCTAGCAATCACAAGCCTCAGTTCCAAGCTTGGTATCTAGCTTACAATTACCTTACCACTCTAAGACTTCTGGTGGTTAAGACCCTGTTTGTCACACCAGCTTCTCATAGCAGAGTGCCTAGATTCAAGCCCAGCTCTGCTCCCAATTCCAGCTTCCTGTGTACCTGGAAGGCAGCAGGTAATAGCTATAGTACTTGGGTCTCTGCCACCCACAAGGGAGACCTGGACTTGGTTCCTGGCTCCTTACCAGTTGGCCTAGCAGGCATTTGGGGAATGAACTATAGATAGGATATTTGTCTGTCTGCATGACTCTCAAATTATTTATTTATTTATTTGAAAAGCAGAGTGACAGAGCATGAGAGTGGGAGTGAAACAGAGGTATGGAGGAAAAGGGGCGGGAGGATGGGTGTCTTCCATCTGCTGGTTTACTCCCTAATTGCCCACAACGACCAGGGTTGGGCCAGGCCAAAGCCAAGAGCCAGAAACTCCACTGGGTCTCCCACGTGGACAGCAGGAACCAAGTACCTGGGCCATTATCCATTGCCAACCAGGCATTTGAGCAGGAAGTTGGATCAGAAATATGAAGCAGCTGGGCCTCAAACCAGCACTCTAATTTGGGATGCAGATGTCCCAAGCAGCAGCTTAACCCTCTGTGCCACGATTCCTGTTCCTCAAATAAAATTTTTAAAAATTCAGAAGTTTTTAAAAGTAATACCGCATGCTCCAACTGCAAACTGTGGCCCAAGTCTTCCTGCATGCCCACCAACAGCCTTCACTGGTCTACAGCCAACCGCTTTCTACAGCCTTCACAGACAGATGCCATCTCTTCCACCCTGCTCTAGAAGCAGAACGCATTCCTTCAGTGCAATCACCCATCAGCCTCTGCTTACCTGGATGCTCCAGGGCTGTTTACAGAAGCCTCCCAACATACCCAAAGTCTGAGGCATGGGGAACACTTTCAAGGATCATTTATCCAGGAAAATTGTCATTTAAAGTACACCATAAATTTTAGTTACATTGAGCTGTTTGATACTATTTCTCAACTCTTCAAACTCAACCAGAACTCTATCCAAGATAGATCATATGCTAGGCAATAAGTTTCAATGAATTTAAATGGATTGAAATTATTCAAAGTTTGTTATTTAATGAACATTAAATATAAATTAGAAGTCAACAACAGAAAAAAAATTAGGGAAATCATCAAATAATTGGAAATTAACACATTTTTGAAGATTGGGGTAAAGGGAACAGCATTGTGGCATAGAGGGTAAAGCTGCCACCTGCAATGCCAACATTCCATTATGGGTACCAGTTCGAATCCCAGTTGCTCCACTTCAATTCAGCTCCCTGCTAATGGCCTGGGAAAATCAACAGAAGGTGGCCCAAGTGTTTGGGTCCCTGTACCCAACTGGAAGATCTGGTTCCTGGCCTGTCCCAGCACTGGCCATTGCAGCCATCCGGGGACTGAACCAAAGGATGGAAGATTTCTCTTTCTAGTGTGTGTCTCTCCCTCTCTCTCTGTAAAGCTTTCAAAGTAAATTAATTAATTAAACAAGATTAGGGGTAAAAAAATCAGAAGAGATATAAGAAACTATTTTGTCCTTATTGAAAAACAAGCAAAGCAAATTTACAGACTTCAACTAAAGCAACTACTTAAAAGGAAATACAGGGGGCTGGGCTGTGGCACAGAGGGTTAACGCCCTGGCCTGAAGCACCGCCATCCCATATGGGCACTGGTTCAAGCCCAGCTGCTCCACTTCCAATCCAGCTCTCTGCTATGGCCGGGGAAAACAGTAGAAGATGGCCCAAGTGCTTGGGCCCCTGTATCCACCCACCCGGAAGAAGCTCCTGGCTCCTGGCTTCAGATCAGCGCAGCTCTGGCTGTTGCGGCCAACTGGGGAGTGAACCATCGGATGGAAGACCTCTCTCTCTGCCTCTCCTCTGTGTAACTCTGACTTTCAAGTAAATAAATAAATATTTATAAAAAAAGGAAATATAAAACTTTAATTAGAAAAGAACTATAAAATAAGTAACCTAGGTATTTATCTTAAGAAACCAGGAGGGAAAGGAAAATTTACCTTAAAGCAAACAGAAAAAATGTAAGGATCAGGAAACAACTGTAGTAGAAAAATAGAAAAATGTTTCAAAAAGTTGATCAAACTAAAATTTAAAGATAAATTTATTTTGGTGCAAAAAATTTTTGAAGCCCTATGGTATTCTTCAAAGATGCATTTTTATGAACTTTTTCAAGGCCCATAACAGAAAAATAATGGAGATAACAAAATTGATAAACCTTGGCTAAAATACCAAAATAAAAAAGATGTAAGTTATCAAAACCGAGAATGGAAGTGGAAACATCAATAAATTCTACAAAAAGTTAAAGGACTAACAGTAGTATTAACAACTTCATGTCAACAAATTAATGACGTGGGTGAAAGGCACAAATTCCCAGAAGATACAAATTATCATGACTGATGCAAAATAAACACAAAATTGAATAGACTTTTAACAAATCCACCCAATAGTTTGTACATAAATTATCTACAGAACCATTTTTCATAATAGCAGAAACAAAGAATGCAATCTATATGCACATAAATCAGTTACCTCACATGGCATAGAGTTGTAGTGGTTTTGTTTAAACATGGAAAACAGTCTGAATCCTCACTTTTACTATTTATTTAAAAACAACAGTTTTCCAGTGAAAATTTCTGATAGAAAAATACCTAACTGCTGACTTCTATGAAAACCCTCCATATATTTCTAACTCAAAGTATACTTTTTTTAGAGTTCAAATTGAATATTAAATTCTGAGAAAACTAGTCATACCTGTCCCTAACTTCTGAATTACATGAGATGGGATAGGGCACTGTCGACTCTCACGACCACAGAGCTTCCCAGATGAAAACCGACGGATTATTAATCTTATTGTATGGGGCTTCCTTCCATCTTGGCATACTCTAAAATAAGTGGAAATAGGGAATTAGAAAAATACTACCTAAAGATTTTTTAATGGGTAATACCTCATTCATGTAAAAGTTCGAGATTTGGCAACTAGAAGGGTATTTCAGAAAGTTCATGGAAAAATCACATTAAAAGATAAAGTTTGATACCAAAAAAATACCTTGAACCCATGTATAGTTCTTCAAGTTACACTTTCCATGTGCTTTTTGAAGATACTTTGAAATTATATATATAATACATAACTAAGTACTAAGCAATAAAGATCCCTGAATACATAAATAAATATCACAAAGTCTAGAACACCAACACTCTGAAATTGTGTGAGGCTCTCAAGTCTCACTCAGAATTGAGTGCTGGCAAATGCAGAACAGAAACAGAAATGGGACATAATTGTAACAAGCTGTCTTATAATCCATATCCAAAATACAACCAAAAGCAACATAATAAAATTTGCAGAAAATTTAAGAAACTGAGAGAATCATTCACTGACAGAAGCAAATAAGTGAAGCATGCCAACATTTTGTAAGAATGAGATTTGTATGAATGAGATTTGTAGAATGAGATTACTAAAAGCAAAATGTGAAGCAGGCATGTGGCCTGGCAGTTAAGCTGCTGGTTTGGATCCCAACTTCCCATATTGGAATGCCTGAGGGAATCCTGACTGCTCCCAATTCCAATTTCCTGCAAATATGCACCCAAGGAGGCAGTAGGTGATGGCTCAGGCAGCTGGGTCCCTGCTACTCCCCAAGAGTCCCAAGCTTCTAGCCTTGCTCAACTCTGCCCCAGCTGTTACTTTTGGGAGATAAACCAGTAGACAGTTCTATCTCTGTCTCCATGCCATTTGAATAAGAAATTTAAAAAATCTTTTAATATTCTTATAAAATGGAATTACTTTTGTTAAGGAACATTCCCCAAATAGATCCCAGAGAGTCAGTAGTATCACCACTATCAGATTAACAGTGTTAAGAGTACTACCCTAAAAGGTAGTACTTAGGAAGGTAAGTATATATGCTTGCATATTAAAAGAAACCCATAAAGAGGTCTGCAGAGCACCTGCCATCCCATATGGGTACCGGTTCAATTCCTGGCTGCTCCACTTCCAATCCAGCTCCCTGCTAATGCTCCTGGGAAAGCAGCAAAAAATGGCCCAAGTGCTTGGGCCCCTGCACCCACGTGGGAGACCGGGAAGAAACTCCTGGCTCCTGGCTTCAGATTGGCCCAGCTCCAGCCATTTGCAGCCATTTGGGAAGTGAACCAGTGGATGGAAGACCTCTCTCTCTCTCTCTCTCTCTCTCTCTCTGCCTCTGCCTCTGCCTCTCTATAACTCTGCCTTCCAAATAAATAAACAAATCTTAAAAAAAAAAAGAATTCCATCCAAATGGTCTTGGTTTTGGTGTTGAAATGAATGTGTTAATGATATGAAAAATCTACTTAAAAAGCAGAAAATCTAATTAACTGGAAAAATAAATGTAATTAAAGAAAACATTTTCCTTAGTATATGCATGGCGATGCATGAAATACCAAACACAAAATGCAAGTATTGTATATCATTAAGCAAACTAAAATTGAAGATTCTGAATTAGTAAAATTAATTTTGTAGTAAGTAATTTTTTTCTTCTCTTATTCCTTTATTATAAAACTTGATGGCTGCTTAACGGGGTTAATAAAATGTTTTAAGTGGTTCCTGAAAACATGTTACTAATTTCAGGATCTTCTAATTAAACTTGTTCTAGTAAGTAATGATGCAATTCAAAGAGTGGGATATGCTAATTAGATACATTAGAAAAAGGTTACATCCTAAGCGATCTTAAACTAGTGCCTACAGTATGGATTAAAAATTATATGGTTTTACATTCCCTTCATACCTATAATATTAACCACCATTACTCCAGAAAAAAAATTAGCACACATACACACACAGGCAAATCACTTAGATAATATTATACCTCAACCACTAAAGTAAGGGGCCATGCTGTCAGGGACAGGAGACTGGCAAGCAGAAATATGAACAAAGAGTTATACTTGCTATTTCGTGGATTTAAAGCATCAAGTCTCATTTTAGGGCTGACTCTTCAAGTAAGAGAACCTGCAAGGCATACTCATATGGTCTATATACATGCAGAGCTTTCTGATGGCCACGTATTGAAGCACAGTCTTATATTTAGATGAGGTTGGGAAAGCTTTTTCTGCCAAGGGTCATTTGGGTATTTATAGAATCATTCAGGCCACACAGAACTATCAACTGAGAAATTAGTCTGTTGGGGCTGGCACTGTGGTGTAGCGAATAAAGCCACCACCTGCAGTTCCAGCATCCCATATGGATGCCAGTTCGAGTCCCGGCTGCTCCACTTCCAATCCAGCTCTCTGCTATAGACTGGGAAAGCAGTACAAGATGGCCCAAGTCCTTGGGCCCCTGCACCGGCTTGGGAGACTTAGAGGAAGCTCCTGGCTCCTGGCTTTGGATCAGCGCAGCTCTGGCCATTGCAGCCAATTGGGGAGTGAACCAGAGAATGGAAGATCTCTCTCCCTGCCTCTCCTCTCTCTATGTGTAACTCTGCCTTTCAAATAAATAAATAAATCTTTGAAAAAAAAAATAGATTGCTCTAGATTTATTGAAAGTCAAGTCCCGCCTGCAGATGCCTTGGCAGGATCAGATTTCCCCAGCTTAAGCAGCCCACAGGCCAGACGCCGCCCCCTCCTGCACCCTGATTTAGATGAAGCAGAGTGAATGATTCTGGTTGACTAGCACACTCACACGCCCATCCTGAGTCACATTGCTGGAGTTGAGTCATACAGTGAGCCCCAGCTGAGTGAAGCTTAGCAAAGCACTGCATGGCCCTGCTCAAAGCAAGACAGCCAGGCTGCATAAACTCGTAGGAAATTTCACTTCACAGTTTTCTCAGACTCAGAGTCATTTGAAAACCATTTTCCCTAGATACAGTTAAATCACCAGGGCCACTAAGAAACACATCTAATGCCAGCTGTTATACCTCTAACAATAAAGAGAGAATCACAAATTGGGGGAAAAGATACCCCCACTCTTTTGTAGAATATTGAGAAATACATGTATGATGACTACTAAGGAGCACCAGAAAACTAAACTTGCTCAGTACTTTATGCTATTTGTACACTGCTAGTCCCAGTGGACTCTCATCATGTACTTATAGATCAGAAACCCTGCACACACTCACACATGGCCCATCTATCCATTCCTTCCTTTGACTCTGTTTTCTTTCACATAATCTGAGGCAAAGGAGATATGAAGGATTTTTGGAATTGTGACAAAATAAATCCTCTTTGCATTTTTTTCCCCTCTTACTGAAAATCAAGTAACTATTAGGTTGAGGGCGAAGGCTCTGCAATTGCCACAGCAAAGAAAATTAAAACTTCCTTCTCATCTAAGGACTAGAATAAGCCTAGGAATATCAGAGATAGCCATAAAATCTCTTTAGGAAACTATCTGCAACTCAAAATCCACAGTACAACTACAGTGTCACTACAATTAAGACCAGTGGAGGTAGATGCCTTCAACGTAGTTAACAAGACCTATGAATATCTTTGTGGTAGTTTTGAATGCAGAGAAATCCAGTGAAAAATGTATCTTTACACGATCTAGTTTCCAGTTAACCTGTAAGTTCAAGATAAAATATCAAGCATCGTTTCCACACTCTATAATGAACAAATGTAATGAATGACTTGGAAACACAGACTGAAAATCACCTGTTCAAAAGACTAGTAAGCAGTTCTTCAATCTTTTTTCTGACTTCAACTTCAGATGAACATTTTTTAAATGAATCTTCTTCACTAAAGGACTATCAAAGAAAAATGAAGATTTATATAAACTCAAATAAATACATCCAATTGTCAGTATGTAAGTCAAATATTCAACACATTCTTCACTAACTTACCTCCTGTGCTTAGTTTGAGACATTTAGTTCCCATTTATGTTAACTGCTCTTATCTGCAAGTTATTGTAGTTCACTAGAAAGTTATAAAGCTCTATTATCAATTCCAAACTTTACTGTGAGATTATAGCAACATTCTTAACCCCCTAGGACTACTCAAATCTGAGTTTACCCTTACACATATTATTGAACCTTTCCAAAGTACAGCATCTTCCACCTAAGAAGAGAAGGAAAGAAGGGGGAGGACTGAATGAATAAATAACAGTACTACCTACCTGAAAGTTCGTTGTGTAGACTATATAGACTATAATGTATATAAAGCACTTAAAACGGTGCTTGGCACATAGGAAAAATGCCAATCAATGTTAACTATGTCATTATATGTGTCCCCACTTGCTAAATCACTGGGTTACTTTGAAAACAAGATTTTTGAAACATTAAAATGTTTGCCTCCTAGTATATGGAATATAAGCTTGTGAAATTAAGTTGTATTCCAAGTAGCTAACTAGAGACATAAAAATATCAACACTTAAGATTCAACTTAAGAATATTTATTAATCTACATCAGGCTTCTCACAGAAAGGGGATCATGTACTAACCTAGTAAACAAATTAAAAGAATAAGAATGTGGTACTAAACTTAGAAATCTTCATCTCAAACAGTATGACAATCAATGTTTAATGAAAATAACACCATCACATACCTGAGGTGGCCCTGAGGGTATCACAGGAGAGTTATCTTCTCCAAAACTGAGCTTCTGGATACGCAGAGCAACTGAAATTCCTAATTCCTTTTCTAATATTTTAGATGAAAAGGTTTGGAGATCATGCACACTAGTGATGCCCAGTGCTTCAAGACGTTTAGTAGTTTTATAGCCAACACCTAAGCAAAAAAAATTGCCCAGTGTTAAAGTAGTTTTATCCTTAAAATGAAGCTAATAAAATATATCAACTATATCTTTAAGTTCCATAATTACTATTTATAAAGATCAAACTCTGTTGCAACTTAGGTGGTTTCTTCCACCCAGGCCTCAGAGTTGTATGTATCTCTTTTAAGCCCTCACAATATGTAATATAATGTATTCAAGAATCATGGCTATTATTAATGCAAAAAAAAAAAGACTTTCACTAGAGCAATTAAAATTAATTAATGTGAGCTTATTAAGTAATCTAACTCCTATATAAAATACTACACAATTATCCACAAGTCATATCTAGCAATATTTACCATCCAGAACACAACCAAAAGCCAGGAAGGAAATAAGCAAAATATCTTAATAGCAAAACTATCACAAAGTTCTTGCACTAAAGCTCACCCTAATTTTATTCATATGAGAAATATTCAGACCAATTAGTGCCTCTTTATTCCTTTTCATTTTGTTTAATTTTTAAAATTAATTAATTTAGTTTCTAGTGGTAAGCAAGGTAGCAAGATTTAATGGGTTATGGCACCTGTCAAGATGATGGGCACCTGTCCAGATGGATCTGAGAAAGTGCCCAGTCATTCAGATGGGGGTAAAGCATGGTTACAAAATTTAACACACAGAATAAACCTGTCAGGCCAGGTGGGCATCTCAGGAAAGAGCTGAGTGCCTCATTTTTAAAAATAACAATAATCTGGGGCTGGCATCGTGGCTTAACAGGTAAAGCTGCTGCCTGTGATGCCATTATCCCTGGATGCTACACTTCTGACCCAGCTCCCTGCAAATGGCTGGAAAAGCAGCAGAAGATGGCACAAGTGCTTGGGTCTCTGCACCAGGTGGGAGACCAGGATGAAACGCCTGGCTCCTGGCTTCGGCCTGGCCCTTGTGGTCATCTAGGGAGTGAATAAGTGGTTGGAAGGTATCCCTCCCCCTTTCTCTCCCTCTGACTTTCAAATAAATAAAACAATAATCTATGGTTATCTGATTTCCTTGCAAAGTAAAAGCAGTCAATCAGAGGAGACAGGTATACAGAGGGAATTACTAATGTACAATGACAGATACTTTCACAGAAATATAAGAAGGCTGGCAATTTAGCAATATGGACAAAGTAGAAAGTCTGTAAAAAAAAAAAAAAAGCTACAAAATCACAAGCATAAAGCCAAGTAAAAATTTCTGTACACTCTGTACAGTATTTAATCCTTAATGACATTAGTCTTCAGAATACAGAGTCATACAACACACTTGTAATTTTACTACGTTAAGGAAGGTAAGGCATATATAATACATTTTGGAATCACCAAAACATGGGTTAAAAATGTAAAGTTATAGGGCCGGCTTCATGGCATAGCAGGTAATGCTACCACCTGCAATGCAGGCATCCCATATGGGTGCAGGTTTGTGCCCTAGCTGCTCCACTTCTGATCCAGCTCCCTGCTAATAGCCTGAGAAAAGGCAAAGAAGATGGTCCAACTGTCTGGGTCCCTGACACCCATGTGGGAGACTGGAGGAGGCTCCTGGCTCCTAGCTTCCGCCTGGCCCAGTGCTGGCCATTTGCGGAGTGAATCTCTCTGTAATTTTGACTTTCAAAATAACTAAATAAATCTATAAAAAATAAAATGTAAAATTATAACACCTAAAGGATTATTTCAATTGTCTTAGAAATTCACTTCTACAAAAGTTTAACATCTTATTCCCTAGCAATGCTAGAGAAATAAAGTTTAGCATATCCATATGACAATGTAGATATTTGATTTTCAAAGATACAAACTTGCCCCGTGACCTGAATACATCATTGAAAATGAAAACAGATCTAGGGACCAGCATTGTGCTGGAGCAGGTTAAGCCACTGCCTACAATGCTGATACTCATGTGGGTGCCTGTTTAAGTCCCAGCTGCTCCACTTCTGATCCAGCTACCCGCTAATTAGCCTGGGAAAGCAGCAAAAGATAATCCAAGTGTTTGGCTCCCTGTACTCATCTGGGAGACCTGGGTGGAGTTCCAGGCTTCTGGCTTTGGCCTAGCCCAGCCCCAGCCACTGTGGCTATTTGGGAAATGAACCAGCAGATGGATGGTCTGTCTCTCTCTCTCCTTTCATTGAAACTCTGGATTTCAAGTAGAAAAATTAAAAGAAAATAAAATTAAAAGATAATTTTATTTTGGTGCAAAAAATGTTAAAATTATAGCAAATATTTATAATATGATTTTTTTTTGAAAGTCAGAGTTACACAGAGAGAGAGGAGAGGCAAAGGGGGGGGGTGTCTTCCATCCGATGGTTCATTCCCCAATTGGCGGCAACGGCCAGAACTGTGCTGATTCAAAGCTAGGAGCCAGGAGCTTCTTCCAGGTCTCAGGTGTAGGGGCCCAAGGACTTGGGCCATCTTCTACTGCTTTCCCAGGCCATAGCAGAGAGCTGGATCGGAAGTGGAGCAGCCGGGTCTCGAACCACGCCCATATGGGATGCCGGTACTTCAGGCCAGGTGTTAACCCACTGTGCCACAGCACCGGCCCCCATAATATGCATTTTTTTAAAAGACTATTTATTTTGAAAGTCAGAGCTACAGAGACAGAAGGAGATACAGAGAGATTTTCCATCTGCTGGTTCACTCCCCAGATGGTCATAAGGGCCAGTGCTGGGCCAGGCCAAAGCCAAGAGTAAGGAGCTTCATCTGGGTCTCCCAAGTGGGTGGCAGGACCCCAAACACTCGAGCCATCTTCTGCTAATTTTTGAGGCCATTAGCAGGGAACTGGATTAGAAGTAGAACAGATGGGAATCAAACTGGTACCCATATGGAATGCCAGTGTTGCAGGTGGTGGCCTTACCTACCACATCACAACACCATAATACGCGTTTTCTAAAAGATTTATTTATTTATTTGAAAGGCAGAGCTACAGAGAGGGAGGGACAGAAAGGAAATGAGACAGTTTATCCACTGGTTCATTCCCCTAAATGATTGCAATGGCTAGGGCTGAGCTAGCCCGAAAACCAGGAGCTTGGAACTCCGTCCAGGTCTCCCTCATAGTTGGTAGTGGCCTAAAAACTTGGGCCATCCTCCGCTTCCTTCCCAGGCACATTAGCAGGGAGCTGGATCAGAAATGGAGTAGCCAGGACTGGAACTGGCGCCCATACAGGATGGCTGCAACACAAGCACAGGCTAAATCTGCTGTGCCATAATGCCGGTCCCTTCATCATACAAATTTTCCCAGAACTTTTTGAAGACCTCCCCTACTTCATGGTTTTCAAAATTTTTTGTATCATAGTAAACTTATCTTAGAAGGTTGGATAAAGGATACCAAAGTAGACAGATGGAAGTAACAAGTTCTAATATGTTAAAGCACAAGTGACTAATTCCCCATGTGTTATTTACTGTATGAAAAACTGGAAGAGAGGATCCAGTAGGATCCAAACACATGAAAAAATAAGGAAATGTAAAGGTTGGGGCCAGCGCTGTGGCGCAGCAGATTAAACCCCTGGCCTGAAGCACCGGCATCCCATATGGGTGCTGGTTCTAGTCCTGGCTGCTCCACTTCAATCCAGCTCTCTGCTATGCCTTGGGAAAGCAGTAGAACATGGCCCAACTCCTTGGGCCCCTACACCTGAGACCTGGAAGAAGCTCCTGGCTCCTAGCTTCAGATTGGCACAGCTCTGGCCGTTGTAGCCATCTGGGGAGTGAACCATCAGAGGGAAGACCTCTCTGGAAGAAGCTCCTGGCTCCTAGCTTCAGATTGGCACAGCTCTGGCCGTTGTAGCCATCTGGGGAGTGAACCATCAGAGGGAAGACCTCTCTCTCTGTACCTCTCTCTGTAACTCTTGTCTTTCACATAAATAAAATAATAAATCTTAAAAAAAAAAAAAAAAAAAAAGAAAGAAATGTAAAGGTTAACTGCCTGATTTGATCAGTTTATGTTGTGTATAGGTGTTAAAATACCATCCTTTACTCCATAAAAATGTGTATATATTACATGTAGATCAGAAATTTTAAAATGTAATTTAAAACTTTTAGAAAACTAAACTTAGCTTTTAATTCTCTTTTCCTATAAACTTTCTGAAGCACCCCTACAATTCTAACTACACAAAAGTAGGTAAAAACAGAAAAGTACTTTCACATATTTCCTAATACAGAGTTGCTTTAGAAAACATGTCTTTTAATTCTCCTCAAGAGACAAGTACAAGTGTGTAAGAATTAATTACACTGTATCTATACTTTTTAAAATTAAAGAAATGCAATAAAACCAATACATACTTTTCAAATGCATGTGTCTTACCAGGCATTTCCTTTATGTGGTTCAAACTATGCATGAGATCTTGACAACTCTCAGGTAATAAGACAGTTTGTTGATTTGGCTTAAAGACGCCAGAGACTAATTTTGCCAGTAGTTTATTAGAAGCCACTCCAGCACAGCCGGTGAGTCCCAACTGATTGTACATGGCTTCCCGCATCTCTGCTGCAATTTGAGACCCAACAAGTAGTCTGATGTGCAGGACATCATGCAGGTTTACAGCTGCAAAAACAGACAAGATTTTTAAATGTTACATCAAAAATTTAATTTTCCTTTTCACAAACCAGTTTTCGAAAGGTACAAGGTTTAATAATCTATACCCAAACCCTGTTACCACCACCACCACCAGTGTTAGCCATTTGACTCATCTCTTTCATTGTTCATAAGACTACTGCAAAGTAAACAAATACCACAGGGGAATGTCAGGGCCTGTGATAGTAAATGTATGCTGGGAGTGCTTAATTATTGACAAATTATGAAAACTGGCTTCATGAAAAAATTCTTACTGACACTGATAAAAATTTTACCACATTTACCTGTTAGGAAGCATAAATTATTACATAATGATAAAGTTAACACTACAGTTTTAAAGAATTGAATCTAAACTTTACACACTAGCTACATGAGCTGCTAAAAATAAATTCTGACGCACAATTTAAGAAAGTAAGGAAGAAAAGAAGGGAGGGAGAGGGAAGAAGGAAGGAAATATCATTATATTCTGAGAATTCTATCGCCAAACTGCACTGAATCTGTCCTCTCTGTATTAATGAGCCTATCCTTATCCTCAGGAAACTCATGCCTAAAAGGTTTACAGACAAAATACCATGAAATCTGCAATTTACTTCCAAATGCCTTAGTGATTAATCAATCAATCCATACTAAAAGCAAGATACAGCAAATATGCCCTAATGATAGTAGATGGTATATCCACGAGAAAGGAAACAACGAGTGTTCTCTGCCAACTTTTCTGTATGTTTGAAAACATTTTTAATAAAACATTATGTGGAAAAGGAAGAATTGATGAGTAATTACACACTTTCTATTTGGGATTTAAAACAAAGTTCTCTTTCTACAAGAATATGTTCTAATCAATGAAGTCTGGGTTTGCCTTAAAAAGTATATAGAAATACATTTGGGGGACGGGTGCTGTGGCGCAACAGGTTAACGCCCTAGCCTGAAGCACTGGCATCCCACATGGGCACCAGTTCTAGTCTCGGCTGCTCCTCTTCCAATCCAGCTCTCTGCTATGGCTTGGGAAAGCAGTAGAAGATGGCCCAAGTCCTTGGGCCCCTGCACCCATGTGGGAGACCCTGAAGAAGCTCCTGGATCCTGGCTTCGGATTTGTGCAGCTCTGGTCATTGCAGCAAAATTGGGGAGTGAACCAGTGGATGGAAGACCTCTCTCTATCTCTTTCCCTCTCTCTCTCTCTCTGCCTCTCCTCTCTCTGTGTAACTATGACTTTCAAATAAATAAATAAATCTTAATTAAAAAAAAAGAAATATATTTGAAACCTATTTGTTACTTAGCCCTTGTAAGCAACAAATGAGTACAGGTACAAAAGACACATAAAAAAATCATGCTTTCTAAAAATTATAGCTCTACTCCTTTCTTCTGTAGAGAACTAGACTAGAGATTAATGACAGCTCTACAAAAGAGGAAGATCAGAGGAAGCATATACTGAGGCCAAGCAGCAAGAGGTCATGCAAGTCTTACATAAAAACCAGTAGCTCGCCCTGATATGGAGTCAGCAGCAGAGTCACAAGATGTCTGGAAGCCTAATTATACACTTAACGGTGTCTACTGCAGCTTATTTTCAAACACAAACATCCTTGGAAACATCATCAGTCACTCATACCCTAATATTTGAAGGGTATGAACCATTCTGCTCAAAGCTACTAAGAGTTGGCTAAGATTCCTTGAATAGATTAAACAGAAACTTCCAGAAAACACTAGCATATGACAGGGAGACCTGGACAAGATGAGAGCGCAACACTGGGGTCTCAATGTCTCAAGGGAATAGAAGGGAATAAATAAAATACATCAAAGGCAAGTTTAGCCCACCTCACAATTCTCCTTAGAGATAGGATTAGGAGAATCAAAAATCATTCTAAAACACATATTTCTAAAAATCAAGAAAACTCATATAACAAAGGGTGACCTAAGAAGGGTTGGCTCTTAAAAATGAAAAAAAGAATCACTATGTCAGAGTACTGAGCTACACAGCACCAAAATCTCATTTTCTGCAAACTTAGTATGGAATAACAACAGCTAATTTTAGTTATACTGGACAGATCACTGACTAGACATGGCTCTCCTCCAACAAAAGTCAGAAATCTTTCAGAATGACACAGCAAGCTTAAACAGTAAGGAGTGGATGCATTTTTAGTTACTAAACAGAATGAGAAGAACTCACGTTGATTATTGTACACATGACCCGACACAGTCGCTGCAGAAAGTTCATCACTTGGAAGCTGCTGTAATCTCTTCTCAACTATTTCTGTCAGATCCACAAAATTTTCATCAAATCCAAGTCTCTCAACAACTGGACTAAATTCTTCCAGCAATTCTAGGTTGAAATAATATTAGAATACAGATGTAATTGAAGATATAGGTTTAACCATCTAACGCTTTAAGAATATATCAAATTTAATCATATTGTTAAGATTTTATATATATTCAAATTCCACAATATTTTTAAAAAGTCCTCAGTTAACTGGGATTTATTTCCCCTGCACCACATTTTGGGTAGAGACAATATTTTACAACAAACAAGTCCAAAAATGACATTTCCAGGGTAATTACTATGGTGATATATTTAGCTCATTCCTCTATAATTTTTATATCAGTAGTACATTAAATATCACTGTTTATAGTTAATTACAATCTCGAATCAGTGTCAAACAATTATAGTCTCCTTAGGGAAGTAAAACCATGTAATTTCAGCTGTACTTTCCACAAGTTTAAAAAAGGCAAAACAAAATAACACTTAACATCTTGAATTATTACTGAGTCAAACAGAAGTCATTTAATTTTGAAAATAAACTACAAGGCAGTATTTTGAGTAGCCAATCTCCAGCACATTCCTCAAGGGCAGAGAGGCAGAGACAGATCACAGCTTACGTGGCTTCAATGTCCAGCATCTAGTATAACACCCAGCCCTTAAGTCCAGTTTACTAAATGGAACCAAGGTTTAATTGTTTGTTTTGTTTTGTTTTTTTAATTTTTTGTATCTTTATTTATCTAAGACAGACAAAGAGAGGGAAAGAGAGAGACAGCAAGTAAGAGTGCTGGTCCACACTCCAAATGTCCTCAACAGCTAGGGTGGGCCAGGCTGAAGCCAGGCACTGAAAACTTGATCTGGGTTTCCCAAATGTATGGGCAGGATGAACTAGTTATGCCATTACCTCCCGCCTACCAGGATGCACATTAGCAGGAAGCTGGGATGAGGAAAGGAGCTAGGATCCAAACCAGAAACTCTGAAATGCGACTTAGGCATCCCAAATGAGTTTAACCAATAGGCCAAACACCTGCCCCTGAAGCAAGATTTAAAATAAACTCAAAAAGACTATCAATTCTCATACATGAAAGGGTTTCAAAAAGATCACAGAAAATGGAATTAAAGATAATGTGCTGGGGGGGCAGCATTGTGATACAGTGGATTAAACCACCAACTGCAAGGCTGACATCCCATATTGGAGCTGGTTTGACTCCAGCTCCAGCTGCTCTACTTCCAATCCAGCTATTTGCTAATGTGCCTGGGAAAGCAGTGGAAGGCAGCCCGAGTACTTGGGTCCTTGCCACCCACGTGGGAGACCTGGATGGAGTGCCAAGCTGCTGGTTTCAGCCTGGCCACATCCTTGTCACCGTGGCTATTTGGGGAGTAAACCAGTAGATGGTTTATTCTCTCTCAGTAGGGGTAAGCATTTGATCTAGTGGGTAAGACTGTGCTTGGGACCCTCACAAGCTATAGTGGGCTAACCTTAAGTACAAAATATGGCAATTTTCAAAACTTTAACTACAAATAATGTTTGATGCAGCAATGAACTTCTAGGAACTAACCTTACAGATATTCCCTTAAAAGTATGACAAAATTCTATATGAAAATATCTACTGCAGGATATAACAGCAAAATAACTGGTAACACTATCATTATGTATGTAGGGAAGTCATATTTATTATCCAAATAAGTAAAAGGAGGTCCTATAATTACAGGAGCAGGCATCTGGCATAACAGTGAACATGTCAGTGTGGGGGCGGGCACTGTGGTGTAGAAGGTTAAGCCTCTGCCTGAGCGTCAGCATCCCATCTGGGCTGCACCAGCATCCCAAGTGGCTGCATCACTTTGGATCCAGCTCCCTGCCAACGCACCTGGGAAAGCAGTGAAAGATGGCCAAGTACTTGGGCCCTTGCACTCATGTGGGAGATCTGGAAGAAGCTCCTAGCTCCTGGCTTCAGATTGTTGCAACCATCTGGGGAGTGAACCAGAGGGTGGAAGACCTTTCTTTCTCTCTGCCTCTGCCTCTCTGTAACTCTGCCCTTCAAGTGAACAAATAAATCCTTAAAAAAAAAAAAAGCAAAAGAAAAGAAATTTATACTTTTTAAAAATATTTATCCATTCTTATCTTTTAAAAAATATTTATTTATTTATTTGAAAAGCAGAGCCTCAGAGAGGGAGTGAGTGAGTGAAACAGACAGATTTTTTTGTCAATTGCCCATTTATACCTTTTGCCCATTTTTGTTGGATTTGGATTTCTGTTCCTTGTTATGATGTAAAAGCTCTTTCTATGCTATAGATATTTAACCCTTTCATCTAAAACCTCCTATAATAAAAGAAAAATTTTAACCATAGTAAAAAAGATAAATCAATACAAAGCTGATGTTTAAAAATGACTATAGGTGTCCTTAGGCATCTGAAAAAGATCGGTTTAGGACCCCACTTCCACCCCTCACAAATACCATAATCTGCAGATGCTCAAGTTCCTTATAAAAAAAAGGTATATTTGCATGCAATCAATACTCATCCTCCTGAATACTTTAAATCACCTTTAGATTACTGGTAATACCAATATAAATGTTATGTCAATACTTGTTATACTACACAGTCTCTGCAACAATGACAAGAAAAAAAATGCCTGTACATGTTCGGTACAAATGCAGTTTCTCTTAAAATATTTTAGATCCATTGTTGGTTCAATCTGTGGATACAGAACCTGCAGCTAGGGGGACAACTCTACATATTTTCAAATTTCTTCTAACTTACTAAAAATACTAACCCAAGATTCAAACTCAAATCTTATCATGGGGAAATGTACTGACAGTGTATTATACATATAAAATCTAAGACTAGACTAATATACTCATTATTTTGCTAATATTTCTTAAGAAACCAGCTTTTAATTATGTTGAGCAAACATTCCAGAAGCCTCTCCCACTATCATTAGTGCATTCAAGAACATACTTCTTCAAAATTCATTTAAGCTTAAAATATCTGACTTCCTTATGGCACACATTCCCATTTTCTTCCTTTCTTTAGATTTTTATTTATTTATGTTATTATTATAACTTATCTGTGGGACAGAGAAAAAAAAAACTCTCCCATTCAATGGCTTACTCCCCAAAGCCCAGCCTGGATCAGGCTGAATCCAGAAATGAGGAACTCAGTTTGGGCCATACGTGTAGGTGGCAGAGACCCAAGTATTTGAGCCACCACTTACTGCCTCCCAGGTTACATATAAGCAGGAAGTCAGGGATCAGGAGGCAGAGCTGAGGCTTGAACCCAGGCAAGCCAGGCCAAACGCCCACCTCCATTTTATTACTTTTAAATTGTTTTTCATTTTGCATGGTATTTACATAAACATCAGATATGACAGAGTTCCAATTACTTCTAACTATATATACTGTTGTCAACATTACTCACAATATAAAAATTCAATTCAGATAATTTTTAAAAGTAGCTAAGATCCATAATAAAGGTTTTAGGGAAAAGGAATTTGGCATATGATATTCTATATTTATTAAAAGATTTATGTAGTAAATAGGTATCCTGTAAAAAATACAAAATGTGTATTACAAATAATCTATACCTGTAACCTTATATGACATTTCTCTGTAACGGGTCAAGTCTTCTCCATTAACTAACACCAGCTGTGGACACTTTTCCTTTGCATCCTTGACAGTCATAAGTTTCTTAACTCCAAGTTTCCTAGCTTCATAGTTGCAGGTAACCACTAAATATTTCTGTTGGACCCCTATAAAAATAAATATTTTAGGAGGAAATCAAGCAAGGTTGAAGAAACACTTTAAAATATCAATTACTAATTCCATATTATAGCTGTATAAATTAAAATGCAATGTTTTAATAAGGACAAAATCTGTTAAAAAAAAAAAAGTACAGCCTCCATTCATCAAAAAATCTTCAAAGCAGAAATATCGGATTTTCAAGCAATCTCTCACACACAATTTATAAGATACCAACACATTATTTTTCCATATACCACTTTTAATCTTTCATTGTTCTGCCTACTTGGAAGAAGGAAAGTTATCATTAAATTACAAAACAGTAATAGTAATAAAAATTGCATATTGAGATGAACTATTCACAAGCAAGAATTATCATATCTACTTCTCAAATTTAAAATACCACAAATCAACAGTCTGTGGAATCTTTAGTGCTAAGATGTAAATCAAATCTCTATTTTATTCAAACACTACAAAATCACAGTATTGCTATGTAACTCATAAGTACTTCACCAAAAAAAAAAAAAAAAAGAACAGAGTACAATTAAATATTGGTTGCTGCCTGAAAAACTGCTATCTTCAGAGCAACTTGCCAATGTATGTAAGGCAAAGTTCTGTGTGCTGTAGCAATAGCTAACTATTGCTCTAAGGCTCTGAGGCGCTCTCTGCAATAAATGTCCTTATTATGTCCTTTTCTACAGAAGATAGCTGCGAGTTATTATGAGCTCTCTAATGAAATGAGCACATTACAATCATCTACACACCGCCTAAAAATCCTACTCTATTGATTTGAGAGTGTTAAACAAGTTGACAGTGCTTGCTACTTATAAAAGTAAGATTCATCTAAAATATGTAAAATACTGTAACGAGGAAGGAAAGGACTGCATTTTTCCCTTCATGTAAGACACCTGTTTCTAAAATTTTGGTATCATAAACAAGGCAAAGAAACATTATTTGTACATAACATTTTTAATCCATCAGATGATGCTCAAAAATACAATCACTGGGTCAAAGATCATAATCACCATTCATCAGGTAACTATATGAAAAATCACACTCGTAAATTCCTCAACTGAAAAAAGGAGTCTTTAAATGCAGAACTGCATTATATGGACTTGCTACTGTACGTACGCCACCATCTTGAGTTGGGTGTATATTATCAATGAAAGACTATTTTTCTCAAAGAAACTCACATCCCTTTCTTTCCAACAATTCATCTGTATTTCTTCATCACACAGAACACTTTCATTAAGTATTATCTACAAAGCACCTTATGTCACAATGCTACTAATCAAAAGTGCCTTCAGGAGAAAATATTTAGGTACTCTAATGCTAAACCCTTGAAAACTCTTAGAAATCCTAGCCTCATTCTGGCATGGGAAAATTTAGTAATCCCTTTGTTCTTCAGTAATCAACTGGGTTGAACTGGGATTAAACTAAGCCAGGCAAAAGAGGGTAGCAGCAAGTGAACCAAAATAGCTCTTTAGGCTTAAATTCAAAGAATCCTTCCTTTTTAAAATCTTTCCCAATTTAAGATATAAAAGGCAAAATGTTAAAGCAACCCAGCATATCTGTAAGTGGTCTTTAAGGTGAAACTTCTTGCATTTAAAAAGATACTTGTGGCTTGCGCTGAGGATCAGTAGGCTAATCCGGCGCCGGCACACCGGGTTCTAGTCCCAGTCGGGGCGCCGGATTCTGTCCCGGTCGCCCCTCTTCCAGGCCAGCTCTCTGCTGTGGCCAGGGAGTGCTGTGGAGGATGGCCAAAGTGCTTGGGCCCTGCACCCCATGGGAGACCAGGAGAAGTACCTGGCTCCTGCCATCGGATCAGCGCGGTGCGCCGGCTGCAGCACGCTGGCCGCGGCAGCCATTGGAGGGTGAACCAACAGCAAAGGAAGACCTTTCTCTCTGTCTCTCTCTCTCACTGTCCACTTTGCCTGTCAAAAAAAAAAAAAAAAAATTAAAAAAAAGATACTTGTGTTTTTATCGAAAGCTTGCTGTTTTAATATTTGGAGTTGTTTAACACTCAACTACTTTGTTAGCTGTCACCTTCAAAATGGGGAGGACAGATGACAACTCCCAGATGTGATTAAAAAGCAGCTGTTTTTGATATACAGACTTATAAAATTTCAAACACCGAGAATAAGAAGTCTGCCTAAAGAACTAAGCCACTGACCAAATGAGGAGACTAAAAGTTTCTGCTACTTTTTTTTCATTTGTTCAGCTTGGCTATACTGGCCTCAGATTCACCATTTTTTCAAAGAGGCTTATAAAGCTGGTACTTCATAGTGAAGTCTAGACGCCTGTCCATATAGCACTTTAGGGAACGCCTCCAGAATCTTAATATGGTTAGTACATTAAAATACAAGCATCCTCATAGCTAATGATACCATTACACAAGAAAAATATCATCAATGTCCAGAATTACCTAAAGGCTTGTCCTTTAATTCTGGATTTGAGATCATTTCTACCTGTGCATAAAAGCAATCCAAATCCACGTGGACTATGATTCTGAATGAAGAAGTTCGAGTTGGGACCACTTGATCATGAACTGTCGCACAATATACAAAGAAATACAAAAATATATTCAGACTGCTTAACATCCTTGAGCAACAGGCAATGTCTTAGAACATGGTATCTAAGAAAGAAGACGGCAGAGTGATTTTAAGTTTTTCTTGGATTTGTTTTGTCAAAATTTAAAAATTACAAAGACCTTAAACCCCATCTATAGTAGGGTCTTCAATCCTGCTTCCATTTCTTTGCATAGTTATTTTTCTCACGCTAGAAAAATAGTTGACTAAAAGTTTCTTGATCCATTATGGATGATGCAAGTACTAATACTATCCTTTTGAAGTACATAGTAGCTTTTAGAATAAATCAGAAAGGGCAGAAAAGTTGAAATGTTGATTTCCAACATTACACTGTGGCATGTCCTTACATTTAAAAAAATCTGCCACGTAAAACATCAAAGGACAACCTGTGAGTTGCAGTGGACTCAATTTAACTCCTACTTGAGAGCAGGATTATCTGGTTTCGTGCTAACCCCAGCGCCTAGAAAAGCATGCAGGACATAAGAGACTACTCCACACCACTCACTAACTGGAAAGACCCAATTATTTCTTGGATTTCAAAAAAGTCTTTAACTCATGCATGGGCAGAGGAAGGGTTGACAGAGGCAAGAAGGGCTCTTCAACCAGGTTAAATCAGGCAGGCGAGATGCAGTGGTGGTAGTCTCGTTTGATGCTGGAACAGCCAAGAACATTAGGGTAAGCACTGGTAACGTGAATACAGTGTAGTCCACTTAGCAATATTATACCAATGTTGATTTCTTAGTTCTGACAAACGTACCAAGATAATGCAAGACATTAAAATTAAGGGCATCGCTCTGCAACTTTTTTTTCTGTAACCATGATATTCCTTTTTTTTTTTTTTTTTTTTTTTTTTAATGCAAAGAATGTGAGGCAGAGGTTTGCCTGCAGGCCCTGGGGTTGCCACAGGCAGGAACCTGAGGTCGGGAATGTTTCAACCACCCATCTCCTGGCTTCCCGGCGGCCATCCCTTCCAGCCCAAACCGAGGCCGGATCGCAGGCCCCCAGCAGGAGACCGACATGGTTCTCAACTTCTCTAACCTGACGCAGCCCGGCAGCTCGCGACCGGCTCCGCCTCGCCGCCCTCGGGGGCTGCGTCCTCCACGTGCCGGCGGCGGGCTGACGCCACCCACCTTGCACCTGCGAGACGAAGTCATCCCCCCCAAGGGATGCCCCTTGCCTGAGAAACACGAGGCAGATAAGGGAAACCCTCCCTGGACAGGGCCGGGAAAGCGAAAGGCGCCGGAGGCCGCAGGGGCGCCCGCCCGCGCGTCCCGCCACACCCTCCTCGTTTACGCCCTCAGAGCACCCTGCGAGCCGCCGGCCGCCCCCGCGTCCGCCAGCTCCATGGCCCAAGCCTCGTCCTCTTCCTCGTCGCCGCCGCCTTCCTCCTTCGACTCCACCCCCAGCGTCGCCATGCTGCAGCCGCTCTCCGCGCGGGGCAGCTTCCGCCCGCTTCCGCCCGGTCTCCTGGGAAACCGCGGCCCCGAGTCCGGCCGCTGGCGCCGGCGTGTGGCGGCCAACCGGCCCGCTTCCCGGAGTGACGCGCGGGCCGGGGTTCCCGGGTCGGGTGGCTGGAATCGAAACCCCAGTCAGCTCGGTTTTTCCTTGAGGGCTTTGACGTTCGGTGCACACCACGTATTTTAACTTTCATCTCTGCTGCCTCCTGATCCATGTTAATGTAATTGCTAATCCTAGACCTGAACTCTTTCTTTCTGGTGGCCATGCGAACGATGATGGCAAGTATGTTAAGGTTTGTGAGGTGGTGGTTGTTTTATTTAAAGATTGGGCCCTGTTTGACAGCTCTCATCAGCTTGTACACTACCCCCAGATTGCCACAGTGACTGGGGCTGAGCTAGGCTAAGGAAGACAGAAGCCAGGAACTCAATTCTGGTCTCCCACGTGGTCTCCCACGCTGGGCAGGGGCCCAGCTACCTGAGCCGCTCATTTCCTGCTGCCTCCCACGGTCTGCACCGACACGAAGCTGAAGTCAGGATCTCAGGAATTGAACCCAGCTCCTCCAACGTAGGATATGAGTGTCTGAATCGCCAGGCTAAATACCTGCTCCTGGATCCAAGATTTAGTACCAAAACTGAATAGGATTTTGATCCATGAGTTTTGATGTCAGATAAAATCTCCAATCTAAACCTTTCCCCTTGCTAATTATGTGACTCTCTGAGCCTCAGCTGCTCTGCTGTTTAAAAAAAGAAGAAAAAACAAGAAAAGAAAATGAAAAAATTATCTTAAATATTTTGAGATAAAATGAATAGATAAAAAACTGACAACTTTTTTAAAAAAGATTTATTTATTTGAGAGGCAGAGTCACAGGCAGAGAGATGGGGAGACAGAGAGAAAGGTCTTCCACTCACTGGTTCACTCCCCAAAGGGCTACAGTGGCTGGAGCTGGGCCCATCCGAAGCCAGGAACCAGGAGCTTCATCCAGGTCTTCCACATGGGTGCAGGGGCCCAAGGATTTGAACCATCTTCTACAGCTTTCCCAAGCCATCAGCAGGGAGCTGGATTGGAAGTGGAGCAGCCAGAACTCCAACCAGTCCCCCTATGGGGTGCTGGCGCCAGAGATGGAGGCTTAACCTACTACGCCACAGTGCTGGCCCCTGACATACAGCTTTAATACCCTGATGTATATAAAACAGCTAACACGTTGAAGTTGCTGAATAATTATTAGTTCTTTCTTTGCCTTCTATGAGGATGCCATGAGTGTCTGTGTGTGTTGGTTTGTGTGTGTGTGTATGTGTGTGTATTTCTTCCAATTATTTACATTTCTCACACTCTTGCTCTTTATGCTATTCTGTGTATATGAATATATGTATATGCAAACACATATATACAGACATTAAAATATATATATGCACTTACATTCAAACATGTAATTTTTTTACATGATTCTTTTTCTTATCAAATAGGATCTGAGAATGTTGAGAAATATTTTAAAGGAAATGTTGATGCATCCAGAAAGGAGAAGGAATAACCAGCCTAGCTGGGGCTCAATGGTTTGAAGACCAGACCTTCCTCGTTGGGTATTTATTCTTCGACATTTGGACCACTTCCCTAAAAGTCTCCTCTCTAGGATCTGCATTGCCTGTTTAGAGCTATGCTATTTTTTTATGAATGCTGCTTGGTAAGTCTAGGTAAAGCGCTTATGAATTGAGTTCTTCTTTGGCCATTAAGTGCCAGTCAAGAGCCCAATAATTTTAGAAAAACTAAGATTTTTTTTATTTTTTAAATTCTTCCAGATTGAGAATGATGCAAACCACTGAGATACCATGGCAGAGGAAAACAGTTCCTTTAGGAGAGATCATCACAGCTCACTTATATTCACATCATAGACTGGGGTAAAAGTGAGTAAGGATTTAAAAAACAGCAATTTCTTGCTTTGGTTGCATTTATTTCCCGGTCAGTTGTCAAACTTGAAAAGTGGCTTTTAGCCCATGAGAGTATTACAGGCATGGAAAGCCAAGACACTCTGGGGAAAAAAAAAAAAAAAGACCTAAATGAAAGATCGCCATGAGTGAGATCCCAGTGGAAAGAACAGGTCATCAAAGAAGGAGGTACCTTTCTCTGAAGGGAGGAGAGAACTTCCACTTTGACCATGGTCTTGTCTAAATATGATCAGAGTCGGTGAACTCAAAAGGCTTCCATAGCCTTGGCAGCTCATGACAAGAGCCTAGGGTGATTACTGAGGCCATAAACAAGAGTGTCAATTTGTTAAGTCAACAACAGGAGTCACTGTGCACTTACTCCTTATGTAGGATCTCTGTCCTTAATGTGCTGTACATTGTGATTTAATGCTATAATGACTACTCAAACAGTATTTTTCACTTTGTGTTTCTATGTGGGTGCAAACTGTTGAAATCTTTACTTAATACATGCTAAATTGATCTTCTGTATATAAAGAGAATTAAAAATGAATCTTGATGTGAATGGAAGGGGGGAGGGAGAGGGAAAGGGGAGGGTTGCGGGTGTGAGGGAGTTATGGTGGGGGGAAGCCACTGTAATCCATAAGCTGTACTTTGGAAATCTATATTCATTAAATAAAAGTTAAAAAAAAAAGTGGCTTTTAATTTAGTGGAAGAATAGATGGAGCCGGCTCAGTGGCTCACTAGGCTAATCCTCCACCTGCGGCGCCGGCACTTTGGATTCTAGTCCCGGTTGGGGCGCCGGATTCTTTCCTGGTTGCTCCTCTTCCAGTCCAGCTCTCTGCTGTGGCCTGGGAAGGCAGTGGAGGATGGCCCAAGTGCTTGGGCCCTGCACCCCATGGGAGACCAGGAGGAAGCACTTGGCTCCTGGCTTCGCGCCGGCTGTGGTGGCCATTTAGGGGGTGAGCCAACAGATGGAAGGCCTTTCTCTCTGTCTCTCTCTCTCACTAACTCTGCCTGTCAAAAAAAAAAAGGAATAGATGGATATACCCTTGCAATTCCTTGGTGAGCTAGCAGGGTTGGTTTGCTTTCTTTTCTTTCTTCCTTTCTTTTTTTTTTTTTTTTTTTTTTTGTTTTATTGAGAGAGAGGGAAAGAGATCTTCCATCTAGTATTTCTCTCCCCAAGTGCCCACAACAGCCAGGGCTGGGACAGGTTGAGGCTAGGAGCCCAACACTGCATCTAGATCTCCCATGTGGGTGTGAGGGCCACGTATTTGAGCCATCGTCTATTGCCTCCCCTGGGACAGAAAGCCAGATCTGAAGCCAAAATGGCACTGAATCCCAGGCGCACTGGTTTGGGATGCCAGCATCTCAAGTGGCAGCTTTCCCCGCCATGCCACAATGCCCACCTCCAGAGCAGGCTTTCTGTGTGACCCAGGTAGTCACACCATGCCCCACACTTGGCTTAATGTTCTGCAGTTGACTTAACACTCTTAGTAATTTTTATACAAAGATGTCCACTTTGTCATTCTGCACTGGACCCTACAAATTATTAGCCAAGGCTGGGAACCAGAAAGCAAGGGACATAGAAAATAACAGTTACAAAGCAACTCTATGTGAGGTACAGGGCTAAAAGCCTGAAGCAGGTCATTTAATTCAGTGTAATACCCTAGAGAACAGGTATCATTATTTTCGTTTGGCTAGCAAAGACTAAAGTGGTGGCTCAAGGTTATGAATTAGTAATGGCAGATCTACTTTTCAGAGTTTCCCACAGGGAAGAATTCATGAAAAATGTTTCCTCTATAGAGGAAATCAATTCTCTATGGCCATTTCCTTAGTGTTTCAAACACTAGATGACCTGGAATAGGGAGAATAAACATCCCTCAAGTATATCAGGAGTCATAAAAATAAAATATGAGTGAAAACATGTTGTTTTCTGGTAGGGGTAGTTTTGGGAAAGGAGAAATTTTTTTAAAAAAATTCTATAAATCCTTCTTCTTGGTTTTAATTTACAGCTTCTAAACCATGATAATTTTGGTAAATAAATATCTCTTGAGCTTGGATTGCATTTGTAGTTTTATGTGCCAAAGGAGAAAAGCAATTGCAAGATGGAATAAATATGGATAATTAAATAAAATTATGGTCAAAGCAGTTTCTTAGGAACATGGAAAGCATTGGCTGGTAGGTAAAGAAACTGAGAAGGGAGTGGGCATTTGGTGCTGTAGTTAGGATACCATTTGCGACACCCATGTCCCACATAGCAGTGCATGATTTGAACCTGAATCTTCTGCTTCAGATCCAGCTTCCTATTAATGTGCACCCTGGGAGACAGCAGTTGATGGCTCAAGTACTTGAGTCCCTGCCATCCATGTGGGAGACCCATATGGAGCTCCCAGCTTCAGCCTGGCCCAGCCCTAGCTGTTGAATGGCTGTTATCTGTCTCTCTCCCTGCCTCAAATTAAATGAAAATAATTAAAAAGAGAGAGAGAGAGAGAAGAATCTGGGGATATTTTGGCCCTTTGGAAGTCAAGACATTATGAACATATGTACATTCAAAGTAATAAGCATGAATACCCATGTTACTAAATGGTGGGAATAGGTACCAATGCCTACTTCTTTCCTCTTAGCCAAACTTCCCACGTGGCAGAGGAAAAAGTATAACAATGTTCAAGGCTTGGACACAAAGAATGCAAGGGTATTTTTGGGTGTTCCTATTTTATGGTAGCAGGTGATGGCTATGTAGGTATTGAACAAATTTGTCAAAGGCCCAGTTTGAATTGGCTAAGGCATAAACAGCTTGGTTTTGTAAGGTCTTTGGCCTTACACAGTGATTCTCAACTGAGGACAGTTTTGTCCCCTACTGGATATTTGGCAGACTGGAGACATTTTTAGTAGTCACTTCTGGGCAGTTGGAGCTCTGTGCTACTGACATCTGGTGAAGAGAGGCCAGGAATATTGCTGACCATTTAACAGTGCATGAGAAAGCCCCTCACAACAAAGAAGCATCCACTCTGAAGTGTCAGTTGGGCCAAGGTTGGGACACTGTATTGTCTATACCACCTGGCTTGAACTAACCTCTTCAGCTTAGAGTTTCTAGTTGTAATGAAAAATCGGTCTACAGTTATGTGCTTTTAATTATAAATAAGACATTTTTAGAAAAAAGGAGAATGTTAAAAAAGAACAACAAATCCTATTATTTTCATTGTGGGAATTTATACTTTGAAGCTAAAAAGCAAATGGAATGTGTTTGCTGGAAAAGACATGTGAGAAAAATATCCACACTTTTATGGAGTTTGTGAGTTGTCCCTAGGGTGAAAAGCTAATGAGTCAGAAATAATTTAAAAGGCTAAGAAGTTGAAACCAGAAAACATTACATGCTTTAGATGGTTGAAAGCAAACTATAATTATGCTGCACTGGCAGTTGTACAATTTACGTGTCGTGTGGTATTTACTTAATAACTCTAACCAAAGGTCCAAACCCCATTGCATAAAAACCTCAATAGTTACGAAGAACTTTCTTTTGTCAGTGTCACACACCATAGTTACAGTTTGCAATTTCAAGCTTTCCCTGTGTAACCTAAAAGTATTTGGTGTATACCATGTGATTAGGGCTAAGAGAAGATATAAGAGTTCGGCATTTTCCTAACAGCTAGCTTCTCCTTGCTTTGACCTTTCTCTGTGGTTCTGTAGAAATCTGTTGAAAAGCCTGCACAGTCATTTTGGTAATAACATTTTAAATGTTGCTTGCCAGGGTGTGCTTTTCATTTTGGATGGAAACAGGTGGAGCCCGCTGCAATCACAGTACACTTCATTTAGGCCTAGTTTGTAAGTAACGTCTGCAAGGCTCAGTCATTGAGAGGAAGAAAAGTATTGATGTCATAAAGAAAATGCAAGCAGATTGACAAAGGTCAGGTACACAGTGTTCATTTCTTTTTTCCTTTTATTTGAAAGGCAGAGAGATCTTCTATTTGCAGGTTCACTCCCGAGGTGCCTTTGACAGCCAGATTTGGGCAGAACTCAGTCTGGATCTCCCACATGGGTGGCAGGGCCCCAGGTGCTTTAGCCATCACCTACTGCCTCCCAGGGTGCATATTAACAGGAAACTGGAATCAGAAGGGAAGTGGGACTCAAATCAGGTCCTCTGATATAGGAAGCAGGCAACTTAACCACAGTACCAAACACCTGGCCCTATAAACATTTGACTTCTTTTTTTAAAGATTTATTTATTTATTTGAGAGGCAGAGCTACACACACACACACACACACACAGAGAGAGAGAGAATGTCTTCCATCTGCTTGTTCACTCCCCAGATGGCTGCAATGGCAAGAGCTGAGCCGATCTGAAGCCAGGAGCCAGGAGCTTCTTCCAGTCTACCATGTGGGTGCAAGAGCCCAAGGACCTAGGCTCCCCTGCTTTCCCAGTCCCAAGCAGAGAGCTGGATCGGAAGTGCAGCAGCCAGGACTTGAACTGGCGCCCACATGGGATGCTGGCACTGCAAGCAGTGGCTTTACCCACTATGTCACAGTGCTGACCCCTAAATATTTGACTTTAATGTAATTTTAAAATAAAAATCCCAGGTTCTTTTTAAAAAGAATAAGTTATGACTATTAGGGACAATTTGGAAAATATAGAAAGAAGGTAAGAAGAAAATGAGAATAATGTTTAATAATCCATAGTCTTAGTGCTCAAAGATAACTGAACTTTAATAGCCTTCCTAAAGCACAACTTAAAAAGAAAATTTTTGTTTCGTTTCACAAATAAATATGTGTCAATTTCTTTACCAAACCACAAAAACCATTGTGTGATATATCAGCTAATTAAATGACACAAAGAAAATTTATCCACTTGTTTTTCATGTTAATTTAAAGGCAATGAACAAAGACTGTCTCAACATCATCCTGGAAATTCTAATTTCAATTTAATAATCTTCAGTTTTCAATGATCATTTTTTTGAGAAGCAGAGAGACAGAGTACCAGTCTGCTGATTCACTCCCCACATGCTCACAGTGGCCCAGGACCAGGCCAAAGGCAAACCTGGGATCCTGAAACTCAACCCAGGTCTCCTATATGGGTGGCAGGACCCAATCACTTGAGCCATCACTGCTACCTCCTAGGGTCTACATCAGCAGGAAGCTGAAGTCAGGAGCTAGAGCTGGAAATCGGACCCAGCCACTCTGATGTAGAACACAGACATCTTAGCTCGCAGGCTAAGTGCCTGTTCTCCATTTTCATTGTTGAGAGTAATGTAAGCACTCTGTAAAGAAAAATAATATTTATATTTGTAGAACTTATTGCCTAAAGTGGACTCAAATATATGATTTTTTAAATTGTATTTATTTATTTGAGAGGTAGAATTATAGACAGTGAGAGGGAGAGACAGATAGGAAGGTCTTCTATCCGCTGGTTCACTCCCCAATTGGCCACAACAGCCAGAGTTGTGCTTATCAGAAGCCAGGAGCCAGGAGCTTCTAATCCTGATCTCCCATGCAGATGCAGGGGCTCAAGTGCCTGGGACATCTTCCACTGCTTTCCCAGGCGATAGCAGAGAGCTGAATCAGAAGAGGAGCAGCTGGGACTAGAACTGGCCACAGATGGAGGATTAACCTACTGCATCACAGTGCCGGCCCTCCGAAGAAATCATTGAAATATCTGTTAACCCTAGAAGTTTTTTTGTCCCTTCTCGTTATTTAAGAAATTCTTCTAAAACAGAAGTATAAAGTGAAACCATATTCTGCCCTGAGGTGATCACTGTTAACAGATTCTGATCAGTTTTATTAGACTTTTACTTATAATGCTAAGTATAGTTGAAGTAGGCAGGCATACAGGTTAAAATTGATCAGATTTGTGAACTGGAAGACCACGCCTGCACCACGCCCCTGTATGACCTCATTCCCCTACCTGGCCACACCTTGGTGCCCACCAGCCAATCAGGTTAATTAACCACTCCCCTTTGGAAGTGGGTTAAAAGCTGGACGCAGTGTGGCCCGGCCCAGTTCTTTTTCCCTGGTCTCTTGCTAGGAAGGGGCTTGCTGTAGCCCCGCACCTCCAGGGCGCATGGCCTTCGGGCCATGTGCTCTAGGCTTCCTGGCCTAGATGCTCTTCCATGTGGCTGGTTCCTGGTGCTCAGTATGAACCCCTATTCATCTCTCTCTCTTAAATAAAGCTCTCACTCTCCTATGCATCTTTCTCACTAAATAAAAGCTTAAAATGTACCATGCTGCCTCGTTTATCTGTGCCGATATTTAGAATTCTTCTCTAAATATTAGGCAAGAACCTAATGGGCTAATTAATATCAGGGATTTAGTAATAAGCCTGTGGTGAAATCATAACGCACCCCAAATTCCGGTAGCACATGTGGCACCCCAGATAGCATTTCTAGAGAACCACATCTAGGGGCCACATTTCAATGTAAATTTTAAGGGGTCTTCTCCGATTTCATGGTTACACAATGATAGACATTTCTAATTCACACAAGCGGATTACACTGCTATTATTCTGCTGTAGGCTTTTTCACTGGCAATGTCTTGAACATCAGTTCTTTTTAGTGTATAAAAATCTGCTGCATTTGTTTTCATGGCTATATTGTGTTACCAACTCCACATGGATGGGACGCATTTCTGGTTTTAGCTGTTACTAATAATGCTGCAGCGTACATCCTTGGTCATATTTCTTTGTGCTTTTCTTCAGAGCTCTGATCCCACCTCACCCTAGACAAATTCAACTTCCTAAATTTCTGTAAGAAAGTTAACTTTTTCTTTTAAAAATAGGTTGCACACTGTGTAAGTACACTGTGTAAGCATACTGTGATACACCAGGCCTGTCAGTTCTACCTCCAGTGTTCTCCCAAGTCCTTCCACTTCTCTGTATTTGCACTGACATCTTCCCCATCCAGGAAGCACACATTTATCTCTGGCTTGGCCTGTTTTAATGGCCTCCTGATGTCTGCCCTTTACAATCCGTGGGCCCCAGAGCAGGCAGAAGGACTTTTAATAATGTAATCTACAGTTTCATTTTCCTGCTAAGAACCCTCCAAATGCTCGTTGCAATCTCCAGAGTAAAATTCAAGCCCCTTTCTGGCCATGGTCCTCAGAGGTCTCTTAGGGGAAGCTTCCTCTCCATTTCTCACAGCCTTCTGATTATCTGTCCCTGCACTTGGGTCACACCACCCCCAGTTCCATTCTGGGGACATGTCTATGTCTTCAGCTGGCAAGATGGAGACCCAGGAGAACTGATGGTGTAAGTTTCTTTATAATGCACAAAAAGCAGAAGACCAGTGTTCCAGCTCAGAGACAGCCAGAAAGAGAGATAATTCTGCTTTACTTGGATTTTCTGTCCTTTTGGGGTCTTCAGTGCATTGGATGAGGGCCACCCACGTTGTGGAGAGCAATCTTCTTTTTTCAACCTACTGATTCAAATGTTAATCTCATCTAGAAACACCCTCAAAGGTATGCCCAGAATAACCAGATGTTTAGCCAAGTATCTGGATACCCTGCAGTCCAGTCAAGCTGACACGTGAAGTAATCATTACAGGATAATTTGTTGCCTCCAGACAGTTCTGTCGTTTGGGACGTTTTCCACAGAACTGACTTGTTGTCTTCCACTGGTTTTCTATTAAATGTTAACATCAATACCTCAAACTGACCTTCCCAAACCACACTGTCAGAAAACCTCCCCCAGAGTTACCACATTCTCTCACATCTTACTAAGTTTCATTTCTAACACTTATCTTAACATGTAATTATCTGTATTTATCTACTACTTACTTATCTTTGACCTCCCTCTCTCCTATTAGAATTTAAGTTCCGTTAAGGTGGAGACTTATTCTATGCCTTATGCTTTATTAGAATCCACCAAAATTGTGAATGCAATAAAACATATTATTTCAACATCAGTGGAAGATCAGATTCCTAGATAATGTTAGATTGTAAAAATGCTTATAGACAAATTCTTAGAGAAGAACTCCAAAGAATATATGTAGAAAAACTGTCCCCCCAGAGGTGAAATTTAATCTCTCCCCTTATGCTGGCGATCTGAATGTGGTGACTCACTGATGAAGAATAGAGTATGGAAAGGGAGAAATAGTACATTTACAGTGGAGAAGTCTGAAGTCATTCTCTTAACCAGTCAGGGTGTTCCATGTACCCCAATCAGATACATTCAGAAGGGCACAGCAGTACTTCAGTGCAATTCTTGCCAAAAATGTATAAACTCAATCAAACTAGGAGAAAATGTCAGATAAATTCTAGTTTAAAAGCACTCTACAGACTAATTAGCCAGTATTCATCAAAATCGTCTAGGTCGTGAAAGGCAAAACAGAACCATCACAGACAGAAAGAAACTAACAAGATGACAGCAAAACGCAATGTTGGATTCTGGAACAGAAAGAGGGTATTAGTAGAAAAGCTGGTGAAATACAATAAAATCACAGGTTTATGGAAATACATCAGTGTGTTAGTTTCTTAGTTTTGACCAGTATACCATGTAATCTAAAATTTAATAAGGGCAACTGGTGAAGGATTTATGAGAACTCTGTTTATTATCTTTGTAACTTTTCTGTAAACATAAGTTTATTACAAAATTACAAGTCTATTTTAAAAAAGATAGGTAATCACAAACCACAATCTAAATAAACCACAATATTGTTTCAACTCTTTGCAAGTTAAAAAAACACAACTTAGAAATCGAAAAGTATCTAGAGGGGCCTGCGTTGTGGTGTAGTGAGTAAAGTCAACATCCCATATAGGCACCGGTTCAAGTCCTGGCTACTCTGCTTCCAATCCAGCTCTCTGCTTTGCCTTGGGAAAGCAGTAGAAGACGACCCAATTCCTTAGGCCCTGCACCCTCATGGAAGACCTAGAAGAAGCTCCTGGATCATGGCTTCTGATAGGCACAGCTACGGCTGTTGTGGCCATCTGGAGAATGAACCAGCAGATGGAAAACCTCTCTCTCTGCCTCTGACTCTCTGTAACACTACCTTTCAAATAAATAAACAAATCTTTTTTTTTAAAAAAAGTCTCTAGACTTAAACTCATGTGTTGCTACTGCTACTATATTCAAAAGTGTGATGAAAATTTTGCCTTTGTATGTTAATTACTATACTCATAAATTTTAGCAACTATCCTTTGAACTATGTTTAAAATATTTTAAAACCTCTTGGGTCTCAACTATTCTTTTCCATTACTGTCACCATACTTTAAAATCCTTAAAAGATGCTATTTCTGCAGTTGATACTCATTTAATTTTTATAGTTTGAAGCAGATTTTCGAACAGGCTGCCACTAAACAGATGATTACTGTCATTGAAATTGTTTCATTTCTTAAACAAGAGTTTCTACGTGAGATGATTCTCATTTGTCTGAAAGTTTTAGCTTATTTTGATTTTGAATAAAAGCCAGGAAGACTATTAAGAAAGTAATGGGAATAAGGCCTTGAAGTCGGCATTGCTGAGCCTCCTATATGTCTGATGGGTCAGGACGGAAGGCAATGTGAGGAGTGGCTGCTTCCAGAAGGAATTAAATACTCAAGAACAAGAGTCGTTTGTTCTTTCTGTTATTGGCCAGGCAGTTAAATTCAATTGGACAACCAGTTCAGTTGCATAAGACCATGCACTACATTCTCTTGTGTAATGACAAATTAGTGAGCTACCCACTGGAGAAGATGTCCTAGTTTTTGGATTTACACAGAATTACTAAGAAATTGATACTTAAGATATTAAAAAAAAAAAGTATTGGGTTGATTTACTTTTCTTCACTTTGTGGAATCAGAGATGACAGTCATAAAAGACTAAGAACAACTGAGGAACTGTCACCAACTAGAGGGGACTAAGAAAATGTAACCAGTAAATGAAATGTGGGATCCTCGATCAGATCCCTGGGGGAAAAAAAAAAAAAAGGCCATTAGCAGGAGCTGGATTGGAAGTTGAGCGGCCAGGATACAAACTTGCACCCATATGGGATGCTGGCATCTCGGGTGTCTGCTTCGTCCACTGTTCAGCAATGTCTGTCTCTCCCCTTCAACTTTGAAATAAAACATTGTTTCTTCAGTGCAGTAGCAGATAAAGTGCAGTGCTTGGCTTATGCATTAGAAGTATTTGTGCAAAAATACATATTTCAAAATATTAGCTTTACACTCTGTGTAATGAGATGTTCAGAACATGCTTTGAGAGGCTCATTGAAAGATTCACATTTCCTATATTTATGCCAGAGTATTTGCTCATTGAGTGAAATACTGGACCAAATAGCCTAGATATTTAAAATTGGAGGACTTTTTTCCCCTCTTCCTATTTTTTTCTTTCTCATCAAGTACAAGCAGGTTTTTAAAAAAATATTTCATTTATTTAAAAGACATACTAATAGAGAAAGAGAGACGGGTGAGAGAGAGCTCGTCATCTGTTTGTTCACTCCCCAAATGACTACAACTGTCAAGGGTAGGCCAAACTGAAGCCCGGAGCCTGGAACTATCCGGGTGTCCCACATGGGGATCAGAGGTCCAAGCACTTGGGTCATCTTCCCCTGCTTTCTCAGGAGCATTAGCAGGGAGCTGGATGGGAAGTGGAGCTGCCAGAACTTGAACAAGTATTCATATGGGATGCCAGCATTGCAGGCAGCAGCTTAACCTATTGAGCTACAACTCAGACCCCAAGTAGATATACTAGAGTTTGGATAAGCTAAATTTAATTACCATGTGGCTTTACTGCAATCCAACGGAGGAAGTAAAAACAAAAACTTGACTGAATGGGTAATCAGGGACTCATTCTTTGAGATTACCTTATAAGTGAAAGTCATTGTAGGGAAGTCCTTTTTACAGTTCAGCAATTATACTCTATTTTATTATAATGACCATTCATTGATCTCTACTCCATTCTTGCCCATTTATCTATTTCTAATCAAATGCATAACCCAGCAAGGAAATATACCATTTCCTTCCAGATGAGGAAATGGAGGCTCGGAAAACTGAAGTAATGAGCTTGATCTAGGCTTCAGACTCAGACTGTGCCATCCCCAAATGTCTGTTTATATTGATTGAGTAACAAATTCTGCTCTTAGTGTCATCACAGTGAGATTTTAGTATACAAGCCTTTAACACTTCAAAAATCATAATTTTAAGAAATGTAAGATTTCAATTGAACAAGTCATATACAATTATATTTTCTTCAAAACACAGATATACATGGGAAAACCCAAGATATTCTAGTTATTAGTAAGTTATTAGGTTCTGTTAATAAGTAATAGATTATTAAGCTAATAAACTATACTTCATAAGTACATTCACTTAACACTCAAGATAAAATAGTTTCTTTTGCCGGCGCCGTGGCTCAATAGGCTAATCCTCCGCCTAGCGGCGCCGGCACACCGGGTTCTAGTCCCGGTCGGGGCGCCGGATTCTGTCCCGGTTGCCCCTCTTCCAGGCCAGCCCTCTGCTGTGGCCAGGGAGTGCAGTGGAGGATGGCCCAGGTGCTTGGGCCCTGCACCCCATGGGAGACCAGGAAAAGCACCTGGCTCCTGGCTCCTGCCATCGGATCAGCGCGGTGCGCCGGCCGCAGCGCGCCGGCCGCGGCGGCCATTGGAGGGTGAACCAACGGCAAAGGAAGACCTTTCTCTCTGTCTCTCTCTCACTGTCCACTCTGCCTGTCAAAAAAAAAAAAAAAAAAAAATAGTTTCTTTTAATAATTTATACTATTGCAGCATAATAAATGTGTTTTCTAAAAACATAAAATATCAATGATCTAAAAGATACATCTTTTAATATTTACTTTAAAATGTCTACTTCTCTGCCCCTTTACTTATTTATTTTCCATAGTGAAAAATGTATAGGTTATCTCCTTGGCTGAAAGTTACCCTTTCAAAGCAGAGTTAAATAATTACCCTTACCCTGATCTCACTGAGAGTTCCTCATAAAAAATTTAATTATGGACTTTTGATATGGGAAATATTTCCAGTTGAGCTTTTATTCTGTAATACAGATGTTCTATGATTGGATCCATAGAGAAAGATGTTTTAGCTGATTAAGAGGGAAAGAAGATTTTGTGGCTATTGTTGCTTTCACCTGACAATTAAAAGCTGCATAATTAGATACTATACTTTAGAGCCCTGTTATAAGATACAGGTTGAAACCTATCCCTTACATCATGAAACTAACAAGTTTCATTCTGTGTGGCCAGAAGCCCTTCTCAGTGAAGTTGAAGTGCATTAAAGGGGTGCTGACATCCTCTTGGCCTGAGCAGAGAATGTTCTTTCAAAGCTCTCCAATAAAACACAAAATACCCACATTCCCTGCTTGAATTTTCAAAACTACAGGACAAACTAGATGATCATTTCTTCCTGAACATTCCTGGTCAAAAGAATCACCTAGACATTAACTTTTAAAATGTCTTTTCCTAGACACCTCATCTATAAATTCTAATTTAATAGATTGGGGTCGGGGCTGAAGCTCTGAGTTATAGACAAATACCACAGGCAATAAGAAAGATTTGAAACACACTTGCTCAGATTTAAAAAAAAAAAAAAATTCTTTTTTATAAGGATTTATTTATTTTATTTGAAAGTCAAGAGATAAAGAGAGACAAAGAAAGAAAGGTCTTCTATCTATTGGGTCACTCCACAGATGATCACAACACCCAGAGTTGGACTAGGCTGAAGCCAGGAGCCAAGAGTTTCATTTGGTTGTCTCACATGGGTGACAGGGGCCCAACTTTGGGCCATTTTCTGCTGCTTTCCCCAGGCCATTAACAGGGAGCTGGATCAGAAGTGGTGCAGGGGCTTATGCTGTGGCACAGCTGGTTAAAGCCCTGGCCTGCAGCACAGGCATCCCATTTGGGCCCCAGTTCAAGTCCTGGCTGCTCCACTTCTGATCCATCTCTCTGCTACAGCCTTGGAAAGCTGTAGAAGATGGCCCAAGTGCTTGGCCCCCTGGATCCCTGTGAAAGACCTGGAAGGAGCTCCTGGCTCCTGGCTTCAGAACAACTCAGCTCCAGCCATTGTGATCATCTGGGGAGTGAACCAGCCGATGGAAGACCCCTCTCTCTGCATGTCTCTACCTCTCTCTGTAACTGTCTTTCAAATAAATAAAATAAATTTTAAAAAAAGTGGTGCAACCGGGACTCCAACCAGTGCCCATATGGGATGCTGGTGTCACAGGTGGTGACTTTATCACAAAGCTGACCCCAAAACCAAAGAATTTCCTGTTACTGTGAGGAGTTATTAGGGTACTGGAAATAGGATGAAAATTTCTATTAGTCAAATTTCCAGTCTCTCTATTTACAAATTATGTAACTTTTTCTCAGTGTCTGTGATAATAATAGTTATCTCTCAGATTTAGTGTATGTATTAGTTGTGAGTGCTCTCGGCTCTGCCTGCATAAACTGTGATCTGGCCACTAGTAGCAAGCAGTCACTGAAAAATGTGTTTAAAACACAGAATCTGAGGCGGGCATTAGCTTAGCTAGTAAACTGCCACTTGAGAAATCTGCATCCTATATCAGAATGCCTAGTTCGAGTTTCTGCCCCATTTCTGATTCCAGGTTCCCGCTAATATACACCCTGGGAAGCAGCAAATGATGGCTTGGGTCCCTGCCTGGGTTGAGTTCCTGGTTCCTGGCTTTGGTCTGGCTCAGCCCTGGATATTGCAGGTATTTGGGGAATGAACCACTGAATAGGAGCCCTCTCCCTCTTGCTCTCCCTCTCTCACTGACTCTCCAATATATATTTAAATGCAGGGGTGGGCATTTGCTGCCAGTTCTTAAGATGTCTCTTGGGACATCCACATCACATCCCACATCAGAGTTCCTGGGTTCAAGACCCAGCTGTCCTTCCAATGTGTACCCTGGGAGGCAGTCCCTGATGGTGCAAGTACTTTGGTCCCTGCTACCCTCTTGGGAGAAATGAATTGCGTTCCAGGCTCTTGGCTTCAGCCTGGCTCAGCCCCAGTTTTTATTTTATTATTATTTATTTTAGATATAGGTATTTATTTGAAAGTCAGAGTTAGAGAGAGAGAGAGAGAGAAATCTTCCATCTACTGGTTCACTCCCAAGTGGTCACAATGGCCAGGGCTCAGCCAGGCCAAAGCCAGGAGTCAGGAGCCAGGAGCTTCATCTGGATCTCCCACA
The DNA here is from genome assembly GCF_051225735.1 of Oryctolagus cuniculus. Classification (NCBI taxonomy): domain Eukaryota; kingdom Metazoa; phylum Chordata; class Mammalia; order Lagomorpha; family Leporidae; genus Oryctolagus; species Oryctolagus cuniculus. Next base: position 24,237,772 of record NC_142876.1, read on the forward strand.
TAGTGGCAAGGACCCAAGCACTTGGGCCACCTTCCACTACTTTTCCTAAGCCGTTAACAAGGACCTGTATCAGAAGTGAAGCAGCTGGGACTTGAACCGGCACCAGTATGTAATGTCAGCGTATCGGATTATAGCTTTACCCTTATGCTACAACTCCAGCCTTCAGCTCCAGTTTTTGCAGGCATCTGTGGAGTGAATCAGCAGGTGGAGATGGTCAGTCTCCCTTCCTATCTGTCTCTCTGCTTTTCCAATGTATATAAATATATAAAGGCATACAAAGATACATATACTGGAAATATATTTAAAGTATACTTCAAAACTGCAGAGGCTCAACTCTTCCCAGACATATGGCTTTAGAACATACTTGTTACAATTATGCCCTCCCTGGATGATGGGTGATTCACATGCACTTTGAAGTTGGAAAGGCCCTGACCTAATCAACTAGTAAATGTTCAGGAAATGTTAGATTCTTCCCTTCTCATAATCCTTGCACCACTGTTTTAATTTACCTGGAGCTCATTGTCATCACTACTGTTTCCTTTCTCCCTCCCACCCTCCCTCCCTCTCTCTCTCACTCTTTCTTTCTTTTTTAATTTGAAAGGCTGGTTCACTCCCCCAAAGGCCTGCCACAGCCAGGACTGGGCCATTTGGAAGTTAGGAGCCCAGAACACAAATTGGGTGTCTCACATAAGTGTCAGGAACCCAAATATTTGAGCCATTAACTTGCTGAATCCCAGGAAGTGCATTACTCAAACCAGGCACTCCACTATGGGATGCAAGCGTCCCGAGAGGTGACTTTAATTGCGGTATCAAACTCCCGTCCCTCCAGTTACTGTAAATTTAAGTTCATCAGGAGCATTTAGAGCATGAGGGGTAGAAGCATTCAGAAACAAATGAGGGGTCTGGAAATCCAGCTGCTGCAAACGGTAAAAAGGAGGCTTTCACTTTCAGACTCTGCTTCTGCACTCCGCTGCACGCACGAAACTAACAACATACATTTTTCAGTTGCTTTCTGAGGGGCATTTTGAAGATTTTTAATATAGAGAGCTATCAGAAAGTTCACAGACTATTGAACTGTAATGTTTATTTTGGTGCAGAATTGTTTTGGAAATCCACATATAGTTTTCTTATAATATATATTCCCAATAATGTTTTGAAGACCCCTTTATTGCATGCATTTCAAAATTTTTGCATTAAAGTAAACTTGTCTTTTATTTCCATTGTCCACAAGCATTTTGAGGTACCTGCAAATGTGCTTCACCAAGAATTTCTACTCAGCTTTCACTACCACTTAGGATTTGTGGCTGGCAAGAGAGGCTTACAGCTAATAATTAAACTGGTAATTGCTTGAATAAAAATTTAGGGAAGGCGTCATAAAAAGGTTTTCAGTTTTCCTTTTTTTTTTTTTTAATCTCATTGAAACCAGAGGAGCCAGAGGAGGAGAATTAGGTAGAACCTGTCTTACTACATCAAAGACTTTTTTAGTAATTGCCTACATTATGATGTATGGCACAAGTTAGTACATGGCAAATGAGAATGAAGATATTTCAAACTTTGGGGTGCACTCCGGGAACAATGGAGAAGACTGTTTGCCACCATTAATAATTTAGCTGGAATGCTCTTAGTAAAATAGCAAGTAAATTTAATTTTATGTTTTAAAATAAATGGGAGTTCTCAACTTTTAGGTGTTTTAGCCATAGAAAAAAAGACTGTTCAATGCCTGTGTTCCCTATCAAGTGTGCTCTCTAACAGAATTTATTGAGATCTGATATTTCTAAGTGTTCTATAACTGATATATTTCTTCTAGGAATATTTGATTTTTCCCTTTATCACTAGTCAAAACCCATCCTTGGAGGTTTTTGATCCCATTATATTGTGTTGCTAAGCTGGCAACTTGGCTTCATACATAGCCAAAGTCTCACATTTTCTACACATCTTGCAGAAAGTGGTCAGGTGCATTCTCACCTGTTGTTCCCAAGTTCTCGGAGGAAAGATCAATACATTAAAAGACTGGAAAACCAAGTTGGGTGTTCCTGGAATTACACATGGTAAGTCTGAATTCACTGCTCACCCTTTACAATACTCTACAGGGCAGGAGTATCTGTCACCTTCTCCATTTTTTTTTTATTTTATTTATTTATTTATTTATTTTTTATTTTTTGACAGGCAGAGTGGACAGTGAGAGAGAGAGAGACAGAGAAAGGTCTTCCTTTTGCCGTTGGTTCACCCTCCAATGGCCGCCGCGGCCAGCGCGCTGCGGCTGGCAGACCGCCCTGATCCGATGGCAGGAGCCAGGTACTTATCCTGATCTCCCATGGGGTGCAGGGCCCAAGTACTTAGGCCATCCTCCACTGCACTCCTGGGCCACAGCAGAGAGCTGGCCTGGAAGAGGGGCAACCGGGACAGAATCCGGCGCCCCAACCGGGACTAGAACCCGGTGTGCCGGCGCCACAGGTGGAGGATTAGCCTAGTGAGCCGCGGCGCTGGCCGTCTTCTGCATTGCAATATGATAGATTCAGTGGCAGAAATAAGGCGTGCTTTGAGATTGAGATAATTAATATAATAAGTGGGTCATTGAGGAATTACATTTTCACAAAAGGGGCTTTGTACCTAAATTCACAAATAAACTATTCTACATATTATGGGCTGAGTTAATATCTTGAAGTCTTTAGTAACTCCAAATATGACCTTATTTGATCAGTGAGAGATTTTTTACAGATTTATTTATTTATTTGAAATGCAGAGTTACAGAGAGAAAGAGAGAGACACACAGAGAGATATCATCCATCCACCGGTTCACGCCCCAAATGACCTCAACATCCTGGGCTGTGCCAGGCTGAAGCCAGGAGCCAGGAGCTTCTTCCAGGTCTCCCATGTGGATGACAGGGCCCAAGCACTTGGGTCATCCTCTGCTGCTTTCTCAGATGCATTAGCAGGGAGCTGGATCAAAAGTAGAGTCATGGAGAAATGAACTGGCGCACATATGAGATGCCTGCATTGCAGGCGGCAATTTAACCAGCTGTGCTACAACACCGGCCCCGAAGAAATGCTCTCAGGGTGGACCTTAATCCAATGTGACTGGTGTATTATTAAGAAGAGGATGTTTGGGCACAGACACAGGGAGGATGTTGTGAAATGACAAAGGAAGGGGATGGCCGTCTACAAGCCAAGGAGAAGGGCCTGGAACAGATCCTGGTCTCACCGAAACCATCAACCTGCTGGCACCTTGATTTTGAACTTCTCGTCTTAAGAACTGTGAGACAATAAGTTCGTGTTGTGTAAGCCACTCAGCTTGTAATACTTTGCCACAGTAACTCTAGGAAACTAATACACCTGGGGAATAACTGGGAAGAAAAAGAGTAGTGGGTATTAGGTTTTTCATGATTAGGACATCCAGACTATTCCATGCATCTAGTGTAAAAAGACAAAATGGTATTTTTAATTCTAGCCTTGGCTTTCTTTTAGCTTCATGATAATAGCTACCTATACAGTAGAGTCGTATGGCCACAATTCAGGCACACTGTCACTTGTACTATTTCATTGTCTTTGCACAGCACTTTCTTGTTCATTAACTCAGTTGATCTTCACAGAATTCTTGAGCTAGACACAAGCTCAGCGCACCCTCAATAATGGGGCCATGTACCAGGAACAGAAATATTACTAATAATTTCCCTCTGTAACCTCTGTTGACCTCCCATACCCTACAGGATGGTTTTTTTCTCTCCCCAGAAAGGTATAATTGTGTCTGGTAGAAATAGAAAGCATCTGTTTCATTTTGTACCGAAATTGGCTGCCTGGCAAAATCAAGACAGAGGTGGAGCCAGGCCAACCTTATGTAAAGAGAGCTCTGAGGTTCATTGTCACACCCTTGGAAATCTCCACGATCTTCTAATAGCTTGAAATTCCCATACCTGGACGAGTGTTCTTGTAGAGCCCCTCATACAGTGCAAATATCCTAGGGGGAGTTACAAAGCTGAAAATGAATATTTGTTTTGATAGTTTTATGAGCAGTAACAAAGATTTTGTGGGAAGGGGTAAAGATGAACTATCTGATCATGACCAATGCAAAAGCAAGAATGAGAAGACATAGTTCATTGATACCTCGTGACTGAATTAAATCTATTAATGTAGTTAATGTAGGCTTTCCTAAAACACTATTTTCCTTTTTAGCTGACTCTCTGCATAAAAACTATTAGGTGTCTTGAAATGTATAAATTTTAACAGTTTTGATTGGTTTTAGTGGTTATTTTTTATAACATAGGGCCAGACAGTAACTATCCAGGCCCTGGGGATGTAAGTTCTCTGGTGTTTGTAACAATATTCCTCTCTGCTGTTGTAAGTGAAAGTATGCATGGACAAAACATAAACAAAAAGATGTAGCTGTGTCCCAGTCAAACTTTATGGACATTGGAATTTGAAGTTCACAGAATTTTCATGAGTCATGAAATATATTTTTATCCCCCAACCATTTAAAAATGTACAAAAACTACTGTCAGGTCAAATTGGCCCCTTGGGTCCGATATATAACACAATCCCCCCACACACCCACCCACTAAACAGTTGAAGCCCAAGAATTTATACCTAATTTTATCCTTAAAGATCATCATGGCTTTGGGAGAAAAAAATTGTTTTGAAATAGTGGAAATGTTGTTTCCAATAAAAATAAGGTTAAGTCCAAAAAAATAATAATAATAAAATAAAGGGGAAACTGCCCTATTTGGTGGGGACAGGGATCATAAGGTGACCTGGAGAGCCTTCTGTATTTCTGTTTTGGGCCTGAAATACTTTTCCAGACTCCACAGAACAATTTTTAAATTTCTGAGCTGGCCTAAAAACACAGTGTTTTCAAAAACCAGTCCACGACTTCATAGCTGCTTAGAAGGCGAATGTGAACTAGGATTCAAATCTGTTGATCTGGGTAGTGAATATTACATGAAGCATTTTCATCTCTATTAAGAGTCTTGTTACGTTGTTTTATGGCTTCTGATTGTTCTGTCACTCATTTTCCTGTTACATTGATTTTAAAGTAGCTTAGACCCACAGAAAAGTTGTAAGAATAGTAAGAAGAATTGTCATATATCCTTTACCCAGATTCACCACTTTTAAGTCATGTTACACACACACACACACACACACACACACACTCAAATGATCTTTTCTAAACTATTTGGGAATAGGTTTCACACATCATGTCCTTTGCCCTTAATATTTCAGTGTATATTTCTCAAGTCCAAGCATTCCTTTGGCATGTAATTCTGTAATCATAAACTTATTCTTATTGCACTCTCAACAAACTGTATACCCTTTCCTGGTCTTAATTTGTTCCAACATGCTACCTAGTAATGTGTTTTTCAGATGGGATTGCTTTTCAAATGCTTTTAGTCTGTGGATCTTCCCACTAATTTTCACCTACAGAACTAACAAGGGTTTCCCAACTCTTCCTCTTTCTTCACGGCTTTGTTCCTGCAAACCCCCAGTGCTTTTTGTTTCAGGGAAGGAGGGGCCGTAACTGAATCATAACTTTACTCCACATTGCAGCTGTCAACCTACACAACCGGAGCTCAGTTGCTGTTTTTCAATCCCTTTTGGTTAACTCCATACTCATTACAAAATAGCAGTGGTTATTTTATTTTATTTTTATTATCAGTTGAGTTTCGTGTGATTTGAGTTAGAGGTATCACTAATAGAAGTAATTCGTGCATTTGATTAATGATTACAAGCAAATATACTTTCTCTTTTGTTTTCTGTGTAGGCCACAGGAATTTTCTGGCATCAAAAACTTAAGTTCATGTTTCAGTTCTGCATTTACTAGATAGGTCATCTTTGTTGATCACTGAATCTTCCCTCTCCTTAGTTATCCAACATTTCTACCTGTCCTCTAAGGGCCTGCCTTATCTATTTCAGGGATTTTTGTGAGGAGAAAATCCTAAAGTATATATGTAGAAGAGCTTTATAAGAAATGCCAAGATATTTAGATACAGTAGATATGTATTTAAAATGTGGGAGCTATCATAGAAATGATCCAGTCCAACTGGATTATTTTACAGATGAGGAAACTAAAAGCCAGAAAGATTAAATCACCTGTTCAGAGTCACTGAACTATTAGGCAGAGCCAGGTTTCCTGGTTCCTAGACCAGGAAATAAATCATCCACTTATTTCAGAGACAGAGACATAGAGAGACAGACAGAAAAAGAGGTCTTCTGGTTCACTCCTCAAATGCCCCCAATAGCTAGAGATGGGCCAGGCTGAAGCCAGGAGCTGGGAACACAATCCAGGTCTCATGACCCAAGGACTTGAATCATCACTTGCTGCCTCCCTGTGTGCATTCATAGGAAACTGGAGTCAGGACCTAGAGCTGAGACTGGACCTCAAGCACTCAAATATGAAAAGTGGGCATCTCAGTCAGTGACCTAACTGTTAGACAAATGCCCATTCCTTGACCAGTACTGTTTAGCCTCAGCAAGCTGTCTCCCTAGACTGTGTCCCCTCTTCAGGCACCTCAGCTTTATCCTCCAAACATCATGGTTTGATTTTGTGAAGAACATGACCATAAGGACAATTATGTAACATTTCAATAAATATGAGTATGCTAGTTTAGAAACAGCTAGGCGATTTAAAGAAAATACACAAGGATTAAAGATGGCTCAGAATGGAATTTGACATGATTTGAAAAATGTCAGGAAATCATTCTTGCCCAATGAGGTACAGATTCTGTAAAAATGTCAGTAACCAGGATCTATATCAAGCTTGTACAGATTTAGTTCTTAGCTGAAGGTCAATACATGACCTATAAAAGCTGCCAATAATCTTATAATTTTTCAACTGATTTGATTATAAGATGTTAGGACAGATCAGTAGTGGCATAGTTCTGCCTGAGGCCCAATTCACTATTTTTTTTTTGACAGGCAGAGTTAGACAGTGAGAGAGAGAGAGAGAAAGGTCTTCCTTCCATTGGCTTACCCCCAAAATGGCCGCCATAGCTGGCGTGCTGGGCCAGGTGCTTCTCCTGGTCTCCCATGCGGGTGCAGGGCCCAAGCACTTGGGCCATCCTCCACTGCCTTCCTAGGCCACAGCAGAGAGCTGGACTGGAAGAGGAGCAACCGGAACAGAATCCGGCGTCCCAACCGGGACTAGAACCCGGGGTACTGGTGCCGCAGGAGGAAGATTAGCCTAGTGAGCTGCAGCGCTGGCCCAATTCACTATTGACCTGAAAACATAGCCTTGCAGTTATTCAGGAAGATACAGCAGATGAAATAAGTAACAAATTACTTTGTGTACAGTATTGGGTGGGAGAAGACATCGGTTGAATCTATTTGTGATGCTACTCAAACAGATCTCAACAATGGAAATAGGAGAGTAAAAAGTTGACAAAGGCTTGGAACCCACAAAGAAAAAAGGTTTTCTACTATTCATCAGCAAAAGTGGTCACTGAGTATCCTAACTGATTCAACCTTTTTATTCAGGTAAATTATATAGGGATGTACTACTGGGATTGAATGAGAAAACATGTAGTCTACAAAGTTCAGGTCAATAGTCCTAGGGTGATACAATTGAGAAGACTCCAGAATTTCTGCCAGTTTGAGAACCCTCAAAATCTCACACACCTATTGCCCTCTGTGAAGGTTTGAATAATCAGATCCAGGATTTGATGACTATTTTCATAGATAATATAATTAGGCTAAAAGTTATTAAGTTCTCAGCTTCATCTGAGTTTATGCTTCTAACTGATAAACTAGTTATGAAGTTTAAATATGAGTATAGAGGGGCCGGGGCTCTAGCGTAGTGGGTAAAAGCTGCTGCCTACAGTGCTGGCATCCCATACAGGTGCCAGTTCAGGTCCCAGCTGCCCCACTTCTGATCCAGCTCTCTGCTATGGCCTGGGAAAGAAGTGGAAGATTGCCCAAGTCCTTGGGCCCCTGCACCCATGTGGGAGACCTAGAGGAAGCTTCTGGCTCCTGGCTTTGGATCAGCGCAGCTCCAGCCTTTGTGGCCAAATGGAAAGTGAACCAGTGGATGGAAGACCTCTCTCTTTCTCTGCCTTTCCTCTCTCTCTCTGTAACTCTGACTTTCAAATAAATAAAAAAAATTTTTTTAAAAACATGAGTATAGAAATTTTAGATTGTTACTGATTTACTTTTAGGTGTATCTGAAATTTGTTTCAGAAAATAATCAAAATAATTTGAAAGTTCACCAGTCAGAACATTATATTGTTTAATTTAATAATGCTTTGCAAATATAGAAGCAAAGTGATAATCCTTCACCAGTTATGGGTGTTATGTTCTTGAACAGTAGTGTGGTTATCAAAACTACTGTTGTTACGCTCATGATCACAAAGAATAGTCAGACTTAGGAGAAAAATACACATCATAAAGCTATTATATGTTTTAACTCAGTAAATAAAAATGGACGGCATGCACTTCTGAAACAAACTGGATCTGCTGGCGTTGTAGTAGGTGAGTCACCTTTTGTCAATTATTCAGGAAAAAACTGCTAAGGTAGATTCTCATGTTACCATCATGATATCAGACTGTATGACTCTCCTGCTTTTGAGCCAGCCCTTTCCACCTTGAAATTTAATGTTTCTTTTACTTTGCTTTGTTCTGTTTCTTGCAAGTCTCAGCACATGCTTGTGTAACACCCTTTGTACAGTGCCTCTCAATACGTAAGCACTGGGGAGGAGAGAGGCTGGTCTGAAAGCCATATACAGACAGGGTGGGGCAAAAGACAGAGCTCTGCACTGCCGCTGCTTCCTCTGAGCTCAGACATGCCTCCAGGAAGGGCACAGGGCTGAACCACATGTTTATATAAGTCAAGCACAGATTTTAATTTATTTATTTGTTTAATCTCATAGCCTATAACTCACATCCCCTTCAGAGCCTACTAACTCAGAAATAGAAGATAAAAGATGTGGATTTTGAACTCTATTTGTGCTAAAAATAGTTTTGGAGGGAAAATTAGCTTTCTCTTGAGGACTCTCCCCTGCCTCCCTCAGGGCCTTACCCACTATGAACTGAAAATAAATAGCCCTCTGCGAACAGCCAGCCTTATTTTTCCACCCAGTAGCTGGTGTGAGAAGCTGGTTCTGAGAGCAGAGGCCTGTTGGGACCTGTGGGAAGCCAAACACACCTGCCAGTTTTCTGATTAGGACCAGCAAGCCTTGTGAGCCCACGGTGCCTCAGGGGAGGCAAGGCTGGGCCACACCACCATGAACCCTGCAGAGCCCTGTGCTGGTCAGGCTGCCTCTTCTCACTAATTAAATATCTGTTCTTGTCTTGGGGAAGATCAAAGAGAAGATGGGGGATGGGGTGGAGAGAGAAAGTAAACGCTAGGCTCTGGGAGAGTAGACCTCAATGCCTCTTCGTTATTAGAGCTCTAAAAGCAAGGGGTTAAAACTGTCCCCTCCCCCATGTTAACAAAAGCTGGGAAAAGAGATAATTACTAGTATTTTGGATGTGACACCATATTTTCATTTTATCTTGAAGTCCAATTATGCCGACAGTTCAACTTGGCGGCAGCTGCTCAAGACTTAGAGTAAAGAAATATCAGTAACACTCCATAAAGCCCAAAATATCTATCCTCAAGCTGGGAGTGAGCAAAGTGTGTAAGTGTTTTTAAATTATCCTCTCTTGTTTTAAATATAAAATACTGAGGTTTAGGTTAAATAAAAAGGATTCCAGCAATATCTTGTTCTATTTATTGATACATTTAGGAAAAAGTATTCCATTTAAGTTGGCATGTTCTCCCTAGAAGGATAGCATATGCAGACAAAATGCAACAAGGGAAAACTTCCATTCTCTGATTCCAAGAAGGCTTTCAGTAGCCCCTGAACCAATCCAGATTCATAGGCTGTAGTAATAGGTATAGGACATAGTAATATCTAACAGTGAAGAGGGCATATCAGGGAAATATGACTTAAAGCCACAATGAGATAGCCCTACACACTCATTAGAAAGACTGAACTTACTTTAAAAACCACCTTTGGCAAATGCAAAGAAGAATACAGAGCAACTGGAATACTCACATTCTTGGAGGGAATGCACATGGTCCAGTGACTTTGCAATGCAACTTGTCGGCACTAAGTGTTGTGGTACAATGATAGGCCACCGCTTTGGATGCCTGCATCCCATATCGGAGTTCAAATCCAAGATCTGCTGCTTCTGATTCATCTGCTAATGCATCCTGTGAAGTAGCAGGTGGTGGTTCAGATGCTTGGCCCTAGCCGCTGACATGGGAGACCCAGAGGGAGTTCTGGCTCCTGGCTGCAGCCTAGCCCATCCCTGGCTCTTGTGAGCATTTGGAGAGTGAACCAGTGGATAGAAGTGCTCTCACTCTCTGTCTCTCTCTCTCCATCTCTCTCTCTCTCTCTCTTTCATCAAGTAAATGAAATTAAATAAACATTTTTAAAAAAATCAGTTTGGCAATTTCTTCAGAAGTCTGACATATACCTCCCATGTCATTCTACTCTGAGGTATTTACCCAAGAGAAACAAAAGCATTTCTGCATAAAGATGTGTAAATAATATTCAGTGTGGGAGCCAGCACTGTGGCGTAGCCACTAAAGCCACTGCCTGCAGTGCTGGCATCCCAAATGGGGCCGGTTGAGTCCCAGCTGCTCTACTTCCGATCCAGCTCTCTGCTATGGCCTGGGAAAGCAGTAGAAGATGGCTCAAGTCTTAGGGCCCCTGCACCCGTGTGAGAGACCCGGAAGAAGCTCCTGGCTCCTGGCTTCAGATGGGCGCAGCTCTGGCTGTGGCAGCCATCTGGGGAGTGAACCAGCGGGTGGAGGACCTCGCTCTCTCTCCCTCTGCCTCTCTGTAACTCTGCCTTTCAAATAGATACATAAATCTTAAAAAAAAAAAAAAAAGTGGACTTCTTTGCTCTCTCTTTCTCTCTCTCTGCCTCTGCCACTCTGTAACTTTGCCTTGCAAATAAATACATAAGTCTTTTTTTAAAAAAGATTTATGTATTTATTTGCAAGGCAGAGTTACACACAGAGAAGGAGAGGCAGAGAGAGAAAGGTCTTCCATCTGCTGGTTCACTCCCCAAATGGTTGCAATGGCCGCAGCTGTGCCCATCTGAAGCGGTGCCCATATGGGATACCAGCACGGCAGGCAGTAGCTTTACTTGCTGTGCCACAGCACCGACCCCTAAATACGTAAATCTTTAAAAATATATTCATTGTGGACTCCCTTGTCACAAATAATCCAAATATTCATCAATATGTGAATGGATTAAAACAAGTTGTGTTATATCCATGGTGCCGGCATTTAGGTATAGCTGGTGGTATTGCTACTAGGGATGCCAGCATCCCATATGGGCTCTGGTTCATGAGCCCTGGCACCCACAAGGGAGACCCAGAAGTTGTTCCTGGCTCTTGGCTATGGCCTGGCCCAGCCTGGTTGTTACAGCCATTTGGGAAGTGAACCAGTGGATGGAAGATCTCTCTCTCTCTCCCCCTATCTCTGTGTAACTCTGACTTTCAAATAATCAATACATCTTAAAAAAAAATTGATCAAATGATGCTCTTTCAGTGTGTATGGTTTGGTTATGCCTCAAATAAATTGAAAAAAAAAGAAAGAAAGAAAAGAAGTACACTGAAAAACCTAAGACTTTGGGATCTTTAGAATAGGTCATTTCCCAGTCCCATTCCAGGGTAAAAGTGTCACTAAGGGACCGGTGCTGTGGCATAGCAGGTAAAGTCACCATCTGCAGTGCCAGCATCCCATATGATTGCTGGTTCATGTCCCGGCTGCTCCAGTTCCGATGGAAATGGCCCAAGTCCTTGGGCCCCTGCACCCTCGTGGGAGACCCAGAAGAAGCTCCTGGCTCCTGGCTTCGGATCAGCACAGCTCCAGCCTTTGTGGCCACTTGGGGAGTGAATCAACAGATGGAAAATGTCTCTTTCTCTGCCTCTGCCTCTCTGTAACTGGCTTTCCAATAAATAAATAAACCTTTTTTTTTTTTTTAAAGAGTCACTTAGGAGGCGTGTACAGTGAAATCTACTCCCTCTAGGAAATTGCATTATGGACGTTAAGCATATGACAGTTCACTAAAACTGTAACTGATGGACCAGACCTTGTCTGAGAAAACACATATATTTAGCCCTTGGTAGTCGGAGAGTTACTTACTCTAATTTATGGCTTTATCAGCTACACAAAGTGGTTGTCATGTCATTGTCAGAGGGTGAGAACGTGGTCTTAAGTGTGTACAATAAAACCGTAACTCAGAGTTGACGTCAACAGTGCTGTTATCAGACTAGTTGGATATGGTGAAATTACAAAATAGCTCCGTATGTCCCATCAAAGGAAGAATTGAATTGGGTTATTACTTGATGAGGCTCATGAAATTCCTAGATTTACTAGCTGCAGATCCAGGCTTGTCAATAGTATTGTTCAAATTCCTTTGTGACTTTCAAATTTTTTTAAAGCAATGGATCCTTTCATCAAACACAATCTCACTTAAAGCACCCATCTAAATCGCCACTTTTGCTATAGATAAAAACATAATGTTTTTAATCATATATGCAGTTTATAATTTCACTTTTCAATCCATATAATCAGTAAGGATAAGTAACTAGAGAATGATGACCACAAGATTTACCAAATAGAGTTTGTGAATAGTGATTAAATCAGCTTCAACATCCAATTTCTTTATCTTGTTTGGATTGTAGAGAAATTTTACGCTCACACAGAGAAGCAGTTTCAAATGGCATTCTCTAAAATCAGTTCCTATTGACAAGTGTTCATTCTTTAATTAAAGTGATCTAGAAGCTTGATAGGGTTTGTTTGCTTCTAACTTGAATCATTATTTGCTGCTAACTCATTTCATCTGTTAACAAAAGAATCAGTCAAGAAACACCAAAATTCCCAGTGTTAAAATGAGCTAACGTGAAACTATCCCAATTCGATAGGTTGTGCATTACTTGTTAGTGGACAACTTTTACTCCATGCTCATACACACAAAGCAGACAACCCTATGCTTTGCCTGAGATTTCACAACGGTGCACACGAGTAGTCACAGTGCTTTCACTTGCACAATTTTATGTGTTCAGACATGCAAAAATGCAAATTAAAATTGAGGAGGAAAAAGGCTGAGTCAGAACAGTGCCAATAATTAGTGAAGCAATATAAGAAGTTTAAGTACAAGCATGCTTTTGAAAGTTCACACAGAAAGTGGAATTAAAAGATGCTTACTTGGTGCAAAAATTTTTTTAAATCAGGCATTTTTTAATAATACACATTTTCCATGAGGTTTTTTAAAGTATAGTATCCTTTATTTTTCATAAAGAGTGGAGCATGTTTTATTTATTTATTTATTTATTTATGTAAAAGAAAGAGTTCTTCTATATAATGGTTTACTTTCCAAAGGTCTGCAACAGCTGGAGGTGGGCCAGACTGAAGCCAGGAGCCAGAGCGTCCATCTTGGTTTCCCACATGGGTAACAGGAATGCAATCTTTGGCTATGGTCTACTGCACATTAGCAGGAAGCTGGATCACTGCGGGGGCCATGACTTGATTCTAGGCATTCTGACACGGGATGAGGGCTTTCTAAGTTGCAGCTTAACCTGCTGGGCCACATCCCTGCTCCTCTAAGGTCCTGCTTTGTATAATCATAGACTAAAAAGTTTTGCAGAAAATCTTTGCTAAATCAGTCACAAATTCATATTTTCACATTTTTATGCATATGCTAATTATCCATTTTTCTCTAGAATTATTTTGAAATTTTTTCCTCATATGTCCTCAAGTGCTATTTTTTATTCAGGATTAATTAATTATAGTATTCTACAAATTATAGGATTCATAACAAATATGCCATAGATGTATAAATGTTATTTTAGTGTAAACTATGAAAAACATACAATTGGAAAGCCATTTCTTTTTTGACTTAGATTTACTTGTTAAAAAACAAATTCATGGGGCTGACACTGCGGCATAGCAGGTAAAACCACCGCCTGCAGTGCCAGCATCCCAAATGGGCGCTGGTTAGAGTCCTGGCTGCTCCACTTCTGATCCAGCTCTCTGCTATAGCCTGGGAAAGCAGTAGAAGATGGCCCGAGTCCTTGGAGCCCCTGTACCCACATGGGAGACCCGGAGGAAGCTCCTGGCTCCTGGCTTCGGATCAGCGAAGCTCCAGCCTTGTGGCCACTTGGGGAGTGAACCAGCAGATGGAAGACCTTTCTCTCTTTCTCTTTGCCTCTGCCTCTCTAACTCTGCCTTTCAAATAAATAAACAAATATTAAACACACACAAAAATTCATTTCTAATCTTGACTTTTTATTGTTACTAGATTCCAGAACATGTCTGATTTATATGCAATGACTACAGGCAAATTGCATGTTCCAAGGCATTTGCTAACATTTCTGCTTATATGTCTTTTAAAGAAAAACTCCATTAAAATTTAGAACATTATTTAATCTTTCCATTCATTTTTATACTCATGAAACTTCTACACAGGATTAGTTACCCCCTGATTAACAGATAGAGGAGATGAGTAAGGGACAGGAAAGAGGGCTCAATTCTCACCCACAAAAGCAGGTGGTGTTCTCTCTCCAGGACTTCACTGTTATACTTGTTCTTTTGTCACTGAACACGTGGAAACTCTGATGTTCTAGACACAACTCTTGAATTAGCACGTTCCTTTTATCTGTCTCAAGCAATCAGACTCGCAACTCAATTCTGTAAAGAGTTCAGGGCCATCAATCAGTGCTAAAAACTTCCTTAAGCTCAGAGTTAGCTCTGAGAGCGATCGCTGAAACTCCAGTCAGCTACAGAGTAAAACAGGATGAAGAATCCTTCAGAGGTAAACACTAGGACCCTGAGGAAGATAGTAAACTACATAATCGACAGCAGAACAGGCAACACCGACCCAATCACACATAAAGTCCACACACAGGAAATCAATAGTTAATATGTTCAGAATTTAAAATTATATAGAGGTGTGGGTGTTTGACACAGTGGTTAGGTGCCCACATCTCACAGCAGAGTGCCTGAGTTTGAAGCTTGACTCTGCTTCTGATCCGGCTTTTCTTCTGGTTCACAACCTGGGAAATAAAAGGTGATAGTTGGAGTGCTGGGGTCCCTGCCACCCAGGTGGAGCACCTGGCTTCAGCCTGGTCCACCTGGCCTGGCTGTTGTGAGCATTTGGAAGGTGAACTAGCAGATGGAATAGCTGTCTCTCACTCTGTATTTGCCTTTCAAATAGATAACTTTTTTTTTTTAAATTTTAAATCTCATATAAACACAGGTAAAGCTGTCCTTCCCCACTCTGTAATTGAAAGGGTCCAGGTTTGAAACCAGATGGACGTAGGCTCAACTACAGCTCTATTATTTCCCAGTTGGGTAAACTCTGGTGAGCAGTTTAACCTCTTAATGCCGTGGCGCTCTCTTCTGTAAGCCTTAGATAACAATAGCCACTTTGCATGGTGTTGCAATGGTTAGATAAGAATGCATGAAAAGTGTCCCATGCAAGGGTTAGCCTGTAATCAACACTCATGAAAACAATGGTAACAAACATCAGAAGGAAAGTCACATTATAATTTGTAAAAATGTATATGTTTTTGTCAAAAATAATCCCTGCATATGTTTTAAGAAGGTAAATAATACAGAGAAGTAAATAAAGAAAATATGCAGTACTTGGCCCGGTCTCTATTCCTCAGTCCCACTAACCAGAAGCAACACGTTTTCTCTCTTTTAGCTTCCTCTTCTAGTGTAGGCTCACCTCCTCAATTTTGAGTCGAGTCATTCAAATATTCCTGATAGTTTTCAAATTATTTTTCAAACTATATGTTTCAAAATATATTCAAATAAATTTTTCAAATAAAATTTTCAAAATATATTCAAATATATTTTGGTACAAAATATATTCAAATACATATATGGTCCCATATATGGTACAGAATATCAAAATACTACAATTAAGCTTATATTTCCTTTCTTTTGCCCCCTCAAGTCTGTGCTGACTTCTTTAAAATTTCTCAATGTTCTTTGTAATTTTCACTAATTTTCCCCATACCCTCAAGAGCTTCTCAATATAATTTTCTGCATAACCATCAGTGTGATTCTTTCATGTGTTTATCCTAAAGATGTGCCTCCTGCTGCCTCTGTCCTCTTCCTCCAGTGTGGAATATTGCTCTGTGGGCCTGTGGTCCAGCTCAGAGCTCCTTTTCCCATGCTTGTGGGGAGTCCGTTGCTCTCTCCTGTATTGGAATCCCTTTTCCTGTATCCCTCATCTTCTTCAATTCCTCTTTCATTTCTTGTTTTCCACAGAGCACAACTTTCTGCAGCTTACTGGAAAATAGTGCTTGGGACACACATTTTCAAAGATTGATCTTGCAGGTCTGAAAATTATGTTTACTAGGAATTCTTGTTTGAAACAGCTTAAAAATTGTAAGTGATTATTTCTTTACCATGTTGTTTTCGTATTGTTGAAAAGTTCAGTGATATCCTTTAAAATTATTTGTTTATTTGAGACAGGGAGAGAGAATGAGATAGTGAATCTTTCAATCTTTTTTTCTTTATAAATGTATTTTTTTAATTTTAATTAGTTTTTTTAACTTTTATTTAATAAATATACATTTCCAAAGTACAGCTTATGGATTACAATGGCTTTTCTCCCCCATAACTTCTCTCCCGCCTACAACCCTCCCATCTCCCGCTCCCTCTCCCATTCCATTCGTATCAAGATTCATTTTCAATTATCTTTATATATAGAAGATCAGTTTAGTATATATTATGTAAAGATTTCAACTGTTTGAACCCACACAGAAACACAAAGTGTAAAGTACTATTTGAGTACTAGTTATAGCATTAATTCACATTGTACAACACATTAAGGACAGATATCCTACATGGGGAGTAAGTGCACAGTGACTCCTGTTGTTGACTTAACAAATTGACACTCTTGTTTATGGTGTCAGTAATCACCCTAGGCTCTTGTCATGAGTTGCCAAGGCTGTGGAAGCCTTTTGAGTTCGCCAACTCAAATCTTATTTAGACAAGGTCATAGTCAAAGTGGAAGTTCTCTCCTCCCTTCAGAGAAAGGTACCTCCTTCTTTGATGGCCTGCTGTTTCCACTGGGCTCTCACTTGCAGGGATCTTTCATTTAGGGTTTGTTTGTTTTGTTTTGTTTTGTTTTTGCCAGAGTGTCTTGGATTTCCATGCCTAAAATACTCTCATGGGCTCTTCAGCCATGTCCGAATGCCTTAAGGGCTGATTCTGGGGCTGTTTAGGACATCTGCCATTCTATGAGTCTGCTGTGTATCCCGCTTCCCATTTTGGATCGTTTTCTCCCTTTTTTATTCTATAGGTTAGTATTGGCAGACACTAGTCTTGTTTATGTGATCCCTTTGACTCTTAGACCTATCAGTGTGATCAATTGTGAACTGAAACTGATCACTTGGACTAGTGAGATGGCATTGGTACATGCCACCTTGATGGGATTGTATTGGAATCCCCTGGCACGTTTCTAACTCCACCATTTGGGGCAAGTCCGATTGAGCATGTCCCAAATTGTACATCTCCTCCCTCTCTTATTCCCACTCTTATATTTAACAGAGATCACTTTTTCAGTTAAATTTAAACACCTAAGAATAATTGTGTGTTAATTAAAGAGTTCAACCAATAGTATTAAGTACGACAAAAAAAATACTAAAAGGGATAAAGTATTAAGTTGTTCATCAACAGTCAGGGCAAGGGCTGATCAAGTCACTGTTTCTCATAGTGTCTATTTCACTTCAACAGATTTCCTTTTTGGTGCTCGGTTAGTTGTCACCAATCAGGGAGAACATATGATATTTGTCCCTTGGGGACTGGCTTATTTCACTTAGCATGATGTTTTCCAGATTCCTCCATTTTGTTGCAAATGACCAGATTTCACTGTTTCTTACTGCGGTATAGTATTCTAAAGAGTACATATCCCATAATTTCTTTATCCGGGACAGAATCCGGCACCCCAACCGGGACTAGAACCCGGTGTGCTGGCGCCACAAGGCGGAGGATTAGCCTAGTGAGCCGGCCCAGATGGTAGAATTTCATTCTTTTTTATAGCTAAATAATATTCCATTGTGTGTGTGTGTGTGTGTGTATATATATATATATCACATTTTCTTTATCCTTTCATTTGATGATGGACACCTTCAGCTGATGTGAATAGTGTTGCTATAAACATGTTGGTGCAGGTATCTCTTTGAACATTGTGTTCAAGTCTTTTGGGTATATACCCTGTGGAGGGATTGCTGGGTCATATGGTAAGTCTATTTCCAGTTTTTAAAGAAGTCTCCACACTGTTTTCCACAGTGACTGCACTAATTTACATTCCCACCAGCTCATCTGTTTGTTCATTCCTCAAACAGCTACAGCAGCAGGAGCTCTGAACTCAATGCAGCTTTCCCATGTGGGTGGCAGGGACCCAATCACTTGAGCCATCATGGCTGCTTCCCAGGGTCTACGTGAGCAGGGAGCTGCAGTCAAGAGCCCTAGGCAGGTATGGAGTGAAAAACCAGGACTGGACATGCAAGCTAGATACTCTGATACAGTACAGTCTTCTTAACTGGCGTCTTAACGAGGCTGGATTCCCACCCCGACAATGTGGCGCTCACTGCCAGTCTTTCTGCGAGGATTTAGGACCTTTCTTCCGATGTTCTGAAATCTTGAGAAACTATCTGAGGGTGAGACTGTGTTTTTCTTCATTATGCTGAGATCTTATTGGACTTTTCCATCTGAAGATTTGTAGCCTGGCAAATTCCTTTTTTTTTTTTTTTGGATAATTTATTCCTCTTTTCTTTATTTTTTATTTCTGAAACTCTTACTTGTTATATATTGGCACTACTAGTTTCAAATTTAACTTTTTCTGTGTTTTTAACTTAATTTTCTGATATTCCTATTGATTTTTATAAATGTATTTAAGATTTATTTATTTACTTGAAAGCCAGAGTTAGAGGCAGAGGCAGAGAGAGAGAGAGATCTTCCATCCACTAGCTCACTCCCCTGATGACTGCAACGCCTGGAGCTTTGCTGATCTGAAGCCAGGAGCCAAGAGCTTCTTCACGGTCTCCCATGAATGTGCAGGGGCCCTAGGACTTGGGCCATCTTCTACTGCTTTCCCAGGCCACAGCAGAGAGCTGGATTGGAAGCAGAGCAGCCAGGACTCAAACCGGCCCCCATATGGGATGCTGGCACTGCAGGCAGCAGCTTTACGCACTATGCCAGAACGCCGCCTCCTCCCTCCTTTTAAATATATATAATACATATATATATATAATTGATTTTTTAAAAAATCCAATGATAGTTGCATATCCAAGAGCTCTTTCTTGTTTCCTGATTGTTTCTTTTTAGTATTGTCTTGTTTATCCTGAAGCATCTGCTGAGTTTGTTAATTGCTGAGTAATATGATTTTAATTACATGTTTTTAAAAGTTTCTTCAGGGGCTGGCATTGTGGCATAGCAGGTTAGGCTTCTGCCTGTGGCGCCGACACATATGGAAATATGGGTGCCAGTTTAAGTCCCAACTGCTCCACTTCCAAACTAGCTTCCTGCTAATGGCGTGGGAAAAGCAGCAGCAGACGACCCAAATGGCTGGGCCCCTGCACCCATGTGAGACATCCAGAAAAAGCTTGGGGCTCCTGGCTTCCGGCTTTGGCCTGGCGTAGCCCCGACAGTTGCGGCCATCTGGGAATAAACCAGCCAATGGAAATCTCTCCTTCTGTCTCTCCTCCTCTCCCCATAACCCTGTTTCAAAAAAAAAAAATTTTTTTTAAAAAGTTTCTTCAATTCCTTTTGTTGTCTATGTTTCCTTCAAAGTTATTCTATGTTTTTTGCTATACTTTTCCATATAAAAGACTTTCCTCTGGAGATTCTAGGCTGGCCATAGTAAAGAGTGGAAAAAGGAAAACCTGTCTGAAGGTCTGCATACTTGGGCAGGAAAAATCTTACGAATGTCTTGAAGGAATAAAGAAACGATATGATACACTACACAAATGCATAGAAAATGACTTGGGGATAAGTGCTGAAAAGTTAAACTGTGTTCTGGGAGAAAAACCTGTCTTGCAGAACGAGTGGAAGAAACAGAGTAGGAGAGAACCAGTGTGCTCAGGTCTTGCTGGTGAAGCATTTGAAATGTGATCAGTGGAATGACCTTGTCTGATGCAGACACAGCGAGAAGGCACAGTCAGAACTCAAGAATGTGGCGGTTTGATCACAATGATAGTGAGAGCAAACACAGGGAAGTGAGTTGAGGCCGGGCTATTATACTGAGGAGTCCAGTGATGATGTTAGAATGATAGCTAAAGGAAGAGGAGCAAGCAGCCTGGGCACTGTGCTACTTCCATGGATATGAAAATGACATATGATATGCCCTTCGATTATGGAGACAAGACCTACGTCAAAGCGCAGATGAGGGAAAGGAATATTAGAATCCAACGTCCTCAGGCTCTTTATTTCTGTAGTCCAATTATCTCAGCAGAGGACATGCAAAAACCCTCCCCCACCCTGCCATTCAGATGTATCTTGAAAGATTAAATAGCATGTGCTCTAAAATGATATTATTTTGGTTAGAAATGATCAGACATTTTCATGGTGACCACAAGAGACACACTTCAAAGTACACTCAGGGGTTTTTTTCCTTTGTCTCAACTATTTCATGATAAAGCAAGCTCACACAAAAATTAGATCTAATGAAATCATATTACTGACTTTCTTTTTTCTTTGTGTTCTATCCCCTGCAATATATACCCCAGTGAAATATCAAAACTTATTTCACTTTACGGAAATATTACAGCAGTATCTCGTTCCTTTTCTTATTGGTCCATTCGGATCTTATAATACGATTGCTCTAAATTTAATGTTAACTCATCTAAACTTCTCAGAGAAAAGAAACACTTTAATGTATGACTTTGAAACATAACATTTGAAGGGACAAATATTTGGGCCATCTTCTGCTTCCCAGGTTCATTAGCAGGGAGCTATATTGGAAGTAGAGAAACTGAGACTCAAACTGGCACTCCAATATGGGATGCTGGCCTCATAATAGGAAACTTTATTCTACAACGCCAGCCCCCAGAAGCCAAATTATTCCAAAGTGAATAAGGTTCAAACTGCCACTAGTCAGCTTGGGTTTTGGCCTAGGGATACCAATGCATATTTCAGGTGATTAAGTTTTCCCACTTTTCTCTGATTGAATGGTTATGACTCATTCATTATAACCTGGAGTTATAATGAATTTGTTTGATATAAGTTCATTATTCACATATTATATTTGAATCTGTTTTTCTGACATTAATTAATGTCATTCAGAGTAGCAGTGCTTGTTACCACCTAGATCAAACATGGGCAATGAATAAGGTGACGGCCCGGTGCTGTGGCGTAGCAGGTAAAGCCACCACCTGCAGTGCCAGCATCCCATATCAGCACTGGTTCAAGTCCCAGCTATTCTACTTCCGATCCAGCTCTCTGCTATGGCCTAGGAAAACAGTGGAAGATGGCCCAAGTCCTTGGGCCTCTGCACCCACATGGGAGACCCAGAAGAAGCTCCTGGCTCCTGGCTTTGGATCAGCACAGCTCTGACTATTGCAGCCACTTGGGGAGTGAACCAGCAGATGGAAGACCTCTCTTTTTCTCTCTTTCTCTCTCTCTCTCTCTCTGCCTCTCCTTCTATCTCTGTGTAACTCTAATTTTCCAATAAATAAATAAATCTTTAAAAAAAAAAAGAAGGTGGCATGACTCAGACTCCAGAGGGTTATGCAGACAGTCCATTATATGCTTAAGTAAGGGATTTTTTAAAAAATAAAAACACTTTGATATAAATGAAAATTTCATTTAAAATTATGTGAAAGACAATTGGTAAATCAAGTATATCTGTATCTCAGTTGTGGAAAAGATCACACCTCATACTCCTATTCAGAGAAGAGGACAGTTGCTATGAAATTATCAAGTTAAAAGACAATTTACTGGGGCCGGTGCCGTGGCTCACTTGATTAATCCTCTGCCTGTGGCGCCAGCATCCCATATGGGCGCCGGGTTCTAGTTCCGGTTGCTCCTCTTCCAGTCCAGCTCCCTGCTGTGGCCCGGGAAGGCAGTGGAGGATGGCCCAAGTGCTTGGGCCCTGCACCCGCATGGGAAACCAGGAGGAAGTACCTGGCTCCTGGCTTCGGATTGGCACAGCGCCGGCAGTGGCCATCTGGAGAGTGAACCAACGGCAAAGGAAGACCTTTCTCTCTGTCTCTCTCTGTCTATAACTCTACCTGTCAAATAAATTAAAAAAAAAAAAAGACAATTCACTGCGTCATAATCTTTGAAGCTCGTTGGCCTGGCAGAGATTAGATCCTGGGCAGAGTGGTCTTTTCAAATCTTTTTTTGTCATCAAGGTGTGAAAGCAAAGGCCTCTTTGGTCAGCTGATGCCAGTGGACAAGCCCACCAACCACTCTCCCTTGCTCTCTCTTTTAACCCTTCTTCCTTCTTTACGCTTTGTAATTTTTAAACCCAGGCATCTCAAACCTGGGAGTTGCCTGAATTCCATTAAGATTTACACAATTCCTTGAGGAAAGAAACTGAATTGCTACAAAGAATGCATTGTGCTGTAAGTATTCAAAAATCCAACAGGAGTTTATTTCCAAAATTGTCGATTTTCTCAAATAACAAGAATTGTGGAGATAAATAGTTGCAAGACTCAGTTCTGCTCAGTAGTATCATTCAGACTCTGTCTTCTGGCTCTGCTCTGCCTAGGGTATTGGCCTTTTGACTTTGTGTTTGTTTTTTACTGCTTTCCCATCACCAAAGTCACTTCTTTCCTGTTTTAACTTAAGCTAGGCTGGGAATGTATTTATATTTTCTAGTCTCTGTTTTGGAGGTGGGAAGGAAGGCACGGGTTGGTAACAGGTGTTGTGTTAGGCCAACCAGTCTGTCTGCCATTGATGATGACAGAGGTTGGTGGATCCCTGTTGCTTTTATCTTCTATTGCAGATGACAATCTTCCACGTTTGCTGAAGACTATATGAAACTGGTAACAGATGCTTGGAGATAAGCAATTGCAATCTAGTGAACTATGAATAATTTTGGGGAGTCTTGAAGTAGGTGAATGACTGAGATACAAAGTTCGAAAATATTTTACAACAGGATCCTTAGTCCAAATCATGAGCTCTCTACCAATTTTTTAGTAATAACTTCCTTTTAAAAAATGGTTTTCGTTTTCTTTCAAAGGCAGGTGCACACACCAACATAAACACACACACACAAAACACACACAGACACACACAGAACTGTCTTCCATCTGTTGGACTAATCCCCAAATGCAAGGAGCCAGGGATGGGGCAAACTGAATCCAGGTCTCTTATGTCTGTGGCAGGGATCCAACTACTTGAGCCATTACCTGGTGCCTCTCAAGATATACATTAGCAAGAAGCTGGTTGAGAAGTAGAGTTGCCAGGACTTGAATCAGCACTCTGAAATGGGATGTGGGTGTCTAAATGACATCTTTTATTTCCCCTAAATATTTTTATTTATTTGAAATACAGAGTGTTAGTAAAATGGTGCAGACTTATCTGTGGCACGATCTACGCCCTGGACACCATCCTCAGCTCCAGTTCCTGCCATTAGCCATTACTGGAAGCCAGGTGACCAGATGGCCCAACCACAGGTGTCAGCTCCACCCCCACCCTAGTAGGATTTGCTGCTTCTATTTCCTTGGCCCCCTGGCAAAGGCATAACAGGACCTGCTTCCTGTACACATGCCCTCTCTCTCTTACCCTCTCGCCCTCTCACCCCGGCCCATCAGGCTTCCCCCACCTGACCATAAACTTTAACTCGGGTTTGATGTGTTTTGTGGTGGCCTTACACAGAGTAACAGAGAGAGAGAGAGAGAGAGAGAGAGAGAAACTTTCAACCACTGGTTCACTCCCCAAATAGCTGCAACAGCGGGGGCCTGTCTAAGCCAAAGTCAGGAGCCAGGAACTCTATCTGGATCTCTCATGTGTGTGGCAGGAGCCTAAGCACTTGGGCCATCTTCTGTTGCTTTCCCGGGTGCATTAACAGGGAGCTGGATGGAAGCAGAGTGGTTGGGACTTGAATCGGCACTCTGATATGGGATGCCAGTCTTGCAGGCAGTGACTAAACATGCTATGCCACAACACCAGCCCCATCCCAAGTGGCATCTTAACTGTTATGCCAAATGCCTGCCCCTATTAGTTTTTAAAGTGATAGCAGAAAGTACTGCAGATTGATGGTAAATTAAAAAATTAGCAAAACCTAAAATACTCAGAAAACACCATAAAAGATTACATAAATATATTGAAATCTATGTATATAATTTTTAAAAATGTTAGAAGTCAGATTATCCAAATTTATCTAAATTATAAACTGAGAAGAAACATAAATGCAGATAATATTATAATTCAACAGAGGTTGTTTTGGACTATCTTCTATGATCCTCAACATTTTTGAGGAACTGAGCAAGAGTTCAAATTCAAGTTTACATGTTTGTAAAATAATTTTAAATTAAGTCAAATTTGTTGTTAAATGTCTGTTGGAGCATGGAAACCTAAGTTTTCTAAGACTAGAAGAACTGTTACCTTATTTTGTATTATCCATAAGATGATGTACTTCCTTTGAGAAGCAGGTTTGCTGCTAATTATTTTGAGAGTATAATTCTTACAAAATGTACCAATTCTAATTATGCATCAAGTACCTACTGAACATTTGCCATGTGCAAATCCAGCAAACAGGCACTGGAGATACAAGGGTGAAGCTGAAGAATAGTTTTGTGCACTGGTGGTGGACAAAAGGCAAACAACTAATAAAGTATAATAATGGATGGGGAAAACCCAGTGATAGTTTGGCACAGAATACACACCTTGGGGGGGGGGGTTGCGAAGTAGTGTAAAAGTGGAGGAATAGGGAAAAGGCTCATTGGGCTATGTGGTGTCTAATAGAAGTTGGCCCAGGGACAGTGCTAGGAGGGGTGAGGGCAAGGGTAGGAGAGATTTTTCCCAATCAAAGGTCGCAGCAGGTGTGCAGACAAAGAAACGAGAAGAAAGAGCAGTTGGAAGCAACCAAACCAACCAAGCTCTCATCTTGGTGTCAGGAGAGTTGGGTTCTTGTCTTTGTTCTGCCATTGTGAGATGTGTGTGACACGTTGGGAAAGGACCTCTCCCTTGATGAGGTCTATTTTCTGATTTACTTAGTTACCACTCTTCGTCTTCTTGTGAGCCGCAGCAGAGACAGCCCCTTCTCTGATGGGGTGCGATGTAGCCAGAATTAAGCTAACAACCATCGGCTAACATATTAAGTTGTATTTTAGGGCTCGCCAAGCCAAAGATAATTTTATTTTTACTAGTAACACTGTGATTTTTACTTAGAAGCAGTTAAATCAAATATGTGTGTTTCTATCCTTTAATCCTAAAAAAAATTATTTTTGAATACCAGACGCTAAAATGATTTTCCTTGGTTCCAAATTTGCCACTTCTTGTTTTCGCGTGCTTTTCAGATAATTAACTCTTCTTTTTTTAGTTTGTACTATTAAGCATGGGGTTTCTCTGTAGTCATTCCAAGTGGAAGAGTATTAAAAAATCTATTTATACTGTGCATACTTGAAAGTGTCATTTGGCCTTGACGTGTGGTGCCAGCAGTATTTTGTTTTCGTTGGGTATTAGCAGTTGGGCCAACTCAGTGAATCATAAAGTCTCCTAATTAGAACTGCAAAAAGTTTTTCACTGTGCCATCACTCCCATTTAGTGTCTTGATAAACCTGATCTTACTGCTTAGACTCTAAGAGAGGGAAACTGATGCGACTGTTATCACTTGATGAAAATATGCGCAGTAGAAAAAGTAAGATTTTCTATTACCTATGTCCTGTTTTTATTGAATATTTTATCACACCCAAAGATTCTAATGCAGGTTATATAGCTGCCAATGAAACATGCAAATCTCAAAAAAAGACATTACTGTGTAACAATTCCTCCTGAATCTGTTCTATTTTTCAAACTAAAAATAGAAATTAACAGTTTTTTTTTTGACAACTATCATTTCTTTAAGGGCTTAACGTCTGATTGATGTGGTAAACAATAAAGGGAAAATATCTGGAACAATGGATAGGCTAACAGGGGTGACAGCTGGTGTTTTTCAGCACCTGCCTTTACACCTGGGAGGCAGGGATCAGAGGTGGTTAAATCTCCATTGTTCCTTTAATGGACCAGATTTCATACATAATCCTCTCTTGTTTTTGTTTTTCACTTTTTCCTTAAAATAAGCCAGTAAGACCTTATTCATTATAAGAGATAAAATTGAAAAATTTGGTCACAACTTTACTGTTTGTGAAAAACAATGTGCTGCTATAGTTTTCCCAGGTGTGATATAAAGTGCATTTTCCTAGAGGCAGAAAAAGTTTATTGCTTGCCCAGTATTTTAAGGGAATACAAGGGGCCTGTCTCTTAGGTATTGCATGTATTTTCATACTGTTAGGGTCTCAATCTAGTCCCCAAAATTCATTCTATTTCCTTGATAGGAATGTTTTCTTCCTTCAGCGGAAAATATTTAAGTGCCACTGTTATTATTAATATTTATACATTGCTCTACGGTATCACAGTAGAAAAATATGTGTGGCCAAAAATCTTTGAAATGCGTGAATAAAATTTTTCTGAACAGAGAGAATGCTAAACTATACTGGCATTTAGCGAATGGAATCTAGTAGTTGAAGTCAAAATCATGACCCTGAGTTCTCGTGATTTATTCCTCTAAACATGCTTTTTATAGTCATGTTATTTGACTTGTATCCTGGAGAGGTAAATTTGCCACAAGTACATCTTTTCCCATCTATTGTCTCAACTGCCTTTTCTCCTGAGATTTTTTTCTTACATTTATTTACCTTTCAGTTTTCATTAGGTGAGAAAATCATGGTACTCCATCTAACAGAGTGTTTGTCATTCACATTTTAATCCCATTTTTTCTGACTTTTGTTCCTTCAATTGAGCCTTGAGTATTTGTATTCCCTAGCTTCAGTTCCTGATCCTTTTATTATTATTAAACATATATGCTCATCTTGGAGGTCTCTGTCACTTTGACAGATGACTTCTAAGTGCATGTCTCCAGAAGTGAGCTCTCTCCCGGAAAGTGGACTTGGACTTCAACTCTTTTCTGGACACATTTCTGGATGGAATTCCTGTGGGAAGCTGTAACATAGTATATCTCAAATCAGGGACATTAAAAGGTCAGGCTCAGAGACAGACAAGTTTGGGTGTATGAGTCAATGTTTGCATGTATTGCAAAGGTAAAATTATAATTTTCCATTACATCATACCAACATTAACCAGTTTTTCTATACATTAAACTCAGTCTCAACTTTCAGCTCCTATGCGTTCAGAAGCCCAATATTATCATGAATCTGATAGCTTTATATTTTTCAGACATCCACTTTGTAATATGCCATGTTTAATTCTGGTAGCACATAGCCATAAATGTTTAATAACATATAGAAAATGTGTTCTCAAATTTATATTAGTTTTTCCTTCATCTATTTCCAGTTATCCTTTAAAATCTTAGTGTGAATGAAGAATCTGCAGACAAACGCATTTCACAGATTCCTAGTGGTTGTTAGGTTGGACTTTCAACACAAGAGTATTTACCGAGTCAAAGGCCATGGATTCTCGTGTTAGACAAGAACATCGAAATTAAGAAATGATCCTGAGAAATTCGGTAAATTCTACACGGACTCAGGTTTTGAGTCTAAAGGTAAGTCCCACGTGGCTAAAGGTCATATTCCAAGTTGCTTCCCTGTCTCCACGCTCAGGAAGTTCTAGCGCCGTCGGTCAGAGGCCCTGAGCTCAGGCCCTGGCCAACACCTATAATCCATCATCCCAGGGCCCCGCGGCCTCCTTCTCGGAGTTCCCCGGGAAGCCCTGGAAAGGGGGTATCCCAGTGATCGTTAGGGAACAGAACACGAGGTCCAGCTCGTCTGTCGCTCATTCATTGGGCAGTAAACACAGGTAACTACACGCAGCGCGGGCGACGAACCCTGCTGTAAACCCGGTACGCGCCGTCGCTGGGGCGCGGGGTCCCCAGTGACTCAGAGCCCGACCGGCCTTCCGGGCTCGGCGCGTCCCGGGGGGCGGGGGCCGGAAGGGCGCGGCCGGGGGCGGAGCCGGTGCGGCCTGGGAGGGCGTGTCCCCGAGGAGGCGGAGACAAGATGGGCGCTCGGAACGCTTGGAGGACCTAAGAGGCGGCGGCCGGGGCCACGCCCCGGGCGGGAGGGCCGCTCTGTGCGCGCCCGCTCTATGATGCTTGCGCGCGTACCCCGCGCGCCGCGCTGCGGGCGGGGCGGGTCTCCGGGATTCCAAGGGCTCGGTTACGGAAGAAGCGCAGCGCCGGCTGGGGAGGGGGCTGGATGCGCGCGCACCCGGGGGGAGGCCGCTGCTGCCCGGAGCAGGAGGAGGGGGAGAGCGCAGCGGGCGGCAGCGGCGCTGGCGGCGACTCCGCCATAGAGCAGGGGGGCCAGGGCAGCGCGCTCGCCCCGTCCCCGGTGAGCGGCGTGCGCAGGGAAGGCGCTCGGGGCGGCGGCCGTGGCCGGGGGCGGTGGAAGCAGGCGGGCCGGGGCGGCGGCGTCTGTGGCCGTGGCCGGGGCCGGGGCCGTGGCCGGGGACGGGGCCGGGGCCGGGGCCGGGGCCGCGGCCGTCCCCCGAGTGGCGGCAGCGGCCTTGGCGGCGACGGCGGCGGCGGCGGCTGCGGCGGCGGCGGCAGCGGCAGCAGCAGCGGTGGCGGCGGCGCCCCCCGGCGGGAGCCGGTCCCTTTCCCGTCGGGGAGCGCGGGGCCGGGGCCCAGGGGACCCCGGGCCACGGAGAGCGGGAAGAGGATGGACTGCCCGGCCCTCCCCCCCGGATGGAAGAAGGAGGAAGTGATCCGAAAATCTGGGCTCAGTGCCGGCAAGAGCGATGTCTACTACTTCAGGTACCGCCCTGGGGCGGGGGGGAGGGGGCGGCGGGGTCAGCCCGGGGTCAAGGGTCAAGAGCTGGCCTGGGCCGGGGGTCCCCGGAGGGGCCCGGGGGATGTGTGTGCAGGGCAGGCTGGCCGGGCAGTGAGGGGTGTGAACCCTCGGGTGGGAGTCGGCCCCGGCGTCCCATGCCAGAGGGGTCAGGAACAGTGGTTTGGTGTGCCGTGCGAGGGTTCTTGCGGTCGGGAGGAGTTGTCCACGGAAGGGTTAAAAGAAGGTGTAATTCATCGAAACTATAAAACCCAGTGGCTGTTGGCTCCTGTCCTGGCCTGTCCTAGATTCATCATCGCAGGAGTGTTTAATCATGCACATGTGGAAGAATTAGCTCTGCGCAGCAGCGAGGGTTAGGTTGCTTCGTGGGCCCCGGGAAAGTTTCACGGGAAGCGGCTGCTTGGAATGCCTCAAGTTTTGTTGTAACTCCCCTGGTGTTGCAGAGCCTTTGTTACTTGGTTGATAGCCTCCCAACCCGCCATTCGCCCCCCAGGGAACACTTGGCAATGTCTGCAGGTATTTTTGGTTCTCACACCTGGGGAGGGGTTCCTGGCGTCCTGTGAGTAGAGGCTAGATAGAGGTGGTGCTTCGGGTCCTACGGGTATTATGCTTGGGACGGGCCCCAGCAGAGTGGTCTGGCCCGGAGTGCACCACCGACGCTGGGGTGGAGAAATCCTGGTTTAAATGAGTCGCGATGTTTCGCCTTCATGTCATCCTGCAGTCCTTTGGTCATGCTGTTTGTGGCCTTAGCCTGTATAACCCAGTCAGCTTCCTGAAGTGTCTGTGGCTGGTAACCGTGGAATTACAAACAAACTGACTAAATTTTCTTAGAAGCCATCCCATCTATAGAGGAGAATATAATGATGTTGTAGTCAGTGCTTTGGAGGACTGTGCTTGTGGACTGATAGAAGCATTTTTCAGGAAACGTGTCTGGGTTTTGGAGCCAGTCGTCAGCCATTTAGCCATTGCAGTAGTGTTACGAAGGATTTCCTGTCTTATGTCATCATGTAGGATAATGCATTACCCCTGGGAAAATGTTCATATGTGCATGCAGTGCAATGCTTACGCATTGGGAGTACTCTTAAATAGATTTCAGAGGTTTAACAAGAAAACTCCACTCCCTAAGTGATAAATCCACACAAGCGTGTGTCGCTGTTGGTGCAGCATATCAAAGTGCACTTGCTTCTGATGGTTGCTCAGATGCATGGAGAAGTTTCAGTAAATGAATCTCAGTTCTTCAAGTAAAAAAAAATTGAAGCGGTGTTGCATTAGGACATTTTCACTTCATCTGAGACCACTCCTCTTGAAATCTTAAGTAAGGAGTTGATGTTGTGGCTTAATGGGTAAAGCCGCTGCCTGTGTCGTGGGCATCCCATATGGGTTCCTGTTCATATCTGGACTGCTCCATTTCCAATCTAGCTCCCTGCTAATGGCTGGAGAAAGCAGCAAGAGATGGCCCAAGTGTTTGTACCTCTGCTACCCACGTGGGAGACCCCAGTGAAACTCCTGGCTTCTGACTTCAGCTTTGCTCAGCCCTGGCTGCTTGGCCATTTGGGGAGTGAACCGCACATGGAAGCTCGCTCGCTCTCTCCTTCTCTGTAACTCTTTCAAATAAATAAATCTTAAAAAATAAATTGGAAAACTTAGAAATATGAAAGCAGATTCTATTGTTTTGGATTTCCTCATCCTTAAATATTCGATTTCATGCTAAGTATGTTATTGTGGTAAAAATAGAATTGCTGCCTGCGCCATGGCTCACTAGGCTAATCCTCCGCCTTGTGGTGCCGGCACACCGGGTTCTAGTCCCGGTCGGGGTGCCGGATTCTGTCCCGGTTGCCCCTCTTCCAGGCCAGCTCTCTGCTGTGGCCAGGGAGTGCAGTGGAGGATGGCCCAAGTGCTTGGGCCCTGCACCCCATGGGAGACCAGGAGAAGTACCTGGCTCCTGCCATCAGATCAGCGCGGCGCACCAGCCGCAGCGCACCGGCCGCGGCGGCCATTGGAGGGGTGAACCAACGGCAAAGGAAGACCTTTCTCTCTGTCTCTCTCACTGTCCACTCTGCCTGTCAAAAAAAAAAAAAAAAAAAAAGGAAAAAAAATAGAATTGCTTCTCTCAAGTTCACCTACGGGCTGTTCACAGCTTTCGTTTGTAGATTGTTTCATCCACAGCAACTTTTATTTCCGTTCTGAGCAGGCAGTCTGCATGGCCTTCTGTGAGCTGTCTGCTGATGCCTTATAGGCAATGATATTTGACAAGAATATTCTGTCTGGAGTTGAACTCCTTGAGGAATAGGTGACTACTCCACTCTCAGTGGAACATTTTTTTTTTTTTTTTAAGATTTTTATTTATTTATTTGAGAGAGAGAGTTACAGACAATGAGAGGGAGAGACAGAGAGAAAGGTCTTCCATCCCCTGGTTCACTCCCCAAATGGCTGCAATGGCTGGAGCTGGGCGGATCCGAAGCCAGGAGCCAGGCGCTTCTTCCTGGTCTCCCACGTAGGTGCAGGGGTCCAAGGGCTTGGGCCATCTTCTACTGCTTTCCCAGGCCATAGCAGAGAGCGGG
This sequence comes from Oryctolagus cuniculus, assembly GCF_051225735.1. Lineage (NCBI taxonomy): Eukaryota > Metazoa > Chordata > Mammalia > Lagomorpha > Leporidae > Oryctolagus > Oryctolagus cuniculus. The sequence continues at coordinate 24,269,290 of NC_142876.1, forward strand.
ATTGGAAGAGGAGCTGCCGGGACTAGAACCGGCACCCACATGGGATGCCGGTGCCACAGCTCCAGCCGCGGAGCATCTTAAAATTTGAATTTTACTCCTTGTGACAGTTCTCCCGGGATATGGTTTTTTTGGTTTTGAGGTTTTCAGTTGACGTATTTGCAGTAACTTTAGGTTATTGCATAGCTTTTTGTTTGCTTTACTTGTAGTAGCTGGAAAATTACTTCAGAAAGTCTATTAATAACAGGTTTAGATTTGTGATCATTTAACAGTTTATTGAATGTTAAGTTTTGTGTAAAGTTTTGAATGTGAAATTTTTTAAGATTTATTTATTTATTTGAAAGAGCTACAAGAGAGAGGACACACAAATGCGCACAGCGCGCGCGTACACACCCTCCCACCCCTCTTCTGCTGGTTCACTTCCCGAGTGACTACAGTGGCTAGGGCTGGGCCAGGCTGAAGCCCTGAGCTTTTTCCAGGTTTCCCACATTAGTGGCAGGGGCCCAAACACTTGGGCCATTTTCTACTGCTTTTCCCAGTCCATTAACAGGGAGCTAGAGCAGCTGGGATATGAACCTGCACCCATATGGTATAGTGTCACATGTGCCGGCTTTACCCGTTAAACCACAGTGCTGGCCTCTAAGTGTGAAATTTTTTTATACAAACTCAATAGATATTTTATGGTAGAAAATACTGATATGATCACTTAGAAACAGACTTTCTAAGCAAGTTTGTGTAGAGGCAAATTGCAAACCAGTATAAGTAATCTGTGCACTGAAAGTTTTTATGAAATGCTGCAGCCTATTTGCCTTTTACTTGTTTGTGCAAACTGAAATGGAGAGGACACATTGAACAGATTTGTACCCAATGTGTTTAGTTTAGAGCTGTAAGGAGTATTGTCTTGCTTATTGAGTACCTACAAAGTGTTAGTTACTGTGCAGGATTGTAGCATCCAGTCTTTATTCCTTTCTTAGACGTTAGGTTAGGATACATGTTAGGTAGTGTAGGATAGTTGTGACACAGTAGTTCCTTTGCCTTGTGACTTTAGCTTTCTGTGATGAGTAATGGTTGTTATCTACTTATTTTAAAGGAAGACAAATTGTTTTTCAACCCACAGTGTCACTATTTTACATAGTAGTGTCTCATATAACTACCCTTAAAAAAAACAGTTGCCCACTAAAGAGCACTTATCTGTTGACAGGTGGATTCAGAATTGATTCTCCCTTTGGTATTGTGAACACCTGCACCCGGTTATTCACAAAGAGTCTAATGATGCTAACTTCTGAATTAGCCTGCCCCTGGGGAGATTAACCAAATCTCTGCCTGTGAACGTAGGGTGTGCCTGATATTTATTAATTGGACTGAAATTAAGCTCACTGAGAAAGTCTCAGGTTTTGGTAGCGTATGTTTTGGCTCCATGCTGACACTGCCGAGTTTTAGTAGGAAGGTGTGCCCTCTAGTTGCCAGTTAAGCAATGTAATTATGCTTTCTGTCAGGATTACTGATAGTGTTGTGGCAGTTCGTATATTATCATTAATTCTGTGTTTTGGAAGGGTGTGTTCTGATAAAGTATTGGATCCATTGGTATAATTTCTGAAAAAGTCCACTGCCATCATTTGAACTCCTTATTTGAATGATAATTTTCTAACTAGTCTACTTGAATCCTGACGCTCTAGTCTTGGGTTCCTTGCATGATACTTGCTGGCTCACATTTTCTTTTTCATAGGCTCCTTTAGCTACTGTCTCATGCCTTTTTGATCAAGTTTAAACTTGTTGGGTTGGGTTCTAGACTCTTGGTTATAACTTGAGTGAAAGATCTGGGAATCACGGTAAACTATTATAGCTGCTGTCATAAAATATCATTTGGTTGGATATTAGAAACAATAATAAACATTTTTGACTCATCAAAATTATGATTTGTACCTGATCACTTCTGGAAAAAGGAACAACAGGAACAGGGAATTGAATAATCATAGGGAGCAGGTATCTCCGGAAAGACTGAAACATTTCACCTTCTTCATCTGAGGAGGACTCACATAATTGAGGTCTGTAACATCATAAGTTATGTTGATAAGATAGAAGTTTCTAGAGAAGGCAGTACAGAGCTTAGGGGTTAAGCCATCTGGAGGTTTTACTTCATTTTGAGCCTGTGGTGAGTGATAGTGGTACCTTGAGTATAATGCCTGAGGGCATGAGTTCTGAATCATGGAGAATGTCAGAGTTCAGCCAAACACCCTCCCCTCCCTGCCTTACAAACAAAAACAAAAACCTTCTCCAGATTCTTAGATATTTGTGTTAAGGTCTTCACCATAGTAATTTTCTCTGGTTATTCCTGCATAGTTAGACCTGATATCCCCATGTAGTGCTTTCATATTCCCATATTTCCTGTGGTTGTCCCACCTAGCTGTCTTCCTTCTTTTGCAGACACAGTGCGAACACATGGACGCAAAATGTTCATCAGTTGGCATTACAATAAATTTTGGAAAACTAAGCCTTAAATGACTTCTTAGTTTTCGCTTTATTTTTTTTTACCTGTGATTCTGTGTTGGGATAAAACTGGCAAGATAGTTTTTAAGGCTAAGCATTTTCAGGTTTCTAGTTTTCATCATTCATAGGGTACTGTAGAAGGAGAGAAGACCCCTTTCCCCCTGGGATTTTGAATATGATATGTATAATGAAAAGAGTAAAAAAGAAGCTTGTATTGGAAAGACACAAGGAAGAGATTGGCATTTGAATTTCTTTGATTATATAGTATAGAATAACATGGGGGCTTGTGTACCTTAGCTTTATGTCTCAGAGTTCTCAGAAGTTTGGCAGCTGTTAGTACCATTTTGCTGAATGCGTTACATGAATTATCATATTGGATCCTTTTTCTTTTTTAAAGATTTATTTATTTTATTTGAAAGAGAGAGGAGAGGCAGAGAGAGCGAGAGAGAGAGAGAATGTCTTCCATCCGCCGGTTTACTCCCCAGATGGCCGCAATGGCTGGAGCTGCGCCAATCCAAAGCCAGGAGCTTCTCCCGGGTCTCCCACGGGGGTGCAGGGGCCCAAGCACTTAGGCCATCCTCTACTGCTTTCCCACACCTGCTAGCAGAGAGCTGGATTGGAAGTGGAGCAGCCGGGACTTGAACCTATATGGGATGCCAGCAGTTCACTCAGTGGCTTTACCTGTCACTCCACAGCGCCGGCCCCCCATATTGGGTCCTTAAATCCCTATGAGACATGTACAATAATCTTCATTTTGCCAATTGGGAGTTAGCACAGGGAAGTTAAGTAATATACTCCAGAGAGCACTGCATGTAAGTGCAGAGTTAGAATCCTGAAGCAGATGGTTTAGCTCCAGAACTCTTACTATGCTCTGCTGCCTGGCATAAGGATTCCTATTTGTAGTCTTAAATATTGCAGCACCTCATGCCTAATCCCCTTTATGGAGCTTGTTGTGCCACTAAAATAATGTAAATTATTTACTGTTATACTTGCTTCTTGAAGATGTCAAAGGGTAAAGTTCAACTCCTTATTTGGTAATGAAGTCATTGTACCAAGGATAACCTTCCAGTTTTATGTAACACTGGAAGGAAGAAATGGGAAAATGTGGTAAATAACAATTGAAATAGCATTTTTCTGTGGAGTATTAGTGATTGATGTGTTTAGATATATTCTCTTCCACCCTACTCTATTCTCTCCCACCTCCCACCCTCCTTTCTCATATGAGAGTATCCAACCTAGGATTAACCTTGTTACTTCTTAACATTTTCAGATAGGCAACATATTTCCTAAGGAGTAAGCTATAGATCTTCATTTAAAAACTCTCACTTTAATTAAAAGAGATCAAGTTGTAACTTGCAGGCTAAATGAGATTGTGAGAAACTTATATGGTTATAGGAGAAAGTTCTGTTTCTTCCATAATTTATATACAGTTGAAATGTACCCTAAAGAACATTAAAAAAAATGTTTTTAGCTGGAGAAAAGAAAGAAACCCAGTGTTTACTTAAGAGCATATTGTGTAATAGAGAGTTTGGCATGCTTTTAGTCTTTCCTCTTGATATTGCCTGATTGAAGCCTGGATCAGGAATGGTGTGCTCTCTGTTATTTCCCCCTCAGTAGTACTGTCACATCTTTTTGTAATTTGTTGGAGAAATTTTTGTTAGGTGCAACACTGTTGTCTGTCCTGCATCTGATTTTTGAAATCTGACATGCAAAGTCTCACCTGCCACAGTACCCACAATACCTGAATTAGAGGAAACACATAGCTCAAAAGGAACTGATGCATATACATTCTAAAAATAATCTCTAACAGTTGATAGCTGGTTTTTCTTTTTTCACATTGCTCTTAAAAATTTGTTCTGTGAGATAGTTTTTTTCATAATTTGGTTTTAATTATTGGCACAGATGTAGGTGATTTGCAAAGTAGGTGATGCTTTTTTTTTTTGGAATTTTTTTTTTAAAGATTTATTTATTTATTTGAAAGACAGAGTTGCAGAGGCAGAGAGAGAGGTCCTCCATCTGCTGGTTCACTCCCCAAACAGTGGCAATGGCTGGAGCTGGGCTGATGGAAGACAGGAGCCAAGAGTTTCCTCTGGGTCTCCTAAGAGGGTGCAGGAGTCCAAGCACTTGGGTCATCCTCCAGCTGCTTTCCCAGGCCACAGCAGAGAGCTGGATCGGAAGTGGAGCATCTGGGATTCAAGTGGGCACCCACATGGGATGTCAGCACTGCAGGTGGTAGCTTCACCGCTGTACCACAGCACTGGCCCCTGTTTTAGAATTTTAATTTATTTAAAATTTTATTCATTTATAAGACAGAAAAAGAGAGACAAAGGCAGAGAGAGCTCCTATCTCTGGTTCATTTTCAGTGCCCACTGTGGTGAAAGCTGGGTCAGGGAGGAGCTGGGAATCCAGTCCAGGTCTCCCGGGGACCCAGCCACCTGAGCCATCACCTGCTTCCTCCCAGGGTGCACATTAACATGAAGTTGGCATGGGAACTGAGGCAGGTATTGAATCCAGGCACTCTGCTTTGGTGTGCCAGTATTCCAACACAAAGTCTTAACAGCTAAGCCAGGTGTCTGCCTCCTGTTTTTTTTTTTTTTGTAGTGAGAATCATAACTTTTTTATAATAATTTTTATTTATTTGAAAGAGTTACACAAAGAGAGGGGGAAAGAGAAATCTTCCATCTGCTGGTTCACTCCCCATTTGACTGCAACAATGAGAGCTGAGCCAGGAGCTTCATCTCAGTCTCCCACATGAGTGGCAGGGGCCCAGTCACCTAGCCTATCTGCCTCTGCTTTTCCCAGGCCGTGAGCAGGGAGATGAATTGGATGTGGAGCAGTCTAGACAAGACCCAGGGCCTTATGGGATGCTGGCACTGTCGGGGGTGTCTGCTATGATACAGTGCCAGCCCCAGGAATCCTAACCTGGTAACTTGTTGAGGTTTTCTCAAGACCTGCGTGGAGAATTAGAAACAAACCATCAACTCTTATATTTCATTCATTTTTTCAGTTTGACTTCAAATATTAATACCCTGTGTAGCTCTTATATTGGTATTTTATTGCTCTTTGCAGTTTCTACTAAGAAATGACTAGGAAAATTGTAAAGTGAAGTTTTATTTAATTTCACTGGTGCTTTGGAAAACTAAAACTTCATAAGGAAAGAGGATAAAAGTATGGAGTAGAATGAAATTTGAGCAATGTCTGTGAATCGTGATTTCCCCCTATCTTTCTTATTATAATATAAATTTATTTGGGAACTTGAGGTACATAAGCTATAAGCTGTATGTGAATACAGATAGTAAGAAATAAAATTTAAAATTAGATTTAAAAATTGAGTGGTTAGCATTTGTCTGGAACAGTGTTGTGATTTACAAATGTGAGGAAGAACATAATCCTCTTTTGAACTTTTTTTTGAATCTTGCACTTTCTTTTCCTTTGATACTGGGAGGATCCATAGATACAGTAAGGATGGATGCTTTAAAAATATTTTTAACAGATATGCATTTCTTTAATATGCATTAAGCATTTCCAGAGGTCCCTACCAGAAATGGGCAACTCCTGTGGCATTTTGAGGATACTTTTGTAAACTGTTTTCCACATTTGTTTTAGTAAATGGTTAGGTTAGCAAGTCGTTTTTTTTTTTTTTGCCCATCAGATTCTTAACGTCTTCAAAGTCAGGGGATGAGTCCGGTTCATTTTAATCTTTGGTATTACAGTCTGAAGTATATAGAAAGTTCTTAATAAGTCCTTGCTGAATAAAGCAAATAGTTAATACATTTCTCTGTTAAATCCAAAGACTTGTGGTTATGTGGCTAATGCTGGCTGTAGATAGACCTGGCTGCTCTATAGAGATTGTCTTGTGTTCCCTGATAGACCCAGCATCCTGCTGTATACTAAATCAGGTATACAGTTTTTTTTACAGCTTATTTATTTATTTGAAAAAGTTGGAGAGATATCTTGCATCTGCTGGTTCACTTCTCAAATGGCCTCAACAGCCAGTGCTGGGCTAGGCTGAAGCCAGGAGTCTGGTGCTTCTTCTCCATCTTCCACATTGGTAGCAGGGGTCCAAGCACTTGGGCCATTTCTGCTTTCCCAGCCCATTAGCAGGGAACAGGATCAGAAGTCGAACAGCTGAGACTCGAACTGGTGCCCATATGGGATGGCAGTGGCTTTACCTGTTATACCACAATTCCAGTCCTATATACAAATACTTAATAGCTGAAGTAAACATTTTATTTTTCCTGAAGCTTGTGTGTATAGTGTTTATGTGTATACAATATGTATAGATTTTAAACTTTATTTGAAAGGTAGAGATAGGTAAAGAGAGATCTCCCATCTGTTGCTTCAGACCCCAGTGCCTGGAATAGCTGGGGCTGTGCCAAATGTGAAGCCAGGACCTGGACACTCACTCTTGGGTCTCCCATGTGCATAGCAGAGACCGAGGTACTTGAGTTAACGCTTCAGGGTGCACATCAGCAGGAAACTAGAATCAGGAGCAAGGCCAGAACTGGAAGTCAGGCATTCTGAGATGGGATTTGGGTGTCGCAAATGGTATCTTAGGTGCTATACCACATGTCCGCTCCTGTATATAGATTTTGAGAACTGTAAGACTATGGGACTTTTGATTTTCCTTTTAATAGAAAAAAAAAATCCCTTTATCTTTTGCTTAAAAGATGTACCATCAGGGCGTGCATTTGATTTAGTGCTTAAGAGATTGGTTAAGATGATGCATCTTGGGGCAAGTGTTGTGGCGTAGCAGGTTAAGCTGCCACCTGTGGTGCCACCATCACTTCTGATCCAGCTCCCTGCTAATGTGCCTGGGAAAGCCGTGGAGGATGGCCCAAGTGCTTGTAGCCATGCACTCACATGAGAGACTGGTTAGAAGCTTCTCGCCCCTGGCTTCAGCCTGGCCCAGTCCAGCTCCGGCCCTTGTGGCCATCTGGGAAGTTAACCAGTGGATGGAAAACCTTTGTCTCTCTTTTTCTACCTCCCTTTCTGTAATTCTTTTTCTTTTTTTTTTTTCTTTTTTAAATATTTTATTTATTTGAAAGAGTTACAGAGAGAGGTAGAGACAGAGAGGTCTTCCATCTGCTGGTTCACTCCCCAAATGGCCTCAACGCCCGGAGCTGCGCTGATCCGAAGCCAGGAGCTTCTTTGGGTCTCCCACGTGGGTGCAGGGGCCCAAGGGCTTGGGCCATCTTCTACTGCTTTCCCAGGCCACAGCAGAGAGCTGGATCAGAACAGGAGCAGCTAGTACTAGAACCAGTGCCCATATGGGATGCTAGTGCTTCAGGCCAGGGCTTTAACCCTCTGTGCTACAGCGCCGGCCCCTATAACTCTGCCTTTTAAATGAATAAAACAAATCTTAAAAAAAAAAAACCAACAACAAAAATAACAAAGATGGGGCGTCTTATGTTGCAGTACCTGGATTTAATACCCAGCTTTGGCTCCTGACTCCAGCTACCTGCTAATGCTGACCCTGGGAGTCAGCAGTGATGGCATAAGTAGTTGGGTTCCTGCCACTCATGTGGGAGGCCTGGATTGACTTCTAGACTCCATGATTTGGTTCCAGCCCAGACCTGGCCATTGCATTTGTGGAGTGAATCAGGAGATGGGTGCTCTATCTCTCTGCCTCTCAAAAAACAGACAAAAAAAAATCTGTCATCTTGGGAGAATCATGTTTTTACCTAATTTTATTTGTTTCTGTTGCTACAACTCTGCGAGCTGTTTCATATAGTATCTTGGAAGAAAAGTGGTCTACAGTAAAAAAAGAAAAATAAAAACAAGTAAAAGTAGACATACAGAATAAATGATGGGATTTTTTCTTACTACATTCCAGAGTTAAGCTTACCCTTTCAGTTTCTAAATGCTTTCTCTGCACTATGTACCTATTTGAGGACCAGTAAGTTTAGCCACAGACCACAGTTGGATAACCCTGATTTAGAATAAAGAGTGGGGACTTTTGAGTCAAAAGATGGAGCTTGAGTCTTGCTTTACTGTTCCAACTTGGATAGTTTTTAAGTTTCTGTAAACCTCTGGTTTCTCAGCTGTAAATTGAGGATAAGAAATGGGATTTTTTTTTGAAATTAAATGAATATATGTAAGGCATTTGGTATGTAGTAGATGGTCAGTAGATTAGTAAAATGTTAGTTCCTTTCTCTTTGCTTAACTCAGCATAGAAATGTGTTTGAAAATTATGTGAATATTTATAGTATTGTGTTGTATTATGTTAGATCTTAGTTTATAAGTATTCATCAGGGCTTTATAAAATTATATTTCCTCATTATAAAGATATTTTATGATCAATATGAAAAATTGAGAATATAGAAGAATATTGAAAGAGAATTGGCAGTTATTGTATAAAGGGAACCACTGTCAGTATTTTTTTTTTTTTTTTGACAGGCAGAATGGACAGTGAGAGAGAGAGACAGAGAGAAAGGTCTTCCTTTGCCTTTGGTTCACCCTCCAATGGCTGCCGCGGCCGGCGCACCGCGCTGATCCGATGGCAGGAGCCAGGTGCTTCTCCTGGTCTCCCATGGGGTGCAGGGCCCAAGCAGTTGGGCCATCCTCCACTGCCTTCCCGGGCCACAGCAGAGAGCTGGCCTGGAAGAGGGGCAACTGGGACAGAATCCGGCGCCCCGACCGGGACTAGAACCCGGTGTGCCGGCGCCGCAAGGCGGAGGATTAGCCAAGTGAGCCGCGGCGCCGGCCGCTATCAGTATTTCGACATAGTATCTACCAGTCTGGTTTTTTTTAGTATATTTGTACATATATGCATACACACACACACACACACACATCCTTTATTATGGAAAAAGTGAAACACATACAGAAGTAAATGAAAAAGTACAATGCACTCCTATGGACCTGACCAGTGCCTGGTCAATCTTATTTCATCCATCTCCAACTGTAATTATATTTTAAAATAACTCTGAGACATACTTAATTTCTTAAATTTGCATAGCAGTGTTCCAGCCCCAACTAAATCAAAATCATGGATATTTTTCTTTTTTCCTTTCTCAGAAAGTAAGAGCTTTAAGATAACAGTATGAGATTAGGGAGGATTCTATGTTAACTCATTTTTTGCATTTTAGTTGGATTGCCCTGATTTTTAATATTTCTTAAACCACCATATAGAAATAACATAGTTACTCTAATACTCTGTTTCCAGGTAATTTTTGTTATATAAGTGCATGTTATAGAATGAAAGTGGTACAGAATTTCATTTGTACTTGTCTTTTTTTTTTAAAGGTAGAATTAGAGAGAGACAGAGAAAGAGATTGATTATTGATCTTCCATCTGTTAGTTCATTCAACAAATGGCTGCAACACTCAGGGCTGAGCCAGGCCGAAGCCAGGAGCCAGAAGTTTTTCTGGGTGCAGGGGCTTAAGGACATGGGCCATCTTCTGCTGCCTTCCAGGAATGTTAGCACAGAGCTGAATCAGAAAGTGGAGCAGCCAGGACTTGAGCCAGTGCCCATATAGGATGCCAGTGCTATAGGCTGCAGCTGTACCCACTGCACCACAGCACTGGCCCCTGTGAGTCTTAAACTATGTAAAATTCTGTGATGGTTCCTTCATTACTTATATTGAAGAAAAAGGATGCAGTGCTTTTACATTTTATCAGTAGCCAAATTGTAAATACGTATTTTTCTTATTAATAATTTAAAAGTAATCCTGTAACTCCCTCTCAACTATAAAGGTATTTATTTATGTATTTGAAAGCTAGAGTTAGAGAGAGGGAGACAAAAAGAGAGGTTCTCCATTTGCTGGTTCACTCACCAGCTTTGGGCCAGGCCAGAGCCTCGGGGCTCCTCCAGCTCCTTCTGGGTTTGGGGCCCAAGCACTTGGGCCATTCTCTGCTGTTTTCCCAGGCACATTAGCAGGGAGCTGGATCAGAAATGGAGTAGCTGGGACACGAATCGGTACCCATATGGGATGCTGGCATTGCAGGTGCCATCTTTACCTGCTGTAACATAATGCTGGCCCCCAAGGAAATTCTTTAATGCTAAAATTTATCCACCCAAAGTCTTAGTATTTTTTTAAAAACTGCTTTCTGTTTCCAGGTAAAATATGAGTGTGCCATTTGCATACTTCAATGTTTATATTTAAACATTTTGTCATAAAAATTTTCAAACGTAGATTCATAAGTGCAGAGAATTTTATGAATGACTACTTGGCTTAAACAATCATGAATACACAATCTTATTTCATTCCTATCTCAATTAACCTCCCCAGCCCAGTTTTCATTATTTGAAACAAATGTGACATCATGTACTTGCATTCATAAATAAGTACTTCAGTGTGCTAGTTGTGAAGATATGATTTTTGGAAATTTTATAACCATACAGAACTCAATATTTCAAAATCAGAAGAGAGACCAACAGTTCATGGTTATTTGCTTAATTGCTTTCTGGGTTCAGAAGGAGGAAACTTTTCCATTGCTGGGTTCTGTGAAGGCTTTTAGGAGAGAGTTGGGGTAGAAGGATTGGTTTTTTGGACTCTTGGAGAGTGAGGATAGAGTCATGCATTATGGATCAAGTAAAAGTCTTGGTTATAAAAAGGACTGTTCTCATTCAGAGTAGAGAGGACAAACCAGCATGGCTGGAGCACAGGTCACAGGGTAAGCAAGAGCAAAAAATCGGGGTGAAAGATTAAAAGGGACTAAATTAAGGTGGCCATAATTTCACTATTTCTGGTATCTCAATTACACCTTTTTAGATTTTTCAGATGCCAGGTAAAATTTCTTTTTGATAATCTATACTTAAAACTCATTAAAATGGAGTTCAGGGGCCGGCACTGTGGTGTAGCGGGTAAAGCTGCCACTCACACTGCCGGCATCCCATATAGACGCTGGTTCGAGTCCCGGCTGCTTTACTTCCAATTCAGCTCTCTGCTACGGGCTGGGAAAGCAGTAGAAGATGGCTCAAGTCCTTGGGCCCCGTACCAGTGTGAGAGACCCAGAAGAAGCTCCTGGCTCCTGGCTTCAGATCAGCCCAGCTTCAGCCGTTGCGGCTGTTCGAGGAGTGAACCAGCAGATGGAGGACCTCTCTGTCTTTCTGCCTCTCCTTCTCTCTCTCTGTAACTCTGACTTTCAAGTAAAAATAAATAAATCTTTTTTTTAAAAAAAAAAGAAAATGGAATTCAATTTAAGAACAGCTTTAAACAATTTAATTGGAATGAAACATTTCAAGTTCAAGTGATGAAATGTTCATTTTAAACTGGAAAATTACCACTCATCTTTTTATTTAATTAGTATTTTTTCTTCATGGTATTTAAATAGTGGCTTAGGAGAAGTTAAAAGTGTGATCACAGGTTGGCTCAGGATTGACATATCTAGGGGGCAGGCAGTTGGTAGGGAAATTTTTTTTTGTGGTTGAAAGTGAAATAGTATTTCATTACTGGGATTAGAAGTAATCACTTTGGGCAGAGAAAACTGAAAATGACTAATAGCCTTCACCAGCATACTAGGGTTAAAAAAAAAAGGTAGCTTTCCTAACTTATGATGGCTTTAGAGTGAGAGCTTAGTCATCTTAAGTCCTGATGTTTCTGAGACTGCGACCTGTAGCAGCATTCTTTGAGGGCATACGTGATGACTTAGTCACCCTTGGTGAGACCACAGTTTATATTCTGTTTTGCCCCTTAAAGGATCAGTTTACCTCTGTGGAGATGATACGGATCTCCTGGACAGAATTCCCACATAACCATTCTCTTGGGCCTTGGACGCCTATATGCTTGCCATCACTTGCTGTAGAGAAAGGCTTTAAAATCCCCTGAGGCAACTGGGTTGACTGTCCTTAAAGTACAATTCACCGCCGGCACCGCGGCTCACTAGGCTAATCCTCCGCCTTGCGGCGCCGGCACACTGGGTTCTAGTCCCGGTCGGGGCGCCGGGTTCTGTCCCGGTTGCCCCTCTTCCAGGCCAGCTCTCTGCTGTGGCCAGGGAGTGCAGTGGAGGATGGCCCAAGTGCTTGGGCCCTGCACCCCTTGGGAGACCAAGATAAGTACCTGGCTCCTGCCATCGGATCAGCGCGGTGTGCCGGCCGCGGCGGCCATTGGAGGGTGAACCAACGGCAAAGGAAGACCTTTCTATCTCTCACTCTCACTGTCCACTCTGCCTGTCCAAAAAAAAAAAAAAAAAAAAAGTACAATTCACAAGCCGTTGCAGATAAGGGGAAGCACATGGCTTCTACTAACTTTTTATTTTTGAAGATTTATTTATTGATTTTGAGTCACAGAGAGGGAGACACAGAGATCTTCCATCTTGTGATTCACTCCTGTATGGCTGAATTGGCTAGTGCCAGGCCATTGCCAAGTGCTTCATCTGTGTCTGCGTTGGAGGTGGCAGGGGCCCAAACACTCGGGCCATTTTCCACTGCTTTTCCCAGACACGTTAGCTGGGAGCTGATTCTGAAGTGGAGCAGCCCATACACTAACTGGCACCCCTGTGAGATGCCAGTATCACAGGCAGTGGCTTTACCCACTAAGCCACAACACCATCCCTTTTGCTAATGTTTCTGAAGGAAGTGGTATGCATGAGAGGTCCCTGTAGCTGTGCCACACAGATAGATACTTCATGGAATTCCATCCCCATGACAGCAAGTAGTGATTTGGTATCACTGTGGATTTATTGATTACCAGTTGATGTTTCAACTTTCTTTTTGACATGCTAATAGTTAAAATATCTACCTTTTTTACTTCATTTCCAGTTTAATTTATTAACAGTATGTCTGACTTTTTTTAAAAAAAATCGTAAATACCTTACATTTATGTTTTAAAATAAATACAGCAACAATTTTAAACCATGTTAACTGCTAATCCAGGTCATAAACTTGTGCAATCACTTTTCATAAATGCAGCTTTATCTACTTGAAAGGTGGAGTGAACAGAGAGAGTTAGAGAGGGACAGAGATCCTCCATCTGCTGGCTCCCCAGATGAATGCAACTGCCTGTTCTTGACCAGGCTAAAGCTGAGAGCCTGGAACTTCATCCAGGTCTCCCAGCTGGGTAGCAGGAGTCCAAGCACTTGACCCATCATCTGTTGCCTTCCAGGTGCATTAGCAGGAACCTGGATCAGAAGTGGAGGAGCTGGGACTCAAACCATATCCAATAGGGGATGTGAGAAGTCCCAAGCAATGCCTGTTCTATATACAGCTTCTTTTTGTAAAGATTTATTTATTTATTTGAAAGAGTTACAGAGAGGCAGAGGCAGAGAGAGGTCTTCCAAACACTGGTTCACTCCCCAAATGACCACAACTGCTGGAGCTTCGCCCATTTGAAGCTAGGAACCTGGAGCTTCTTCCAGGTCTCTCACACACGTGCAGGGGTCCAAGAACTTGAGCCATCTTCTACTGCTTTCCCAGGCCATAGCAGAGAGCTGGATTGGAAGAGGAGCAGCCGGGACTAGAACTGGTGACCACATGGGATGTAGGTGGAGCAGCTGGGACTCGAACTGGTGCCCATTCGGATGCTAGCACTGAAGGTGGCAGCTTTACCTGCTATGCCACAGTGCGGGCCTCCATATATAGCTTCTTAATTGGAGTTTTTATATATTTAAAAGTTCCTTGATTTGAGGGAGAGGTGTCTAAAATGGATGGATTTCTGGTGAGTTTTGGTTCTGTAGAGGAATGTGATAGTGCATCTCTAGTGTATTTCATCTGTAGGAGAGAACTGGCATTTCAACTGTTACATAAGGAACTACTTACTGTGGGTTTAATTTATGAAGTTTGTCAATTGATTTCTCAAAAATGATTTTCTGTTTTCCACTTAAGCTGCATATTAACAATAGTACTTATCTTTTTGGTAAAAGTTGCTACCTGGGCTGATGCTATGATGCAATGGGTTAAGCTTCTACCTGCGATGCTGGCATCCCATATGAGCACTGGTTCGAGTCCTGGCTGTTCCACGTCTGATCCAGCTCCCTCCTAATGTGCCTAGGAAAGCAGCAAAGGATGGCCCAAGTGATTGGGCCCTTGTTTCCCATGTGAAAGACCCAGGTGGAGTTCCAGGCTCCTGGCATCTGCCTGGCTTACCCTGGCCATTGTAACCATTTAGAGTGGACTAGTGGATGGATGATCTCTCTATCTCTGTGTCCCTATAACTCTGGCTTTCAGATAAAAAATAAGTCTTAAAAAAAAAAATAAGTTGCTACCTGAGTATTTTCATCACTTTGAAATTAGTTTGTCAAAACAAAGTCCTCTTGAGATCAACTTTTTAATTTTACTAAAGAGATCTATTAGCAAAATATCTGATTGAGAATTGCTGTTTTTTTTTGTGGTGACATTTAATTTTTGAGCTATATAAAATAGTTTATTAGAACTTGTTTATAACTTAGGTATCTATATAAAGACTTTGACTATTGTAGCTTAATGAAAATCAATTGGAATTATATGTGACACAATAATAGAGTAATCTAGCAATTCTTCAGATTAACTTGGGTCCTTTAGTACCACTTGTACTTCATTTGTAGTATAACAGATTAACCATAAAAATATTTCCCAGTTTATTTATTTATTTATTTATTTTTGACAGGCAGAGTGGATAGTGAGAGAGAGACAGAGAGAAAGGTCTTCCTTTGCCGTTGGTTCACCCTCCAATGGCCGCCGTGGTCGGCGCGCTGCGGCCGGCGCACTGCGCTGATCCGAAGGCAGGAGCCAGGTGCTTCTCCTGGTCTCCCATGGGGTGCAGGGCCCAAGCAGTTGGGCCATCCTCCACTGCCTTCCCGGGCCACAGCAGAGAGCTGGCCTGGAAGAGGGGCAACCGGGACAGAATCCGGCGCCCCGACAGGGACTAGAACCCTGTGTGCCAGCGCCGCTAGGTGGAGGATTAGCCTGTTGAGCCGCGGCGCCGGCCACCCAGTTCAGTTTTTAAAATTCTTTGCAATATCATTTTTTTTTCTTTTTTTCCTTTTTTTTTTTTTTTTTTTTTTGACAGGCAGAGTGGACAGTGAGAGAGAGAGACAGAGAGAAAGGTCTTCCTTTTTGCCGT
Organism: Oryctolagus cuniculus; assembly: GCF_051225735.1. Lineage (NCBI taxonomy): Eukaryota > Metazoa > Chordata > Mammalia > Lagomorpha > Leporidae > Oryctolagus > Oryctolagus cuniculus. The sequence continues at coordinate 24,284,757 of NC_142876.1, forward strand.
TGGTTCACCCTCCAATGGCCGCCGCGGCCGGCGCGCTGCGGCCGGCGCACCGCGCTGATCCGATGGCAGGAGCCAGGAGCCAGGTGCTTTTCCTGGTCTCCCATGGGGTGCAGGGCCCAAGCACCTGGGCCATCCTCCACTGCACTCCCTGGCCACAGCAGAGAGCTGGCCTGGAAGAGGGGCAACCGGGACAGAATCCGGCGCCCCAACCGGGACTAGAACCCGGTGTGCCGGCACCGCAAGGCGGAGGATTAGCCTAGTGAGCCGCGGCGCCGGCCCTGCAATATCATTTTTAAATTAATGTTGAATTCATCAAAACACTCTCTCCAAACAAAAGGTATAGCTTTTACTGTTCAACTGATGAGATTTTATGGTTGCAGCAAAGTTACCTTGTTTAGTGCTAGCCTCTATAATGTTTGACCGTTTTTGAAAAGTGGTATTGTAATTTGTGGTTGTTGAAGTCTTTAAGGAAATGCATAGGAATCATTGTAATTAAATAATACTTGTAGGAGACAGAATTATTTCTAATTTTTAAAAATTTATTTATTTATTTGAAAAGCTGAGTTAAAGAGAGGCAGAGGCAGAGAGAAAGAGAGAGGTCTTTTATCCACTGGTTCACTGTCCAAATGTCCCCAATGGCTGGAACTGAGCCATTCTGAATCTAAGAGCCAGGAGCTTCTTCCAGGTCTCCCACATGGATGCAGGGACCCAAGGACTTGGGCCATCTTCCACTGCTTTCCCAGGTGCATTAGCAGGGACCTGGATTGGAAGTGGAGTAGCTGGGACTTGAACTGATGCCCATATGGGATACCAGTGCAGCAGGCTGGGGCTTTAACCCTCTGTGCCACAGTGCTGGCACCCAGGATTATTTCTGACTTGGAATGGAGAATAACAGGGCTTCCTAGGGGAGGTGACATTTTCGCTTGTTGGGGAGGATTGAATAGCCTTTTGCCAAGCAGGATGTTGCTATGGCTGTCCTTCCATCTTCAGACATGACTAGAAGAGTCAAAGGTGTATGGTGTATTTTGGTGATTGTGAGTTTGGAATGTGAGATACCAGGACTAATAGGAAGTCTGGGAAAAAAATGTGTTTAGTAGACAGAAAGCGTTTGATGTCTTACTAAGAAGGTGAAGTTGTTTTGTCAGCACTGAGGACTCCCTGACTGGTAGAACTTGGAACTGGATGTGTGCTCAGGGATGGGGCACTGGAGGATTGTGCTATGGCCTTCTGGCTTGCAGTGTTAAATCCTAGACAGGCAGGGATGCCTTTAACAAAGATGGGGTTTGGAGATGGAAATACTGAAAAGGACTGAGCATGTTTGGAAATGCAGGTTAGCATTGGAGTGGAAGTTGAAGATCGTCAAAAAGGTCATGGTAAATGTGTTTGTGTGTGTTTGTGTATGACTCAATTTCAGCTTATACCAAACTTTTTTTTTTTTTTTACAGATATATGTATTTATTTTAAAGTCAGAATTACACAGAGAGAGAAGGAGAGGCAGAGAGAGAGAGAGGTCAACCATCCGCTGGTTCACTCTCCAGTTGGCCACAACACCCGGATCGCAAGCCAGGAGTCAGGAGCTTCTTCCTTCTCCCATGTGGGTGTTGGGGCCCAAGGACTTGGGCCATCTTCCACTGCTTTCCCAGGCCACAGCAGAGAGCTGGATTGGAAATGGAGCAGCTGGGACTAGAACTGGTGCCCACATGGAATGCCAGTATTGCAGGTGGCGGCTTTACCTGCTATGCCACAGCACTGTCCCCAACAAACATTTTTTTTTTTTTAGAAATCTTTTATTTAACAAATATAAATTTCATAGGTACAGCTTTTGGAATATAGCGATTCTTCTCCCCCATATCCGCCCTCCCAACCCCAAACCATCCCACCTCCTACTCCCTTTCCCATCCCATTCATTAAGATTCATTTTTAATTTTCTTTATATACAGAAGACCAACTCTATACTAAGTAAAGATTTCAACAGTTTGCACCCACATAGACACACAAAGTATAAAGCACTGTTTGAGACAAGTTTTACCATTAATTCTCATAGTACAACTCATTAAGGACAGAGGTTGTGCATGGGGAGCAACTGCACAGTGACTTCTGTTGTTGATTTAACAATTGACACTTTTACTTATGATGTCAGTGATCACCCGAGGCTCTTGACATGAACTGCCAAGGCTGTGGAAGCCTTTTGAATCCACAAACACGTCAGTATTTAGACAGGGCCATAAGCAAAGTGGAAGTTCTCTCCTCCCTTCCGAGAAATATACCTCCTTCTTTGATGGCCCCTTTCCACTGGGATCTCACTCACAGGATCTTTCATGTAGGTCATTTTTTGCCGTAGTATCTTGGCTTTCCCTGTCTGAAATGCTCTCCTGTGTTGGGCATTGCCTAAAATTTCCATTACAATATGGTGCCTGGTGGACGTTCAAGGGGCATGTCTGCAGCTGCCGCTGTTAAGCTACATAAGATCAAACCACTGGCAATGATAGGTCCGCTTTAGTTCTGGACACGTGGACAGTGCGTGATCTCTATACTTTACTTAAGGTGCCCCTGTGTGTGGTCCACCCATACCTGCGTGACCTTTTCTCTGATTGGCTCCCCTACTGCGCATGTCCTTTGTAAGCTTTATAAGCCTGTACACTTCCTCAGTAAAGCGGTTTCTGCTTCGACAGAACGGGTGCTTGTGGTGTGTTCATCACCTGTCGACCTTGCCCTTCCCGTTCACCTTGTTGGGGAGTGCTTGTGCTGCCCCTGCTGGTCAGGGGCTAGCACTGGGCTTGAGACCCCGACACTCATGGGCTCTTCAGCCAGATCCAAATGCCTTAAGGGCTGATTCTGAGGCCAGAGTGCTGTTTAGGGCAACAAACATCTTTTTTTTTATTATTATTATTTTTTTTTATTTTTTATTTTTTGACAGGCAGAGTGGACAGTGAGAGAGAGAGACAGAGAGAAAGGTCTTCCTTTGCCATTGGTTCACCCTCCAATGGCCGCCGCAGCTGGTGTGCTGCGGCCGGCGCACCGCGCTGATCCGATGCCAGGAGCCAGGAGCCAGGTGCTTTTCCTGGTCTCCCATGGGGTGCAGGGCCCAAGCACCTGGGCCATCCTCCACTGCACTCCCTGGCCACAGCAGAGAGCTGGCCTGGAAGAGGGGCAACCGGGACAGAATCCGGCGCCCCGACCGGGACTAGAACCCGGTGTGCCGGCGCCGCTAGGTGGAGGATTAGCCTAGTGAGCCGCGGCGCCGGCCGGCAACAAACATCTTTTAATTACATTTTTCCACAAGGGTTTTAGAGTAGCCTCGTAGAATCCCATACGACTATTTTTTCTCCTGATATTTTCTGGTTCTTGTCTGATTTGCTGTATTCTGTTATGTTCTGGTGGCTACTGGTTGTTATCTTCATGTGTTGGCTAAATTCTGTATATGTTGAATTCTGCTTCAGAAATGTGTAAGTCATGTGATTGTGCACGAACAGCATTAATAAGATCTTCACTTGTCTTGATGTCTTTGGTAGCCTGAGTGCCATAGTTTGTGACAAGTGAGGAATATTGACTGTGATTTGATCCAGAGAGAACTTTGATGGTTCCAAAGGAACATTTTATCACGTGGTTTCCTAGTCTTTTTCTGTCTTCTGGTTGAATTGTATTTTTATTTAATTGTGGTCTTTTGGTGCCAGGTTAAGTTCTAAACATTAAATGTTGTCTTTGAGAGGCATCCTAAAACTGTCACATACATACCACACTGACTTTGTTCTAGCACATTTTGGGCATTCTTCTTATAAAACATTTTTTATAGATTAATGCATCACAAGAAAAATTTTTTAAGAAAGTAATTTAATTTATTTCTCTGTGTAATTCTTTTTTTGTTTTAAGGTTTATTTTTTTATTTGAAAAGCAGAGTTACAGAGGCAGAGGCACAGAGAGAGAGAGAGGTCTTCCATTTGTTGGTTCATTCCCTAGATGGCCCAGTGGCTGGATGGAGCTGCACTGATCCGAAGCCGGGAGCCAGGAGCCTCCTCTGTGTCTCCCATGTGGGTGTGGGGGTCCAAGGACTTGGGCCATCTTATATTGCTTTCCCAGGCCACAGCAGAGCGCTGAATCGAAAGTGGGGTAGCGGAGACTCAAACTGGCACCCATATGGGATGCTGGCACTGCAGACTGTGACTTTACCACTACGCCACAGCGCTGGCCCTCTCTGTGTAATTCTGACACTTTTGTTAATTTTCAGCTTTGGTACTGTTTCTTACAAGAAGCAAATTATTCTTAATTTGCTTCTCTAAAGTAGGAGTTATTAGGGAGCACTTAAACATTGTCAAAATGCAAGAACTTATTTCTGTTATAAATCTTATGAGTCCAAGTAAGTAGCTCAACGATTATATAGGTTCTGAGTGTTTGTGTATGTGTGTGTGTGTGTGTTTTACAAGGGTTGTTGACTTTAGAAGTACTTATTCTAAAGTTATTATTACCAAAATTTATATATTTCATAATTACAGGAAATAGGTAACATGTCAGGAGTCAGTTTGGAAAGAAAGTTTGTAAGATTGAAGATGTTTTAACAGTGAGCGTGTGCTCTGCAGGCAGTTTGTGTTTTCTCTCCCTGGTTGCAGTGAGTGACCGTAGGATGATCTGTAGTGATGGCTGTGATGTGCTATGGTGCTGGACCTCAGGGAGTCCTATACTCAATTGATGACTTGTTCTCTCTTCTCACAGAATTCATTTGAGACTTGAATATTTACTTTAAAAAATGCACACAAATTTGAAATTATAGTGTTATGATAATTGGGGACAGAAAGGATGGCATGAAGGCAAAATTTTGTAGTGATCTAAGGTAAATAATACTACCTTTTGTACAACTAACTTTATCTTTCTTCTAGTCCAAGTGGTAAGAAGTTCAGAAGCAAACCTCAGTTGGCAAGGTATCTTGGAAATACTGTGGACCTCAGCAGTTTTGATTTCAGAACTGGAAAGATGATGCCTAGTAAATTACAGAAGAACAAACAGAGACTACGGAACGATCCTCTCAATCAGAATAAGGTTGGTTTACTTACTTACGGCGTACATATACGACTTCAGAAGTTCTTCAAAAAGTATGTTAAGTTACATTGGAATGCCCCCTTGCCTCACAAAACTTTTTGACTTATAAATCTGAAACATTTTCTGGTATTTGGCAGTACTTACACGAAGGGAACGTAGTGTGCAGTAGAAAAAAGCATTTCAGTATCTCTGGGCCAACACATACAACACCTTTGACCAACTGGGACTGTTTACATTGTTAATTGTCCACATTTGTATTTCTTAAAATATTTCCTGTTGCCCAAAAAGAGGCATAAGTTTAATTTGGCTAGTGTTCTTACCACATAATTTATTGTCACTTAACTAATTTTCAGAATTTGAGAAAAGGCACGCTTTGTTTTGACTTTGCTGATGTGACTGGAGACTTTTTTCATTAGCTCTTAATTTTATTGAGCTGCTTATATAACAGTTTAAGCCAGTCACATTTGAGTGTTGGTGCTAATTTAAATGTATTAAAGCACCCAGTATCTTTACAAAGAAAACATCTTTTCTGCCAAGGGCTCCTGTGAAACATGGAACCAATTTTTCTTTCTGTAGATTTCAGAGGTCTGTGTGTCTGTGTGTTGCCACTGCCATTGTGTCACCTGGCAATGTGGAAGTAGGTAAGGGAGAAGTAGGGACTTTTCTTTCTTTGGATAGGACTGCTGTAACCTTGCATGTCCTAGGGAGTGCTGCATGCACTTTAGGAGCCCGAGGCAGTGCACTCAGTGGGAAGGGCTGTGGGCTCAGGTAGGTGTAGTTTGGTGAAGCCCTGCTGCTTATTAGCTTCTGAGGACCTCAGGTTCTCATTTTTAAAAGTAAGAATAAAATTTTCTCTTCGCATTATTTTGAGCGGTAAATGGGAGTTTCTTTACAAACATCTAGTTAAAGCATTTGACCGTTGATAGTTCCATTCCTTTCCCCTCTGCACCTTACCTGAACTGTCACCTTCCTGAGCACCAAAGCAAACCTGGTGAACAGTGCTGCCTGGTGGCCAGTGTATAAAACTTTCTGACCTAGGATTTCTTCCTTTTTCTTTTTTTCTGAAGGAGCTGAGGTCTCTGCTTTATGCATGTTTTTATTTAGAATTCAGCTTAATCGTTTGCTTTACAATAGTTTAATTTCTAAAAACAGGTCAGGAGGTCAGAATGCATTGATTTCTGTAGGGGCGGTGGCAGCTTCCCTGTTTAGTGAAGCAGAATAGAAGGGAAGGCTGAATTACTTCTGTACTTCTCAACTGTGCTGTTGGATTGATAGTTCACAAGGTGATAAGAAGGAGAACAGATAGTCGTAGGAGTGGAGCTCAGGTTAACAGAAGTTGGGACCCTGTACATATAAGTGATCTCCCCTATATTTCAATTTAAGAAAACCTTTATTCTGGGGTTATTTTTTTTTTTTTTTTTTTTGACAGGCAGAGTGGACAGTGAGAGAGAGAGACAGAGAGAGAAAGGTCTTCCTTTTGCCGCTGGTTCACCCTCCAATGGCCGCCGCTGCAGCCGGCGCACCGCGCTGATCCTGGCAGGAGCCAGGAGCCAGGTGCTTTTCCTGGTCTCCCATGGGGTGCAGGGCCCAAGCACCTGGGCCATCCTCCACTGCACTCCCTGGCCATAGCAGAGAGCTGGCCTGGAAGAGGGGCAACCGGGACAGAATCCGGCGCCCCAACCGGGACTAGAACCCGGTGTGCCGGCGCCGCAAGGTGGAGGATTAGCCTATTGAGCCACGGCGCCGGCTTTATTCTGGGGTTATTTTGCTTATTAAAAATCTAGAAGAAAATTAAGATTTATATTTCTAAGACTGCTTTTTGAAAACTCTTTATCACATTGCTAGTTGCTAGAAGGGGTTCAAATATTTATAAAGTGAACAGAATGCTTTCAAATTACACTGTTGTCACCAGAATCACAGTTTAAGTGCATTAAGTGTCATATGAAGATTTACTTCCTGACAATTATGGTTCATTACAAACCAAAACCTGCTTCATCTCTTTAGTGTGTGTGCACCTTCCTGCTCTAGCTGCGCTGGACCGCTCATCGTCCCGCACCATCGCATGCACTTTCAAGATTCTGCTTGCTCATGTGCTGTTTCCTCTGCTTGGAATGCGCTTGCCCCTTCCCCTCCATCTGGTGAACTCCTGCTCATCCAAGGTGCAGCTCCATTGTCTCCATCTCTGGGAAGCTTGCCCTGCGTTCTCCAGGCAGAACCAATCCCTGCTTGCATAAAGCTTCCCTGATGCTTGGCTGTGGTATTTGTGACTGTTTGTCTGCTTCAGCGAGACTCAGCTCCATGAGGGCAGTCTTTTGTTTTTGCTTTTGTTTCATGTTTTCCAAAGCCTGGCACGTGGTGAGTATTTAATGACTGTTGTTTTGTATTTGATTTGATATATACCTTATTTCAGAATTTTATAGTTGTAATAAATGTTTATTAAGTATGTGAGTGTGCCAGCATTATTTTGGAAATTCCTTTTTTCATTTTCATTGGTTTCTGAAGATTTCTATGTGAGTGTTTTGGGGGATGGCCTTATTTTTACATCTAATTTTATTTTAATCACAGTGAAGTTTTAACTTCTTTTTAAAACTATATCTTTTAATCTGAATTCTTTTAAAGATTAAAAAGTTATTAATTTATTTGAAAGGTAGAATAGTAGAGAGGAGGAGGAAGGGAGAGAATCTTCTTTCAATGCTGTTTCACCTCCCAAATGGCTGCAACAGCCAGGGCTAGGGCAAGCTGAAGCCAGGATCCAGGAAATCCATCTGGGTCTTCCACGTGGGTGTCAGGAAACCCAAGTACTTTGGTTATCATCCGCTGCCTTCCCAGGCGCATTACCAAGAAGCTGGATAGGAAGTGGAGTAGCTGATACTTGAATCAGTGCTTCAGGGGGTGTGGGTGTACCAAGTGGTGGCAGCTTAACCTGCTGTGCAACAATGCCAGCCAGAAGTTTTGCCTTTTAAAAAACAAACTCTTGGAATAAAACCAACATTAGCTATTTCTAGAAAATTAAAATTTATTTGTATTTAATTAAGTATTTATCTGTTGTTTTTTTGCAGCACCAATTTCTGCTTGTCTTAAATGCAGCCTGTGAAATATATATACATACACACACACACACACACACATACATATATAAATATATATATATCTCTTGTTCCTGATTAGGTTATAACTTACTGGTTTTCTTGCAGCTAGCTGCCTTAGTCGTTTACAGTCACCATCTGCATCTCTCCAGCTGAGAAAGCATTGAAATATCAAGTAGATTATTGAAAATAGTAGGTTAGATTAATGGGAAAAAACTAGAGAGAGCATTGGATGATATTGGAATCAGAACACAAGCAGCTTTCTCAGAGCTTACTCAAAAGAGAAAAATTGTGGGACCAGCACTGTGGTGCAGCAGGTTAAGCTGATGCTTGTGATGTTGGCATCACAATATTTGGGTTCCAGTCCTGGCGGCTGCACTTCCAATGTAGCTCTCTGCCGATGTGCCTGGGAAGCAGCAGATTGTGGCTCAAGTGCTTGAGTCCTGCTACCCATGTGGGAGATCTAGATGGAGTTCCTGGCAACTGGCTTGGACCTAGTCCAGCCCAGGCTGCTGTGGCCGTTTGGGGAGGGAACTTGTAGATGGAAGATAATCTCCTTTCCTTTCACTCTCACTCTGCCTTTGAAAGAAAGAAAGGCAGGAAGGAGAGAAAGAGAGAAAGGAAGAAAGTAAGTTGAGGAACTCCATATCCAAAGAGACTTCCTATGATGATAGAAATCTTTTAATCACAGCCATTGAGTACTTTGAAATACTACTATTGTGACTGAAAAACTCAGTTTTTAGTTATATTAAGGAATAACATGCACATAATTAACACAGTTCTAGTTCTGTGTCTTTCAATATGTAAATTAAAAATCAGCCTTTGTTTCAAAAGTTAAACATTGTTTAGGTATTCATATAGACCTTGACTTTTCAAAGAGGAGATGTTTCAGGGTTTCAGAAAAAATGACCCTCACCATTTTAACAGGAAAGCTGAGTAGAGGCAAGATAAATTTATTTTTTTTATTTTTATTTTTTTTTATTTTTTGACAGGCAGAGTGGACAGAGAGAGAGAGAGACAGAGAGAAAGGTCTTCCTTTTGCCGTTGGTTCACCCTCCAATGGCCGCCGCGGTCGGCGCGCTGCGGCCGGCGCACCGCGCTGATCCGATGCCAGGAGCCAGGAGCCAGGTGCTTTTTCCTGGTCTCCCATGGGGTGCAGGGCCCAAGCACCTGGGCCATCCTCCACTGCACTCCCTGGCCACAGCAGAGAGCTGGCCTGGAAGAGGGGCAACCGGGACAGAATCCGGCGCCCCGACCGGGACTAGAACCTGGTGTGCTGGCGCCGCTAGGCGGAGGATTAGCCTAGTGAGCCGCGGCACCGGCCAAATTTATTTATTTTTTTAAAGATTTTTCATTTATTTATTTGAGAGGTAGAGTTACAGACAATGAGAGGGAGAGACAGAGAGAAAGGTCTTCCGTCTGCTGGTTCACTCCCCAAATGGCTGAAATGGCCAGAGCTACGCCAATCTGAAGCCAGAAGCCAGTAGCTGCTTCTGGGTCTCCCACGCGGGTGCGAGGCCATCCTCTACTGCATTCCCAGGCCATAGCAGAGAGCTGGATGGGAAGAGGAGGGACTAGAACCGGTGCCCATATGGGATGCCGGTGCCGCAGGTGGAGGATTAACCTGCACCACAGTGCCGGCCCCAAGTTTTTTTTTTTTTTTTTTCAATATTTATTTATTTATTTGAAAGAGTTACAGAGAGAAGGAGAGGCAGAAAGAGAGAGAGGTATCTTCCATCGCTGGTTCACTCCCCTCAAAGGCCACAACAGCCCGAGCTGCGCCTATCCAAGGCCAAGAGCCAGGAGCTTCTTCCGGGTCTCCCATGTGGGTGCAGGTGTCCAAGGGTCCATTTTCCACTGCTTTCCCAGGCCATAGCAGAGAGCTGGATCAAAAGTGGAGCAGCGGGAACTCGAACTAGTGCCATATAAGATGCCGGCTCTGCTAGATGGCGGCTTTACCTGCTATGCCACAGCGCCAGCCCCAAGATAAATTTCTAAAAAACCTTAATTGGAGACACTCTGGAATCAGTTGAAGGCGAGTACAGTGATTGTGAATGTAAGATTTGTTTAGGGAATTTCAGTTAACTTGGTTTTCTCACTAGAAGTTTTTAGTATTTCAGATGTGTAAACACTGAACTGAATTCTTTTTTTCTGGAGGTTAACATCAAAATGTTTATAAAATTAAAGCTGTAGAACCAATAAAATTAAAATTCCCTAATGTAATATGGTATGCCATATAATGTATTTTATAAATTGTTTACAGTATGAATATGGTAATATGGCATGGGACAAGTTATGTTTTAGTTTGACTTGATGTACTTAATACATTAGAAAGACTCAATTCTTTGATCACATTTCTCTGTTAACTCAAATTGGATACATTTGGAAATAAAGAGCATTACATTTTCTGAGTGAAATCAATTGTATGTTAAATCTGCCATTATTTATTTCTCATGAATTGTCTTGGTTTAAGGTGGTATTTTATATTATTGTGACTAAAAAACACAGATCTGGATTCTGTATAGATGTATACCAGGTTCTTAACTAAGTGTAGAAGGTGCTTGTTTTAATTATCCTCAACCAAATAATAAATTCTTTTTTTAAAAGATTTATTTATTTTATTTGAAAGGCAGAGTTAGAGAGACTCTCAAGATCTTCATCACTTGCAAATGATTGCAACGGTCCAGGTTGGTCCAGGCTAAAGCCAGGATCCCAGAGCTTTTTCCAGGTCTCCCACATCGGGGCAGGGGCCCAAGCACTTGGGCCATCCTTCTCTGCTTTCCCAGGAACATTAGCAGGGAATTGGATGGAAAGTGGAGTAGCCCGAACTCCAGCTGGTGCCCATATGGGATGCTGGTCTTGCGGGTGTGACTTAATCCTCTATGTCACAATGCCAACCTGCCAGAGTCCAGCTCTGGCTGGTCCAAGGGTTCCCAAAGGTGCGTGCTGCAATGCCAACCCCAGTAGTAATTTTCTGGACAGGGTGTGTTGGGCAGTATTTGTGCAGTTTGAGAAGTTCTTTAATGAATGCTGGTGGAGGAATTCAGATTTGGGTGTTGGATATGGAATAAGGTCTATTATGGAGACTTGATTTGAGAAAGAGTGCAGTTGGGCTGTTGTAGTTCAGAAAAGCAGTGATGGCTTTACCTGTTGCTTTGGCCAAAGAGATGGAAAGGTATGATACAGAAGAGATGAGTGGATGCCAATACTTAATGACTGTAGAGAAGAGGGAATTGCTGATGTTTGCTGCAGTTCTGCATTTGATGGGGCTGGGGTCTGATAGGGAATGGGGAGAAAGAGCAAGTTGAGGGATGGAGTGAAGAAAGTTGAATTAAAATATTTTTGTTTTGTGGCCTTCAAAAATGTCTTATGGATGTTCAGGAATTCTCAGGTCACACTTTGTGAATTTCTGTCCTGTTGTTTGTTATTAGGATTGCCCAGCCATGGGACAAACAAAGTATCTCATCAAACCCCAGGCACGTGGGTTAAATGAATATGTTAAAACTTACTTGAAAGGCAGGGTTAGAGAGAGGGAGACAGACAGACAGGTTGTCCATCCACTGGTTTACTCCCTAAATGGCTGCAATGGCTGGGGCTGAGGACAGGCCAAAGCCAGAAGCCAGGAACTTGTTGCATGGGCCCAAGTACGTGGGTCATCTGCTGCTTCTTTCCCAGGTGCTTTATCAGGGAGCTGGTTCAGAAGTGGAGATGCTGGAAGTCTTAAACTGGCAACCACATAGGATGCTGGCATCAGAGACAGCGCAGTACCACAACACTGGCCCTGAATACATTAATCTTAGGAAGAGTGGGGCAAATCTTACAGAGAGGTAATAGGAAAATCAAGAGCATGTGATGAAAAAAAAAAAACCTAAAAATATTTTGTTAAAGTGAGAAGAAAAGCTTTGTATATGCATTGCATTTCCAAATCAGAAAGCAACTGGCCACCTTTATATAACCAGTTTTGAGGGATGGAAAGGATATGAAGTCCTTAGAATGTTAGGAAGTTTCTAGAAATGAGAAATTAGAAACAAAATGTGTCTGCTCTTTTAAAATTTAAAAATTTTAATGTATTTGATTACACAAGTTGTACATGTACTGAAAATAATATTTAATGAAAAATATCTCCCTATTTCTCAGCCCGAGTTCTCTCTCTCTCTCTCTCTCTCTCTTTTTTTTTTAAAGATTTATTTATTTGAAAGAGTTACACAGAGAGAGAGAGGTCTTCCATCCACTGATTCACTCCCCAATTGGCCACAACGGCTGGAGCTGTGCTGATCCAGGAGCTTCTTCGGGGTCTCCCACTTGGGTGCAGGGGCCCAAGCACTTGGGCCATCTTCTACTGCTTTCCAAGGCCACAGCAGAGAGCTGGATCGGAAGTGGAGCAGCTGGGACTAGAACCAGTGCCCATATTGGATGCTGGCACTGCTAGGTGGCGGCTTTACCTACTATGCCACAGCGCCGGCCTCTCAAGTATCATTTTAATTCTGTGACTCTTCACACTCCATAGTTCCCCAAGTGTGTATATATTAGTGACAGTTTAGATGTAAAGGAGATAACTAATTCCATACAATATTTACCCGTTTGAGTAGGACTGCTGTATAGGCAGAAGAGAAATTAACCTCAAATGTAGCCTAGTAGTTTCTAGACAAAGGAGACTGGTGTGGAGTTTAATATACTGGGGCAAAGCTTAAAGTTAATTAATAGGAGGTCAATGAGTAAATTTTAAAAATGGGGCAGGTTATCCTTTAGGTGAGTTGCAAAGAACATTTAATTGGTTACAATAATATTAACCTGGGGGAAAAACAGCTAATGAATCTTGGATATTAACAAAAAAATCAAACTTGCCCCAAATGGTCAACTATTCTATAGAGAGGTAAGCAAACCATGGGCCCAAGAAAGTAGAGGAGAATGGGGTCTTCACTCACTTCTCTACCTCATATTTCAGTGACTCTCAAACTCTGCTGACCTCAACTAAGAATAAAATTATATTTTGCATCATAGCTCAGAACACACACGTGTTTATGCATTATTAAATGATCTAAACAAACTCACCCTTATTAAATGTGCTGTGCACTGATCATTTGTACCCTACACCACAGTCTTAAAAGTTTAGTTATGAGCCATTTCATTGATGTAATGGTTTGAAGTTTGAAAACCAATCACTTAATCTTACCCATGCCACCCAAACTTTACAAAGTATATTTTAGAATAAAGTAGACTCTCCTATAATCTTAATATTTTCTCTGAATGTTCTCTCCAGTCCCTAGCCTTACTGACACTTCAGTGTGCTTTGAAAATACTACTTCTCTCAAGTTATAATAAAGGGCTTTTTTTTTTGTCTCTCACTTTCTTACAAGCACACATCTAAGAGCCAAGAAGTGGAAGAGGTTTCCTCCTTTCTCCCCATTACTCCTTCAAATCATTACTTCATTTTTGTTTCTCCAAGAACACCAGCCCCTTTGAAGCCCACAGCATTTCTCTTTAATTCATTGGACACTGGTTTTTGTTTCAGTCATCTCCATCGCATCTGGGTCCTCATTCATGGAGACCTCAATACTCATGTGGATAACTCACTCAACATCCTAAGTTCTTGGATCTATTTATCTTCCCAACTCTCACCAACCTAACATTGTGATCGCAGGCTTGTCAACCAACTACACCATCCCCAATATCTTAGTAGAATATCAATTCCTCAATTTCCACTTCATACTCCTGCAGCTCACTTTCAGCACTGCCTTCGCATTTTTGACCCCAAAAAGATCTGTCCATTTTCAGTCTATCTTCTCACTGTTCCTTAACCTCATTCACAATCCTTCCTCACCAGCAAGAGTTCCATGATCCACCATCATTACATTGCCAAAACATCTAACTTAATTGTCCTCTATGGTTTTTGTACTTATACTATTAAATTCTTTCACTGATCCACTCCTCTAAATGGAAGAGATTAAACCACGATCACTTTCATCTAACATCTACTGATTCTCCCTACTACCAAAGAAAATTTACTGAATATTGTCCACATGGACCAATTTTAACTCTCATTCACTTTTCAACCCAATCTGGCTTCTGTTTCTACTGAAAGTATTGTCAGGGTTATCAATAACTTATGACGCCAAATTCAATGAAAATTTCAGTTTTCCTCCAGGTAGGTAACCTTCCAGCAGCAAACAATAACTGGTCACTCTCCTTTTTTGAAACTTTTCTCTTCTCCCAAGTCTCTCCTACCATACCTCCGATTCTTTCTCAGTCTCCTTTGCCGAGTCTTTCCACTTTAACCAAATGCTAATTATTAGATTTTCTAAAGGGTTGGTCCCAACTCCTTTCCTGTATCCGGGTACTCCTCCAGTTTCATTATTTGCAATACTATCTTTGAGCTAATAATTTTACCCACTGCATAGATGACATCTCCATTTGGATGTTTAAAAGGTACTTCAAATTTTGCACATTCAAAACTGAATTGGTTTTATATACTCATGTAAATTATTTTCCTATGGTGATCTCCATAAATAGCATTCAACCTATACAAACGACAAATCAAGGACTCACCAGAGTCTTCTCTGTCAAGCTCCACAATCCCATCAAATCTATTTTCAAGAGACCCAGAATCTGCCCATTTCCAGAATTTGATGTAAACAGGCTTTTTTTTAGAAAAACAGAAAATATCAGACACAATTCAAATGTTCCTGAAAGTCATCCTGAGGCATGGACTCAGGTAAGAAACCTCCTTGCCTCTATGGTTTCTTCCACATTGGTCTCTTTCATAGTTAAAGGAAAAAAACAATAGTAATGTGTTCCTTGACCATGCACTGTCTTCTCAACATTGTCCTCTCTCTTCCACCTCCATTCAAGCTTCTTAAGAGTAGTCTAATGGAGAAAGGGATAAAAATACACACATAGATGTTTGTAATACATAGGTGTTTGTAAATGCATAGGAGGACATACTGAAAAAAACTCATTAACAATAGCTTCCTCTAAGAGAACTTGGGAAGCTGGCACTGTGGCCTAGCAAGTAAAGCCACCGCCTGCAGTGCTGGCATCCCATATGGCCGCCAGTTCGAGTCCCAGCTGTTCCACTTCAGATCCAGCTCTCTGCTATGCCCCAGGAAAGCAGTGGAAGATGGCCCAAGTGCTTGGGCCCCTACACTCATGTGAGAGACCCAGAAGAAACTCCTGGCTTTGGATCCGCGTAGGTCTTCGGATCTCTGTCTCTGCCTCTCCTTCTCTTTCTGTGTAACTCTGACTTTAAAATAAAAAAAATAAATCTTTAAAAAAATGCTATTTGAGTGATACTTGGCAGTATTTTTTATTTATTTGACAGTGAGGGAGAGAGAGAGAAAGGTCTTCCTTCCATTGGTTCACCCCCCAAATGGCCGCTACGGCCGGAGCTGCACTTATCCGAAGCCAGGAGCCAGGAGCTTCTTCCAGGTCTCCCACGTGGGTGCAGGGCCCAAGGGCTTGTTCTGTCTTCTGCTGTTTCCCAGGCCATAGCAGAGAGCTGGATCAGAAGTGGAGCAGCCAGGACTCGAACCAGCGTCACAGCGCTGGCCCCTGCTCCACTTCTGATCTAGCTCTCTGCCACTGCTCCTGGGAAAGCAGCAGAGGATGGCCCAGGTGCTTTGGCCCCTGTACCCACGTAGAAGACCTAGAGGAAGTTCCTGGCTCCTGGCGAGCCCTGGCTGTTGCTGCCATTGGGGAGTGAACCTGTGGATGGAAGTGTGCTCTTTGTCTTGTTTTCTCTCTGTCCCCCTCTTCTCTATCTTTTCATTTCAAGTAGATAAATCTTTTAAAACAGTTATGGGAACCATAGAATAAATGCATTCTAAAAAAACCCTAGATTTACAGAAATATTGATACACACGGACTTTCTTCTTCTTGTGTTTATAAATTTTAGCTCCCACATGTTAGGGAGAACATGCAATATTTGTCTTTCTGGGTCCAGCTTATTTCACTCAACATCATGCCCTCTGGTTCCATCCATTTTGTAATTTTTTACAGATGAATAGTATTCCATTTTGCATATATACCACAATTTTTTTATTCGTTCATCTGCTGATGGACACCTTGGCTGATTGCAGGTTTTGTCTGTTGTAAATAGTGTTGCTTATAAACATGGTGCAGGTATCTCTTTGATATATTGTCTTCAAGTCTTTTGGATACATGTCCAGTAGAGGGATTGCTGGATCATATGACCAGTCTATTTCTAGTTTTTAAAGAAACTTCATACCGTTTTCCACAGTGGCTGCATTAATCTACATTCCTACCAACAGTGCATTGGTGTGCCCCTTTGTCCACATCCTCACCAGCATTTGTACTCTCTGTGTTTTGGATGCCATATAGCTTTATTTTAAAAACCGAGAAGAGGAATATTTGGAAAAGACAGTGTAAGTCCCTGGCATAGACTATGCTATGTGAAGACTTTACCTGGCATATTAGACATGGTCTGTTTCGAAAGGAATCTGTTTTGAAATCCTCAGTTGATCTGAAAATGTACCTGAGAGAGGTTCTTGTTATTTCCAACCCTCCCTCTCTCATTCTCCTTTATAGTCAATGGTCATCCTTTATGGGACACATTTCTCACTTGTCTGCAATATTACCATAGTACAAAATGTTTGATTTCCAATAAAAGGACAGTTTGAAGTGCTGGGTTCAGAAAGTGAATGACTCAGTAAGAGTCAATTATTTCCACAAGCACAGTGCTTTACTTGCAACAAAATTTAGAGAACTGATTACTAAATAAAAGTTTTAATGGTACACTATGTGATGTTTTGACATATAACTCAAAAAGCTCTGGGAACAGAGTGACATAGTTTTATTTATACACTTATGTGAGCAAAATTTCTTTACAGTTATAAAAAATGAAAAATAGGATTAATGCTAAATTTTGTCATAGTTTGACAATTAAAAATACTGACCCAAGAGCATAGTTATATTCTAAGATTCTTTTTATCAAGCCAAATATAGCTAATAAAATTTATATTTTATGCTTAATTATATTAAAATTTATCATGCCATTTTGGTCAGTTATATAGTAATGGCAGTGCACCAGAAGAAATTTATTACTGTACCTCTAAGAACTTTATGGTCACAGGAAATTTAAAACAATTTCATGATATCTAGATAGTTAATTAAACATTCTCCAGTTTAAAATAGAAAATGGAATTATTCAAAAGGATAAAAAGAATCCCATAAAATACGTGACTATCGAAGAGTTTGCTCATGTGTGAATGATTGTGGTTATATATTTAGATTCTGTTAGATACACTTGTCATGGTATAACAGTTTTTTAACATATCAGTATTTAAAATACTTGAAATAAATGCATCCTTTACATTAAACATAAAATATTCCTCTTGTCAAACAAGTTGGATATATATGTTTTCAGAAATCTAGAGGGTGGGATTACACACCTCTGGTTTATGATGCATATTCTTTACTGATTCTTTGTTCGCTTTCCTATCCTTAATCAAGTTAGGTCACTGAAAGACTGCACAATTAGACCAACCTGATTTAGATACTTTTAGAATTGCCTTCACTGACCTGTTCTTTAAGTCTTCTGTTCTTGACTTTTATGGAATGTCACTGAAAAAAAGAAACCATTTGAAATCTTAATATTTCTTGTGTTGAATTCCTTTATTTTTTCTGGATTTAGTAGAACTTTTTTTTTGTTTTCGTCAGAGTGGGTGTGCTTCCTTGTCTCTGACCATGCTATCCATATCATTTAAGGTTCCTCTTTTTCCCAGTTCCCTTGAAAATTCAGATTCAGATTTAATGCTCACCTATAGTACCCCTGTTTAACCTTTTCAGGAGGAAATTTGTTTTTTTCATGTTTGATTTTCTGTTTCTAAGAATTACTTTATATTGCATATTGGACTTGGTGAGTATACAGAGAGCCACCTCAGGTACTTACCCTGAAGAGATGAAGTAAACATTTCAAAACTAAGATATATATTCTTCCCAACAGCTAGGGAAATATAATGGAGTTTCAAAAAATTAACTATTTTCGGGGCTGGCGCTGTGGCACAGCAGGTTAATGCCCTGGCTTGGGGTGCCGGCATCCCATATGGACTCGTTTGGAGACCCAGCTGCTCCTCTTCCGATCCAGCTCTCTGCTATGGCCTGGGAAAGCAGTAGAAGATGGCCCAAGTCCTTGGGCCCCTGCACCAGCGTGGGAGACCAGGAAGAAGCTCCTGGATCCCGGCTTTGCATCAGTGTAGCTCCAGTCGTTGCGGCTGTTTGGGGAGTGAACCAGCGGGTAGAAGACCTCTCTCTCTCTCTCTCTCTCTCTCTCTCTCTCTCTCTCTCTCTCTGTGTGTGTCTGTCTCTCCTCTCTCTGTAGCTCTGACTTTCAAATGATTAAAATATTAACTATTTTCAACATAAGATGCATTAATAAAATTCATTAAATTTTGGTTTGAAGATGTGTGTGCTGAGAAGATTTAGCAAAGATTGGAAATTTTTGGTTCTAAACATGTATTAAAATGTTTTTGGCAGCTTTATTTTTGTGACACAAAGAACTTAGTTTTTTTATATTGGAAAGGAATATTCCAAATACATTAATAGCTTTAATCTTGTAACATTAGCGTGTTTGCTTTTAACTCTTTATGTCAAATTGGCAACGGGGTTCTGCACAGGAGTCTGGGGCGGGGGCACCCAGCAGTCTCGGGCGTGAAAGGCAGCCCGGGAGCCTAGTTCCCCCGGATTCCTGCATGCGTCAGTCCCGGCTCCGTTTCCGGTCAGCAGAGGTGCGACAAGGGCGGGAGGGTGACGGAGGATGAGTTAGCCACTGCCTCTCCGTGTAAGGGGCGAGACACCGGTGTCCGGTGCTGAGTTGGTCGGTGGACCTCAGTCAGTGTGGGAAAGGGGAGGTGGGGCCAGGGCTGCGTCCCTGCAGGTGCGCTCAGCGCTGCCCCCCCCACCTCCACCGTGCAGTCCCGGGGAGATGCGCTACATTTTCCCTGCGGAGGGAGGCGGCCCAAGGGGTGTCACAAGCCCGGTTTTCAGCTTTCTTCATGGGTCCAGAGGAATTAAAGGACTTAGCCCATTCTGAGCCCTGCTGGTACTTTTTTTTTTTATTAATATTAAAGATTTATTTGTTTATTATTTATTTTATTTGAAAACCAGTGACAGGAAATAGAGATACTCCATCTGCTGATTCATCCCCTAAATGGGGCCAGGAGCTTCTTCCCTGTCTCCCATGTGGGCGCTGGGGCCCAAAGATGTAGGCCATCCTCCAGTGCTTTCCCAGGCACATTGCAGGGAGGTGGATCAGAAGTGGAGCAGCCAGGACTCAAACCGGCACCCCCGTGGCATGTTGGGATTGCAGGCTTAACTCGCTAAGCCACAACGCCAGCTGCTACATACACACTTTATACATATGGCCTGAGGGTAATTTTATGCATTATTTTCAGTGTGCTTGTATTTGACTATCGCATGTCACCTGAAGTCAGGTGTAGAATTTTCCTCTTGTGGCCTCATGTCCTCACTCAAAGTTTTTTAGTAATTTTGGATTAGACATGCTCAATATGATCTTAGTTTGTCATAAGTTTGTCGTATTTTTCTACATTGAGTTTCACTTGCTGGAATTAGAGCTTCTATTGCCAGTTCTTTTTATATAGAAGTGAAGATGAACTTTTAGGTGGTTTTGTATAAGCCCAATCTCCTAACTGCTGATCAGGCGTGTATATCTTAACTATGCCAGTTTCCCTACATTCTCTGGACGCAGGAGTAATTGCTATCCTGAAGTTCTCCTTCCTTTTGTATAAATCAGTCTTAGATGTATTTGTTCATGTCAAGAGCTTCGGGTGATCATACGAAAGAGTGTTAATTGTTAAGTAAACGACAGGAGTCACTGTGCACTAACTTCCCATGCAGGACCTCTGTCCTCAAAGAGTTGTATTATGAGACTTAATAATAAAACTTGTTCTCAAAGAATTACTTCTCTTAGTGTATTAAGTGGAGGATATTCTTATGTCACACAAATTATAGCTGTGTCTAAGTGCTCCCAAAAGATATGTCATTCTTGGGTTCTTGGGTTCTTTAAGGATAATTAAGTTTCTTAAAAAAAAAAAAAAGTGAAATTACCATCCAGGTGCAATGACTTTGAACAGCCCTTGTCTGGACTGTTGAGGAACAGCTTTTGTTCTTTTTATATTTTTTTGTTTTTAGTTTTTTTTCTTTCTTTACCTAGAATAGAGTTAATATTCTTTGTGTAAAGTTAAATGAAAATAGATTTTAGTAAAAACCAAAACTGGGAACAGGAGAGGGAAGAGGAAAGGGAGTAGGAGTGTGGATGGAAGGGTGGGTACGGTGGGAAGAATTACTATGTTTCTAAAGTTGTATTTATGAAATGCATGCAAGTAAATTTAAAAAACTGTATTTGTACAGTTAAAAATCCTTAGTACTTTGCTCTTAATTATAAATTTTATGTGGAGAATTTTCTTACATTTAGAAGTATATGAAAGTTTTCATTTATTATGAGACAACTTCAGTTATGTCTTACATAATGTCTTAAATGTGCTTTGGGGGGATTTATCATGCAAAGATACAATTTTGGAATAATCATTTAGATAACAGTGAATTAATAAAACAGGCTTCATCTAATTGCTTGTATATGTAATATTAATGGAAACACTTATATTCACAGGGTAAACCAGATTTGAATACAACGTTGCCAATTCGACAAACAGCATCAATTTTCAAACAACCAGTAACCAAAGTCACAAATCATCCTAGTAATAAGGTGAAATCAGACCCACAGCGAATGAATGAACAGCCACGTCAGGTAAGGATGTAATTTTATTCTCCATTCTTATTTTTCAAAAACTTCGAGTAAATTCTGGTTGAAGTGGAATGTACTTGGGAAGAAAATTGGTTTTAGTTCTGCCATTACGTGAGTGTTGGAAAATAACTAAAATAATGCAAAATTTAGGTAGACTATTTTAAGGAAAAATTTAAGAAGTCAAACAAAAATGAGTATTATTATGGAGTACTTTTTAATGTTTTTGTGTGGTAATATATATCAGACTTGGTTCTGCTAAACTTAGTTTTTTAAAGCTTACCTTTCCAGGAATAATATTTTATAGAGGAATGAAGCATGCAGGTTGTGTTATTTAATTTAATGATATTTTCTTTGACTTGGAAACTACTTTTTTGTTCTGATATTTTATTTCATGAAATCTGCCCTGCCCCTTTTGAAAAACAGTTAGATAAAACTTTGTCAATATGGTATGTTGTCCTGTGACTTCCATTTTTGTATAAAATAAATTTATTTTCCTCTTTCTTTATTGCTTTAAGCTGTATTCCACCGGAATCTTTTCTTAGGAAAAAAAGAATTGTCTGAAAGGCCTCCCCGTCGCTTAAAATGCCATATATCCAGGGGAGGGACAGGTGAGAAAACGCTTAAACCTTCCAAGCAATCTTGCTGATTCATTCCCTAATTGTGGCAAGAAAGTTTAGGTACTTTGTGAATTTTTAGTAACAATTGGAATTATGGAGTGGAGGGAGCAATGTCTGTGCATTTTTTCCTCTCCTTTCTCTGCCTGCTCCCAACCAAGGGTTAGAAACACGGATTTACCTAGGAAGATTATCTTGCTCTTACAACCCCTTTTTAGGGTCTCACTCCACCTTTTCATTTGAATTTTGGTTTTCACTAGTCTTTCAAGTATCTCATCTCCAGACTTCATAAAGGATTGGGCCAAAACTTTCAGACAGTTGCTCTAGAAGAAACTACATAAAGATATTCAGTTCCCACATCCTCTGTAGTGTTTTTTCCTCTTCAGGTGAGCCAGGAAAACAGAAGATATTTGGAGCCACATTGGATCCGCATCTTGCTATAGATGTCTCAAGATTTGAAGTTCTAAACTTGCTTTACTGTTGGTCCCCAAGAGATTCAACAGGGGCCATGTAAGTGTATCACATCCAATATAAAAGATGCGTACCTGCATGTGCCTTTAGGTTCTTGTCACCACGTAGGTTTTCTCTGGGCCATTCAGCTTTCTGTGTGAGGCTTTCCCCCTCTGTTTACTGCTGTACCCAGTAACAGTCACCAAACTGCCAGTTTTAGCATATTCATTACAGCAGGGAAGAAGTTCTGCCGTTCTAACCTTGGCTCACCTTGATAAAGCCTTCCCTGGTTGGGTTCTTTCTCAGATACTGTCTAAAGTCTTGAACATCTTGCCATTTGGCTTTTTGGTGATTTGAAAATCATTTTCTCAGAAAGACTTGTTAACTGAAATTTTTGAAAGTGTACAATTGGGTAAAATAGCTTACTTCAAAATCCCAAACAATGAAGCGTGATCTTCAGGAACATTGTTCCACACTGAACATTGGAGGAGTCTTACTGAGAGTGGATAGCACTGAAGAGATTTGTCCTCATCTTTTCTTTGTCAAATCATTCTCAACGTAGTCTATAAACCTCAGTGTTTTGTTTGAAGACCAATTGATTGGCAAATTTTGGTCATTTTAACTGTAACAATTGTTTTCTGTACAAATTAAGTCACAGATTTTAAATAGTGTAGTAATTATATTTCCTGGATATTTATCTGGTTGTAGAGATACTGAAAACATAGAATTTTAAAGTTAAAGTAGCCAAACTTCTCATTCTTTGGTATGCCAAATAGGCTTATGTTTTCCTCCTTTTTTTTTATTTTAAAATAAACTTTGTTATTCTCAAATGAAAAGCATGTATCAAAAAACTAAATCCTATCCCCTCCATCTCCCTAGAAAAAAGCTCTGTCATTTTAACCCAGCTCTTTATGAGGGTTTTATCTTCTTTGTGGCTTGCATAGATAGGAAGTGTTAACACTGGCTTACTTCTCAAAAGCTTGGACTGGGTTTTTACTTTACCCTCATGTTAACTGACAGTTGTTGTTGGATGTGTTTGTACTAAGAAACAAGTTGTCTTTTCCCCCTTCTTTATCTTCAGTATGAGAATTGAGGTAATGTTTGACTACTGTTGTCACCTGTAGGACTCCAAACGTTAGGACTAAACGTTGAGCAACTATAAAAAGAAAACAGAAAAGATAATTTTCATATTTTTGGAATCATGATATGTCATCTGTACCATTTCAGTTCATATTCAGGTTTGTTAGTAAAGGAAAGATACTGGTTTTATTTTTTAAAAATATTTATTTGTTTATCTGAAAGCCAGAGTTTCAGAAAAGCAGAGGCAGAGAGGGAGAGAGGTCTTTCATCCGCTGGTTCACTCCCCAGATGGCCACAATGGCTGGAGCTGCGCTGATCCAAACCTGGAGCCAGGAGACTCTTCTAGGTCTCCCATACAGGTGCAGGAGCCCAAGGACTTAGGCCATCTTCTGTTGCTTTCCCAGGCCATAGCAGAGAGCTGGATCGGAAGAGGAGCAGCTGGGATTGGAACCAGCACCCATATAGGATGTTGGCACTGTAGGCGGCGGCTTTACCTACTATGCCACAGCCTTGATCCCTGGTTTTAATTAAGGGCAGATGATGCCTGTGGTTAGGCATTGTTATTGAGGAAGTAGTTGGCAAATAACATGTGCAAAAATGATGGTTCTTGTATTACTACCCATTACTTAAGTTCATTGAACTAGGTTGATAATATCAATTGCTAAATATGCCTTTTGGTGAAGATATTTTTATCATAAAGTAGATGAATTAGACAATCAGATTCCTCTTCTTGAGGTTTCTGTATATATAAGTGGTTTTATTCTTTAACCATGTTAATATTTTTCAACCAGATATTTAAGCTAGTAGAATGATAACTCCTTTTTGATTGTTGAATTTTGAGGATTAGAACTAGAGTTAGGCTTCTGGATCTTGACCCTGTCTCTACTTTGAGTAGATTTGAAGTGATTAATTTTGATGAGAAATAATTGTGAAAATTAATAATTCTTTCTTACATAACAAACATCCAGTGTCCAGATCATTGTATGGTGGTCCAATTTGTACAGATTTCTTCAAAATGCTTTAGCTTTAAAAGTGCAAATTAGAGTATGAAATGGGAAATGCATTAAACAAAATTCAGCAGTGAATTCTACCTGTGTTTAAAATTATAAGGTAGAGATGGAATCTGTAAGACCCAGTTATGGTGAAGTAAGTAGCCAGTCATTTTTACATATAGTTTCAAGCATATTTCACGAGTGAGTGCTTGTCTTCATTAGAGTGAAAAGAAACCTGGAATGGGTTAGTGGGAACTCTAGCAACTGTTATCCCAAAGAGTAAGATCTTACAATGTCCTTATTCAGTTCTGTACATAAAACCTGCCCCAGGATTTTTGTTTTGTCTTCAGTCCAGTTGAACTGTGATTTTGCTGTAAGCATCTTCCCTAGCTTACCTTTTTCAGTATACGAAGAACTCAATTTCTGTTTCTTATTTCTTTCTTTCTGTCATCTTTATGCTTTCTGGTCTCTTGATTGTTTCTTTCTCTCTTTTATCCTCAAACAGAAGAACTTCACCTTTCAGCTGTTTTTTCCTTGTAATTATTAGAATGTAGGAAGCCAATAGGTTTTTGGTAGTCTGAATATTAATTAAATTTCTACCAGAGTATTCACTTTTTTTTTTTTTAAGTAGGAGTGAATATTAAAGCCAATGAAGTGACATACTTGAATCATCTATTTGATCTTGGAATTTTTTTTCCTTTATTTTGTTTTGTTCATTCTTCTTTCAAAGGATATGAAACTTTCATAAGTTTGTTTTTAGTTAGAAGTTACCAGATGAAAGATAAAATTTTAAAAGATGTGTACTTTAAAGACATTGTATGTAAAAAGTTTGTAAAATATTTTATTTCCAGTTGTTGTAAACCTAGAAAATAAACAATTCATTCCAGGCATTCCAGCAAAATTTACTTCTTCCTGGCCTCTGACAGTTATTTCCCGTATAGTCTCCTTATAATAAAGTTTTTGTGATTGAGGAGTAGATAAGCTGAAGCGCAGAGTCCCAGAGAGGGACTAAACGAAACAATTGACTGCCAGGGCAGAGAAAATAGCTGGCATGCGTGCTCTATACTACTTTAAACATCACTTGGATAAGTTGGGAAGGTGCCACCTGCAAAGTATCAGATAAATGCTCCTGACAGATGCTAAAGGTGTTTAAGAAGGGCGAACTTACTATGACCAGGAGGTCACGGGACATCATTAGTAGAGATGTGAGATGCCTCACTAAGTTAGTCTTTTAAAGTTAAGTGGGATTGGGGCCAGCACTGTGGTGTGGTAGGTAGAGCTTGCCCCTTGCAATACTGGCATCCTATGTCAGTGCTGGCTCAAGTCCCAGCTGTTCCACTTCTGATCCAGCTCCCTGCCTGGGAAAGCAGTGGAGGATGACCCAAGGGCTTGGGCCCCTGCACCAACCTGGGAGACTGGAATGAAGCTCCTGGCTCTTAGCTTCAGCCTGGTCCATCCCTGGCTGTTGTGGCCATCTGGGGAGTGGAAGATGTCTTTCTCTTCCCCCTCTCCTCCCTGTAACTCTGCCTTTCAAATAAATAAATAAATCTTTAAAAAAATCAAGTGGGATTTGAAAAGCAAATGGAGGGGAGGACATTCAAATTAGGGAGAATTTTGTTTTCCAAGCTGTTATTTGGGAATGAGCAAGAAATGAGTTTGGAGATTAGGGTTTTGGGGGGAAGTTGTGGGAACTAAGAATGGTTTATATTGGGGTTTCCTTAAATGCTAATTGTTAGAAGCTTAAAAAATGTTATCATTTGCTTTCTTTATCACAAAAAGAAATTTCGGAGAGACAAAATTTACTGATAATTTCTTTCCCTTTTTTTTTTTTTGAAATATTTTATTCATTTATTTGAAAGGTAGAGGTACAGATAGTGAGAGGGAGAGAAAGGTCTTCCTTCCGCTGGTTCATTCCCCAAATGGCTGCAATGACTGGAGCTGCGCCCATCTGAAGCCGGGAGCCAAGAGCTTCTTTGGGTCTCCCACACAGGTACAGGGCCCAAGGACTTGGGCTGTCTTCTAGGGTTTTCCCAGACTACAACAGAGAGCTGGATTGGAAGTGGAGCAGTCGGGACTTGAACCAGCACCCATATGGGATGCTGGCACTGCAGGTGGTGGCTTTACCCACTATGCCACAGAACTGACCCCTTATTTTACTATTTTAAGTGCATTTTAAATGTATAATGATTGTAGCATATACTCATATATGCACTTCAAAAAATTTTTCCCAAAGATTGAATTATAGATGTTTTTCCTATGTTTTTAAGTTGTGTGCTATAATTTTTAATAGCTATTTATATTTTATAGCTATTTATATTTTTTTAGCTATTCTCCCTCTCCCCTCTTTTTTTATTTTTTAATTATTTGGGCCATTGCTGTGGCTCAGTGGGTTAATTCTTTGCCTGTGGCGCCGGTATCTCATGTGTGCTGGTTCTAGTCCTGGCTGCTCCCTCTTCCAATGCAGCTCTCTGCTGTGACATGGAAAAGCAGTAGAGGATGGCCCAAGTGCTTGGGCCCCTGTACCTGTGTGGGAGACCCGGAAGACGCTCCTGGCTCCTGGCTGCGGATGGAGGACCTTTCTCTCTGTCTCTCCCTCTGTCTGTGATTCTGCCTTTCAAATAAATAAATAAACTCTTTAAAAAATTATTTATTTGAAAGGCACAATTAGAGAGAGGGAGAGGGACCGGTGCTGTGGCGTAGTGGGTAGAGCCACCATCTGCAGTGCCGACATCCCGTATGGGTGCTGGTTCAAATCCCAGCTGCTGCACTTCCGATCTGGCTCTCTGCTATGACCTGGAAAAGCATTAGATTAACCAAGTCCTGGGGCCCCCTGCACCTGCGTGGGAAACCTGGAGGAAGCTCCAGGCTCCTGGCTTCAACTCACCCTAACTCCAGCTGTTGTGGCCATCTGGGGAGTGAACCAATGGATGGAAGACGTCTTTCTCTCTCTCTGACTCTGCATCTTTTTAACTCTGCCTTTCAAATAAATAAATTAATCATTAAAAAAAAAAGAAAAAAAAAAGAGAAAGGGAGAGTCAGAGACAGAGAAGGAGAGCTTCCATCCACTTTACTCCCCAAACGACTGCAACAGCCTGGGCTAGGCCAGGCCAGAGCCAGGAGCTCCTTTCAGGTCGTGGGTGTGGCAGAGGACTAAGGACTTGGGCCATCTTCTGCTTTTTCCCTGGGCACGTTAGTGGGGAGCTGGATTGGAAGCAGAGCAGTTGGGACTCAAACCTGTGCACAAAGGGGATGCTTGGCATAACAGGTAGTGGCACAACCTGCTGTTCTACAATGCTGGCCCCACTTATTCCCTTTTTAAAAATTAATGATTTTTTCATTTTTATTTGAAAATCAGAAAGACATGGAGAGAGAGAGATGGAGACAGATAGAGATATTCCATCTACTGATTCACTCTCCAAATTCCCCCAATAGCAGAACCCAACCAGACCAGAGCCAGGAACCTAGAACTCAGTTGAGGTCTCCCAGATAGATGGCAGAAACCCACTACTTGAGCCATCACCTGCTGCCTTCCAGGGTGTGAATTAGCAGAAATGTCAGCTGGAAGTAGAACTAGGACTTGAACTTGGGCACTCCAATATGGGAAATGGGTGTCCCAAGCAGTGTCTTAACTTCTGTGTCACATGCACACCCATGATTTTTGTAATTGACTATATTTAGTGACAACAGATTTACTTAATGCTAGCATATGATTTACTTACCTATTTCCATAGTATTTTTCCTTACTATAGGTAATATTCCAGTGAGTATAATTATCCATTTTATATTTATTCTATATTTATTCTATATTCTATATTATAATTATGCATATTATAATTATGTATATTAAGTTCCTGCCCATATTTTACCATGTTTCCTTGGGTTAAATTCCAGAAATATAATTAGTGTGACTATATACTATTTTCTGATACATGTTAGCAAGTTGATTCTAAAGGATTGTATCAGATTAAAGGCTATTGACAGTTTATTTGCATTCTGGTATCACCTTACCTTTTATGATATAGAATATATTATATATATATTTTTGATAGTTTTATGATCCAGAAAAGTATTATAAATTTTTATTTATTTGAATACTTGTGAAGTTGAATAGATGGAAGCTTTTGTGGTTAATTTTGTGAATGTATAATGTTCAGAGGATTTTGAACTAGGAAATAGCTATTTTTAAAAATTAGCTAGAATTTAAGATAAATAATTTATTAATATATAAATATAAGGATTACATCTATATTTTATAATTAATCATTTAACTTTATGATTATTTGATATTTATATACTAATATATTAATATTATAGTTAATTATATTAATATAAGTAATGTATTATTTATATATTTAAATGCTTATTTATATATTAAATATATAAATGTAAGTAAATTATAAATAAGTAATAATTTTTAAAAGATTAACTAGAACTTAAATAAATTAGAAAAATTTTTTTTAAAAAGTCTTATATCCAGCAGTGTAACTTGTGCAGCTTTGTTATTCGCATTCAAGCTTTTCTTGGTTGTTTTTGGCTCCTCTACATTTTTGACTCAGCTTGTCCATTTTTCTTCAAAACCTGCTGTAATTTACAACTGTAGATAAATTGGAGAGACTTAATCTTTTTATAATATTGTTCTATAATCCATAAATCTTTTATATCCATCTGCTAATATTTTTTAGTGTTCAGTCTAGTGATGTGATACCAGATACTGGGTGTTTTTTGATGCTACAGTAAATGTTATCATTTGCAAAATTTTTATTTTCTAATTATCTCTTACTAATACTAGAAATTGATTTTGTACTATGACTGTGTATTCAGTTATCTTGAATTTTATACATGAGCAAATGTGTCATTGCCAATGCAAATTTTCTTTCTTCTATCGTTGACTTTTTTTTCACTTGTCTTATTTCACTGACTAGGACTTCTGATGTACTCTTGTTTTTTTTTTTAAAGATTTTTTTATTTATTTGAAAGGCAGAATTACAGAGAGGGGGAAAGGTAGAGAGATCTTCCCATCCATTGGTTCACTCTCCATATGGCTGCAGCCAGGAGCTTCATCCAGGTCTGTTTGAATGTTACACAGACCTTGAATTCCTGGGTCATGTCCGATGTCATAGTATTACCAATTTTTTTTTTTTTTGACAGGCAGAGTGGACAGTGAGAGAGAGAGAGAGAGAGAGAAAGGTCTTCCTTTGCAGTTGGTTCACCCTCCAATGGCCGCTGTGGCTGATGCACCGCGCTGATCCGATGGCAGGAGCCAGATACTTATCCTGGTCTCCCATGGGGTGCAGGGCCCAAGCACTTGGGCCATCCTCCACTGCACTCCCTGGCCACAGCAGAGAGCTGGCCTGGAAGAGGGGCAACCGGGACAGAATCCAGCGCCCCGACTGGGACTAGAACCCGGGGTGCCGGCGCCGCAAGGTGGAGGATTAGCATAGTGAGCCGCGGCGCCGGCCAGTATTACCATTTTTATCACTGCTTAGATTTGTACTATTTGGTGTAGAGTTTTTTGCATTTATATTCATGAGAGAGATCGACTTGATTCTTATTTTCTTATAATTTTCCTCTCATGTTTTAATATTAAAGTTTTTTTGGCCTTGAAAATTAGTTAGGAGGTGGATCCTTTTAAAAATATTACTTGGAAAAGTTTGTGTAAAATTGATCCTTTTTTTGAATGTTTGGAAGAACTAATTATGAAATTATCTTAGCCTTACTTTTTATAGAAATATTTTAAATAATGTATGCAATTTACTTAATAGGTATATGAATGAATATTTATATTCTTTTACTAATTTTTATAACATGTTTTCTAGGAATATGTGCATTTCATAGTTTTCAAATTTAGTGATACATAAGATTGTTTTTATATTTTCTGGTAATTTATTAATGTAGCGTCTGTTGTGATGTTCTTTTTTTTTCTAATAATGGTAGTATCTGGATAAATGGTATATTTGAGGTATTGGGGAGACCTATTTTTTATTGGCATTTAAAAGGATAGAGCATCTGTTACTATCTTACTATGAGAAATAGAAGTTAATATATACAATTGAGAATTAGTTCTATGAGGGCTTTTCTGAGAGATATGTTTTCTGATAATGGTGAATCTTTATCTGTGATAATCACAGTTCCTGGAATTGAGTGGGTTTTAAAATCATTGATTTGTTTACTCAGTGGCAAATATTGCTGATTATATTACAGATGTTGTCTGAACAATGACAGCAAAAACTCAGCAGGTCTCCTGTCCATACCTTGTCCTTTAGAACTTTCAATCTATTAAGGAAAACAAGTACTAAACAAATAATTCCAAGTGAGAAATTCATGAATAAGGAAAAACAATTAATCCTAATGTGAACTTATATGTCAGTAAGAAAATTATTATTATACTTCCTACTTTAGGAGTATCACATGAAAATTTAGGCACTGTGAGTGATACTCTTATTCCATGGTCCTCTTAGGATATTATGTCTCTAGGATTTGGCAAGTATTAAATGCCTACCATGTTGAGTTATAAAATATTCAAGGCAAAGTTCAGACAAGTGCAGCCGATGATTACTGTACTTCATTTTCATCAACTCAGTTTTGCTTTTTTGCTGCTGTTTAGTTCTTCCATCATCTTAAGCCCAAATTGTTACCTTCTGCCTTAACAAGAGATCACATTGTAGTTTGCCTAGCCACATCAATCAAGCTGTTCCTCAGTTTACATAATACTTTTGTTGTTACCCAGCCCTTTCTTTCTGGGACACTGTGACAAAAATCATAGAGTAGCTCGTGTTGGGCCTTTGATGTTTGCAGACCATGGCATTCAAGTTAAGTTTGTTTTTGCTGACCATAACTGGACAACTCTGATTTCATATGAGGTTGCTTTGAAATAGAGCAGTTTATAACCTACACAGTAAATTCCCTTTGGGTAGAAACATTGTTTATTTCTGCAGTCTAACCCAGTGTCTTGCATTCTTAACTCTTTGAAGCTCACTGCATATAAAGTACACATTTTCTGGATTTTGCTTTAGTCTATAAGTGTGTAACAAGATCATTTATTCTTTCGTTAGATTTAATAAATGCATTGTGAAAGTGAATGAAATTCTGTTTATGAAATCCTGTTATTTGGAAAACTTCTGAGTAATTTGATTAAAAAAAGGATTTCTAAAGAACTTTCTCATATTTGATCAATTTTGATAACCTTCTGAGATAGACATGATAGTTTATTAGTGTTTTTAGCATACTAGTGAGAAGACATCCAAAGAGATGAAGTGTCTTGTCTGACAGCATTTCTATTTAATGACTGAGCTATAAGTAAAGCATTTAGGTGCTCTTTCCATCATCGTGTCTTCCCTCTTCTTAACCACAGTTTCATCCTGTAAACATTTGGGTACCAGCTATATGTAAGCCTCTGTGCAGTGTTGCTAGTCGCTGTTTTAGCAAATGTGAGCATATCATGCTCTTGATAGAAATGAAGACTGTGCAGAATAAAAGCTCTTAAAATGGTGAGATCATCATGGTAACTTTGGTTCTCTATAAACAAGTAACAGTTTTGTCTCACTTTAAAATGCACATATCTTATATAGTTATTTTTATTAGAAAAGAAAAAAGTTTATAAACTTATTAATCATTACTGTTGGACATTCTAATTTGCATGGCAGACTTACATAAGTCCTTTGACAGCAGGTGAATGAATAGGGCAGAGGAGTTTAGTCAGGAATTGGATTTGGTAATTGGAAGGCTACTCTGACCTTGAACAAGGTTGGTGTTAAGCGTAATAGTAGGAGCAGAGCCTGGGTTAGGATAAGAATGAATAGAAGGTGAGGAGTTAAGACTGAAAGTTATTGTCATAGTAGTAGGAGAACGGTAGCGATGCTATGTGGGAAAAGCAGTGTGAAGAACATGTTTTAAGTTGTCAGTGTGTGTTTGGTGTTTGCCACTGCAGGGGAGGAGACCCAAGGGAAGGAAGAGGGAAGAGGGGAAATGGGAGAGGAGAAACGGGGTAGAGATTAGGAGGAGGCAGGAGTGGGGAGAAGCTCAGCAAGACGGCAGGGTGCTGCTTTCTCTGAGAAGGGGGGGAACCCGAGGTGCTCAGGACTTTGAGGCTACAGCCTGCCTTTTCTCAACAGCTGTGTTGTCCATTACTGCAGGCTTGTTGCTTTAGGAGCTAGTAGTCAGCATATGGTGTTTAAAATCAATGGGAAATAGGAGTTTGGAGATAAAGAAGAGATTTAAATGAACTTAGTTTCATTGATGAGCTTCAGCGTGTTTCTACATGGCAAGTTTATTTTTATACTGGTGGTTATAATTTCAAAAAGGAATCCATTTTAGGGTGCCACCGAACATTCACCCTAAAAATGTTCATAATGCCAAGATTGAGGGATGTTTCTTTAGGTCATTGTAGCCGGTTATTTTTTGTTTTTTGATTGACCTCAGCACAGAAGTGTGGCCTGTGTCTTTGATTCTCTCCTACCTTCTATCCTTGAAATAAGCCCAGAGTGCTTTTGAGGTCTTTCTAAGGGCCTAACTACCATTGCAGCATGGAAACAGAAGAACTAAGAATAAAAAGAAAATTATAGTTTCAGGAAATCTTAATTAAAAGCTATCCATGAACTTGGACTAGAAGAAAATTCTGATTCTTGGGTAGCGCATTCCTCCCCATTATGGTTTCCTGACGCCCTGGCCCTGGGTTTCCCTCCTGCCTCTTCTTTACTGCTCAATTGTGGAGAGCCTTGGCAGTGATGCTTTTCACTGTTCCTCCGCATGAGAAGCATCGGGATGCCAAACCGTTGCATTATTTTAACGAGGGCTTAAGAGAAGTGTTCTCTGTGTTGCATAGATCCCACCAGAACTGCTTTCTGTCGCCCTTCTTTTCAGAAACTCACAAGATGAAGTGCTGTCATGGCATTTCCTGAGTATGGCTGCAGAGCCCAGGGTGCGTTCTCCTTTCTGTAATCTCTGTCTACCACTGCACTCTACTTAGCACTGGTGCGAGATTTGTGAGTGCGACTTTTGCAGTTTCACAGGATCTAGCACTTAAGAGAGCCCCGCAATTAGGAGGAAAGGCCCTCCGCCTTGGTTTAATCAATACCTTTTGAACAGAGGGGCTCACACGTTTTTGTACTGGACCCTGAAAATTGGGTAGCCAGTTTTGCTTACCTAAGTTTTTCTAGCCAGCTTTGGGTCCAGCTAGTGTGGATGTGAGGGGAAGAGGACAAGTTTGTTTTTTTTTTTTTTTTTTTTTTTTTTTTTTTTTTAAAGATACTTGTAGTGGCAGGGGCCCCCCTCTGAAAATCTGAGAGGGAAGGGCAGGTTCATATGTCTGGGCTCAGACTCTTCATTTGTTAGTAATTTCCTTTCAGAAGTGACATTATTTTTCATTAGTGTATATTTAATTTTCACCAGTGACCAACTACCTAGTAACTGCTATTATGTGATCAGCAAGTATACCGCTACAAGCCACAGGTGAAACAAAACAGTAAGCTGATGTTGTCACGTATTGGGAAAGTTCAAGTGTTCGGAAAATAACGTAACGCCTTGAGATTGTTTTTATTGTCCTGTTCCATAGAGTGGGAAACATTTAGAGAGGTTAGGTTGGTTACCAAGTCTATAAAGCCAGTGACAAAGCAAGACTTTGAACATAGGTCAGCCTGACTCTAAAGCCCAGTTCCATTCAGTTTGCTGCTGAGAAGTTAGATGTCCTTGTCACCTGAGTTGGCTGTGTCAAGTTGAGGACATGAATACACTCAGAAGGTTAGTTTGTTTTCATTTAGTGCATTTTTTTAAATACTGCATAAGCCTGGAATTGCTTTTCAAATGAAATATAATTGTGGATGAAAATAATACAGATACTTTTCAATGAGGTCATGAAAAGTAGGTATTTATATAATTAATGTAAAACAGTATTCTTATGGTAAAAATTTAAAAGCCTGCAGTTAAATATGCCTAGTAAAACTCTGCCTCTGTCTGTGGTGAAATGCTTGCACAGCATTGTCACATGTCTGAAAGTGTGTTCTTGGAGTAGAAGTATCAGTTTAATTTCCACCTGTCGAATAAGATTTTGGTGTTGATATTTGTAGTTGGAGTCTGAAGTAGCTAATTTACAGATAATATATAGTACACTAATTCTTTGATATTTATCATGTGAGCTACTTCAAATTGATGTCTTCTTATAACTCTATACCTGCTTTAGCTTAAACATGTTACAAGCCTGGGTTTCATAATTCTGCATAAGGAGGAGACAGCATTAGGGACAGATTGC
Source organism: Oryctolagus cuniculus (assembly GCF_051225735.1). Taxonomy (NCBI): domain Eukaryota; kingdom Metazoa; phylum Chordata; class Mammalia; order Lagomorpha; family Leporidae; genus Oryctolagus; species Oryctolagus cuniculus. The sequence goes on from NC_142876.1 coordinate 24,319,031, forward strand.
TGACAATTGATAGCTTTCAAAGTATTTATTACTTAAAAGTTAAATGGATTAAAAATAACTTGATAGTTTTCTTAGCATTTTACTGATCTTTCATCAGCCTTTGATGTTGTTAGAATGACCTGAGGCCTCTATTCCATGATCTAACACAGAACCAAGCATGTAAATACTCTTTCAGAGCTCTTGATATTAACAGCAGGACTTTTTAATCACATTGACCTGGGTTTTAATTCCACTTGCCTCGCTGACTAGTTGTGCAACCTTTGATAAATAACTTAACCTCTTCAAACTTCAGTTTTATTTATTTATTTTTATCCGTGATCTAGATTAATACTGTGTTCTCCAAAATGGTGTAGGAAAGATGGGCTAAATTCCTGTACATAAAGCACTTAGCACAGTTGCAGACCTATGCAAAGGGCCTATGGCTAAGTGTTAGCTGTCCATCAGGTTGGGGTGACTAGGCACAGCTTCATTGAACAAAACAGAAAAACAGAACTTTGCATAAGCCTTTTAAATGAACTTCAGCACATCTCCTGTAATCAAATCATACGGCGGCAAATATTTTCCTCCCGTCCTCTGCAAGGAAGAGGATAGAATAATACGTGTATTTTATTTTTGGCATAAATAAGAATAACATTTGGAGATCTTGGTGGTCACTACATATCATTGCTTTGTGTGCCATACCATCCTCTCAACACAAACCAAACTGAGATCCCTGAACTTGCATCAGAATCCCCTAGGGTGCTTATAGAAACCCCAGACACATTAAATAGAGTCTGTGGGAGTGAGGCCTTATGATTAGTCATCATGGTTATGGATATGCATAAGCTCATTAGGAACACTTGTGGTCTCACCTCCTTACCTTTAATTAAGCTGCTGGCTGGGTTGGCATAGTCTGTCCTCTTTTATACAGTTCTAGAATTCTTACACTTTTTCCAAGAGTGACCTTTACCTAAAAGCTTTCCCAAATTCTCTGCAATTGAAACGAGTTTTGTGTCTTTATTATTGCAGTCATCATAATCTGTCTTCTAGACTTAAAGTTGCTTTCCACCAAGCAGTGGGCTCCTAGAGGGCTGCAGTTGCCAGTCATTTTAACAACCATCCCTGCTGCATAGCAGAACACTCTTCTGTAGTGGGCACTTGAATACTCTTTAAATTTGAATTTATCTCCAAATTGCTTTTTCCTAGCAAATCCTCCTCTGACCTCCTCAAAAAAGCACAGCTCTTTTCAAAGTAAATATGAAGCAGCCCACACTGATGGAAGGCAGTAATAATATAAAACATTAACCCCAGTTCCCAGAGCATCGGAACAGGGGCACCTGTTTGTGTATGGCTGCGAGGAGTTGGTTGTGAACTTGCTTCGTCATCATCCTGTTGTTTAGATTTTTTCATAAATCCAACAAATCCTCCAGCGCCCAAGTTAAATCCACAGCAGTTAAGAAACTAAAATGCTGCAGTTGTGTTCTGGGTTAGTTTTACTTTAAACAGACTTAATCATTCACGTCACTGAAGAAGCAGCTTTTGTAACACAGTGTCCTGGTTGTCCTCTGGGCTGTACTAAGACGGATAAAGCACACGTAGCTGTGCTGTTTGGGGGTCCCGCGTGTGCCTGCTAAGTAAGGAGACTGTGAAGTCAAGGTGCAGAGGTGAGCTCCAGTGACTGGTAAGATGGTTTCCTCAGAGGTGCTGCCCTGTCGCTGGTGGAGCAGTCACTTGCTCTGGATGACTTTTAGCGCCATCCTGGGCATCTCCCGCAGTCAGCCGGTTTACTGGATGAGGCGTTGCCCAGCCTAATGGCAGCGGAAGGTGAAGCACATGGAGGAACTGCCCAACTTCTGCTGTACTCGAGGGACAAAGAGAGCAAGGTACTCAGGCACTTACATGGTCTGGTTGATGGAGATTAGAGAGAGAGGAAAAAACTTATGGTGATGGCATCTTAGGGTTTTTTTTTTCCAAATATAAATTCACTGTTAACTATAAGCATTCTATTTATTTATTATTTGGCCTCACACCAGGCAGCACGATTAAGTTGAGAAAACTCGTTGGATTTAGTTACTGAATTCAGATACTTGGTGGGTAGTTGAGGCTTTATGACAGCAGCAGTGTTTATGACTTGTGGTGACGTGTGGTGGAAGAGACTAAGTAGCTGTTATAGAGGGACCTCCTTTCAAATTTAAACAGCCTCTTTTATTATTATTATTATTATTACTGTCTTTGGACTTCTCATGGGTGGCGGAGTAATGCAGGTGAATACAATCATCCAGGTAAAATCTGGAGTTCATAACTGAGTGGATCTAGAAATTTTAAACTTAGGCATTCAGTGGAGGACTTTTAGAGTAAATGGAGTGAATATTGGATGGGAAGGCGGAATGGGATCATGGTGTTGAAATGCCGGGGGCAAGAGAGCATGTGTTGATCATCCTCTTAGGAGGGGGTTGGGAAGAAAAAGACAGTGGTCATTGTCGCAGCTGGATAGAGTTTGCATTTATTCAAAGACAGTACAGATTCACTGCCCTAAAGAAGTCTTTTGTGCTGATCATTTGTCATTGAGCCTCCTTTCACCCCAGCACCAGGCTACTATCTTTATAGCTTTGCCTTTTTTCCCCACCTAGCACAATGTACATTTAAGTTGTATGTGAATACTTCAAAAAGTTTATAGAAAATGAAATTAAAGGGACCAATGTTATGGCTCAGTGGGTAAAGCCGCCATCTGCGGCGCCAACATCCCCTAGGGGCGCCAGTTCAAGTCCTGGTTGCTCCACCCTGATAATGTGCCTGGAAGTGCTTGGGGCCTCTGCACCCACATGGTACCCTGAAGAAGTACCCTGAAGAAGCTCCCGGCTCCTGGCTCCAGCACTGTGGCATAGAGGGTTAAGCCGCAGTCTGAAATGCTGCATTCCATATGGGCACCTATGAATTCTTGGCTGCATCATTTCCAATCCAGCTCCCTGTTAATGCACCTGGGAAAGCAGTGGAAGATGGCCCAAGTGTTTGGGTCCCTGCACCCACGTCAGAGACTCAGAAGAAGCTCCTGGCTCCCAGCTTTGGTCTGACCCAGCCCTGGTTGTTGCAGCTATTTGGGGCGTAAACCAGCAGATGGAAGATCTCTCTCTGCCTCTCCCTCTCTGTCTGTAACTCTGCCTTTCAACCTTTCAAATAAGTAAATAAATCTTAAGAAAAAAGAAAATGGAATTAAAAGATTAGTTTGATATAAAAATGTTTCGCAGTCCATGCATAGTTTTAAAATAATGTTTATTCTCCATGAACTTTTTGAAGACCTCTCATATTTTAAAATGCAAAGCAGCCCTTCTTCTAGAAGAACCCAAATAAAACAAGGAAGAATCTGAGGAGGTGAATATAGAGAAAAAATGAGTTAGGAACATAGTAGTGTAAACAGACATTTATGTCATAAGGACTGTTTCTGTTCTCAGTGAAATTAGGTCAGCTAATTAGCTTTCAGTCAGTGACCAGAAGGATGAAAAGGAAGTGACCTTGACCCCTTAAATGTTTTCATAAACTAGTTTTCTTTCCTTCTTTGACCTTTCCCACACCCCTTGTCTCCCTGGGGAAGGGGTGGGGTTGAGGGAGGGACCCATGCATGCACACACACACAAACACATTGACAGGGCGCATGCATGAATTTTTTAATACTTTAATTTTCAGACATAAGCATTCTATTGTTTTTTTTTTTTTTCTTTCTGCTTCTAAACTTAAGATGGTACATTGACCATTGAAAGAACGCATGCACAGTCTTGGTTTCTAACATCCTCTGCCATAAGGAAGGCATTACACGTATCAGATTCTGACTTCAGTGGAGTTTATGGTGGCTGATTGACATGTGAGGGTTCCAGGCTTGTAGTTTAGAGCCGTACACCTGTGTTTCAATCCAGAATTTATTTTGCAGAATTTTACAAATTTTTTTTCATCATATTCTTTCTAACTGAAAAATGTAAGAATTAAAAATGAAATCTAAAAAAAGTTTTAATATCTAGAATTGGAGTTTTAGATATAAAATATCAACAGTTATACCTGAAAGTGATTCCCGTGCTATTGTGTGTTTTTTTTTTTTGAGTAGTGTTGATTTTTTCTTTCATTTTTTAAAAAAGATTTATCTATTTATTTGAAAGTCAGAGTTACACAGAGAGAGGAGAGGCAGAGAGAAAGAGTGGTCTTCCATCTGATGGATGGTTCACTCCCCAAATGGCCGCTACGGCCGGAGCTGTGCCTATCCAAAGCGAGGAGCCAGGAGCTTTTTCCAGGTCTCCCACTTGGGGGCAGGGGCCCAAAGACTTGGGCCATACTCCACTGCTTTTCCAGGCCATAGCAGAGAGCTGGATCGGAAGTAGAGCAGCCAGGCCTTGAACCGGCAGCCGTATGGGTTGCTGGCGCTTCGGGCCAGGGCGTTAACCCACTGCACCACAGTGCTGGCCCCTTTTTTCAGATTTTACATACACACCTCCCCCACATCCCACATATTCATACATACCTTTAGTATGTGTATATATGTGAAAAGCATTTACTAATCTTATACTCAACAGTTCCCCTAGATATTTTTCATTATAAATTTAATTTGGTTTTATTTTCCTTCTTTTTTTCTACAGCTGTGCTATTCATTAGCTTACTATAGGGTGAAAAGAAAGCAGGCAGTTTCTTGGGTCATTTATCACATTCATCAGTATTACCTTTATATAACTGCTTGTATCCATGATGATGGATGTATTCATGTCTTCTTACTGTTGACCTGTTCTTGAATGATGAGAGTTTGGGGAGACATAAGGAGATGCCATACCAAAGGTCATCAGAGGAGAATGTTGCATTCTGTTGCAGGTTACTCTGGGTGTCGGTGTTGAGGTTGTTATAAATCCAACATATTACTATTCTGCCATAACTAGAATTATACTTCTCTGTCTCCTCATTTGTCTGGAGGGCTGTGATCTGATACGTTACATACATCCAGATGTCAGAATATACGCCCTTCCTTCAGACATTCTTTAGAGTAGCCAAAATTTGCTGTGAGTAAGAACAGTGGACCTTATGCTTACTATCTGACAGGTGCTGTACATATGGTGCCTTATTTAATGCTCAAAGTAGTCTTGTTTGATAGCCCTTGCTGCCACAGAAGGGGAAATTGAAGCTTCTGAAGAGGTGTTAGACCTTGGCCAACATCATTCCTCTTGAATGTAGTGGGTGTCAGATCTGGGATTTCAACATGACTTTGTGTGTCCTTCAGGTTTTCGGGCCAAGGCCAGTTGGTCCCATTTTCATTCACACAAATATTTTCTTCAGTACCAGCTTTGTGCCAGGCCCTGGCACCCAGGATTAAAGGCAGACAGAGTCCTGGAGTATTCTTTTATCTGCACAAATAAGAAGCAGACTAGAAAAGAGAGGAAGCTTGAGGGCAAGGACAATATGTACGTTTTTGACTGTTGCATCCACAGGACAAGCAGCACAACACATAGTAGGAGCTCAATAAATATGTGTTGAATGGGTGAATGACATTAATGAGAAATAATAGCTAACTAGGAAAGAGGATAAAGCATAAAAATATAAAATAAGAAAGCATAACTGTCTTGGAATTTCTATTGTTTGAATGAACAGTTCTATCTCTTTGTAGACTCTTAAGGCATGAAGAACTTTTCTGTGTGCTCACCAGAGCCTAGAATGATGATCTGTGATCATCAAGTGAGTGACTGTTGTAACCTAGGCCCTGTGCAACAGGGAAAAAGTCACTTATGAGTGTGAGATCACTTAGGAAGCAAGGCCGTGCTAAGATTGGTTGGAAAGTTTCTGTAGTTAAGTGGTCTTTTTTTCCCCCTAAAGTGTGCTGATGTGCTGAATTTCAGTGTCTTGGAAAAAAAATCACATATGTGAAGTAGTTTTTTTCCCTAATGTTATTGGATAAAGGATGTAATATATACTATTGCTTATTTTCTATCTTCCCTGATAAGTTTTAACATGAAAACTTCATGCCAATGAGTCTTTGAAAAATTCAAATTATATTCTTTGGAAGATACTTTACAAAGAGCCGTATATATAGCATACAGCATCTGTAATACTATAACAAATAAGTTGCACAAAAAGACAAAACATCTTTCGAGTAGTGTCATCTGAAAAAATTATGATGTGTTGAAATAATTCATGTTTGGAGTATCATTTAGCTTCTTGTTAGAAGAAATAAATTATAGGAAACTACTAAAATGATTTAAATTTCATGATTCAACAGCATCGATGCGCTACTTTCTTGTTTTAAGGATGTATCCATTAACAGTGGTATTTTGCCTTACAGCTTTTCTGGGAGAAGAGGCTACAAGGACTTAGTGCATCAGATGTAACAGAACAAATTATAAAAACCATGGAACTACCTAAAGGTCTTCAAGGTATTATCTAAGTTCAGCTGGGCAGATATTTATTAAGTACCTACTGTGTGCCAGGCACTTGTGTTGATGCTGTGGATTCAGAATTGTCTTTGCCTTTAGGGCTCCTATGCCTTGCTTTATGGTGTATCTCTTGTGTTGTAGTATACTCAGGGGAAATATGCATGAAAAACTTGTGTGTTGCAGGAATACCTTAGGGTAGTTTATTACTGTAGATTTTTTTTTTTCTGGATAAAAATGTTGGCTGTAGGCTCATCATCTAAGTTAGCCCTGTGCTACCTTCAGCACAGGTTGCAGGTGGGCAGCAGGTTTTTTCAAGCTGCCTGCTCACTGCAGCACCTGGACCCAGCACTTGGTCTTCTCTCATCCTTTTCCTGAAAGAACACTGATGGCTCTCCTTCTGATGGTAGCAGTTGGAATAGATGCACATTGGTCTAGTAACCACCCCAGTAGGGGGCTCTGGGGTGGAATTTCAGATGGCATTTTTCCAAGTATTAGAACTTTGGCTTCTAAATCTTGATATATCATGGATTGCTCAAAAATCTTTATAAGTCATAGTTAGACTATTCTCTCATCCCTTTATGTTCTTGGAAATTACTGTTTTAATGAGTTCAACAAATGTAATGCTTTAAGCAATACATTTAAATTTGACTGTGGTGCCAGTCTCCTACAAACAGTTCAGGTGTGCAGTTATTAATTCTATGGAGATTTTGTTAGGTCTTTGAAAAAGCTGCTAAAAAGGCAACTACAGCATGCTTTCATTGACTCTTCCTTTGAAGTCCTGAAACAAAGAAGATTATAGTGTTGAGATATCACTGGAAATTAATGTTAGGAGCTACAAGAAGAAATTACTCCAGGATACATTAATAGGGAGGCTTGAGTATAATGTAATGGCTTTACAATGGACTTTAGATTATTGAATAATTGACTTTGGTTTTCTAAAGTTTAGTACCTTGGAAAATATATTTTAAAATTCTATTAAAGTTTTATTAAAATGATCATCTCTTTCACTACTATTTCCTCAATGTGAATTTTTTGGTGTATAATATCTATGAAGTGGAGATGATATTATCCTTTGTTGGGTTGGCTTACATCAGTTTTAAGCACATGATCCTAGATGAATATAACAGTATCAGTTGTTTCAGATCATGTGAGGTTTGTCCAGCACATTAAGCATTTCCTGTCATTCATGCAAATTTCTAATTGCAGGAGTTGGTCCAGGTAGTAATGATGAGACCCTTTTATCTGCTGTTGCCAGTGCTTTGCACACAAGCTCTGCGCCAATCACAGGGCAAGTCTCTGCTGCTGTGGAAAAGAACCCCGCTGTCTGGCTCAACACATCTCAACCCCTCTGCAAAGCTTTCATTGTCACAGACGAAGACATTAGGTAAGACTGCCTAACATGATCTCAAAAATGGAGACTTTACATTTGGGTACATTTTATAGCACCCATTAGGTTCAGTGGCACATCCAGCAGGTGCAGAATCAACTAGAAAGGTATACTACTTCTGAAACTGATGGAAGGTGACAAAAGACTTTTATAACAAGCACGTGTTGGAAAAAGAAGTGCTGTGTATCAGGAGTATCCTCACAAGCATGTCCAAAGGACAGGTGCCAGATCAGTTGTTCTCTACACCTCATTTTGTGGTGTGTTTTGAGATTTGGGGTTCTGACTTTGTGCTATAACGAGCCCCTTTCACTCAGTCATGCATTTTTTAAAGATATTAATTTCAAAGGAAGAGTGTTAGATATCTTCCATTTATAGATTCACTCCCTAAATGGCTGTGGGAGCCAAGAACTCTATCCTGGTCTCCCCTGTGGGTGGCAGGGGTCCAAGCACTTCCCAGGCACATGAGCAGGAGGCTGGATTGGAAAGGCGGGCCTTGAATCAGCACTCTGATAATAGGAAGCAGGTGTCACAAGCAATGGCTTAACCCACTGTGCTACAGCACTGGCCCCCACTCAGTTATGCCTTTTATGATTGCTTTCTGCATTGGTTTGTCTGCAAAACAATCTTTAAAAGCAGATGATAAGGGCCGGCGCTGTGGCGTAGCAGGTAAAGCCGCCACCTGCAGTGCCGGCATCCCATATGGGTGCCGATTCTAGTCCCGGCTGCCCCACTTCCAGTCCAGCTCTCTGCTGTGGTCTGGGAAAGCAGTAGAGATGGCCTAAGTCCTTGGGCCCCTGCACCCGCATGGAAGACCTGGAAGAAGCTCCTGGCTCCTGGCTTTGAATCGGCACAGCTCCAGCCCTTGGGGTCATCTGGGGAGTGAACCAGTGGATGGAAGATCTCTTTCTCTCTCTCTCTCTCCATCTCTCTGTGTAACTCTGACCTTCAAATAAATAAATAAATCTTAAAAAAAAAAAAAAAAAAAAAAAGAAAGAAATTGAATGCTGTCCAGGAATAAAGGGTACTTTTGAAAAAAATAAAAAAAGACAGATAACAATGCTGCCTTAAGACCAGTTGTGTTTTCAAAGTTCAATTTAGTTCCCTTGTTAATGTTTTCCCCCACTTAAGATCGAACTAGAGATTTCGTTATGTCTGCTTCTTTTTGTCTCAAATAAAGATTTAAGGTGGATTGAGAGAAGACAGAGGCAGACATGGACGCATGTATGCACACACACAAAATGAGAAGCAAGTGAGAAAGATGAAGCAAAGGGTAAAGCAATAAAGCAACCAAGAACGAGAGAGGACACAAATTCTGTCTGTCAACATTGTTTGCTCTTTCTAAGGCTGAGCCACAAATCAGGATTTTAGCATAAGCAGTAAAAAGAAAGTGCCCAACTCAGATTGATAGTTACCAGAGAGCGTAAGCACGCCATTGCTCCAGACGCAGAAGGATTCCAGATGGTATGACAGTGAAGGAGTACGGCATTTATGAACTCTGTTCCTTTGTAAGGATACTGTAGTGTGCTCTTTTTTTTTTTTTTTTTTTAATGCTTCACCATTTCTATCTTCTAGATATAAATCAGTTTTACTGGAGTATTATTCCTAGACAGAACCAGCAGATGGCACCTTTGAATCATGTAACTGTAAAATGTATTCTCTATTTGTATTTTATTTTCTCTAAATCTGTAGAAGGCTGGCATGAATTTTTTTTTGAAAGGCATGAATCTAACTAGTTTTATAAGTCCATCTTTTTGCAAACATGAAACAGCTCAAAGTTGTATACCTTGATTATGTGAAGCTTATGATCAACTTTGTTTTTTCAAGAAAAAATATGAAGTCAAGTTGACTTCCTGGATTGTTCCTCAGGAGATGAGTGCTTTTCCACCTTGAAAAAGTACCCAGTCAGTCAGGAGGGATTCTGTTGTGTAATGGGTATTGACTGAGCCCGAGTTCCAGCGTGGGAATGTTGATGGCATCAATACCAGAGCTTTTGGTAGTGGAGGAGACTCTTAAAGCCAGATCTGGGTGATTTCCTTTTCTGGTAAATGTGTCTAACAAAATTGTTTGTTTGGTTGATTATAGTAGGAATTATTAACCAAGCATTCCATATTGAATTAATACAGGATCAAAGCAAACTAACTGCAAATGGGATTGTTACCCTTCTTCTAATAGTGAAGCCAGTATTTGACCTTAAACTAAAGATCTCAACATTGAGTATGTTTTTTCAGTACAGGAATTTGATGATAGTTTTATCTATGGGTTTATTTCTTTTCCGATAGTTTTGTTGAAGAAGCACTCACTAATTAGTGCATGCTTTAGTGGGCAGTAGTCTGGGCCAGGCGTGCCTGGGTTCTCTGCTCAGGGTCTTGGCAAAGCCGACATCAAAGTACTGGCTGGACTGTGTACTCTCCTGGAACTTGGGGTTCTCATTGCAGCTCATATGGGTGTTGCAGAATGGTTCTTGGGGCTAAGGCCTTTGTTCTTTTGTTGGTTAAGAGGTGGGGGCAGCTTCTAGCACATAGATGTGCCTGCAGTCCCTTGCCCTGTGACCCTCCCTTATGCCCTTCCATGCTTTTTCAAGAATACCCTTTAGGGGCTGTTATTAGGTTAGGCACATCATAGTAATCTTTCTTTTGGAGTAACCCAAGGTCAGTTTATTAGTAATCTAATCATGGAGTGCCATCCCATCATAGTCACAACTGACGCACACCCTTAAGGGGAGGGAATTATGTACGAGATGTAGATGCAGGTAAGAAGAGAGACTCTTAGTCCATCTTAGAAATCAGCCTTCCACAGGGGACAATTACTTTAATGTCAGCAGTTGTTAAATAAGTAAAGAAACTTAAGAGTTTAAGTACATTTTCCAACCCACAGGGATCATTTGCTCCATCTTCCATGTCTCCTACAGGGCAGCTGTGCAGAGTGCTGTACACTGCTGCCAGGAGAGACCTCCAGTGAGACTGGTGCTCCATTTGTCCTGAGCTTTGAATCGCTGAACCAGAGGCAGCACTAACTCTGTAGGAAACAAATGTGCTCTTGACCCTGCTGCATTACAGAAAAACCTGTTAGCTGATTTCTTTTAATACAACAGAGGCTGCAGAGCTTAGTTTTGGAAAACTCATTTAAAAAGTGGAAATCTAGCTTTTTGTGCTGCCTTTGGATTTTAATAAAGACTTCTGAAGTTTTTTGACTACACAGTGTATGTTTCCTTTACTGCCTTGGACCTAGTCCTGTTCTAGTAAAAGAAATGTGGTCTACAGTAGAGTGTGGGGAACTTTGCAGCTGGTTCTGTGTCCCAAGAGTTGCTTCTGATAGAATCCTTGGTGCCTTTGCTTCTTGACTTTGCTACCGTCCCAGGTTTGAGCAGTGCTGCAGTCTGCCATCCTCAATTATTTACACAGAGATCATCCTCCCTGCCCACTGCTAGTAGAGCCCTCAGTATTTCTTGCTATGTCTCTTACTTGCCTTTGTCTGCTTCACCTCCCACTGCTCATGCATTCTCACATCTATCTTCTGGCTGCAACGTGTGCTTGTCTCATTTTCAGTGCAAGGCTAATCTTGGACCTTTGCTTCTCCCTTTCTTCTTGTCGCTGGGACCTTTACTTACCAATCTTTTCTCTTATGTTTCTTGAATTTCGCCCCTTTACTTGGTTCTCGATTTAAATTTATTTTGAGTATGCCTGGCTTGCTAGACATGTGTTAGGAGTTTCTCTCCTGTCTTCTTGGGGAGCGCTTTTTTCTGCTTTTTAAAGATCTGATGTGGGGTAGCCAGTAAAGCCACCCGCTGCCTGCAGAACTGTATTCCCATATGGATGCTAACTCTTGTCCCAGCTGCTCCACTTCCCATCCAGCTACCTGCTAATGTGCCTGGGAAGGCAGCAGAGGGTAGACCTAGTGCTTGGGTCCCTACACCCACATGGGAGACCCAAAAGAAGCTTCTGACTTCAGATTAACTCAGCTCTAGCCATTGTCACCATTTGGGAAGTGAACAGATGGAAGATCACTCTGTCTCTCCCTTTCTCTCTCTCTCTAATTCTGCCTTTCCAATAAATAAATAAGTCTTTTTAAAAAAACAAAAAGATTAGGTGCATACCAAGCCTTTCTGCCTGTGCTTTGCTCTCCAGCTGTTAGCTCAGAGTCATTTTTTTTTAAAAGGATTTATTTATTTATTTGAGAAGTAGAGTTACATACAGAGAGAGGGAGAGAGAGAGGTCTTCCATCTGCTGGTTCACTCCCCAGTTGGCCACAACGGCTGGAGATGGGTTGATCTGAAGCTGGGAGTTTCTTCCTGGTCTGCCACGTGGTTGCAGGGGCCCAAGGGCTTGGCCCATCTTCTACTGCTCTCCCAGGTCATAGCAAAGAGCTGGATTGGAAGTGGGGCAGCCAGGACTAGAATCGGCACCCATATGGGATGCCGGGCACTGCAGGTGGCAGCTTTACCCGCTAAGCCACAACGCCAGCCCCAGAGCCATTTTTACAAGTTGGAATTACTAATTCTTGCCTTTGAGGTACCTTTGCATTCACAAACCTACAGAGACTCATGGCATGGCCTTTTGAAAACAATCATTTTAGGGACCACCATTGTGGCATGGCAGGTAAACCTGCTACCTACAATGCTGTCATTACCTATGGGCACCAGTTTGTGTTCCTTCTGTTCACTTCTGATCCAGCTCCCTGCTAATGCCCTGGGAAAGCAGTGGAAGATGGCCCAAGTGCTTGGACCCCCACTACTCATGAAGGAGACTGGATGAAGCTCGTGGATCTTGACTATGGTCTGGCTCAGTCCTGGCCATTGCGGCCATTTGGGAAACTGAACCTGCAGATGGAAGGTCGATCTCTCTCTCCATCTCTCTAACTCTGACTTTCAAAGAAACAGATCTTTTTAAATAATTATTTTACTTTATTATTTGAGAGGCAGAGAGGCAGATACACACACACACACACACACACACACAGAGAGAGAGAGAGAGAGAGAGAGAGAGAGAGAGAAGGAAAGACAGAGAGAGGGAGAGAGAGAGAGAGAGAAAGAGATGGCATGCACATGTAAGAGTTCCTACCCACTGGTTTACTTATCAGATGCCCACAATAGCCAGGTCAAAGTCAGGAGCTCAAAACTCAACCCAAGTTTCCCACATGGGTGACAGGAACCTAAGTACTTGAACTGTCCCCTGCTGCCTTTCAGGGTGTACACTGACAGAAAGCTGGAATCATGAGCAGAGCCAGGACTCAAACCCAGGCACTCTGGATATGGGGTACAGGCATCCCAAGTGGCATCTTAATTGCTAGGCCAAATGCCTGTCCCTCATTGCATGTAATTAACCTCCCAGCTCCTATATTTGATGCGATACTTGTCAGGCTTTGTGCATGGTAAACAGGATTGTTGGTCTTTTTTTTTTTTTTTAAAGATTTATTTATTTATTTATTTGAAAGAGTTACAGAGATAGGTAGAGACACAGAGAGAGGTCTTGCATCTGCTGGTTCACTGCTCAAGTGGCTGCAACGGCCAGAGCTGAGCCGATCTGGAACCAGGAGCTTCTTCCAGGTCTCCCACATAGGTGCAGGGGCCCTAGGACTTGGGCCATCCTCCTCTGCTTTCCTAAGTGCATTAGCAGAGAGGTGGATCAGAAATGGAGCATCTGGGACTGGAACCAGAACTCTTATGGGATGCTGGCCCTGCAGACCAGGGCTTTAACCCACCGTGCCATAGCACCGGCCCCAGGATTGTTGTTCTTGGCTCCTTGGTACTGACTTGTTTCTTACAGATCCAGGAATCCAGGGGAGAGCTCTCCACTCACACAGATATAGAATTACCAAGCAAATCTCAGTTTATCTTGCCTTTGCTTCCTCGTTCTTTCTCAGTGCTTCATCTAACCAGCTGCCTGCCTTTCTTTCCTTGTTAACTCCCTCTTATATCCCTGTTTCCAGGTCCTTTCTAATTATCTTTTATAGGAATAAAGTCGAAGTTTCATTTGCTTGATAACATTGAAATTGAATAGCAAGTCCCTCATGTGAGTCTGCCTCTAGAAGTCTCATTGAGATGAGGGAACATTCCTCTTTGGCAAGGCTCGTAGGTGTGATCTGGTTTGTGAGTGTGCAGGCAACTTCTGCAAAGACTAAGGAGTTAAATGTATTCAGTTTTCAGGAATTGAATAATTTTGAAGTAAGGATGTACTTTTGTATCCGATTCTGTTTTCACTGCTTGCCAAATTTGCCGTCTTTCTCTTTTTTTCGATTTGAAAAGGAAACAGGAAGAGCGAGTGCAACAAGTACGCAAGAAGCTGGAAGAAGCACTGATGGCAGACATCTTGTCCCGGGCTGCGGACACAGAAGAGATGGATATTGAAATGGACAGTGCAGATGAAGCCTAAGAAAATGATCAGGTACCTGCATGAGCATAGACGAGACATGTGGGACTTCAGCTGTTTTGTTTCCCAGTAGCCTTTGTAGCCCCCGGGCAGTGAGCTGGAATGCTGCTTTGCTTAGGTTACTGCTTGTGCTGCTGTTTGGCCCTCTTCTCTGTGCTTAAGGAACATACAAGTTACTGTGTCCCTTGTTCTTCTTACGTAAGGGCATTCACATCCCTGAAGTCACCCATGAGGGATCTGCCTCCTTGGTTAAAGCCAGGTGGAAAATCTCCAAGGCATCATTGGAGAAAAGCAGAGAAAGATGAGAAGGGCTCTGCCCAGGTAGGAATCATGGCTGCGGAATGTGGCAGCAGCGCTCATCTCTGCAGTACTGGCCTCCTAGAGTACTTTGTCCTTTCTTTAAAATCGTGCTGCAAAGTAGGCGAAATCTCCCTCTTTCTAAGTTCTCTCTAGCAGACTTGATGTATGCAGAATAAGGACATAATCAACCCTAAAAAAAAGGAAATTTGGTTTTCTACTGAGCACACATAAGAGGTTCCTGGGCTCTGTTCCAGTGGACATACGTCCTCTGTAGGTGATGACACACAATTGGATGTGTGTTCTGTAGATGATGGCACAAAAACCTCAGAGGCCACACTTTGCTTCCCAGCTCCCATCCTGTTTTGTTTGGGCAGCCCTTGTCTTGCTTTCTGCCACCCCAGCTGTGCTGATTTATTTGTTTCCTTGAAGCCAAAGGTGGTGGTGGTGGTGGGGTGCTGGGGAAGCTCACATGATGTGAAGGGTCCACAGCCCTGTCTGAATAAGTGCCTTTATACTGACCCTGAAGGATGGGTAGGAGTGAGCCAGGGGGAGGTGGGGTAGAAAGTCCTGAAAGAACAGAAAGCAGAAGCCTCGTTTCTTTATGGAACAGCAATGAAAAGTCAATGTGGTTGGAATGCAGTAACTCTGGGGAGGGTTGGGGAATGTGTGAAAGACATTCCTAGTCACGGTGCCTGTGGGTTATAAAAGACATTGAGTGTGATCATTAAACCCTGTGGGAATCCACTAAAGGGTCAGTAGCATGAACAGGTTTGCTTATTTACGGGATCTCTGTGGCTGCTGCATGGAGTAGGGAAGCCTGGACTCCAAATCCACTTGGGGGGTTTTGTGGTTCCAACAAGAAATGGTGGTGGCTTCATGAGGGTGCTGGCAGCGTGTGAGGGAAGAGAAGAGGGAAAGGGCAGATCCGTGTTTGGAAATAAAATCGACTTGGCCAGGTGAGTGGGTGCAAGAGTGGCCAAGATGACTTGGGCTTGTCAGGCAAGTGAGTAGAAGGATTCCCATTCAGTAGAGAAGGGTGTGCAGTGTGGCAGGGGAGTTCAATACTGGAAACACAGTCTTACCTTCCTACGACTGCCTCTTTCTTTCTTTTTTCTTTTTTCTTTCTTTCTTTTTTTTTTTTGGACAGGCAGAGTGGATAGTGAAAGAGAGACAGAGAGAAAGGTCTTCCTTTTGCCATTGGTTCACCCTCCAATGGCCGCTGCGGCCGGTGCACCGCGCTGATCCGATGGAGGAGCCATGTACTTATCCTGGTATCCCATGGGGTGCAGGGCCCAAGCACTTGGGCCATCCTCCACTGTACTCCCTGGCCACAGCAGAGAGCTGGCGTGGAAGAGGGGCAACCGGGACAGAATCCGGCGCCCCGACCGGGACTAGAACCAAGTGTACCGGCGCTGCAAGGCAGAGGATTAGCCTAGTGAGCTGCGGCGCCAGCCTGCTTTTTTCTTAATTCAGGGTCAGTTCGTGCCACCTGTTACCAAAATCAATATAATGTCTTAGATCAGCAACACTTTGGGTCACACAGTTTTCTGACTGTTCAGAACCATTTGAATCCAGTTCAGTTCTTTTTTAAATCTTTTTCCCCCCCTTTCCTGAGGATGGGAAGCGGCTGCTGACACTCTGGGTTTTGTTTTCTAAGCTGACAAAGGTGTGCTGTGTGGACCTGGGTGAGTGTCCTTAGTGGGTGCGAGTCCTCCAGAGGGAAGCCTGACGTCGTTTCTTTCGTGTGAGGCTGCAGCCCTGCTGTCGCTGATGCGTGGAGGGACTGTGGGCCCCGCGCCTCTGCCAGCGTCTGTGCCGTTGCGGCCGAATGGCCTCTCGGTCTCAGAGCCCTCCTTTTCTGTCGGAGCTTGTTCGCTTTTTGTTTTGCCTTCAGCTTTCCTGGAGAAATGAGTTTGGGATAAGTAGGGTACCTCATTGAGCCCTGACTAGGCCCAGGCTTCCTTTGCAGGGTACTTGTCGGATGGGTATCAGAGCAGCACCTGAATCTGTGTACGCTGTGCTGTGGGCCCCAGGCACTTTCCTAATGTGGAAGCTGGTGACTGCTCATGGCCTCGCACAGATGTGCATAGCAGTAGAAGTAATTACCGTTGAGTGAGTTTTAGTGAGTTCTGTAAAAGTAGCCATTATTCTGGTGCATTAAGTAGGGAAAGATTATTATTTTTGTCATGATATAAATTTGAGACTGAAATTATTGGGTCAGGTCATTAGATTTATGGATTGTGGAAGACCAAAAGTAAATTTAAAAGATTAGACGTCACCAAATTACATTTACCTAAACTCTTTCATGTAGCTCTATATGCACCTAAAATGCTTAATAAACAGGAGCATGGCCCCTTCACTAGATCTCTGTAATAACCTGTGGCATAGGTAGGGCATAGCTTGTCAAAGGGAGGGACATGGCCAGCATCCGGTGGTTCCTAAAAGATGGAACTAGAATCTTCGAGTGAACAGTGCCCTCCCACTCATCCCGTGGCAGCTCTTTCTAATGTTCCTTATTAGCAAGGTGGACCTTAGTTAAATATCAGATGGAGGTTTACTGTGTTACATTTTATAGTCTCAGAGAAGTGTCCAGGCTATAGTGATTGTAAAAGGTAACTAAAGAACAAAGATAAATGAAGTATTGAATCAGACATGAATGGTTTAGTTGCAATTGCACAGTACCCGTTTCACCCAGTTAGACAATAAGAAGACTTGGTGTGTATCTGTCATCTCTAAATATTTTATAGTACAATGAATCATTGCAAAGTAGAATAAGCCGTTGTGAGTAGAAATTTCTGCAAAATATGTTTGGATTTGGCTGTTATCTATTATGTTTTCTGTTTTGAATTCTGATTTAAAAGAGAAAATATTTGCATAAACATACAAAAGAGTACATGATTTCTTTGAAAATGAAGTATTTAATATTGAATAACCTTTAAGTAATAAAGGTTATTATCAAAATAAAAATGTGAAACAATAAAGAGATATGTTGAGTACTTTTTATTTGCAAAGTGCTGTAACTAAGTGGTAATTTATTTCTAACTTCGTTTGCAAGTTTTGCTGAGCTCTCACCTGACAAAATATTGAATCACTTAAGTTTGTTTTTTTCCCTTACAGGTAACTTTCGACTGACTTTCCCCAAGAGCAAATTCTTAGAAATTGGACAAAAACGTTTTCACTGGGTTTTGCCTGTAAGAAAACAATGTACCCGAGCACACACATAGAGCTTTTTAATAGCACTAACCAATGCCTTTTTAGATGTATTTTTGATGTATATATCTATTATTCAAAAAATGATGTTTATTTTGAGTCCTAGGACTTAAAATTAGTCTTTTGTAATATCAAGCAAGACCCTTAAGATGAAGCTGAGCTTTTGATGCCAGGTGCAATCTACTGGAAATGTAGCACTTACGTGAAATGTTTGTTTCCCCTCCAGTTTTAATATGAACAGATCAGGAGTACCAAATAAATTTCCCAATTAAAAAATATTGTGACTTCACTGTATATAAACAGATTTTTTTATACTTTATTGAAAGAGGACACCTGTACATTCTTCCATCATCACTGTAAAGATGAATAAATGATTATATTCACAGACTGATTGGAATTGTTTCTGTTAAAGAACACACACAATAGCCCTGCATTAGTCTTCCTGAGATCCGTTCACCTTTGCTCCCTGGGCCTCGGATTGAAATTGAGTGGTAGAGTACACTGTGTTCATTTGCAGTGTGCTTCCAGACATGTGAGAACTGTGCTTTCCCCAGAATTCTAGATTGCCATCTAGCATGTGTATGTTTTTTTGTTTTTTTTCCTTGCTTGTGACCAGTACTTTTGGTAATTGTATAAAAACAAGGTTTTTCTCCCCTTTGGCATGAATCAGATATACAAGTACCTTTCAGGTGTTAAAAGAAGTCCATGTCTATTGTTTTTTCTAATGTCCACTGGCTAACTAAGTTAACAGGTGCCGGGAGAGGCGGCAGAGTTGCTTAATGAACCAGATTGTAATACCTCATCATGTTAGTACCTGACTGATGAGAGTTTCCGTTGAAACTCATGAGCGTAACTTTCCTTACTGTTCACATTTCTTGACAGCTAATTACTAAAGCTTGCATTACATTATTAAATGGATTTTAAAATAAAAAAAAAATACCTAAGTTTATCTGATACCAAGGAAGGGCGGGAGTAGTTACAAGCAAATTAAAACAAATTTTGCAAAACAGTGGAAATAATGTGTATTTACTTATTATGTGCTTATTAACTTTTGAGTTTTTAAAATTGGACCTGGAATGATGTGGTCCAGGATGTGATCAGTTTCACATCCCTATCACCTGTACTGCTCGACTCTGCTCCCTCCCAGTTCCTGGAAAGGGAGAGAAGAGGGCAGTCATCAAAGCACTGTGACTGCCCAGGTGTGGGCTGCTACACTTCTGGACCTTTAAGCCAAACCACATGGATACTTCTTGGAATTCCTGATTTACATTCACCTTTGATGTTTGGGCCTTAGGCCACCAATTTCCTTGGCACAGCCCTTCTGGTGGATACACAGGGAAGCTGCAGACGCTGGGAGGACGGTTAGCAGAGGGCACTTCTCTGGCCCATCAGATGATCTCCAGTTCTAATAGGGGTAGGGAGTTAGTGTTGATTCCTTTTTTAATGCTAGCCTAACTAGTTAGAACAGATCCCAAAGGTTTTTTTTCTCTTCCCGCAAGTCCATGATTCTTCATTTATTAGGCTTATGATAACTTCACCATAGTGATCATACATTGTTTTTACAAACAGTCCAGCCAAGATAACGTATACTTTTATAGACAGCTTTGTAAAAGCAAAAACACAGTGTACACACTACAAAATTTTGATTTTTTAAAAAAATAGACTTTGCTCAGGTGGAGAACGAGGTATGAAAGCCATTACATGGTATCCTCTGGAGACTATCCCATAAATCCAGGGTGTTCACAATATACTCATAGGACAGCTTGTCCAAAATTACATTCACCATCTCCCCCATAAAACCCAGCACCACCTTGCATTCCCCAGCCTGGGTAAAAGCAAACCATCTTCTCTGGTTGCCCAAGGCAGAAGTCCAGTGGTCATCCCCTTTGTTTGCTTGCCACATCCCATCTGTGAAAAGTGCTGTTGTGACCTCACAGCTCATCTGGCCATCTCTTCTCCATTGCACAGCCACTGGCGTGGTGTACACCCCCCTTCCTCTCTGGGCTTTCAGTGGCTACCCTGTGCTTCTGCCGTCCCCACTGTTCCTTCCCCCTCCCTCTGCTCTCCCCAGTGTGGTCATCAGATTGATTCTCAAAACAATTGTGACCATATCATTTCCTTGCTCAAAAGTCCCCACTTAACGTTTGTATGCAGTTTAGAGTAAGTTTTAAGAGCAAGCACTTTGGAATTAGGAGAACCTGTGTTAGAACCCTGGTTTTTTGCTGTCTGTGTGACTTGTCGGGTTGCTTTATTTCTGAGCCTGTTCCTCCTCAGTGAAATAGGAATAATAATACCTACCTCATAGAGTTGTTGTGAGGATTCAGTGAGATACCATTTATAAAGTGTTTAGCTCAGTGCCTAGTGCGTAGAGTGCTCCCATTGGAGCATACTGTTGTCATTTTCCTTGCAGGTGTCTTTATGCCACTTCCAAGAGGCCTCTGCTGATAACCCTAACTTCTCCCTACCCCATAACACTTTTTTTCTGCCTCAGGACACTGGTCATTTCCTTTGTAGAAATTTTCTAAGTCTGTATTTATTTATTTGTTGACTTTTTGTCTCTCTCTCTACTAGAATGTAAGCTCTACAAGAGCAAGGCCGTGTCTGTTTTGTTCCCTGTTGTACCCCAGTACTTAGCCCAGGGCCTGGCACATAGTAAGCCCTCACTACCTGTTTGCCGAGCTAATGGAAGAATGGTCAAAGGCTCTCCGTGACCTGGTTTCCGCCTACCTGTCTAGCCTCATTCCGCCATTCTCCCCATTGTGCCTTCGGCTCAAGAAAAACTGTTACTTGCTCTTTTGCAGCGTCCCTTGGGCCTCCGTGTCTTTGCACCTTTTGTTCCTTTGCCTGAGACAACCTTTACCTTCTACATGGCAAATTCCTGATCATGTCAGCTCGATGGCTACCTCCTCTGTGATGTTGTCCCCTGTTTCTACAGGCAGATGCTCTTTTTCCCTCCTCCAAGTTCCCACTGTACTTTGTAAATACCTCTGTGGAAGCACTTTATTGTATTGTATTGTAATTTTTTTGCACGTCTGTTCCTACTGTTAGACTGTAAACACCATGAAAGCAAAGACTGTGTCTTCTCACCTTCTCGTCCACAGGACCTGGCTCATAATAGCCTATCAGTAAGCATTTGTTGAATGAATTTGTGAATGAACAGAATCATGTGATTGGAAAAGATTTGGAAGATGTTTGTGCTATTAAGAAAGGGAATGCCCTGGTGGCTTCCTGTGTCCTCTTTCCTTTTTCCTTTTTGCTCTAGAGATGAGATCTAGAGAGTATTGTGTAATCTCTTTGAATATAAGATCACTTGTTTGAATTTTTAAAGTAAGTTGAATAACATCTTCATAAATGGTTGCAAGAGATGTCAAAAAGCTTTGTGATCTCTCAATGCTATAAAAGTCCAAAATAAATATTTGCACTATTAGTATTTCCATAGTAAATGCTATGAGAAAATGTACAGCAATAAATTTTGAAGCTTTAAAAATGTCTGTGTAAGTCATCTTCAGTGACTTAATCCATGAAGGACATCTCTAGCTTGTATTTTCCAGGCACAAGGGATTTCAGGTGGGTGCAGGACCCCAGAACTTTCTGAGCTTATCCACTGACACTTCTTTCACTGCTGCTGAGACAGTTGCTCATTCTCCTGGCCTATCTACTGTGCAGAAAGATGGGGCAGGGGATGTAAGTCCTACAACATAATTAGCTAGGAATAGCTGAGGTATTGGGACTTGGAGCAGCAAATTATCAGTCTGCGTTTCATGGGTTGGACTTTTAAATTTTAATTTGCTGATTTTCTCTACAGGACAAACGCAAATTTTATATAAAGTTTTAAAAATTATTTGGCTTTGTTTTTATGACAGGAAGACAAAAGATTTTGTGTTCTTAATTTGAAAAACCTATTGATAGGAAGAGACAGAGATCGTCCATCCCCAAATGCTTGTAGTAGCTGGTGCTGGGCCAGGCTGAATCCAGAAGCCAGGGATTCTCTTCTGGGTTTCCCATGTGGATGGCCAGGGAACCAAATACTTGAACCATCATCCACTGCCTCTCCCAGGTGCATTAGCAGGAAGTTGAGTCAGATGGATGGAGTAGCCAGGGCATGAACCAGGTACTTGGACATGGGGTGTGTGAATCACAAGTAGCACCTTGCCCCACTGTAGCTCAGTGTCAACCTAACAAAATGGTTTTTATGTTCCTCTCCTTTAGATGGCACTTTATAATGTATAGGACACTTTCACTTCCCTGACCGGCATCTTTGAATTTTAACCTAAATAGAAGCCGTGTAACACGAACATGTTCTGGTTCTCCTCATTTAAGAGTTAAGGAATCTAAGACCAAGAGAGGTTAAACGACTCCCCGGACTAGGAAGGTGCAGAGTGGGGAATCCGGGTGTAGAGGTGTCTGTTTCCATAGCTGGGCAATCTTCTGGTGCTGGGCCCACTGTCAGCTCTGCAGCGGCCCTTTTCTCTGACAGCAGCACAGTCTGGTTCATCAGGTACAGGGTGTGGGCTGGAAGCTTCTACGGGGCCTAGTGCTTGTTTAGAGGAAAGCTGGGCCTTTGAAGAATCAAGCTTTTTCCATGAACTCTTCTGCTGAGAAATCATTGCCAGGATTATTTATCTTATGTAAAAGGTAGAAATTGGTCTTCTTAGACACAGAACACTGGCAATTATTTTTACATGGGGTTTGTATTTTCTTCCTGCGCTCGTGTTTTGAGCTTTTTGCCTTGTGAGCTCAATGCTCTGAGAAGTCGGGCAGGAGACGTGAGTGGGCCTGTAGGCCCGGCAGGGCGTGTGGGAAAGGAAATTCTTGACTTTTGAACACTTGCTTTTATGACATCCTTGTGACTTTAATTTTGGGTGTTTATTGCACACATAGTAGTAGAGTAGTACATGTATATCATTTATAAATAAACATACATTCAGAACACATGCTTTTGTTTTTGAAAAGGTTTATTATGAAGAGTTGTGAGACCACTGCTGCAGTACAGGCCTCACCTGGGGTCCCTGCCATGTTGCCATTGGTTGGGAAATTTTGTGACTTGGTGCTTTCCTCCAGGGGTGGTGTCCATTGCTTCTGTAAAATTCTCAATAGGGAATGTATATCAAAGAAGAACATGGCCCTGAGGGCTGGTTAATTGATTTCACCCCATGCATGACAGCATATGGTGGCTTAGGCTGGCATACACAGATTCTAATCATCTGTAGCTTGATTTTCCATTTTGATTTAGGAAGTGAATGCTAGCAAAATACCTAGCACAGCGCCCACATACAGCATTTTTCATCAGTGGTTGCAACCTCTTTTGTCAAAAAACAAAAACCAGGTATTTTGTTTGTTTGTTTTTTAATGAGTTGGAATACTTTTTTGGGAGTAGTTACCTTGATTTTTGCTCACTGGGTGGATACTCCTGAGACAGAGAACCACAGTAGAAATTGTGTATGTTGCAGGGGGATGTTGAAAACAAGCTGTCAGAGTGCCTTGTTGGAAGCGGTACATTTTATACAAAGGCCTTAGACTCCACAATAGCTGGTTGTGTGAAAACACTTGGAAAGGGATGCTTGAGGGCGAGGATACAAATAGCAACATGGTGGAATGAGCTATTTAGGGTGGGAATGAATGCCTTCTTTATCCCTCCCATCTCCCCTAAAATGCAGAGTCACTCAGTGCAATACTATAAATGAGAAAGCCACAACCTTGCAGCTGTGACTGTTATTTTTTTTAAAATGATTGTGGCTTTTAGAACAAACCAGACTTTAGTTTTTCAGAAGCTACTGTGAGAAGGGAATGAATTAGTCACCTCACCCTGAAAGCACTGAACATGAAGGGGTAAAATACATTATTACTCAGTGAGTCAAAAACACTGAACGTTCCTGGAACTTTAAATTCATTCAGGGAATTGCACATCTTTGTTTTTCTGATATAAAAAAAATGAAACCCCATAGATCTATTGCTGTATTCTCAAAGATCAGTAGAGAGGCAAGAGGAAGTGTGGGTGAGCAATAAAGAATGGAGTTGGGCTGGCATTGTGGTGTAGCAAGTAAAGCCACTGCCTGCAGTGCCAGCATCCCATATGGGTACCAGTTTGTGTCCCGACTGCTCCACTTCTGATCCAGCTCCCTGCTAATGAATGGGTAAGAAAAGCAACAGAAGATGGTCCATGTGCTTGGGCCCCTGCTAACCACATGGAAGACCTGGATGAAGCTCAAGACTCATGGCTTCAGCCTGTCCCAGCCCTGGCTGTTGTGGTCGTCTGGGGAGTGAACCAGTGGATGGAAGATCTGTGTCTCCGCCCCCTGCACCCCAACTCTGACTTTCAAATCACTACATAAATCTTTAAAAAAAAAAAAAAAAAGAAGACAATCCAATCTGTTCAGATTTCTCCCTGGTACTGACATCTTAGATTTGGGGAAGAAATAAATATACAGTGGAGTTTTACAGACGCGTACTCTGTTAATTCAAATGTTCATAACTCCACTTAGCAAATATCCTCAGATAGAAAGTAAGACTTATCTTTTCCACTTCTTTATTTAACTGCCTGGTGTGTGGCAGATGGAAGGCTGGCTACGCCAGCAGCCACACGCTGACTGATACACTCTTTCCACAGTTAAGACTTCAGCAGCCATCGTGTGACCTTGAAGAGACAAACGTGTGGTTGCAAAGATTGATTGTGGTTGATTGGAAAGCCAGCAAGAGCCCAGGTTCTCAATAACCTGTGGAGTTCTTGAACCAATATTTAAAATTCCTCCCCTTCCCCTGCCCTCACACATTGGCCGTGTGTTGAATGCCTATCCATAATTTAAAAAAAAAAAATTAGAGTTAGCACTAACTGGTAAGTACCCAAAGTTGAACACCAGTGCTCAGTCACTGAAAGCCCTGTTTCATCTTTCTCACCGGTTGCAGCTGTTAGTATTCATGAGCGCCCACACACATCATTGCCATAGTGATTTCTGTCTCTTCTTCCTGCCTTCTCCAGCCAGCAGATCTTTCTCATAGATATTTGGATTAATCAGATGTTCTGGTTCACATTTACAATGGGCCTTTATCCTCTTGACTAGGTCTGAATCCCTTAAGTGACTCTTGACTTTTGAACTACACACCTGCGAACGCTTCCAACGAAAGCCCTCAATCAGTCGTGCCACGACGTGTTTTCCATGGCTGCCGTTACAAGTTACTGTGAAGTTAGGAACTTCACAGAGCACTCATTTGTTAGTTCATAGTTTCTTTGGGTCGGGAGTCCTGGGATGGATGTGGCTGAGCTGTGTCTCTGCTTAGAGTCAACAGGGTTGGGAGGAGGGTGTTGAAGGGCCTGAGATTTTACCTGGAGGCTGTGGGAGAGCACCTACTTCCCAGGGTGTTGTTGGCAGAATTCAGGTATGTGTGGTTGCGGGACCGAGGCCCCTGTTTTCTGACCGACTTTCCGTTCACAGTCTTCACTTCTGCAGGCTGGAGGCTGCCTACGCTCGCTGGCCCATGGTCACCTTTTTTTTTTTTAAGACATTTTATTTATTTGAAAGACAGAGGTAGAGACAGAGAGAGAGGTCTTCCTTTGCTGATTCACTCCCCAGATGGCTGCAACGGCTGAGGCTACGCCAATCAGAAGCCAGGAGCTTCTTCCGGGTTTCCCACATGGGTGCAGGGACCCAAGCACTTGGGCCATCCTCTACTGCCCTCCCATGCCACAGCAGAGAGCTGGATTGGAAGAGGAGCAGCCGGGACTAGAACCGGCGCCCATATGGAGGCACCGGGTCTCCTTTAACTCCAGCACAAGCAAGTCTTATCCTTCTCAGGCTTTGTATCTCTCTGACCTCCCCTTCTCTGTTTCATGGCTCCAACTGTATCTGGAGAAAGTTCTCTGCTTTCTAGAGCTCATTTGAATAGATTGAGTCCACCCAGATAATCTTCCTCTTTTAAGGTCTGCAACTTAATACCATCTGCAAACTCAGTCACATTTGCTATGTAACCCAACATATACACAGTTTCTAGAAATTAGGGCATTTTTTTTTTTTTTTTTTGAGGAAGGATCCTTCTGTCTGCCACATGCTGTTAGCTACAAGTAACTAAAATAAGTCTCCCATGGCTTAACAATAAGGAAGTTCATATGAAGTGTGTCTAAAAGATAATCCTAGGATAGGACAGATCCCCAGTGCAAACCATCAGGGTGCATGCTTGGCTTCTGTGTAGTCCTCTGGCTCTGGTCTCCTCTCCATGGATAGCTTCATCCTCAGCTCAGTGGCAAGACAGTTCCAGGTGACGCATTCAGACACAGCAGTGGCCAGGGGAAGAAAAGACTGTTTCTTCCCTTGCCTGATTTTTAGACACTCCCAAACAGTTCGCTCATTCTTCATTGCCCGTTCCTAAATGAGTCACTGAGAAAGTGGGTTGTAATTACCCCAGGTGGCTTAGATTAATCATGTGGGAGCGAAATGGCAGTTGGGGAGTCAACCACAATGCCTTCTTCAATCTTCGGTCTCAAACTGCTTACTATTCTTTTGTGTCATGCTACTCCCTACCCGTGCACTTTCATTTTTACTAGTTTCTTTGTAGAATTAGCTTATTTTTCTCACAATCAGTCCAAATCCTACATTTGTGAAGCCTGGATACATCACATTTCTTCCCCAAAGCCTTGTCAAATGCATTCCAATCTGTCTGTTGGTAGCACAACTCTGCCTAACGCATGGATCTGACTCCATGCCTGATTCTCAGCTAGGTTACAAGTTTCTCCAGGACATGGACAATGACTTTTGAAAATGAATGCATTTGGGAGGAGCTCATCAATTTAGTGAGTGGCTTTAGCCAACTGTGAAGGCTGAGGGCAGAGCCCTCCACAAAACCCCTCATTTCTGATACCAGCTGCACGTGGAGGGGATTCCCAAACCATTATTTGCAGGAATGACTCACAGAACTTAATAAAACTATTATATTCATGACTATGGTTTATTGCAGGGAAAGCATGTAGATTAATATCAGCCAAAAGACACATAGGGCAGAGTCTGAAGGGATTTCTAGGCTTGTAGCTTCCACTGCTCTCTCCTCCTTGAGTGAGGACACACTACCTTTCAGGCATGTGATATGCATAGATAGTCCCCAGTAGGCAAGCTCAGGTGTCCAATTTTTCACTAGGGCTTTATTATGCAGTCATGATTGATTGTGTAACCCCATTCTGCCACCATAAGTCATATGGTTGATGGCTCTGGAGTGGCCAGCCTCTACTCTGATACTACTGGTTGTGGTTGGCCCCATTCTAAAATGCAGTTTGAACAGACCTCACCCTAAAATAAAGATACTCTTTTTTAAAAAGACTTATTTATTTACGTATTTATTTGAAAGGCAGAGCTACAGAGAGCAAGGGAGATCGAGATCTTCCATCTGCTAGTTCACTCCCCAGATGGCTGCAATGGCCAGGGCTAGGCCAAGCTGAAGCCAGGAACCAGGAGCCAGGAGCCAGGAGCCAGGAGCCAGGAGCCAGGAGCCAGGCATCAGGAGCTTCTTCTGGGTCTTCCACATGAGTGCAAGGGCCCAAGGACTTGAACCATCCTCTGATGCTTTCCCAGGCATATTGGCAGGGAGCTGGATTGGGAATGGAGCTGAGACTTGAACCAACACCCATATGGGATGCCGGCGCTGTAGGCAGCAGCTTTATTTGCTACACCACAGTGCCAGCCCCAATAAAATACGCTTATCAGATATGATCTAAAAGACCTCCCAGAAGCCAAGGTCAAAGGCCATTCCTCTCTCTGGGCAAGATCAAGTTCTTTACTTCACACTTTGTGATAAATATTTTGGTAGCAAATAAAAATGTGGTTATTGCTAGGTTTTAGCAATACTCTGTTGGTAATCAAATTAATATTGAAATAGTCTAGAATGAACATATTTAAAGAGCAATTAGCATTTAATGCCATTCCACTGAAGCTTTATTTTTCAACTTTACTCTCACTATGCAGGAATCCTTCCTTATAGTCATCACATTAAAATAAACATCTCTCTGTTGCTCTTTCTTCACAAATTATATACAGTAATTAAGGCATAATTGCTTCCTTTTTTTCTTAATCTGGAGCAAATATATGGTTTAAGAATAAACAACAAGGATATATAGACTAAGTAATCTTGCAAACACTTTACCTTCTAGAAATAAAAAGCAATGATCTCCATTTAAGCAATAATAGTTACTGCAGCAATTACAGAGCCGCAGTTTTTTCCTATATTTAATTATTTTTAGACCTTTTAATCTATCCTTTTACCTATAACAGATTAGAATTTTCTTGATTCTCATCTTATGTCTGTAATGACACAAACCAACTCAGTGAGGCTATAGGACAGGGGAACAAACCTTGACACATACTATTCTACGTGAGTGACTTCATATCTGGGTAGTCCAGAGAGTCTAAAATCAGCATAGAGGGTGAAAAAAAAATCTCTCCATTTCTTTCCCTCTATCTCTGCCCCACCCATCTGTCTCACCTCTCTTTCTTTTATTTCTTCAGTGAAAATTACCCTAGGAAACTCTCTAAAACACCTATAAAGTTTACCATGTATAATATAGTTTGGCATAACCAACTTCATAAAATAATCATATAAATTAATCTAAGGTAGTGATTTGCAATCTAGTTGTGCACATCGCCCCCTGCCTCTGCAATAGACTTGGCAATAGTGAAACAGTATTTGTTGTCCCAATGTCAAGTGGGTAGAGGCCAGAGGTGGTGCTAAAAGCCCTACAATGTACAGGACAGCTTCTGCAAATGTCAATATTACCAAAAAGCCTGGGCTCAAAAAAGAATTTTTTTTAAATAAGGATAGTTGGGGGCCAGCGCTGTGGCGTAGCAGGTTAAGCCACCGCCTGCAGTGCCTGCATCCCATATGGGTGTCGGTTTGAGACCTGGCTGCTCTACTTCCAATCCAGCTCTCTGCTGTGGCCTAGGAAGGCAGTGGAGGATGGCTCAAGTCCTTGGGCTCCTGCACCCATGTGGGAGACTCAGAGGAGGCTCCTGTCTTCAGATTGGCGCAGCTCCGGCTGTTGCGGCCAGTTGGGGATTAAACCAGCGGATGAAAGATCTCTCTCTCTCTGTGTAACTTTGGCTTTCAAATAAATAAATAAATCTTTTTTTTTTTTTAAATAAGGATAGATGGAGATATCAGAGCATTTTATTTTGCCTTTCAGGTAAAGAGGGTGGGGGAAGGTGGCGGAGAATCCTGGAGACCTCTTGCATGCCTGAAGCGGACTGCCTACCATTCTGGTTTTTAAAAAATATTTATGTACTTATTTTAAAATTATACACTAAATTCCAGTTTTTATTCATGTGTGGTTCTGTGATAGTGGACAAATAGTGTCACGTATATCCTCCAGCAGAAGCATAAGGAACATTCCTGCCACTTTCCCAAAGTCTCATTTGCTGGTCCTTTGTGGTCAGCCCCTTCCCTCCCCTGATCCACTGTCAGCCATTGACCTGCTCTGCTTCCCTATAGTCTTGCCTTTTCCGGAATGTCACATAAATTGAACAGAGCCTGTGAGTTTGGCTTCTTTCACTTACACAATGCATTTGAGAATAATGTATCAAACGCTCGTTCTTTTACTGCTATGGACGTCTGCTTTTCCGTTGTTACCCATTTGTCGAAGGGCATATTCTGTTTTACTATCAAACCTCAATGACCTTAACAAACCTGAAGAGGTCTGTTTCTGGTTGAGAGGATCAAATGGAAGCGTTGTCTCACATTCTGCACCTTGGGAAGCTCCACATTCTGTGTATAGGAGGCAGTTGTTCTGTTCTAACCGTGGTGTGTTTTGCTTCAGAGAATTGCATCCATTCACCTTGATTTATGCTTGGGATTGTTTTCGATGCAATCATAAAACACATACACAGAATGCAACACGTGTATCAGCGCAATAGCATGGGCCCGCAGAACACGGGTGCCACCTTCAAAGGGAGTAACTCTAAGTTACTCAATGAAGGAGCTGTTGGCAGAGGAGAATGGGTGGAGCCAGGATCCCCTGAGTGCTGCCCGCCTCGTCAGGGCTGTCTTCCTTCTGTCGTGCCTTTTCATCCATGCTGGTTCTGCTTTTGTGCTTGTTCTGAGTTCTTTCCCTTTCAGTTCTACGGAAATCTCATCAGTTCTTTAAGGCCTGTGTCTGTCTATCTCTGCACGCTACACCAACTATGATCTTTTCTTTCCTCTTCCGCTCATGGCACCAATTGTCTGTCCCCCATATACTGGCGTTGATTACAACCATTTGGGGTTGCTGTTATATACAGTCTTATTCCCAACCAACACCTATCCTTTGTCTCATCTTAACTACCTGCAGTATGTTTTTACTCCCTGCAGTTTTTGGCATAGAGGAAAGAAGTTATTTTTGAATGAATTGTGGGCAGATATTATCCCAAAGTGCTTACTGCTAACATTTAAGTGGCACTTTAAAAGTTGTGTTAGATGAAATAAGCCAGTCACAAAAGGACAAATATTGCACAGTTCCATTTTTTTTGAGATACCCAGAGAAGTCTAATTCATAGAGACACAAAATAGATGGGTGCTTGCCAAGGGCTGGAGGGAGGGGGAGGGGGAGTTATTGTATAATGAGTGAAGAGTTTGCTTGGGAAGACGGAAAAGTTCTGGAGATGGGTGGTGGTGGCAGCTGTAGAATGTTGTGAACGCAGTTAATGCCACTGAATTGCATGCTTCAAAGTGGCAAATTTTAGATTATGTGTATTTTACCAGAATTTTTAAAATGAGAGAAAATCTGCTAGAGAATGAATTAGACATCATCCTTATCCTCTTACTAACTTACCATAGAGTGGGAATGCTGTTTGCTTGGTAATCACAATCTTTGTGGGGGCAAAGAGGGAAAGAAAAACCACACAGTCAAATCTTAGTGATATTCTTATGAACTATAACTTAACCCTGATGTTTATTTTCCCGTTTCCCCATCAACTTTGCTTGAGTGATCCTTTTCTTGTCCTGGTGACTTTATCCTCAGAGATCAGAATTTCCCTGCTGCTTCTGGCTGTAATGTTCACTATGCCACTGAACCCCAGAGGGCTGTGCTGCCTTTCCCGTTTATCAGTGTGTGACCCTCCTGAAGCTTTTTTTTTTTTGACAGGCAGAGTGGACAGTGAGAGAGAGAGAGAGACAGAGAGAAAGGTCTTCCTTTTGCCATTGGTTCACCCTCCAATGGCCGCCGCGGCCGGCGCACTGCGCTGATCTGATGGCAGGAGCCAGGTGCTTCTCCTGGTCTCCCATGGGGTGCAGGGCCCAAGCACTTGGGCCATCCTCCACTGCACTCCCTGGCCACAGCAGAGAGCTGGCCTGGAAGAGGGGCAACCGGGACAGAATCCGGCGCCCCGACCGGGACTAGAACCTGGTGTGCCGGAGCCGCAAGGCGGAGGATTAGCCTAGTGAGCCACAGTGCCGGCCTAACCTCCTGAAGCTTTGAAAACAGCAGACTTTCTAGAGCGTCCTCAGCCCTGGTAGGCATAATGGCATCCTCCTGACTACATGAATTTCATCTTTAATTTCTTTATTTTTTAAGATTTCTTTATTTATTTGAAAGTCAGAGTTATGGGGAGCACAGAGAGAGGCAGAGAGATCTTCTGTCTGCTGGTTTGCTCCCCAAATGGCCACAACAAGAACTGAATCCTGTTGAAACCATAACAGGACTAGGCCAGGCTGAAAGCAAGAGCAATGAGCTTCATCCAGGTCTTCCATGTGGATGGCAGGGCCCAAGCACCTGGCCATCTTCTGCTATTTCCCCCAGGCCATTAGAAGAGCTGGATTAGCAGTGGAGAAGCTGGGACATGAACCAAAGCACATATGGGGTGCCAGAGTCTCGGACAGCAGCTTAACCTGCTGAGCCACAACGCTGGCACCTCCAGGTCTAATTTCTTTCTTCCTTCCTTGTTGGCAGACTCATTTATTTGTTTCTTGAATGGCTTGGCATGGGGAAGGCATGCTTTGCTTAATTTCTTAAGGAAGAAAATACTCAAATCTGATTGCATCCTCTATGGTGATCCTGAGAAATGGAGAACAGGCAGGCTGGACTAGTGGACATGGTACATAACCATCAGCGTGGCCCATGGTGTGCATTCAAAAGACCCAACTGCTTCCAGAACTCTGTGCGAGGGCGCATGTGAGAAGAGCAAGGATACAGAATGTGCAAGACCAGGGTCACTGTGTCAGCTTTCTGTCACTTTAGCTAAAATACCTGTGAGGAGCCACTTAGACTGGAAGAATGTTCATTTTGGCTTCTAGTTTGGAGGTTCACAGTCCTAAGTGGGATGGCCCCATTAGTCTGGGGTCTGGGAGAGGTTGTTAAGGGTGGAACATGGGCAGAGGGAGGATCACATGGTGAGTCAGGAAGCAGCTAGACACAGGGAGCAGGCTCTTCACCTGCGCTCTATGTGGCTTCTCCTTAGAAAGCCGTCTTGATCGGATCATGTGACTCCTCCTTAGCATCCTCATGCAACCCAGTCACTTCCAGACACTGTAATTGTATCAAGATCCCAAGATAATCATCAACATTAACCTGTTAACCATAAACATAATACTTTGGGGTACACGTGTCTACATGAGTTTGGGGAGCCGAATCCTGTGCAAACCGTAGCAGTCACCACTGTGACCACATCAAAGCATGGCATTGAAGAAGGGAGGCCATGTCCAGCAATGACCGGGACTTGCTGCCTGGGAAACGACACAGGTCAAGCATTGCAGCATGAACATTACTTTCTTGTTCCCTACTACAGTCCATTTTTCTCTCCGAGGAAAAGTTTATCAGTTCATATTGAGTTGGAGATTTCCAGAGGCTGGTTCATGATAGAATAATAACACCAGACCTATACATGATCTCCATCTAGACTGACGTTAATCATAACCTAGATGAGAGATATTACTGTCCCCATTTTTGGTATGAGTCCTAGTGAATGGTGGTCACTCAGCTGTGCATGGCAGAGCCAGGGCTTGAGTCCAGGTAGCTGGTTCCAGAGGTCATGCAGGACCCCATCTTCTTCCCTCTGTTCACCTGGTGTGGGTCAGGTTAGTATATTCAGAGATATGATAGCATGGGGCAGCCACCACAATCCGAAGGGGCAACAGATTGTGTTAAACTGAGAGAATAGCCTTTTTGGCAACAGGCATGTAAAAACCCCGGAAAGAAATAACCTCTAACAAACGGCGAATGGAGGGTTTGAGAGGAGGAGGAAGACTGGGAATGAGGAAAGATGAGACAATATGACTTGAGATGGAAATGTTTTCTTAAAAAAAAAACAGGGAAAGATAAGGGAAAATGCAAAGAAAATGCTCCTGTCAGAGTTGGAAAGGAAACGGGAGCAAGAGTCCCATGATGAAAGAAGCTACGCTTGATAATTTAGAAAATATTGCTTCTTCAGCATTCTGCATCTTCGCTTAAATGGGCTGCTTTATTTCTTTAATGCTCCACTTTTTCCAGCCTTTGGTTGGCGAGGCAGCCTCATTACCTTCATTTTTTACTGGCTGTCGAGATAGTTCAGGTTCAGATGGGCCAAGTTGAGGTAATGACCCAGGCAGGGTAAATGGAAAACTTTCTGTACTCTTGGGAATAAGTCATCAATTTAATATCTTTCCTGTGTGCTACATTCTTTCTATAAATAATATAAAAAATGTATGCAAGCTAGGTTCTGAATTGTTTTTATTCAAGAAAATTTAAGATGAGGATTGCAAACTCATTCATCAATGTCTACAAAATACTTAAAATGAAATGTGCTCCACGCAGCAGGCATTAAAAAGTCACTGCTGACTTTCTGAAATAACTTCTCTGAGGCTCGACTTAGATTTACCATCCTCTTTCCTACATTCTGTCCTGACTCTTCTCTAGAGCTGGCGTGTGGTTATCGCCCGGGCTGGATCAAAGGCAGCACTGACACAGTGGAGCGGCCCTTCCTGCCCCTGTCCTTGCTTCTCCTTCTCTTTGTTCTCCACCACGTTCGTAGCTTCCTTTCAGGACCTGTTGCTCTAGGAGAGGACAGGCAATCAGAGTGGACTTTTAGAATGTGGTTATTATTTTCCTTGGTGTTAATATTCAAGTCCTGTCTGCATGAAGGCAGCAGCCCATCCATTATCCTCCATTATACGTGATGGTAGCCTGAGCATCCTATAGGGAGATACAGTTTCTGCTTTCTGGCCAAACCCAAAGTGTGTTTTTAACAAAGGACAGTGGCAGTTTCCCCACCCCACAGCGTAAATCATCTGTATCATTCATGCTTGTGAGTTCTTGTCTGGGAAATCTTTTTCTCCTACCCTACAATTACCTGTATATGAAAAGCTTTGTATTAATTGCTGACTCACTGGGAGCACTCTGATATAGAGTCACATTTTAATATTTTGGAATCTCAAAGCATGTCATATTTTTCTTTTTCTTTATTTATTTGAAAGGCAGAGATACAGAGAAGGAGAGAAGACAGAGATCTTCCACCCACTGACACACTCCTCAAATGGCTGCAACAACCAGGGCTGGGCCAGGACGAAGCCAGGAGCCAGGAGCTTCTTCTAGGTCTCCCACGTGGGCTCAGGGTTCCACGTACCTGGGCTGTCCCCCACTGCCTTCCTAGGCACACTGGCAAGGAGCTGGATCAGAAGTGGAGCAGTCAGGACTTAAACCCACACCCACATGGGATGCCAACACTGCAGGCAGAGCCTCAACCCTCTACACCACAGCGCCAGCCCCAGCAGGTAGTATTTTAAAACAAGATCTCAGTAAGATTCATAAGAACAATATCAGTAGAATTCACTCTCCTTGCCTTTTTCTCAGTACTTACCAAAGAAGTACAAAGGAACACAAGTTTGTCCTCTTTCTACTGCCAGCCTTTCAACCTTTTGGCACAGCGGAGCTCATTTCTCCTGCTGATTCTATCACCCTGCCTGTTAGTTTTCTAGGGCTTCCATAAGAAAGCACAGCACATAGATGGCCTAAATAACAGACATTTATGTTCTCACAGTTCTGGAGGCTGGACACCCCAAGATCAAAGTGTTGGTGCAGTTGGTCTTCTCTGAGGCCTCCTTCCTGGGCCTGTAGATGGCGCTGTTTCTCCTCCCTGTTTTCACATCATTTGTCTGTATCCGGTTCCTCTTTTTATAAGAAAGCTATTAATATTTAGAGCACCCCCTAATGACCTCATTTTCACTAAATTGCCCTGTTTAAGCCTCCTGTCTCCAAAGGTAGCACATTCTGGGGTTTGGACTTCAACTCATGGACTTTGGAGGATCACAATTCAGCCTTGACATCCTAAATACTTTATATTTTAGATGTTGGCATTTGTTGGAATATGTATGAATGTTCATTGTTCCAGGGTATTTTCACTTGACATACACTTACAACTTATTTATTTATTTTAAAGCTTTATTTATTTATAAGTCAGAATTACAGATAGGTAGGTAGGTAGGTAGGTAGAGAGAAAAAGAGCGAGAGAGAGAGGGAGAGAGAGAGAGATTGTCCACCCTCTGATTCACACCCCAAATGGTTGCAGCAACCAGGACTGGGCCAGGATGAAGCCAGGAGCCAGGAGCTCCTTCCAGGTCTCCCCCGTGGGCAGAGCCCAAGCACTTGGGCCATCCTCCACTGCTTTCCCAGGCCATTGGCAGGGAGCTGGATTGGAAGTGGAGCAGCTAGGACATGAACAAGTGCCCATATGGGATGCTGGTGCTGCAGGTGGTGGCTTAACCCACTGTGCCACAGTGCCGGCCCCTATACTTTCAGTTTAATGCAAAGCTTCTTATCTGAAATCCATGGACTACTTGGAGTCCATAACCATGCTGAAATGGTGTGCCAGAACTTATTGTTTTATATATTATGAGCGCTTTCCTATCAGACTCTTGAAGGGTTTATAGCGCGAAAAATTGTTAGGAACTAATGGCTGATGTAAAGGGTTTTCTTCTCGCCTATCTCACATAATGAGGATTTCCTTACACATATGAGCCCTTCACTGTCTGTCTTTGCATTCAACGTCCTAAGGCTCAGCAGCATCCCACAGCCCTTCCTCTGCCCCACACACTGTTCTAAGTCTTCACAAATACAAACTCATTTAGTCTTCACAGGGCCAACACGAGGGAGGTGATGTTTACACATGAAGAAACTGAAGCACACAGAGGGTAAGCAGCTTAGGCCCCAGAGTTAGCAAATGGCAGAGCCAGGATTTGCATTCGGGTAGTCTGGTGCAGGAGTGCTGACCACTACCCTCTGCCCCTCCTTTCTCATCTTTCTATGCTCGATGATTACAGCCCTGTGATCTGCACCCATGGAACCAAGGGTCATCCTCATTGCTGATATAACTTATGTTTATGTCTGGAACTTTCATTGAGGAAGAATTTGAGAGTTTACAAAGGCCTGAAGGATGACTGGTATTGTCATTGGACTTCTTTAAATGGAACATTCTGTTACTTCTAGACCAAAGGCTTAATCTAAAGGAACAATTCCAGTTGCCTTGGGCTGGGGTGGAGCCAGGAGTTACCCCTTTGCTTTTGGGGCCCCCCGCCCTGTCCCTACCACCCCACCTCTTGGCAGCCTTCTCTCTACTTTAGTTTTCTAACCCCAGGGAGAAAATGAAATACCTCCTTTCCTGTGTCAAAAGTGTCCAATTAAGAAAACACAACTGAAAAGGGAAGTAAGTTTGAGTATAATTCACTTCTTTCTGGGATTTGGAAAGATTTGCATTCACCTAGATTTTCAGAAGTAATAGGCGTCACCATGAAGCCTTACAATTTTGCAACCAGTGTGTGTTCTGATACTTTTTTGAAACTAAATATATGTTTGGGGAAAAGGGATCTATTTTAAGGCATAAATAATATGATATCCCTTAGGACAGCATCAAGATTACTTAAATGAATATACAAGCTTCTTATATTGAAGGCTACCAACAGATCATTTAACTAGGGCTAGCATATTTTTTTTTAGAAGACTATTTATTTGAAAGGCAGAGTTGGAGGCTGGTGGTAGAGAGAGATTCTCTGTCTGCTAGTTCATGCCCCAAATGTCCTTAACAGCCAGGACAGGGCCATGCTGAAGCCAGGACCCAGGAAGTCCATAGTCTTCCACATATGCACCAGGGGCCCAAGCACTTGGGCCACCATTTGCTGCCTTCTCAGGTGCATTAGCGGGGAGTGGATTGGAAAAGAAGCAGCCAGGACTCAAAGCAGTCACCCCAATATGGGATATTGACAGCATAAGTGGCAGCTTGACCCACTGTGTCACAATGCCAGCCAAAGGTGCTCTTTGAACATATCAGAGTGAATGCATGGTATACTAAATGGCAATAGATGGCATGTAAGTGAATGTCTCATCCATGGAAGGTGTCAATCCAATTACTTCAGTCAACCCACTCATCAAATCAGATCCCTGTCTAATCAGTTACTAGATTATCAGTTGTAAAGAAAGCCTGGAATCCCAGATGGATAGTGCTTGTGACAATGTCTAAGGCACAATTGTAATTTTCATGAAATAGGCAACTGGGTTAGCTACAGAAATAAGTTGCTTAATTATATTCCATGTTTTAATTTGTTACATCAAATAAAATGCCTACATTAAAAGTAACTTTCTCTTCTTGTAGGTATTCATTTTTAAAATAAAAAAAATTCACCCATGTGTATACAGGGTTAAAAATGTTTCTTCCAGGACTGGCGTTGTGGCACAGTGGATTAAGCCACTGCCTGCCTTGCTAGCATCCCTTATGAGCACCAATTTGAGTCCCAGATGCTCCACTGCCAAGCCAGCTCACTGCTAATGCAACTGGGAAAGCAGTGGAAGATGGCAAAAGTGCTTGGGTCCCTGCACCAATATGGGAGACCCAGAAAAAGCTCCTGGCTTCTATTTTAAACCTGGCCCAGCCCTGGCCATTGCAGCCATTTGGGGAATGAACTAGTAGATGGAAAAATCTGTCTTTCTCTGTCACTTCCTCTCTCTGAAACTCTGCCTTTCAAACAAACAAAACAAATCTAAAAGCTTCTTCCAAAGCTGATAGGGACAAAGAAATTTATCTGCAATTATATATTTCTGCAATTATATATTTCTCAGACACCAATTTTCAATACATTTAAGGTGTTAGCTCTGGAGCGGCTGGCTTGGTCTGAGCTGTTAATGATGATTTCCACCGAGGAAAAGAGCTTTAGAGTAGCTGGCTGTAGGTGGGACCACCATGAAGGCAGGTCAGAAAGTATATGGAAAAGTGTAATTAAAAGATAACTTTATTTTGGTGCCAAAATTTTTTGAAATCCACACATAGTTTTTTCATAGCTTGAATTTTTTCCCAAGAACTTTTGAAGACCCCTCAAATAAATGGACTTCAATTTTTTTTGGCATCTAAATAAACATCTTTGATTTTAAAATATATTTGAGAAGCAGAGAAACAGAGAGCCAGTGAGCTTCCATCCATTGATTTACTTCCTAGATGCCTTCAACAGCTGGGGCTGAACTCAGTCCAGGTCTCCCACATGCATGGCAGGAACCCTGCTGCCTCCCAGGCTATGCATTAGCAGGAAGCTGGAGTTAGGAGTCGGTACTGGGAATAGAACCCAGGTACTCTGAAGTGGGACACAGGCATCTTAACTGCCAGGTGAAGTACTCGCTCCCTAAACTTATATTTTAATTCCATTTTCCAAGAACTATTTGAAGTATCCTCACACTACCTAGATTAAAGCTTGGTAGGAGGCTCATCGCAGCTCTTTCAAGCTCAAAGACAGTCTGGAATGAGGTGCCCAGAACCAGGTAACTTCTCCCTTTCACTCCAGTGTATGCCCCATGGTAGCAGGTCTCCCGTGTGGGCTGCATCATTCACTCAGTTCGAGCAAGCTAGCCCTGAGCCTCAAGGCTATGTCAGATGCACAGTATCTCATGTTAAAAGCAGAGATGTTGGGGCTGGCCCTGTGGAGCAGTAGGTTAATCCTCCGCCTGTGGCACTGGCATCCCATATGGGTGCCGGTTCTAGTTCCGGCTGCTCCTCTTTCAATCCAGCTCTCTGCTGTGGCTTGGGAAAGCAGTAGAAGATGGCCCAAGTCCTGGGGCCCCTGCACCCACATGGGAGACCAGGAAGAAGCACCTGGCTCCTGGCTTCGGCCATTGCGGCCATTTGGGGGGTGAACCAACGGAAGGAAGACCATTCTCTCTGTCTCTCCCTCTCACTGTCTGTAACTCTACCTCTCAAATAAATAAATAAAATCTTTTAAAAAAAAGCAGAGATGTTGATCTGGAAGGGCAGAGATTCTTTAGGTAGGGCCTTGACTGCTGTGACGATAAAGAAATCTACGTGTGATGCTCAGATGCGGGCTCACCCCGAGAGGCCCACCCGCTGTCGGCATGGGTGGGGCCATGGCGCTCTTCCGTAAGAAGCACCAGAAGTGGCTCACTAGGCTAATCCTCCGCCTTGCGGCGCCGGCACACCAGGTTCTACTCCCGGTTGGGGCGCCGGATTCTGTCCCGGTTGCCCCTCTTCCAGGCCAGCTCTCTGCTGTGGCCAGGGAGTGCAGTGGAGGATGGCCCAAGTGCTTGGGCCCTGCACCCCATGGGAGACCAGGATAAGTACCCGGCTCCTGCCATCGGATCACCGCGGCGGCCATTGGAGGGTGAACCAACGGCAAAGGAAGACCTTTCTGTCTGTCTCTCTCTCTCACTGTCCACTCTGCCTATCAAAAAAAAAAAAAAAAAAAAAAAAAAAAAAAAAAAAAAGAGAGGGAGAGCTTAATTCCTTACCACAACCTGGACATGCACTTTCAAAACTGTCCCCTACTGTTCCCTCGTCGCCCAGACAGGGAATCCTGGCTTCCGCAGTGTTCCAGGTGCTTCTTCACATAGGGGCAGGTCCTGGGGGCAGGTCCTGGGTGTCAGGTGAGCTAAAAATCAAACTTTCCATCACCAGAAGTGTGTCATTAAGCTTCTGTGAGAATTGGACAGCCCAGAGAAATGATGCAGCTTGCTTCCCCACACCATGTTGCGTTTCAACTTAAAGTGACACATAGGCAGTCTGTGGGTGAGAAATAGAGCAAGGTGACAAGTGATAAGACAATTCAGGTGACAGAGCTTAAGACAGAACCGCTACTTCCCTCCACCTTCCCTGTATAGGGAGGAGACTGGGTGGGTTGGCAGCTGGCCTAGGATGTCGGTTGTCACATGGGACTGGAAATCAACGATGCACATTTAAAATGCCAGTCTTGTTTCCAGTCTGTGTGTCTAATATTGTAGCAAGTGGAACTGCCAGAGCTTAGGGCATGAGACATTTGCTGTTGAATTTACTACTGTTAAGGTGGTTTTCATTGAGAGCATTTGGCAGTGAGACCCCACTTGCTTCCTTTTCTCTACTCTTCACACCCCTTTCCCTTGTAAAAAAGCAAGCAACATTTTCCTTTATTTTATTTATTTTTTTCTCTCCCTGGATCAAGTATGCAGCCTGTTGTGAATGAAAGGGAGCGCCTCTAGAGGTCAGTGCAGCATAAAAAATGGCGCGTGCTTGGCCCCGGAGCTGGATCCTGAGGGTTTCAATCATCCTTGCATCCCTGCCTCCTTCTAATGAGGAACAGTGCCTTTACTTCACGCTGAGCCTCCTCCTGCAGCAATCCCCTTGATGGCCATTTTCCATTCATGTAAGTTTAAACACGTGCAGTCAAAGGCAGCTCTCATCTGAAGCTGAGACCTGGTAGTGCTGTTCTCAGCCATCGGGTTGCTCACCTTTTCTATTTGATCCTAGCAAGTAACCCCTTCAACCCCCCATGTCCTTTCAAAGCTTTATCCCAGGGCAGGCAGAGGCCTGACTGTCTTTCAATTCCCTTGGGCTGCCGCCCGCACCCCCCACATTTCCTTGTAGTGAAAGAGCCCTTGGTGTGTGTGTGTGTGTGTGTGTGTGTTGTGTGCTCATATGCCCTTTTGGTCTTGTCTTTCAAATTTGAAAATTCCTACATCTTCCATTATGTTCTCAAAGGATAGGTGTATGTAAGGGAGAACAGTAACAAAGCTCCCTGGCAATGCAGGGCTGGGAAGAGAATTCTGCTGAGGTCCCTGGGCAGGCACTGCAGAGCGTGGGGAAGCACCCTGCGAATTTCTGGAGGCATAGTTTCCCTCACTGAGGTCAGTTCCACTTCTCCCCTTTACTCCTCGGCAATCCTCAGTGCCACCCCTCCATCACTGGGACGGCGCGCAACTAAATCACAGGTGTTCCAATTTCCACATTCCTTTTGCAGCCCTTGAATATTTTATTAAAAAAGTTCAGTTAAAAGGCAGAAAAGGAGGGAGGGAAAGAGTGAGCCAGCAAGCAGGAGAGTTATTCCATTCACTAGTTCACTCCCCAAACAATGGCTGGGGTTGGGCTACACTGAAGCCAGTTACCAGGAACTCAGTCTGGATCTTCTGCATGAGTGACAAAGATCTAATCACTTGAGCTAGCACCTGGTGCCTTACAGGGAGTGTATTAGCAGGAAATTGGAATCTGCAGAACTGCGACTTGAACCCAGGCATGATGACATGGGCTATCGGCGTCCCAAGTGGCAGCTTAACTCCTGAGCTAAATGCTCACCCCTAGCCCTTAATTTTTGTATGTTCTCTGCAAGGCATTTGGTCCTGTTGAAAGTTTATGATGTCTCTTCCTGCCATTCTTTTGCACTCTTGCCCTCCACTGTCTCATTTTTGTCTGGAAAGCCATCACTTCCAACCTTCTCCTCCTGCACTAATAGCCTTGCGAATCCATCCTGGCAGACTGAATATGAGCCTAGGATCTTCCTTGGGGGCTCCAGGCAGACCCACCCACTGACCAAAGTTGACGTGATGGATCCTCCTCACCAGCTGGCCTTAACAGCCTTGACCCCATTTCATTGGGTTTCATCTTTTCCCTGATGACATCATCCCTTTGCATAGTTCCAATTAGTATTCAGATGCTGTAAACATCCCGAACTTGAGCTCCAGAACAAATCTTTCCACTGCTCTTGAATTCTGAAAGTTCTATAACCAGTGGCATTTTTCCATTTGGAACTCCTACAAAAGCTTTGAATTTAGCAAGTCTAAAACCTAGCTCCTCATCATATGCCCCCAAATTCAGGTTTCCTACTGTCTCCCACTTTATTAATGGTTCCATTATCCATCTAGTAGCCCAAGCTAGAAACTTCTCTTCCTTTCTTTTTCTCTCTTGTCCCCTGTCTCATCACTGTGGGTTCTTTCCTTCCCCTCAAAACCCAACCAGTAGCAAAGTGCATGTATGATGGGTACCAAATGAGTAAAATGAGTAATTATTTGGTGGAGAGGGCTTTAGCATCTCTATAATCTCCATTAAGTCACCACGGCCATCCAGCCATCCCAGGTAAACGTCTCCTCTCAGTAGAATGTGCATCTTCTCTGCACACACAGCTTCCCTATCTGACCTCCGCTTATAGGGAAGCGACTCTTAACCATTTGTATATGAGTTTCGGAGCTCTCTGCAAGGGCAAGCTATCCAAAGTATGAAGCTGGTTGTATTATTCCCCTACTTAATAAAATCTACTCTTTTTTTAGCTTATAATATAAAAGCACAAACCTTTTAGCATGTTGTTTAGGGCTCTTGCTGGCTCCAATCTGCCTTCCTAGCTATGTTTACTGCTGCCTCCATCCCATTTCCAGTCTCCATCACTTACACAATAAATGATATTTCTTGAACATTTTCCTTGCCGCTCTCTTTGGTATACCTTTCCCCCTAATTCACTATTTGATTACTCAGATCAAACGTCACTTGTGTGAAATTTTCTGCATTGCAGCCAAGCAGATCATTCAGAATTAGGCACTCTCTGCTAGCTGGGTGCTCCATAGCTCGTGGCATTGACTCAGGAGCACAAATCCTGTCAAGTTCACTTGTTTACTTCTCTCTCTCTGCCACTGAAGTCTAAGTTCCTGTCTCAAAGGAGGACTGTCTGCTTAGGTCTCAAGGTTATGGCACCTCTCCTTGTGTCTAGTATGTGGCAGATGCTCCTTAACTGTTTTGTGAATCGAGGAGACAGTTAATGTATCAAAGGGGAGATGGATGTCACTGATTATAAACTGTTATGATTTTACTTCAACCCAATCCCTAGTAGGGACACTTGAGTTCTGGAAGCATGGCTCTGTGCTCTGCAAGGCACAAGGAACCCTGTACCATGCCCCTGCCCAGCTGGAATGAGGAGCAGAGTAAGAAGGTGTCTGGAGGAGTTTAGATTCTCTGTAGTGTGGTCGGAGTCTCTCTCTCTCTCACTGTGTGTGTGTTTATTCAAGAGTAGTGGGGAGTAGGGTGGATAATGTCCCATAGAATTTTCTGTTTATAAGAAAAATGAGCACTCCACATTATCAAGGATAACAAGACCGGTTGACTTTCAAGCTCTGTTTGAGCTGCCCCTATGGGTAGAA
Source organism: Oryctolagus cuniculus (assembly GCF_051225735.1). NCBI lineage: Eukaryota > Metazoa > Chordata > Mammalia > Lagomorpha > Leporidae > Oryctolagus > Oryctolagus cuniculus. Next base: position 24,362,003 of record NC_142876.1, read on the forward strand.
GGAACCCAAAAAGCACAATTCAGTCCCATCACAGATCTGCAAAGGTGCTTTGATAAGTAGGATAAGCACATGTTATCATCCACACTGGGACATTTTTGAATGTGGTAAAGTCAGGTACCATTAAATATTTCACCAGGATTGTCCATATAAACCTGGTATGTGATACTACCAATGGAGACCGCCAGACGTGTAACGTGGTCTGTAAGTGTTCCAGGTTCAGAGGAGAAAGAAATTACAAGGAGGCTGGGGGTTCACAGAGTCTCTGAAGAGAGGTATCTTGAGTCAGATCTGGAAGAAAGAGAGTGTAGAAGAGGAAGTGGGTCTGGAATATGATGGTGGAAGATCACACAGTTTGTACAGAGGATGGAGAGAAGACCCATTTGTCTGGTCATAGAGGGTGCTGATGGAGGGTCTGGAGTAGAGGGATGTAGAGGCTAGGAGAGTAAGTGAATGACAGGCTGGAGAGAATTTGGATGGTCAGTTGAACATTGAGATTTTTTACTCTAGGTAGTAGGGGGCTGTACTAGTCTATTTTTCATCACTATAACAAAATCACTGAGGCAGGCTACTTATGAAGAAAAAGAGATTTACTTAGAATGCAGTTTGGGAGGTTCACAGTCCAAGGTCAGGTGGAGGGGGGCCTTGGTCTTAGGTGGGGGCCAAATGGCAGCTGACATCACATCATGGTGGAGGCATGAGTGGGAGGAAGCATTACCTGTTGGGACAGGGAGTCTGACAACTACATGGGGCTTTTTTTCACAATCCTCTCACAAGAACTAATCAGGGTCCCATGAGAAATATCTAATTCTTTTTGAGGACACCCCCAAGTGACCTAAGGACAACCCACTAGTCCCCACTTGAAAATCTCACCTCCCAACATTGCCACATTGAAGACCAAGTGCCCAGTGCTTGGGCCTGAATCATAGCAGGAAGCAGTGACAGCTTTGGGTGGAATGACTTACATTAAGGTCAACTTCAATTATATCTCCCTGGTATAACCAGAAGAAGCCAGAGGTGCAGTAGGAATTTGCAGGTACCTAGACATAGGTCACAAGCATCATAAATGGGGTGGTGGTACAGAGAATGGAAACAGAGATGTTTGCAAGAGACTTATGAAAGGGAAGAAACAATACATAACCTAGAGACTGTTTGCCCACAGGAGGGGAGCAGTAGATGGAGGAAGGATCCAGGAAACATGAGTTTTCACAGTGGGAAGGTGTGACCCCCCCTCCCTGTTAATGGGAGGTGTGGGCTTCTCATTCCTGTTACCTGAAAATGCAAGTGGAAAGGGGGTACATAAAGGTAAGTTTGGAGGTCTTAAAATATTTTTGTTTCTGCTGTTAAAAGTAGCATGTTTCTTTTAAAAGAACTTGAATAAAGTAGGAATTATGCATGAAAAATTTAGCATCTGATGATCTTGATATACTTCATTACTGGAATATTCCTGATGTTCTGTTAATTCCAAAGGATTTGATACAAAAAGCAGAGGTGAAGAAGAATCTGGTTTCTATGTGATTTTTTTAAAATAATTTACTGTTTGTCTTTAGGAAAATATTCTATTCATAAAAATATGTTCATTTAAAATCTGTTGGTGCCTTCCTCTGTACCAGACATTATGGAAGAAATATTTAAAAAGTGGAGTAGGAGGGCAGGCATTTTGCACTATGGTTATGCTGCTACTTGGGATGCCAGCATCCCATAACAGAGCGCCTGGGTTCGAGTCCTGGCTTTGTATCTGATTCCAGTTTCCTGCTAATGCATACTGTGGGAGGCAGCAGATAATGGGTCAAGTAGTTGAGTCCCTGTCACCTGCATGGGAGACTGGATTGAGTTTGGCACTCCTCGCTTTGGACTGGCCCAGCCCCATATCTTGTTAGCATTTGGGGAGTGAACCAGTAGATGGGGGATCTCTGTCTCTGCCTTTCAAATAAAACTAACTAAATAAATAAATAATTAAAAAACTGAAAATGGCTAGGAAAAATTCACAGAGGAAACTGGTGGGACAAGTTTCATATGAATGGAGTTTAGAGAAGGAATTACTAAATGAAAAGCCCTATAGAAATACACTCACAGACCCAGATTTCCCATGTTGGAAGTAATTAAGTACAATGAAGATTCTCACAGGTTCCTTGTGTGTTTGAGGTTTAAAAAAATTTAACATCCTCCAGGGTTTATTGTTTATGGAGCTGGATTGTTCTAGTCTTAAGCAAACTTCTCTCAGCCTTCTTCCGCTTCCTTTATCCTTTTCCACGTGCATTCATCAGAACTATTGCTGTTTTGGAATGAGTGTTGTGGTACAGCTGCTCATCTTGGAATGCCTGCATTCAAATTAGGCTCCCGGTGCAAGTCCTGGCTACTCTGCTTCTGATCCAGCTTCTTGTTAATGCATTTGGGAAGCAATGAATGATGTCACACGTGCTTGGGTTCCTGCCACCCACGTGGGAGATCCAGGTGGAGCTCTGGGCTCCTGGCTTTGGCCTGACCCACTGTTGGCTGTTATGGGCATTTGGAGAGTGCACCAGTGGCTGGACTATCCCTCTGTCTATCTCTCATTTTCTCTGTCAGTCTGCCCTTTATATGCATGTGTACCTACCTACATACATAAATACTTTTAAAGGATCTGTTGCTGTTTTATCAGCAAGAATGTTTATGTTGAATATTGGTGGGTTTGGCAAGGTTCCGGACTGTGCATAATACTGTGCTCACTTTATTTTTCAGCCACTTCAGCTGAATTACACTGGTAGTGTGAATACTCAGACTGCTTTCCTGGTCATTTCCTATCCTGCAATTTCAGGATCTGCAGGAGGCAGTTGTTTGTAGGATCTTGGGATGAAGATACTCCAGTCCTTCCCTGTCATCTGTTCTCATTTTCCTTCTCTTGGACAGCATTTCTGGACATTTTCTGCCAAGGTTGTTGGCAATGTGGGGACCTGTGATGGAGCTTTGCTCTTGTTGGTTCTGGTGATGCTGCTGGCCCAGCTGTTCTTGTTACCAATATTTCCTCTTGACCTCCAAAGTTTTCTGTGCCGACCCCAAAGGGCCCTGCAGCTATGTTGCTGTGCTGGGAAACTGTGATGCTGAAGCCATTGCCTGCCAGCCCCTTGCTGTGGCCGTGCCATGCTGTGTTGACAGGTGAGGTTACTCACAGGATAAGCGTTTACCCAAGGGTGCTCCATTTCTGTCTTTCTATCTTGTGTCTGCCAGGCCCATCCAACAAACCAGAGACACGTCCAGCTGTGTCTTTTCATCAGCATGAATGTAACATCAAGTCAGGATGGAGCTATACCCTTCTCCTAGTGGAAAAAAAGATGTCTCTTTGGTTGCAGGCAAATTTCTGATGCAGAAATGAGAATAAAAATCCTGAAATGCCAATCCCGTGCCTCCACCAGGGGGCAGATATGTCACGGCCATTGAAACTCACCCAGGTGTGTTTTACAATAAACATCACGTTAGTGAAAATGTACCCTAAAATTATGTTCTTATATCTTTCTCTGCATATCTTTAATACTTATAAGCATAGAGAGTATATTAGTATATGTAACACTGGTATGTATTTTAACTGAATGTATAGTCTTCAAGTGATTTTATACTTTCCATTGTAATGGTTTTATGAACAAAGAAAGGGTATTTAGCAATACAAATTGCTTTGTAGTCCCTAGTTTTCCTTTGAAGAACAAAACATACATCACACAAAAGGAGGTTTTGAAGGAGAAACATTTAGAGTTAATGGGCACGGTCTGTCATTTTGCAAGGATTTTTGCTCTCTTATCATACTTTTGAAACAACAATTCTGATGTATTTTTTTTTCCACTGAAGACTTTTTCTTTTTTCAGGTTGGAAGAGAGCTACCTACAATTTCTAAGTGCAGTATTTTGATACTGATTATGTTGTTTATCAATATACTTTTCTTGATCAGAAGTTCAATCCTGGTGAATGTTACAGCTGATTTGTGGTTTGAAAGAGTTTTCCTCACAGTGTGGAAGTGGAAGCCATGTCTTGGCAGTGTGGGCACCTTATTATGGATTGTGCTCTGACTATTGAGAGGACCAAGACAGATATTATCCCGAGGCCCAGATATAGTAAAGATCTTTTTGTGCCTATATTTGGGCCATGGCTTTATGAAAAGTGGTGCAACGGCATATCTACAAATTTTCCATCAACATATTCCTTCAAATGTAAGACTGTAAGGCTCTCAGTTAGTTTCAAGGTTGATTCAGTGCTCAGAGCCCAGAGGTATTCTGGGCCTTGTGTACTTCGTTGCCTTAGTTCAAAAGAAAAACTACACATCCAGCTCCTGACTATTGTTCCAGAGGTATCTCAGGAGAGAGAGCGAGCCAGAGTAAAAGGCATTGCATTAATTTTGTTGAAAGAGTGAGTACAGTGTGGCTCAGTGGAATGATACTGCGCGAGATCAAAGCTAAGACCTTTGGCCATTCCCCATATGCCCTGCCTTTCACGGGTGTTATGAAATGTGAAGACTATGCAGGAAATGTTTTGGTAGCTGATTCACAGCTCCATATGGAGCTCCCACATGCTGCAAAAGTGAGGGTGGGGATGGGAGTGCAATAGGGGAAAACATGAGGAACAGAAAATATTGTCTGGCTAATCCCCTCCCTACCTTGTTTTTTGGTCTTTTTCCTTTACCACAGGGTTTGGAGACTTCAAAGATACTTTGCCTGGAAGTTTCGGTTACTGGTAAACCACACAGTACAACACATGTTCTAACCATCTATTTCAACAACTGTATTTTTTTTTTTTTATTTAAAACATTTATTCTAAAGGCAGAGTGAGAAAGAGGGAGAAACACACACACACACACACACACACACACACATTTACAGATCCTTCATTAACTGGTTCAGTTCCCAAAAGGCCACAACAGCCAGGGCTGGGCTAGCCAAAGCCAGGAACCAGGAATTCCATCTGAGTCTCCCACATGGGTGTTAGGGACCCAAGTATGGGAGCCTTCTCCTACTGCTTCCTAGGCACCTTAGCAAGAAGTTGCATTGGAAGCAGAGTAGCTAGTTCTCAAAGCAGCACTCTGTCTGATATGGAATGCAAGCATTCTAAATGGCAGCTTAACCCCCTATACCCCAATTCCCTCCCCTCAGCAACTTAGCTTAAATTCTTGCTGTTTTAATTGTGATCTGGGGACTAGCAGTGTTGGTATCATTATGGGGGAACTTGCTAGAAATGCAGAACCTGTGCCTCACCCCAGACCTCCTGGACCGGAGTCTCCATCTTAGCAAAGTTCAGGTGATTCACATGTGCATTAAAGGTAGACTCACTGCCTCGATGACATTCTTCTTGGAGCAGAGTTTGCCCCCTCCCCTTCACTGGCTATTTTCTGGGGTACTGGTCTACCTGGTACAAGTTCTCCGAAACTAGAATAATTTGTCTCACAAGCCTGTGATCAGGCTGCCTATAAAGATAACACCTGCTAGTGCACTGCTGTTTCCTCAATAGTACTTATTTTTATTTATTTATTTATTTATTTTTTTGACAGGCAGAGTGGACAGTGAGAGACAGAGACAGAGAGAAAGGTCTTCCTTTTGCCGTTGGTTCACCCTCCAATGGCCGCCACGGCCGGTGCACCGCGCTGATCCGATGGCAGGAGCCAGATACTTATCCTGGTCTCCCATGGGGTGCAGGGCCCAAGCACTTGGGCCATCCTCCACTGCACTCCCTGGCCACAGCAGAGAGCTGGCCTGGAAGAGGGGCAACCGGGATGGAATCCGGCGCCCTGACTGGGACTAGAACCCAAGGTGCCGGCGCCGCAAGGTGGAGGATTAGCCTAGTGAGCCGTGGCGCCGGCTTATTTATTTATTTTTAAAGACTTTTATTTAGTAAATATAAATTTCCAAAGTACAGTTTATGGATTACAATGGCTCCCCCCCGCCATAACTTCCCTCCCACCCACAACCCTCTCATCTCCCGCTCCCTCTCCCATTCCATTCACATCAAGATTCATTTTCAATTCTCTTTATATACAGAAGATCAATTTAGTATATTAAGTAAAGATTTCATCAGTTTGCACCCACACAGAAACATAAAGTGTAAAATACTGTTTCAGTCCTAGTTATAGCATTAATTCACATTGGACAACACATTAAGGACAGAGATCCTACATGAGGAGTAAGTGCACAGTGACTCCTGTAGTTGACTTAACAATTTGACACTCTTGTTTATGGCCTCAGTAATCACCCTAGGCTCTAGTCATGAGTTGCCAAGGCTATCAAAGCCTCTTGAGTTCACAAACTCTGACCTTATTTAGACAAGGTCATAGTCAAAGTGGAAGTTCCCTCCTCCCTTCAGAGAAAGGTACCTCCTTCTTTGATGGCCCGTTCTTTCTACTGGGATCTCACTCACAGAGATCTTTCATTTAGGTGTGTGGTTTTTTTTTTTTTTTTTCCCCAGAGTGTCTTGGCTTTCCATGCCTAAAATACTCTCATGGGCTCTTCAGCCAGATCCAAATGCCTTAAGGGCTGATTCTGAGGCCAGAGTACTGTTTAGGACATCTGCCATTCTATGAGTCTGCTGTGTATCCGCTTCCCATATTGGATCATTCTCTCCCTTTTTAATTCTATCAGTTAGTATTAGCAGAGACTAGTCTTGTTTATGTGATCCCTTTGACTCTTAGACCAATCAGTGTGATCAATTATGAACTGAAATTGATCACTTGGACTAGTGAGATGGCATTGGTACATGCCACCTTTATGGGATTGTATTGGAATCCTCTGGCGCATTTCTAACTCCACCAGTTGGGGCAAGTCAGCTTGAGCATGTCCCAAATTGAATAGTACTTATTTTTTAACATAAAGTAATAAAGTGAAGTTTGCTTTTTATTAAGCAAACTTGACAGAACTCCAATTTACAAGATATAAAATGAGGAAATGATTATTCATGTTATGAAGAATCTCTGTTTTACAGAGAAATTTTCTGAAGTATTCCCTTAAATTGCCTTGGGGTACATTTGAATTGAAATTTGACTCAAATGTTGATTCACAGTCCAATTTTTAAGATGGCATGTAATGAATAAACGGAGACATGATTGCACAGATGGTGATTTTGGGCACTGTATTAATCCAGTTCTGTAAGAGCTCTTGACCAGGTTCCTCGTCTCTTTTTCCCATTTCGTCCTGATTTCTCTGAGTCCACAATCTGGAATCACTTCTTCTCATTCATCCACTAAACTATGTAACTCTATCGCTTCAGATCTCTGTGGAGCCAAAGACTTCACGGAGACTGAATTATCTGAGAAGACGTCTAAAGATGAATTTGCGAAAAATGGCTCTTCGTCCTGATGATTAGTAATAGTGGTATTATGCTTGACGTGAGCCTGTAAAATCCTCTCTGGTAGTAAAACTCTGCCAAGAGAAAGTGGATACGTTCCTACAGAACACTGAGCAACAGTGCAGAAATATTTCTTGGGCCCTGAAATATTATCTGTAACTGGTCAACCACACAGGAACAGCTTCTGTGCTCACCACCTCCTTTGTATTCTCATGGCCTTTGTTCACATCTCTATTATGGTGCTTAGATTTCTGCAGTGCTAGCTGTGTGTTGGGCTGCTTCCTTTAGGACTTTTTTCATAGGGTTTCACAGGAGCCTGTTGAATGAAAGACTGAGGCTTCTACTGCACAATATCACTCCCTTTAGAAAGAAGCAAGGGTCTGACACGGGAACAAAGCAACTACAAAAAGCTGGTCAAAGACTGATCCGTTATCTCTTCGCACAGAAGCAGCTGTAATGTGGTGTGTCTGAACTATCAGATAATAAAAATCAGTATTTGGCTTAGAGATCGTGACTATATTTTCATATTAATATCTGTGAGGCACTGCAATGGCAGAGGAGGGAGGAGAGGAAGAACAAGAACATGAAGAAGAGAGAGAACAGGAAAGGGCAGGTGGTGGTGGGAAACTGTGTCTGTGTCGTTGAAAAAAACCTGCCTGTCCATTTATGTCTCAAACTGTTGTTTCTTCCCTCAGAGACTGGCTCTGCTTGTGCACCGTGTGACTTCTTAGGTCAGGACTAAGAACTCAGCTCTACTGGGAATCTTGCTTGTTCACATGGAAACATAAGGTTTTAGAAACAGCAGTTCTTTTCTAGGCCTTGCTTAGCAAGAAGAATCAGGGGGGATGGGCATTTGTCACAGAGGTTAAGCAAACCATTTGCAGGGCCTGGGTTCGAATCCTGGCTATGTCACTGATCCTAGCTTCCTGCTAATGTGCATCCTGGGAAGCTGCAAGTGATGGAGCAAGTAGCTGGGTCCCGGCTACCACATGAGAAACCTGGGGAGAATTCCCGGCTCCTGACTTCAGCCCAGCCCCAGCCATTGTGGTATTTGGGTAGTGGACCAAAGGATGAGATGCTGTCTCTGCCTCTCTCTTTGACCTTCAAATAAATTAAATAAGATTTTTAAAAAAGCAAAAAAGAACCAAATCACCTCTTTGTTGTCTAATTATTCAACTAAATGTGAAGAATCCTCCCAGAACCTGCCACATTAATATTTGGAAGGGGTGATATTCTTGAGTAATCCGCTTAATGTACCTGGTGCCACCTCCTCTAGGTGTGGGAATCCTGAAGCCATTTGGTCTACCAAATGCAAGTATCTGCCTCCCATGCTATTGGGAGGCAGCCTTTAATCAGAAATTTGTGAGGATATATTGGATTATTAATTACTATGCTCATACTTTGCAATGTAAGCCATACAAGTTTTTTGTATGTTTAAAATAATTATGTACATCAAATAAAAAATGACAAAGTAGGGTTCTGGTAGAAACTTCTAATTCTTCCTCACTAAAAAAAATGATGAATGAAACTAAAGACCCTGTTCTTATCTAGTCTTGTCATCATTTTTTATGACATAAAATGTGGCTATCTTCTAAATAATTTCTTATAATTGTTGTCTTTGTCTTTCCCCTCTCCTCCCCTCCCCTCCTTTTCTCTCCTCTTCACTCCTCTCTTCTCCTCTCCTCTCCATTAGTGTAACCAGATATCCACAAGTTTCTATCATGGCCCCAGTTGGCAGAAAAATTAAACTTTTAAGAGAAAGCAAAACATTCTTTTACTTGCACTACTTATCCCCTGTATTCCTGATGGAGCTTACTGCTTGTGTTGTGAAACTATGCATTGATTATCATTACACTTAAATTGGGATACCTGGTATGTATTCCTGCAGCTTTTTCTTCCTCTACTCCAATTGTTTGCAAGGCTTTAACCATCTGCCCCTGTATTTTCTGTGATCTATACTGTATGTTCACTGCTGTTGACAGTAAAAGCAACTTTCTGACCAGAGTCACAGGTAAAAATGGATCCCTGTTAGATAGAAATATGGGCATCTGGGTGTTTCCTATACAATGCTGATGCCTCACTCCCCATTTGCAGCAGCAAAGCAGTGCTTATCTTTAAAATCTCTGTGCTCTGTATCCCATAGGTTTTCAACAAGATGTGGAGAACTTCAAAAAATTCATATAAAATGTGGACCTTGAAAAAACTGTGCATAGACATCAAAATTTTTTTTGCCCCAAATAAATTCATCTTTCAATTTCATTGTCCACAAACTTTTTAAAGTATCCTTGTAGAGTTAGTGGGAAGAAAAATTTGAAAGGGCAGAAAATAGAACAGCATAGAACATCATCGAGGTAAATCTTGCAAGATAACTGAGCTGGCATAAACAATGGTCCAGGAGCACCAGATTTCTCGAGAATGGGACAAAATACAAAGCTAAGGCTTCCTCATTAGTGTTATTGGAATTGTATGACAAGCAACCTTTCACATTAGAAAATAGCTGACACTTGTGATGTCAAACCTGCCAGAAATATTCATTTTTTAATTTTTTTTTTTTTTTTTTTTTTTTTTTTTTTGAGAGGCAGAGTGGACAGTGAGAGAGAGAGACAGAGAGAAAGGTCTTCCTTTTGCCGTTGGTTCACCCTCCAATGGCCGCCGCTGCAGCCGGCGCACCGCGCTGATCCTGGCAGGAGCCAGGAGCCAGGTGCTTTTTCCTGGTCTCCCATGGGGTGCAGGGCCCAAGCACCTGGGCCATCCTCCACTGCACTCCCTGGCCATAGCAGAGAGCTGGCCTGGAAGAGGGGCGACCGGGACAGAATCCGGCGCCCCAACCGGGACTAGAACCCGGTGTGCCGGCGCCGCAAGGTGGAGGATTAGCCTATTGAGCCACGGCGCCGGCCCCATTTTTTAATTTTAAGAATTTACAACTATATTTAATTGAGCATTTATTTCAGAAGTGATACTACACACTTGACAGATTCCTTGGAATGCCAGTTCCTTTTGTGTTTGGGTGATGATGTGTGGATGTTCATTGTGTGTTTGTGCTTTTGCCTAAGACCTGGAGGGAAGGGAGCTGTTGACATAGGTGGCCCAGACCTTGGCATTTTCTCATTCCGAGGCCTTTCAAGCTGCCTGTATGGTGCGGTACATCTAGGGATCTTTCCTGTAGTTGTTGGAATTGGGACCAAAATTACTATGAAATGTAGCTCAAACAGCTGACAAGTAATAAAACAGTTGATCTTTCCTCTTTTATGGGCTGTTTTAATGCTCTCAGCTCTCTTGAAGGAGGTAGGAAGCAAAGCTATTGATTTTTTGCTCCATTTGGGGTAGGTTAGGCTTTAGTTGTATTGACAGATGCTTGTCCCCAGGGAACTTGTTGGGAGGAATAAATACATCTCTTCTCTAGGTTAGACAGCCCCTTTCTCCAGAGAGTTTTAACTAAGAGTGAACATGGTAGGATTTCTCAGGTTCATGTTTTATGCTCCAAAAGGATTACTACCAGTTAGCTGAGAGTGTTGGCTGTTATTATTTCTCTTGCATTTGCATTAAAGGATTTAGAGCCTTTGGGATTATCCAATAACTCAGGGCTATCAATCTCAATTATCCAAAGAGTAGAGCCTCTTGCCATAGGCAAACGTAACAGGAATAAACTGTCTCATGATACATTCAGGTTCAACATCTACCAGCCAATCTAAAATTATTGTATCAGCCAATAATTGGTGAGCTCAATGTTTAGATTGTTTCCAGCCAAGAAGCTGTGTTGGGCATATGATGCAATTTTTGGAAATATTTGTAAGAGAAACATCAAAGTTTGGCATACTGGAGGAAGTATGCATCCAGGGTTGGCCCATGAGAAAGCAGAGAGTGAGCAAAAGTCCAGAGTTAGCATTTGGGTGTTCCCATTGAATGCAGTTTCCTTTTTCTGCACAACTTATGTGGGGTGGGGGATATCTAGCTTTTTTGTTTTGTTTTTAATGTTAATACTAAGTTGTGGCTATTTTTCTCATGTGAATATGACCTACATATTATACATATACATCTTTCATATACTTATTACTAATGATTTTGATGACTGCTGATCATTCTATGTATATCTCTTTTTCCTTATATTAGGTATTAGTGTCCCTGTGCTCTTTCCAAATATTTCTACTAAAACCAGATTTTAGAAGTTGTCTGATAATAGATATTAGATTGAGTTTTTTGCTCATTCAAGAGACACAGAAAAAAGTATACTGTTGGTGGGGTAGGTACGGATGCATGAAGCAAAGATGTTAAAAGAGTTGAGTGGGGGGCCGGCGCCGCGGCTCACTAGGCTAATCCTCCGCCTAGCGGCGCCGGCACACCGGGTTCTAGTCCCGGTCGGGGCACCGGATTCTGTCCCGGTTGCCCCTCTTCCAGGCCAGCCCTCTGCTGTGGCCAGGGAGTGCAGTGGAGGATGGCCCAGGTGCTCGGGCCCTGCACCCGCATGGGAGACCAGGAAAAGCACCTGGCTCCTGGCTCCTGCCATCGGATCAGCGCGGTGCGCCGGCCGCAGCGCGCCGGCCGTGGCGGCCATTGGAAGGTGAACCAACGGCAAAGGAAGACCTTTCTCTCTGTCTCTCTCTCTCACTGTCCACTCTGCCTGTCAAAATAAAAAAAAAAAAAGAGTTGAGTGGGAATAGAAAGATGCTCAATGTTTTAATTATGTGTTACTTCTCCTAGGAAAATGTAATTTTATTTTCACATCTAGCTCTATAGTCTTGTTTCCTCTTAAAGAAAATTTGATCTCAGTGTTAGGGAGGGGTAGAATCATGAGAAAAAGGAGAGGTTGACTACATGAGAATTAGTAGTACAAATATACAGTTGTTTACCTGTTTCTTAAGGAAAGGGCCTCTTTTTCTTCATGCAATAATTAAAAAAAATACACTTATTGCACAAAACTTTAAGATGTCAGATGTGGGGCCAGTGTTGTGGCATAGTGCGTAAAGTCACTGGCTTGATGCTGACATGCCACATGTGCACCAGTTCAAGACCTGGCTGCTTCACTTATGATCCAGCTCCCTGCTAATGTGCCTGAGAAAGCAGTGGAAGATGTCCCAACTACTTGGGCCCGTGCACTCATGTGGGAGACCAGGAAGAAGTTCCTACCTCCTGGATTCAGGCTGGCCCAGCCCCAGCCATTGTAGCCATTTGGGGAGTGAACCAGTGGATAGAAGGTGGAACTCTCTCTCTTTCTCTCTCTCTCTCTACCACACACACACACACACTCTGTGTATCTCTGACTTTCAAATAAATGAATTTAAAAAAATCAGATGTGTAAAAGAAGAGGACAAAGATTACCTCTAATTCTAACAGCCAGAGGTGCCTTTTTAACATTTTAACATAAACCCTTCCTTTTTACAAAAATAGGACTATACTAAAAGTACTAATGATTAAGCATGAGGCTAATTGTTTTACCTTCAGAATTCTCAGCATTTTCCATGTCAATAAAATATACTTACTAACCAATAGTGGCTTCTTCTTATCCCATTATGTATCTGTTTTTGACCAAATATAACCAATGGGCATTTATTTTATTTCTAGTATTCTTAAAAATACTTAGATTGGTATCTTTAAATGTGCAGCTTTCTATTTTTATCTGATATTTATTTTATATACTTTAAAACAAGATTTGTTTTATTTATTTGAAAGGCAGATTTTAAGTGAAATTATTGAGTCAAATGTATATACATTACAAATCATGTTGGCAAACTGCTCTCCAGAAGTTGTCAGTTTTCATGGCCAACAAAAAAGTATTATGAGGCAGGTATTGGACCAGGCAGTTAAGATGCTCATGTTCTACACTGTAGTGCCTGGTTGCAAACAACTTCTGGCTCCTGAGTACAACTTACTGTTAATGCAGACGCTGGGAGACTCAAGGGGTTGGATTTCACTCATATGTGAAACCTGAATTGAGTCTCTTATGGGCATTTGGGAAGTGAACCACAGATGGGAGTTTTATCTCTCCATCTCTCAGAAGGAAAAAGTGTATCAGAGTTTCTTTTTCTCCAAACTTTGCCTATATTAGTTGTTAGAATATTTTTCATTAATTGGAAAGATGAAAAATAGTTTCTCATTATATAAATTTAGATTTTTAATTAATGATTTTAATCATGGTTTTTAAGAGTTCTCTAGTTTTGGCTTGTATATTAAAATCCTTGATTCATTTTGAGTTAATTTTCATATGTGGTATAGGGAAAGGTTCACCTTTGTTCTTTGAGGTGTGTCTGGATGTCTAAGCATTAGTTGTTGTAAAGGTTGCTTTTTACCCATTGAATTGTTTTAGCACACTTGCTGAAGTTGGCTATAAGTATATCGGTTTGTTTCTGGACACTCAATGCTATTCCATTGATATATATATCTACTTTATGGCAATAATACACTGTTCCCATTAAGATTATTTGTTTATTTTATTGGCAGTTAGATAAAGAGAAAGACAGACAGAGACGGCTCTTATCCATTTCTCTACTTCCTAAACACCTGCAATGGATGAGGCCAAAGTCAGGAGCCAGGAACTCATTCCAGGTCTCCCACATGGGTGGCAGGGACCCCAATTACTTGAGTCATCCTCACTGCCTTCCAGGGTCTGCAATTTGTCCTTTTTCAGAATTCTTTGGCTGTTCTTTTTGCAATTTCTATTTCTCTTCTGAATTTCCTATTTATATCTGCAGTTACTTAATCACTTCATTTGTAAAAGGAGAAATTTCATAATTTCTCCTGGCTTTGCAGAATGACATGAAATGAGCTTGTGATGTGGGATCCTGCACAGAGTTTTGGGAATTACTTGTCTTTTATTGACTTTTATGTAAAAAAATAGTTTGGGCAGGAGAAAAACAATTAAATTTTAGTTAATACCAACAGCAATTCCATTTGCACAAAAATGGCCTGAATTAAAAAGAAGCAGGGACAATAGTTAAAAACACAAAATGCCTCAGTTAGCTTATCAGTGGTTTCCAAATAGGAGAGTAAATGTATTCCAGGATGCGCAATAATTCATTGGTGTGTGGAATAGAATATTAACACTTACTCTGAATGATAATTAAAAGTAAATTTATTAAACATTACACATAAAATACAGCTGATTATACTAGGAAAATAATGAGTTTATGATGAGTATTTCATCATTTGAATCTTAAAGTCATAATATACTGGTTGTATAACTGTCAGATTCCTCTTCTGTGAAAGGGTGGTGATTATAGAATTTGTAAGTAATATATAGGAAACATATACCAGATGTAATTTGAAAATTATTATGAGCCAAATGAACATGGTGCTTTCAAGTTAAGCATAGACCTTCGAAGTGGACCAAAAAGATCGTACCAAGTTGTGAGATCGGTTTGAGGCATTTGGCAATCTTGAAATTTCCATCCCTTGAGATTTGTCACCTTGGCCAACAAGAGGACATCATTCTCACTGTTTATTGCCTCCCCTCCTTGAACAGTTTTGTAGGGATTTGCAGCATCTTCCATTTTTATGTCACACTTTCATCCCTCATTTTCCTTCCACATTAAAATCTACTTCTGGGGAAAAATTATCTTTCAAAAGTAAAAACTCATTTTTAAATTAATTTCATGCCATTAAAACACCCATATTGTGTACATAGCTTATAATGTCTACAATATATTAATACATGGATATGTGCTAGAATAAAAATACCTCCATTAGAAGTGAATGCTGAAAAATAATTTCCTGATAGTGGTGAATAATAAAAGAAATCTGGAGACAAATTAGAGGCCTAATTCTATCTCAGGCTTTCTGCTCTGACCATCCTCATACGTTTGGAAAAGTTTTTGAGTATATCTTGATACTGACTTAATTTCTTTTTAAATTTTTTTATTTAATAAATGTGAATTTACAAAGTGCAACTTTTGTATTATTGTGGCTTCCCCCCCACAACCTCCCTCCCTCCTGCACCCCTCCCCTCTCCTACTCCCTCTCCCATCCCGCCCTTCATCGAGTTTCATTTTCAGTCACCTTCATATACAGAAGATCAACTTAGCATACACTAAGCAAGGACTTCAACAGGCTGCACTCACACAACTGCACAAGGTATAGGGTATTGTTCGACCAGCAGTATTATCTTTAACTCTCATAGTAAAACACATTAAGGACAGAGATCCTGCGTGGGGAGCATGTGCCCAGTGACTCCTGTTGTTGATTTAACAGTTGGCACTCTTATTTATGACGTCAGCAATCACCTGAGGCTCTTGCCATGAGCTGTCTAGGCTATAGAAGCCCCTTGAGTTCACCAACTCTGAACTTGTTTAGTCAAGGCCATATCACAGTGGAGGTTCCTTCCTCCCTTCAGAGAAAGGCGCCTCCCTCCTTGATGGCCTGTTCTTTCTGCTGGGTCTTGTTCACCAGGATCTTTCATTTAGGTTGTTTTTGCCACTGTGTTATGGCTTTTCATGCCTGTGAGACTCTTATGGGCCTTTTAGCCAGATCCAAATGCCCCAAGGGTTGACTCTGAGGCCAGAGTGCTGTCTGGGGCATTTGCCATTCTATGAGTCTGCTGTGTGTCCTGCTTCCCCCGCAGGATCATTCTCTCCCTTTTAATTCTATCCTTCATTATTTGCACACACTGGTCTTATTTGTGAAATCTCTTTGACACTTACCCTATCTTTTTGATTGGTTATGTACTTATACTTATCACTTTACCAAGTGCTTTGGCATTGGTACCTGCCTCCTTGATAAGATTGAGTTGAAATCCCCTGGCACATTTCTAGCTTTACCATTGGAGGTAAGTCCGAGTGAGCATGTGCCGACCTATATATCTCCTCCCTCTCTTATTCCCACTCCTATATTTAACAGAGATCACTTTTCTATTAATTTTAAATGTCTAAGAATAATTGTGTATTGATTACAACCAGTGGCATTAAGTAGAACAAACAGAGCAACAACAACAACAACAAAAATACTAAAAGGAATAAAATAGTAAGTTGTTCAACAGTCTAGACAAGGGCTGATCATGTCATTGTCTCTCATAGTGTCCATTTCACTTCAATGGGTTTCCTTTTAGATGCTCGTTTAGTTGCCATCGATCAGGGAGAACATATGATGTTTGTCCCTTTTAGACTGGCTTATTTCACTCAGCATGATATTTTCCAGATTCCTCCATTTTGTTGCAAATGACTGGATTTCATTGTTTTTTACTGCTGTATAGTGTTCCATAGAGTACATATCACATAATTTCTTTATCCAGTCATCTGTTGATGGACATTTAGGTTGATTGTGGGGAGCAACCCGGACTAGACTAAGTTACTGGAATTAAGACTTATTCTATGCATCTGCTCTCCCACAATATGGCGCTGGGAGAGGAGAAAACAGCTTCTACACAGCTGCCTCTTGCCAACTTGAGTGATGACCTCCAGGAGCTGATCCTGCTCCTGATTGGAGGAGAGCAGCGTACTCGGCGTGTGGGCAGCCGAGTTGGGATTGGCGGAAGAGGACTATAAGGGAGGAGAGAGACAGCATGCACCAGGAACATCTAAGGGGAACATCTATCTGAAGGAACACCTGTGCAGCCCCCGAGAGAGCCGGCCAGCGGTGTGCCGCTCCCCCGCGGAAGTGGGGAAAGTGGCCAGGGTGAACCGCCCTTCCATGGAGGTGTAAGGGACGGTAGCCAACCCGGGAAGAACCAGCAGCCAACCCGGGAAGAACCAGCAGCAAACCCGGGGAGGGCCGAGCAGACAAAAGAACAGCGCAGGGTCCTGTGTCGTTCCTCCACGAAGACGGGGAGCGACAGTTGATTCCATGTCTTAGTTATTGTGAATTGAGCTGCAACAAATATTGAGGTGCAAATGGCTCTTTTTTTCTCCCCTTTAATTCCATTTGGGAAAATTCCAAGGAGTGGGATGGCTGGGTCCTGTGGTAGGGCTATATTCAGGTTTCTGAGGACTCTACAAACTGTCTTCCATAGTGGCTTGACCAGTTTGCATTCCCACCAACAGTGGATTAGTGTCCCTTTTTCCCCACATCCTCGCCAGCATCTGTTGTTGGTAGATTTCTGTATGTAAGCCAATCTAACCGGAGTGAGGTGAAACCTCATTGTGGTTTTGATTTGCATTTCCCTGATGGCTAGGGATCCTGAGCATTTTTTCATGTGTCTGTTGGCCATTCGGATTTCCTCTTTTGAAAAATGTCTATTGAGGTCCTTGGCCCATCTTTTTATTGGGTTGTTTATCTTGTTTCTGTGGTGTTTTTTGATCATTTTATAGATTCTAGTTGTTAATCCTTTATCTGTTGTGTAGTTTGCGAATAACGTCTCTCATTCTGTTGGTTGCCTCTTCACTTTCCTGACTGTTTCCTTTGCTGTAAAGAAACTTTTCAGTTTGAGGTAATCCCATTTGTTTATTTTATCTTTGATTACCCATGCCTCTGGGGTCTTCTCCAGGAATTCTTCACCTGTTCCAATGTCTTGAAGGGTTTCCCCTTATGCTCTCAATTAGTTTCATGGTGTCGTGACGTATCTCTAGTTCTTTGATCCATGTTGAGTGGATTTTTGTATAAGGTGTAAGGTAGGGGTCTTGCTTCATACTTCGACATGTGGACATCCAGTTTTCCCAGCACAATTTGTTGAAGAAGCTGTCCTTGTTCAGGGGGTTGGTTTTAGGTCCTTTGTCGAATATGAGTTGGTTATAGATGTTTGGATTGATCTCCGGTGTTTCTATTCTTTTTTTTTTTTTAATTTTTTTGACAGGCAGAGTGGACAGTGAGAGAGAGAGAGACAGAGAGAAGGGTCTTCCTTTTGCAGTTGGTTCACCCTCCAATGGCCGTCGTGGCTGGCGCGCTGCGGCTGGCGCACCGCGCTGATCCGATGGCAGGAGCCAGGTACTTCTCCTGGTCTCCCATGGGGTGCAGGGCCCAAGCACTTGGGCCATCCTCCACTGCACTCCCGGGCCACAGCAGAGAGCTGACCTGGAAGAGGGGCAACCGGGACAGAATCCGGCGCCCCGACCGGGACTAGAACCCGGTGTGCCGGTGTCGCAAGGCAGAGGATTAGCCTTTTGAGCTGCGGCGCCGGCTCTATTCTGTTCCTTTGGTCTATCCATCTTTTTTTGTACCAGTACCAGGCTGTTTTGATTATAACTGCCCTGTAGTATGTCTTGAAGTCTGGAATTGTGATGCCTCTGGCTTTGTTTTTATTGTAAAGGAATGCTTTAGCTATTCTCCATGTCCTGTTTCTCCATATGAATTTCAGCATCGTTTTTTCTAGGTCTTTGAAGAATGACTTTGGTATTTTGATTGGTATTGCATTGAACTTGCATATTGCTTTTGGGAGAATGGACATTTTGATGATATTGATTCTTCCAGCCCATGAGCATAGCAGGTTTTTCCATTTTTTTTGTGTCGTCTTGTATTTCTTTCTTTAGTGTTTTGTAATTTTCATCATAGAGGTCTTTGACATCCTTGGTTAAATTTATTCCAGGGTACTTGATTGTTTTTGTGGCTATTGTGAATGGGATTGATCTTAGAAGTTCTTCCTCAGCCACAGCATTGTCTGTGTATAAAAAGGCTGTTGATTTCTGAGCGTTGACTTTGTATCCTGCTACTTTACCAAACTCTTCTATGAGTTCCAATGGTCTCTTATAGGAATTTATTGGGACCCCTATATATGGTATCATGTCATCTGCAAACAGGGATAGTTTAACTTCCTCCTTTTCCATTTGTATCCCTTTAATTTCTTTTTCTTGCCTGATGGCCCTGGCTAACACTTCTAGGACTATATTGAATAGCAATGGTGAGAGTGGGCATCCCTCTGACTTAATTTCTTGGCACTGTGAATCCAGTTATCTCACCATCCAATTTCAGTTTCTCTCAGGTAGGCAGGTTGGTGATTGTGGAACTTCTGGTCTTGGTATTAGTCTCTGTCTTTGAAATTGCTTTGGCTTCTTGCTTATCAGCCTTCAGCAACCAGCACTTAGAATCAGAGCTGCAAATTTCTCCTGTTCCTTCCTGCTCTCTTCTTTTAAAGGTTTATTCTGTTTATTTGATATCAGAGTTATAGAGAGAGGTAGAGACAGAGAGAGAGGTCTTCCATCCTCTGGTTCACTCCCCAATTGGACACAACAGCTGGCGCTGTGCCAATCCGAAGCCAGGAGCCAGGAGCTTCTTCCAAGTCTCCCACGCAGGTGCAGGACTTGGGCCATCTTCTACTGCTATCCCAGGCCATAGCAAAGAACTGGATCAGGAGAGGAGCAGCCAGGACTAGAACCAGCACCCAAATATGATGCCAGCACTTCAGGCCAGGGCATTAACCCGCTGTGCCAAACACCAGCCCCCCCTGCTCTCTTTAATCTTTCCTATCCCTCATCCATATTTCTGGCTACCCAGTGACCTCAAAGCTCTAGACCTTAGGTTTTTACTTCTTTGATGCTCATTAAAATGTACCCTAGGCACATGGTACATTCTGTGTTCTTACCTGTGTGCTGATGATCCTGTACTGATGTAAAACAACATGAGGAAGAATTGGATCTGGCGTCAGGATGGTGTATTCTGGTGTCAGCTGATACCTCAGGGCATCTTTCTATTATATCTGGTCTTCCCAGTCTTTCATTTATGCTTTAAAATCATTTCCAGATTATTTAGTTTGTTAATAAGCTAGTTTGTTAATAAGTTAGTTATAGATAATATTAAAAAATGGCTCCTATACACGAGTAGTTGTTGGGAGACTCTGAGTACTGATGATCGGAGAAAGGAAGCTTTGCTTATACAAATGTGTATTTGGTGTATTTACTTGCTGTGGTGTAGCAGGTAAAGCTGCCATCTGCAGTGCCGGCATCCCATCTGGGTGCTGGTCCGAGTCCCGGTTGCTCCACTTCCTATCCAGCTCTCTGCTATGGCCTGGGAAAGCAGTGGAAGATGTGGAAGATGGTCCAAGTCCTTGGGCCCCTACACCCACGTGGGAGACCCGGAAGAAACTCCTGGTTCCTGGCTTCGGACTGCGGCCACCTGGGGAGTGAACCAGCAGATGGAAGATCTCTCTCTCTCTCTCTCTCTCTGCCTCTCCTTCTCTCTCTATGTAACTCTGATTCTCAAATAAGTAAATAAATCTTTAAAAAACACACAAATGTGTATTTGGCAAAGTTATGGCGACTGCACGCCTTCTCTACCATCACTGGGCAGGCCTATCTGCTTTGGCACGTGCACAGAATGCTCTGTCATGTCAATTCCGAAGTCAGAATGCATATTTTTCAGAAGATATTCTTTTTTTTAAAAAAAGATTTATTTATTTATTTGAAAAGCAGAGTTATAGGCAGAGAGAGGGAGAGACAGAGAGAGCAAAGTTCCATCTGCTGATTCACTCCCCTCATGGCTGCAACAGCCGGAGCTGGGCTGATCCAAAGCCAGGATCCAGGAGCTTCCCATGGGTCTCCCACGTGGGTGTAGGGGCCCAAGCATTTGGGGCCATCTTCCACTGCTTTCCCAGGTGCATTAGCAGAGAAGCTAGATAGGAAGTGGTTCAGCCAGGACTTGAACAGGCGCCCATATGGGATGCTGGTGCAGCTATGGCGGCCCCCAGATCATATTTTCTAGTCCAATAATTGCACTGAGAAATTTATCACAGATGTAAAATACTCTTCCAATAAAGGGAAGAGGAGAAATTTTTTTATTTTCTGTCTTCTGTCCTCAGAATTTCCTAAATTCTCTATGATAGGCGCTTTTAAACTGGAACCCCCAATCATCATTAAAAACAATTGTTCTGCATAACCAGTGGTGGAAATAACTGTTAGTAAGTCACTGTTGAATTATACTATGAAGACTCAGACGCATGGTGGAGACTTATTAGCATCTAGGTGTTGCTTCCTCCTATCTCTTTGACGTTAGACAAGAAACCGCTTTTCGCCCCAGTTTTCTCCTCTGTGTAAGGGGGATTTTCACCAGCATGTGCTCACTGAGCTTCTGCTGTGTGTCAGACAGGATTTTAAATGGTGGAGATGAAGGAGTAAGGAAAACGGACAAAAATCTTTGAACTCTTGGAACTTGGTTTCACTTTCTATCAACTTGTGAAAATTAAACGGGAGAGCGAGAATTTGGTGCAGCAGTTACGTTGCTGCTTGAGATGTCCGCATTCCATAGCAGAGTGCCTGGTGGAGTCCACCTTCCGGCTATTGGGAAGATGATGGCTCAAGTGCCTTGGTCCCTGCAACCCAGATGGGAGACAGGATGGAGTTCTGAGCCCCAGCTGTTGAGGGCATCTGGAGAATAAACCAGGGGATGAAAGATCTCTCTTCATCTGTCTCTCTGCCTTTCAAATGAAGTGAAAATAAATAAATAAAAATTTAAGAAAAAGAAAATGAAATGAGTTAAAACATGTCAAGCAATTAGAATAATGATTGGCACCAGGAAAGTGCTTCTTAACTATTAACTATTACTGTTATTATTATGAACATTGCACTGATTTTCTTTGGAAAATGAAAGTCTAGCAGCAAATAACCAAATTAAAAGCAAATATTAGAAAGACAAATGTTGTAAGCTGGGACTAGCTTTTATTATTGGAGCTATGTTAGGCTTGGCCTGATGAGTGATTTATGAAAAATCATTTTGTCATATTAATTGACCCAATTGCTGTGTGGGCCCACAGACCACACACAGGTGGGTACTGAGGTGGATAGTTCTCTGTCCTCCGGCTATAACACCAGCTCAGTGGATTGGAGCCTTTCAATGAAAAGTCTTCCCATCACTCAGGCCAGGACCGTGGGATCCTAATCAAATCTATTTTGTCTATATCCCTTCTTATGTACATTTTGAATTGCATTTGTGTCATTTTATTATCACAGCATTGACGTGGAACACCTCAAGGGAGTGAAATCTTTCAAGAGAAATGATGATTCATAAACTTGCCTGGGGGACAAAAACCAAAACCCAAACAAAAGCTCCCCCTATTGACACACCTGTCAGCTCGGGTTTCCCTATGTGCCAGTTATTGTTTTTTGGGCGTCTCTTTTCAGCATATGAGCATACATACTTTTTCTAGGCTCAGAGTTCAGTTTAAGTAGATTGAATTTCCTTGCCTAATTATTTGTAAAAGATTTAAAGAAGAAAAAAACAAAGAAAACCTATATGCATTTTCCTCTTCTTTTCTAGCAAATTTTTGCCAGTATGCAGTTTAATGGAAAATGCTGTATCTTTAGGGTTTTATTCCTGAGTCAAATTCCTTGGGAGTATTCTGTGCAATTTAAAGGCTATTAGGAACCTCTGGGTCATGTTGTTATTATTTATAACAGCTTTTGTTGTTTGGGGGGAAGGTCACCACTGCTGCTGAAATAATTTTTTCCCCCTAGGAAAAAAAATCTAAGCTCTGCCACCAAGAAAATTAGATCATAAAGGAGAAAATGGGACTATCTGGTTTATTTTGTAAGCATTACCTATTTAAGAGATACATTCTTTAATCGAAATTTTACAGTGCTTCCAGCAATCTTCTCTTCTGTTATATTTAGTGAGGAAATTTACAAGGGAAAAATTAAACACCTTTAGGTTTTGCCTCAGGCTCCCATGACTGTCTGGCGTAGACCTCAGCCAATGTCAATATTACCGTTTTATTTAGAATTTTGTTTACAGCAAGAGGGAGGATTATTGAAAGTTCATCTTTAATCAAGTTGTACAGTCAGGATTGTGCTGTTTTAAAAGGTGGAAATGAGGTATAATTTTGCATTTGAATAGTTGGTATATTGCAAAGAACACTGAACAACGTGTAAGAGGAGCTAGATCCTGCTAAGTAGCAGTGTCTTTGGGCAAATTGTTTTACTCTCTGGCTTTGATATATTCATAGATAATATGAAGACATTAGATTACACCTTGGTTTTTAAACATTTTGGTTACAACTTACAGTAAGAAATATATAGATACACGCACACGTACATTTGTATATAAGCTTCATGAAAAAAGTTATTCTGTGTCCAATGTGTTGATATTTTCTAATTTATTTCCATTTCATTCTATTTTTAAAAAGACTTATTTATTTATTTGAAAGTCAGTTACAGAGAGAGAGAGACATATCTCTCACCTGCTGGTTCACTCCCCTGATGGTTGCAATGCCCTTGGCTGGGTCAGGCAGAAGCCAGGAGCCAAGAGATTCTTACAGGTCTCCCACATGGGTGGCAGGGGCCAAAACACTTGAGGACATCGTCCACTGATTTTCCCATGCCATTAGCAGAGAGCTGGATAGAAAGTAGAGCAGCTGGGAATCAACCAGTGCCCATATGGGATGCCGACATTGTAGGGGGTGGCTTTACCATCCTCCCTACAATCAACTAGATTTTGCCAGAGGAGTATGTGAGGTTTAATGGGAGGTGTGCCAGCTCCCAGAACCTGGTGCTTCAGCGACTGCCTCCACGGCCTCTGCACAAGTTCATGAAATAGGGGGTATTTGTTTGCCAATCTCCCTGTCCGGCAATGCCTCTTTGAGTTTCATGTTTTATTCAAGGAAGGCCCAAGTGATAGACATGATCACTGTATAATACAACTGGGCTTGGGTCAGCATGTCCTTGATGAGCCAGTTGTGTTTTGAGCTGCTTTGCATGGAAGTAGAATAGAAGCAGAAACACATCTTTTTTTATTTTTTTCATAGAGCTTGTGTTTCTGCAGCATGCTCATTCACTTTGTTTCATTCCTTTATCTATTCATTTTTAAGATTTATTTATTTATTTGAAAGGCAGAGTTATAGAAGGCAGAGGCAGAGAAAGAGAGAGAGAGGTCTTCCATCTGCTGGTTCACTCCCCAGGTGGCTGCAATGGCTGGAGCTGAGCCAATCTGAAGCCAAGAGCCAGGAGCTTCTTCTGGGTCTCCCACGTGAGTGCAGGGGCTCAAGGACTTGGGCCATCTTCCACTGTTATTTCAGGCCACAGCAGAGAGCTGGCTCAGAAGCAGAGTAGCTGGGACTCAAACTGGAGCCCATATGGGATGCTGGCACTGCAGGTGGTGGCTTTACCTGCTACACCACAGCGCTGGCTCCAGAGACACATCCTGAGGTCTAAGTGTCTGAAAATAAGAATCAGGTTATCCAGAGCAGGCTTCATTTCCTTTATTCTAGATTTTCTGATCACTGCTGTCTACTGTTCTCGTATTTTCCTGAATTCTTAGGGCTATTTTAATCTATATACTGTTTCCTAGGGTTGCAGAATTAATGAATGTGCCATGACAAAACATGCAGTGAGGTTGAGGCATGTTGGTAGAGGAGAATTAGGTCCATTTGTTCCTAGTGACTATTGTGACTCTTTAATAAGGGGTCTAGTAGGCAACAATTACTGTGCTTACCTGACCTTGGAAGTCTTTTACAGCCTCCTCTGGACTGTAAGTGCGATGAGGGCAGGGAGCTTGTTGGTTTCCCTTCATGGTTTGTAGAATCAATGTTGCTGAGTGACAACTGCTTGTACTGAGAGTTCTCTGATAGGGAAGAATCCATCTGCAGGTAGTTGTCTATGGGACAAATAGACAGGATATAGGCCCCACACATGCACTGTGCAAGACTGGGGCTTGTTATCTCCCTTTCCTGTTTTCCTCCACCCTAGAAATTTAGTAACTTATGGAAAAGTGTTCATGACAGAATGGTCCAGTGGATTCTGTCTTCCAAACTCTGAACAGAATTTCTATTTTCAACCAAAGAATCACTTGTGTTGGAATTTTAAGTCAGAGTTGGAGGAAAAGATCTGGAAGAGCCCAGTGCAAGGGGCTGAATACTCATCCAGGGAAAGTTTGCTCTGCTTGGGACATTGAGAACAGTGGGATCCCAGCACTCACAGACTAGGGCAAAGCTAAGGTCTCTAGACTAGGGCAAAGCTGAGGTCTCTAGTTACTTTAACTCTCTTTTACTATTATGTGGGCTTGACACAAATGGAAATGATTTTGAAACCTAAATCCACATGCGAACTTCTCAGTTCAAGCTGTATGAAGAAGAGTGGTATGCACCATTGTGGGAAGTGAGGATTTTGTAATAATTATAATAATCATAGTAACTGTTTTTTTAAAAACTTATTTTATTTGAAAGACAGAATTAGAGAGAGAGAGAGAGAGAGGAGGAGGAGGAAGAAGAGGAAGGGGAGAGAGAGAGGTAGAGAGAGAGAGAGACGTTTTCTATCTGCTGGTTCACTCCCCAGGTGGTCGCAACAGTTGGAGCTGCACCGATCTGAAGCCAGGAGCCAGGAGCTTCAAATGCGTCTCCCACGTGGGTGCAGGGACCCAAACACTTGGGCCACCTTCCACTGCTTTCACAGGTGCATTAACAGGGAGCTGGATTGATGGGTACCCATATTGAATGCAGAATTCAGGCTGTGGCTTAACCCTTTACTAAGCCACAGTGCTGGTCCCAGTAACATAATTCTTAATCTGCACAGCAAGTTATGATCTGACAGATTGTATGTGTGTGTATGTGTGTGTGTGTGTGTGTATAAAACACCACATATATCTTGTGTATGTAGTTTTTGTCTGGTATCAACATTTTGGGTAATATTGGACCACATATACAATAGAGATCCCATGAGATTATATTGCTTAGTGACATATTGGCCATTTAGTTTGTGTAAACACACTGTATGATGTTCATATAACAATGAAATCACCGAGTGGTGTTTTCCTTAGAACATATCCCCATCATCAAGCAACACATGACTGTTTGTGTATATATATATATATATATATGTATATAATGACTGTATATATACATATATAATGACTATTTATATATACATGATATAAGTATATGAGGGTACTTCAAAAAGTTTGTGGAAAATGGAATTCAAAGATGCATTTATTATGGTGCAAAAATATTTTTAAATCTATGTAGAAGTTTTTCATAGTACACAATTTCCATGAACTTTTTGAACCTCCCTTATATATGTATGTATATATGATATATGTAAACATGTATACATACATTTTTATGTGTAGCCATATTTATTCACCTATGAAATAGGTATTATTGTTATCAGTAAGTGGATTGAAGCTCATGGACTGTGGCATCCAAATGCATGCAGCAGTGGAAGAGTGGGCTAGTATAATCTTCAGTTATGCCTCTAGAGGATGTTACAGCCCAAGTATGAATTACACCACTTTTTCGTCTTAACTTTTGATGATTTTAAATTTAAGTGCAACACATACAAAAAAACAATGCATGTGATATCTTTTCACAACGTGGACACAGCCATGAAACCAGCACCCAGAACATGTCCAGCATCTCAGAGGCCCCCTCATGTCCCATCCCAGGCATTGGGTCTTCCAGACTCTGCCACAAGGAAAAGCACTGTCCTGAGTTCTGACAACAAGAATTACACTTCGTGTGATTTTGAAGATATATGCTTGAAACCATCAAGTGTCTTCCTTTGTAACGCTTAAGGAAAACATCAAGTTTGTATAAATATTTCTTCAGTGTAAAGTCTATGTTATTTCAGATAATTTTAACTGATTCTCTTAGATGAGCTGTTTTGTTCTCCCCTGATGAGTGGAGAAGGCTGGCTTTGAGATGGAGATGAATACACTTCTGTCAAAGGGAAGTTATGCTTGATTGGGAGCTCTGTTAGAACAGGTCAATTAATCAGATCACAGTGGTAAAATATTGCCACTTTCAGGAATCATTGCAGGTGGCATTAAATTATAGAGTCTAGTCTTGATGTTTATGAATAACTCATAATAAATAAATAGACTTAGCATTTTTACAGAGTGCCTAATAGAGTTTGACTTATTCCTGTGGGCTGATTTAATGTGTTCAATCAGCTGCCAGGAATGGGTGCCAGGAAAGCATTGGCAGTGAACAAAGTCAAGAAGAGACTTTTCTGTTAAGTGAGGTTGGGGCTTTCCTCTTAATGGATATAACCCTCACACCTTTTGGATAAACTGCATGGAATCATCAATGTGGATGAATTGTCCTCATCTTCTAGACCACTGGGTTTAGCAAATTGGCAAATTTGTTTTCTTAATGTATCTGGAGATACATTACCACTCTGGTTTAAGAAGAAGTCAAAATAGTCTGTGTTTTAGGGCCTCAGTTTCTAGATGTGTGAAATGGGGATTATGAGACCTGCCTCCCAGTATTATTGTAAGGACTGAATGAGAAAATACATATAAAGCATTTTGGATAGTACCTGGTTGGGGTAAGCCTTAATCTGTATTAGCCACTAGACACAGACTCATGTATTGGTAGTGCAATGGAGTGAATGTTTGTGTCCCCACTCCCCCACCTCCACATTCATATGCTGAAATCCTAACTGTGGGGAGCAGCTCGGACTAGACTAAGTTACTGGAATTAAGACTTATTCTATGCATCTGCTCTCCCACAATATGGCGCTGGGAGAGAAGAAAACAGCTTTTACACAGCTGCCTCCAGTTCAGCCAATAAACTGTAGGACCTGCTCCTGATTGGAGGAGAGCAGCGTACTCGGCGTGTGGGCAGCCAAGTTAGGATTGGCAGAGGAGGACTATAAAGGAGGAGAGAGACGGCATGCACCAGGAACATCTAAGGGGAACATCTAAGGGGAACACCTGTGCAGCCCCCGAGAGAGCTGGCCGGCGGTGTGCCACTCCCCTGCGGAAGTGGGGAATGTGGCAGGGGGAACCGCCCTTCCACGGAGGTGGAAGGGACAGTAGCCAACCCGGGAAGAACCAGCAGCAAACCCGGGGAGGGCCGAGCAGACGAAAGAACAGCGCAGGGTCCTGTGTCGTTCCTCCACGAAGACGGGGAGCGACACTAACATCCATCGTGATGATTTTAGAAGATGGGGTCTTTGAGAGGCCATTTGGTCGTGAGGGAGAAGCCCTCATGAATGGAATTAATGCCCTTTCGAAAGGGACCTGAAGGAGCTCTGCTACCCACTTTCTGCTATGTGAGGATGCAACAGGAAGATGGCAGTCTGCAACCTGGAAGAGGTTGCACCAGAACCCAACCATATTGACATGGTGGTCCTGCCCTTTCAGTCTCCAGAGTGATGGGAGATGAGTCTCTGTTGTGCATGAATTATCCCATCTATGGTGCTTTGTTATAGTAGCCTCGACCAACTAAGACTGGAAAAATATATGTCTACCCATCTGGTATCTTTTTGAAGGGCTCCAAGAAAGTGCCATCTACAAAAAGAATTTCTGAAAGCCCCTATCTTCCATAAGACATCTACTACTGGTTTTGTTAAATGGCAGAACAACACCTCATTTTGCAGACACTGGACCAACCAACCTCCTGCCATTCACTTGATCTCTTCTACTAATTCCATTTTTTTTCCAGGTCCGTTATTCTCATACTTTAACATGGTATGCTAATGTGGACTGCCTAGTTTTAACCCAAACACATTTTTCTGAGCTCCATAAATCTGTTGCTAATTGCCTACAAGCTAACTTCATTTGAATATTCTACTCATAACTCAGTTCGGACATGTTCAAACCTGATCTCACAATTTTCTCCTTTTTGGATTAGTAAGTTAAATTATTCACTCATGCACTTATCATAAACACATTTAAACACCATTACCAAGCTAGGCATTGGGGATATGTGATAGATACTCTGAACTTGATCTTTTCCTCATGGGGCTTCAGTCTAGGGGAGAGTTCAGTTTGGAAAGGAAAAGAACCATTATAGCTTCAGGTGGTACCTGCTGTGATGGGACAGTGCGCGGTGCTCATAGGACACCTAATTAACCCAGACACAAGGAATCAAGGAGGCTTTCTGGAATAAGTCGTGACTAAGAAAAGATTGGATTAAGGGAGCCAGGGAAAAAGGAAGCAGGGTAGATAGACACCATTGCCCAGATTAAAACTTGAAGTTGCATTATAATTTTTCACAAAGACCTGGTGACTCATAAATATGTGTATGAATGTGCATGATTAATAAGAGTTACAATTGTTTTCTTTTTAAATTTTCCTTTATTTGAAAGGCAGAGTGATACAGAAGACAGAAAGAGCGAACCTTCATCCAACTGTTCATTCCCCAAATGCCTGCAACAGTCAGAGCTGGACCACACCAAAATCATGAGCCCAGAACTCCATCTCAGTCTTCAAAGTGAGTGGCAGAGATCTAAAAATTTGAGTTGTGAACTGCTGCCTCCTAGGATGCAAATTAACAAGAAGCTGAAATGGGGAGTGGAGCTGAGACCTGGACCCAGACACTCTGATAAGAGATGTGGATGTTCTAAGTGGCATCTTAACCACTGTGCCACAATGCCTGCCCCACAATTGCTGAATATATAATACATGCCAGACACTTTTAAAGTGTTTGACACACATATCAGCTCATTTACTCTTTTACATAACCCAGTGAGGTAAATCCTGCAATCCTCATTATAAGGGTGAGAAAACCAAGGCACAAAATGGTAAGTAGGTGTGGGGAGCAACTCGGACTAGACTAAGTTACTGGAATTAAGACTTATTCTATGCATCTGCTCTCCCACAATATGGCGCTGGGAGAGGAGTAAACAGCTTCTACACAGCTGCCTCCAGTTCGACCAATAAACTGTAGGAGCTGCTCCTGATTGGAGGAGAGCAGCGTACTCGGCGTGTGGGTAGCAGAGTTGGGATTGGTGGAAGAGGACTATAAAGGAGGAGAGAGACAACATGCACCGGGAACATTCAGATAACATCTGAGCAGCCCCTGAGAGAGCCGGCCGGTGGTGTGCTGCTCCCCCGCGGAAGTGGGGAAAGTGGCAGGGGGAGCCGCCCTTCCACGGAGGTGGAAGGGTCGGCAGCCAACCTGGGAAGGACCAGCAGCAAACCCGGGAAGGGCCGAGCAGACAAAAGAACAGCGCAGGGTTTAGTGTCATTCCTCCGCGTAGAGGGGGAGCGACAGTAGGTTTGCTGAACTTTTTGCAAAAAGTAAATGGCAGAACTGGAGTTCATGAGATGTGTGACCACTCTTAGTCACGATCAGCACACATCTGCTCCAGCTCATCTGCCTACTCTATTGCTCTTACTTTCATACGGCCTGCCTCACTATTGCCTGGACTCCCAGTAATACCACTGCCCTTCATTCTTCTTCTTTTTTTTTTTTTTTTTTGACAGGCAGAGTGGATAGTGAGAGAGAGAGACAGGGAGAAAGGTCTTCCTTTGCCATTGGTTCACCCTCCAATGGCCGCCGTGGCCAGCGCGCTGTGGCCGGCGCACCGCGCTGATCCGATGGCAGGAGCCAGGTACTTCTCCTGGTCTCCCATGGGGTGCAGGGCCCAAGCACTTGGGCCATCCTCCACTGCCTTCCCAGGCCACAGCAGAGAGCTGGCCTGGAAGAGGGGCAACCAGGACAGAATCCGGCGCCCCGACAGGGACTAGAACCCTGTGTGCCGGCACCGTAAGGCAGAGGATTAGCCTAGTGAGCCGCGGCGCTGGCCTGCCCTTCATTCTTGTTACTTGCAAACAGCCTCTCACACTGACCCCAGAGCAATCTTTCTTTTTTATTTTATTTCTTTTTTAAAGATTTATTTATTTGAAAGACAGAGTTACAGAAAGAGAGAGAGAGAGAGTGAGAGAGAGAGAGACAGGTAGAAACAGAGAGAAAGAGAGAAGTCTTCTATCCGCTGGTTCACTCCCCAAATGGCTGCAATGGCTGGAGCTCAGCCAATCCGAAGCCAGGAACCTGGAGATTCTTCCTGGTCTCCCATGTGGGCGAAGGGGCCCAAGGACTTGGGCCATCCTTCACTACTTTCCCAGGCACATTAGCAGAGAGCTGGATCAGAAGTGGAGCAGCTGGGGCTCAAACCAGCATCCATATGAGCTGCCGGCACTGCAGGCTGGGGCTTTAACCCACAGTGCTGAACCCAGTAATCTTTCTTAGTGATGACTCTGTGTTTTGGTGTAGTGGTTAAGCTACTGCTAGGAACATCTGCATCCCATTTTGGAGTGTTAGGTTTGGATCCTAGATCCATTCTCCATTCCAGCTTTCTGCTAAAGCACATCCTAGGGGGAATTAATGATGACTCAAGTAGTTGGGTTTCTGTCATCCACATGGTAGACCTGAATTCTGTTCCCAGCTGCTGGTTTGGGCTTGGTTGAGCCTTGGCTTTTGTGGGCCTTTGAAGAACGACCTGGTGGATAGGAGATCTCTTTGTTTCTGTTGGTCCATCTCTTTGCTTCTCAAACAAATTAAGTAAATATAAATAAAAAATATGACTATGATTATGTAACCCCTCCCCATCTAATATTCACCAGTGTTTTTTCAAACCCACAGAGTCAAGTTCAGTGCTTCTATCTTATCATCTCTAACCTCTTTGAGCAATGGGCCCCTGACTCCCACTCCAGCAGCTTTGCTCTCTGTTATGCAAGTGTCTTGCATTTCTCCATCTGCATGGCATTTCTTCTACCTTTCTTTGCAAATTCCCTCTTTTTTCTCTTTGGTTGCACTGGTGTTCACATGTGCTTCAAAATTTGGTTCCTTTCTAACCCCTGCTCCTTTTAAGTCTGGGTGAAAGGGCCTTTGAGGTCTCACAGTGTGCTCTGCTCTGACCCCTGCAAGACTCTCCATACTGAGCCATTTTCACACTCTAATGAATGTTCTGTTTCATGTCTTTCTGCTCCACTAGACCTTGAACTCTGTATGGGCAAGGACTGTTCTTATTTATTTTTACATTTCTAGCCCTTTACCTGGCCCAGCATAGTGCTCAGCAGATAACTGATGAATGAATAAATCAAAGGATGCCACACAGAGAGCAGGGTCCTGGGGCAAAGAGTCTGTGGGAACAGACAGCATTTGATTAATGGAAGGAGAGTGTGCAGGGTAGCAGATCAGGGCACTTTGCTAGTGGCTGGAGGAATTCAACAGAGGGTAAGACCTGGGTACATATCAGCAAATGCAGTGACCTGGATGACCCAGAACTGTGAAAAGAGGCCCCAGTGAACTGTTGTTGGCCTCTGAGAGTTCCTATCAGCCATGATTTTTATTATTTATTTATTTTATAATAATTTTATTTAAGTTATACAAGTTTCATATATTTCATATATACAGATTTTGGAACATAGTGACACTTCCCCCCTCTACTCTCCCTCCCACACACACTCTAATCCTTCCCCCCTCCATCTTGCATTTCCATTCTTAATTTTCACAAAGATCTATTTTCAGTATACTTAATGATCATGTAGCTATTTTACTATTCTTTTAATAAACATCCCTAGAGGATCACCTAAGGTGGTTAACAACAAGAAAATTAGTCTCATTGTCTTTCACTCCTTTCTTTCTTCCTCCTTTCTTTCATTAAAGTAACCTCTGCAAAAATAAAAAAATTAGTATGTAGTTTACAAACCAGATGTTGAAAAGTGTTATTATAGTATTTGTTTCCTAGTATTATCTTAATCAAGTACTACAAGTTGGGCAACAGATTTTCATTTTCTTGTAGTCCTCGGGCCAGAAGTCCAAAATCAAAGCATCAGCATGACATCCCTCTGGCATTTGTAGGGGAGCATCTTTCTTTGCCTCTTGCAGGGACATCAAGCCTTGGCTTGAAGCCACATTCCTCCAACCTGCTTCTATTGCTTCATGTCCTTCTGCGCATGTCTGTGTCTTCACATGGTCATCTCCTCTCCTTGTATTTCCTCTCTGCTTATAAGGACACCATCCTACTCCAGTGTGGCTTCATCTAACTAATTACACTGGCAACAAGCCTGTTTCTAAATAAGTCACATTCTAAAGTGCTGTGGGTTAGGTAGGACTTCACCATACATTTTTCAGGGGCACGGTTCAGCCCACAAGTATGTTCCTATTACTCAGAAATAACAACCAAGTTATAATTTTCCAGATAATTTTTTTTAAAAAGATTTATTTACTTATTAGAAAGGCAAAGTGAAAGAGAGGGAAAGAGAGAGAGAGAGAGAGAGAGAGAGATCTTTCACCTGCTAGTTCAAATGCCAATAGACAGGGCTGGTCCAGGCCAAAGCTTGGAGCCAGGAACTCCATCCAAGTCTCCTATGTGGATGGCAGGGACTCAATTACTTGTGTTAACAACTGATGTCTCCCAAGGTTTGAAATAACAGGAAACTGGATTGGAAGCCAAGTAAGTGGGAATCAGGCTCTCTGTTATGGGAGGAGGTGTCTCAATTGGCACTGACTTAACATGCTATGCTACAATGCTTGCTCCCAGGTATTTTATTTATATTTATTTATTATACATATATGCATTTTTAATCAAAGTGAGAGGATTCTGTATATATACTGTTTGTATGGCTAATTTTTTTTTTTTTTTTTTTTTTTTTTTTTTTTTTTACAGGCAGAGTGGACAGTGAGAGAGAGAGACAGAAAGAAAGGTCTTCCTTTGCCATTGGTTCACCCTCCAATGGCCGCCGCAGCCAGTGCGCTGCGGCTGGTGCACCGCGCTGATCCGATGGCAGGAGCCAGGTACTTCTCCTGGTTTCCCATGGGGTGCAGGGCCCAAGCACTTGGGCCATCCTCCACTGCACTCCCGGGCCACAGCAGAGAGCTGGCCTGGAAGAGGGGCAACCGGGACAGAATCCGGCACCCCGACCGGGACTAGAACCCTGTGTGCCGGTGCCACAAGGTGGAGGATTACCTAGTGAGCCACGGTGCCGGCCCAGTATGGCTAATTTTTTAAAGTTAATGATCTAAGATGATTAACTTTTGTTATCTGATTTCTTTTGTCTTTATTTTTCAAGACATTTTTTCTGGCTTATTTACTGCGATTTTTAGTCATTGTATCTGAAATGTGATCTTATAATGCTATTTTGAATTGCTAAGCATATTTTCTGATTATTAAGGAAACTTGCTGGGTTCCCTGTGGGGATACCAAAGGAAAAATATAGATTTAAACACCCCATTTCATTATGCATAATCCATGTAAGCCCATATTTTGGACATTTGTGCTCTAATTGACATTCAGAAATTGAGAGACAGGCTGAGCTCTCACCATGTCCCCCAGTGGAAGAGGGCTGAGGTCAAGTGTTACCCTCGTTTGAATCTCTCCGATTAGATTCAATGAGCTGTGTGCCTAATGAAAGGTTTCATCTACAGGCTCATTTGCTCAGAAGAACTTTTTCTTAACCTTTCTTTCCTCTACCTAATGCATGAGTCTGCTAAGACCTGCAAAAAGAAGGAAGCTTTGCTGCTGTAGCATAATCTATATCATTGTGCAAGTGAACTAAAATACAGTGAAGCGTAATACAAAAGAAAGGACATTATCTAACCTTTATTTTCCATCTCTTGTCTCCCTGTTCTCTATTTGGAAGGAAAATCTGAAGCTGACCCGGGTGCTTTTCAGAAATAAGAACATGTTGTGTGCCTTAAAAATAAAAATAAAATGGATATCTAATGTTTATGAAGGCGGGGATGACTGAATGGGCACTGTCCAGCTGAGCTAATGGAAAATTGATCCCCCAGTGATCAGCTGTGAAATCCCTTTGAGATAGGGTGCTCAGCTAAGAATGTTTTACAGAGAGAAAGTGGCAATCACCGATGTGGGAGGATTTGTGAAATATTGGGAATAAAAATCCTGCCCACAACATTTTTCCCTGTACTGACTCACCCAGATGCCTGAAATGATGCATTCCTGGGGAAGATGTCATTGAGGGACAAGCTTAAATCTCAAAGGTCATCTAAGCTCGATAAACATAAAACGATGGTGTGCTGTCCTATAGTACCTGTGTGAACCTGGGCTCATCAACTAACGCAGAACACAGGAGTGTGAAGTTTTGTTGAGGGATGGAGACCAAGAGCAAGCAGTATTTAATTGGGGCATGCTACACATGGGTGGCCATTGTAAAGGTAGCAGGAGTTGAGAGATTTAGACTGGATGTGAGAGGGAAGATGTATGTGGCTACAAGAAAGGAGATGTCACACAACTGGAGACAGGTGCAGTTCCATCATTTATGGCCAGATTATCTGGATTCAAATCTGAACTCTGCTTGCTACAGAGTGTGAGACTTTGGTCAAGTAATAGTCTTAGATTGTTGATCTGTTGTGTGGGGGTAATAGTTGAAACTACCTCAAAGGACTGATGAGAAGGTCAAATAAAATAATGAATGTAACATGCTTAACACAGAGCGTGGGGCATAGTAATTGCCCAGGAAGTATTAGACTCCACTATTACTGCTGTTAACATATCAGAGGAAATGTGTTCCTCACCAGGCTAGAAAGTTGTAGCAGTATTCTAACTTTTAATTCTTGCAAACATTCTGTAGCAGTACCTCCTTTTGGAGGCAAGACAATTGCAGCTTACAAAAGTGAAATAATTTGAGCCATTTTAGGTAGCTAGTAAATCCCAGAATTTGAATATAAATCCCTCTAGGACTCAGCGAGTGAGGCATTCATCCTGCCCACAGCTAGTGCCTGTAATCAGTGGCCAGAGCTACCAGCAAGGTCATGTGTCTTAGGCTGACTTCCCTAGATGCAAAGTTCAAGATTGGATGCATGACTCAGGCATTCTGATGGTGCAGATCCTGTGAAGCATTAGGGTTGCCTTAACTAAATATGATTCTCTCATCCATGCAGGAGATCTATACTGAGTTTCTGACCCTTGGCTTCAGCTTCAGCCCAAGTTTGGGCATTGCAATCATTGTGGGGTGCACGAGTGGATGGGAATGCTCCCTCTTTTTAACAGTCATTCTCTCTCTCTTTTTTTTATTCTTTTTGACAGGCAGAGTTAGACAGTGAATGAGAGAGAGAGAGAGAGAGAGAGAAAGGTCTTCATTTTTCCGTTGGTTCACCCCCTAAATGGCCCCTACGGCCGGCACGCTGTGCTGATCCGAAGCCAGGAGCAAGGTACTTCTCCTGGTCTCTCATGCGGGTGCAGGGCCCAAGCACTTGGGCCATCCTCCACTGCACTCCCGGGCCACAGCAGAGAGCTGGACTGGAAGAGGGGCAACCGGGACAGAATCCGGCGCCCCGACTGGGACTAGAACCCAGTGTGCTGGTGCCACAGGTGGAGGATTAGCTTAGTGAGCTGTGGAGCTGGTATCTCTCTCTCTCTCTCTTTCTCTCTCCCCCTCCCTCCCTCTCCCCCTCCCTCTCTCTCCCCTTTCTCCCTCTCTCCCCCCTTCCTCTCTCTCTCCCCCCCTCTCTCCCCCCTCTCTTCCTTTCTCTCTCCCCCCCTCTCTCTTCCCCTCTCTCCCTCCTCCCTCTCTCCCCCCTCCTTCCCTCTCTCTCTCTCCCCCTCCCTCTCTCCCCATCTCTCTCCCTCCCTCCCCCCTCTCTCCTTCTCCCCCCTCTTTCTCTGTGTCTGAGTGTGTCTGCCTCTCAACTAACATTCCCCCCCCCCCCATATATAATAACAAGGTAAAGGACCATAATTAAGTAAGTGATTTTCTCAGGAAATATTGTTTTAGAGGATAAATTTCCTAAAATTAACTTCATATGTAATTATCAGTGCTAAACTACCTAAAATGTAATGTACTGGAGTGAAACGGACATTTTGAGATTGATGATTGTATACAGTCCTTATGTTTTGTGGAATAGTGTTTTTGTCTTCATACTGTTTGTTGAACTATTTACTAGTGTAGGGTCAACCTTATGATCATTAAGGAAACTGAGAATAGACCTCTGTTAAATTTAAGAAAGGGAATAGGAGAGGGAGGAGAAAGAAGGGGTTCAGTGGGGGCAGGAGGGAGGGTAGGGTGGGAAGTATCACCATCTTCCTAAATTTATATGTATAAATACATGGAACTTGTACAACTTAAATAAATTTTTTTAAAAATTAAAAAAATGGATGCAAATGATTTATTGTGGGAGAAGGAAAAGCCTGTTAAGAGAGAGAGGAGAACAGGCAAGGAAGGTGAAAGGACTAAGTGAAGATATGATCTCTAGGAAACTAGTCTTGGCCTGGTCTTTGTGGGAAGATGATAAAAAAAATGAACTAGGTCACACATAATAGCTTTCTCTCCTTGAGGCAAATTGAGGTAAACGGGCTGACGTTCTGTGCTCCCTGTATTGATCAATCCTTTCCTGTTCACCTCCTGGGTGAGGTAGCTACTATTCATGGGTGATTATAAAGAGAAGGGTGCGACTTCCAATTCTCCCAGCAGCTGGGCTGGGCTCAATAGCTCAGTAAGGTGATCACCTTACCGTGGGACACTACTCGAGTCTGTTTGGGCTGCTGTCACCAAATACTATAGATCTGGTGGCTAATAAACAACAGGAATTTATTTCTCACAGTTGTGTCTGGGAAGTTCAAGGATAGTGTCCAGGCAGATTCTGTGTTTGGTGAGGGTTTGAGTTCTTGTTCACATACCTCTGTCTTTTCAATGTGAACTCACACAGCAGAGAGGGTAAGGGCTCTCAGGTGTCTTTCACAAAGGTACTAATCCCATTCATGAGGGCTCCACACTTATGACCTTATCACCCCAAGGGCCCTGCCTCCTACGATCATCATGTTGGAGGTTAGGATTTCATTTTATGAATTTTGGGGAAGCACAATCAGACCGTAGGTAGTACCAGACAGATACTACACCTGGAAAATCCGGTGGGTGAGCCCAGTGTAGGGTCAGGCCGGTTACTTGAGGCAATCTGTGGAGAGACTGTCTTTGTGAGATCAGAGCTCTAATGAGAAGGGCAAGTATTCATATGTATTGAAACCAAGAGTCAAAGCAAGGCACAGAATACGAGGGGTCTTCAAAAATGCTGGAAAATGCACATAATGCTAAAGCTATGCATGGATTTCAAAATCTTTTCAACAATACAAACTTATTTTTTAATTGTTTTTTTTTTTTTCCATAAATTGTTTGAAGTACTCTCACATGTAGGGCTATTGCTAAATCATGACATCAAGAAGTAGTGAAAAACCTGTTGAGGCCAGAGGAGCCGGAAGGTCTGCGAGCAAAGATGACCTTTGACCCTCTCAGCTCATACACACCAATATGCAGTTTTGGGGAAACAGGACCATGTGGAATGGGGGAGGGGGTGAACTTATTTCATGGCTCTCAGTGTGTGCTTCAGCGTGGGATGAGGTTGCTCAAGGGGCTGAGCAACATCGCTACCAGCAGGTGGTGGAGCTGACTTGAGAACAGCTGGAGCCAGGCTGAGTCGGTGTTGGGCTGGAGCTAAGTGAGGCAGAAGCTGCTGTTCTGGTTCTGTTCTGCAACTCAGTGTCTAAGCCTTTTGACCCCCATGCAGGTGGGTTTCTCAGTTGTAAAATGTGGATGTCTCCTGCAGCTAAAAACTCCGCCCTGTTTTGTTGGCATTCATATAAGACACCACAAAGTGGAGCTTTCACCCAAATTAAAAGCGGCACTCTCTGTGTGCTTCACCAGTGATGACTGATGGACTTACTGCTTATTCTTTTTGTTTCACATTGAAAAATCAATGAAGAGCTTTGAAAAATTGGTTTAAAATGCCATAGGGAGCACATGGTTTGGTAGAGATGGATGGTCATGGCATGGAACCTTCTAAGTTGGGAAACGAGAGAGAGCCCATGAGGCTGATTGGCTTCTTGTCTTTGGGGCAGGCACAGTCATCACCACTTGAGACAGGACAGAATCTCACTATCAAACAGTGTATGTGGAAGGCCACTTGGTGGGGCTGTTGTTGCATTCAGAGCAAAGGTGTGCCTTCAGTGGTGGTTTCTGCCTATGGAGATTTAGCTGTGCAAACTCAGTGGCAACGATTTGGCAAGCTAGGGACATCCAGTAGCTGCGTGGATTTTTAGGGACCCTGATAATACCTTGCTCATTTAAAAGTTTACTTTGAAGGGGGACTATCCCCTTGATTCTGTGTTCACAGTATTCTTTCTGCTTTCCCGAGTACCACCTGCTTAACCTCACCTAAAGTAATTGAAAAGTAGCACCTGGATTTTGAGTTCTACTTGATGTGTTAACACTTTCCAGGTATCTCTTGAGCGTGACCTAGGGAGACTCAAAAAGGGACATTCAGGGGATAACTTTGAGTGACTTTCCTTGCTATCCTTGGATGAAATGCATCCTTCAGGCTTAGAGTAGGAAACAGCAGTTTGGAGTATGTTTGTAGCTCTTGGAGCATCTGGATTTCTTGGTGGTGTTGACCTTTGATGGTTAAGATAATTCTCTGAGTGCTGTGAGCCTGGCTCTGAGCGGCTGCAGTATGGTGTTCCATCCACCACCCATCCTTTGAGAAGATCCTTTCTTGCAGTGGAGGTGCTGGTGTTTCTTAGCTCAACCCACAACAAAGCATTAAAAAAATCAACTGTGCTTAATTTTTTGCCTTCCTAATGAATAGGTAATAGTGTTTATAGGAAGGAAAATAAACTATGGATGGCTTACTTTATAAAATAGTTTCATATGGATTTCTGTTAATTACAAACACAAATATGTACACTTGCTGTACTGGTAAATTTGCTAGGTTTTTACAAAGAAGCTGTACATACTTACCAGTGAAAGGATTCCATCAGAACTCAGAAAAAAATTCTGCTGTCACTGTTTAATAAAGGAAGGCAGAAATCATCGTAAGGGAAATGATCCGGTGATTTGTTCGTGATTAAGTGAGAGACCAATGGCTCATTATTGCCTTCCAAGAAAAACTGAAACACCCCCAAAAGAAAAACTCAACAGAAAGAAGTATTATTAGCTGCTTAAACAGAACACTGTAGAATTTCACTGCATCTGTTAAACAAGTGTCAGCTGCCTGCCTGCATATATTGGGCTGGAGAGATAGAGAAACTAAGGGACTTAATTTTCTTCTACAGCAGGCCCAGAGCTAATCATGTTTTGACACCTGGACTAGTGCCTCACATGCAGAAGGGGAGAGGCCCAGGACGGTGATGTCAACACTGGTGAATGTTCATTATTCATTTCTGATGGCTTTGAATATTAATTTGGTGGCTTTGTTTGCTATAACATATACTGAAATTGAAGGTAGAATGTGGCTGTTGTATGCACTATGCACAGCACTAGTGCATCCAGTTGACACATGAGAAATCTGGTCATAGAGGGTGCAGAGCTTGGTTCTAAGGGAGCGGTAGAACTGGAAGGGTTCCAATTTTCAGAGGAGAAAATTGAGACCCAGATAAGAGTCATGGTTTATTGAGAAGTCTGATTTAGGAAGGGAATAGAGATGAACTTGTATTAAGTTTCTGCAGTCATATCCTTTAACCATGCTTGATTGAATCTCTCTTCTTTATTCCTCTATGACATGTCAGGTTTGTCCCATAGATTTCTAGTTACATTCATTAATAACCACTCGAATCCAATCTAGGCCAATTTAAAACTTCAGTCTTCATCCAGTTGAGCTATTTGTCCTTTCCCCCTCCTCTTAAAAGGACCACGAGAAGTCCTGAAGGACTTGGCCCAGGGACAAGGCACAATCTCCTCTTCGGGGCTTTCTCTCCAGAATACCTTGCTAATTTATTTGGGTATGCAATCCTGTGTTTGGTATGTCCAATGCTCTTTCTGAGGTAGGTATCCCAATACCAGCTCCCTTGGCAAAAGTCAGTGTACTCTGGGGGTTCAGTGAGATTCTGCGATATCTTGATATGTAGTTACCATGATTAGCTCCCTAGGCTGGTGCCTTTGTGGAATCTCTTTGCCTGATGACCAGCTGTCTTGTGTATTGTACAGAAAAGATTGTGCAAGCCGATTACCATCTGAGGTGCTCACTTTGCCCTTGGGACTCTCATCATCCTTGTTGGGGTGACACTTGAGAGTGCTGGCTGCTCTGTAGCAGATACGTCTCTATACTGCTATCTAAAATGCAGGTCATATCAGCCAGTCTGCTTCGTAAACGTATCCATCCTGGACCCTGCCAGAGTTCTGTTCTGGAACATTCTACCTGCTTCCTGGCTCCAGCCCTCCTAACAAGTATTTTTCTGTCTTCTTACCTCCTTAGCTTGTTGTTAGGTAGAGGAGAGGAGTGTAACACAACCCAATGATACAATCACAGCTAGCAGTTTTTTTTTTTTTTTTTGACAGGCAGAGTGGACAGTGAGAGAGAGAGACAGAGAGAGAAAGGTCTTCCTTTGCCGTTGGTTCACCCTCCAATGGCCGCCGCTGCAGCCGGCGCACCGCGCTGATCCGATGGCAGGAGCCAGGATCCAGGTGCTTTTTCCTGGTCTCCCATGGGGTGCAGGGCCCAAGCACCTGGGCCATCCTCCACTGCACTCCCTGGCCATAGCAGAGAGCTGGCCTGGAAGAGGGGCAACCGGGACAGAATCCGGCGCCCCAACCGGGACTAGAACCCGGTGTGCCGGCGCCGCAAGGTGGAGGATTAGCCTATTGAGCCACGGCGCCGGCTAGCTAGCAGTTTTAAGGAACATAAAAATGGAAAGGAAATTGAAGGGTTAGCAAGTTTTAATTTCTTAGTTGTGTGGGCATTGTTTGGATTGAACCGTGTGCTGAAGCTTACCACTGCGTCTGTTTCAGAGACCAGATTTTTCTGTACCTTGCAAAGATTTATTGCTCTTGGTTAGTAATGAACAAAATGCATTGGCAAATGGAATGGTTTGTGACTGTCCTATTTCAAGTTTTCTGAATTTTATGCAATGCTTTTTTGACCACCTGGGCTTTGATTTCATCTGAAAAAATACGTTGTAACATGTTCTTTTTTTTTTTTTCTTTTTGACAGGCAGAGTTAGACAGAGACAGAGAGAGAGAGAGAGAGAGAGAGAGAAAGGTTTTCCTTCCATTGGTTCACCCCCTAAATGGCCCCTACGGCCGGCGCGCTGTGGCCGGCAGTGCGCCAATCTGAAGCCAGGAGCCAGGTGCTTCCTCGTCTCCCATGCGGGTACAGGGCTCAAGTACTTGGGCCATCCTCCACTGCACTCCCGGGCCACAGCAGAGAGCTGGCCTGGAAGAGGAGCACCCTCCTCCTGGCACCCTGACCAGGACTAGAACCCGGGGTGCTGGTGTCGCAGGCGGAGGATTAGCCTAGTGAGCCACGGCGCCAGCCTGTAACATGTTCTTAAACTCGTACATGTAAAGTCATACCCACAGCACATTTTCTCAGGTTCTTTGTTTTATCATTTACTGGGGATATAAAACACCAAGTAGTCCACAGCTTCCAGGCCAAAAAGAATTATTGTTTATGTTGGCTGACTATTGTTTTCATGAATCCTGATCAATAATTGTATAAGCATGATGATTTTTGATACCCAACACAAATTTTCAATGGTTTTATTTTTAATAATATCTAATATTAAATAATAACTGAAACATCTTTTTAGAAATTGTAGAGCACATGATTGGTTTAGACAAAATTGTACTGTTTCTCAAACTGAATTTTTAAATTGTTCTTTTAATGTTATTTTTAAAAGGGTTTATTTATTCGAAAGGTAAAGTGACACACACACACACACAGAGGAAGAGAGAGAGAGAAATCTATCTACAGGTTCATTTGCCAAATGGCTGCAATGGCCAGGTCTGGACCAGGCTTAAGCCATTATTGAGGAATTTCATCTAGGTTTTCTGTGTGGAGGGCAGGGATCCAAGTATTTGAGTCATCCTCTGTTGTCTTCCCAGGCACATCAGCAGGAAACTGGATCAGAAACAGATTAGCTGGGACTCTAATCAGCATTCCAATATGAGATACTGGCATTAAAAGAGCTTAACCCTCTGTGTCAAAATTCTCATCCCTTTTTAACATTATTTTGTATAATTTTTCTTGAATAAAAAAGATTTCATCAGATATACCAACATTTAAGTTAGGCTTTACCATTTACTGACCTGGGTTACATAATTAACCTGTTTAAATCCCAGTTTCCTCATCTATCCAAATAGGGGTAGTTCTCACTGCCTCATAAAAGAGCTTTGAGAATTAAGAGACTATGTGAGAAGCCCAGAACAATGTTCTACATGTACAATGCAAATACTCAGACCTCAGTTATAGCCATTATTGGCTCTTGTGGCAGACTGATTGCCCTATTGACATCACTTCTGCACACTCTGGGTCTGTGCTACTTGCCATGGACATTTGTAATTCCCATCACTGCAGAGCTAGAGTGCATTTCCCCCTGGTTCCCACGTCATTGAGTCACATGACTGGCATTAGCAGATGGAACACTCTCATGGGCTTAACAGAGCACGTGTGTGTTTCCTTTTTCTCTTTCGGCCCTCTGCTGCCCACACCCTGTTTGCCACCAGAACTGTTGAAGAATGACACCAGGAGGGGCCAGAATGCCCCGCTCAGTCCTCTAGAGCCACCTCGGAAGAGCTGAACTTCAGCCGACTGCTTCCATGGGAGCCAGCTCAGCCTAAATCATTTGCCAGCACACCCAAGAGCTGTAGAAATGCTGATTGTCTTCACTTCTGCACTTTGGGTGATTTGCTAGGCAGCCTACAGTGCCAGTGAGTAAGGGATACAGCTGTTAGCAGTTACTGACTGGAATTTGTGACTGCAGTCTTTGGGAGCTTGGCTGGCCTTCCCCACAAGGCAAAGCTTACCTGTGCAGTACTTTGTGATTGTTGCTACTCAACAAATGTTTCTCAGCAAATGAGAAGGTATTCTGTTCATTAGTGAAATGAACTATGGACTTTTGTCAAACATATTTAGAAAGAATTCTCAGTTCTGATATTTTTAAACTGAGTGATACTGAAGAGATTGTCTTGCTGTCTCTGATTTTGATTCCTTACCAAAATACATGAATAGTAATAGTAGTATATGTGGATTTTTAATTAAGTGAGCTAAGGTGTATAAAACACAAAACAGAGTAGGTACCTTTAAAAAATGTTAGTGGCTTCTGTGGATTTCAACAAATGAGCTTGAAGCTTTATTTGGAACTCCTTGTTGGGGGTTACAGTTTCCATATATTTGGTCAAAGAATGTAATCCTACAGAGAAAGCTAGATTTTACAGCCTTGGTAAGGGCATGCATGAAGATGGATGAAGGAAGAGGACCTCAGCTAGGTCAGCTGACTCCACAGGGCGACAGAGCCTCCCGCTCACGGCTGCCGAGCCACTTCCCTTCAGTCCTTCTTGCTTTCACATCCTCAGCACACCCAACAGTCTTCTGTGGTCCACTGCCTGCCTGGGTTCTTCCATGGAATTTGCTGGAAAATGGCCCACATGTCCACTCTCTTCCTCTATACCTCTCACTTATTCATCTTTTCAAATACAGGTTTCCCATTCTGCTCGCTCTGAATCATACCAGTGTTAACTTTTTATTATAGTAAGAAGCACATAACATTTATAATTTTAATTATTTTTTAAATGGTACTGCAGTGATAACTATATGTATTTTGTTGTGCAACATGCCTCTAGAACTTGTCCATCTTGCAAACTGAAAATCTAGACCCATGGAAAAACAGCTTCTTTTCTCTCCATTCTTTGTGGATTAACTTTTAAAAAAAATATATTATTTATTTGAAAGAAAGAGCTACAGACAGAGAGAGGGAGAGACAGAGAGCGGGAGAGCAAGATCTTCCATCTACTGGTTCACTCCCCAAATGGCTGCAGCTGCTGGAGCTGGGCCAGGCTGAAGCCAGGA
Organism: Oryctolagus cuniculus; assembly: GCF_051225735.1. NCBI lineage: Eukaryota > Metazoa > Chordata > Mammalia > Lagomorpha > Leporidae > Oryctolagus > Oryctolagus cuniculus. The sequence goes on from NC_142876.1 coordinate 24,406,593, forward strand.
GCCAAGGAGCTTCTTCTGACTCTCCCATGTGGAGGCATGTGTTCAAGCACTTGGGCCATCCTCTGCTGCTTTCCCAGGTCATTAGCAGGTAGCTGGACTGGAAATGGAATAGCCAAGACTCAAACTAGCACTCATATGGGGTACTGGCATCACAAGCAGTGACTTTGCCTGCTCTGCCACAACACTGACACTTGTGGGTTAATGTTTAAAGAATAGTTTGAATGCTGAGCAGACATTTAATTGACCCCTGGGTGTTGTCTGGTGGGTTTGGGGGCCTTTCCTTACCTCGCTTTAATTTAGATCTTTTATGTGGTTTATACACACAGATTATTCTGTAACATTCTGCTTGAAGAGTTAAGAGCATCCAAGAACTATAATCTTCACAACTACCTGAAAAATAACTATCATAAAAGTTTCCAAGGGTGAAGATGCTCAGACTGAATATAATTTAGCTTCTTAGCCCCAATATGGCAAAGCTCATTTGAGTCTGGGTTTTGGCCAGGATTGGCTGCTGTTAGATTGTCATTCCCACTTTTCTTGTATGCTCCCTCTAGAATTGCTTATCTTTTGCATGAAAGTTTGTTTTCTTTTTCATCTTTCTGATTCCTCATACTTGACTTTCTCATTCAGTTCTGAGTGCCAGTTCTCTGCTCCTTTTACTGCCAGCAAAAGTAAAAATAGCTAACACTGAGCGCATGTTATTTATTGGCACCATGTTTGAGTGGGCATTTGCTCATTTGCTGATCATTACTTCATCAAGGAGGTGTTACTATTTTTTCAGTTTCTGGATAAAGAAATGATGTGCGCAAGTACTGTGTAATATAATTTTTGTAAAATTTTCTCCAAGTTTTGACTCATGTTTTGGAAAATAAACTACTAAACCTAAGAATTTCATCATGGCCTCTCTCTGTTCCATAGAAGCTCTTCACCAGTGTTCTTTCAAAGGGTCTAGTCACCAAATCAGCATCCTCATTCCATGAGAAGAGTCACAGGCACACCAGCACATGAAAGACCAGGAAGAGAGCACTAGAAAAGAGAGTTACTTAACTCGTGATTTCTCATGCTAATGTGTTGGCAGAAACACTATTTTTGCTCAACATCAATGGAACTAATGTTCTATAGAGTATATATCAGGCAAAGCTCCTAATAGCAGTGCAACTGATCTTTAAGCAAACACGTAAAAATATGTATCCACATGCATTTTGTTCCATTCAGAAGGAGTCACTTTGGTAGTCTGTTCATTTATTCTAGTGGTGGTGTTTTGAATCTCAAGATATTAGAATAATTTCTTAAACTTTTCTTTTGGAATCCTTTTCAGAGCCAGAAGTACAGAGAAAAATCAATCTTGCTACTTAGGATTGTATCTTGTTTCTGACCCAAAAGTGTATCTGTGAGCTTGGTCACTGTCTTGTTCACTGGACTGAACAATTTTGTACTTAAAAAAAATCAGATTATCAGGAATGAAGGGTTTCCTAGGGTGAAAGTGCTGTATTGGAGGTGATCTAACTTCTGGGTTGCATGAAGATGGAATGTTTCTGAGTGAAGAGTTTGGGAGGATTGAGTGCATTGAGCCACCACCCCAAGAGGAATTTATATTCTTTTTGTTGGTTTTGGCCAATTATTTCCATCAATTTTGTGATCCTGGACTTCACAGTTTTCCTTTAGCCCTGTCCTGTGCTTGCTCTGTGCCTTTCATGCACAAATTTTCTGGCTCTGATCATATTCCTAGGTTGGTGCAATCCTTTGACTTTGATCTTGATCGTGAGCATGTATCTTTGTAATTCCACTTGCTCTTACATTAGTTTTCTGCCTGGTAAAATTCTTACCTATTATTTCTTGTATCAAATTCCTCAACTGTTTTTCCTGGGTGTCCTGGCTCCTGGCTGAAGCATGCTGTTATTGCCTTGATTGGCAATACCCTAACTGATTTTGGTGTTACTTAGAAAACATTTAGTTTGGACTTTGAGATCTGAGATTTATTAATTTGGCATAGATGTGCTCAGGGACTAATACGTGTCAGGTACTGTTATGGGTGATAGAGATTCAAAGGTTGTGATAAGACAATGCTACCTTCTAGGTAGAGTGCAGCAGAATAGATGCTGGGATTCTAAACTACATAAGTGGACTGGTTGGTAATGAGCAGGGAAAGTGAAAAGGAGACTGTTAGGTATGGAAATATAACATATTCCGGAAAAAGCAAGATGTTCTCCCTCACAGAAGCTTAGGGTACAGGGAATATATGAGGGGTTTCAAAAATTCATGAAAAATTTGTATTTTCAAATATTTTATTTTTTTTAAATTTGAGAGACAGATACACACAGGGAGAGAGGGAGACAGAAAGGGAACCCCAATCTGCTGGTTTACTCCCTAAATGCTGTAATGGTTATACCAAAGCTGGGAGGTGGGGACTCAATCTAGGTCTTCCATATGGGCGGCAGGAACCCAGCAAATTGAGCTCCCCAGTGCGCTCATTAGCAGGAAGCTGGAGCCAGGGGCCAGAGTGGGATATAGAACCTAGGTACTCCAATGGGGGCTGCGGGCTTCTTAACTGCTGGGCTAAATGCCTGCCCTGCGTTATCTTTTGATTCCATTTCCATGAACTTTTTGAAGCTCTCTCATACAGCAGTGACCAGGATTAGAAACAGAAATGGAAATCAGGATAGATTAGGTAAGGAGTATATAATAACAGGGAAATAGCGTCCTCAAAAGATTTACACAGGGTACTGAAGTGATCACTGGACTATGATAAATCTGACAGCAGTGTGGAGGAAAGCAGACTGGGAGATACAAAACTTCACTAAGGGAGAGAGAGATAATGAGTGCCGAGACCAAGTCAGGGCAACAGGAATGAAGAGGAAGGGCTAGAGGGAGAGCTTTTATGAAGGAAGAATCAATGCAAATTTCATATTTATGATGTGAGGCCGGAAGACTGGCTTAGTCTGTTTTCTGTTGCTGTAATAAAATACTTTGGGTCAGGCATGGTATAAATAAAAGAGATTTATTTAGCTCATGGTTCTAGAGGTCCAAGAGTATGTTGCTGGCATCTGCTCAGCCTCATCCTGTGTCAGCTCATGGCAGAAAGATGGAAGGGAAGCAGGTGAGTGTGGAAGAGCATGTGTGTGAGATGGGGGAGAGACTGACTTGCTTTATCGTGTTCTACTCTCATGGTAATGCATCCAGTCCTGCAAGAACTAACTCTTGTGAGTCCTAATGCAATCTCAGGAGGTCCTAAGGTGCTCCTCTGACAAACAAATGAATCCATTCATGGGGAGAGTGTCCCCAAGGACCTAACAACCTTCTAACGGCCTCACCATCTCTCAGTACTGTTACACTGGCAATTAAACATCAGCATGAGTTTTGGCAGGGACAAATCACAACTCAATAATTGCAGGGAGGGTGAAAAATGTGTATATGACTTCTAAGTTTCTTTATAGACAACTGACTAGAAAAATTTGCTGAGACTTGGGGACACTAGGGAGTAATGTTTATGGGTTAGAGATGCTTAAACATGCATTAAATGCCATGGAAGTATTAAATGTTATTAGCTTAGGAATAACAACCTCTACTACCACAAAAAAATGAATACTCCCAGCTGACATGATTTTCCAGTAAATTATAATTATACATCTGCATATTTTATTCCTGAGTATATACAAAGCTGTAAAATTTATAGAAATATGATCCAAAAACACAAGGGTCTAAGAAAGAGGGCAGGATGTAAAAGGTGGATCAAAGAAATATTTAAGTTAATTGCATCTGTGACCCAGTCTGTTAACATCTCTATTTATGCTGCAACTCTCCAAACAATGATTTGTGTTGTTGCTTGGTGCATAAAGACGTGTGGTTGGGTAAGGCTGTAAAATTTTTTTTGAGCAAAGTTACTGTATTACAAGTCATAATAAACCTGAATTTTGGCAAGCAGAACGAACAAATTTGTCTATATGATTAGGAGAAAACTCTAGCAAATCATCAAGGTATACAGGAGTTGGCAGCATGTGTGTTTTTTGGTTGTTTTTCAGAAACATTTATTTCTCCTCAAAGGGAAAGAAAAATCTAAATGATAACACTGCCAAAAATGAAAGAAGATTAGGTGTTTTCTCTGCCTACAGTGGAAGTGACTCTTCCATCTGTATGCAACATGCTTCATGTTCTGCTACAAAACTAAACTGTTAATAAGGAGAAAATGTGTGAAAGAAAAATTTCTTCCAAATTACGACTCACAGTTGGAAAGGGTAAGCATTTAAATGTTAATGACAATAACACCATTACTATTCTGCTTGCAAATAAATCTAGGTATGAAGACATCAGTCCATGATGAAAAGAAATTAAGTTTGCATTAGGTTTCTGCTTAAAACTCACACATCCTATAAAATGTCAAGGTCACACGCCAACCCTATTTAGTTCTGTCTCTTAACGTGTCTTTCAACACAATTTGTTCAAGAACAGGACTGTCTAGCTTTGAATAAATTGAAGGTTGGCATTTTTAGTCGTATCAACTTTGTGGGTTGTTTTAATAAGAAAAAAACTTCAAACATACAGAAGGGTTATAAAGAACTCTGATATGCTCCTCACTTTTTTTTTTTTTATTTGCTTTATCATTGTGGCTCATTTTCTTTCCCTCTAAAACATATACTTATTTTTAATGTCCTTTTTTTTGAACCACTTGAGAGTAAGCTGCAGACATGCTGCCTGTCACCCCTAAATAGTTTAAGGCATGTTTCCTACAAAGGCTTTTCTAGATAGCTGCAGTAGATCCATCAAAATAGGATGTTACATTGATATATTATTACTATTCAATTCACAGAAGGCATTCAAATTTTTTCCAATTGCCCTGTTGATGTCCAGGATCCAGTGGAGACTTACACATTTAATTTAGCCATAATGTCTCTTTACTCTCCTTCAATTTGGAACAGCTCCTAAGTCTTTATTTATCTATTTTGGCTTTAGGTTTTTGAAGAGTATAGATTGACTGCATTATAGGAGCCTCTTCAATTTGAATTTATTTCATATTTTCTCAAGAGTAAGAATAGGTTTGTTTCTCAAGAACACATCAAATAGGATACTATATTTTTAAAAAATGTTTATTTTATTATTTGAAAGGCAGAGTTACAGAGAGACAGAGGCAGAGAGAGAAAGAGAAAAGTCTTCCATTGGTTGGTTCACTTCCCCAGATGACTGGAGTGGCTGGAGCTGTGCCGATCCAAAGCCAGGAACCAGGAGCTTCTTTTGGGCCTCCACACAGGTGCAGGGGCTCAAGGACTTGGGCATCTTCTACTGCTTTCTCAGGCTATATCAGAGAGCTGGATTGGAAGTAGAGCAGCCGGGTCTTGAACTGGCACCTATATGGGATACTGGCACCGCAGACATTGTTTTTCCCTGCTATGCCACAGTGTTGGCCCCAGGATACTATATACTACACTATTTGGGGGGACATAATCACACTTCTGGTGATAGTAACTTTTTGTGTGGTTACAAATAGTATCTTCACATTTCTCCACTGTGAAATTCATAAGTATTCATAAGTATTTTGTGCTTGTTAACAAATAAGTGGTATTTGGATTCTGCTAATTATGCTACAACTCAAGTTATATCAGTATAAACTCATGCATTCCTATTTTATTCAATGGTTTATAATGAATTACTATGACTGTTGATTTTGATGCTTAAATTATCCCAGATGTGGGCGGCATGAGCTACTTTGAGCTGGATTCTCTGTCTTTTTGACATGTCCCATCATTCTTACAGCATTTCCTTATTTTCTTGCACAAAAGGATGCACATTCATTCATTCACTTTCATTTTGTATGTTCCTTGTCTCAGTTCTTGAACCAGTTATTTCTTCAAAGAGTCCTTTTCCTTTTAATGATGAATGGTTTTTAGAAACCAAGAATTTTGTACTAGACACTCTTATTGCTACTAGGGTGTCACTGGTCTTGCACTTAGTAGATAGAGCTTAAGAATATGTGTATGTGTATGTAAAGAATATGTGTATGTGTATGTGTGTATGTGAATGTGTATGTATGTGTGTATGTGTGTATATGTATGTATGTGTATGTATATGTATGCATGTGTGTATGTATGTACATATTTGTGTATTCAGTGATTTGTGTTGCCCCTAAATCAGCAAGGTCAGAATTTTCTTGGAACTTGCCAGAAATACAAACTCTCACAATTGATGTAGTGATTCAGAAACTCTGTAGGGTTGGGTTCAGTCATATGTGTTTTATTTATTTTTAAGCTATTTTATTTATTTTTTATTTAGTAAATATAAATTTTCAATGTACAGTTAATGGATTACAATGGCTCCCCCCATAATTTCCCTCCCACTCGCACCCCTCCCATCTCCCACTCCCTCTCCCATTCCATTCACATCAAGATTCATTTTCAATTATCTTTATATACAGAAGATCAATTCAGTATATATTAAGTAAAGATTTCATCAGTTTGCACCCACACAGAAACACAAAGTGTAAAATACTGTTTCAGTACTAGTTATAGCATTACTTCACATTGGACAACACACTAAGGACAGATCCCACATGAGAAGCAAGTACACAGTGACTCCTGTTGTTGACTTAACAATTTGACACTCTTGTTTATGGCGTCAGTAATCTCCCTAGGCTCTAGTCATGAGTTGCCAAGGCTATGGAAGCCTTCTGAGTTCGCCGACTTCGATCTTACTTAGACAGGGTCATAGTCAAAGTGGAAGTTCTCTACTCCCTTCAGAGAAAGGTACCTCCTTCTTTGATGGCCCCGTTCTTTCCACTGGGATCTCACTCTCAGAGATCTTTCATTTAGGTCTTCTTTTTTTTTTTTTTCCAGGGTGTCTTGGCTTTCCATGCCTAAAATATTCTCATGGGCTCTTCAGCCATATCCAAATGCCTTAAGGGCTGATTCTGAGGCCAGAGTACCGTTTAGGACATCTGCCATTCTATGAGTCTACTGTGTATCCCGCTTCCCATGATGGATCGTTCTTTCCCTTTTTGAGTCTATCAGCTAGTATTAGCAGACACTAGTCTTGTTTGTGTGATCCCTTTGACTCTTAGACCTATCAGTGTGATCAATTGTGAACTGAAACTGATCACTTGGACTAGTGAGATGGCATTGGTACATGCCACCTTGATGGGATTGTATTGGGATCCCCTGGCATGATTCTAACTCCACCATTTGGGGCAAGTCTGATTGAGCATGTCCCAAATTGTACATCTCCTCCCTCTCTTATTACCACTCTTATATTTAAAAGGGGTCATTTTTCAGTTAAAATTTAAACACCTAAGAATAATTGTGTGTTAATCACAGAGTTCAACCAATAGTACTAGAACAAAACAAAGAGAAAATACTAAAATGGATAAAGTATTACATTGTACATCAACAGTCAGGACAAGAGCTGATCAAGTCACTGTTTCTCATAGTGTCCATTCCACTTCAACAAGTTTCCCCTTTGGTGCTCAGTTAGTTTTTGCCAATCAGGGAGAACATATGATATTTGTCCCTTTGGGACTGGCTTAATTCACTCAGCATAATGTTTTCCAGATTCCTCCATCTTGTTGCAAATGAACGGATTTCATTGTTTTTTACTGCTGTATAGTATTCTATAGAGTACATGTCCCATAATTTCTTTATCCAGTCTACTGTTGATGGGCATTTGGGTTGGTTCCAGGTCTTAGCTATTGTGAATTGAGCTGCAATAAACATTAATGTGCAGACAGCTTCTTTGTTTGCCAATTTAATTTCCTTTGGGTAAATTCCAAGGAGTGGAATGGTTGGGTTGCATGGTAGGGTTATCTTCAGGTTTCTGAGGAATCTCCAAACTGACTTCCATAGTGGCTTAACACATTTTTAACATTTTATTTAATGAATATAAATTTCTTGAGCACATCTTTAGGAATATAGTGATTCTTCCCACCATACTTGTCCCTCCCCCACCCCACCTTCTCCCTCTCCCATTCCCAGTTTCATTCTCCATTAAGATTTGTTTTCAATGAACTTTATGCATGGAAGACCAACTCTATAGTAAGTATAGATTACAACTATTTGCACACCTGCACACATGAAGTATAAAAACTATTTGAGAGCAAGTTTTACAATTAAATCCAATAGTACAACTCATTTAGGACAGAGGTCCTGCATGGAAATAAGTGCACAGTGACTCCTATTGGTAATTTAACAAATAACACTCTTATGTATGGTGTCAATGATCACCTGAAGTTCTTGACATGAGCTGTCAAGGCTATGGAAGCCTTCTGAGTCCACAGTTTCCATCAGTATTTAGGAAAGGCCATAGCAAAGTGGAAGTTTTCTCCTCTCTTCAGAGAAAAGTACATCCTTCTTTGATGGCCTCTTCTTTCTGCTAGAATCTCACTCATGGAGATCCTTCCTGTAGAATTTTTTTTTCTTGCCATAGTATTTTGGTTTTCCATGCCTGAATGCTCTCATAGGCTTTTCAGCCAGACCAGAATGTGTTAAGAGCTGATTCTGAGGTCAGAGTGCTTTTAAAACGATTGTCATTCTATGAGTCTGCTTAGTGGACTGTTTCCCATGTTGGATTTTTCTCTCCTTTTCAATTCTATTAGTATTAACAAACACTTGATCTTGTTTATATGATCAATTTAACACTTAATCCTATTTATATGATCATTTTAACACTTAATATGATCACTTTAACATTTAACATGACATTTTTACCACTCAGCTTAATGGAATTAGGGTCCCATGGGAAGATTTTAAACTGTACACTTAGTAGTAAGTCCATAGAAACATATGCAGAATTATGGAATTTTATAGCTACAAACTTCCTCCTCCCTCTCTTATTCTCACTCTTATTTTTAACCAAGATCTATTTTTATTTGACTTTATACACATATGATTAATTCTATGTTAGATAAAGAGTTCAACCAATGGTATTAAGAAAGAAAACAAAATAATAAAATTGTTCCTCATCAGACAAGGGCTGTTCAAGTCATTGCTTTTCAATGTGTCAATTTCATTGTTACATGTTTCCTTTTAGGTGCTCTGTTGTTTGTAACAGATAATGGAGAACATATGGTATTTGTCCCTTTGGGACTGGCTTATTTCACTAAGTATGATGTTTTCCAGATTCACTCATTTTGTTGCAAATGACCAGATTTCATTTTTTACTACTGTATAGTATTCCATAGAGTACATATCCCATAATTTAATTTTCCAGTCTTCAGTTCATGAGTTGCAATAAACATGGGTGTGCAGATAGCTCTTTTATTTGCTGATTTAATTTCCCTTGGGTAAATTTCCTGGAGTGGGATGGCTGGTTCATATGGTAGGTCTACATTCAGGTATCTCCAAACTGTCTTCCATAGTGGTTTTACCAGTTTACATTCCCATCAACAGTGGATTAGGGTAGCTTTTTCTCCACATCCGCACCAGCATTTGTTGTTGATTGATTTCTGTATGAAAGCCATTCTAACTGGGATGAGGTCAAACCTCATTGTGGTTTTGATTTGCATTTTGCTGACGGCTAGTGATCCTGAGCATTTTCTCATGTGTCTATTGGCTATTTGGATTTCCTCTTTTAAAAAATGTCTGTTTAAGTCCTTTCCCCATTTCTTAACTGAGTTGTTTGTTTTGCTGTTATGGAGTTCCTTGATCTCTTTGTATATCCTAGTTATTAATCCTTTATATGTTGCATAGTTTGCAAATAATTTCTCCCATTCTGTCAGTTGCCTCTTCACTTTCCTGACTGTTTCTTTCGCTGTACTGAAGCTTCTCAATTTGATGTAATCCTAGTTGTTAATTTTGGCTTTGATTGCCTGTGCCTCTGAAGTCTTTTCCAAGAAGACTTTGCTTATGCCAGTGTCCTGCAGGGTTTCTCCAATGCTCTCTAATAATTTGAGGTATCAAGTCATAGATTTAGGTCTTAATCCATTTTGAGTGGATTTTTGAGTAAGTTGTAAGGTAGGGGTCCTACTTCATACTTCTGCATGTGGAAATCCAGTTTTCCCAGCACCATTTGTTGAAGAGACTGTCCTTGCTCCAGAGATTGGTTTTAGCTCCTTGGTCAAATATAAGTTGGTTATAGATGTTTGGATTGATTTCTGGC